>NC_133328.1:523463262-524955762 GCF_042186555.1 Aquarana catesbeiana | reverse complement strand
TTAGGGGACTTTGCATATAGTCACTGAAAATACTGAAAGTTCTGAAATTGGAGTGCTCAAAGTGCACAATCTACCTCTTAAATAAATGATGATATTCCACAGAATTTAAGTCAAATACATTATATTACCTATGAGCTAATTTATTTAAGGCTAAAAAAGGAAATAAGACATTTACCGCTAGAAACCTATAGAAAGTCAGCTCTTGGTTTCCATACTAATCAATCAATCTGATGTATTTTATAAATTAGTCCTAAAATATATATTTAATAAGAAAATGAGAAACGTAAGCTATCTGAGCAAAAGCTCTAACAATAATGGAATGTATGTTGATTCAAGGGAAAAAAAAAAGATTTAAAAAAATATTTGTTGCTAAATACATTTATCTCAATTTACAAAGCTTACACACCAGAATAAGGTAAAAAAAAAGTGACAGTTATTTTTTTAGTGGAGTCCAATGACAGTTATGGCTAAAAATAAAGATCCTTATTTTTGTAAATTGAGCCTAATAGCGATATCTTTCAACCGTTTCCTTCAAAAATTGAATTGTGCAGACTTCAACAGAAAAGTTCCTCCACCCTAAACTGGCGCAGGTCTGCAGGACTTCATATGGTCCTCAGCGCCAGACTGTCCTGCCCGAGACCCTGGGCTGCCCATTGATGAGCTTCCAGGAGACACGGCCCTTTTTAATGAGAAGTATTAAGCAGTAAATCTTGCAGCTAATTTGTCCTATGATGTTAATTTGGAAAAAAATGCTTCTGGTGGTTAATTTCTAATCAGAGTGATGGACAGCAGAGACAGAACAATACAAACTAATGGCCGTGTTGCTGATCACTTTACTCCTTGATAATTACGTCGCAGAACAGTGTCATAATTATGTTCCTTAATCACATCCAGGAGGTCTAATTGCCTTAACGATGTGTTTCATTAAATGAATTTAGGTATTACAGTCGACAGTTTTCATACACAGTTGTTTTCAAATTAACATAATATTAGACATCGTCATGGAAATTGTTTTAATAATCATAATTAGAGGCGCCCAGGCTTTGTGTGGCAATGCTGGAAGACTTGGTGGCCCGGGGCTGCATGTGCCACCCTGTCTGCAATGCCATTCCCAGCCCACTGCCCCAGCCTAGCACTTCCCTGGCACCTCACCAGCCAGGGCAAACTCACATCTGTAGGCAATTTGTTAGCCTGCAATACTCAGGGCTACAGGTACACATTATATACACTAGATATCCAAAAATAAAAGGACACATTACAGGCCAGCTCTGCTATTCCTATAAGCCAGCAGAATTAGTGGGGGGTCACAAAAACTACACAAAAACTAACAATCACCTTGGCAGCTTATCAATTGAAAAAGAGTAATAATAATAACAAAAAATAGTGGAGTCCCTTTAAATTGGATTAGGGTTGTTAAATCTTTAGGAAATTACCTTTTTTAGGTTAGGAATAGCACATGTTCTCAAAATCAATAACAATTAAAAGCTTAATTTGGATGGCTTTGCAGGATTTTAAATATAAACTGAAAGAAATAAATAGGATTCATGCATAATGAACAAGGTTAAGGTATAAACAGCCTTATTATTACATTATATAATTTTTCCTTTAGATTGACCAAAATCATATATAAGGGTCAAACGTAAACACTTTAGACAACCAGACAGGCCCTTGAATTACATAGATGGAGGTAAATCAAAAGGAAATTGAATAAGAAAAATTGTATAATGTATGGCCAGTTTTGATTAAACTGTGTACTGTTTAAAATAATTTGACTAGCTCATTATATTATTTTCTGCAAGTGAACCCTCCACGCATCTTAATGAATAAGCCCTAAAAATTCGCTGGAGTCGATTCAGTTGCCTTTTTTTTGGCGCAGATGCGGCACACAAGATAATATATGTGCGTCGGTAATCTCATTGACCTATTTAATGGGTAGAATTCTTTACACATCCTTGACCTGCCATCAAGTCCATCACCCATTCAAGATGACAAACTGAGCCCTGCCAAGTGCCACAAACAGCAGGGTAGATAGGCAATGTCTTTCTACATTTTAGAGAATCCTTCATTTATTTAAAAAAAAAAACCCACATAAATACCCCCATATAAAAAGCATAAAAGCTAAACACACACACACATACAAAGCAAAAAGTCATCCTATAACAGTTGATACGATTTTCTTTTATTGCAAACCAGGCCAGATGTAGTTATCTCAGATTAAATGGGATCAAAATTGCAATTGATTTAAAAGAACAAAATTATGCATACTCCCCAATTAATAATACACATCCTCTTGCAGATTTTTTTTTTTTTTTTTTTTGGAGGGAAGCCATTTATTAAAGCTTAGCTTAAACACAGTTAAGTTGCAACTTCAGATCAAAATGGTTCTATTTTTTTTTCCAGTTCGCAAACATTAAAAATGTCTGATATACTGTTTTTTTTTATAATTATTAAGCTTTGAAACACTTGGCACAAGTTTAGAAATTCATTTTAGCATAGATCTCCCCCCACGTCACCAAAAATAATATAAATAAAAAACAAAAAATGCATCTCACTTTCTTTCAACTGGAACACAAGATAAATAAATTGGAACACTTATTGAATTAGTGACACATAAATTACCACTTATTCCCACACAACATTCCATAATGATCAACACGGTGCACCAAAAAAAAAAAAAACAAAAAGCAAAAAAAAACTTTCACCCCCCCAACCCCAGACACTTCTCTGGTCTGCATGCCAGTTCAACATCCTCACCAAAATATTTGAAGCAATGTCATCATAATACAAAGTTCAGACAACGATAAAAAATACAAATGATTTATAACCTTGGAAGGTTGAGTTTTTTTTTTTTTAATTAAATAAGTCTATAATATTTCAAGTGTTTTCCTGGCTCAAAAACATTATCAAATTCAAGTGCCCTTTTTTTGTTTTATTTCTGATTTCTCAGAAGTGTCAGTTATAAAGGAAATAGGCTTTGCAATCATTAGCAGTTTTTTTTTTTTTTTTTTTTTTTTCAATGAGCAGCGATTTTGTAACATAAATAATGGAAATTTCCCGCACAGGCTGTTGCCATTTGTCACCACCAGTGAGATGGGGACATGGAGAACTGAATTGTCGGGTTTTGTCTATCAAGGTTGGAGAAAAGTAAAAATCAAATGCAAGGTGGGGATGATGGACAAGCCAAGTGGTCGCAAGTTCTTTCCAATGACTTGGTGGGAATTGTCCCTGTGCTGACAGCTGATGCCAGCTCCTTGGCTAGAGGCTGCTAAGGCTTGTCTGTACACTGCTTGCACAGACTGGAAGAGACGCTGTTGAAGAGGGCACATTTGTCTGGGCAGGAGCTGGCAGCTTGGAGCCCGGTGCTGAACGGGTAGGCAGCGGCGCTGGCAGCCGCCTGCTCGTAGGCGCCCAGTGCAGGGTGCAGGGCCGCCGCAGCGGCAGCGGCAGCAGCGGCAGCTGCGGCAGGGTTGGGGATGGAGGCGGCAGAGATAGCCTGGCCTTGGTTGAGATAAGCCACCAGCCTCCTCATCTCCTCCAGCGCCTGGGCTTGCATGAGGATGTAGTTCTTGGCCAGGAGCAGGGTGGCAATCTTGGAGAGTTTCCGGACTGAGGGGCTGTGGGCATAGGGGATGACAGCTCGGAGCTCGTCCAGGGCATCGTTCAAGTCGTGCATTCTCCTCCTCTCCCGGGCGTTGATGTTCAGCCTCAGGGCTTTCTGTTCTTTCGACTTCTTGCCTGTCACTGGACCGCAGGGGCCGTCCACCTTCATGCCCGCCTGGGAGGACCTATGATCTCCCGGCCTCAGCACCAGATCGCAGCGCCCATCACTATCATCATCCGGGCTCTGATCCTCTCCTCCGCTGCTCTCCGCCACCGACACCCTCCCGGCGCTCTCCCCGTACTTAGCGCACATGCTGAGCGCATTGCTGAGCGCCAGAGACTCCCCCGTTCCGCCGATCATCCCTCCACCCGCTGACAAAGAGGAGCCCGAGCCCTGGTGGTGTCGGAGCAGATCGGAGGGGTCGGATCCGTCGTAGCAATGTAGGGGGGAGCGATCTCCCGGCTGGGATAAGTCCAGACCCTGGGGGGAGCGGAAGGCGGACTCCATCCTCTTAGCGGACACACTCAGACTCTTGTGGAACAGGTCCTCTTCTGTCAGGTTCAGAGCCCTCTCCATGGCCAGTCCTCACTTTACACTTGGCCTGTCACACCAGTCAATCATTCACAACTTCCACCTGGAGGGGTCCTGCTCACTTTAGGGTGGTCACAGCCGGGTGGTCCTTTCCCCAGTCTAACGGGTCCGGTTCAGCTGCAGGGTCAGGTTCGGATCAGCTCCAGGATGCCGGGTTCAACAAGGCTCAACTCCAGTGTCAATCTGACTCAGTTCTAGCAGGGCAGCTCCACTGGGTCAAGTCCTGCTCAGTGCTCTGTATCAGGTTCAACTCCAGTGTAGGGTCCGGTTCAGCTTTAGTGGGTCAGCTTAGACACAGATTTGGGGGTTCAAGTCCTCCTCAGCAGTAGTGGGTCAGCTTAGACACAGATTTTGTGGTTTTAAGTCCTTCTCAGCAGTATAGTGGGTCAGCTTAATCACAGATTTGGGGGTACAAGTCCTCAGCTGTATTGGATCACATTAGACTCAGATTTTGGGGGTATAAATCCTTCTCAGCAGTAATGGGTCAGCTTAGACACAGATTTGGGGGTACAAGTCCTTCTCAGCAGTAGTGGGTCAGCTTAGACACAGATTTGGGGGTTCAAGTCCTTCTCAGATGTATTGGGTCAGCTTAGACACAGATTTGGGGGTACAAGTCCTTCTCAGCAGTATTGGGTCAGCTTCAAATTCTTCTTAGCAGCAGTGGGTCAGCTTAGACACAGATTTGGGGGTACAAGTCCTTCTCAGCTGTATTGGGTCAACTCTAGGGAGTTAAGTCCTGCTCAGTACTCTGTATCAGGTTCAACTCCAGTGTAAGGTCCGGTTCAGTTTTAGTGGGTCAGCTTAGACATAGATTTGGGGATACAAGTGCTTCTTAACTGTATTGGTTCAGCTTAGACACAAATTTGGGGATACAAGTCCTTCTCAGCAGTAGTGGGTCAGCTCAGACATATATTTGGGGGGTTCAAGTCCTTCTCAGCTGTAGTGAGTCAGCTTAGGCACAGATATAAGGGTACAAGTCCTTTTTAGCAGTAGTGGGTCACCTTAGACACAGATTTAGGGGTACAAGTCCTTCTCAGCTGTATTGGGTCAGCTTAGACATAGAATTTGAGGGTACAATTCCTTCTCATTAGTAGTGGGTCAGCTTAGACATAGAATTTGGGGGTACGAGTCCTTCTCAGCAGTAGTAGGTCAGCTTAGACTTATAATTTGGGGGTACGAGTCCTTCTCAGCTGTATTGGGTCAGATTAGACATAGAATTTGGGGGGTACAAGTCCTTCTCAGCAGTAGTGGGTCAGCTTAGACATATAATTTGGGAGTACGAGTAATTCTCAGCAGTAGCGGGTCAGCTTAGACACAGATTTGGGAGTTGAAGACCTTCTCAGCTGTATTGGGTCAGCTTAGGCACAGATATAAGGGTTCATGTCCTTCTCAGCTTTAAAGGGTCAACTTAGGCACAGATTTGGAGGTACAAGTCCGGTTCAGGTCTAGTGGGTCAGTTGTAGCGGATAAAGTCTTGCTCAGTGCGCCGGTTTAGGCTTAACTCCAATGTCGGGTCCAGCTCGGCTGTGGTCCGGGATCACCTTGGCGGCTCAGCTCCAGCGACTCAGGTCCGGGATGACCCAGGCGGCAGAGGTCCGGCTCCGAACGACCCAGGCGGCAGAGGTCCGGCTCCGAACGACCCAGGCGGCAGAGGTCCGGCTCCGGACGACCCAAGCGGCAGAGGTCCGGCTCAGTAGGCAGTTGTCCGCTCAGCTCCAGCCGGTTGCCCTGTGCTCAGGCATTCTGAGCTCTATAGATCTGCTCTCTTCTCTCTCTTCTCTCTCTCTCTCTCGCTCTTCTCTTGCTTGGATTCACCTTCAAGAGATTTCCGGAGCCATCAAGCAGCGGCAGGCACAGACGGGGGAGTCTTTTACATCATTATCTCTGAGTAGGTTATTATGAAGAAGACTCGCCTGTTGGGACACAGCTTTCTACCCAATCAGGTTAACGTTTTAATTAATAGGATTAAAACGGTAACAAACAATCCCAGTTGCTCGCTGGCCCGGAGTCTGAGCACTTTCATTTCCCAGCTCTGAAGACAGGCAGCAGCAGCAGCAGCCAGAGCTTTATAAAAGGCGCCTGCTCCATTATTCTCCGCACCATCTGTATACACAGGGATCGCATATGTTTCCAAGACGCGCTGTCCTGTTAGTAACCCAACAACTGCCTTTAGCCTGACATGTGCGGCGACTTTCACTCCTCAATGAGCACAGGGAAGCCCCTCTTTACATCTACCATGCTTCTTGCCTCCTTCTGCAAATTACAACAAGGCTCTGCACATCTTTCTTTTTTTTCCTGAAGATTTTGAAGTGCTCCCAGCCAATAAATGTATGTTGTCAATGGGGGGAGAGGTTATTATATAGACTCTATATTATAGAGGCTGCTCTCTGTATTTTATGTGCTGTACATCTTCATCTCAGCTTCTCTGGAGTCAATCAGCAACTACTTACTCCTGCTTTTATGAAGAGGTATGAGGAGTGTTGTCCAGCATTACATAAACCAGAAAATGGAGTTTGCAAATAACCCACCTTAGTACTTTCTAGCAGGACTTTATGATGGGAGAGAAATAGCTGACTTTATGGATGGATCTGCAAGAGTGCAACTGAACTGGAAGGGGTTGGTTTACTAAAAGCAAATAGACTGTGCACTCTGCAAGGGAAGTTGCTCTTGTCTAGAGCTAAGTAAATTAAATAATGCTGATCTATGCAAAGAATACCCAATCAGGTGCAAGGCAAAAAAAAAAAATCAGCATTTTTGCTTGCACATGATTGGATGTTGAAAGTTACATAGTAGGTGAGGTTGAAAAAAAGACACAAGTCCATCAAGTCCAACCTATGTGTGTGATTATATGTCAGTATTACATTATATATACCTGTATGTTGCGGTCATTCAGGTGCTTATCTAACAGTTTTTTGAAATGATCGATGCTCCCTGATAAAACCACCGTCTGTGGAAGGGAATTCCACATTCTTTCCACCCTTACAGTAAAGAACCCGCTTCGTAGTTTAAAGTTAAACCTCTTTTCTTCTAATTTTAATGAGTGGCCACAAGTCTTAATAAACTCCCTTCCACGGAAAGATTTTATCCTTATTGTGGGGTCACCAGTATGGTATTTGTAAATTGAAATCATATCCCCTCTCAAGCGTCTCTTCTCCAGAGAGAATAAGTTCAGTGCTCGTAAGCTTTCCTCATAACTAATGTCCTCCAGACCCTTTATTGGCTTTGTTGCCCTTCTCTGTACTCACTCCATTTCCAGTACATCCTTCCTGATGACTGGTGCCCAGAACTGGACAGCATACACCAGGTGAGGCTGGACCAGAGTCTTGTAGAGCAGGAGAATTATCGTTTTATCTCTGGGATTAATCCCCATTTTAATGCATGACAATATTCAGTTTGCTTTGTTAGCAGCAGCTTGGCATTGCATGCCATTGCTGAGCCTATCATCTACTAGGACCCCCAGGTCCTTTTCCATTCTAGATTCCCCCAGAGGTTCTCCCCCCAGTGTATAGATTGTATTCATGTTTTTTCCATCCAAATGCATTATTTTACATTTTTCCACATTCAACATCATTTGCCATGTAGTTGCCCACCCCATTAATTTTTTCAGATCTTTTTGCAAGGTTTCCACATCCTGCGGAGAAGTTATTGCCCTGCTTAGCTTAGTATCGTCTGTAAATACAGGGATTGAACTGTTTACCTCATACTCCAGGTCGTTTATGAACAAATTAAATAGGATTGGTCCCAGCACAGAACCCTGGGGGACCCCACTTTCCACCCCTGACCATTTCGAATACTCCCCATTTATCACCACCCTCTGAAGTCAGCAGAGATCCTGCTCATTTACTAAGCTTTGGAGCGACTGCACTTTTCAAAGTGCACAATCTATTTGCCTTTAGTAAATCCACCCCAAACTGCCTAGACTTTTTTTAAGGTAAAGTGGTTGCAGTTACTAATCACCCTACTAGCAGTCCTTGGCATATAGAAATAAATAAATTGCTCAGACACATAGATGTAAAAATACAGGTAAAATGTCTATGTATGTTGGTGGTAAGACAAATATAAAATCAAATGCTCAATTCAATCACAAATATTAAAGGGAAACATATTCTTTAATTGGGCATATTGAGAGGAATTTACTAAGACATGACATTTACTAAGGCACAACAACCATCTTTTAGCTTGTATTTTTAAAGCTTAAAGTGATTGTAAAGTTATTATTATTATTTTTAACTTCAAACCTGTCACACTTACCTGCTCTGTGCAATGGTTTTGTACAGAGCAGCCCTTATCCTCCTCTTCTGGGGTCCCCCGCCACTTCCTATGGCACATGTGAGCTCAATCCCGAGCCACACTCTGTGTGTCCATTGACACACACACAGTGCAGATCAGCTCCACACCCGCTCCCGCATCACTGGATTTAATTGACTGCAGCAGGAGCCAATGATTCCTGCTGCTCTAGCGGAGTCTAGTGAGGAGGGAGAGAGAGATCAGCCTCACTGCTCTGGGACACAGGTAAGTATTTGGGGGGAGGCTGGGGGGAAGCTGACAATAGAAGTTTTTTTTACCCTAATGCAGACAAAGTAGCAAGGTTAAAAACCTTCAGTCTTTACAACCACTTTAACTAGAAGCTGATTGGCTGCTATGCACAGCTGCTCCTGATTCGTTCTGCTCCAGTTTTAGTAAATCCCCCCTTTCTGAGATTTGTTGTTTACAAGTTAAAAACAGTTTTCATTGCTAGAAAATTACTTAGAAACCCCAAACATAATACATTTTTTTTTAACACCCAAGAGAATAAAATGGCGGTCGTTGCAATACACCTTATTTGCGCAGCAGTCTTACAAGTGCACTTTTTTTGGAAAAAATACACTTTTTTTGAATTAAAAAATAAGACAACAGTAAAGTTAGCCCAATTTTTTTTTTATATTGTGAAAGATAATGTTACGTAGAGTAAATTGATATCCAACATGTCATGCTTCAAAATTGCGCCTGTTCGTGGAATGGCGACAAACTTTTACCCTTAAAAATCTCCATAGGCGACGTTTAAAAAATTCTACAGGTTGCATGTTTTAAGTTACAGAGGAGATCTAGGGCTAGAATCATTGCTCTCACTCTCACGCGGCGATACCTCACATGTGTGGTTTGAACACCATTTTCATATGCGGGTGCTACTCACATATGCGTTTGCTTCTGCACGAGAGCTCATTAAAAATTTAATTTAAAAAAAAAAATTTTTTATTTTTACACTGTTTTTTTTTTTTTTAAATTGTCACTTTTAGAAACTTAGTAAAAGATGCCAGCTCTGTCTCGCTCCCTCACACTGTTGAAGGAGAGGTAAGTAATGCAGACTTTAGTATTTTTTAGCCTTTTTAAAACCTTTATCCCAAAGGAAAAAAAATATGTTTCTGCAACTATTTAAAAATATATTAGCTGTAGTTATGCTTTAAAGTTGTTCTAAAGACTAGACTTTTTTTAAACATTAATGCATTCCCTGCATTAAGGTAAAAAAATGTAAGTGTATTTGTATTGCCCCCGTAGCCCTCTATATACTTACTTGAGTCCAATCTCAATCCAGCACTGTACCCACCTGCAGTGAGAGCCATTGGCTTCTACTGCTGTCAATCAAATCCTGTGAGCAGAGAACAGGGTGTGGTGTAAATAGATGCATGCACTCTGCCTCAAGATCGAGCACGCAAGATCAAGCTTTATAAGGGTTGTGTAGCATCATTTTTTCTTAAAATATTAAACATGTTAGACTTACCTGCTCTGTGCAATGGTTTTGCACAGAGCAGTCCCAAACCTCTTCTTCTGGGGTCCCTCGCTGGCACTCTTGGCTCCTTCTTTTCTCCATGTTCGACCATAGAAAGCCGCTTCCTATGGTGGCACACATGCAGGCTTGATCCCAAGCCAGGCTGTATGTGTCTATTGACACACACAGCACAGCTTGACCCCGCCCCCTGCTTCCTCTTCACAGGATTTGACCGAAAAAGGCTTCTGCTGCTGCCGAGAAGATAGAGATCAGAGAAGAACTGCCAAAAACCGGTCACAGTGCCGGATTGAAATTGGGCTCAGGTAAGTGTTTAACCAGCTATTGACTCTAAAGGCTTAAGGTTTTGTACCTTAAAGCGGAACTCCACACAAAAGGGGAAACTCCACTTGTTTGCACCCTCGCCCCCTGCACTGCCACATTTGGCACTTTTTTGGGGGTAGGGGGGAGCGAGCACCTGGTTTTGACAGGTACCCGCTCCCACTTCCGGGTAATATTGCTGCGGCGATCTCTGAGTATTTCTGGCCTCCCGTCCTTTACCCCGCTGCCTTCTGGGACAAACACAGGTCCCAGAAGACGGTGGGACCATTCAGAAAGCACAGCGCGACTCACGCATGTACAGTAGGAAACCGTCTGTGAAGCCTGGAGTCTAAACTGCCAATTTCCATTATTGAAGATGCCAGCGCTTGCACCCCAAGCCGATTTAAGAATCGGCTCAGGGTGCCAACATCGCTGCATCCCTGAACAGGTAAGCGTTCCTATATTAAATGCCAGCAGCTACAGTATTGGCTCAGAATGGAGCTCTTCTTTAAAGCATTCTCTTCATTAAGGTACTGGAAAAACCCTTCTGTGCCACAGGATTCCCCCCAGACCCCCCTTATACTTATCTGAGCCTCATCTCGATCCAACGCAACAGCAGTGGGTCTCTTCGCTCTCTCCCCCCTCACAGGGCACATTGATACCAGTGGGAGCCATTGGCAACTGCTGCTGTCAAACGGTCAGGGCCAATCCACACTGTGTCTATGGATGCAGGCAGCGCAGTTTGGGTTCAAGCTTGCAGCCCCATAAAAAGGGGCTTCCTATGAGGGTACTCGCCGAAGAGGTGAAGCCAGGATTGCCAGCAGGGGACCCCAGAAAAGGAGGAATGGGGCTGCTATGTGCAAAACCATTACACAGAGCAAGTAAGTATAACATGTTTATTATTAAAAAAAAATGACAACTACTTTAATGCAAATAATTCATTCAGTGTTTGTTAACCCCAAAAAAAAAAAAAATACAGCTCCTGGTCCCTTAATCCTCCTGGCGGTAATCCCGAGAGTGTCTCGGGGTTAAATTTCAGTACCATTAGCGGTAACCCCGAGCTACACTTGAGATTGCATTGAAGAATCCTGTTACAACATACTTACCTTGTCACCAGGATCCTGCGATGTTCCCCTTCTGTGTCCTCCGCTGGATCATCTGCCCGATGTCCTGTGTTCCGGCCTCCCTTCCCTGCGAGCATCGCGACGCATGGGGGCGGAGCTTGGAGGCAAATTCAAAAAGTACAAAAACATAACATGTCTCTAATGCTTTGTCCAGTGCCCTGCCTGCACTTTTATATCATATATACTGTTCTTTCTGCCTGGAAACTGGAGATTGTCCATGGCAACCAAAAAGTGTCCCTTTAGAAAAAAAGCTAGAAAACAGCGATAGTAAATTAGAACACTTGCAGAATTGAGCGATAGTGAATCATGAGGAAATTAATTTTTATTATTATTATACTATTATTTTTTATAATTATTTATAGTTATTTATTATATTATAACTTATGATTTCGTGTTTCAAACTTTATCATACCCGGGATGTCTACTAGACTCTTGTTTGGACAGATTTAAGTGTGTTGTTACTAAGAATTACAGGCCTACAATATAAAACGCCAAATTTCTATGCAAAACATTGTACAGCTTTAAGATTCAAAAATCTGACATAATCATATCCCGCCAGGGAGGTTACAGCAGATTAGACAGCACAGTGCTTGTGCTGTGTAATCTGTCCCCCTCTAAACTGTAAAAAAACCTCCCTGAATCTGCCACTTCCCGTATCCCACTCTCTCTACTGACCACGAAAATCAGGGATGCTGAGTCCTGCATCATACGCTGCTGTTCCCTCTGCTCTCCTCTCCTCTGCTTACCCCCCCTTCCTGCCTGTCAGTTCCCTCTCTGTGTCTGTCTCCACCCTGCCCCCCCCCCGCTATTATTGAAAAAAAAAAAAACGTAAAATTGTCACTGCCAGCCCCTCTATTAGAGGCTGGCATAGCACACTATGTAATTTGTTTTAAAAAACGAACATTGTAAATACCAATTTTCAGCTGTCTTCAGGCCATTCACGGGACTTGTGGCCGCTTTACAGCTACGAGACAGACCTTCTGTGGGAGGATACAAGCAGCCACGTGATCTCCCCGGCTGACGTCAGAGGGAGATCACGGCCCCTCCTGCAGAAGCCATTCATCAGGGCCTGCGAGTAATGTGACTGGCCTGAAGACAGCTCAAAATCGGTATTTACAATGCTCATTTTTTAAAGCAAATACATAGTGTGCTATGCCAGCTTTGAATAGAGGGGCTGGCATAGACTTATAAAAATGGGTTAACAAATACTTTAAGGTAAAAAAACATTTTTTCTGTACAACCGCCCTAATGGAAAATTTCTGCTCGATCAGTGCCACTGGCCATAGCCTGCAATGCTGATCAGTGTATTCTGGTGGCAGGGAGGTCTCCCCTCTGTCAGAATACAATAGCTCAGCGGAGAGAATTCCCCCATCCATATAAAGTGTGTGAATGTGGAAATCAAGCACCTACTAATGTATGGGCAACTTTGGAGATAGGATCGAGCACAAGGGCTAATAGATCTCTGTTGCATACACATGTGCTGACAGGAGAAGAGGTCGGGAGGAAGATCTCATCACTGTGCTTCTGCTTTACTGTCCAATCAGGAGGGTTCAGACTTAGAGACTATGAGCCAGCACTATGAGCCAATAAGGCACTGCTACATGCACATGTGTTGACAAGGCACATACTGACAGACAAAGAGAGCAAAGTGAGCAAAAGGATGGCACTAACAGTCTAGTGGAGTGTTTTGACCAAGGTTCTAGATCAACCTGTTCTGCTGCAGCAGTGTAGGTGAAGGTTTACGATCTATTGTCTGGTAAAAGTGCCTGGTTCACAAAAATGGCTTCACAGAATTGCAAATCGATTGACACGCTAAACAGTCCATATATATATGCTTTTAAATGATATATTCATCTGCTTGCCTGGAGTTCAGCTTTTAAGCACCCTTACAAATAAATGCTGTTCCACCAGATTGCATATAATCCAGCAGTTGGATATTTCATGTTCCAATGAACATTGTACAAATGTACAGGTTCACAATTTTCTTAAATTGATAGTAGTGATAATTAATTCAGGTTCACATAAGGTTTATATATATATATATATATATATATGTTTCAGTTCTTCCTATGGAGAAGGGAAAAAGAGCACTATGTTGGCACACCACATTTCATCTTAGCTTGGTGGAAAAAAAAAACAAGTGAACTCCCAGGAAAGATCCATCCTAACCCTTCCACTCTGAGCCAAAAATCTCTGCCAAGGGATGATGGGTTAGGTCCAAGATGGTAACGACACAGTTCTAGGTGGTAAGGTTACTTACAAACAATATTTTCTTTAACCGCTCGCCGACCAGCTGCTGCAGTTGTACTGCGGCAACATGGCTCGGCTGCGCGAATCGCTGTTATGTTAAGTCGTTTCTTTTAGTGGCCACTAGGGGCGCGCGCCCGCTGCTCGACCCCGGAGCCAATGCGAGTGCCCGGCGGTCGTGATGACCGCCAGGCTCCCGCGATCGCTCTTGACCCGGCGAGAACCAGGATCTGTGTGTGTAAACACACAGACCCCGGTTCTCTGAGGGGAGAAGAGACAGATCGTATGTTCATACAAAGTATGAACTTTGTCCATTTTTCCTTACTGCAGTTTTTAGGTCCATTTTCCATACTGCAGTGCCTGCATTCCATTGCTCTGTAGAACCCCCCTTACTCTCTTTGACTTCAGTCTTTGAGGGGGTTCATCCACTTACAGGAACCTATGCAGCGATCCTTGAATTCCTCTCCCAGCCAGCTCCATGGAGGACGTCCACTGAAGCTCAAAGAGCTGGTAGCAAGCCAAATTCCTGCTCCTCTCTCCAGCCGATGATTACCAGCAGCAGTTTGGGAGGAGCAGCACAGAGCAGCAAGGGGTACCTATGCTTTGGCATAGATATTGGGAAAAATGAATGGGTAACATTACACTGATTTTTCACCTTCATGCATTCTATACATGAAGGTAAAAAACCTTCTCTATATAGCCCCCTCCCACAAAAAAACAAGGAAAAGGAATTCCCCCAAAGAAGGCAAGTAATCCAAACACAATCTGCCAAAAAACAGTATATTTATTAAGCTACAAAAACACCACACAATAATAATACAAAAATGGGCAATATAGGGAAATATCAAATGACCATATTAAAATTGATAACGTTATCATTAAAAACATCGGAGCCGCGGCCAGACATACTCCATACATACACCAATCACAGCAGCAACTTCTACTAAATTGGCCAATACCGTGTAAAGGGAGACCTCAGATCAGTCCAAGTATGGATAGTAGGGTTGTATGGAAGTATGGGTGGATGAATGGATGTGAATAAAAATGGGATATTTTAGCATCGCATAGAGACTAGTGGCAGTCCGGGAGCTAGTCCCATAGTAAGGGTAAAGCAGTTGAATTGGTCGGCAATGGCTACTGAAGGTAATTAAAGCCCAGGGTATGCAGGCAAAGCAGTGGTGTTTGTAGAGAGCAGTAGGGGGAGCAAACCGACCCAGACTGTGTAAACTTATATATATTGGAGTGATACTTCTCTCACCAAGTGGATCAGCAGCTCATGAGGTCGTAAGCTCTACCCCAGATGATATGGATGTCAAACCAAACTGCATTTGCATTTGCCGTCAGATAGAAAGTGTCCCGCTCCGTTGGCGCCTTCAGTAAGGAGATGATGGCCGGCCGTCAGCTGTTAATCCCGATCATCCATTCAAAAACACCATGAACTCGCGGCTCCGAGGTGACGTGCTGACATCACGTGCTGACGCGTTTCACCAGCCAATCACCGCTGGTTTCCTCAGAGCCCCCTCCCGCCTTTCCTTATACTTACCTGAGCCCCATCTCGATCCAGCGATGTGCATGAGAGCAGAGACACTCCTGGGTGTCTCCCTCCTCATTGGCCAAAACAGCATTGGCTCCCACTACAGTCAATCACAGCCAGTGAACCAAGGAGGAGAGAGGTGCTTGTGTGCTTCCATAGCAAGCTACTTACTGTGGGGGCACTCAGCAGGAGGTAGGGCAGTGGTCATCAACCCTGTCCTCAGGGTCCACTGAAATACATCACAGGTGATATCATTTGCTGCTCAGTGATTGCAGTATTCTGGTCTGCATCTCCCCAAGGTAATACATAAATTCTGGCCTGTTAGTGGACCCTGAGGACAGGGTTGATGATCACTGAGGTAGAGGACAGAGTGCAGGCAGGGCACCTGAGAAGAGGAGGATTGGGGCTGCTCTGTGCAAAACCATTGCACAGAGCAGCCTTTAATATCACTTTAAAGTACTCTACAGGGTTAAATTTGGTAACTAATATAAGCACTTGTAGACATCACAATGTGCCAGCAGTACTATTAGCTTTGGCAATTTTTAGGCCAGATGTGGTGCAATTTAAGGCCCTCAAACACTATGAGAAGTATTTCCACATCTCATTAAGAACATACTGTTGCATTAGATCTTACATAGTTTTATATAAGAATATTAGACATAGAACTCTATGAAAGGGAAACTTTTGGAAGCTTTAAACTATCAGGGAGGCTAAATTTTGCAAATGGTAAGTAAAATACACTTTTCTTTGAAGGAAAACAAACCAGAATTTTGCTTATGGGATGCCAATCCTTTATTTATGAAATGAAACACACGGCCTTGCATGCGGTCACTGTTCTCAGCATGTCATGGGAAAATATGTTGAATAAGGAAAATAAATAAATAAACACACTGAACTAATATGATCTTACAATCCTGGGGCCCCACGAATAAGTCATGATGATTTATTGAGCAAAGAGAGAGCCATTCCCCCTTGCCATGACAGCCACCAACCAGAAAGAGAGACAACATTTTTATAATGTTATATTTAGATACAAACCACTTCCCATCCAGGCCAATTCTGACATTTCTCTCCTACATGTAAAATTCATAATTTTTTTGTTAGAAAAGTACATAGAACCCCCAAACACTATATATGTTTTTTTTAGCAAAGACCCTAGAGAATACAATGGTGGTCGTTGCAACTTTTTATCTCGCACGGTATTTGCGCAGCAATTTTTCGAACACCTTTTTTTTGGAAAAAAAAAAAAGTTTCATGCTTTAAAAAAAAAAAACGAAACACTAAAGTTACCTAACATGTCACACTTCAAAATTGCACATGCTCGTGGAATGGAGCCAAACTTCGGTACTTAAAAATCCCCATAGGCGATGGTTTAACATTTTTTACTGGTTACATGTTTTGAGTTACAGAGGAGGTCTAGGGCAAGAATTATTGCTCTCGCTCTAATGTTCGCAGCGATACCTCACATGTGTGGTTTGAACACCGTTTTCATATGTGGGCGGGACTTAGGTATGCATTCGCTTATGCGGGCGAGCACATGGGGAATTTTTTTTTTTATTGTTAATTTTACTGTTCTTTTTTTAGTTTGACACTTTAAAAAAAAAAAAAAAATTATCACTTTTATTTCTTTTATAAGGAATGTAAACATCCCTTGTAATAGGAATATGGCATGATCGGTCCTCTTTACAGTAAGATATGGGGTCAATAAGACCCCACACCTCACCTCTAGGCTGGGAAGCCTGAAATCAAAAAATAAAAATAAACAATCTCGACTTCCCAGCAGAGGTGACGTCATTTGTTTGAATGCAGAGGCCGGGCCTTGAAATCATAACATCGCGCCCGGCCTCCGAACGATCATAGAGACTCCGGCGACCATCTGGTCCACTGGAAATCTCTATGGTCACCATCTGGGGCTGGCGGATCCTGTCTCTGACTCAGCAATGGAAGCGATGAATCGGTAGAAGCACCGGAGGGCGGCGGGAGAAGGATCAAGCGGTGAAACAGCCGTTATGATCATTCTTATGGTGTAGGGAATCGCCGGCTGAAAAAGACGATATCTGAATGATGCCTGTAGCTGCAGGCTTCATTCAGATATATCCGCTCAAAGTCAAGGACGTCATATGACGTACCTTGGGTGGGAAGAGGTTAACGATCAACAGATCTCTGCCATTGAACACCATAGAAAAGGTTTTGTTTGGACTGGACTTTTTACTTTTGATAATGTACAGGTAAAGTCAGGATCACTTGGTAGAGCTACAGTAACTGTACGTGAATAGCTACCTACCTACCAAGAAATGTGAGTGAAGCAGGGATTTTGAAACCAAGTCCTTTTGATTCCAATGAAAATCTTGCCAACAAAGTATACTGAGTTCAAACATTGCTTAAAAGTTGACTTGCAAAAGAAACCCTGGTCTATACTGAACTTTATCAAATCTAGGCTGACTAGTAAATCAAGGTTGTTTCTAAAAATATCAACAGTGCTCAGGCTATTTCAGTGTTGTCTCAATTCACTTTACTCAAGTGCTATGTAAGTAAACAAAATAACATCTGTGTAAATTATAAAGTGCTCAAATATACATATAGCATATTTACATAAAGGTGCTTCACCAAAATGCATACAATGCATGTGCAAAGAAATTCCAATATTATGCTGTGCCCACCTAAATTATATAAATGCTTACCAAAGTGTCCACAATGTCCATGTTCAAAGTGTTCAATGTCCATCATAGGCGTTTACTTCTTGTGATCATAAACCATATCCACTCTTTGATGCTGCAAATGTGCTCCTCCTCTCCCCTCAAAGTGTTTGCTCACTGGAATTTTTTGACCACTTATAATGAAAAAAATAGGTCACACCATGTTTTATAGCAGAACAAGTCTCTCCAGATTTCTCCACTCGCACAGGAAACCTGGATGTATGATAAACTGTGGTCTTTCAATGCACCTCAGTTGCTCAAGAGTTATAAGAAAAACTCAAGCTAGAAATGCCCACATCAAATAACTCTTTATTAACCACTTGAGCTCCGGAAGATTTTATCCCCTTTATGACCAGGCCATTTTTTGCTATGCGGCTCTGCGCCACTTTACATGGTAAATGCGCGCTCATGCAAGGCTTTACCCAAACACAATTTATATCATTTTTTTTTACACAAATAGAGCAAAAAGGCCAAAATTTCCAAAAAACCCTGATATTTTCTACTTTCTACTATAAAACATATCTAATAAAAAAAAAAAAAATGTATATTGATTGGTTTGCATGAAAGTTATAACATTTACAAATTATGGTATAGATACTGGAATTGTTATTTATTTTTTTTATACTCATAATGGTGATGATCAGGGACTTATGGTGGGACCTGACTAACTGCCACACTAACATCTCCAGTGACACTAATACAGTGATCAGTGCTAATAATATATACTTTCACTTTACTAATGACACAATAACGGCTGGGAAGGTGTTAAAATCTAGGGCGATCAAAGGGTTAACTGTGTGCCTAACAAGTGTTAATGTGTGTACTGTGTGCTGTTTTAGTAAGGAACGTGCTACTTTTTCCTCCCTGCTTTACAGGGAGAAAAAAAAAACGGCACATTGCTGTTGTCTGTAGAGAGCCCTGTGGTGTTTAACACCACAGGGCCCTCCTCTGTCATTCATTCTGCCGATCATTGAGTACTGGCCATAAATCATTGGCCAGGACCCGCTGATCAGCTTGTGCTACAGCAAATTAAATCTCACGTTTACAGGTGCACATGTGCGCATGCACAGGCGTAACCTGAAGAAAGCCGTGACATACAGGTACATGATTGTGCCTGTTCGAGCCGACCTGCTGCTGTAAATGTACTGCAGCAGGTCAGCAAGCGGTTAATAAATGTTCCCATAAATGCACATTATATGTGGCCAGAACTAGCTTTTGAGGGAGCCTATGCCACATTTTAACAGTTCTTACTGTGAAGAAGCCTTTCCGTATTTACATGCATACTGTAGATCCCATATTTGTCTGGTATTTCTCACTGCAATGAGCCATACACTATTACATTTTTTTTCGTTCAGCCTGCAGACAGCTATCACCCTGCTTGGCTATTTTATCCTAACAGCCGTTGGTAATGGCTGTCTAGATACCTGGCATCTGATTGGATGCAGCTGCTGTTTGGCCAGTCTCCTTTGATTTTTTGACAAAGGATGTTGGACAGGAGAGAGCCCAATGCACTGTCTAATTGGGCGACTATGTGGCAGATGAGGTTTAATGTTGATAAATGTAAAGTTATGCACTTGGGGGCTAAGAATATGTATGCATCATACATACAAGGGGGAGTACAACTTGGGGAATCCATAGTGCAGAACTATCTGGGGGTTTTGGTAGATCACAAGCTCAATAATAGCATGCAATGCCAAGCTGCGGTTTCCTAAGCGAGCAAAGTCCTTTCTTGTATTAAGAGAGGTATGGACTCCAGAGAGAGAGATATCATTTTGCCCCTGTACAAATCATTAGTCAGACTTCATCTGGAATGTGCAGTTCAGTTTTGAGCACCAGTTCTCAAAAAGGATAAAATCGGGGAACTGGAGAAAGTGCAGAGAAGGGCAACCAAACTGATAAAAGGCAAGGAGGAGCTCAGCTATGAGCAAAGATTAGAAGAACTGAATTTATTCACTCTTGAGAAGAGGAGATTAAGGGGGGATATGATCACCATGTATAAATATATAAGGGGTCCATATAGTGAACTTGGTGTTGAGTTATTCACTTTACAGTCAACACTGAGGACAAGGGGGCACTGTTTATGTCTAGAGGAAAAGAGATTTCATCTCCAAATACGGAGAGGTTTATTCACAGTAAGAGCTGTGAAACTAGGTACTAACATTTATAGGTAAAGTTGATCCAGGGAAAATCCGATTACCTCTCTGGGATCAGGAAGGAATTTTTTCTCCTGCTGTAGCAAATTGGAGCATGCTTTTCTGGGTTTTTTAGCCTCCCTCTGGATCAACTGTGGGTATAGGATTGGGTATATGGGATTGTATGATATTTTTTATTTTTTAAGGTTGAACTAGATGGACTGGTGTCTTTTTTCAACCTGACTAACTATGTAACTATGTAACTAACCAATTTTCAACCAGTAAGGAACAGCCAACATTTGAACAGTGTATGGCCAGCTTACACTGGCAAAATTAGAATGCTAGAAAGCAGACTAAAACAATGCAGTGTGTGCCATTGTTGAGTAGTTGTTGAGTAGTTTCAGTGGAAAAACATAAGGATTAGGCCTTTAATTTTAAGCAATACCTCTGCTGTACAGGTGTTACATAGTCAGAGAACTTGATGTCCTTCTGTGCCCGAACATGCGAAAAATAATATTATGGCTTTTCCAAGAGTGAATCACGTATTTCAAAGTGAAGACAAAGGTTCCTATTGAATACATGATAGCATGATAATTGGATTTTAGAAATTTTTCATAATCCCATGCTTTGGTTACGATACCAAATCATCAGGAGATTCAACTATTTTGAGGCTGAATGATTTGTTGCATGAATTTGGAATATTTCTGGTCATGGGGCATGGAAGCCTCAAGACCACCTTGGGTTTTTTAAAAAGTTTGGAATAAAGGAGTAAATCAGGGTAGGTGCAGGGATTTGTTTTATTTAGAAAAAAAGAGAGGGCCCTTTTTTGATTTACCCATTAAAAGTGAAATGCATATTGGTGGGTGAACACCAAGAGACACACATGCTAGCACTTCTCTTGCCAAGCATTCAAATATCCATGTGTCTGGTGTGCTAAGCTAGTATTTTCTCTTGGAGATGAGCCATGCCTTTTTATTTAAAAATTATCTGTGGATTTTTGCTGCCAATGAGGCAGACTGATCTACCACAGATCATGAACCCCATGGATCAATTTGCTCATCTTTATTGGTGTGACAGAGTTCTACTGATTATCATGTCCTTCTCAGAACATGTTAGATGTCATAATTACATAAGACATTTCCTTAGACCACATTAAAATATGGTGGTTCAGTGGTTAGCACTCTTGTGTTGAAGTTCTAGATTGCGATTTCAAGTTCCACATAATGCCGCGTACACACGGTCGGACTTTTCGTCTACAAAAGTCCGACAGCCTGTCCGACAGACTTCCTGCGGACTTTCGGCGGACTTGCAGCAGACTTTCTAACGAACGGACTTGCCTACACACGACCACACAAAAGTCCGACGGATTCGTACGTGATGACGTACACCGGACTAAAATAAGGAAGTTCATAGCCAGTAGCCAATAGCTGCCCTAGCATGGGTTTTTGTCCGTCGGACTAGCACACAGACGAGCGGATTTCGGGGTCCGTCGTAGTTACGACGTAAAGATTTGAAGCATGTTTCAAATCTAAAGTCCGTCGGATTTGAGGCTGAAAAAGTCTGCTGAAAGTCCGGAGAAGCCCACACACGATCGGATTACCAGCCAGCTTTAGTCCGTCGGCGTCCGTTGGACTTTTGTAGACGAAAAGTCCGACCGTGTGTACGCGGCATAAGTTACAATCTGCGTGATGGTTGTGTGCTGTACCAGTGTTTTGGGTGAGTTGTGTGAAAAGAAACGAATAAAGATTTATTGACTTAATCCTAAATGGAACTAGTCTGTGCAAATAGGGTAATCACACTGTGAAGCACTTTTGCAGATACATGGACTGATGAAAATGATTCTAAAAATGTATAAATATGAGGATATGATATGTAGCCAGGTGCTGGGCTACAATAACACGGAGAAGGAGACATTGCTCTTTATTTGCCTTTCCCCCTCTTCTGTGATATTAATGCTTTGCTGCACCATCTTCCTCCAGGGGGAGCGCTAAAGCCAAGCAAGCCCATAGACTTCTATGCAGAAGGCTGAGAATGTTGGAGTTGTAATTTGAGAGGGCAGCCATAAAATGACTACACACCTCTGAACTTTTTGAGATTGGAATGAAGGACACCTATTAGCAAAAGTAAGTAGTAATGGGACACCCCCCCTGCCACACCCCCTTATTGGGAAATTATACAAAAAAAAAAAAACATTAACACTAGTATTCCTTTATTCTGGCTTTTAAAATTTACAAATGCACCCATTTAGAAATTGGATGAATGGTTTAGCACTGGGAAACACTTTTTGAAAGATAAATAGTGTATTGTATATACTTTTGTAAAGAACTATATAAATCAGACCAAAATGAGGGATAAATGAGGAGGAAGGAGGGACAGAGGGACTTTGTTCAAAATCAGGGACTGTCCCTCGAAATCGGGAACAGTTGGGAGCTATGCTATAATGGGTACTCTACAGATTCAAGTATGACTGTGCAGTAAGAGGAGTGGACAGAGGATTTTTAATAAACTGCCCAGGAAAGTTCTTCCTGCTATCACTGAGAGACTTAGAGGGAGAGCACTTCTGTCCACATATTCGCCTGCCAGCTGGAGGCCATACCAGTGGGGATTCAAGTCCGAGACTGGGAGTGAGGACACTAGGGGGCAGCACAGCACTGCCCACATTGCAGCACCTGCACCTCTGCAGCACTGGAGCATCCACTCACCCTCTGCTTCCAACTGCTGATCACAAAAGGCTTTCGGGAAGAGACTGAGGGGGTCCCATTTCTACAGCAAGAGAGCATCCCAGGGACCGGTGAGAGGGTTATTCTCCCAATGCTGATACTGCTAGCTGGGACAGAGACACTGCGAGCAGGACACCAAATGTAGCCAATCCATTCTGCACCCACACTGCACTCTATAGTGCAATTATTTCGAACCTGGACTGCACCTATATCAACCCCATATTGCATTATACTGACTGAATCACATCTACCTTGCATCTATGCAGAGACTTTACCATACCAATACTGTACCTATACTGCATGCAGGTTAACTGGGACTGTCAACAGAACAGAGGACCCATCCTATGAAGGAGCTCCTACAGGGGTGGCACTATAGATAAAATAACATTTTTATTTGTACTATTTTATGTAGCTTACTACTATCTGAGTAAGAAACACAGGCACTGCATAATAGGGAGCTCATCTGGGCTTTGGGCATACACCTAGTACTTAGCGACAGGGTCTTGTTCTTGTGACATCTGTAAAAACAATATTTCCCAACACATCAGTAAATCATTATTATGTGGCAGAATCACTGAAGGCAATGATTTTTTTGTTTCTCTGGTTACATTAAAGAGCTTTTAATTGTGTCTTTCAGAGTTGGCCCCAGGTGTTGGACTTCTTTCATTACATTTTGCTCTAATGTGATGAAATTCTAATTCTCTCCTTACCATATGGTTAAATTTCCCAACTGAGAATTAGTTGAAAAAGAAGAAATAATCTATTAATCTCTGTAATAGATTCACAAATGAGGTTTGCCACAGAACCTGTTTTTCACTGGTGACAAGGAAAAAAAAATCAGCTGTGTGCTCCATAGGCCTGTGTGCTTAAGACAACATGTGTGCTATCTGCACTGACACCTACAGTGTTCATTTATAAGTGCAAGAATAAATGTCATAATACGTAAGGATGGAGTAAACAAAGATAAAAAGCAAAAGGAAAACAGAATAACAATAATTAACTGTGGACATAACAATGCCGAATGATTATCTGCACTGTCCATTCATGGGACTGACTCTTTTTAGCTTCTATGCATCCTTTAGCATAAGGGTTAAATAAAGGATCTAATCTGTTAATTTTCCACCTCTAAAAACTTATTAATTGCATTATGCATTTAAAAGGAAATGAGTACATAATCGCATCAATGTATATTTTATATTTTGAAATATGCATTTATTTGTACATTATAGATCATAAATATGTAAGTATGTACATAAAGGCAGTCATATTTGTTTATTTCATATGTAGGTTCTACATTCCACCTTACACTGATGTACATTGGCTGTGCTTTACTGTTCCTTGTCACAGTTAAAATAATGAACTCTCTGGGTGGTGGATATTTTATCTTAACCACTGGTAAAGTTTATGTCTGGTCATTGCTCAAATTTACCCCCAAATCCCCTTCTTCCCCTCTAGATCATGTTACAATAATATTTTTTTTCTTTTTCCTTATTCATGTGCAAGCTAAGTTATATTACTCACTATGATGCCATCATCAATCTTGTATAACTCTTAGGAGAGTGCTACTGGAAGGTCACTTCCTATATTCTGGGCACAACCCCAGAATTACATCTCCCGAGAGCCTTTTCTCTACACAAAATGAATAGGCAAGCCCTTGGGAGTCAAGAAAGAATTGACTGGTAAAGAAATCATTGTATGTATGTGAAGGAGGACAGACAGGGGATTTGAATTGGTGGAGTTTTTTTAGTCCAGCAGGCAGGGTTAAAAATACTGGTTGGTATTCCAGTGCATAAAAGACAGTTTTTTCAGCTTAAACAAGTCATTAGGAGCACATTCGATTTTTAGCGGATCCACTGATATTTGTCTGTACTTATCTGTAATGTGCATCTATTGCAGAGTTGTGCTAAATATGGTTTTCTTTCCCAGACTTACACTTTACACAGTTACACTATATTTTTTTGCAAATTGAACATTGGAGAGCAATGTAACAATTTCAAATTGACAACAAAAAAAAACATCAGAAAAACTGTTCAAAAAACTGTATAGTATATATCATATATACACACACACACACATATATATATATATATATATATATATACTGTATATATATATATATATATATATATATATATATATATTATGTGATATATATATATATATATATATTTATGGTCGAAGCCCTATGGCCGATCCGGATATGAACAATTAGACTTACCATAAGACTTACAACATGAAATGGACATGAAGTGTGCCCTGGTCTGATGGTCGGTATACCAAAATAAGGGGGAATACCCTAGATTAGAAATGAATATTTTGTGAAGAGAAATGAATTTGAGAAATGCCCTGAAAAGGGGATGGGAGGGTGGGTACCGCGCACTGAAAACTGACAAAGACCACAGGCAAGCGGGCTGGTTAAATACCCCCTGGGCTCCTCCCATAAATTCAGGCCACCATACTGGCCTTCCTACTTATGGTCGAAGCCCTATGGCCGATACGGATATGAACAATTAGACTTACCATAAGACTTACAACATGAAATGGACCTGAAGTGTGCCCTAGTCTGATGGTCGGTATACCAAAATAAGGGGGCAAAAACATTCAGGTAGGGGTGTAGTTTTATTAGTTTTAGCTTTATTTATTGAGCAAGTTTGGTGAATGCTTGTGCCATTTCCACCTAAGGAGTGGGGACGTACCAGGCGAGGTAGGCAGAGTTTCACCTGCTAAGTCTCTTAATGACGTAGTCTGGGACCCATGCCGAAATGCTGCCAAGGCTGCCCCAATACTAAAGAGTGACTGGAGTACTGACTGGGGTCGAGGTGTAGGCTGCGTAAAAGAACCCCCCGGTGTTTGATGAATTGATTGCTGGGTTTTAGACACTGCAAGGTGGAGGATGAAATGGTGTTGACAGTGAGCCAACTACACAGAACTTGACCTGTGGGATTGCTGCGGGTGAACTCGCTGGGCCGCCAGAACCCGAACTAGGCTAAGTAAATGGCTGCTTGTATGAGCAAACTGGGGAGAAGGCCAAATGGCGAACTGGTTAAGATAGTAGACATGTCCCAGAAGATGGCAGCCTGGAATGAACGTACAGTGGACATTAAACTGGTGTTGCCAAGATAATTACACCAGCCTGTGCAGGAAGGACATAACAGAGCGATGCGGACCTGGCTTCATCAAGAAGATCGCCTCGGACCGGATGTCGGTGGCGAAAGCCACGGCCTGTCCTGTCTAGATAAGACCCTAGAGTTGAGCGGCTGCCATGACCGAGTGTAGCTTGAAGAGGGAGGTATTTCCAGAGTAAACCCGGGGTTTAGGAGTGCCTCTGGAGGCCATGTTCTTGTAAACCAATGGTGGCCAAAAATTGCAGCGAAGCCTGTGGTGGCTGTGGCATCTGTCACTACCTGGGGTGATAAGGGCGACATAGATGGTATAATCATTGATATACCGATCCACGTAGTACGGAACCTTCTGACATTGATAGGTCCGCATTCCCAGGAAAGACTGAAGCTGCTTCTTAGTACACACTCGTGTATGGGTGAAGTCTTGGGGAACTGGCCTGATGCGGGTCAGCTTGTTAAGGAGGAGGCTGGCCTGTGTGGAGTTTTTAGTTTGGAAGAGGTTATTGTAGACCTCGGGTCCGGATTGTTGAGTTTTAGAGACTGCAAGCTGAAGGACGTAATGGTTTTATCAGCGAGTCAAGTGGTGTCTACATAGTACCTGGCTGCCAGTGCCAGTAAAAGTGAATTTGTTAGGCCATAGAAAACCACAGAGGGCCAGGTAGATGGCTGCTTGGATGACTAGACTGGGGAATGTCTGAGGTTTTTGACATGTCCCTAAAGATGGCAGTTGTGATGGGCAAGCGTTTGCCGTTAGCTATGGGCTGATGCTTCTAGATGCCCTGTAGAAGGGATCTTACTGTATGGGCCGTAAACACAGACGACTCTCTGGGGTCCTGTAAGGACAGGAAATGCTGGATGCTGGCTAGATATAGCCTGATAGTGTTATGAGAAGGAGCCAGCTGTGTGTGGCCATACGATACCTGGTGCGGGATGGAACCTGAACTCAACTGACCTAAGCGAGAAATGATACAGAAAATGATGAGTGGCTCGTATGAAGATGCCACTGGAGATAACTGGCCCATTAAGTGCCACTGAAGAATGATGTGTGACTGATTGTGTGCCACTGGGAATGTGTTTGTACTGATTGCAAGAAGTCATGCTAAGATGCGAGCCCTGCAATGATTGCAAGAGTTGTGCTTAAATACAATTGCAAGGGAGTTTGTGTCAATGGAGATGTATTTGCAGTGACTGCGAGAAGTCCGTATTACTGCATGTGCTTGCACGGACTGCAAGGTAAAATACTTGGATCCGTGTTTTCAACGATTACAAGAAGTTATGTTAAAAAAAAGGAAGATTAAGGTCTGGTGTGACCCCTCTGACACCTCCATCCCTAATAGTGCACAAAAAAACAACAAGAAAAATAGCTCTGGGACTTTAGATGAGGTGAGAGAGGTTTAGCCAATGTCCACAGTGAACACTGAGACAAAATCAATTTATTCATTTCAAAATGTTATGTAACTGAGCGGTAACAACAATGATTGTGAGTTACCAGGCATAATAGCCAATGTACACAACACAGATGAACGTAAATATACAAAGATTTATTACAAATGTTATACATCAATGAGCAACAATAAAACTTGAAAATTGCTGGGTCAGTAAGTACACATACAAAATAAGATGATAAAATGTACATACATGTGGACAGGGAAGTATGTAAACATAATGCAGACATCAATAATACCCAGCATGTACCGGCATAAAATAAGCATCAATAAAGCCCTATGCATTTCGCGAGACCCTGCTCGCTCTTCAGGGGCGGATGCATGAATGTTGTATCTGCAATGTAAGTAATAAGATCAATAAATGTATGTGGTTGGTAAATGGGGGCAGATGGAATGATTAGCAAGAGAGGCCTGATGCAGAGACCTCATACTTACCGGAGTCTGAGATGAATCGCCAAACGCTGGATATCAAGATGGCAGCAGTGTAATGCATCCAGCTCGGGAGCTGAGGAGGCGGAACAAAACAAAGGCCACAATAGGGGAACATCCGGAGGATCAGCACGGACTGGATAGGGGTATTTCTCACTGCGGTCTCCACTTAGCTCCTTAACATTGTGTCTGGAAAATGTCTGCAAGGATGCATATATATCAGAGGGCATCATAACTGCAAAATGAACTTATTGTATAGGGTTCTAAGCTTTAATTTATATATACATAAAGATGTAAGTGAGTGAATTAAGGTTATAAGAGTATCTTGGTATGAACAAACTAACTGAGATATGGAATATAGTAAATGCATGAATGCATAGTTATAAAACTGGTATGGGCAAAGAGACTACGGGGCAATGTAGAATGATATAGTATTACATGTGTATAAAAACAATGTAACAAACCCAATGGGTGTCAGGAAAGTAAAAAAGTTGTACCTCAATAGGAGTGAAAAACATCCAATGGTTGTCAGTTTGTTCTTAGAGATGTGACAGCTCTATCCAATCGCCAAGTAATGAATCAGAATCCCAACCGTGCTGAACGTCCAGATATACCCACAAGACCCCGAAGGCTACACCCCCAGCATCATGTATGGGCGGTGACGCATGGGCGCCCAAAAGACATCCACCATCAAAGGGGGGTGCACAGATGCAACAACCACCCAACCGTCCGGGATGACCCACACAGCCCACACCTGAGTTACCTCAGGGAGACGTCAGTGTATGGGCGTGGAAAACATGGCGCCGATGTGCAGGTGGCCACCCCCGTCAACAGACAGGAGAGGACAGCAAGAGATCAAGGACAGAGCTCCCCTATGCACATCGCAGCCCCCGAGCTGGATGAAAACCACTGCCACAAAAGACCACCAGCGAAAGAGGAACAGCTCAGCCAAGCAAGGCCTCGTGGGAGCAGTATGCAAATATAACTGGCCAAAGAGTGATAATACACTAGATGTAATATGGACAAAGGCTAATGGTAACAACAGACCAGTGTGTGGGCTGAATGGGTGTCTTCCACCCGGGTTCAATCAAAAAAAGGAAGATTAAGGTCTGGTGTGACCCCTCTGACACCTCCATCCCTAATAGTGCACAAAAAAACAACAAGAAAAATAGCCCTGGGACTTTAGATGAGGTGAGAGAGGTTTAGCCAATGTCCACAGTGAACACTGAGACAAAATCAATTTATTCATTTCAAAATGTTCCCCTTTCGCTGGTGGTCTTTTGGTGGATGTATTTTGGTGGATGTCTTTTGGGCGCCCATGCGTCACCGCCCGTACATGACGCTGGGGGTGTAGCCTTCGGGGTCTTGTGGGTATATCTGGACGTTCAGCACGGTTGGGATTCTGATTCATTACTTGGCGATTGGATAGAGCTGTCACATCTCTAAGAACAAACTGACAACCATTGGATGTTTTTCACTCCTATTGAGGTACAACTTTTTTACTTTCCTGACACCCATTGGGTTTGTTACATTGTTTTTATACACATGTAATACTATATCATTCTACATTGCCCCGTAGTCTCTTTGCCCATACCAGTTTTATAACTATGCATTCATGCATTTACTATATTCCATATCTCAGTTAGTTTGTTCATACCAAGATACTCTTATAACCTTAATTCACTCACTTACATCTTTATGTATATATAAATTAAAGCTTAGAACCCTATACAATAAGTTCATTTTGCAGTTATGATGCCCTCTGATATATATGCATCCTTGCAGACATTTTCCAGACACAATGTTAAGGAGCTAAGTGGAGACCGCAGTGAGAAATACCCCTATCCAGTCCGTGCTGATCCTCCGGATGTTCCCCTATTGTGGCCTTTGTTTTGTTCCGCCTCCTCAGCTCCCGAGCTGGATGCATTACACTGCTGCCATCTTGATATCCAGCGTTTGGCGATTCATCTCAGACTCCGGTAAGTATGAGGTCTCTGCATCAGGCCTCTCTTGCTAATCATTCCATCTGCCCCCATTTACCAACCACATACATTTATTGATCTTATTACTTACATTGCAGATACAACATTCATGCATCCGCCCCTGAAGAGCGAGCAGGGTCTCGCGAAATGCATAGGGCTTTATTGATGCTTATTTTATGCTGGTACATGCTGGGTATTATTGATGTCTGCATTATGTTTACATACTTCCCTGTCCACATGTATGTACATTTTATCATCTTATTTTGTATGTGTACTTACTGACCCAGCAATTTTCAAGTTTTATTGTTGCTCAATGATGTATAACATTTGTAATAAATCTTTGTATATTTACGTTCATCTGTGTTGTGTACATTGGCTATTATGCTTGGTAACTCACAATCATTGTTGTTACCGCTCAGTTACATAACATTTTGAAATCAATAAATTGATTTTGTCTCAGTGTTCACTGTGGACATTGGCTAAACCTCTCTCACCTCATCTAAAGTCCCAGGGCTATTTTTCTTGTTGTTTTTTTGTGCACAAGAAGTTATGTTTGGATGTGTCCTTGCAACAATTGCAAGAAGTTGTGACTGGATGCATGCTTGCAACGTTTGCAAGAAGTTATGCTAAGATGCGTGTCTTGTAATGATTGCAAGAGTTGTGCTTAAATGTGTGCTTGCAATGATTGCAAGAGAGTTTATGTCGCTGAAGATGTGTTTGTAGTGACTGTGAAAAGTTTGTATTATCATTGCAAGAAATTGTGCTTGGGTGTGCTTGCAACAATTGCAAGAAGTTGTGCTTGGATGTGTGCTTGCAACTATTGCAAGAAGTTGTGCTTGGATGTGTGCTTGCAACAATTGCAAGAAGTTATGTTTCGATCTGTGCTTGCAACGATTGCAAGAAGTTATGTTTGGATGCTTACTTGCAACGATTGCAAGAAGTTGTGCTTGGATGTGTGCTTGCAACGATTGCAAGAAGTTGTGCTTGGATGTGTGCTTGCAACGATTGCAAGAAGTTTATACCTGGATGCATGCTTGCAACGATTGTGGGAAGTTGTGCTTGGATGCGTGCTTGTAATGATTGCAAGAAGCTGTGATTCGATGCGTGCTTGCAATGATTGCAAGAAGTTGTGCTTGAATGTGTATGAAATTTAATCCGATATGAATCGGTTGTAATGTGTACGAAATGAATCCGATACGAATCGGTTGTATGAAATTAATCTGATATGACCGATTGTAGAGTATGAAAATTAATCCAATATAAAATCGGACTGTGGAGAGTATGAATATGGATCCGATATGAATCGCTGTGCCACCAACGCGACTAGATTTGATTTGAACTGTAGCGTGTATGAAATTAAACCGATACGAATCATTCTTATGTTGTATACAGTGAATCCTGATATGAATCGGTTTGTAAAGTGTATGAAATGAAACCAACATGAATCGGATTGTGTGACTATAAGGGGGGATAGTAGTGAGGCGAAGGTTTTAACGAATGAATCGGGACCATGACTGAACTTCGAAGGAAGACGGGGTGTGGCTTTTTTTTTTTATTTATTTATTTATTGAACTTGACTGACCTGGAGGAAAATGACAGATGACAACCGGTGAAGGGTTTGACTACCTGACTTGAAAAGTGACTTGTAACGTGTTTAAGCGACAGGTGCATGAAATTAAATAAAATGAGTGAAATGTTTATGCCATGATAGAGGCACGAATCTGTGTGCCGTGACTGCGCCAATGAGGCCAAGCCAACTGGGGCTTGCCGGGATGAATCGATGCCTGACGGATGCCCTAGACTTGAATCGGGGCGCGGCATGTGACAACGAAATGAGTGAAATGTTTGCCTTAGAGTGAAATGAATGAAAATGTTTCGCCATGACAGAGGCCCGAATCGGTCGTGCCGCAGCTGCGACTGACAGCGAACCAGACTCTGGAGCATGTACTGGAATGAGGCAAAAGGAAAAACACTAGTGCACACCGGAACAAATCGGTGTATCACGGATGCGACTGCATTTGAATTGGAGTGCGGTATGTAACAGTGAAATGTTTGCCCTGACAGAGGCATGACTCAGTCATGCCGCGACTGTGACTGACAGCGAACCAAGCTCTGGTGTAGGTGTTGGATGAGGCCAAAACATTATATTTATTTATACGACTTTTTTTTTTCTTTTTCTTTTCCTTTTTTTTTTTCCTTTATTTTTTTCCTTTTTTTTTTTTTTCCGACTGCGACAAACGACGAGTTTGACTGTGGAGCACAAAATGAAATGAGGCCAAGACAACTGGGGCGCGCCGGGACGAATTGGTGCATCTCGGATGCTACTGGATTCGAATCGGGGCGCGGTACGTGACAGTGAAATGAGTGAAATGATGAAATGAATGAAATGATTTGTCATGGTAGAGGCACGTGCCATGACAGAGGCACGAATCGGTCATGCCGCGACTGCGACTGACAACAAACCGGACTCTGGAGCATGAAATGAAATGTGGCCGAAATTACCTGGGGCACGCTGGAACGAATCGTTGCATCATGGATGCGACTGGATTCGAATCGGAACATGATACGTGACAGTGAAATGATTTCCCATGACAGAGGCACGAATCGGTGAGCCGCAAACTGCGACTGACAACGACCGGACTCTGGAGCATGTACTGAAATGAGGCCAAATAACAACTGGGGCACACTGGGACGAATCGGTGCATTACAGATGCGACTAGATTCGAATCGGAGCACGGTACATGACGGTGAAATGAGTGAAATGAGTGAAATGATTGAAATGATAAGCCATGACAGAGGCACAAATCTGTGTGCCATAATTGCGACAGATAACGAACAGGACTGTGGAGCATGGTATAAAACATGAGACAAGAACAAGTGAGACGCGGCTGGACAAACAGGTGTGAAGCAGACGCAACTGGATTTGAATCAGAGTGGGGTACATAAAATGAATTAAAAAAATGTTTTTAGAAATGATAGAGGCACGAATCGGTGGCTGAGTGCTACGGCTATGTGCAGGGTTTCTTAACGAATGACTCGTAAGTTCCGTATCGGGGTTTGAGCGACACACAGTATCTAGCAAATGGTGATACATGAAATGATGAAATGTCAACGAAACCCTACCTGCGACAGCCGAGCCAGACACGTTTGTACGAAACAAACAGGAACAGAAGCCTCTCAGAAACTGCGAACAGGAACCGAAAGCAGCTGAAATTTCTAACGTGCAACTTCACAAACGCCAACGAGTTGGAAGAGTCGGCCTAGTGACGTAACGTACCGCGCACCGGAAACCGACAAAGACCATAGGTGAGCAGGCTGGTTAAATACCCCCCGGGCTCCTCCCATAAATTGAGGCCACCGTACTGGCCTTCCTACATATAGTGGCAGGTCAAGCCCATGCTACTGTTTAAACAGGCGGTCTGGGCCAGGTTTTGCAAGAAACAGGCACACTAATGCAGTGTACACACGGTCCGATTTTCCGATGGGAAACGTTCGATGAGAGCCTGTGTCGGAAATTCTGACCGTGTGTAGGCTCCATCGGACATTTTCTGTCAGAATTCTCAACAAACAAAATTGGAGAGCTGGATCTCAAATTTTCCGACAACAAAATCCGTTGTTGTAAATTCCGATCGTGTGTACACAATTCCGACGTACAAAGTTCCACGCATGCTCGGAATGAAGCAGAAGAGCCGCACTGGCTATTGAACTTAATTTTTCTCGGCTCGTCGTACGTTGTATGTCACCACGTTCTTGACGATCGGAATTTCCGACAAGATTTGTGTGACCGTGTATATGCAAGACAAATTTGAGCCAACATCCGTCGGAAAAAAACAAGGATTTTGTTTGTCGAAATGTGCGATCATGTATATACGGCATTATGGTGCAGATGTATGCTGGGTTCATGTGAAAAATACTGTATGAACCCTCTGCACACTGCTATAACCTTTCAAGCAAACTTTGTAATACAAAATAGGGATATTTAGTTCACATATATTGCAACTCATTTTTAATCTGGCCAACTGAGTCAAAGTAATCCCTCTTTAGCCAGTTCTACTCTTCTTTGCCATTGCAAATGCTACTGTGGACGCAATGCCAACCTGGGGCACGCAGACACAAAACGGGGGAGAGGTACGCGGTTTAGGTCTGACCACTGACCTGCAATACAATAGATATACCTGTGCTCAGATCCCAATAATTGGGATAATCCTTGGGATCTTGTTTCTTTTCTGGGTTTATGTTAGAGACAGAGTTAGGCTGGCCATACATGGTCAAATTTTGAAAGAATTTTCTTTTGAAAATCTGAAATTTGTGCATTTTGTGATCCGATGGTGCCAGCATTGATTTCGAAATTCGGCCAACCAAGCCTTTAATTTCACCTCATGTTGCTACAGAAAATAATTTTAGTGGCTGGGAATCTTCTTTTCTTTCCGGGAATTTTCTTTTCTTGCACATGCGCATTTCTTTTTCGATAACATTTCTCACACGATTCTCCCATCATTGATTAGAAAATCGTTAGTTTTTCAAAAAATTTCCAACATGTCCGATTCCTCAAATTTGATTGCCGCACGAAAATTGGCTGTTGCTGCAGCCCACTAATAGTGCAAAATACGAACGAAAATTCTTAGATAAGATTTTCGATAGAAAATTCTTTCGAAATTCAACCCATGTATGGCCTGCCTTAGAGGTCAGTGGCCCCATCCTCCCGAGGGGGTCAGTGTGTGCAGGGAGCTCTGAGGTGCACATCACATCGTACTGTCCAGGTCAGAATAGACAAAGGCCCGAGCCTGTAAGGATGTAGCAGCTGGAAGCTGCAGGAGAAACAGTCATGCTGATAAAGGTACAGCGTTTTGTGCACGAGCACTGGGACTGTGTGTTTGATGGTCTGGAGGACCAAGACATGTGGCCTGAACAGTGACGCTGGAAAGAGAACCACAAGGCTGAATTCTATGTTTTGTTGCATTGATGTGAGAACCCCCTGCATGGGAAACTATTCATGGTGTGAACTTTTTGCTTTGTTTTAAATAAAAGTGGGCAGAAAAAGCCCTGAAACGTACCTCTGGCATGGGGTAAACTCACTGTTTGGCAATGAGCTACATGGTCCCCAACTTGTCACAATATATAACTAAAATTCTTTTTATTTTGGATAGAGTAAGGGGGCCACATTTTTATTCCTTACTTTTTTTTTTTACCTTTTTTATTGTTTACCTTCTCTAAATGTCCTGGTGACTATTACTGCCAAGACAAAACGTGAGAGAAAATTAGAAAATATTACAGTTTTCTCCAAAACAGTAAGTGAGGGAAAATCTTCCAGTTGGGAGTCCTATTCCTGTGAAAACTGTCTACTTCTTGAGATTTTCTCTCACTCTGTGGTGTATCCCCCCAACTGGAAGTGAAGGGAAAATCTCCCAAATGGGACACAGACAGCAAATATAGCTTGATGGGCATTCTAACTCATCCCTACACTAAAAAATAACATTTTGGTTACGCATTTTAAGGTGGTTGTAAAGGCAATTTTTTTTCCTGAAATAAAAAAAAGATGTTATACTTACCTGCTCTGTGCAATGGTATTGCACAAAGTGGTTTCTTACATCTTCTTCTAGAGTTCCCTGCCGGCACTGTCTACTCCTCCTCTCTCAATGCCACCCAATTACAAGGTATAATTAAGGTCTATATTGCTGCGATCTTACCTAGTTTGTAAGAGATTTGGCTTCAATGGAATCTAAAAGGATAAGTGCAGGTTTACATATCAGAATGGGGACATTATAGATGCAGCACTTCCTGCAAATAACTTAATGTAAGTACCAAATGACCCTGATAGCAATTTTGAACATCTCAAAGCATACATTCAGCAGCAGATGCCACGAAATGCCTGCTATTACCTTTGCTAGCCAGAATATTCTCCTCTTTGAAACTTGTTATATTTTGTTATCAGGGTGCAGAGTTCCCTGATTTCATTATTAAGCCCCACCAACTGTTATCTCCAAGTCCCTCATTGGCTACTGAAGCACATTCATTGTTTGGGGGAAGGCAGTAAATAGGGCTTAAAGCTGAGTTCCGCTTAAAAAAAAAAAAATTAAAAGTCAGCAGCTACAAATACTGCAGCTGCTGACTTTTAATAATTGGACACTTACCTGTCCCAGGGTCTAGCGATGTGGGGGAACGAAGCCCCACTCATCTCCCCCTGGGCTCGGTGGTGCCGGCATTTTAACTGTGGGCACACCCACTGCGCATGCACGAGCCGCCCTGCGCGCCGTGACTGGCCGTGCAATCATCTGGGACCTGTGACGTGTCCCAGATGATTGCCTAGAGGTAGGTGGGAGAGGTGATCTCCCTTCCTGCACCAAGGGAAGTGACATAAAGAGCCCAGGCGCTGAAGGAGGCAGACTGCAAGGGACCCCCTAGCAACAGGCATTAAGAGGTGAGTAAGAAAAAAAATTTTCTCCAAGTATTTTTTTTTTTAATGCACATTAATTACATTTTTTTTTTTTTTTGTGTATGGAACTCCACTTTAAGCCTAGTACAAACTACTATTTTTTTTGTTTAGAAAAAAACCTCACAGCTCACAACCAATGTTAGTACAGCGATCTCCCCTGCTGTGCTATTGTGTTTTGACAGGGGGACAGCCCCCCCCCTCCCCGGCAGAACACTCTGGTTAGCCCTCTCAGATATTGGCTGAGAGCACTGATTGGGAGCTGGTCAGCAGACCATTTTCAGTCATGACCCTTCGGCAGCAACTGGCTTCTGTCAGACCAGCTGGGCCGAATGTCACCTGGTTTCTATTGAACGGGCTGACATCACTTGACATTCGGCCTGTGTGTACTAGGCTTAAGTCCCACAAAATGACCTGTTTACTCTAAAAAATCAGGGCAACTAAAAAGACAGAGGCCCATTTCCTTAAAGTGAATTAGCCCCTATCAAAAAGTGCTTAGAAAAGGATTAGTTTGCTAATTAGATAATATAGCATGCTTGCCAAGCCCATTAGTGTCTGGATGAATATTACAATGTGAGAGTAAATGATGAACATGGTCATGTGAATGTATATTTGAAGTTTCCAGTCATAAAACAAGAGCCTTCAACAACGTTTCCCGCTGTAGCTTTAGAGATTCCAATAAAAACATTTTTTCTATTTTGCACCAGTAATTACTTACCAGTGATGTCTGAAAGGAAAAAGTAAAAGCAATTTCTTTTCTGTTTTGGTATTGAGGAACTTGAGTGTCTTGTACAAAGCCCTGACTTCAACCTTACTGGACACCATTGGAATGATTTGTAATGGAGATTGCAAGCCTGGTCTTTTCCATCATAAGTACTTGACCTCACAAATGCTATTTTGGCTAAATGGGCACAAAATCCCACAGTGTAGTGAGGTAGATGTTCTAATCAGGCACCAAATCTCCAGGCCTCTACCGGTACTAGGAGCATGTTCCAGTAGTCGACAGCTACTATCACAATTTGTGCAATTCCAAAGAAGGACAGGGGAACCTCTAACCATAAAAAGCATTGTTCCTATTTTTCACAGGCAGATAAAACAAATAAAGATTAAAACCTAGTGCCCACTTCCTGCATTTTGGCCTGATTCCAAAGGTTCAATGCATGTTTCTAAATCACCTTTTCATTTCCCTGCTTGCTACCACAGGGCTTGCATTTTCCAGTGTTTTAGGGTTACTGTTCCTCAATTAGCAAGCACCAGTCCATTTTGATGAGATGGTAATCAAGGCTCTTTGCAGAAGCTTATTATGTGTACATCCTATCAGCACAGCGCCCAGAAAGTAATTATATCACTTTTAGATGGCAATCACTTTTATTGTGAAAAAATATCGTCTGAGCATTGGCTGCATGTCCTGGTTCAGTGAGCCTTTGATGTTGCTATTCTGCAGAACGGCTACGCTGCATCCTCTGTTAGGTTTTGAGGGCCAGTGTTGAGGGGCTTTATTCATTCAGCAATTACCTGCTCCCTGTTCACTTCTGTGAGGAGATGAATGTGTCATTAGGCAATGCAAAATTAGAAACATTTCATCATTTTAACGTAGAATAAAAAATGAGCCTTTACTTGTCTGGATGAATAATCTACTGCTGCTATTGAAACGTGCCCAGCTCTGTAATAGACAGTTGTCGGATATGGTGCTGAATGACTATACACAATTTATACACAGAGACAGTACATAAGGGCTATTATCTCTTGTCTGAGGAGGACCTACATGTCTGTTATCATATCTCTTCATTCAGATCCTCATAACTTTACTTGATGGGGTTTACCTTTGCGTTTATGTCAACAATGAAAACCTGTAATCACCTGTTAGCGGAATGGTCATCAACTGGCTGGAATAAAAATCATTTTCACCCACAGATTAGGTGTTTTATGTCAATTTTAGTTTGGATACAAGGGAGCACACTTCTGTTTTTCTTTTCCTTCTCTTTTTTTCTTAAATAAAATAGTGTTGCATTATGTTGATATGTATTAATATTTAAGACATTTATATAGTAACAATAATTTACATACTGTACTTTCACATCAGTCCCTGCCCTCATGAAACCTATAGTCTCAGGCCCCTATCTCACAGGAATATATACACATACTAAGGCCAATTAACCTCCCAGCATGTTTTTGGAGTGTCGGTAGAATCCGGAGTACCAGAAAGAAACCCATACTAGTAATAAGCTTGAAGGGGTTGTAAACCCTCCTATGCATTAAGGTGAAAAAACACCTGGCAGTGACCGGCCCCCCAGTTTTACTTGCCTGAGCTGTGGAATTTCACCTGGCGGAGACGCACTCGTCCTTTGCCCGGGGTTCTCGGCTCTTGATTGGATAGATTGATAGCAGTGCAGCCATTGGCTGCTTTCAATGAAATCCAATGACGCAGGCGCCGGGGGGCAGGGCCGAGTCCGGCATTCGTGTCTATGGACGCAAATGCTGGACTCGGGAGCGTGCCCGCAAGGTAACCCAGTGCTACTCCTAGGGGGTTATCTTATAAGAGGAGGAGCCACGAGAGCCACAGCGGGACCCAGAAGTTGGTGTTCAGGGCATTCTGTGCAAAATGAACTGAACAGTGGAGGTAAGTATGACATGTTTGTTATTTAAAAAAATAAACTCAAACCTTTACAATCACTTTAAGTCTGGTCCGAACACAGAGTTCTTGCCATTTATTTTCAGGTTCCACCACACTGTTTATGTGGTTGCCTCTAACCTTAGTAGTGAACAAGCACGTTGGGTTTGTGTGAAACGCGTCTACCTTTTATCCCGTTGTATCCTATTTATTTCTGGCATATGTGAATAAAGGATCTCATTTCATTCAAGCTCCTGGTGGTGTGCGGCTGATTCTCTTCTATACCTGGCTCATATGTACACATATTTTAGGACTGTGAGAAGATAGCTTTGGTGTGGCAAGAGCTCTTTAACCTAACAGTCCAGTTAACTGGTAAATAGATCATCCTAACTAAAGCTAATTGCTTGCTATTTTTTCACATTCAAGACCCTTCAAGAGCATTAGACCAACCAATACACACTCTCTGTGGCTGATTTACTAAAACTGGAGAGTGCAAAATCTGGTGCAGCCAATCTGCTTCTAACTTAAGCTTTGACAAAAAAAAAAAAAAATGAAAGCTGATTGGTTTCCATGCAGAGCTGCACCAGATTTTGCACTTTTTAAGTTTTAGTAAACCAATTCCGCTGTGGCGCTATGCACTAGGTGATTGCTTACCATTGGAAGTCTTCGCATATCCCCTTCTATCAGGTTATTAATAGAAAAGATGCAATTATGCTGATGTCAAAAATATTTTACATTGTACAAGACTTTAAGCTCCGATTTCATGCTAAATTGAATGCATGGTTTTTGTATCGTTTATCACCAGTAGACTGAATTCATAGTTATAGTCTTTTTTGACATTGTCTAAAGGAGATTTTTCTGAGTGATACTTTTTGCAATAAGGGATACTCTTGTATTCCTTTCTCTTTGTAGGTTTCATGGCAGACAGAAGATACACACTGATGTTTTGCAGATTTATATTGCCCTTCTTCTGTATGCATATGATGTCCGCTGTAATTTTTTTTGTCCTTTTTTGGATCTGCTCAATAAAAATTTGTAAACAGAGTTTGGTTTGAATTCAAGTTTGTCCAAACCTTGAAGTTAGCTGTCATTACTGGGCCACCTGGCCATATTAGATGTTAATCACTAAGCCACTATTCTGAGATGTTGTTAGGCTGAAATTAGTGATTGGCTACTATACACATTTGCACTAGATTTTGTACTTTCCAGTTTCAGTAAATCAGCCACTATGTAGTGTTGTCAGTTCTATATAAATGTATTAAATAAATGCAATGAGCAACTGCCAGCAGTTACGTACCGTATTTATCGGCGTATAACACGCACTTTTTTCCCCTTAAAATCAGGGGAAAATCATGGGTGCGTGTTATATGCCGATCCCCCCTGCTGATTGTGAGGGGAGCGAACGCCGGCCGCCTATATACATACATAGCCGAGTGTACTTGGCTAGGCACGGCTAGTTCCGCTCACAGTCTTGCCCAGTCCCACCCTATGATGGACATAACACAGGGACAGGGCGTGACTGAGCGGAGCTAGCCGAACCTAGCCAAGTACACTCGGCTATGTATGTATCTTGGCAGTGCTCGGCTCCGCTCACAGTCACGCCCAGTCCCGCCATTGGACCTGTGTTATGTCCATCATAGGGCGGGACTGGGCGGGACTACGAGAGGAGCAGAGAAGAGCCGAGAGGAGCCGAGGACCGACTCTGTGTCTTGGCGGCGCCATTTTCAAACTGCAGTGACACTGACAAGTCACTGCAGTTTAACTGCAGCCTGGGCAAGGCTGCAAATGTCACTGACAAGGCTGCAGATGGACACTGACAAGGCTGCAAGGCTGCAAATGACACTGGCAAGGCTGCAAAGGCTGCAAATGACACTGACAAGGCTGCAAATGACACTGGACAAGCATGCAGATGGACGCTGTGCAAGGCTGCATTGATGGGTATTTAAATGTAAGTTTTTTTCCTTAAAAAGTTTTTTTCCGTAGCTTCCCTGGTGGTTTTCCTGAGTATGGCTCGGGGTTAAATTCCAGTACCATTAGCTGTAACCCCGAGCCACACTCCAGATTGCATTGCGGGATCCTGGTGCAGTATACTTACCTTGTCCCCAGGATCCTGCGATGTCCCCCCTGCTGTGTCTGCGGGCTCTGTCCTCCGCCCGAAGCCTCTCTGTGCCGGGCTCTGTTCCTTGCGAGCGTCGCGAAGCATGGGGGCGGCAAATTCAAAAAAGTGAAAAATCATAATACATACAGTACCCTGTAATCTTACAGATTACAGTATTGTATGAAATCATTTCACATCCCTTTTGTCCCCAGTGCTTTGTCCAGTGCCCTGCATTGCAGTTTTATATTATATTTACTGTTCTTTCTGCCTGGAAACTGGAGATTGTCCATAGCAACCAAAAAGTGTCCCTTTACGTCAAAAGTGGTTTTAGACCAGCTAGAAAACAGTGATAGTAAATTAGAACGCTTGCAGAATTGAGCGATAGTGAATCGTGAAGAAATTTATTTTATTATTATTATATTATTATTTTTTATAATTATTTATATTTATTTATTATATTATAATTTATGATTTTGTGTTTCAAACTTCATCATACCCGAGATATCTACTAGACTCTTGGTGGACAGATTTAAGTGTGTTATTGTTAAGAATTACAGGCCTACAATATAAAACGCCAAATTTCTATGCAAAATAATTGTACCGCTTTGAGACGTAAAAATCTGAAATAATCATACCGCCAGGGAGGTTAAAATTCCCTCCTAAACTTGGGGTGCGTGTTATACGCCGGCGCGTGTTATACGCTGATAAATACAGTAGTTATTTCATAAGATTTGCATGTTATATTAGTCTGCTAAGATTTCATATCCTACAGTGGCGGCTGGTGCTCCATTTTTTTTTTGGGGGGGGGGCGGCAAACTAACCCCCACCCCCCCCTGTGCCTGCCCGCTGATTTGCCTAAACTGTTTAGGTACACCTACTGTTAGGCCTTAGCATCAATAGGGGGGACCCAGAAAGCACTGCTGAGAGACATCTTATAAAGTCCAGCTTGACTCCCACATCTTACCACTGGTACCCTAATGTGATGGACTGTCCCACTGGCCAATAGGGAATCTAAGATGAGGGGAAGGGGTGGGGTTAAGCTCCAATTTTACAGTAGTCAAGACTGGCATATCATTTAACCTGCCTATGTCTCAGAATCTATTTATCATTTCAACGTGTGTTTTCACTGAAAATAACATCTGCTCATACATCATTTAATCATACCCTTTTAAATTGCTAAGATATAATATCACATTTTTAAAATTCAAACATGGTACAGACAACATAGTCTCTGACACTCAATCTAATAAAGTCAGAGAAAATTTGGCAAAATGCAACCAGCATTGGTCTGGTTGGCTTTTGTGACATTAGAATAGGTTCAGATGATGAGGGAACCTGCTTTGGAAAATGCTGAAAATGCAGCAGCATTTGCTACTAATATGCAATCTATTAAGGACATTTTAGGATTGATTTACTAAAGACATATACACTGTGCACTTTGCAAAGTGCAGTTGATCCCGCAAGAGCAGTTGCTCATGAGCTTAGTAAATGAGCAGAATCTCTGCTGATATCTATCATTTAATCACGTGCAAGCAAAAATGCTTTTTTTTTGTCCTTTAATATGATTGGTTATTCTTTGCAAAGTGAAGCTTTACCTAATTTACTAAGCTCTGGAGCAACTGCACTTTGCAGAGTGCACAGTCTATTTGCCTTCAGTAAATCAACCCCTTTGTGTTATTGTATATATATATTTTAATTCATAATTATATTTAAAAGCATTTTTTTTTTTGATTGGGTAAATATGAATTATTTTCCAATACATCCCAGACAGCAGGCATGCCCGAGGTTATCCTGTGAAGAGCTAGGGTAGCTTGAGTTTTTAGACCTAATTGCAGGAGATAAAACTACACATATACAGCTGAACAATGGAGGGGAGGGACACAACCCTATCCTTTTGCAGATCCACAGGGATTTTCAGTTAGTCAGAAGCAATCAATGATTAGACAGGCAGTGCTGGGCTTTGTTATCAAGACTCCTGATATGCTCTGCATACTGACATGGAAATATCTTGCGCTAAATGTTTAGAAGTAAAGACTTAAAAAACAAAATAGTTTAAAACCATTTCATAATAAGACGTCAACCAAAAACCATTGTAGAATCCCCCACTACCAGGTCACTAAATGTAAAACAACTGCCAACACATAGGGCAACCTTCAGTGCCACATTATATCATTAGCACTCTAGCCTGCTGCTTGGATCTACTGTTTTAACCTCTCTAAAAAGCCAAAACTTCCAGGTAGGTTGTATACATGTGCACTCTTTCTGCCCTCCTTTGACCTAGTGCTTGGTTCTTGAATGGCAAATTGCCAGGCCCCAGTGATATTACATGGGAATGGGGGAGATGCTTTTTGGTGTGCAAATGCCAATTTTCAGAAAAGTCGTCATTTATATAGGAACTTTGTGGACTAAATCGCAGACTAGAAAAAAGGAGAACAACGCGCTAGTTAAGACGGAGCATTGGAGGGTGCCTGCTAAGCAGTGTTGGGGTTTTTATTATAATCTAAGGTGTTAAATAGGATCAATAGTAGGGGAGTCTTTGTGAATTTACAAAATCCTATCAAAATTAAGTTTTAGAAATTTATGGAAAACAGGACTAATAGTGGAGTATCCCTTCAATTCTTTCTTATACTGTCATTACACAGATGTGCATGGTATTCATATTAACTCATCTACACATTTACATACTGTCAAACTTTTATAGTGCAAAAGGTCAACCTCAGTTCCTAGTTGGTGATTCAGAGGAGAGACAGAAGAGTGTCTGTGCTAACTTTCGTTTTTTTTCCCCCTTTTTTGAGGAGCATGCAGACAGAAGAATTTATTGAGGCGTTTAAATGCTGGGCTTATAAAAACTACCCGAGGATTGGTCTTTGAGGTTTTATGCACTCGTAAACGTTTTCTGATTACTTCTGGGAAGTTGTCAGGCATTTAACACTGCATTTATCTTACAGTGCAATGAAAACACATCTGTCTATTGTCTTGTTACCTGCTTTAATTGTTACCCCCACCACAGCGGGCTGTTGTTTTAACCCACTTTCATTATTTCCATTTCACATTTAACTAGTTACAATCTTTAAATTTTAAATCTAATTGCTGCAAACATAAGTGGTTCTGGCATAAGTGCCTGTTCATTTCTGTCTCTGCAGAAGAGCGCATTGTTCCATAAAACATCTGCCTCTTAGTAATTGATATATTTGCAAATATTGTGTGTTTGCTGTGTGTGTGTTTAATTGTTACTTTTATGTAAAGGCCCCTTTATAGCTGCGAGGAGCTGCAGAATGTTGCAGAGTAATCTGTTGGCAGTGCAAAGGATGCAGAGAATAAAATGAGCTGATAGGCAAGCAGAATTGAAATTCCAAACACTGTAAAAATAAATTGTAGCTAATGAAAGGACCAGTAAATGTAAAATATAAGTCACTTTAAATGAAAATCTTTATTAAAACCATTTGTGCATATGTATGTAAATGTCACCGCACCTAATTTTTTGTAGTTAGTGTTGTTATTGTTCTATTGCTTTTTTGGTTTTGGAAGACTTGAAGGTGACAGTCGGACGGCTCTAGGGCATAACAGATTTATCGGATGTGTCTTCAGTTTTACCTAATTTATCATTTATAAATATGTGAATGTCATCAGAAACAACTGTATCAGAGGCAGCTGGTGCTCAAAATTGTTTTTTTGGGGGGGGGGGGGGGGGGTGCAAACGAACGGAAAAATTCTGAAAAATACTGAAACAAAAACATCAAATGCAGCCTCACTGTGCCATCAAATGCAGCTAACTGTGCCCAGCAAATGCAGCCAACTTTGCCCAGCAAATACAGCCAACTGTGCCCAGCAAATGCAACCACTGTGACACCCCCAGCCTGCCCGCTGTCTGACCGACACTTACCCCATCGTAATGGCGGGTCAGGCATCGGGTGATGGCGGCGAGCTGTGGGGCGGGTAGTGCAGGTCCGGCGACGGTTCCTGTGTCCTCCATGTGTCCCTTCTGCTAGGCGGCCAATGGAATTGCCTGTGCCTTCAGCCAATCAGGTGACAGGTATTAGACCTGCGCCTCCTGATTGGCAAGGAGGCGGTTCAGTGTTGGAAAAGCAAATATTAATTTTCTTTTCTAACACACCTGGGTGGACTACGAGCGCAATGCTCTGCGCTCCAAGGCCACCTTTTTTGAAGCCTATTAGAGCCTATGGCTCTAATCAAGTGCTTCAAAAAAACACCCCTGTCACTGTAATTCAGGCATCCGGCGTCCGAAAAGGGGCCAGGCACCTGACTAGTGGGTGGCTACATCAGCCATGGATAGATTCATGCTATAAAGAAAAACGAAATAAGTGTAGCGCTAATACAGGCAACCATAAATGTCTAGCATAAAGACAATAAAGTCCATAGGCTAGTAAACCTCTAGATATAAATTAGACAAAAGTCCTCCATGAATATGTAACTCATATCCAATGAAAAATGATAGTCCATAGATACGTGACTTCATGTGTGGGACATATCAATAAGTAGGTGACATCTGAAGTGAAGAGAACACCACTGTCAGACAATGTCCAAGGAGAGAAAATGCGTCGGGTAAGACCCCACTGCCGCCATTTGTACTTTTACAGCGCTGATTTTAAAGATATACATGTGAGTGTATTTCCTAGTTTTTTAATAAATTTGCTACATTTTTATGGATTTACACTATGTGGACTTTCCTTTCTCCTCTCCACCTATTGCTACTACCATCTGCTTTCTGACATCACCTTGAGGGACACACCAGTCCACGGCTCATCCCAGGACTTCCATCTTTTCAACTCCTCCGGATCTCCCACAGCTGTTCACCACCTAAGCCTGTTTGACCCAACTAAGCGTATTTTTTTTTGGGTCCAATCGATCCGGTAAGCCTCCTTATTGTTGGTGGTGGTGTTCTCTTCACTTCAGATGTCACGTACTTATTGATATGTCCCACACATGAAGTCACATATTATCTATGGACTATCATTTTTCATTGGATATGAGTTACATATTCATGGAGGACTTTTGTCTAATTTATATCTAGAGGTTTACTAGCCTATGGACTTTATTGTCTTTATGCTAGACATTTATGGTTGCCTGTATTAGCGCTACACTTATTTTGTTTTTCTTCATATGCACATATCCTACTGGCCGTGTTAGCTGCTTGTTTTCCTACTTAGGGCAGCGCAGAATTACTTGTTATATTTTCTTCTTATAGATTCATGCTATGCATGAATCTATCTATTCTACATAGAGGGGGTGGCGTGACAGAGGGGGCGGCGCCCGTGCGCCCTAATGGACGGGCCACCCCTGGACTGTATAGAGACTACCTTGCGGCATTGGTCCCTCAGTTTAAATGAGTAAATCTTATAATCAAATGCAAAAGAGTATGGTATTGTGGAACTGTAAGTTCAACGAAAACAATGCTCAGAGGCACAGCAATAGACGGTGTAGCCATCATGGAATAACAAAGCAACAAAATCTATACAAATACAACAAATATAATTGATTAATATTGATATAGATCCAGCACCTTCCAGTTAGTATAACACTAGACATTTACATATACACAAAATACATGAAATTCATACTGAATACACACATATGAAATACAAAAAGGAAGCCTGCCCCAAAAAGCTAACAATCAAAAAAGGAAAAGGAAGATTTTCAGTAGTAAGTTGGTTGTTAAAGTGATTGTAAACATTCATTTTTAAAAAATATAACAAGCATGATATACTTTCCTGCTCTGGCTCCTCCCCCATAGCCACTTGCTATGAGGGTACTCGTGTGTGCTAGCTCCAGGGTCCGCTCTGTGTGTCCATAAGACACACAGAGTGAGGCTCAGCCCCACCCCCACTCTCTGCTCGCTGGCTGTAATTGACAGTAGCAGAAGCCAATATCAGGCAATATCAGGCTCAGATGGCTGGGGGTGGAGCTGCATTTTTTACTTTAAAGGGTAACTCAATTTTAGTGGGGAAAAGAATAGCAAATAAAAAAAATAATATAGCATATACCGTATATACTCGAGTATAAGTCGATCCGAGTATAAGTCGAGGCCCCAAATTTACCACAAAAAACCTCTGAAAAACGTATTGACCCGAGTATAAGACGAGTGTGAGAAATGCAGAGGGTCAACAATGCCCATCTGCACCTGCATGCCTCCCTGTGCCCTGTGCAGCCTACCTGTATCCTGTGCATGTGTCCTGTGTCCTGTACATGTGCATGTGTCCTGAACATGTGTATGCGTCCCTGTGTCCTGTACATGTGTGTCCTGTACATGTGTCCTGTGTCCTGTGTCCCTGTGTCCCTGTGTCCTGTGTCCTGTACATGTCCTGTGTGCATGTGTCCTGTGTGCATGTGCAGCCTACCGGTTTTCTGTGCAGCCTCCCTGTGGCGATCTCCATCCTCCCTGTGGCGATCTCCATCCTCAGACGGCGGCCGGCGTGTGATGACTGGCACTGTCAAAAGCCGCGCCTCCTCCTCGTCTGTGATAGGCAGTCAGCGGTCAGCCTATCACGACATTCTCTCATTCTCATACCACGGACGAGGATGAGAGAATGTCCGTCCGTACACTGACAGCTGTTCAGCCTATCACAGACGAGCAGGAGGCACGGCTTTTGAAAGCTGGAATAGCCTCCGAACAGTATCATCACACGCCGGCCGCCGTCTGCCTGCATGACACGCTGATCATGCAGACAGACGGCGGTGACTCGAGTATAAGTCGAAGGGGGCACTTTCAGCCCAAGAAAAAGGGCTGATAAATTTGAATTATACTCGAGTATATATGGTACAATTCCAACACAAGTCATATTGTAATTAAATGTTATTAAAGAGGAAGTAATCTCTTTGTATTTAAAAACAGGCAGGGTATTTATGACATAAGAGACCCTATTGGCTTTAAATGCATCCTTCTGCCTGTCAACTGTCATGTTCAATGAGCTGCGCATGCACAGCTCCGCAAACATTTAAAGGCCTGATCGGGCCCCTGATCCATGGGAGTGGCATCATCGCGGCCTGGCCTATCAAGTGGCCGAAAGTCTGGGACCCGGAAGGAAGACTGGGCGATCATGGAAGCGCTGGGGGCTCGCCGGATCAGTCCCAGTGCTGTGCTGGGAGGACACCATATGACAGGTAAGTCTGCCATAATGTACTAATATGCCCTGCATACTAGTACATTATGGCATAACCCATGGCATAGCAGACATTACTTCCACTTTAAAAATCATCTTTCCTTTTCAATCTACAGTGCTGTCATTTTCTGTAATATGCAATGCAATATTGTCTGACTGGCTCATTGATTTTCCCAGAAGTCTGCACTGAGGCATCCCCTGCAACAAGAATGCCATTTTTGGTGAGATACTCCCAGTAGGAAATCAAGTCTAAAGGGATGCAGACTCTGCAGTTTTCCTCATTAGTGCCCTGCAGGTGCAGCAGCTTATTAATAACTATGAAAACACTCCCATTAGATTCACTTACTACATGGACAAAGACAAACACACAGGGATTTCTTCAGAAAAACAAAAGGTAGGAATCTGCAACAAAGTTTGTTAAACTCCTTGCAATGTGCATTGAACACCCAGATGGAAATGTTTTTTCACAAATAAAAGTTAACTGCTCTGTGCAATGGTTTCTCTTCATGGGTCCCCCACCAGTGCTCCTGGCCCCTCTCTCCTGCCTAGTGCCCCCATAGCAAGCAGCCGCTCTGTGTGTCCATTCACGCATGGATCATGGCTTGGCCCCGCCCCCGCTCTCTCCTCATTGGCTTACTGGCTGTGATTGAGAGCAGTAGAAGCCAATGTCTCCTACTGCTGTCTCAGCCAATGAGAAGGGAGAGTCCTGGGAGAGCCGAGGCTCCTGTGCACAGTGCTGGAGGAACATGGGGCTCAGGTAATTATTGTAGAGGGGGGGGGGGGAGCTGCTGCTCACAGAAGGTTTTTTTACCTTCATGCATAGAAATGAAGGTAAAACAACCTTGAGCCCTTACAACCAATTTAATGCAGAGAATGCATTTAACAGTAACATGGAAATTGGTTTGTGAATCCAGGAAATACCACCTATATTAAAGCATTGTTTGTGAGTGTACATTGAAGCTGGATGAACATTTGATGGAATACAGAAGGGAATTAAAGACAAGGAGAGCAGAGCAAGAGAAGTCCTAGACATCTGAGGAAGAGCCAGTGACTGAAAAGAAAGAAAAAAAGACTGTAACTAGAACAAAGGTTGTCCATAGATTTATGCCTGAAGATAAAGGAAAGTTTCATGCTGGGGAGGGCTTTGCACAAATCAACAAGGATTTAGTGTAGACAATTGGAAGCAAATGCAGATAACGCCAATGGAGTTTCAGAGCCAGCTGTGGGTGTAGGTAGGATGTTTAGTGAAGACCTCAATTGAGGCTTATACTAGAGAATGTGGGGTACCATTAGAGCATGCATCAATATATGATTTGAAGCACAAGATAAAATATCAGCATAGATATGTCCATTAGATTATCTAAAGTCATTTTTGGTCCAGGTATGGCACTCTTCCAACAGAATTTTCCTGACATTGATCAGAATGCAAAATATAATCATACCAGGGGCACTGTGGTACCTGTATGTAGTATTTATAAAATCATACCTATGGCCCCCCACATGTGGGTGTTTGGATCTATTCCGATTGTCCATATCTGACAGATTTTATTGCTGTACATTTATATATATTTTTTTATTATTTTAATTGTTTTAAAACCTAGGCAAAGTATGCTTTTAAAAAAGCAGTTTATGATATAGTATGATTTTGGCAATTAAAAAAAATATCTTTAAAACAATTTTGTAATTCCCAGTAAGATTTAAGTTGCTGTTATGTAAAGGATCTCTTCAGAGTAGACTGGAAATATCACCGCCTTTCAAATCATCTTTATGTGCTTGAACTTTTGATGTACAATTCAACTGCTGCAGCTCAATATCACAGCCTTTATTGCTGTTTAAATGCTGTATGTTTAAAGACATATAACAAGAACTACAATAGATACAGCACAGCGCAAACAATGCCTAAAAATCAATGGCCATTGTAAACTAACAGTTCCTAATAATTGAAACAATAGGTAATATTTAGACAAGAGAGCATAATAAAATATAAGAGGCACTCTGAGGTGAAAGGCAAATCATTACACTATTTTATGTAAATTTCCATTACACATGAAATAAATAATCTGACATATATAATCAGTTAATGCCTTTAACGTATGTTTGCTTTGCCTACACTTCAGTCCGTGATATGCAATGCAAATACATTACTTAGATGTAATGAACATTCTAAGCGGTAATTGGCCACTTGAATGTGTGTAGGATATCTCAGAGCAAACCCAATTGTTTATCAGTGCATTTAGTTACATGAAGACACAATTAATGAATAGGATATTGGGGGTGGATTTGCCATTTGTTTATAGATACATATAGATGCTATGCTTAGAACATTGTTAGGATAAAGAAACAGTTATGTTTTTTTTTTATTGTAATTATGATAATTTTTATATATTTTTTTTTATTGAGAAATAGCTGTGCAAACTTGATAGTGTTGCACAATCTATTTAGTATAATTACATTTGTACAAAAATAATTACATTTTTATTTTGACAGGATCAGTCTACTAAAAACTATTTCTAAGTGGAGGCTGTTGGGCTGAGTCATCTGCTGGTTACTTATGTGTTCTCCAGCATACTCCGAACCATAGTTCCTAACCCTCTTCCCTCCCACAAGGTCTCACTGCTTCTGGTCTGGTAGGATGACAACATTGTCAGATTTTTCTAGGGAATTCACAATCTAGTTGACAATATGAATTGCATATATTTAGAATTTTGCATTTAGATTGTCATTCTATTGTTCAGTACAGTATCTAAACTCTTAACAGTAAACCTCTATTTGCTCGATTTTGAGCTGTTATATACAATCAAAAGTGTTTTGTTATATCTGTTCAATAAGTTTAAAAAAAAAAAAACATGCTATGCCGCGTACACACGACCGGACTTTCCATCAGAATAGACTCCGACGGTCTTTCCGATGGAGTTCCGGTGAAACGGACTTGCCTACACACGATCACACCAAAGTCCGATCGTTTAGAATGCGATGACGTACGACTGGACTAGAAAAAGGAAGTTCAATAGCCAGTAGCCAATAGCAGCCCTTGCGTCGTTTTTGGTCCGTCGAAATAGCATACAGATGAGCGGTTTTCCCGATAGGAACTGATTCCGTCGGAAAGATTCATGTTCTATTTCTAAGGTCCGTCGGAATTTTGGAAAGAAAAAGTGCGATGAAGCCCACACACGATCGGAATATCCGACGGAATGATTCTGTCAGACCTTTTCTGTCCTGTGCACTCTCCAGTCTTATGTCCAACAATCAAGAAATGCGTAACTTAGTTACATAGTTAGCTGGGTTGAAAAAAGACACAAGTCCATATAGTTCAACCATAAAATAAATAAATAAATAAAATAAAAAATATCATACAATCCCATATACCCAATCCTATACCCACAGTTGATCCAGAGGAAGAGGAAGGTGAACCCCCCCCCCCCAGAAAAGCATGATCTAATTTGCTACAGCAGGGGAAAAAATCCTTCCTGATCCCAGGAATTTTCCCTGGATCAACTTTACCTATGAATGTTAGTACCCAGTTATATTATGTACATTTAGGAAAGTATGCAGGCCTTTCTTAAAGCAATCTACTGAGCTGGCCAGAACCACCTCTGGAGGGAGTCTATTCCACATTTTCACAGATCGTACTGTGAAGAAACCTCTTCGTATTTGGAGATGAAATCTCTTTTCCTCTAGATGTAAAGAGTGTCCCCTTGTCCTCAGTGTTGACCTAAAAGTGAATAACTCAACACCAAGTTCACTATATGGACCCCTTATATATTTATACATGGTGATCATATCCCCCCTTAATCTCCTCTTCTCAAGAGTGAATAAATTCAGTTCCTCTCATCTTTCCTCATAGCTGAGTTACCACTACAGAACACCTCCCATAATGTCCTGGCGTTAAAGAGAGGTGCTTGGTAGACCTAGCATACTTCCTGTCCTCTATTGATATATACAGTACAGTGAGTGTAGTCAATGTAAGACAGAAAGTGTGTTACTGGCAGAATCACTAGGTAGAAAAAAAATGCAGGTACATCTAGAGGCTGGCAAGCTGCAATACACTATACACTCACCAGCCACTGTATTAGGTACACCTGTTCAATTGCTTGGTAACACAAATTCCTAATCAGCCAATCACATACCAGCAACTCAATGCATTTAGGCATCTAGACGTAGTGAAGACAACTGAAGCTCAAACTGAGCATCAGAATGGGGGAAAAGGGGGATTTAAGTGACTTTGATAGTGGCATGATTGTTGGGGCCAGACAGGCTGGTCTGAGTATTTAAAAAACTGCTGATCTACTGGGATTTTCACACACAACCATCTCTAGGGTTTACAGAGAATGGTCTGAAAAAGAGAAAATATCCAGTGAGCGGCAGTTGTGTGGATGAAAATGCCTTGTTAATGTCAGAGGTCAGAAGAGAATGGGCAGACTGGTTCGAGATGATAGAAAGGCAACAGTAATGCCGTGTACACATGAGCGGACTTTTCGACCGGACTGGTCCGACGGTCTGTCCGACGGACTTTCGGCGGACTTCCGACGGACTTTCCGAACTTGCCTACACACGATCACACCAAAGTCTGACGGATTCGTGAGTGATGACGTAAAACCGGACTAAAATAAGGAAGTTGATAGCCAGTAGCCAATAGCTGCCCTAGTGTAGGTTTTCATCCGTCAGACTAGCATACAGAGGAGCGGACTTTTCGATAGGAACTGGGTCTGACGGAGTTCCGACGTAAAGAATTGAAACATGTTCCAAATCTAAAGTCCGTCAGATTTTCGACCGAAAAAGTCCGCTGCAGGTCCAATATAGCCCACACATGGTCGAATTGTCCGCCAGTCTCGGTCCGTCGGACCAGTCCGGTCGAAAAGTCCGCTCGTGTGTACGCGGCATAACTCAACCACTCATTACAACCAAGGTATGCAGAATACCATCTCTGAACGCACAACACATGGAACCTTTAAGCAGATGGGATACAGCAGCAGAAGACCACACTGGGTGCCACTCCTGTCTGCTAAGAACAGGAAACTGAGGCTACAATTTGCACAGGATCACCGAAATTAGACAATAGAAGATTGGAAAAAAGTTGCCTGGTCTGATGAGTCTCAATTTCAGCTGCAACATTCAGATAGTAGAATTTGGTGTAAACAACATGAAAGCATGGATCCATCCTGCCTTATATCAACAGTTCAGGCTGGTGGTGGTGGTGTAATGGTGTGGGGGGGTATTTTCTTGGCACACTTTGGGCCCCCTAGTACAATTGAGCATTGTTTAAAGCCATGGCCTACCTGAGTATTGTTGCTGAACATGTCCATCCCTTTATGACTACAGTGTACCCATCTTCTGAGGGTTACTTCCAGCAGGATAATGCACCATGTCACAAAGCTCAAATCATCTCAAGCTGGTTTCTTGAACATGACAATGAGATCACTGTACTCCAATGGCCTCCACAGTCACCTGATCTCGATCCAATAGAGCACCTTTGGGATGTGGTGGAACGGGAGATTGGCATCATGGATGTGCAGCTGACAAATCTGCAGCAACTGCGTGATCCTATCATGTCAATATGGACCAAAATCTTCGAGGAATGTTTTCAACACCTTGTTGAATCTGTGCCATGAAGAATTAAGGCAGTTCCGAAGTCAAAAGGGGGTCCAACCTAGTATTAGCATGGTGTACCTAATAAAGTGGCCAGTGAGTCTATCTTTGGTTTTGGATTTAGTTATTTATTGTATTTATTGTACCAGTCAGAAGCAGTCATTTTCAGGGAATTATTTTAAATGAATAGTTAATTGGATTGGAGTTGAATGCAACCAAACCTGAAAGATCCATCACTGAAAGATATCTCCACCAAACTTCATGGCACTGCTTTGGTTGTGGAATCTCATTCAACTTTTACAGTAATGTTGGCAATACAGACTATTGGTTACATGTTACATAATTTGACAATGTCTATAGAAACGGTTGGTGGTAGGTTTGCTTTACCCTTTGGTTGTTTTTGAGATTGAGAGTGGTTGAAATAGCCTGAAAATGGAAATATTATATCAACATGAGAAACCCCTACTAGGGAGAATGTTAGACTTTCTACATGGGCAGCCTATGGGAGCTCATGTGCAGATATGTCATCATGGGAGTCCCCACAAGAGATTCTATCCAGCAGCAAAAAAAGAGTTAAAGGCTAAACTGACTTCTTACAGAAAATAGTCTGTGCAATTAAGGGAATCCAGTAGGTATTAAAAAACTGTGAAGCTTTGTGAAGCTTTGTAAAATGGCAATTAGTTGCATTGTCATACCTGTAGGCCATTTGGGCACCCTCAATAGCCTGGACAAAAAAATCCCAGTTAGCAATGCCCACGCCCTGCCTGGCTTTTAAGACATGAAATTCATTGGATGCTCACTCCCAGCATTACAGGAGTGAAAAAACAACAGTTTTCAAGTTTTAGCAACAAGGCTGAATTGGGGATTGCTAACTGGGACTTTTGAGGGGCCCAAATGGCCCACAGGTATGACAGTACAATTAATGAACATTTCACATGGCTGCACAGTTTTTTTATACCTACTGGGACTCCTTAGGCTCGGTTCACACAGGGGCAACCCGACTTACAGCACTACTTTGCATGGCGGTTTAGAGGCAACTTCAGGGCGACTTCAGCGTGACTTTGCGCAACTTACAACGCGACTCAAATTTGCCTCCAGGACAGGCAACTTTGGCTGTGGCCAATCACAAAATAATCAGCTTTGTGGGAGGGAGGGGGTTGCCTGGGTAAACATGGGAAATACCTGGGTAAAGTATTGTCTTCTTCCTGTAAAGTCACTTCAATATAGTTGGAGAACTGACTTGGAGGCAACTTTCATTGAAATCTATGGGCACAAGTTGCCTAGAAGTTGCCTTGAAGCAGTACAGGAACCTTTTCTGAAGTCGGAGCAACTTCAGTAGTGTACATTAAAGTGGAGTTCCACCCACTTTTACAACTCTTCAGCATCCCTCACTAAACTGTGCACTGTAAACAAATTGGATATTCAATTTTTTTTTTCTCAGCACCTACTGTATATCTGCTGTATTCATTTTTCACTTCCTCCTCCCTGGCCGTGGCCCATCATTTCCTGTTTGCATTGTCTTCTGGGAAGGGGCAGCAACTTCCTCTGACACTGCCGTTGCTATGGAAACCAGACCTGAAACCTATTACGCTGCTTGTGCTGCATTGAGCATGTGCGAGATCTGTAAGGATGAGATCTAGGAAGAAATATGGTCTGGCTTCAGATACCCACACTTAAGATGGCCATGGCCTGCTGTAAGTTTATAAAATAACAAACTACTGCTATAAACTAACAAAACAGACCTTAGTTTACTGACTAACTTTACTAGAATACATTAAGCTTGTGTATTATAGGGGTATTTTTATTTAAAAAGTATAATTTCGGCCGGAACACCACTTTAAGAAGGCTCTCATTCACTTCAATGGAATTTCTTATGTCCAGCGACTTGGGGCAACTTGAGGTCTGACAAGTCGGATCCCACGTTGCTAAAGTGTGAACTGGCACTTACTAAATACGCTATTTTCTGGAAAAAGTGAACTTAGGGTCGGTTCACACTACAACGACTTGGGATCTGACTTGTCAGCCCTCAAGTCGCCCCAAGTCGCTTGACATTGGGAATTACATTATAGTCAATGAGAGCCGTCTTAATGTACACTACTGAAGTGGCCTGACTTCAGAAAAGGTTCCTGTACTACTTCAAGGCAACTTCTAGGCGACCTGTACCCATAGAATTCAATGGAAGTCGCCTGCAAGTCGGATCTCCATCTATATTGAAGCGACTTTACAGGAAAAGAAATTAGTTTACCCAGGCAAACCCCTCCCTCCCAGAGAGCTGATTATTCTTGATTGGCCACAGCCAAAGTTGCCTGTCCTGGAGGCGACTTGAAGTCGCATTGTAAGTTGCTTAAAGTCGCGCTGAAGTCTTGTTGAAGTCGCCTTGCAGAGTCGCGCTGAAGTCGTGTTGCCCCTGTGTGAATCGCCACTTAAAAGCTGAGCTGTTACTGACAGCTGTGCCAGGTGGGTAAATATTTCCTAGATTTGTTTGCAGGGGCATTTTGATTATAATCTTTATTTTATTTTAACTAATAGATGTGATTTTAAAATGACAACATAAATGGACAGATGTGGTTAATAATATTGGACAATCATAAACTCTGCTTGTTGTTTTCACATAAACACAATATTTTTTAGGATCAGTTTAATCAGTTCCTAATCTGGAAACAGTGAAAATTGTAACTTAAAGTTAAAAAGTAATATGACAACATTTTTTTCTGTGTAGAGACCTGAAAAAAGTGATTTATATATACATTAAAGAACATTGAGCACCCAGTAAATGTGCATCTTCTTTCATATTCTAATTCTACAGCACCATCTACTGGAGAGGTTATACATAAGCAGCATTTTTAAGTTTGTGCAAATAACCAGAATGTACATGACACATTTGAAAATAGTTTTGATGGTCATGCAATAATACTAAGGAAGGAGGAATTTAAAAATAATACTGAACATATGGCAGTATAAAGCAGCCAGATGGCTAAAGTATATTTTTGGGGGCCTACATATTATTAAGTGAATAATGTAACCCAAATTGAATTATCCCTTTCTTTAATACATCACATATTCCGAGAAGCTATACAGTCACACTCCTCCAACATATGGACCAATTTCTGTCCCTGAATACATCCCAGCTTCTTAGGATGAAAAAAAGATACAACATGTGAGGTTCAGTTAATAAATAGCTCTCATGAATTTAGATACCTTGCTAGCCCCCATATGGCAGATCCCACCAACCAACAACCTGCATACTGTCCCAGAACAAGGAAGATCTACTGTGAATTGTGTAAGTTCCCCAGAACTAGAATTAAGTCTTTATCTACATACTTTGTGAGGAGCTTTGACCTAAAGCCTAGTACAAACGGGCCGAATGCCGGGCGGGCATCGGCTGACATTCGGCCCGTGCGTACTGCAGCCGGTTGATGGGGCATGACCGAAAAAGTTCTGCCAATCGGCTCGTGAACAGCGATCTCAGACAATAACTGAGAGCACTGACCAGAGTGTTCTGGCAGGGGGGCCGTCCCCTTGTCAGAAAACAATACCACAGCAAGGAAGATCGCTGTACTAACATCACATAGTTAGTACAGTGGCTCCTCTGGAGCTGTCAGTTTTTTTTCACTCAGCCCTGCTATGTTGAACGAAAAAACTATTAGTGTGTACTAGGCTTAAATATTGAAATAAGGTCAGACAACTAGCATTTTGTGAAGTAGAGTATATAGACAGCAGTATATATAACGTCAATAGTATGCAAGCTCTTGGAGGGGATGATAAGGGACAAATACCAAGGGTGAAAAAGAGACAAAAAATCTTAACTCTTTTTCATCTGCATCTGGACACCTTAAAACGCAGCAAGAAACTGTAGACATTAAAAATCAAATGGCTTTCTCCTTGTTTTGCTTGAAAAAGTAATCAGGTCCACTGTTGGTTGAATATCTAGCACTCAGAGTAATTTTTTGACATGATTACAAGAAATCTAGTTAAGGAATGTGATATACAACTATGATTTTTGAATTCTGTTTGAATTAACCACTTACGGACCGCCGCATGCCAATATATGTCCTAAGTTTGCTAGCTGCCATAACCCCGCTATCCTCTTCTTTGGCCGGCGGTCCACTTTCCGATAAGAGTGGTCTCTGGGGCGGATTAGCCATGAGATCACTTTTATCGGCGTTGGGAGAGGGGCATTCTATTGCATTTTACTGTAAATATGAGATCTGAGGTCTTTTTGACCCATATTTAAGAGGTCCTGTCATGCTTTTTTTCTATTACAAGGGATGTTTAATAGGAATAAAAGTGACACCTTTTTTTTAAAAGAACAGTGTAAAAATAAAAAATAAAAGGTAAAATAAATAATAATAATAAAAAAATGTTTAAACGTGCCCCGTCCCGCCGAGCTCGCATGCAGAAGCGAACGCATACGTGAGTAGCGCCCGCATATGAAAACGCTGTTCAAACCACACATTTGAGGTATCGCCGTGATCGGTAGAGCGAGAGCAATAATTCTAGCCCTAGATCTCCTCTGTAACTCAAAACATGCAACCCGCGGAATTTTTAAAATGTCGCCTATGGAGATTTTTAAGGGTAAAAATTTGTCGCCATTCCCTGAGCGGGCGCAATTTTGAAGCGTAACATGTTGGGTATCAAATTACTCGGCGTAACATTATCTTTCACAATATAAAAAATGGGCTAACTTTACTGATGTCTTATTTTTTAATTTAAAAAAGTGTATTTTCCCAAAAAAGTGCGCTTGTAAGGCCGCTGCGCAAATACGGTGTGACAGAAAGTATTGCAACGACCACCATTTTATTCTCTAGGGTGTTAGAAAAAAATGTATAATGTTTGGGGGTTCTAAGTAATTTTCTAGCAAAAAAAAAAAACTGTTTTTTAACTTGTAAACAACAAATCTCAAAAAGAGGCTCGGTCCTTAAGTGGTTAAATGACCTGGCACTATGTTGAATTTTCAGTACAGGTAAAATAAGGCTTACATACAGCTTCCCCAGAAAGACTGAGGGTCCTGCTTTCTAACTTGCTGTTGTCCAGACAGAGGAGCCACAGAGCTACCCTGAGAACCCATGCTCTAAATAGGTAGTGGGGTTACAAAAGTTGATTGATTTGCACATAGTGCTTAGCAGGTGGCTTCTTTATTACCCAAATTTAACCGGAGCAAATTTACTTGTAGCACCCCATCGATAGTTTGAGTGCGTTTTTAAACTTTGTCTGGTTTTGTAGATCTACAGATGCAATGCCCCCTTAGAAGTAGAACAAAACTTTTTTTTTTTTTTTGGATAGAGTAAGGGAGGATATAACCCCTGTCAGATTTTTTTTTTCTTGCCATATGTGTCAAATTTTCCTCCACTTCCTGTCCCATAGCAAAGACAGAAGTGAGAAGAAAACCCTCCAAAGTGAGAGAATTCCTAGTTACCACCAGGTTCACCAGAATTAGTGACCCCATTTCAATATTTCATCTCTCTTCTTGTTTTGGTGACAATGCATAATTTGGGGTTTTCTCTCACTTTCACTCTCTGTGATAATGCTAAACAAGTCAAATAGAGTGGCTGAATCTTCCTAAAGCTGACAGGTATTTTAATCCCTCTCCGCTGTATCCAAAACAAACAAAAAAAAAAAGTTTTGCCTTTAGTTATACTTTAGGGGCTGTTAGAGCTAGATTTGTACACAGAGGGTGGTGTCTTGCACTCAGAAACACTGTAGACCAATGAGAGAGACATAAAGGGGGAAGAAGAAAGATGTGCTTGTGATTATTGCAAGCGACTGCTATAGCCTCTAGCGATAATCACTGTCTTCTCCCGGTGGGGACGGCTTCCCCCACCCGCTCCCGCCCCCTTTATGGAGAAGACAATTGCTCGGCAGGAGGGATTTCCCTGACAGCACTGTCTGTGTTGATGGGGGAAGCATGCAAATTTCTTCCTGCAATCCGTGTAATTCTTAGCAATAACACTTAAATCTGTTCAAACAAGAGTCTACTAGACATCCCGGGTATGATAAAGTTTGAAACACAAAATCATAAATTATAATATAATAAATAACTATAAATAATTATAAAAAATAATAATATAATAATAATAAAATGAATTTCCCCACGATTCACTATAGCACAATTCTGCAAATGTTCTAATTTATTTTTCTGTTTTCTAAAACCACTTTTGACATAAAGGGAAGGGTGTTCTGTATGTGTTATGAATTTTCTATTTTTTTTAATTTGCCGCCAGGCTCCGCCCCCCCTGCATCGCAACGCTCACAGGGAACGGAGCCCGGCACACAAGACATCAGGTGGAGGACAGAGTCCGCAGACACAGCGGGGGGACATTGCAGGGTCCTGGTGACAAGGTAAGTATACTGCACAAGGATCTTGCATTGCAATCCAGAGTGTGGCTTGGGGTTACTGCTAATGGTACTGAAATTTAATCCCAAGCCACACTCAGGAAAACTGCTAGGGAGGTTAAGGACAGAGACAGTTATAGAAAACCATAACTGGGTGTCTGACCCACAATCTGCCAAGCCATCTTAAACTACTCTGCACTTAAAAACACAGTGGTGTTGATTCACTAAAGGCAAATAGACTGTGCACTTTTCAAAGTGCATTTGCACTCTGCAAGTGCAGTTGCTCCAGAGCTTAGTAAATGAGCAGAAGCTATGCTGACTTCCATTATCCAATCGCATAGTTGCCAACATTGCAAAAAAAAATGTGGGACACTTTTTTGGCTGTAGGCGGAGCCGTACAATAATTAGGGGACGGGGCATTCATCTGTAGGCGTGGCTTAGCAAAAATACAAGTGCTGCGAAAAATGGGTGTGGTTTATGTGAAACAGTGGGCATGGCTTAAACGGGCGTGGCTCAAGAGGGTGTGGTTAGAGTCTGAGATGAATGAGGGATGGAGAGGGAAAGGGGGAGAGGGAAAGGGGAGAGGGGAATGACGGGGCAGCAGCCCCAGATCCTACACAATAAAAATATGTGTATTCTAGAAAGTTTAACAATCAGCAGATAAAGATACTCCAAACACCTGGTGTTAACGCTTCAATCATCCCGGCACCACGGTTGTTATGGTGTCAGGATGATTGATGCACATTATTTCTATTATTACATGGTAATATAAAATTAAATCATTCAACTCACCATAATGCCGAATCAGTGGGATCCCTGAGCGTGTCACTAGCCACGTCGCCTGCCACCAGCCGTCCGTCCTTGCTTCAGGTGCCCCCAGCAGAGTCAGTATAGACCCCCTCAGTGCAGACCCCCCTCCATCAGTGCAGACCACCTCAGTGCAGACCCCCTCAGTGCAGACCCCCTCCATCAGTGCAGACCCCCTCAGTGCAGACCCCCTCCATCAGTGCAGACCCCCTCCATCAGTGCAGACCCCCTCAGTGCAGACCCCCTCCATCAGTGCAGACCCCCTCAGTGCAGGCCCCCTCATCAGTGCAGACCCCCTCCATCAGTGCAGACCCCCTCCATCACTGCAGACCCCCTCAGTGCAGACCCCATCCATCAGTGCAGACCCCCTCCATCAGTGCAGACCCCCCCTTTATTAGTGCAGACCCCCCTCAATTAGTGCAGCCCCCCTCTATTAGTGCAGACCCCCCTCAGTGCAGCCCCCCTCTATTAGTGCAGACCCCCCCTCAGTGCAGACCCTCCCCTCATCCAGGAGCGGCCGATGTTCTGCCAAGAAAGTTCCCCTCGGCAAGTAAGGACCCCCTGTACTGTGCAGGCGCAGCGCTTGCGCAGTACGAGCCAGCGGAAATAGCCAAGCTGGGGAACTTTTCGGCAAGACACGGCGGCGCCGTGTGCTCAGTGGAGAGGGGAGGGGCCGATCTGCGCAGCTAAAAAAGCAGATTCATTGACTGCACGGATCAAGCCCCCTTCCTCTCTCCACTGAACACTAGGGGGAAGATTGAGCTGCGGCGCCGGTGGCCATTTTGCTGGAGCCAGCTGCTCCAAAAATTAAAAAAAACAACATTCCCGATTTTCCTAATGGAAATCCCGATTCAGGACAGCCTCCAATCGGGACGAGGGTCCCAAAATCGGGATTGTCCTGGGAAAATCGGAACTGTTGGCAACTATGCAATCGTGTGCAAGCAAAAATGCTGTTTCTTTTTTATTTTCCTTGCACATGATTGGGTATTCTTTGCAAAGTGAAACCTTACAACATTTACTAAGCTCTGGAGGAACTGCATTTTACAAAGTGCACAGTTGTTTTGCCTTTAGTAAATCAACCCCAATGTACCTGTGGACTACAAAGTGAACTTTTCGTTTAACACAAGCTCCAATGGGCCCCAACTTTGCTGGCTATGGACATTTACATATGTTTTGTGTATATATTCTTCACTGGCCAGCATGACAAAAAGAGAGACTGCTTTTACTACGTAAGTAGTAGTTAGGTTAATAACTCTTTTTTTATTCACACGGCTATCTCAATTTATAAAGTACAAAGTCTGTGACTGTTGTATGTAATTACCACTATTACTGCTCATGGGTTGGGTTGTCTAGTCACTAATCGGTTCTCTTCTTTGCAACCCAAAAAACATTTTTTAAGCTATGTCAGCGTGTTCTGGGTACCAATTGAGCTGTTACCACTGGTGAGAGGTAGGAGCACCCTGCAATTAAATCTTGCCACTCATACAAATGTGGACTACATAATGTTTTCAAACTGCTGTAGTTTGAATAATCCAGTATTTAAAAATAATTAATTTCAGCCTATTTTGGAAACTGAAAAAAATCAGCTTACTCTAAAGCAGTGGTTCTCAACCTGGGGGTTGGGACCCCCTCGGGGGTCGAATGATGATTTGCCAGGGGTCACCGAACCCTGGGCTGTTTCTGAAGCCCACACCGCTCTCCCAGCCTTTTTACTGCCGCCCAGCTGGGCTGTTCCTGGAGCCCGCAGCCTCTTCGCAGCCACCCATTCATTGGGCATGGCTGGGGGCAGAGACTAGAGGTCAGCTGACTGGTGAGGAATGTGAAGTGGGAGGGGCTGGAGGAGACCCTATCTCCTGATTTCGGCATAGGTGTCACTGTTATGAGACACCACAAAGTCGGAGACACAATGGGTATCACTGCCTGTGATTACAGTTGCCATTAAAGGTCCCAACTACAGTTCTCAGAACAGCAGATGACCTTCATCAAGAGCACCTAAGTTGGCTGATCAGAACTCCCCCCAGCACTGCCACTCATCCCATCCCCCCCCCCCCCCCCCACACCCCACCAAGGAGTAAGAGAAGGAATAAAAATAGAGAATACATGGAAGGGGGAGGAACAAAGAAAAAGGGAGAGAAAGAACGAGAAAGATGGCTAGAGAGGGGGATAGGGGGGAAAAAAACAAGAAATTAGGATAGAGAGAGATAAAAGGGAAAGAAAGGAGAACAAAGAGAAAGAGTGGTACATCCTAAAATGTATCATAAGGGGTTTTAATACTGTACGAGTGGAATGGACTCAAGGAGCGCTAAATGTCCGTGGGTTAGAGGCGCAAATTACTTGTCTTGTCTTGGGTGCTGACAACTCACGCTACGAAAATAATTTTACTGTTAGGGGTCCCCACAACTTGGAAATTTTATCAAGGGGTCACGGCACCAGAAAGGTTGAGAACCACTGCTCTAAAGGCTGCAATATGCAGGTATTACCTTGTGCTTTGTGCACTTGTGTGCTCCAGATTGGACTACTGTCACAACCCATTGCTAGATGAAGTAGTAGGGGAGCAGCAGCAGTGTACTTCTAATATCAGTTATTCTGTGGGTAAAGGAAGAAGGGCAGCAAAAGGAAAATCAGGCATCCTTTTAAACAGGAGCATTCTTTTGTTTATTTAACTTAGGAGGTGACATGACTTCCTTTTTTCTTATTCAAACTCAAAAATCATTCAGCTTGTAATAATGTTTGCCTTTTGTTATTAGTTTCACAGCTTGGAATAAAAAATAAGAGATTTTAGCCTGCAGCATGAATGTATGTCTTACAATGCACTATGCTTCTGAGCAATCTAGACAATGTAGCAGCCAATATCTAGTAACAGCACATATTGCTTTAGTACTGACTCCTTTCCCCTATCTACTTCCTCTCAACAGAAGTTATTCTTACTACCTACTTCTCAGGAGATTGTAACCTTTTCCATGTGGGGGGAGTGAAGTGAAGGGGGCTGAGGACACTACTGTGAAAGGGAAACTGTGATATGCAGGGGGGACAGAGGAACTGATGTAAGAATGGGATTGTGATTTAAGAGGGTGATTCGGACCTCGGTTGGAAGAAAAGTTTACTGATTGGACCTCTGTGAATTTTAATTCATTACCCCTGATATAAATGGACATTTGCGCTGGCAGTACATTATACTTTTCTATTCTTGTACAATTTTCCTTTAGATTTACTAAAATCATATAATATGAGGTCAACACTTTAAATTTATATGCAATCAGGTAGGCCTTTGCACTACATAGTTTAAGGTGAATCTAAAAGAAATTGAACAAGAAAATTGTATAATGTATGGCCAGCCTAAGAATATACAGACATACAGTATCTCACAAAAGTGAGTACACTCCTCACATTTTTGTAAATATTTTATTATATCTTTTCATGTGACAACACTGAAAAAAATTACACTTTGCTACAATATAAAGTAGTGAGTGTACAGCTTGTATAACAGTGTAAATTTGCTGTCCCCTCAATATAACTCAACACACAGCCATTAATGTCTAAACCGCTGGCAACAAAAGTGAGTACACCCCTACGTGAAAATGTCCAAATTGGGCCTAAAGTGTCAATATTTTGTGCGGTCACCATTATTTTTCAGCACTGTCTTAATCCTCTTGGGCATGGAGTTCACCAGAGCTTCACAGGTTTCCACCGGAGTCCTCTTCCACTCCTCCATGATGACATCACGGAGCTGGTGGATGTTAGAGACCTTGTGCTCCTCCACCTTCCGTTTGTGGATGCCCCACAGATGCTCAATAGGATTTAGGTCTGGAGACATGCATGGCCAGTCCATCACCTTTACCCTCAGATTCTTTAGCAAAGCAGTGGTTGTCTTGGAGATGTGTTTGGGGTCGTTATCATGTTGGAATACTGCCCTGCAGCCCAGTCTCTGAATGGAGGGGATCATGCTCTGCTTCAGTATGTCACAGTACATGTTGGCATTCATAGTTCCCTCAATGAACTGTAGCTCCCCAGTGCTGGCAGCACTCATGCAGCCCCAGACCATGACACTCCCACTACCATGCTTAACTGTAGGCAAGACACTCTTGTCTTTGTGCTCCTTCCCTGGTTGCCACCACACACGCTTGACACCATCTGAACCAAATAAGTTTATCTTGATCTCATCAGATCACAAGGCATGGTTCCAGTAGTCTGCTTGTCTTCAGCAAACTGTTTGCCGGCTTTCTTGTGCATCATCTTTAGAAGAGGCTTCCTTCTGGGACGACAGCCATGTAGACCAATTTGATGCAGTGTGCGGTGTATGGTCTGAGCACTGACAGGCTGACCCCCCAACCTTTGGATATGACGCTGAGCATGTGCACTCAACTTCTGTGGCTGACCATGGTGAGGACTCTTCTGAGTGGAACTTGTCCTGTTAAACCACTGTATGGTCTTGGCTTGGCTGCAGCTCAGTTCCAGGGTCTTGGTAATCTTGTTATAACCTAGGCCATCTTTATGTAGAGCAACATTTTTTTTTCAGATCCTCAGAGAGTTCTTTGCCATGAGGTGCCATGTTGAACTTCCAGTGACCAGTATGAGAGAGTGAAAGCAATAATACAAAATGTAACACACCTGCTCCCCATTCACACCTGATACCTTGTAACACTAACAAGTCACATGACACTGGGGAGGGAAAATGGCTATTTGGGCCCAAATTGGACATTTTCACGTAGGGGTGTACTCACTTTTGTTGCCAGCGGTTTAGACATTAATGGCTATGTGTTGAGTTATATTGAGGGGACAGCAAATTTACACTGTTATACAAGCTGTACACTCACTACTTTACATTGTAGTAAAATGTCATTTCTTCAGTGATGTCACATTAAAAGATATAATAAAATATTTACAAAAATGTGAGGGGTGCACTCACTTTTGTGAGATACTGTATAATAAATGTTAACAGACTGTAGTTTTCCTTTATCTGTCTCTATTTGCTGAAACAGATAAGGCTTGCATCAACTGGCAATCCTAAAAATCAGGAACTGCAAGGTCTTAGATGGTATGATATGCAAATCTTGACTTCAGTGACGAAAGCTAAATCCAGAATTTAGCCTCCAGTACCTCTAATGAAATGAAAATGAGGTTATCTGTCACTCTAAGGAACCAATATTGAGATGTTGGCAGGGAAGGTGGGCCAAAATTTGTCTTTTTGTCCTTGCTGCCTTGATTTTCATAATAATTTGTAATGGGGAGGGAAGAGCAAAACTGAGGGTTTTTTTTCCTATAATTGTGGTTGCCTTTTGGAGATTATGGCAAACATTGACATTTTAGATACATTTTTGGAAGTCAATGGGGATGGTTTTAACAACACACAAAAAAATAAAAACGAGTAAAGAATTGGAATGAGAATTAGAATAAAAGTGGATAGGTTAAACTTTACATTTCTTAAATGTACATTTTTTAATTTAAATTCTCCTCAGAGATTAGCTGACAGCCTTTGAAAACTTTAACCATATTGTTTTCAATTGAGAACTATGGTCCTGAGACCATAAACTTTTATGCCGCGTACACACGGTCGGACTTTTCGTCTACAAAAGTCCAACGGACGCCAACGGACTAAAGCTGGCTGGTAATCCGATCGTGTGTGGGCTTCTCCGGACTTTCAGCAGACTTTTTCAGCCTCAAATCCGACAGACTTTAGATTTGAAACATGCTTCAAATCTTTACGTCGTAACTACGACGGACCCCGAAATCCGCTCGTCTGTGTGCTAGTCCGACGGACAAAAACCCATGCTAGGGCAGCTATTGGCTACTGGCTATGAACTTCCTTATTTTAGTCCGGTGTACGTCATCACGTACGAATCCGTCGGACTTTTGTGTGGTCGTGTGTAGGCAAGTCCGTTCGTTAGAAAGTCTGCTGCAAGTCCGCCGAAAGTCCGCCGGAAGTCTGTCGGACAGGCTGTCGGACTTTTGTAGACGAAAAGTCCGACCGTGTGTACGTGGCATTAGAGATCAGGGCATCTGCATGACTATAAAATGAAATAAAATTTGTTTTACCATTCCCTAAAATCTGTTTGTATAGTTGTTTTCCAACTCTATTAAGGATCTTGTTATCATCATTAATCACAATCAATTATGGCAAGTATACATTATTTCCATCTTTGTATGGCAACCATTATAAAGTCCAAATGGGCCCCTATTTACATTGTTGTGCTGTAGTTATACTGCTCGCGTTAACACAACAACGTTATATGTATTAGTGCTCTGCTGTGTTATGTTAAGAATGGCACCCCAACACACCTTTCCCAAAGCAACTGTGCTGCAGAGCACCCATTCATAATTTATTTCAAATGACACCTTGATTGTTCATTCTGAAAAGCACCCCAACACACCTTTCGCAATGCATATGCATTGCAGTGCACCACAATGCACAGTAACACACTACCATGGTTTGTGGTGTGCTTCGTTGATAAAAATTGTTCAAGCCATTTTTTGGTACATTAGGTAGCCCATCCAACCTTGACACACCACACATTAACACGAGACATAATCTGGCACATTAATGCACAACACACCTAAACTAAACGCACCACAAAGATGTATAATGACCCTAAGGTTTTTGATGGTTTCTAAAGGTGAAATAGACGTTAAATGGCTTCTAAGCTTTATGGAAATTTCACTCAGCTAAACTGGGCCTGTCCTTGTGTAAAATCTGCCCACATTAGCCTGATTATTTTATGTGTTTTTTTTTTTCACAGCAAGAAAAAAAAACACACAGTGATGAAGAGTAAAACAAAAATGTTAGGTGTTAGTACACAAATGCCAACCAAATACACAAAAAACACAAACAGAAAGCTAAATGTAATAATCTAAACTACCTTAACTACACCCAAATATATATATATAAAAAAAAAACATATCCTTTAACCATTTCAGCCCTGGAAGATTTTACCCCCTTCCTGACCAGAGCATTTTTTGCGATTCGGCACTGCGTCCCTTTAGCTGACAATTGCGTGGTTGCGCAACGTTGTACCCAAACAAGATTGACATGCTTTTTTCCCCACAAATAGAGCTTTCTTGTGGTGGTATTTGATCACCTCTGCAGTTTTTATTTTTTGCGCTATAAACAAAAAAAGGCTGTCAATTTAAAAAAAATAACAATATTTTTTACTTTTTGCTATAATAAAAATCCCCAAAAAATATATAAAAAAAGAAATTTCTTCCACAGTTTAGGCTGATATGTATTCTTCTACATATTTTTGGTAAAAAAAATCACAATAAGTGTATATTGATCGGTTTGCGCAAAAGTTCTAGCGTCTACAAAATAGGGGATAGATTTATGGCATTTTTATTATTAATTTATTTTTATTATTTATTTTTATTTTTTGCTAGTAAATCGGGGATCTGCGATTTTTATCGGGACTGCGACATTATGGCAGACACATCGGACACTTTTGACACTATTTTGAGACCATTGTCATTTATACAGCGGTCAGAGCTACAAATAGCCACTGATTACTGTATAAATGACACTGGCAGAGAAGGGAATAAACACTAGGGAGCGATCAAGAGGTTAAGTGTATCCTAGGGAGGTGTTCTTACTGTAGGGGGATGGGCTTACTACAATATGACAGAGATCACTGCTCCTGATGACAGGGAGCAGTGAATCTCTGTCATGTTGCTAGGCAGAACAGGGAAATACCTTGTTTACATAGGCATCTCCCCGTTCTGCCTCTCCTCACCACAATCATGGGCCGCAGGCGAACATTGAGTTTGCGTGACCCAAGGGCATGCTCCCATGGCGCACGCGCCTAATATGCGGCAAATTCAAAGGGACGTAAAGGTACGCCCATTTGCCTGCCTGCACCATTCTGGTGTACATCTGTGTGCGGCGCTCAGCAAGTGGTTAAATAACAGGTAAAGAGTCATTTTCAGCTAAGCAGCTCCTTGGGAGGAGTCTGCGACGTGACACTGGTGCATGCTGGGACACGGCGGTCATCTTACTGGTGGAGAAAAGCTGTTTTTTTAACAACAAACAAGCGTATTTTTACTTGCACACACATATGAGTGTAAAACTTTGTTTTAGCATTAAAAACCACACTTTTAAAGATATACTGCACCATGAGTTCTATCCTTTATGTTCACGTGTGATGGAAATACTTGCAGTGTTCATGTTGGAGTGCATCTAAAGGAATGGTTATTATCGGAGGTGCTGCAACTGCATATCTGCCTGCTATCCCTGGTTTTGGATTTGTGGAGAGTAAATAGTTCCTTGTGTAATCCAAACGCCTAAGAGGCCTTTGTAACGAGGGTCCACTAGTGAGGGTAAGCGGCTGTGTGATCGGGTGTTGGTAGTGGTTTCCTCACTTTTTTGTCACCTTCTGCTAAACAGTCTGTGAAGTGTGTCAGACTTTGTCTTTTGGAATTATATCCTGAGGACTTTATTTGCACCTTATATAAAAGTTTGCCATCGGCAAAAAAAAGAATTTTGTCCAAAAAATGGTAATCAAATAAAAATTATAATAAAAAACATCCTCTAAATAACGAAAAAAGTAGATCAATGAGTGAAAATGGAATTTTCTGCTTTGGCACTTATTTGATCAAAATCACTCCACTTATGAGGCTCCTTAGTCCTTAGTATAGGCACCTTTACATGACTATTTTCTATTCCTGGCAAGGATTTATAAGAGAAGTAGAAGTTTACAAACAAATTACCATCCATATATACCTAGGTGGATACAGCATCGGTCTGGTGCTGCATCTGTCCCCCACCTCTTCTTATGCCCCGTACACACGGTCGGATTTTCCGATGGAAAATGTCCGATCGGAGCGTGTTGTCGGAAATTCCGACCGTATGTGGGCTCCATCGGTCATTTTCCATCGGATTTTCCGACACACAAAGTTGGAGAGCAGGAGATAAAATTTTCCGACGACAAAATCCGTTGTCGGAAATTCCGATCGTGTGTACACAAATCCGACGGACAAAGTGCCACGCATGCTCAGAATAAATAAAGAGATGAAAGCTATTGGCCACTGCCCCGTTTATAGTCCCGACGTACTGGTTTTACGTCACCGCATTCAGAATGATCGGATTTTCCGACAACTTTGTGTGACCGTGTGTATGCAAGACAAGTTTGAGCCAACATCCGTCTGAAAAAATCCTAGGATTTTGTTGTCGGAATGTCCGAACAAAGTCCGACCGTGTGTACGCCCTATAAGACAGAGAACCGAGCAATCAAAGAATGCTGATTACTCAGTTCTCAGTCTGCACTGAGCAGAAAGTGTTGACTGTTAGTCACTGGATCTCTGCTCTGCCCCTCCAGTGCTTTCTGAAACTCTGGGCTGTATGGGTGGTGGGGGGGGTTTGATGGAGCAGCTGGCTTAATTTACAAGTGGCTCGTTGAGAGGCTGATCTAGCTGCCGGTCCAGGCATCTGGGTGATTCCCGACTGTAATGTTGGGATCTTTGCCAAGCCTTGACCGACTCAGTAATGTCACCCGAAAGTCTGTTGTTGGTTGAAAACAGGTTACCTGAGTGCAGAACTGCACTCCTGTGATCCCCAGGAGAAGTACAGCCAAAATAGCATTAGCAATTCTCCTTTAAAATTGTTAAAGGCAGTACAAATTCTTGAGGGAAATCTGCTGCCCTCTGCCAGAAAGATGTCAATGGGAAGATGATTTACCTTCCAACATGAAAATGACCCAAAGCACATAGCAAAAATGACCACACAGTGGTTGAAGGAGAAAAAGGTGAATGTCCTTGCATGACCTAGTCAGAGCCCAGACTTAAACCCCATTGAAAATCTGTGGAATGACTTGAAGACTGCAGTCCACAAACGGTCACCAGCAGGTTTAACTGAACTTGAGCAGTTCTGCAAATAAGAGTGGGCAAATTTGCAAAGTCTAGATGTGCACAGTTAGTTGAGACATATCCCAACAGACTAAAGGCTGTAATTAACGCAAAAGGTGGTCCAACAAAATACCAACATAAGGGGGTAATCCTTTTTTCAACTCAGTGATTCTGTTTTTGATTTTTTTTTTCCTGACATGTTGGTGTTACATCTTTTACTTGGATGTTATAAGTTGGCCAGCTCAGTCTCTCAGTGGCTCGCTGAAAGTGTGAGTGCCGGTCCAGGCATGTGACGGCTCTGTGACATCAGCCAACAGCGGGCTTCAGCCCACTGTCTGCTGAAACCGGGTCACAGGAGTGCAGAAGGAACTGCACTTCTGTGATCGACAGGAGAAGTACAGCCAAATGAGCTTTGACTTTACTTCTCCTTTAATGTAAACAGATCTGTCACCTCCTGTCTCTTTTGTGCTACATCCTATCAAAAGAATTTAAAAAAAATCTAGGCATCATATGAAAGCAGTAGACACAATAGGAAGAGAGAGGATCTCTCTCCAAAGTGAGGAAAAACTCCTATTAAACAATTGTCTCCATAACAGGTGCCCCCAGGTATGGACTAAAAATCTCCAGAGAAATTCAGGTCTGAGGGCCTAACCCAGCACATTTTTCAATGCAATAGAACTACAGTCTTTATCCAACAATGTTTCCTTTATTTCTGATGCCACAATTTAACACAAAATAATAATTTTTTTTGTTGTATTTATAACACAGTCGTTTAAATATATTTAAAGAAATTTATGTAGAAATGAACAACATCTGAGATGTATATGACAGCAAAGAAACATGTGACATAACATTAAAGGAGTAGTCCAGCCTAAGCTCGTTTGGTTGGGCTTCTCCAATGGTTCACAGGAGTGTAAACTGTTTTGCACTCCTGTGACCCCTTTTCAGCAGAGAGGGAATGGGGCATGGAGCATGGGGGAGCAGAGCGGAGAGCTGCTGACTGACAGTCAGCAGCTCTCTGCTCGTGCAGCTGTGAGAACCGAACCATCAGCGATATTCAATCGCTCAGTTCTCAATGTAGAGGTGACGAGGGACAGATGCAGCATCGGACCGATGCTGCATCCACCTAGGTAAGTACAATGGAGGAATAAACCCCCAAACCATACTTCTCCTTTAAATACACCGTAATTGGTCAAGCAACTGTCTTTATGTATAATGAGGATGATGAGCTGAAACTAAGCTGGAATCATTGGATTTTTCAGTACTCAAGATTTTGCCATTAGTTCTGTAGATTGTAACAGGGCTTACAGATATAGCGTGCTCTTTACCTGTACCCCCGCAATGTTTTCAGCTAAACTGGCAACCTTTAATACCTTTTGTGGTAACTTTCAGATGTAGTTGTACTGGCTTAGTTAGCCTTCATTTTACGGTTTGATGACATTTTACAGACCTATCCAATTGCCTCTAAGGGGAGCAGGTAATGTGACTGTATGATTTCTTGAATGTTTAAATTCTAGAAAGCTTATAAAAAATTAATTGATTTAAAAAAAACACAAAATGGTTTAAAACATGATTGCCTTGCCTCAAGTTTGCAGCTAATACAATCACCAATTTATTCTGGATCAAAATGTTATACTGTATATTGAGTGTAATTTTTTGTATTCTGCTTTAAAGAAGATTCTTTTTTGTAGAACTGAAGAAAGAGCATATTTATCAAGGATGTCACCATAAACTAAACATATTCTGTTATCCCTCTATGTGTTCAGTAAAATAGGGGAGATCCTGTCCATTATCAGACTTTAAACAGTTTTTTTTTTACAATTTGTAACTTAAAAAACTTTAAACCAAAAGGAAATCAGAGAATAGCATACATAGCATAAAAATGTTTATTTAAAATTCCTACAATAAATATAAAATCGTCACTCACAAGTATAGTGCCTCGCCCAGCACAAGAAACAATCTGCCAAAATATTTGTATGATGCCGCCGCTCGGTCCTCGTGGGAGCTAGCGTGCATTCCACCATATACATCTTGGGATCAACATAGAAAAAGTTCCAGCTTCAAGTTCGAGTCGAATGCAAGTTTGACTCAAACATCGGGTGTCCGCCCGCTCGCTGAACATTTTGTGGGGGGCAATATGGACCAAATTTGAGCGCCCCATAATATAGTGCAAGACCGCAGTGCATTGCTGTATGATGATTGGCCAAAGCATACGCCTGACCTGCATGCTTTGGCCAATCACAGCACGCTCCTCAGCAAGTGTCCTCATTGGAAGATTTTTCCTCTATTCCTGTTTTGGTGGCAACTTTACATTTTTTGGATTTCCCATCACTTTCTGTCGCAGACAATGACAGCCAGGAAAACTTGAATAATCTCTCCAGCAGCGATACAGACAACAGTAAAAAGGTGTAGCAGAGTTTTAACCCTTCCAAACTATATAAAGGCTTCTAATAGATTTTAATTTAATTTACCTTAATATGAGTTTTGTGCAATCTACTGTAGGAACAAGGAATTTATTTCCTGAAACGTGTCCTTTGTATCTTCTCTCATTTTGTTTCTTGGATCATTATTTTTAATCAAACATTTAATATGTTTGAGTCTGACTGACTGCTGTGAAAAGCTTAAAGTGATATTAAAGTCTTGTTTTTTATTAAAAAAAAATAACAAACATCAACCTCCTCTGGCTTTGCCCTGGGGAACACAAGTTTATAATCAACCCTAAACAACAACATTACTTGGCTTTATGGGATAGATTAAAATCTTCTTGTCGCTTGCAATCCCCGCATATCCCCCTGTTATCTTTCCTGAATAACCCTTCTTTGTATCCCCCGAACTGCTTTAGGGGCTGCCCGGGTGCGGGAACTCATTTTCATTTCTGGTGGTCCTGCCAGGTAGTCTCCTCATTCTGGGCTGAGGTATTTAACATGCTTATGGATGCCCAAATTCAGCTGAACCCATCTAAAGCAATACTAAACAAATGCCCTGACGACCTGACTATAGTGCAATTCAAGCTACTTTTGCAGGTAACCACTGCCTCCAAGCAGACCATTGTTAGAGCTTGGAAAAGTTAGACACTCTGGGGGCTATTTATGAAAGGCAAACCCACTTAAGTGCACTTGGAAGTGCAGTCGCTGTAAATCTGAGGGGGACATGCAAGGAAAATAAGAAATTTTAGCTTGCACATGATCCCAATTCATGATCCATAGTAAGGTCGAGGCCACATTGCTGGACTATGTCCCAAAGCCTTTGGCAAAGCATTTGGCCAGAACCACCTCTGGAGGGAGTCTATTCCACTTTTCACAGCTCTTACTGTGAAGAAACCTCTCCGCATTTGGAGCCAAAATCTCTTTTTCTCTAGGCGTAAAGAGTGGCCCCTTGTTCTCTGTGTTGACCGTAAAGGGAATAACTCAACTCCAAGTTCACTATATGAACCCCTTATATATTTGTACATGTTGATCATATCCCCCCTTAATCTCCTCTTCTCAAGAGAGAATAAATTCAGTTCCTCTAATCTTTTCTCTTATCTGAGTTCCTGTATGCCTCTTATTAGTTTGGTTGCCCTTCTCTGCACTTTCTCCAGTTCCCCGATATCCTTTTTGAGAACTGGCGCCCAAAACTGAAATGCATATTCCAGATGAGGTTTTACTAATGATTTGTACAGGGGGAAAATAATATCTCTCTCTCTGCAGTCCATACCTCTCTTAATACAAGAAAGGACTTTGCTCGCTTTGGAAACCGCAGCTTGGCATTGCATGCTATTACGGATCCCCTCATTTGTACTCCCCCTAGTATGTATGATGCATGCATATTCTTGGACCCCAACTGCATAACTTTACCTTTATCAACATTAAACCTCATCTGCCACATAGTCACCCAATTGGACAGTGCATTGAGGTTGGCTTCTAAATTGGAGACATCCTGTAAGGATGTTATTTTACTGCATAGTTTGGTGTCATCTGCAAAGAAATGGTACTTTTAATCCCAGACCCAATATCATTTATAAAAATATTAAAAAGTAAGGGTCCCAACATTGAACCTTGGGGTATACCACTGATAATCTTAGACCATTCAGAGAAAGAATCATTAACCATTACTCTCTGAATTTGGTTTTTCTGTCAGTTTTCTATCCATTTACAAACTGATCATTCCAAGCCTGTAGACTTTACCTTACACATTAGTCGTGTATGGGGAACTGTATCGAACGCTTTTGCAAAATCCAAGTATACCACGTCCACAGCCACCCTCTGTCCAAGGTTTTACTTACCTCCTCATAAAAAGAAATCAGATTTGTTTGACAACTTCTGTCTTTCATGAATCCATGCTGTCTGTTGCTTAAAATATTTTTTTCAGCAAGAATTCATCTATGTGGTCTTTTATTAAACTCTCCAGTATCTTCCCGACTATAGAAGATAAACTAACAAGTCTACAGTTACTTGGCAAAGACATTGTTCCCTTCTTAAATATAGGCACCACATTAGCCCTACGCCAATCCAGTGGTACTATTCCAGTCATTAATGAGTCCCTAAAAATTAGATACAATGGCTTTGAAATGACAGAGCACAATTCTTTTTAGGATCCGTGGGTGGATGCCATCTGGTCCAGGTCCTTTATCCACCTTTATTCTGTCTAAATATATCTGGACCATCTGTCTAAATATATCTGGACCATCTGGACCATATTTGGCTGTGTCAATACGATCCCCATTATGGACTTGAGCTCCCCCATGCTCCTTTGTATACACAGTACTGAAGAATGCATTTAATAAATTTGCCTTCTCTTTGTCCCCAGTCACCCACTCTAGATATTTTTGTAAAGGGCCTACATGCTCAGACCTGACCTTTTTACTATTAATATATTTGAAGAATTTTTTGGGGTTTGTCCTACTATCTTTTGCCATCTGTCATTCATTTTGAATTTTTGCGTTCTTGATTTCCCTTTTACATATTCTATTATATTCTTTGTAACATTTTAACGGCAATAGTGTTCCTTGATTTTTATATTTTTTAAAAGCTCTTTTCTTATTGTTTATAGCTTTTTTTAACTTTGGTTATGAGCCACATAGGTTTTATTTTTAGCCTTTTAAACCTTTTGCCCATGGAAATATATTTTGCAGTGAGTTCACAAACAGTCTTTTTGAAGATTTCCCATTTCTGTTCTGTGTTCATCAATGCCAATATTCCCTCCCAGTTTAAGTCTTGGAGAGCAGCCCTCATCCTTGGAAAATGTGCTCTCTTAAAGTTAGGTGTTTTTATCTTTCCTGTATGTGATTTTTGATTACAGCTAACATCAAATGAAATCATGTTGTGGTCACTGCTATCCAGATGTTCTTTTATATGAACATTATTAATAAGCTCTGCATGGTTTGAGATTACCAGGTCCAACAGAGAATCATTCCTAGTTGGGGCCTCATGCCATTACTCCAGTCAATTTCTGGGTAGTTAAAATACCCCATTATTATCACCGTCCCAGCCCTTGCAGCCCTTTCCATCTGTGCAAGGAGCTGAGTCTCCACCTCCTCACTAACATGGGGTGGTCTATAACAAACTCCAATGATTAACTTAGAACTACGCACAGCTATATGCAGTTCCACCCATAATGCTTCAGTCACATCACGCTCTCCATCAATTAGGTCCTCAGTCACACTCACTTTGAGATCACTTCTCATATAGAGACAGACCCTGCCACCTTTCCTTTTTACCCTGTCTCTCTGAAAGAGTGCATAGCCAGGAATATTAATAGCCCAGTCATGTGAGGACTGAAGCCAAGTTTCAGCAATACCGATTACATCATAGCTCTCCTCTTGCACCAGAGCTTCCAACTCACCTGTTTAGTTTGGCAGACTTCTGGCATTGGTCAACAAACACTTTAATGCATTATTACATTTTGCTCTGGTGTTTTGCATATCGCTTTTAGTAGTACAAATGGCACTATAATTTCCAATGGTTGTTTGCAACATGGGAACTTTCTTGTCACCTGCCATAACCCTCCCCCCATCAATCCCCTTCCACCCTCGATTGAGAAGTTAGCCCAGGAACCCAAATCCATCTTTCCTGCACCAGTTCCTCAGCCACTTGTTCGGTTCCCTAAGCTCCTGCTGCCTCTCTGGTGTGGCTCAAGGTACAAGTAGTATTTCAGAGAAAACTACCATGGAGGTCCTTTTCCTCAATCTATTCCATAAGTCCCTGAAATCATTTTTTAGGACTCTCCACCTTCCTCTCACTTGGTCATTGGTACCAACGTGTATCATGACCGCTGGGTCACTTACTGAAGTGTAGAGAGCTAGCTGACCATCAAGAGATTCCAAACACTCCCTTTTTCCTCCCTCTTCCCTGTGCTTTCCTCTTTCCCTTCTACCTATCCTTGTTTACATCTTTCTATGTTGCATTTTTCTATTCTACAAGAATTGTCAGTCACTCTAATGCCCCGTACACACGGTCGGATTTTCCGATGGAAAATGTCCGATCGGAGCGTGTTGTCGGAAATTCCGACCATGTGTGGGCTCCATCGGACATTTTCCATCGGATTTTCCGACACACAAAGTTGGACAGCAGGAGATAAAATTTTCCGACAACAAAATCCGTTGTCGGAAATTCCGATCGTGTGTACACAAATCCGACGCACAAAATCCCACGCATGCTCAGAATAAATAAAGAGATGAAAGCTATTGGCCACTGCCCCGTTTATAGTCCCGGCATACATGTTTTACGTCACCGCATTCAGAACGATCGGATTTTTCGACAACTTTGTGTGACCGTGTGTATGCAAGACAAGTTTGAGCCAACATCCGTCGGAAAAAATCCTAGGATTTTGTTGTCGGAATGTCCGAACAAAGTCCGACCGTGTGTACGCCCTATAAGAAGTAAAATGGAGCTTCCGTACCTAACCTTCCCTGTACGACAGGAAACTAACACATGCATTCTTTGTTTGTTTCATTGTGCTCAATGATTATGTATATTCTATTTTATTACCCATTTATATCTATTGAAAGCTTTACAATATGTTTCTAAATGCTTCGAAGTGTACCGAATTGTTATTCAGTTCATATAGTGAAACGCTTGTACACCATGATGTTTTATTTAATAAAATCTTTGAACAAGAACAAAAATAACAAACATGTTATACTTACCTGCTCTGTTTAGTGGTTTGGCACAGAGCAGCCCCGATCCTCCTCTTCTTTGGTCACACATCAGCACTCCTGGCTACTCCCTCCTGCCAGGTGCCCCCACAGCAAGAAGCTTGATATGGGGACACCCGAGCTGAGCCGCTGCACTGTGTGTCAATTCACACATGGAGCCACGGTTCAGCCCAGCCCCCGCCATCTCCTGATTGGCTCACTGGCTGTGATTGACAGCAGTGGGAGCCAATGGCTCCCACTGCTGCCAAAAGCCAATCAGGAGTACGAGTCCCTGGAGAGGCAAGGTTCTCCTGGACATCGCTGGATTGAGAGGGGGCTCAGGTAAGTATTGGGGGGGGGGCTGGGGGGGCTGCTGTACACAGGTTTTTTACCTTCATGCATAAAATGCATGAAGGTAAAAAAAAATCTTGTGCCTTTACAACCACTTTAAAACTGGCTCTTATTACATTACACTTTCTAATTGTGAAAGGCAGCAATAGTCTTTGTACATCCATGTGTTAGAGATCAGCTCCTGTGATGCGTCATGCAGCACATATTTAATATTTTTTTTAAATAATAATAAACAGCAATGTTTCAATGCAAAACTAACCCACTCAACAGATATTAAAGAGGAGTTCCAGCCAGGGGCTCCATTAAAGAAAAAAAAAAAAAAGTCAGCAGCTACAAATACTGCAGCTGCTGACTTTTAATTGGACACTTACCTGTCCCTGGGTCCAGCGATGCGGGGGATCGAAGCCCCGCTCATCCCCCCCTCTGCTCATCGGCACCGGCATTTCAACTGTGGGTGCCGGGCTGTGGCTTCACAGCCTGGCACCCACTGCGCATGCGCGAGCGGTGCCGCGCCCTGTGATTGGCCGCTCAATCACCTGGGACCTGTAATGGGTCCCAGATGATTGACAGGAGGGAGGGAGCAGAGCCGGGCCCTTCCTGTGCCTGGGGGGAAGTGATGTCACCAGCCCAGGCAAAGGAAGAGGCAGACTACGAGGGACCACCTAGCAACAGGCATTTAGAGGTAAGTAAAAAAAAAAGAAAAATATTCAAATTTTTTTTGTTTTTTTTTTTACAATTTTTCAGGTATTTTTGTTTTTTTGGGTGGAACCCCACTTTAAGTAGTGTCTGTGCCCTGTGTATGAATCTAATTTTTTTTTTATTTTGACGAGTGTGCCTTTAAAGTTTATCTACAGTCAATTTTTTTAATTATAGATAGAATAGGGAAGGGCTAAAACCCATCTGTATGTCCCGTTGGGAACAACCATCACTAGAATAGGTGTCCCCTTTGGAAATTTTCCTCTATTTATTTTCTGGTGGTAACTTAAAATTTTAGGTTTTCCCTCTGCTAGGGGTTCTAATTTTTCTCTACTATATTTAAAACAAAATAAGCTTAAAATGTGTCTTTAGATACACGTTAACGATCACATATATGCATAGTGAAGGTAACCCACGCCAATTACACTTCTGTTTACTACAGTTAGATATGTGTACTATAGAATATTACTATTTGCGCATTGCTACTTGCCTTCTTAAATAAGCCTGGCTTTAGTAGCTGCTTATCTTGAAATTGCGTAAAGAACAATAGCATTTTAATAGTATCATAAATAAAATCTTTACCAAATGAACATTTACAAGATGTAAGATTGTCATATACCTAGAGATTGCAGCTAAACAGTCTTTGTTTAAATTATATATTAATGTAAAACATTACATTACAAATGGAGTATTGTCCTATAAAGTTATTAAAACCTGCGTGTAATCTTTGGCTCAGGAAATAAGTCGGCAGAGCACTCGGAGATCTGATGGTCATATTTATATTTCAGAGAGTATTCCAAGCAATTCACATACTGTAAAATGTCTACTTCTCACAGATCTTTATGGGCTCCATAACTTTTATAATTATTATAAAAAATAATTTATGGAAAAAATTGCTAGATCCTTTCTCATCTCCGCTGACTTTTGATGTAAATGCTGTTTTATGGGTTGCATAGATCAATTGTAGTGTTTTTTTTATTATTTATAGAAGAGTTTGTTATATTTGACTCACTATAAATTGTACAAGGTATCTAAACAAAATTACCAGACACCCTAATCATTACATTTTCCAAGAAAAATATACATATTTTATTATGTGATAAAAAGTAATAATATTTTATTTGTTCTGGTAAATAGGGTACTACATAGACCATGTTACTATAATTACGTTTTAAGCTTTTCATATATGATGGAAGCTTTCTGATCTTGTAATACTGGCTTCCATTATAACTGCATGTGGTGGGCAGCAAATTACATTCTGTGGCCCTAGAAAGACATATGTGAACTGTCATTGATGACTTGTTTTTTAATCGCTTCCAGACCGCCAAACGCCTATATACTGCAGCAGGGCGGCCCTTCAGTGCGAAATCACGTACTGGCGACCCACTCCCACTGTGATTGGACAAAGCGGGTCCGGAGGACCCAGTGTCTGCTGGGACCCGCCAATCATTCCCAAGGCAGACAGAAGGGCGGTCTGCCTATGTAAACAAGGCATATCGCCCTTCTGTCAGAGGAGAAGATGGAGATCTTGTGTTTCTGCTTAGCAGGAACATGGATCTCTGTCTTCCCCCAGTCAAAGCACCCCCCCCCCCACAGTTAGAAAGCACTCCTAGGGAACACATTTAATCCTTTGATCGCCCCTGATGTTAACCCCTTCCCCGCCAGTGCCATTAGTACAGTGGCAGTGCTTTTTTTTAGCACTGATCACCGTATTGGTGTCACTGGTCCCCAAAGAGTGTCACTTAGTGTGAAATTTGTCAGCTGAATTGTTGCTGTCCCACTAAAAATCGCTGATCGCGCCATTACTAGTAAAATAAATAAATAAATAAATAAAATACCATAATTTGTAGACAGTATAACTTTTGCGCAAACCAATCAATATACGCTTTTTGGGAGTTTTTTATACCAAAAATATGTAGCAGAATACATATTGGCCTAAACTGATGAAGTAATTTTTTTATTGGGTATGTTCTATAGCAGAAAGTAAAAAATATTGTGTTTTTTTTCAAAATTTTCGGTCTTTTTTGTTTATAGCGCAAAAAATAAAAACTGCAAAGGTGATAAAATACCACCAAAAGAAAGCTCTATTTGTGGGAAAAAAGGACATCAATTTTATTTGGGTACAGCATCGCACAACCGCGCAATTGTCAGTTAAAGTAACGCAGTGCTGTATCGCAAAAAATGGATTGGTCATGAAGGAGGTAAACCTTCCGGAGCTGAAGAGGTTAAAGGTACAGGCTCCAGGGTTGTACTGGTTTCACTATTAGCGAAGGTTTCACCGTCAAGCCTTCGTAGACTTTACTAGCTTAAAGTGGTTGTAAACCCACTCTACTAAAAAAAAACAAAAAAAAAAACAACCCTGCAAGACAAAGGCATAATGAACTAGTATGCATAGCATACTAGCTCATTATGAAATACTCACCTTATATAACGAAGCCCCCACAGCGGTCCCCATACACTGGTCCGGCTGGCGACATCGCGGGTTATCAAGTTATATCTGGGTATCGCGAGCTCCGGCACTGTGATTGGCCAAAGGCGCGATGACGTCACTACTGCGCATGAGTGCAGGAGCCGCCGGTAATGCCACATCAGCTGAAGCAACGGCACGAACGAGCCGTTGCTTGAGTGTGCATGTGCCGATGACATCGGCACATGCTGATACAGGGGATATCTCCTAAATCGTGCAGGTTTAGGAGATATGCAGGGTAGCTACAGGTAAGCCTTATTAAAGGCTTACTTGTAGTAAAAAGTGGATTGTAAGGGTTTACAACCACTTTAAAGTGGTTGTAACCCCAAAAAAATGTTCCTTTGCCTTTAAAGTATGATATAAAGCAGTAGTCTCCAAACTGCAGCCTGGGGGCCGGATGTGGCTCTTTGCTTGCCTTTATCTGACCATTGGGGCACTATTCTTTCCACTGACAAAAACCATGGGACACTGTTCCTCCCATTAATATCAGTGATGGGGCACTATTCCTCTCATTGACTCCAAAAAAGGGCAATGTTCCTCCTAATGAAACCAACAATGATATTGTTTACTCCCATACTTCCCACTGACACCAGGACATTTTCTACACCCAAAGGCCATAGTCGGGCCCTACCTAAAGTCTGAAGGACAGGAAACTGGCCCTTTATTTAGAACGTTTGGAGACCCCTGATGTAAAGCATAGTGCATTTGCAGTGTCATTTGTCTCATTCCATGTTTTACAATACCTGGTTGATCCTGCCTGTTCCTGTGTGAATTTGTGTCATTTGTCTCATTGCATGTTCTAGAATACCTGATTGATCCTGCCTGTTCCCCTTTGTGAACTGACCATGCTAATCATGGCTGCTGATCCATGATAGTGTGGTCAGTTTACATCCCTCCATCATCTTGCTGTGTGTTTAGCGTCTCTGCATCTCCCCCTCCCTGTCATTTCCATAGTCTGTGTGTGGGCCAATCTCCTCCCTGCTCCTCCCCTCTTGCCTTGAGTAAAACTATTCCCTTGCGGCTTCTCCAATGGTTGTAAAGTAACATCTATTATTTATTTTTATCCTCTCTATTTTAGGTCCATGTTAAGTGCAGTGTGTGCGTTGTTTTTTTTCTAAATTATAATCCTAAATAGCTTTTTTGCACAGCTCTGTCCTCCCTCTGCCATCTTGCATATGTCAGAAGGGAATCTCAGCCCCTCCCACTTTACTCCCTAAGATCAGGAAGGAAAGCTGAGGGAGGACACGGGACTGCATAGCAGCGTTGAGCAAAGAAGGTATTTAGGATTATATGTTTAAAAAAACACACACACTACACTTAACATGGACCTAAAACATAGAGGATAAAACTAATTAATAGATCTGACTTTACAACCACTTTAATGCTTGTTCTGGATCAATGTTAATAGATAGTAAAAGCCATGATCACGGTGACTGTTTCAGAGCATGCAATTTTAAATTAAACGAATGAATGCATTATATTCTATTAATTAGAGTCTGTAGTTCAATGTTATGAACTTCAGATTCTAACTAATAAATTACAATATATTTATTTTTATGGGTGGCTTGAGTGTACATAAGCTCAATGTTATAAATGAAGGTAGTGAACAGTGAACTCTTTTGATAGCCTAATAGTCAAATGCAAGTTAACAAGTGTATACCTGAAGCCACAGGCAACCAGGACAACACCAAAAGGTGACAAAAATTTTTTAAATCATCTATAGCAGTGATGGCGAACCTTGGCACCCCAGATGTTTTGGAACTACATTTCCCATGATGCTCATGCACTCTGCAGTGTAGTGGAGCATCATGGGAAATGTAGTTTGAAAACATCTGGGGTGCCAAGGTTTGCCATCACTGATCTATAGCATCAGGGAAAGTTAAGGCGTTGCCTACAAATAAATGCCTTGCCTTAAAGTCAGGGTCTGTACACACCAGATACATTAGGACTGACCAAAAATGCCCACTGCAGTCCCAACACAAGATTAGACAAAAAAATAGCCTCCTATCATGCCAGTTCACACCATTGTGTTGCGGTGAATACTATTTTCAGTGCAGCATGGCGCAACACAATCCACCAAATCGCACCACACTGCAGCCAAAAAAAAAACAACTTATGGAATGTCACTTTGTTACATTTCAGTAAACTTTGCACAAAAAAAAGTATAGTGTAATTACCATCACAGACTTTTAAGGTATAATGTTACATAAAAAAAAAAGACTTTATTAATAACACATTAAAATGTAGTTAAAAAGTTTACATAGTTTACAGCAGGGGTTGGCAACCTTTCAGAGGTGACGATCTACCTGAACAACATGAAAGAGATCAAAGATCACCGGGGTTCGACACCCTTATTTTTTTAAAATAAATTAACTAGCAAGGCCTAACTAAATAGTAAGGAAAACCTAGAAACAAATAATAAAAAAAATGTCACTGTAAAAAGATAAACGTGGCCTATCTTAAAAGTGGACAGTGTCAGTTGGGCAGAGGTTGGTGTCAATAGGGCAGTGGATGGTGTCAGGCAGTAGGGAAATGGTTGATGTCAGTAGGACAGTGGGTGGTGTCAGTAGGACAGTTGGTGGTGTCAGTAGTTTTTATTATCTTATTTAAAAAAAAATTTTACAACTATTTTTTAAATGAAATTTTACAATATTATTTTTTAGAAGCCCTGTTGGGTTTTTTTTGTGAAATAAAAGGGTTTTAAACAGACCCCCAATGTCTCACTTTTGAGACAGATAAAGGGACTGAGGACAGGTTCCCCAGTCCCTTTTTCTGCAGCCTCAGCTGCAAGTGGCTGGGGATTAGGATTTTACCACCATCACCACCCATATCTTGGCACTTTAAGGCTGCTGCCTAAGTAGCCTTATGCTGATGTTGGCCCTGCCCACAGTAGTGTCCCCCCCCACACACACTGCAATGAGCTCTGCCCCCTTCATATCACAGTAGTGTCTTCTGGCCCTCTGCCCCCCCCATAGCAGTGTCCTCTGCCCCCTTTACATCACCCCCCCCCCAGTAGTGTCTTCTGCCCTCCCCTCCCCGATAGCAATGTCCTCTGTCCCCTTCACATGACACATCTCTCTACAGTTATTTCCTTTGGCCCTCTGCCCCCATACCAATGTCTTCTGCTCCTTTGACATCACCACCCCTTCCCATACACACACAATAGTGCCCGCTGCCTCCCATAGCAATTTCCTCTGCCTCTTTGGCACCCACCCCCCTTCCAACAATGGTGTTCTCTGCCTCCCATCCCCATAGCAATGTCCTCTGCTCCTTTGGCACCCCCCTCCCTCAGAATAATGCCCTCTGCCCCCCATCCCAATAGCAATGTCCTCTGCTCTTTTGACATCCCCCCACACACTAGTGCCCTCTGCCCCCCATCCTCAAAGCAATGTCCTTTGCTCCTTTGACATGCCCCCACTAGTGCCCTCTGCTCCCCACCCGATAGCAATATCCTCTGCTCCTTTGACATTTCCCCCCACACTAGTGCCCTTTGCCCCCCACCCCATAGCAATGTCCTCTGCTCCTTTGACATCCCACCACTAGTGCCCTCAGCCCTCATCCCCATAGCAATATCCTTTGATCCTTTCACACCGCCCCCCCGCAATAGTACCCTCTGCCCACCATCCCCATAGCAATGTCCTCTGCTCCTTTGACATTCCCCCACTAGTGCCCTCTGACCGCCATCCCCATAACAATATCCTTTGCTCCTTTGACTTTGCCCCCCCACACTAGTGTCCTCTGCCCCCCCAGCAGTGTCCTCTGCCCCCTTTACCTCACCCCCCCTTCCCACATACACACACATACAGCAGTGAAAAACAGCTTACTTCTCCTACCTACATAGGTCTACACAGGAGGCTGCACATCTCTGGACGGACAGGGGACGGGAGTACAAGCTGCCATAATACAAAGCTGGTGATTGGTTGTTAGGACCGCCCCATGTTCTAGCAACCAATCATCTGCCAGTGATCTTCAAAAGTTTACTTGGCCAGCTTCCACCCTCCATCACCCGTCTAGAGCAGTGTAGCCTCCTGCTCTCCTGTGAGGAAGGATGAGCAAGGAAGCAGGGGGAAGGACTGGCGCCAAAATAGTGGTTGTCAACAAAGCAGAGAAGTGTTCCTGATTGACCCGACACCCGCCCGCGGTTGACAGGTCGATCGGGATCGACGGGTTGTCAACCCCCAGTTTACAGTATCAATGGTAACCTTAGCATGTCCCAGTACTTGTATACATCATCCTCCAGCACCCATTATCCCATTAGCTCTCATGATTATATGGTCCTATGACTAATTTCATTATTCAATAAAATGTGCTAAAGACACAGTGGAGTGGAGAATTCTCTCAACATGTTTCTCTGAAAAAATTATGCTTCTTCAGGATGAAAATACAGGCTAATTCTGTAGTAGGTATGAAAAGATATAATTACCATACAATAAATACACAGTTCACTAAAATGCAATTTAAATAATATACCATTACAAACTTTAGTGCTTGTAATTTGTACCAAGGTCTGGCAACTAACAAAAGCCCACCTTGGGCGAATGCAGTTACACAAAGCAAAACAGATCCAGCACTAAGGATACAACCAATACTGTAAACTATGAAAACTTTTAAAAAACATGTAATGTGTCATTTATAAAGTTATTTTATATGTAGCATATTATACTGTTTGGCTACCTTAAATGTCTGCTATGGTAATTACACTGTGCACTGACAATTTGATAAATTGGATGGGTACCATAAAAAAAAAAAAAAAAGAAGAAAAAAAACCATATTCAAAATTTCCAAAAAAACAAAACAAAAAGTGCAATGCCCTATTCACAGTTGCTGATCTAACGCAGCTGCTGTTATGAACGAGCCCTAGTCCCTAGCCTTATCTACATAAGACTAGTGAACGGTTTTCTCAAAGCTACCTGCTTTTGATGGGGGAGCTTTAAAACACCATCCACAGGACAACAGGAGTTGGCACAAAATTTGACCACCACAAATTTGATTTTGATTAGTAAATTTTGGAAATTCAGAAAAAAATCTAAACAATATCAATAAAATGCTCTTGCACCGAGCAAATCTCCAGGTCAAAAACCCTTATCAATGCTCTCAAGACAAGAAGAGGCAGCATATATACAGATATTTATTACTGGAAGCTCAAGCCAGGCAATAGCGTATGAAATTGCATATATGAACCTGCAAATCAACTGTTATATCCCTTTCATAGCTTGCATTGTGCTTTTTTTTTCACTTTTACTATTTTCTTACAACCACCTACACAAACAGTCCATAGCTTCTGGTATACAAACAAAATAAAACAAGAGAAGAGTGTTCCGTGCTATGGACAGGATTAATTGTTAGAAGAAATGTGCTGCTAAACTGCTGCCCCCACCAAGACTACTACCGTGGTAGAGTCAGCAATAGTTTTTAGGTTTAAAAAGTGGGTATGGCGCAGCTTGTTTTTAATATAGACTCAGTGGTGCGTGCCCCTTTAAGTGCACCTGCGGTAATGTACTTGATGAAGTGATGAGTTTAGTGTGCAAAATAAGCAAATAGGATGTGAAAACAAAAAAATATATAAAAGCAACTCTTAGTGAATATATACTTCCAGTGCCATTTTTGCTTAAATCATCAAATGTATTTTCCATGAAAAACACATAATATACAATAAAGTCTGCAAATGCGCTCCACGGCCTATAACTAGAAGTAACGCACTGATGCCGGAAGCTCTGTCCTACGCGTTTCGTCACATCGACATCATCAGGAGCAGCCTGATGACGTTGATGCAATGAAACGTCCAAATGAGGACTTACCAATCCTGAGAGAACTGTAAATCAAGTTTTCTCCTCTCCAACCGGCTACCCAAGAACCCCTCACCTTGCATGGGCAAGAAACCCTGAATGCTTCCAAAAATACTTCTTTTCGTCCATCTTTCAAGGGACCAACTATCAGACTTAAAGGGTTTGTAACCCTACATTATGATTTGCTGCCAGCCCCCTATCTTAAGCTGAACTGTGTAATTGTTTTTTAAAATCCATACCTCTAACTACCTTTTTGTGATGTATCTTCAGGCCGGTCACGTGACTCCCGGCAGCTCTAATACTCCGATCCAGGGCTACAGTGAGAGAGGCCGAGATTTCCCTCTGATATCAGCTGGGAGGTCACGTGACCGCCGAGCTGGCCACTTGGCCCCTCCCCCTGTAGCCCTGGAGTAGGAGAGCGGCCGGAAGATATATCACAAAAAGGTATTTATAGGCTTTGTTTCTAACAAACAATTACACAATGCAGGATGGCAACTTAAAAAAAGGGTCTGGCAGCTAATTTTTTAACATTGTCTTTTTTTACTAACAGCAGCAGGGGTGGCGCGCAGACAGAGATACAGACTCCCGGGAGGGGAGGGGGGAGAGCAGAGAGGAGAGCTGCACGTGACGGAGGCATATAAACTGACCACGGTGTCAGGGCTCATCAGCCATCATAAACTGTGGTCAGTTTACGGGGGGGGGTGCAGGAACCAGGCAGGATCAGCCAGGTTTACAGGTTACAAACACTTTAAAGTGACCTCTGATCCCTGAGCCTCCAGCTAAAACTCAAATACAGCCAAAATAAACAAAAAAGAAATCTGTTATAAGTTGTACTATGTAATTCTAATAATTTAAGACAATTTACAGATGCTTGCAAAAGCCCAGTTGTGACTGTTTCTCTTTCAAGCAGACACAGCAGAAGAAATAAAGGTTACCTTATTACATAGAGCCCTCACCTCCATGAAAATATCACTGCGCAAAAATTTAAATACAAACGTACCTTCTGTACCCCCAATTTCCATCAGTGATACCTAGGTGATAAGGAAACTGGTGCAAGACAATATTTAAAGCAGTAGTAAATGCAAAAGCAATCATTTATTATATTGTAACTTATCCCAAATGTACCAGCACTAGGATCCTATAAACAAATATCAGCTGACGTATCGTAACACAAAAAGTGTCCTAACTCAATCCATGCATATACATACAGCACTATATATTCAAGACAAAATAGTGATTGAAATCACAAATATTTATATTACAGTATAATGTCCATGCTCAAAAAAGTGTCCGTGCTTAAAAAGTGTCCAGTGCTCAAAGAACAAAACTACTCTGTGTTATGCAGTTCTTCCAACAATCACTATTGTTGCTCTTCGTGCTTCACACCCTGCGTGATCCTCCACACCAGAAAACTCACCAGAGCTTCATGACCCCTTAATATCCAGTGGGTTTTTTAAAATGATTTTGTATCCCCTAGGTATTAGACCATCCAGGACCACCTCCACTCCCAGTTATCTCATACCATAAATGCCATAAAGAAGAAAAAAAAGCATCTATAGTGTAAATCATTTATTTACAACTTGTCCATTACAATCACAATACAAAGTCCCCACTCACATTATAAGGTGCACATGTCCTGCACACAGGTGTTTACAGCTTGTTCTCTTGTAGGGGACTGGCTTTATTGTCGCTGAGCAAGCTCAGTTTCCAATTACAGACTTTACTTCCAGGTGTACCTCATCATTTCTGGGAGTACTGTGCGGGATGACATCACTTCCTGTAGCTCCACCCCAATGCATTTCATTGTCCTGACATCCTCAGGAGGCGCCTATTATATTACAGCTTAACAATTCTTGGATGTGATGGCTGCATTAGTTTTCTTTTTAGGATTTCTTTCTTTTATTTTCAATGGTGATCCAGCCAATATGTTTTTTGTGTCCCATTGGTGTCCAGACATTTTACCATAGGCAGGTTTTGTATCTACTTGATTGGTATTTCTTTAGCATTTGTGAGACATTTGCTATGTATATAATTTTAACATAACAAGATATATGAAATGTTAATCGATTTTGTTTCTAGTAGTTAAAAAAAACACAAGACTAAAATGTGTATTTGCTTAAAAATATTCAGATTCAACTTGATATGCTCATGCTGATTGTTTGAGAGTTATATGAAATGTGTCTGGCCGTTCAGACACAAGGTTTAAATCTGATCGTTTTGCTGCTAACTTGTGAATTTTAGAAAGATTAGGATGCGCATGGATTCCACACGAATCCCAATTCTACCCACCCATTTTTGGATTCATCAGACCTTATCATTGTTAAAGGCGTTTTTTATGCAAGGTCCACTTTAAAGTCCTGTTCACAAAGCTGTGGGTTTGATTAGTAAAACACGCTTATCCATTGTGTGCAATTCACACTACACGTTTTTGCAATATCACACATTTTTTGTGTAACTAAAACAGAAACATCATGCACAAACACACCAAGAGGCCCCAACAAATCATTGGGACAGTATATATACCTCCCAACATGTTGAGATGGGAATGAGGGACACCTACTAGCAAACATATGTAGGCATAGGACACGCCCCCTGTCACACCCCCTTAAAGGAGAATTAACCAAAAAAAAGGTTAATTAAATCCACAAGTGCTTTTTTTTTACTACTTCGATTCCTTTTATAGTTCATTTAAAATTTTACAATTGCAACAATTTAGAATTTGGATGTAAGGTTTAGCACTGGGAAGCACTTTTTGAAAAATAAAAAGTGTATTTTATATACAATTATTTAGATCAGATCAAAATGAAGGACAAATGAGGAGGAAAGAGGGACAGAGGGACAGTGCGCCAAATCAGGGACAGTCCCTCAAAATCAGGGACAGTTGGGAGCTATGAGTATCTAGGTTATCTTATAGGTTCTCTGCCTCACTATAAAGCGATGGTCCTTGGAAAAATATGATATAACTGTCCCTTAAAGAGGATCTGCACTATGTATTTTGTACCCAAAAAAGGCAATCAGGGGCAAATGATTATTTACCAGTAATGACATGGTCTCCTTGCAGTGGATACTTTGTACCCTGTTAATGATTTACCAGGTCTTGTTCTGCTCTATTTTTCTGTGTGGGAGTGACCACCTTGGTAGAGGAGCAGGGCTTTCTTATGTCAGAACTGTCCTCTGATGACTGGTGATCTGATGACTCATGAGGGAAAATTCAAGAATCGCAGAAGAGAATCACAAAGCACAGATCTACAGAATGAATGAAGCAGAAGCATTGAGATGAATGCAGTGCAGTTTCCTTCTCAGCAAGCATAGCAGTATTGACATCACCAAATATTACTCCAAATCTCACATGGCTAGCAGTCAGAGGCAGCAGAACCTTAGATCTCACTGTGTAGATATCACGTACTTGGTAGCAGAGCCTGAAATGATGAGGAAGGCCCCTCTTATACCTCTGACTCAGTGCCCCTGATAGTGTAAACAGGAGGCGCAGGAGTACAGAGTGGCACGAGTGCCTGTAAGTCTTGCTAACAACAGGGAAGGTGTCCTACGCTGGGCAGGTGAAGTCGTCAGAAGGCTCCAATAAGCCTGCAAGCTGGTAGGCAGCAGACTGAGGCAGGCTGGTACTGGCAACAGCGGGCAGCTAAGACAGTTGCTGGTAGCAGACTGTAGGTCAGCAAGTTGGTAGGTGGGTACTGGTGACAGCAGGCAGAGTAGCAGAGTCAGGCAGGCCAGGTCATACACAGACAGGATGGATCAGGTACAAGGCACAGGCAGGAGCGTGGTCAGGAAACAAGCCTGGGTCTGGAACCGATCTATTGTAAGAGCAGCTATTTTGCAATTAACACTGGTCAAAAAGACCAGTGTTAATTTTTTGTTACATAGTTTTTGCTTTTGGAATAAATAGTAAATACAATAATTTTAGCATGACAACACTTGCAAAAGAAAAACTTGTTTTGCTCTACAAAATGATTTATGTATTTATTTAGTATAATCATTATTGAAAAGTTATTGCCAAAATATTAAACCTATGGTTAAAATGTAAAAACTTCTCGGGCCCATAAGGATTATACACTTGTGTAAGCTTAACTGCTTAGTAATCGTGAAACATTTCTTTTAAAATAAAAAAAAATGCAGCGCTGTTTGCTCTGCATAACTGCATGCAATTTTTTTCTGTGCAAATGCTGGCAAAATCAAATGTTATTACGCTTCATTCATAAGGATAGCAATAATCAGGAAAATACTGCATTATGCTGCGTTCACACTGGTGCGACACGACAGCCGTCCTACTTTGGATCCGACTTTGCCCTGTGACATGAAGCCGGCATGCGTCCGACTTTCAATGAACGGGGATCCGACTTGGATGCCCGCCAATGCCCGGCACTGTGTTTGGTATGAATCTTGAGGGTGAACTCTGCACCAAATTTTAAATAAAAAAACAGAATGGGTTCCCCCCTCCAAGAGCATACCAGGCCCTTGGGTCTGGTATGGACCTGAAGGGGAACCCCCCTACTCCAAAAAAACGGCGTGGGGGTCCCCCCCAAATCCATACCAGACCCTTATCCGAGCACGCAGCCCGGCCAGTCAGGAATGGGGGTGGGACGAGCGAGTGCCCCCCCTCCTGAACCGTACCAGGCCGCATGCCCTCAACATGGGGGGTGGGTGCTTTGGGGCAGGGGGGCGCCCTGCGGCCCCCCACCCCAAAGCACCTTGTCCCCGTGTTGATGAGGACAAGGGCCTCTTCCCGACAACCCTGGCCATTGGTTGTCAGGGTCTCCGGGCGGGGGGCTTATTGGAATCCGGGAGCCCCCTTTGATAAGGGGGCCCCCAGATCCCGGCCCCCCATCCTTTGTGAATGAGTATGGTGTACATCGTACCCCTACCCATTCACCTAGGGAAAAAAAGTGTCAATGAAAAAACACAGCATACAGGTTTTTAAAGCAATTTATTAGTCAGCTCCGGGGTCTTCTTCCGACTTCGGGGGTCTTCTTCCGACTTCGGGGGTCTCTCTCCGGGGTCTCCTCCCGGTGTCCTGATCTTCTGCCGGCTCCTCCGCTATCTTCTGCAGCTCTTTTGCTAGCGGTGGTCTGGACTTCTGCCTTCTTGTCTTCTTCCGATGTTGACACAACACTCTCTCCAGCTGGAATGCTCTCTGAGCGCTCTGCAATGGACTTATATAGGCGGTGACCCCGCCCCCTTATGAGGTCACAGACCCAGGGAATGCTGGGACTGTGCCGTCATAAGGGGGCATGGTCAACATCACCCAGTGACCACGCCCCCTAAAACGTCACAGTCCCAGGGACTGTGATGGCATAAGGGGGCGGGGTCACCGCCTATATAAGTCACATTAGAGCGCTCAGAGAGCATTCCAGCCGGAGAGAGCTTTGTGTCAACATCGGAAGAAGAGAAGAGAAGAGGGAAGAAGACAAGAAGACAAGAAGGCAAGAAGGCAGAAGTCCGGGCCACCACTAGCAAAAGAGATGCAGAAGATAGCGGAGGAGCTGGCAGAAGATCAGGACACCGGAGAGACCCCTGAAGTCGGAAGAAGACCCCCGAAGTCGGAAGAAGACCCCCGAAGCTGGAAGAAGACCCCGAAGCCGGAAGAAGACCCCCGGAGCTGTCTAAAAAATTACTTTAAAAACCTGTGTAGTGTGTTTTTTTATTGACACTTTTTCCCCCCAGGTGAATAGGTAAGGGTACAATGTACCCCATACTCATTCACATAGGGTGGGGGGCCTTTTTAAAAGGGGCTCCTAGATTCCGATAAGCCCCCCGCCCACAGACCCCGACAACCAACGGCCAGGGTTGTCGGGAAGAGGCCCTTGTCCTCATCAACCCGCCCCCCTGCCCCAAAGCACCCACCCCCCATGTTGAAGGCATGTGGCCTGGTACGGTTCAGGGGGGGTGCTCGCTTGTCCCCACCCCATTCCTGACCGGTCGTGCTGCGTGCTCGGATAAGGGTCTGGTATGGATTTGGGGGGACCCCCACACCATTTTTTCGGCGTAGGGGGTTCCCCTTAAGGTCCATACCAGACCCAAGGGCCTGGTATGCTCTTGGAGGGGGAACCCATGCCGTTTTTTTATTTAAAATTTGGCGCGGAGTTCCACTTCAAGATCATCTGAGCACAAGTCACATGCCGAAGTCGGATCATGCGAGACGGAGGTCCGACTTTGACCCGACTTCAATGATAGTCAATGGGCTGAAGTAGGATCAAAGTCGGACCAAAGTAGTACAGGGAGCATTTCTAAAGTCGGAACGACTTGTGTTGGACCAGTTAGGATGGCTCCCATAGGGAAACATTGAATTTCACACGTCATGCGACATGAGCTCCCAATGTAGGAGCGTTTGTCGGACCAGTGTGAACCCAGCCTTATGGCCACTAGATAGAGCTGACAATAATGGTAAACTAGTGATCATAATGCAATATTTTCCTGATTCATACTAATCTTGTGAATGAAGAACATTCGACCTGGAGAGAAACTAGCCTAGTAACGCTGGATTCGGTTGGCATTTACAGGACAAATAGCTCTGCATTTTATTTTTATTTTTTTATAAATACACCCCAAATTTTATATATTGTGTACTTTTATAGCATGCACCACTCAGACCAAAAAATGTGTGTTGAACTGCAATTTACATTGATCCCCTTCAACTGATTTGAATAGGAAAATGAAAGGCAATATTCAGGTACTGTGAATCAGCCTCAAATTTATAAGCAATGCAGTGAATTTGTACATGTCTGGACTTAGGACTCTGCTCTCTCCTCTTTTCCTGTGCAACTGCTCTGTGTTTAAAGTAGAGATTGGAAGCTAGGCAGACTGTCAAATCATTGTTAGGAGGGAGAGCGAAGTGATTTGAGTTGTTCAAGAAGTATTTTTGTTGAAAACTTTGACAATGAATTACTCCACAATGCCTGCAGCCATAAAGTTCAGTGAGGACATGGTGTGTTTTTAAGAATGTTTAATATTTTAATGTCCATAGACTGGCCACAATTCAACTTCAACTGCCTCCCAACCACCTATTGTCAGGAAAGGCTTGCTGGGAGCAACAGTTCCACGTGGCTATGTGCACGTTTGCGCGCGAAGAAAGGGCGCCAGAAATGCTATTTGAACTCTGTCATGACAGGGGAATCTTGCTGTCTGATCTACAGCGTTCCCTGAGAGATTCCTGTGTTCCCGATCTGTTCCTGAGATTATCGGCTTGCCTTGTGACTATCCTTGCCATCCGCCTGCACCTGACCTTGGCCTGTCCACAACCTGTCCACGACCTCGCACCAGTCTGTTACCGACCCGGCTTGCCCAGAGACCTTCCTTTAGCCTTCTGCATTTGTTCCTGTACTGCTCTCCTGTGTATGACCCGGCCTGCCTGACCTTCCTGTGTCTCAATCCCTGGGACCATCCACCTGCAACCTGTGAGTGCCTGCCTCCCCGCTTCAGCGTCCAGTCATCTGCATTTTACCTGCTGTTCCAGCTGATCCAGCTATGTCCGGAGCATCAGTCCTGCCTACCAGCTGTTGATCCTGCCAGGCACTCGTGCTGTCCTGTACTCCTGTGCCTCCTGTCAGCTCTACCAGGGGCCACGAGTCAGGACCGTAAGGGAGGCCTCCCTCTGCATATCAGGCTCAATAACCAAGTGCATGTCACCTATTGTATTGATTAGGGCCATTTGTTGGAGCTGATTTCGAGAAAAGGATATATTTAGGGGTGCTAGTGACCATACCCTGACAAAGTCATTGTGGGACGAAACGCAAATGGCGGTGCTTTTGGAGTGATGTCATCACACACAGCAATATCTGACTGGAACAAAATGAACTGTCTGCAGCAGTATTTTAATTTAATTGCTACACTGTAAGGCTTGACTTCTCTTTCTGTCTCCTTGTTCTGTGAGTGGAATCTGGTTGCAGTCAGGAGCTCCCCCTGCCTTCTGGAGTGTAGTGGTTTGGTCCCAAAGCACTTGGTTTTGGTCGCTCAAAGAAATCGCTTTCTGAACATGACTCAACCTCTCCACGTATCCAAACTACCATTGGATCTATATCATTCTACATGCTTCTAATCTTTGGGCTTGTTACATGTGGTATATGTATATGTATTAGAGGTGTTTTGGTATATGGTATATGTTTTTTTTTAAATGTTTTTGTATGCAATGGTTTTAACTTTATCCTATTAAAAACTTCCAATTTTTTACAAAATGTATGCGTGTGCCTACAAAGTCCATGTTTCTATTCTAATTTTTTCCAAGCAATACCGAGACGTTGGCACACTGTTATTTGTGTATCCACAGCCTCACCCTGTGATAATACACGTAGTTCACGCTTTTTCATTTCAAACCATATGTAATGTAAGCCCTCACTGCAGTCCTTTTGCAACCCCATAGTGCTATGGGAATCTTCTGTCATCTACTAATGTTTATGATGCAGCCAAAACTTTATTTTATGTTTAGTCTTGGATGAGGCTGGGAAGTATTGTGTCCCCAATAAGTAGAATCACATTTTCTTTTTGTCCTGGCATTCATTGTCATGGAAATAGGTAGTAAAGGGAAATACAAAAAGATGTCACCAGAACAGGAGGTGAGGCTAAATCTTCCAGTAGGGACATCTGCTCCATTGACAACTGTGTAAGAAAGGAAATCCCTCCACTTTGTACATTTTTGTTCTTACTATCTGCTGTATCGCAGAAAATGAAGAGAAATCCCCCTGACAGCTCTTTGCACAAATTTTTAAAAAATGGGCTATGTATACACTTTACCAGATGACATAAATTCCAATAGCACCACGGGTTTGCTAAAGATCACAGCTGAGCTCCTTAGGCCAACCCCTCTAATTTAAAGTTAGAACTGATCCCTTTAATAAGGGACCAGTCACTTGGTTGATTACTCATTCAGTGATGACTGTAGCTTGAGCTACTGATCTCTATAAACAGTTTTGTTTTTTGGATTTTAACACCAAGATTACCAGAATCTGTACAGCAAGTAAAACGTGGCCTACAGCTCTGTTTGCTAGCTGGATAGCTTTCACATGCAATATATTTTTAATTTGCCTAAAAAATATATTTTTGTGAACTAAATAAAATGGAGAACATAAATACAGTAAGTCTTTTATACATTCCCTATAGGGCTTGCCTTACTTCAGCCACGGTAACAAAAACATTCTAAAAAAATATAAAAGTAGAGTGTTAGCAACAAACCCTGGAAGAACTTCAATAGTAGGAAATGGCTATTTTTATGTGACTTGTTAGCTACATAGCATTTTTTGTCTAGACACGATAACAGTTGGTAAAACTTTTAAGTGTTTTATAGAGAAGCATAGTCTTTCACCTTACTCGGTTTGCTAACTTTAATATTGACTTAACTCTGGCTTTTAGCTACACACCACCCTTTTTCATTGATGCCATATTCACTTATGGTTAAGGCGAGCAAGCAATAATTACTAGGACATAGTGCTAAGCAAGCGATCTCTGTGTCATAGTGTTTGACCTTGTGAGGATAATGAGACAAGAAGAATTCAGAACAGATGAAAGCCGAATACACCTACTTTATCTAGTGACAGCCAGGGAACACCTTCATGCTCAATCAATTCTCACTAATGAGACAAGATGGGGTAAGATGGTAAAATAGCAGGAACTGGCAACATTTTTTTCTGCTTAATGATCTATAACTTAGTGAGGTACAGTAAAATTGTCACTTAAGCTTAAAGCAATCGTAAGGGTACACAAGGAAAAAAAGGATTATTAAAATGGGATTTCTTATATACTGCTTTATAGAAACAATAACAGAAGAGTGACCAAGAATGGCCCAGTCATTCTTCATTTTATACAGTCTTCTAGCAAGACTATCTTTTTCAAAGGGATATGTTTTCACCCTGCTTCATGTTCTTCTTCTTACAATTCCAAATATCATTTTACTGTTTATTTGATATGTTATGTTTATTTTCAAAGATCCACCTACCTCTGTTTCACAGACTATAGGTCTCTGTCTAGTTAGAAATGTTTAAATAAGGGATGAGTACAGTGATTTTCCTGAAACTGATTTTGCTACAAATTTACAGATTTTACACAATTTGCCAAAGTAAAAAGGTCCACTGTGTTGCTTAGGTAAAACATGATTGAAAAAAATGCGCTTTTAAAAAAAATGTTTTTGGTGGTGGTCATGGGGGGGGGGGTAATTTATTTAAAGTGATTGTAAGGCATCATGCTTAGAGGCAAGGGCTTTTAGAGGCAGAGAAAAAAAAAAACACAGTCAGTGCGTCCTGGAGCAGCGGCGTTTTGGAAGAAAAAATGCTTGATGCACCTAAATGTGTGTAAACGCATCTAAATACATGTTAATGCTAGATGCGTTTAGCATAAATTATTATTCTGGCCAATGAAATGAATTAACGCTCAAGCGCTTGACACAGACTTGACACGCCTAAACATTTTACATGCATTTAGAAGCTGCCAGGAGGAAAGCAGTCTAGGAGATTTAGCAAAACATCCAGTGCGTATGAGGCCTACAGGCTCCTTAGTATTTTTTTAAATAATGAAGATGTTATACTTACCTGCTCTGTGCAATGGTATTGCACAGCGTGGCCCCAATCCTCCTCTTCTGGGGTCCCCTACTGGTGCTCTCAGCTCCTTCTCTTCTGGGTGTGCCACCATAGAAAGACGCTTCCTATGGTGGTGTACCTGTGGGCTCTGCACCACTCCCTGCTCCCTTCTCACAGCATTTGATTGACAGCAGCAGGAGCCAATGGCTCTCACTGCTGTCTCTCAAGGGAGGAGGAGCGACGCACTGACGTCACCTCTACTCCCGGAAGGTACTGGCTGTTTTTGAAGCCGGCTGGCTCGTTTTTATGCTTACTACTGTCTACTATCTTGTAAGTGTTCACTTGTCTTTTTAACGATGAATAAATGTAAAGGATTTTATGCTATGTGAAGCCTTTGTCATTTTATGGGGAACAAACTACGAACCCGAACTGATCCACCTGCGGACCATTTCTATTGAGACTGAGGTGCCCAGTGTATGCCAGAGAGATCCCGGGCTGGGGTTGCAGCCATTTGCTTTGTGTGGTCCCCTATAATAAGGGACCACTGAGTTCTGGGAGGCATTTTTCACTTGTCACTTTCTTTGGGAATTCCACAGCACATCACTATTGAAGGATCACCAGCTTTCATATGGACTAATAATTATCACGGTATGGTCTTTTGATTATTTACAAGTATTATTACATACGGACTCTTTTCACTCAGTCACTTGATTTGGTATACAGTTTATTATTTGATTTGTTATACAGTTTATTATTTGATTCTTCAATATTTGTCCTAATTTTCATCACTTGTATTTCTACATTTTTATTGTAGTACATTTTGACGTATCACGTAGATTATTGAGCATTAATATCTAGCTCATTTACTTATTTATGTATGTTTTTGCACTGAGTGGATCTGTTAAATTCAGGTTTTCTTAGTGCAGCATATTGGTACACATTATTGTGTGCACACATCACATTGTTTCATGATTTCAATCATTTTTAGTGCGACTTTCTGTTTTTTATTTTTATTCCAGATGAGTGTGTGTTTATTAAGTCAGCAGCTACATTTTTTGTAGCTGCTGACTAGGGATGGGCGAACGATTCGGCCCAAGCATAAATTCTGGCCGAACTTTGGCTGTTCGGACGTTCGGCGAGCAACGAACATCAATTCAAAAGCCCGTTAAAGTCTGTGGGACACTAACATTAAAAACCAAAAGTGGTAATTTTAAAGGCTTATATGCAAGTTATTGTCATAAAAAGTGTTTGGGGACTTGGGTCCTGCCCCAGGGGACAAGGATCAATGCAAAAAAAAGTTTTAAAAACTGAAGTTTTTTTGGGAGCAGGGATTTTAATAATGCTTAAAGTGAAACAATAAAAATGAAATATTCCTTTAAATATCGTGCCTGGGGGGTGTCTATAGTATGCCTGTAAAGTGGTGCATTCCTGTGGTGTTTTCCCATGTTTAGAACAGTACCACAGCAAAATGAAATTTCTAGGTGAAAAAATGTAATTCAAAACTGATCGCGGCTGTAATGAATTTGTCGGGTCTCGGCAATAAAGATAAAACTAATTGAAAAAAACGGCATGGGTTCCCCTCCCAGTCCATTACCAGGCCCTTTGGGTCTGGTATGAATATTAAGTGTACTCCGAACCAAAATGTAAAAAAAAATTGCGTGGGGGTCTCCCCAAAATCCATACCAGGCCCTTCAGGTCTGGTATGAATATTAAGGGGAACCATGCGCCAATTTTTTTTTTTTTAATGGCATAGGGGGTCCCCCCCAAAATCCATACCAGATCCTTATCCGAGCACGCAACCTGGCAGGTCGCAGGAAAAGGGAGGGGAGGAGAGAGCGCCCCCCCCCTCCTGAACCGTACAAGGTCACATGCCCTCAACATGGGGAGGATGCTTTTGCAGTTTTTTTTTCTTTTTTCAGCTCGTCGGGCGGCGTGAGATGGATCTACATCGTGCAACATTTTTATTTTTTCATAACGGACTTGACCCAAAGTGTCTCCTGTCTTTTTTACTATTTTTGACACTTTTTTTGGGAAATGGTAGCCAATGTACCCGTTACCAATTCAGATGGGGGGGCCGTGATCTGGGGGCCTCCTTGTTAATAAGCCCCCTGCCCGCAGACCCCTACAACCAACACCCCAAAGCATCCTCCCCATGTTCAGAGCATGTGGCCTGCTAAAGTTCAGGAGGGGGGGTCTCTCATCCCTCCCCTTTTCCTGCGGCCTGCCAGGTTGCATGCTCAGATAAGGGTCCGGTATGTATTTTGGGAGGACCCCTACGCCATCTTTTTTTAAAATTTACTGCAGGGTTCCCCTTCCTCCATACCAGACTTGAAGGGCCTGGTATGAATTTTGGAGGGACCCCCACGCAATTCTTTTTAAAATTTTTAGTTTGGGGTTTCCTTAATATTCATGCCAGACCCAAAGGGCCTGGTAATGGACTGGGAGGAGAACCCATGCTGTCTTTTTTTTCAATGAGTTTTATCTATATTGCTGAGACCCAACAATTCATTACAGCCGCGATCAGTTTTAAATTACTTTTTTTCCTTCAGAAATGTCATTTTGCTGTGGTACTGTACTAAACACGTAAAAACTGTGCCACTTTACAGGCATACTATTCACACTCCACAGGCAGGTATTTAAAGGAGTATTTCATTTTTATTGTTTCACTTTAAGCATGATTAAAATCACTGCTCCTGAAAAAACTGCCATTTTAAAGCTTTTTTTTGCATTGATCCATGTCCCCTGGGGCAGGACCCGGGTCCGCAAACAGTTTTTATGACAATAACTTGCATATAAGCCTTTAAAATGAGCACTTTTGATTTTTCATGTTCATGTCCCATAGACCTTAGCGGTGTTCGTCCGAATTTTTTGCCTGTTCGCAAGTTCTGGTGCGAACCAAACCGGGGGGTGTTCGGATCATCCTTACTGCTAACTTTTAATAAATACAAAAACAACTGGGACTCCTCTTTAAGGCACAAAAAATGTTTTGGCTTTACAAGCACTGTCATTTAGTGTTGTTTGTACTTGTGCTTTTTTATTTATTTCTATTTTTTGTGTGCATGAAATAAACACATCTATAGAAAGGCCATAGAATAAGAGGCACGTGGTATCTTAAAACATTACATTGTCCAAAAGATATACAGTATATATATATATATATATATATATATATATATATATATATATCCAACAAAGAAGGTATGTGCAAGCTGGTGCTGTGAATTCTCAGACAGAAAATCCAAATGTGCAGATTAAAGCCTCCACAACACACCCTTTGTGCTTTACCACAAGCCCCCTTAGAGGGAATGACTCACCAGACATTTTTGTCTTACATTAAAGCTTGGCAAACTCAGCTTCATTAATAATATACTTCTTGGTATACAGCTTCGCTCGCAGGTGATCCGCTTGTTCAGGTCATGAAATCTTTCAAATGTCAAAAAGAAGCTCCCATAGTACTGTAAAATTATTTAAAATGTATTTGTAATAAAAGCGTGCTACTCACAAACATCTTAAAAACATGGGCTTCGCTTATCCACACAGGTTGCAACAATCCTGCTGCAAGCATGCATCTCGTGCTTCCCAGGGAGACACAGCCCCGGTCTCCACTGAGACAATGTATGACATCATCAAATGTCACCGTGTGGCTTCACCCTGTTTTGTCAAATCAACTTTCTTAAAGGGCCAAGCTTTGATGAAAGGCAAAAATGTCTGGTGAGTCATTCCCACTAAGGGGGTTTGTGGTAAAGCACGAAGGGTGTGTTGTGGAGGCTTTAATCTGCACGTTAGGATTTTTTAGTTTGAGATTTCACAGCACCAGCTTGCACATACCTTTTCTGTTGGGAATATATATATATATATATATATATACATATATACAGAGTGCCTTGAAAAAATATTGACCCCCCCTTGGCATTTTTCGTGTTTTGTTGCCTCGCAACCTGGAATTAACATGGATTGTTTGAGGATTTGCATCATTTAATTTACAGAACATGCCCACAACTTTGAAGATGTTTTTTTTTTATTATTGTGAAGAAAACAACAAATAGGACAAAATAACAGAAACAATCAATGTGCATAACTATTCAGCCCCTAAAGTCAATAGGGGGGTGAATAGCTGTGAGAGCCAACTTCTGCGGCTATCACAGCTCCAAGTCACTTTGGATAAGTCTTTATGAGCTTGCCACATCTTACCACTGGGATTTTTGCCCATTCCTCCTTGCAAAACTGCTCCAGCTTCTTCAAGTTGGTTTGTGCTTGTGAATAGCAATCTTTAAGTCTGACCACAGACTTTCTGTTGGATTGAGGTCTGGGCTTTGACTAGGTCATTCCAACACATTTACATGTTTCCCCTTAAACCACTCAAGTGTTGTTTTAGCAGTGTGTTTAGGGTCATTGTCCTGCTGGAAGGTGAACCAACGTCCTAGCCTCAAATCACACACACAGTGGTACAGGTTTTGCTCAAGAATATCCCTGTATTTAGCACCATCCATCTTTCCCTCAACTCTGACCATTTTCCCAGACCTGACTGCTGAAAAACATCCCCACAGGATTATGCTACCACCACCATGTTTTACTGTGGGGATGGTGTTCTTTGGGTGATGTGATGTTTTGGGTTTGCGCCAGACATAGCGTTTTTATTGATGGCCAAAAAGTTAAATTTTAGTCTCATCAGACCAGAGCACCTTCCTCCATACATTTTGGGAGTCTCCCACATGCCTTTTCGCAAACTCAAAACGTGCCATTTTGTTTTTTGCTGAAAGTAATGGCTTTCTTCTGGCCACTCTGCCATAAAGCCCAACTCTATGGAGCGTACGGCTTATTGCCGTCCAATGTACAGATACTCCAGTCTCTGCTGTGGAACTCTGCAGCTCCTCCAGGGTTACCTTAGGTCTCTGTGCTGCCTCTCTTATTAATGCCCTCCTTGCCCGGTCCGTGAGTTTTGGTGTGCGGCCATCTCTTGGCAGGTTTGCTGTTGTGCCATGTTCTTTCCATTTGGTTATGTTAGATTTGATGGTGCTCCTAGAGATCATCAAAGATTTGTATATTTTTTTATAACCTAACCATGACTTGTACTTCTCAAAAACATTGTCCCTTACTTGTTTGGAGAGTTCCTTGGTCTTCATAGCAGTGTTTGGTTAGTGGTGCCTCTTGCTTAGGTGTTGCAGCCTCTGGGGCCTTTCAAAAAAGTGTGTATATGTAATGACAGATCACGTGACACTTAGATTGCACACAGGTGAACATCATTTCACTAATTATGTGACTTCTGAAGGTAATTGTTTGCACCAGAGCTTTTTATGGGCGGTGAATACATATGTACATACCAATTATCAGTTCTTTATTTTTGAAAAATAGTTTTATGTATATATTTTTCTAATTTTACTTCACAAACTTAGACTATTGTGTTCTGATCCATCGTATATAATTCAGATGAAAAAAACATTGAACTAAAGGCTGTAATGTAACAAAATAGGTAAAAAGCCAAGGGGGTGCAATACTTTTGCAAGGCACTGTGTGTATATATATATATATATATATATATATATATATATATATATATATATATATATATATATATTTTATATATATATATATACACACACACCGTAACACCGTTTTGCAAGACAAGCTAAATTTTTTTAATAAATTTTGACTTGATATACAAATAGCGTCAAGTCGTCACAACTGAGTATAAAAGAGAAGAGAGATGCCTCTAAGTGTAGCAATACAGTTACATTTAATAAAGGTACAACATTTAGAAACTCACATGGTTGATGTGTGTTGATTAAAACAGGCACTTCTAAGTATGCAGGCATCTGGGGTAAAGCTGTCCACATAGACCATCCTCCACCCCCATTGACGTCATCCCTTCCATGCTGCGCTTGACAAGCGGTTGAAGCCTCGTTTTCATATCACTCTACTGCAGGGTAGTCTTCCCAGTCATGATTGCAGACTAACAGCGGTGAGAGATGTGTCTCTTTTAATCATCAACCATGTGAGTTGGTACCTTCGTGAAATAATTAGTGAAAAAAACTGCGCTATAAAATGTTTACATGTGAAAAATAACAATGAAAAAAAGCAGCAATTCTAACAATAAACATCAATTGTAAAAGTAAATCATAAAGAAAATAAGAATCGCGCTAAATAAGTGTGCAATATTGCATAAGTGAAACAATGCAAAATACATACAATATATGTGAAAAAAGGAATAAATGCACGTGACAACTGCATATAATCCAAAAGATGTGTCACATCAACTGAAAATAAAATAAAAAGTGACTACGGATCACTCATAAATATTAAGCAAAAAGTCCAAGTGATTAATACTAATTCATCTGTGAGAATCAGAAAGATCCACCACCAGGAATAGAAGGGGTCACTCCTTACCGGATGGCCACGATCCCCCACTACAGAGGATCATAGCTATTTTATTTAGTATACATAAAATGGACACTTACAGGTGCCCCTGGAAGACGTGATGATGTCACGAAACACGTAGGGCGGAGCTAGACGACGCGCTGACGTTACCTCCAAGCTTTGCTGTACTCCAGTAGGACGGGTTTGTCCGAGTTCATCTGGCCACGAACCGGACTTAAGGCTATCTATTCTCTGGATTTTTGTAAGTGTCCATTTTATGTATACTAAATAAAATAAATCCTTATGGTTTTACGCTATGTGAGTTCCCTCTTTCGTTTTATGGTGCATCTCTGCCACGAGCTTGCAGTTGCTATTGACGGTGTGATGACTCCTAGCGGATGTTGACACGAGTTCCTACAGCCAGTTTTAAAGTGTACCTGCTAGCTATGATCCTCTGTAGTGGGGAATCGTGGCCATCCGGTAAGGAGTGACCCCTTCTATTCCTGGTGGTGGATCTTCTCTGGTTCTCATAGATGAATTAGTATTAATCACTTGGACTTTTTGCTTAATATTTATGGGTGATCCGTAGTCACTTTTTATTTTATTTTCAGTTGATGTGAGACATCTTTTGGATTATATGCAGTTGTCACGTGCATTTATTCCTTTTTTCACATATATTGTATGTATTTTGCATTGTTTCACTTATGCAATATTGCACACTTATTTAGTGCGATTCTTTTTTTCTTTATGATATACCTTCGTGAAATGTAACCATATTGCTACACTTAGAGAGGCCTCTCTTCTCTTTTATACTCTCTAGCTCCTGCTGGATTTTGCTTCTAATCCCCTTGTCGAAGCTTCCATTTGTGAATGGACATTTTATGGTTACACAACCTATCACATTGCTATAATATTTTTATATGTACTATAAATGGAGGGACTTATAAATAAATGGTTATGGAACGAATCATTTGAGTTTCCATTATTTCTTATGGGGAAATTCGCTTTGATATACAAGTGCTTTGGATTACAAACATGCTTTTGGCACGAATTATGCTCGCAGTCCAAGGTTTTACTGTATATATATATATATGTGTGTGTGTGTATGTATGTATGTATACATACACATACTATATTGTCAAAAGTATTGGGACACCTGCCTTTACACGCACATGAACTTTAATGACATCCCAGTCTTTGTCCATGGGTTCAATATTATGTTGGTCCACCCTTTTCAACTCTTCTAGAAAGGCTGTCCACTAGGTTCAGGAATGTGTCTATGGGAATGTTTGACCATTCTTCCAGAAGCGCATTTGTGAGGTCAGGCACTGATGTTTGTTCAGAAGGCCTGGATCCCAGTCTCCGTTCAAATTCATCTCAAAGGTGTTCTATCGGGTTGAGATCAGGACCCTGTGCAGGCCAGTCAAGTTCCTCCACCCCAAACGCGCTCATCCATGTCTTTATGGACCTTGCTTTGTACACTATTTCAAATCATTTGATAGAGGGGGAATTATGATGTGGGGTTATTTTTCAGGGGTTGGGCTTGGCCCCTTGGTTCACTTGGTTCCAGTGAAGGGAACACTTAAGGTGTCAGCATACCAAGACATTTTGGACAATTTCATGCTCCTAACTTTTTGGGAACAGTTTGGGGATGGCCCCTTTCTGTTCCAACATGGCTGCGCACCAGTGCACAAAGCAAGGTCGATAAAGACATGGATGAGCGAGTTTGGGGTGGAGGAACTTGACTGGCCTGCACAGAGTCCAGAGTCATCACCTTTGAGATGAATTAGAGCGGAGACTGGGATCCAGGCCTTCTCGGCCAACATCAATGTCTGACCTCGCAAATGCTTTTCTGGAAGAATGGTCAAACATTCCCATAGACACACTCCTAAACATTGTGGACAGCCTTCCCAGAAGAGTTGAAGCTGTTATATCTGCAAAGGGTGGGCAATTCAATATTGAACCCTACGGACTAAGACTGGGATGCCATTAAAATTCATGTGTGTGTAAAGGCAAGCGTCCCGATACTTTTGACAATATGGTGTATATTTATCTTTTGGACACTTGAATGTGTTAAGATATCCTGTGCCTCTTATTCTATGGACTTTCTATAGATGTGTTTATTTAATTTATATATTTAAGGAGGCTGCGGATTTGTATCTATCATGTATTGTTGATTGTTTTATATTAAGTAGAGGTGCACACTTTTGCAGTCTATTAATTATTTGTATACAATCACTTAAGTGACCCTGTCCACACACCATACATTTTAACAAATATCTTTCCATAAGATTACATGTGCAATAATGTTTTTCAGGCATATTATTTACCTCTAAAACCTCCCTTGTGTAGACATCCAAAAGCCCTGAGCCGCTGCTTGCCAACATTTGGATGTGATGAAAGCAACCCCAGCTAGCTCAGAGTTGTCACTCTTCACTCCAGCAGCTACTGTACATAAATGGTTATGTACTGTAGATAGGTGAGGGATGGGGCAGAGGAGCTGCACCAGCACAGTCAGTTATGAGACATTCCCAGAAGAGAGCTATGCTGGGTAACTGACACTTTCTGGAGTGTCAATTCTCTAGCAAGTTCAGAGGCATAAATCCAATAGATTGAAGCCGCACTGGCAAAATCAATTGTGAAGATATGCAAATGTGTTCCTAAAAAGGTATATAGAACTGAATAGGACTTTAGTTGTGGCTCTAAAAAGTATAAATGTTTGAGGTTAAGAAGTATAAATAGATCCTAGAGCCTGCCTATAGGTGAGGAGGGAGGAGCCGGATGTGGGCGAGGACGGATCGCTAGAGATGTGAAGCCGCGGCTCGGCGTCCCTCCAGCAGCGATGCAGATGAAGCGCTCACGGAGCGAACACTAGCCTCTTCCCCCCCTCGTCCCGGCGTACTGCGCGGTGCACGCGGTTGTTATCCTCCTGTCGCCCCCCTCCCCTTACGGCTTCCTCTCCAGCTCCCGAGATCGAGGGGAGGGAGGAGGGCGGGGGAGGCAGTGCCTCCGTGCCGCGGCTCTCTGAAGCAGCAATACCATCAAAAGAGGATCACAGCTGAGTCTGAGGCCGGGTGTGCCGTCTCATCCCCCCCCCCCCCGGAGATAACGTAATCAGCTCTCAGGAAGCGACCTCTATCAGAGGTGGAAAATCACTGGAAAAGCTGCTGAAGTTCAGGTAGCAGGAATTGAAGATTGTAACAGTCAAGCAAGTAAGTGGGAAGCTAAGCACTGTGGGAAGCATCCAGGAGGTTTAAGGCGCCAGGAGAGGTAAGATTCTGCAAAATGCCAAACCCACGAGGAGGGTAAATAATTTCCTTAATGTGATTTACAGCTGGTTGGATATTTTTACCTCCCCATCTCTGAAGGATTGGTACCTCAAATCATGACTTTATCTGTAATACCATGTAACTTCAAGCGACAGAAACCATTTCTACAAAAACTGTCTAGTCAGTGCTAAACAACTGGTCTTAATTAGGACCTAATTGAAAAGAGGGGCAGAAACGAAGGCCGGGGGGAGTTAAGGATAAACTCACAAAGATATTGGTACCCCCTAGAGCCCTCCACATTTGATTATATCCGGGATTACACTTGGGGGTGGAATAGTGGCATACATCCCTGAGTTTGCGTCTGTATCTCCCTATTTCCATTTGTGACTGTCTCAAATATAAAGCACAATCAGTAGTAGCAGCAGACCCCCAAGATTGGATTCCCAGGTAGAAGTACAAAAGTAGTATAAATGGGAATAAGCCTCCTGAGAGGTAGCGAATACACATTTGAGCGATTAATGAGGAATCACGTTAACAACTAACAAGAAATCAGCTACACAGCTAACATCGTTCTGGGGTAACTCCTGGGGATTCCCTTACCTTCAGGGCCAGCATATTCCATCGGTCTACCACTATTGGGGCCAGAAGAAACAGGGAAATGAGGGGCAAGTCAACCAGAGGGAATGCAGCAAACCCACCCCGGACTAGCTCAAGCCCAGGCACTAGGGATGAGCTTCGAGTTCGAGTCGAACTCATGTTCTACTCGAACATTGGCTGTTCGCAAGTTCGCCGAACAGCGAACAATTTGGGGTGTTCGCGGCAAATTCGAATGCCGCGGAACACCCTTTAAAAGTCTATGGGAGAAATCAAAAGTGCTAATTTTAAAGGCTTATATGCAAGTTATTGTCATAAAAAGTGTTTGGGGACCTGGGTCCTGCCCCAGGGGACATGGATCAATGCAAAAAAAAGTTTTAAAAACGGACGTTTTTTCAGGAGCAGTGATTTTATTAATGCTTAAAGTCAAACAATAAAAGTGTAATATCCCTTTAAATTTCGTACCTGGGGGGTGTCTATAGTATGCCTGTAAAGGGGCGCATGTTTCCCGTGTTTAGAACAGTCTGACAGCAAAATGACATTTTGAAGGAAAAAACTCATTTAAAACTACCGCGGCTATTGCATTGCCGACAATACACATAGAAGTTCATTGATAAAAACGGCATGGGAATTCCCCACAGGGCAACCCCGAACCAAAATTAAAAAAAAAAAATGATGTGGGGGTCCCCCTAAATTCCATACAAGGCCCTTCGGGTCTGGTATGGATATTAAGGGGAACCCCAGCCAAAATTTAAAAAAAAAATTGACGTGGGGTTCCCCCTAAATTCCATACCAGACCCTTCAGGTCTGGTATGGATTTTAAGGGGAACCCCGCGCCAAAAAAAAAAAAAAAAAAACGGCGTGGGGTCCCCCTAAAAATCCATACCAGACCCTTATCCGAGCACGCAACCTGGCAGGCCGCAGGAAAAGAGGGGGGGACGAGAGTGCGCCCCCCCCCCTCCTGAACCGTACCAGGCCACATGCCCTCAACATTGGGAGGGTGCTTTGGGGTAGCCCCCCAAAGCACCTTGTCCCCATGTTGATGAAGACAAGGGCCTCATCCCCACAACCGTGGCCGGTGGTTGTGGGGGTCTGCGGGCGGGGGGCTTATCGGAATCTGGAAGCCCCCTTTACCAAGGGGACCCCCAGATCCCGGCCCCCCCCCTGTGTGAAATGGTAAGGGGTTACTTACCCCTACCATTTCACTAAAAAACTGTCAAAAATGTTAAAAATGACAAGAGACAGTTTTTGACAATTCCTTTATTTAAATGCTTCTTCTTTCTTCCTTCATCTTCTTCTTCTTCTGGTTCTTCTGGCTCTTCTGGTTCTTCCTCCGGCGTTCTCGTCCAGCATCTCCTCCGCGGCGTCTTCTATCTTCTTCTCCTCGGGCCGCTCCGCACCCATGGCATGAGGGGGGAGGCTCCCGCTCTTCTCTTCATCTTCTTCTTCATCTTCATCTTCTTCTTCATCTTCTTCTTCTTCTTCTTCTTCTCTTCTTCATCTCTTCTTCCTTCTTCATTTCTTCTGCGGGCCGCTCCGCATCCATGCATGGAGGGAGGCTCCCGCTGTGTGACGGCGTCTCTTCGTCTGACGGTTCTTAAATAACGGGGGGCGGGGCCATCCGGTGACCCCGCCCCCCCTCTGACGCACGGTGAATTGACGGGACTTCCCTGTGACGTCACGGGGAATGCCACAGGGAAGTCCCGTCATGTCCCGTGCGTCAGAGGGGGGCGGGGTCACCGGGTGGCCCCGCCCCCCGTTATTTAAGAACCGTCAGACGAAGAGACGCCGTCACACAGCGGGAGCCTCCCTCCATGCATGGATGCGGAGCGGCCCGCAGAAGAAATGAAGAAGGAAGAAGAGATGAAGAAGAGAAGAAGAAGAAGAAGAAGAAGATGAAGAAGAAGATGAAGATGAAGAAGAAGATGAAGAGAAGAGCGGGAGCCTCCCCCCTCATGCCATGGGTGCGGAGCGGCCCGAGGAGAAGAAGATAGAAGACGCCGCGGAGGAGATGCTGGACGAGAACGCCGGAGGAAGAACCAGAAGAGCCAGAAGAACCAGAAGAAGAAGAAGATGAAGGAAGAAAGAAGAAGCATTTAAATAAAGGAATTGTCAAAAACTGTCTCTTGTCATTTTTAACATTTTTGACAGTTTTTTAGTGAAATGGTAGGGGTAAGTAACCCCTTACCATTTCACACAGGGGGGGGGCCGGGATCTGGGGGTCCCCTTGGTAAAGGGGGCTTCCAGATTCCGATAAGCCCCCCGCCCGCAGACCCCCACAACCACCGGCCACGGTTGTGAGGATGAGGCCCTTGTCTTCATCAACATGGGGACAAGGTGCTTTGGGGGGCTACCCCAAAGCACCCTCCCAATGTTGAGGGCATGTGGCCTGGTACGGTTCAGGAGGGGGGGGGGGCCGCACTCTCGTCCCCCCCTCTTTTCCTGCGGCCTGCCAGGTTGCGTGCTCGGATAAGGGTCTGGTATGGATTTTTAGGGGGACCCCACGCCGTTTTTTTTTTTTTTTTTTGGCGCGGGGTTCCCCTTAAAATCCATACCAGACCTGAAGGGTCTGGTATGGAATTTAGGGGGAACCCCACGTCAATTTTTTTTTTTAATTTTGGCTGGGGTTCCCCTTAATATCCATACCAGACCTGAAGGGCCTTGTATGGAATTTAGGGGGACCCCCACATCATTTTTTTTTTTTAATTTTGGTTCGGGGTTGCCCTGTGGGGAATTCCCATGCCGTTTTTATCAATGAACTTCTATGTGTATTGTCGGCAATGCAATAGCCGCGGTAGTTTTAAATGAGTTTTTTCCTTCAAAATGTCATTTTGCTGTCAGACTGTTCTAAACACGGGAAACATGCGCCCCTTTACAGGCATACTATAGACACCCCCCAGGTATGAAATTTAAAGGGATATTACACTTTTATTGTTTGACTTTAAGCATTTTTAAAATCACTGCTCCTGAAAAAACGGCCGTTTTTAAAACTTTTTTTTGCATTGATCCATGTCCCCTGGGGCAGGACCCAGGTCCCCAAACACTTTTATTGACAATAACTTGCATATTAGCCTTTAAAATTAGCACTTTTGATTATTCATGTTCGTGTCCCATAGACTTTAACGGTGTTCGCGTGTTCGAACGAATTTTTTTCCTGTTCGCATGTTCTGGTGCGAACCGAACAGGGGGGTGTTCGGCTCATCCCTACCAGGCACAATCAGGAGATACATGACGAATGATGGTAGCAAAGAAAACCCGAGTGAATCAATAGGGGCTACGGCGGCAACTGTGGCGACAGGCACAAAAAAGACACCGGAGCGTGCAGGCAAAACGGGAACAAGAAGACAAACGGCGGAAGGGGACACAAGACCCATAGGTCAAGATACAGAAGAGGAACCATCAGGCGAACCCCAGAAGGGCAGAATACTTCCCACAAAGGAAGAAATAGCAGAGATGTTCGCTAGGCTGGAGGCCTCAATTAAGGGGGAGATCAATTTAGTTCACGACAATATGAGCCACCTACTGAAAAGAGTTGAAGAGGCGGAATTCATCGTGGGAACACAAGGAGCCGAAATTCAAAAAATGAAACACCAGATAGAGGCATTGCAGGTCGAACACAGAAATACCAAATACAGACTGGAGGACCAAGAAAATCGCAATAGAAGAAAGAACCTCCGGATTAGAGGTCTCCCGGAACCACAAGATGGAATTGAGAACCTTCCACTTAAAATAGAAGAAATTTTTAACGACTTGATGAATCCAATGGAAGTCGACCGAAAGCTGAAAGTGGACAGGGTGCACAGATTAAGGAAACCACCTGATGTTAGGGGAAACCCACCACGAGATGTCATCGTGCGATTCCACAAGTTTGCGGACAAAGAACAAATAACCTCCAACCTTAAGAGAAACCTCCAGGCTAAGTACAAAGATACTAACCTACAAATCTTCCAAGACCTTGCAGCAGAGACTCTTAATAGGAGAAGAATTCAGAAACCCCTCCTGGCGACATTGAAAGCGCATGGAGTCCAATACTCCTGGGGCTTCCCAGCCTGCCTGATCGGACGCAAAGAAGGCCGAAAGGCCGTGCTAAGTTTCCCTGAAGAAACACAAAAATTCTGTGAACAGTTAGAAATCCCCCTGGTGGACATTCCGGGTTGGTGGGAGAAAAATCTCATCCACGACCCAATAGATGAGATTAAATACAAATACAATAGATGAGGGGAAATTAAATACAAAACGCAAGATATAGCCAAAACTTTTCAAAAGTTTTATGAGGCATTGTATGCAATAAAAGCGAGTGGCACTCAAGAACAGGTCAAACATAGGCAGGAAGCCAGCAAAATGTTCCTAAAAGAGGCTAATTTAAAAAAAAATTACAGAAGAGGACAGTAACATGCTGGATGCCCCCGTGACCCTTCAGGAAGTCAAGAGGGCCATCCAGGATATACCTAATGGGAAAAGCCCAGGGCCCGACGGGCTGTCTGCCCTCTATTATAAAAAGCTGCAAGAACCCCTACTCCCAATACTTTGCTCATACATCAACGGGATCGGGGAAAATTGGGAGATAAGAAAGGAAGCATTAGAAGCGAATATAGCAGTTATAAAGAAGGAGGGGAAGGATGGTACCACATGTTCCGGTTATAGACCCATCTCCCTTCTGAACATAGATATAAAGATCTATGCAAAGATCCTTGCAGATAGACTGAAAAGGGTTATAAAAGAAGTGATCCACCCCGACCAAGTGGGATTTGTACCAGGGAGAGAAGGGAAAGATAACGGTATAAAAACGTTAATGGTAACTCAGATAATGAAGGACAGGGAGGCCCCAGGACTACTCCTGTCGATTGATGCTGAAAAAGCATTCGACAGGGTAGACTGGGGCTTCATGTGGAACACTTTGGAGAAATTAGGGATTGGCAACAAAATGATTAAAAAGATCAGGGCCCTATATACTCATCCCACGGCTAGAGTTAAAATTAATGGTACTCTGTCTGAGGCCATTGAGTTGAAAAATGGCACCAGACAGGGTTGCCCACTTTCCCCGCTGCTGTTCGTGCTGACTCTAGAACTGCTGTTAACTACAATCAGACACAGCCCGGACATCAGCGGTATTAAAATCGGGGAAGACGAATATAAAATAGCAGCCTTCGCAGACGACGTCCTGTTATACGTCACCCGTCCAAGGATTACTCTCCCCAACATACTAGCGATCCTAAGAAACTATGGGCAGCTCTCAAACTTTCGGGTAAACACGACTAAGTCAGAAGTAATGGAAGTCGTAGAAGAAAAAGGGGGGGATATGGCCTACCAAAAGAGCATACCTTTTAAATGGGGGGTAAAGGAACTGAGCTATCTGGGAGCAAAAATAACATCAACAAAAGAAGAAATGTTCCAAGCCAATTTCATGACTCTCCTTAATGATACTAGAACAGAGTTAAATAGAGCCCGCGGAATAGACTTTCATGGGGCGGGAGAATAAATTTACTTAAAATGTCAATCTTGCCCAAAATCACATACAAAATCCAAATGCTACCACTGGCAATCACACAGAGTTTTCTGAATAAAATGCACACACTCTTTTTAAAATTTATATGGAGAGGGAAGAAGCCACGAGTAAAATATGCACAATTAGCGAGCAGTAAGAAGAGGGGGGGGTTGGGGTGCACCAGATATCAAAAAATACTACACAGCTGTAATTTTATCACGTATACCAGACTGGATTAATAATAATAAGGATAAGCAATGGGTGAAAATAGAGAATAAAAGGAGCGGGGTAGACCTGGGAAAAAATATTTGGATACCACCACATTTCAGAAAATTAAACACAAAAACATTTGATATCACGAAACACGTTCTAAACACTTGGGATAAAATTCACACTAGAGAGAGGTGGAAATATAACTCACCGCTAGTGCCGCTTAAGGGCACAGATTACTTCCCGCCGGGGAGGGAAGCTGTGGCTGAAAGATGGATCCTGAGCGAAGAGGTCCAACTTAAGGATGTTACCAACCAGGGAACATTATGTACCTACCAGGATCTCAAAGCAAGAGAAACCCGGCTGGTGATGGATAGTTGGAAATATAGGCAGCTTAAACACTTTGTGGAGTCACTCCCGCAGCCAATCAGATCAATAGAAGATCTCTACCCCCAGGAGAAAGCACTCATAAAGAAAAGCAGGAGGGGAGGAATGTCTAGTATATACAGAAGCCTGATAGAAATGGGAGAGACAGATCGACCAAGATTTCTCGGGAAATGGGAGGAGGAATTAGGTAATAAGATCAGTAACAATGAGGCGAGGAGAATTCTGAGCAGAGTAAATGGCATGTCGGTAAATTATAGGATTGCGGAAATGAACTATAGAGTTATGGCCAGAATGTACATCACCTCAGGACATAGCACATAAAATGCAGGATGAGATCTCGCAGCTCTGCTGGAGGGGGTGTGGGGAAGTTGGGACAGCAGCGCATATCTGGTGGTCATGCCCAGAAATAAGAAAATTCTGGGAGGCGATACGAGAGACCATATACTTGATAACTAACAAGAAAATCCCGGACGACCCCTGGGTATGCCTGCACCATGGTAGCAATATACCATCCAAAAGCTACCGGAAAAGTCTAACACCACACCTCCTCAATGCGGCCAAGAGTCTCATCCCTAGACACTGGCGAGACAGTATGAGACCTTCAATGCGGGAGTGGCTCGACAAAATAGATGAAATCTATTATATGGAATATCTGAGGTACAGCGAAGGATTGGAGATGGAGGAGTATAAGGAGATATGGAAAGACTGGGTTAAATTCAAGGCCTCCAACTATGCAGCTGAGGTGTGGGAGGATAAAGCAGAAAACTCACCCTAAATGAAGCATCCAAATTAGGATCGAAGTTATCTCACTTCGACATGCTTTAGAAATATTAGAAATAGTAGGAAGGGATTATGAACAGCTCGAGGTTGCGTTGGGGCTCTCTCTCTCTCAAATGGGGGGGGGGTCTGGGAAGGGAGGGGGATAGGGGGGAGGGTATATAGAAACAAGATATGGAATAAACAACGAAGGTAAAAGGAAATCATTGTATAGAGTATACATAAAAAAAAAAAAAAAAAAAAAAGAAGTATAAATAGATCCTTAATAGATAAATTAATGAGAAAACACATTATTTTATTTTATTCAGTATAAAAACAGTTATTAATACATTACAGTTGATACGGTTGAAATGAATTCAGGGTGTGCAAATCCCCGATTTTAACAAAGTTATGGCCTACGTGTTTCACGGACGAGGCCGCTTCATCAGGGCCTTTGAGAATGGCACAATGTGATCACGTGTAGATTCTACAAATAACACATCAATTAATATTGCATAGATTTATAGAGTTACATCAGGGAGGGCCAGAATATAAAATATATATAAACATTGATGCATAAATTTATACAAAGGTATGTGTTTAATGAGAAATTGTTAACAATGTTTACTAAACAGATCTAGATGTTTTATAAAGTATTCAACAGACAAATATAGCTGCATTATCAGTCCACTAGGGGTGTGTATGGCAATTCTAGTCAACGTGTGAGGTTAAGCAGTGATCAACTCTATACTGTTAAAATGTTTGAATAGGTAATTCTGTGGTTTTATATAAGAAGGAAAAGAGAATGTATATATATTATATATATATATATATATATATATATATATATATATAAAAATATGAATCATATTATTCTATCAAGGAGTTTTTTTCCCCCACTCACCCGGGAACTGTAATTGGAGGGTAATTGTGAAGATATGAATGAGATACAAGGCTACAGATTCGTCCCCACTGATTGGCCCTGCCCCTTTGGTGCATTTCACTCTGATAGAAGTTAATTGTAGAGGTTCAGAGGCCTATTACTAGTCAATAACAATCATTTATGGAAAGGAAAAATGCTTCAAGTAAGCATTTAAAGTACTTGTTTTTTGGCATCGAGGAGTGATGTAACAAAAGATGCGCTGGTGAAAAGTCAAGAGTGTGAGTGGTTATCTGGTTTGTAAGTCAGTGAGCCTCCTTCCAGAAAGGTTGCAGATTTTTATCTGCATTTTTTAAGTTGGTGGGAGGGTCTCTTTAAATTTTGTATTTTCTTTTTTTTTCACTGTCTACTTTTTTCTATCTATGAAAAAAATGTTAAATAATGAAGCTAATCCGGGTCTTTTTTTTGGCTCAAGATCGGGTCCAGGGGAGTTAAAAGGAGTTTTCCTAGTTTAAATATTGCATTAAGTCCAGCGATTCATTAATTCAATGCCAAAGTTGTACACAGTCAGTGACAGTTAAGCAAGAAGGGGAGTGGAAATGTAATCACATGGGTTACACAGAAAAGATGGTCTGCGGTATATTAAAAAAGAGCTGCTGACAACTCCTAACCCGCAAACAGGACCGACAATGTACTAAAAATGATCCTGATAAAAGTTGCTATTTGCATACTTAGGCCATACAGGATATAGGATCATACAATTTTCGTTAATTCCACCATGGGTTAGGGAAAGGTTAGTGCTAGAGACTGGTTAGTACTGTAAACTAGACAGTGTTGGGGACAGAGTGTGGTTAGGGGGAGGCTTGTGTTGGAGACAGGTTAGTGTTAGAACAGGTTACAGGTACATTAGTGTTGAGGACAGGCTACGGCTGGGGACAGGCTACTACTGGTGAGAGGTTAGTACTAGGGAAAAGTTAATGTTGGGGACAAGTTAATAATAGTGACAAGTTAGTATTAGGACAGGTTAGTGCAGGAGACAGGTTAGTGTTGGGGACAGGTCAGTGCAGGAGACAGAAGAGTGTTGGGGACAGGTTAGTATTAGGGACAGGTTAGTGCTGGGGACAGGTTAGTGCTGGGGACAGGCTAGTGCTGGGGACAGGTTAATGTTGGGGACAAGCTAGTGTTGGGGACAGACTAGTGCTGGGGACAGGTTAGTGCTGGGGACAGGCTAGTGCTGGGGACAAGCTAGTGTTGGGGACAGGCTAGTGCTGGGGACAGGTTAGTGCTGGGGACAGGCTAGTGCTGGGGACAGGATAGTGCTAGGGACAGGCTAGTGCTGGGGACAGGATAGTGCTGGGGACAGGTTAGTGCTGGGGACAGGCTAGTGCTGGGGACAGGTTAATGTTGGGGACAAGCTAGTGTTGGGGACAGGCTAGTGCTGGGGACAGGTTAGTGCTGGGGACAGGCTAGTGCTGGGGACAAGCTAGTGTTGGGGACAGGCTAGTGCTGGGGACAGGTTAGTGCTGGGGACAGGCTAGTGCTGGGGACAGGATAGTGCTAGGGACAGGCTAGTGCTGGGGACAGGTTCATGTTGGGGACAGGTTCATGCTGGGGACAGGTTAGTGTTTAGGACATAATTTTTAGGGAAAGGTTAGTGTGGGGAAAAGATTAGTGTAAGGGACAAACTAGTGTTAGTGACAAGTTTGCTTAAGAAAGGAGCTCTGAAATAAGTAGCTATGTTCTTGTGCGTTTCCCTGGTGTGTGACATCACTTTCTATTGGCCTTGCATTCCACCGAGTGCTTTTGCTTCCAGGTTCCTGGCTGCTTCCTGGTTTCTGTGTATGGCCTGGTCTGCAGCAGTGATTAGGATTCCTGCCATGGACTGATGTGAACTCCCCCCAGAAGAAGTTATGCCTGTTGGGAAACACTGATGACAAGCGTTGTTTTTTTCTTTTCTCATGTGAGTTGCCTTTGTTTTTTATCTAATAAAGGTACTTTAATGCTACACTTAGCCTGGTGCCCTCTGGTATTCCTTTAGGTTGGTGATGGAGCAGGTTAATGCTGAGGATAGATTGATCGATCGAGAGCTGGGGGTGGGGGGGTGGGTGCCACGCACCCCCCCCCCCAAGAAAATTGAGCACCAGATGCCGCTGGTTATCATAGCTTAGCTTTTGAGACAGGCTAGTAATAGGGGCAAGTTTGTGTTGGGGACAAGGTAATGTCAGAGAAAGGATATTATTGGGGACAGGTTGGTGTTGGGGATAGCATAGTGCTGGGGACAGGTTAGTGCTACAAAAAAGTTAGAGTTAGACAAAGGGTAGAGGTATAGACAGCTCAGTTTTTGAGACAAGTGTTAGGGACAGGTTCATGTTAGTGAGAGACTGTTTAGAATTCAAGGAAACCTGTGTAGAAAGAAATGCAGAATCTGATATTGTTAACCTTCTTTTGAAAAACACTAGTTGTTGCAGGGCGCATGCACGGCAGCCTGAGGTGACAGTAATGTCTCCTTAGAGCTCCGCGTCTTGGGAGTTCCCACCGGAGGACTACAGGTCCCAGCGGCGCCGCAAACGGCTCAAAACAGAAGATTACTTACCTATTCACCATCTGCTATATAAAATATGGTCCTCAGGGGCCCAGAAAACAAATTTAAAGTGAATAAATCAAAATAAACGGCACACAAGCTGACAGCTGTGATGGCGGCGTCATCTTCCCCCTCACAGCGCAGCTCTCCACACACAAAGAAATCTCTGCCTCTCACCCAAAATACACAGGTAACTAATGGTGAGTCTGACAATGATACAGGTGACTTACAATTAGCAACACAACCTGACATATTTTAAAAAAATTGAACATATCCTTCAGAAAGCTCTCCAGCAGACTTCTGACCAAATAACAGACAAATTAACAGAAGAAATAAGAGAACTGGGTCAGAGAACTGCAGACTTCGAACTGAGAATGGACGAAATTGACAATCATACACAGCATTACACATCTGAGCTTATGTCCCTTAAAGAGGAAAACCTCACACTACAGTCACGCTTAGAGGACCAAGAGAATAGGGACCGTCGATCGAATCTTCAGATTAGGGGAATCCCTGAATCTGTTCTGGACTTGCAGGCTACTATCACAGCGCTTTTTCAGGAATTAATACCTGGTACTCCTATTGATAGACTTAAAATGGATAGAGTGCATAGAGCTTTAGCACCACGTAAAACCAATGGTCCGCCTAGGGACATAATAGCTAAATTGCACTACTACAGAACCAAAGAACAGCTGCTAACAGCTGCCAGAGGTAGAGAATCCATCAGCTTTCAGGGCTATGTCTATCAACTCTTCACTGATTTGTCCCCTCTTACGGTGGCTAAGAGACATGCGCTCAAACCTCAACTGCAGGTACTTCAGCAAAACCAAATTACTTACCATTGGGGGTTTCCTTTTTGTTTCCGATTCACCCATCTGGAAACTAAATATATCTGTCGCTCTTCAGAGGACCTACAGTTGGCCCTAATTGAAATGGGCCTTCCTGATGCAGCTTTCCCTAAAGAACAGTCTCGCAGACGTTCAGCCTCTCGATCTCCACAGCAAAATAAAGATGCAGGATCCAGCTCTATCTCTTTTGCACATCAAAATCTTCATAAGCGTAGACGATATGAACATTCACCACCCAATAACGAGGATACAATGGACTGATATATTAGTTTAAACTAGTTACCTTCTCTCATTACAGGTTCTCAGTTCCTCATGCTGGTTGAGTTGCTAAATTGGCCATGTTCATGACTGAAATGAGCTTTGGCGACATGATTCTGTTAAAGTTATAATCATTTTTGATCTTTTTCTTTTCTCTACTCCCCTCATTTAAAAAAAAAAAAAAAGTTATACATTTTCCATGATAACTCTTAAATGGTTCCTGTGGTTCTCCGGTGTTGTTCTTCCCTTAGGAACTTCTTGCTGCCCTTCATACCACCTAATGACTCCTGCCATTATTATGGGGGATGCTGCTGGTGGGTCCGGATCCTCTCAGGGAGTTCTAAATACTCCCCTGAGATGCTCCCACACCCTATTATTCAGTTTCAATATACTGATACATTGTTTTTATATTGGGTTAGTTCAATTGTTTTGTTTTATTTTTTTTTTATTTTTCTTTCTTTCACTATTCCCTTTTGACTCTCTGGTTGGTGATTCTGGCTCTCGGTAAGTACATTGCTTATTATGATATAATGTTCATCCTAGTTGGTTTATGGCTCCTATAAATGTCCTGTCCTTAAATGTACAAGGGTTTAATATTCCACATAAACAAACCAAGGCATTACGCTCTTTTGCAACTAATAAAACTCATATCATATATTTGCATGAAACCCATTTCACTGATAAGGTTTATCCTAAATTTCTTTCAACCTCTTATCCACAATTCTATACTGCCTCCGCCACGGTCAAAAAGCGTGGAACCCTTATTGTTTTTCATCTTTCCACTCCGTTTAATCTAGTATCACAATTAACAGACCCTGAGGGACGATATATACTTCCAACAGGTTTTATTTCTGACAATCCTATTACAATTGTATCCTATTACGCCCCCAACAAACGCCCAACGGCTTTTTTATCTTGTCTTCTTCAAGTTACAGGGGTTCATAAGTTTGGTACAGTTGTTCTGTGTGGGGATTCTAATGCAACTCTTTTCCCGTTTTTGGATAAATCTCCTTCAAGACCAACTACAGGTACAATAAATCCATCTTTTCAACATTTACTTACTACACATGGCTTGGTAGATACTTGGCGAGAAATGAATCCTACCAGTAGACGTTTCACTTACTATTCCTACCCACATAACTCTTTCTCATGGATAGATCATATCCTTATTCCATCTAGTATGTAACCAGAAATCATTTCATCCAAAATCGTTCCCCTTCCACGGACAGACCATTGTGCAGTATTCACTACCATTGCTTCCACAGTTCCTAGATCACATGACACCAGTTGGTGTATAAATGACTCTTTATTGACCCATCCTTCTCATCGTATTGATTGAGAAAGCACTCTCCGATTATCTTATATCCAATCATACAGGGGATATCTCTGCCCTTACGTTATGGGAGGCACACAAAACTGTCATCGGGGTAGATTACTACCTACTGCAACCTACTGCACTTAAAAGAAAATGCAAAATCCTGTTTGCGAAGCTGGAATCTACCTTTAATGATTGTCACCAGACTTTTCAATCTTCCCCGACTGCCACTAATAACTCTAAGCTAGAAAAAGCCCGTCTTGATCTAGATCTTTTTTTGACTGATTCAGCAGATAAACTCATACGCAAACGCCAACATATTCAATACCTTAAGGCAAATAAACCTGATACGCCCATGGCTAGAATTTTAAAGAATTCACAACACACACAGACAGGGCAGGACTTAGGGTGGTGGGGGCCCCTGGGCTTGAGCCACTTTCGGGCCCTACCTTCTATACATTACTTTAAATAGGACAAAATGTTGACTGGTACCGAAGACAGTGTTACATGTTAAAAAAACGTAATAATCTATTTATATGACCACTGATTGAAGCTTGAAAAACGTGACACTGATGACAGATGACACTAATATGTGGCACTAATGACACGTGGCCCTGATGACAGATGGCACTAATACGTGACACTGATGACATGTGGCACTGATGACAGATGGCACTAATACGTGGCACTGATGACACGTGGCACTGATGACAGATGGCACTAATACATGGCACTGATGACACGTGACACTGATGACAGATGACACTAATATGTGGCACTGATAACACATGACACTGATAACAGACGGCACGTGACACTGACAGGTGGCACTGGGGACAGGTGGCACTGGAGGCAGGTGGCACTGGGGACAGATGGCGATGGGGACATTTGGCACTGATAGGTGGCACTGGGGACAGATCGCACTATGTTGTGTAGTGTAACTGTAACTAGTGTGAGTGTTCACTCACCACTGCAGCACAGCAGCTCTCCCTCCTCACACGCTGTTTCTGTGTGAGGAGGGAGAGCCGGCGATGAGAGATGATCTCATATGTTTACATATGAGATCACCTCCCATTGGACACTCCGATCGAGTGCTAAATGGCCGATTGGCCATTTAGCACGATCTGTGATTGGCTGTGTCCAAGGGACACGGCCAACACAGAACTTCCCCGATGCGCGCCCGCGGCAGTGTGCAGAGGGGACGTGAACAGGAGGATGTCCTGGGACGCCCTCCCAGCAATTGGTGTCCGCGCTGTAGCTGTCTTTCAGCTATAGCGCAGGCGCCACGGGGCCCCCAATTGGGCGGGGCCCATGGGCTTGAGCCCAGTCAAGCCCAATAGTAAGTCCGCCCCTGAGTGTCACGTGTCATCAGTGCCACATATTAGTGTCATCTGTCATCAGTGTCACGTGTCATCAGTGCCACGTATTAGTGCCATCTGTCATCAGTGCCATGTGTCATCAGTGCCACGTATTAGTGCCATCTGTCATCAGGGCCACGTGTCATCAGTGCCACATATTAGTGTCATCTGTCATCAGTGTCACGTTTTTCAAGCTTCAATCAGTGGTCATATAAATAGATTATTAAGTTTTTTAACATGTAACACTGTCTACGGTACCAGTCAACATTTTGTCCTATTTAAAGTAATGTATAGAAGGTAGGGCCTGAAAGTAACTCAAGCCCAGGGGCCCCCACCACCCTAAGTCCTGCCCTGGTGACACTGATAACAGATGGCACGTGACACTGACAGGTGGCACTGATGACAGATGGCACTGATACGTGGCACTGATGACACAGGACACTGACAGGTGGCACTGGGGACAGATCGCACTATGTTGTGTAGTGTAACTGTAACTAGTGTGAGTGTTCACTCACCACTGCAGCACAGAAGCTCTCCCTCCTCACACGCTGTTTCTGTGTGAGGAGGGAGAGCCGGCGATGAGAGATGATCTCATATGTTTACATATGAGATCACCTCACATTGGACACTCCGATCGAGTGCTAAATGGCCGTTGTGATTGGCCATTTAGCACGATCTGTGATTGGCTGTGTCCAAGGGAAGTAAACAGGAGGATGTCCAGGGATGCCTCCCAGCAATTGGTGTCCGCGCTGTAGCTGTCTTTCGGCTATAGCGCGGGTGCCACGGGGCCCCCTATTGGGCGGGGGCCATGGGCTTGAGCCCAGTCAAGCCCAATAGTAAGTCCGGCCCTGCACACAGACACCTATGAGACTGAAAGTATCCCGAGAAGCGCACACTAGTAACCCAGTAAAGATCGTAGAGATTTTTCGTTCTAACTTAGCTAAATTATATTCCTCTGCTCCGAATTTCGATAAGATAAAAGCAGATATCCTGTTATCCAATATCACGCTTCCTAATCTCAATCAAAAATAGCGAGATCTTCTTGAATGCCCTATTACAGATACTGAAGTTTTAAACGCTATAAAATCTTTAAAACCACATAAGAGACCAGGCCCGGATGGATTCTTAGCAACATATATTAGACAATTTTCACATATCTTAATGCCAGTCTTAACCAAGGCCTTCAATTCAGTCCTTGAGTGACAATCATTTGGAATGGAGACCCTTACCTCTATCATTGCCATGATCCCCAAACCACATTCTGACTCTACTTCCTGGACTAACTATCATCCTATATCTAATCCATAAGACCAAACAGGTATTATACCAAAGCGTCAGACAGGCGATAATATTAGGCAAGCACTCCTACTCATCCATGCAGCTAAAACTAGGCATATCCCAGCTTGCCTTGTATCCTTGGATATAAGGAAGGCATTTGATTCTGTCACTTGGCCTTATATGGAATATATCCTTCAAAAATGGGGATTTGGAAACCATTTTCTGGGTCTCCTCTCTAAATAATAATCCTAGAGCATACATTAAATATGCTGGTTACAAATCAACAATGTTTGATATCAGAAAAGGCACTAGACAAGGTTGTCCCCTTTCCCCGTTACTCTTTGCCTTATTAATAGAACCCCTAGCACAATTAATTAGAACTAACCCTGACACTAAAGGTATTGAATTAGGTGGTTAGCAGCATAAATTATGCCTTTTTGCTGATGATATCCTTATATTTTTATCACATCCTCATATATACCCCTAATCTACTCAATACATTAGATAATTTTGCCTATACAGGGGGTCCCCGACTTACGAACATCCGAGTTGCGAACAACCCCTACTTACGAACGGGGCCCGAATGACGTCACTGCTGGCCGAATCTTCCTCTCCTGAGCCTTTCCTCTGTTCCTGGCTTGGCTGCGGGTCCCCTTTGTTCTCCTGCCTGCCCATCCACAGGCCTGGTATGGTCCGGTGGCCTGCCAGGCCGCTAAAACTGCCCGTCGTGGCCGAGGCCTTGTGCAGCCTACGAAGCCTCCAGGATCCCCGGTCTTTCCTACGCCGCTGCCCCGCGAGGGTGCACCGCGGCCCGCCGCCCGGCCGGCCGGCCTGCCTGGCCTCTGATGGCTGCTTTCACCATCCATCTCCTTGCTGTGCCATACAGTGAAAATAGTGAGAGGGGAGAGCGGTGCTCAGCTGCCCTCCTGGACTCCTGTTTTGGAGGTGACAGGGTCAATAAAGAGAACCTGTCACCTCCAATTGCTATCACATAGGGGATTGTTTCCTCCTGTGTGATAGCAATAAAGTTAAGTGAAAAAAAAATTGATAAAAAAAAATAAAAATAAGAAATACAGTAATAATTAAATTAATAAAATAAAAAAAATAATTAAAAAAAGTAAAGAATAAGAAAAATAATATTAAAAATAAGAAAATTATACAAAAATTTAAAAAAAGTAAACGACAAGCTACAAATAAATACAAATAAAAAAAAGTGATTAAAAAGTAAAAAAATACAATATACAAAACATATTTGAACTAACCATGCCGCCTCTGCCATCCGGTTGCCTTTCTCTGTTGATTTGGGTTTACATCCTGTCTCTGAGACTAGATTTGCACTTAAAAAAGGTACTGTTCCGACTTACAAACAAATTCGACTTAAGAACAAACCTACAGTCCCTATCCTGTTCGTAACCCGGGGACCCCCTGTATCTCAGGACTACATGTTAACCCAACAAAATCAAATGCGTTAAATATTTCCTTATCACAATCAGAACTTCAACTTGCACAAACTTCCTTACCTTTTAACTGGGTACCAAAACAACTCCCATACTTAGGAGTACAACTCACAATATCCCTCAAGGATCTTTTTACGGCCAATTAGCTGCCTCTCCTGAAACAAACTTCTGGCTTTATGAAGCAACGGGCTTCTCTTCCATTGTCATGGTTGGGAAGGATCAATGCTATAAAGATGTCAATACTGCCAACATTTTTATACTTATTTAAGGTACTTCCTATATTTCTACCATCTTATTTTCTAAGACTCACTCAACGTAAAGTTATGTCCTTTATTTGGGGTATCACTAAACCTTGCATACCTAAATCCACACTTTACCTCAATAAATTGAGAGGTGGTTTAGGATTACCCAACTTCTCCTCTTATTTAAACGCTGTACAAATAGCACTCCTTCCCAAATATCATGCTACTGTTGAAACAACCTTATGGGTAGCTATCGAATTGGTAGATAGGGACCCTATCTCTGTGGCTAATATGTTATGGCTTAGCCCTGCTGATAGAGTACATCTTTCTAATCCCATAACAAAACATACCTTAGCTATATGGGACAAATTTAAGAGTTTGCATAATCTCCAATCACCACATAATCCACTGCTTTCATTTCCTAATAATCCAGCCTTTTATCCTGCTTGGAAATTTCCAAGATCATTTACTGCATGGTCCTCTACGAACCTGAATCGCTTATGCAATCTAACCTTTGCTACCACTATACATACCTTTCCTGTACTATGTGAAACCTTTGGGTTACCTAGAACAGAAATATTCCGTTACTTACAAATTAAAAATTTCTATGAACCATTTCTTATTACAGGATCATCTCTCAACCAAATGACTCAATTTGAGCGGATATGTATAAGCGACCCACACATTAGAGGACTAATTTCATTCTTATATCAACAACTCAACGAGACTTCTCGCAAGATTTTACCCTCTTATGCTATTAAATGGGCACAGGATATGGACCGAGTGTTTGATATCAAAGATTGGTCTAGTATCTGGTTAGCCACCAAAACTTCCTCTCCAAACTGTTTTGCTGTAGAAACAAATTATAAGGTTCTAGCACATTGGTACCTAGTACCACCTAGAATAGCAAAATTCGTCCCCACATATCCAATTAATTGCTTTAGAGGATGTGACACGCCAGGCACACACTTCCACATATGGTGGCAATGTCCAGTAGTCAAAGAATTCTGGAAGAACATATTTTTAATGGCTTCTAAAGCTTTGGATACTTTAATTCCTCCAGATCCTCCTATGGCTCTTCTAAATCTTAAGCCCGCTACACTTACTCACACTCAATTTCAATTGTTTATTCAACTTAGCACTGCAGCTAAACAAACTATAGCCAAGGCATGGAAGTCCCAAACTCTAATAGTTGCCGAAGCTAAACACAGAATGAACAGAGCACTCATATACGCAAAGATGACAGCAATTGAAGACAATAAGATCAATAAATTCTGCAAGATTTGGCAACCATGGGGTAAACACTACTTCCCCACTGATTCTGAACTTTGATGCGACCACACTAGGTTACATAGATTATTTACCAATTAAATGTGTATATCTACCATGAGCCAGAACACCACCTCAGGAAATTCCTTCCTTCTATGTTTTCCTTTCCCCTTTCTTTATTATTTTCTTTTGATTCTTCTTTTATTAGGCCGATATATTATGTTGTGATATGCCAGGAATGTATCCCTTTTTTTCTATGTAATATATAATATAGGAATACTCCTTTTTTATTATTATTATTTTTTCTCTCCTTTTCATGTTACATATCTTACAAGTGGACAATGATATTTAGTTTGACTGTTTAATCATTATCTTTTTTCTTAAGTCCTTAATTTATAGTATATATAAAGTAAACACAGTGGTAAGATTAATTAACTACTATAATGTAAAATATTCTGAATATATGCTATGTATCCATGCATTATATTCTTTTATTTTCTCTTGTGAAAACTTAATAAATACATTTAACAAGAAAAACACTAGTTGCCTGCTTAGATCTGCCTTTAATGCTTTCTGGGCCACCGACCTAGTACAGAACTAGCATTTTCAGAAACTAGGTAGTAGCCGCCTATTTCTCCCACTAGAGGTTTCCTTTCCAGACAAGTAAGTATTAGTGAAAATTGAATTTGGGTTAAAGTTAGATGAGTTAGAATTGGGCTGGAAAGATATGGGTTAGGTGGGACATGAGAGTTAGAAGCTTGATAGGGATGTTACGGTCAGTGGAATCGCTGCTTTTTATGGCAGACCATTCAGATGGCTGTATAATTCATATACAGCCAAAATACATTTACAAAATAATAACCACAAAAACACATAATGCATTTGAAGATGTAAGAGAATATAATGTGATCATGATTTTTGAACAGTTTGTAAGTAACAAAAGTATTATTATACAAATGGTTCTACATCTGTTCCACAATCTTGTTTCCCTGCATAACAGGATGGTAAGCGGCCTGTGGGCAGTATGGAATCTTCAGCTGCCTGACCATCTGTGACATTCCATCCTATTGTGAGCTCATATATTCCCAGCTTGTTATGCTAACATGAAATGGGAACAATTTAATACTGTGTATTTACCCCGATCATCAATCATTTTGTGCAGCGGTATTAAGAAGTGTAAGCAACGAAATGATCAAAGTAGTTTTCCTCTCAATCACAGAAATATTGTACTGTAAATATCTGGAAAACAGAATGTTGAAATTTGGAATTATGATACAACTACATAAATAACAACACAGGACTGACTTCAAGAAAACCTGTAAAAAGACCAGAGCTTCCTTCTGGCTTGATGTGTTCACATTAGGTGTGTGACTACACCACCTAGTGGGTTAAAAGAAGAAATACTCCAACATTTTAAGGCCTCATGCCAACGGGCAGAAAAAAAATGCCAATTTTAGAAGCATTTTTCATTTTTTTTATGTCTTCAAATGCAGCTCTACTTCAGTCAATGTGTCCATGTACATTGTCGCATTTAGATTAAAATCTTAGAGCAGTGTTTGAGGGCATGAAAAAATGAGGAGCTTACTGCATAGCTCCCAACTGTCCATGATTTTGAGGGACTGTCCCTGATTTGGAACAATGTCCCACTGTCCCTCATTCCTCCTCATTTTTCCCTCATTTTGATCTGATCTATATAGTTGTGTATAAAATGCACCTTTTGTCTTTCAAAAAGTGTTTTTACAGTGCTAAACCTTTCATCCAATTTCTAAATGGCTGCATTTGCAAAAGTCAAAAGCCAATATAAAGAAATAGTAGTGGTAGAAAAAAAGCACTAGTGGGTTTAAATAATATTTTTTTAGTATACTTCTCCTTTAAGGGGCCGTGACAGGGTGTGTGTCCTATGCCTACATATGTTTGCTAATAGGTGTCCCTCATTTCTATCTCAAAAAGTTGGGAGGTATGGCTTACTGGCATTAATTAGGCACATAAACATGTGCAAACTCACACATATAAACATAAATAGTTCTAATGGCTAGAAAAAAAGAAATGTTCTAGCCAATAGAATGAGTTTACAAGCATAGGTATGTAAACACCATACACCTGTAATAGTGTGTGATTATGTGACAAAACAAGCATTTTTGTTATGCTGGATTTTTTCAGCAGCTTCTGGCAGAAAGATCCAGCATAGACAGAACTATTTTAAAACATCCTTCTCCATGAAGTCTAATGCTGAACCCCAGGCACAAAAAATCTCCTAACACGATCTGAACTTTCTAAACAGTATAAAAAGACAGCAGATATACATGAAAACTTATGTAGGGAGATTTGTTTCATCCCTGTGTATCATCTGAGGCTTTTCACTTCACTGGGTATGTGTGAGGGTTTACATCCAGTCTAAATATATTCCTCAAGTTTCACAAAGGAAAAATAGTAGATCCACCTTGTGTGCACCAAATTTCTTTGTACAGCCAGATATTACTATAAAAAGGAGCAGTGACATCACTGTGCTATCCACAACCCGTGCAGGGAGCAGAGCTGTGGGAGGGACCCAGAAGACCCCACCCACTACAGACTGCCTGCAGAAAACTACAGGAGGGGCGGAGGCAACCTTGCACAAGTGACTGGTCTTTATTGCAGAAAGCTCATCCAAGGTTACACACTGGACTCCTGCACCAATCTGAAAGAAATACACAAAGCTCACAAGGAATGAGGAAATAATACTCAAGCCTCTTGAATTTATCCCAGAACTCAGCTTTAAATAACCCTGTGTAGAGTAATATTGCGGGGAGAATGCAATTGCCAATCTCTTTTTAACCACTTCAGCTCCGGAAGATTTACCCCCTTCATGACTAGGCCATTTTTTGCGATACAGCACTGCATTACTTTAACTGATAGTTGCGCGGTCGTGTGACACTGTACCCAAAAAAAAAGTATGTCCTTTTTTTCCCCACAAATAGAGCTTTTTTTTGGTGGTATTTGATCACTTATTTTCTTTAACTAGTAATGGTGGCGATCAACGACTTATATCAGAGAATATGCATGAGTAGGTTCCCTTGGTGCTGGAATATGATATCTGGTAGTCTCTATTGGTTTTGACTGGTTAAACACTGGCCTCAGAGAGTCTGTATTTCCTGACGCCTTCATGGCAGCACACACTGGGTTGTGACTCCGCCCCCACAACCTGACAGGATTGGTCTAGCTATAAAAGTTGAAGAGAGATGACCCCCACCATTCTCTTTTTTATCCTCACCTGACAAGATGGTTGGACATCGCAGAGCCTCTTACCGCATCACCCCAGCAGGTTCAAGCCTCTCCTGTTTGGAAGTCCCTCCTGTACAGTCTCTAAAGGAGCTTCTATGGAGGAAGCCCCCACTCTGGTGGTCTCAGGGGCAGCAACATGGATCATCTGGCACATAGTAAGCTTTAAAGAAGCTTCAGTATTGCAGTGGTCTTCACTTCTCATTTCTCTTTAACTTGCAATCTGTTTTCACCCTTTTTTTGTTTCTGAATTTTTCTCTCTATTCTGCCTCTGGTACCTGTAGTCCCACAGCGCTCAGGGCATGCATGATGGCCGCCGGCGCATCTCGTACCGCATCCTACCCTTTTGCCAGCTCCCAATATGGCGCTGGAGCCGTCGCGACGCTTCTGCGCATGCGCGGAGCGTCATTTTTGCCGCGACAGCGGCGGTTTATTTAAAAAAGGGCTCTGACTTTTAAAAAAACAGCAGTTTGGTGTTCTGCTCGTTTTTGCTAGCTCTTTTTAGCATCTTTGAACAGATATTCCCTCTGGAAGCTGGTAAGTGCTTTTATCCTCCTTGATCCATCGTTACAAGGGTTTTTTTCTTAAAAAAAAAAAAAAAAAAAGATTTTAATTAAATAATAGAAAAATATTATTATTGTCTAGGTATAGATATATTTGTATATATTTGTCTTCCTCTTTAACCCATTCCAGACCTTTTTCTGCTCCTGCCTGCCTTCTTCTTCTCTGCTCATGGAGACCACTGCCCAAGCAGACCACCCACGTCCAGTAAGGTAAGGGGCTGTCCGTATTTTATGGTAACTATTGAAGAGAGAAAAAAAGAGCGCACATCTTCTGACAAGACTCCTTCTATCAGTACTTCCAGGTCTGTATCAAGACGCAAGGAGAGGTCAAGCCATACCTCAAGCAGAAGATCCCGCAGAAGCCGATCACGCTCCTCATCTCGCCACAGGCACTCACGCCGTAGCCATTCTCGTCATGGTCACTCACGCCACAGTCATTCTCGACGTAGCCGATCTCATCATAGAAGATCACCTTCGTCACGTCGCAACCAAATCCAGCACACCCGTCCCGCAGCCAATTGCTGCTGGGTATGTGGCGCCACTGCTTTGCCAGATAAATTAGCATGTCGCTCGTGCTTCAATGAAGCTACGAAGGATAGAGAATCAGACGTCAGAGAAGTAACTGACCTGATTCGGGAATCAGTCAGAGAATCTATAATGGAGTCAACTGCACCCCTGCCGGCCAGGTCAGACCCAGGTACTTCCATGGCTCCTCCTCGCTCAGCGATCGAGGTAAGGGCAGAACCAGAATCCCCTTCAGAGAACGAAGATCCAGAAGTGCCAACAGGTTTTGACTTCACCTTGGTCGAACCTTTTGCAAAATCTGTCAAAGAGGCCATAGGTTGGGAAGAATCTGAGGAAACACCTCAGAAAACACAGAAATATTTTCCGAACCTGAAGAGGGATCCAGAAACCTTCCCTTTCATTGAGGAGTTGAATGATTTGATCAAAGATGAATGGGAAAGATCTGACAAGAGGCCTAACCTAAACAATAGACTTGCAAAAATGTACCCTTTAAGAGAACCTAAGGTCACCTCCTTAATTAATGCCCCGGTTGTGGACGCCTCTTTGATGCGTCTGGCAAGGCATGTCACCCTACCCATTGAAGATGCCGTCTCCTTCCGTGACGTCCTGGATCGGAAAATCGACCTAGAACTCAAAAAAGCCTACTCCACAGCAGGGGGCGCTTGCAGACCAGCAGTCACCACAGCAGCGGTTGGTAGAGCCATTTCGGGCTGGACTGTCAATATTGAAAAATCTCTTCAGGGAGAGATAGACTTGGAGAAGGTGATTACGTCTTTACAGGAACTTAAATTAGCAGGCGATTTTATCGCAGAAGCCTCCGTGGACATTATTAGGTGCTCGGCCCGGGCAATGTTAGCCTCGGTTATGGCAAGACGAGCTCTCTGGCTAAAACCCTGGGTAGCCGAAGCAGCATCGAAAACAAATTGGTGCAGAATTCCCTATGATGGTTCCAATCTCTTCAGGTCTAAATTGGATACAGCAATTTCTAAGGTAACAGGGGGAAAATCGGGGCTCATTCCCTCTGACAGGAGACCCAAGAGACCAAGAGGTCCTGCTTACAAAGGTAACCTTCCCGAAAGGTACAGAGAAGCCAAAACCTACAGACCAGGCAGAGAGTTTAAAAGAAACTCAAAGAACACACAGTCTTCCTTCCTGAGGATGCGAAAAACCAAGGCCACCCCTTCTATCGAGCAGCAGAAGTCCTTTTGAAGGTACGCCCGCCCATCCTCCAAGGGTGGGCGCCAGACTAAAGAGATTCACACAAATATGGTCAGAAAACATCAGGGACCATTGGACCATTTCTACGATCAAGTACGGTCACAGGTGGAGATTCCTGAACGAGATCCCCAGGAACCACTTTTTGCCAACCAAACTCCTGGCTTCTCCAGACAAGAGAAGAATCCTTCTGAAATACATAATGGAACTAAAATAAAAGGAGGCAATTTTGGAAGTTCCACTATGTCAAAAAGGCAGAGGTTTCTACTCCCCTCTGTTTTTGGTAAAAAAGAAAACGGGGAATTTACGGCCAGTGCTGGACTTAAAGAGGCTAAACAAAAATATCAAGTTAGAAACCTTCAAGATGGAAAGCTTACAGTCCATACTATTAGCGGTGAATCTAGGAGATTGGATGCTGTCCGTAGACTTATCAGACGCCTATCTTCACATCCCAATACATCCTGCCTTTCAAAGATTCCTCTGCTTTTCAATCAAACAACATCACTTCCAGTTCCAATGCCTACCCTTCGGCATCTCATCAGCTCCCAGGACCTTCACCAAAGTTCTTCTGCCTCTCATCGCATACCTCAGAGAAAGAGATCTAAGAGTACATCATTATCTGGACGATATACTTCTTCTAGCAGAAAGTCGCCAGGTCTTGATACAACACAGAGAGATCCTACTATCAACTCTGCAAAATTTTGGTTGGCTTGTGAACTGGCAGAAGAGCAAGCTTCAGCCCACTCAGAAGATGATTTTTCTAGGTGCGGAACTAGACACCATCCTGAACAGAGTACAGCTTCCTCAGGAGAAAATCATGCCCCTGATTCAGAAAATACAGAGCCTAATCTCAGTTACACACTTGCCAGCCAGAGTATGTATGAGTGTCCTGGGCTCCATGTCAGCAACTCTGCCCATGATCCAGTGGTCCCAATGGCACACAAGAATCCTGCATTGATACTGATACTGCATTGATACTGATACTGTATTGATAAACATACCTGTGTATGTAGATTCTCTGAAGCATTGATACTCCATTCCACTGAGGCAGTGGAATGGAGTATCAATGCTTCAGAGAATCTACATACACAGGTATGTGAAACAATCGATGTGGTGGTGGACACGACCCAGAAATCTCAAGAGATACAAACCTCTAGTTCCTCCACAGCCAGAGGTGGTCACTTCAGATGCCAGCCAGCTAGGATGGGGAGCTCATTACCAAAATCTAGCAGCCCAAGGACAGTGGAAGTTTCAAGCCCATGGGATAGTATCCAATATACTAGAACTCAGAGCGGCTTTTCATGATCTTCTGGCCTTCACTCCATACCTGGTGGGGAAGAACGTCGTGATACGAATGGACAACAGAGTCGCTGTAGCGTATATCCAGAGGCAAGGGGGTACAAGGAGTCGCACTTTAATGCAGGAAGTACGCCCGATCATGGAATGGGCTCAAGTGCACCTAATAGACCTGAAAGCAGTATATGTCCCAGCAGCTCAGAACATGCCGGCCGACTATTTGAGCAGGGAACTTCTCTCAAACAACGAGTGGTCATTGAGCCAACGGGCCTTTTCCCTTCTTTCGAGAACTTGGGGTGCACCAGAGATCGACTTAGCAGCTACGCCTGCGAACACCAAATGTCGGAGATTCCTGTCAAGAGCAGCCTTCCCATCGGCCGAGGGGATGGATTGTCTGACCCATCCGTGGAATTTCAAGCTGGGTTACATTTTTCCTCCAGTACCCTTAATTGCGAGGTTCCTATCCAGGCTTCGGAAATCATTGGCAACAGTAATAACCATAATTCCTTTTTGGTCGAGGAGGCCGTGGTTCACAACCCTACTACAACTCAGCCTACAGCAACCGCTTCCTCTCCCAGTAACATCGGACCTCCTGTCCCAGGGTCAATTTCTACACCCAGCTCCAGGGAAGTTACACTTGACAGCATGGAAATTGAAAGGACTCGGCTGTTAGAGTAGGGATGCTCACAGGAGGTAATTTCTACTCTTCTACAAGCTAGAAAAAGCACCACCAACAAGACATACTCGCAAGTATGGAATAGGTTTTGTTCTCTGGCCCAACAAAAAAAATGGAACCCAATATCACCAGAGCCACCACAAGTTCTGGAATTCCTTCAGTTGGGTATTACCAAAGGCTTAAGCTCAAGTACTCTTAAAGTCCAGATTTCTGCTCTTTCGGCTAAAACAGGCATTAGATGGGCACTACATCCTCTAGTGATTCAGTTCATGAAGGCTTGCCTAAAAATCAGACCTCCAAAGAAACCCACATTTCCAGCATGGAATCTCTCTACAGTACTCGATGCTTTATCAAAACCTCCTTTTTGGCCAATTGAGTCAATTTCACTTTGGAACCTGACTTTGAAGGTAACCTTCCTTATCGCCATTACATCTGCGAGAAGAGTTTCAGAACTTAAAGCACTACTGATAACAGAACCTTACCTAGTCTTCTATCCCGATAGAGTGGTATTGAGACCCTCGGAACGTTTCACTCCCAAGGTATCATCTTCTTTTCATTATAATCAGGATATCAACCTTCCATCCTTTACTAACGACCAGGGTGAACCTCATGCATTGGATGTTAAAACTATCATTACCAGCTATTTGGAAGCTACAGCTTCTTTCAGAAAATCAGATACTCTCCTCATAATCCCTCACGGTCCTAGGAAGGGTCATCCAGCAACTTCCCGAACAATCGCATCCTGGCTGGTCAACACCATTAAAAAGGCATATTCGTCTCAACAGCTAGCCATCCAAGAAGGCATCAGAGCACACTCAACCAGGGCAGTGGCAACTTCATGGGCAGCATACTGCAGGGTTTCACCGGAGACAATCTGTAAGGCAGCTACCTGGTCGTCAAGACATACATTTACTTCTCACTATAAAATTGACTATGTGCAACTAACTGCAGCGGACTTTGGCAGATCCATTATTACAGCCAATTCCACAGCTCTTTAGAATAATAAAACTTTAATTTTTTGCACCCTCCCGACTGGCGAGTTATTTCCCAGTGTGTGCTGCCATGAAGGCGTCAAGAAAATGGAAAATTGTATACTCACCTTTCCGTAATTTTCCTTTCCTGACGCATCTTCATGGCAGCACACAGATTCCCACCCTGTCTTAGATGATATATACAGAGAATGGTGGGGGTCATCTCTCTTCAACTTTTATAGCTAGACCAATCCTGTCAGGTTGTGGGGGCGGAGTTACAACCCAGTGTGTGCTGCCATGAGGAAAGGAAAATTACGGAAAGGTGAGTATACAATTTTCCATTTTTGTGCAGTAAAAGTTACTTAAGGATGCGGCGTGAGATTCGGTGGCAGATGCTCGGAAAGTCAAAGACTATATTACGTCTGCGGTGAGGGAAAGTTTGAAGCATGTATCAAAAAGGATTTTCTCGCAGGGAATGAGCAGATTCTTCTTCCGCAGCTGATTCTGATGCGGCAGCTGCCACAGATTTTTTTCCTCTTGCAGATAGTGAGGATTGTCCATCGGACTCAGATGGGGAACCTGAAGCACATACATTCGACTTCTCTCTGGTCCCGTGAAAGCAGTGAAAGAGGCAATGAGATGGCAGGATGATGCTTCTCCAGCTACAGAAATATTTTTCCGACCTCAAGAGATCCGTGCCCTCATTCCTCTTAATCCTTCAAATACAGGAGGTTGTGGAGGAGGAGTGGGTGAAGCCAGATAAACAATTCGACATTCATAACAGAAGGGCAAAGTTTTATCCGTTCAGTACCAAGGATGCAGCCCTGTGGAATACCATGCCTAGGGTGGATGCTCCTCTGCAGAGACTAGCTCTGCACATTACACTTCCGCTTGAAGACTCCTTCAAAAATCCTATGGATAGAAAAATTGATACTGATTTGAAAAGAATATATTCAGTGGCAGGGGCAGGATGTAGGTCAGCCATAACCTTAACCTCTTTGGTGGCAGCCCTTAAAATCTGGGTCTCAGATTTGGGGCCCCAGGGGTCAGGAGTGATGAGGGGCAATGAATTCATTGCCCCTAGATTTCATCAAGATGGCAGTTGATTTTTTTTCAGAAGTGACAGTGGACCCAGAGGTGGCTCTAGGCTTTGTGAGGCCTTAGGCAAAACTTGGACATGAGGCCCCACTCACACCCATAATGGGAAAAATAATTCAAACGATAAAAAATAACGGTGTACCCCCCCCCCCCCACAGCACTGCTGACTTCCCTCCTCTTCTCTCCCACTGACTGCTGTGGAGGATATTCAGGATGGAGGCAAGAAAAAGGGGCTGGTAAATGTCATTTACCAGCCCCTATCTTTACTAAAAGACCACAGTGAGTGATCGGTACTGATCACTTACTGTGTTCATTCATAACTGAAGCACAGTAAACTGTGTTTTCTATGCTTTAGTTTATGAATTAACAGGAGCCTCTGTCTCCTGTTCATTCATCTGCAGTGCAGCTGAGGTTACATAGAAAAGAACTGGGGAATGTGTTTCCTCAGTCCCTTTCTCTGTCTCAATAGTGAGACTTCAGGGGTCCGTTTAGACCCCTGATATCTCACTAAAGAAACCAAAAGGAGTGCGGAGTGTATGGAGGTGGGTGGTATGTACATGAGAGGGGTGCGGAGTGTATGGAGGTGGGTGGTATGTACATGATAGGGGTTCGGAGCGTATGGAGGTGGGTGGTATGTACATGAGAGGGGTGCGGAGCGTATGGAGGTGGGTGGTATGTACATGAGAGGGGTGCGGAGCGTATGGAGGTGGGTGGTATGTACATGAGAGGGGTGCGGAGCGCATGGAGGTGGGTGGTATGTACATGAGAGGGGTGCGGAGCGTATGGAGGTGGGTGGTATGTACATGAGAGGGGTGCGGAGAGTATGGAGGTGGGTGGTATGTACATGAGAGGGGTGTGGAGCGTATGGAGGTGGGTGGTATGTACATGAGAGTGGTGCGGAGCATATGGAGGTGGATGGTATGTACATGAGAGGGGTGCGGAGCGTATGGAGGTGGGTGGTATGTACATGAGAGGGGTACAGAGCGTATGGAGGTGGGTGGTATGTACATGAGAGTGGTGCGAAGCGTATGGAGGTGGGTGGTATGTACACGAGAGGGGTGCGGAGAGTATGGAGGTGGGTGGTATGTACTTGAGAGGGGTGCGGAGCGTATGGAGGTGGGTGGTATGGCAAGTGACAATCCGCATGGTGTGGCAAGTGACAATCCGCAACATGTGGCAAGTGACAATTTGCAAGGTGTGGCAGGTGACGTGGCAAGTGACAATCCGCAATGTGTGGCAAGTGACAATCTGCAAGGTGTGGCAGGTGACGTGGCAAGTCACAATCCGCAAGGTGTGGCAGGTGACATGACAAGTGACAATCCGCAAGGTGTGGCAGGTGACAATCTGCATCTGGTGGCAGGCAAGTGACAATCTGCAAGGTGTGGCAGGTGACATGGCAAAGTGACAATCCACAACGTGTGGCAAGTGACAATCTGCATCTGGTGGCAGGCAAGTGACAACCCGCAACGTGTGGCAGATGACGTGGCAAGTGACAATCCGCAATGTGTGGCAAGTGACAATCCGCAACCTGTGGCAGGTGACGTGGCAAGTGACAATCCGCAACGTGTGGCAAGTGGCAATCTGCAGGTGTGGCAGGTGACATGGCAAGTGACAATCCGTAACATGTGGCAAGTGACAATCCGCAAGGTGTGGCAGATGACAATCTTTATCTGGTGGCAGGCAAGTGACAATCCGCAACGTGTGGCAGGCGACGTGGCAAAGTGACAGTTCGCAAGGTGTGGCAGGTGATAATCTGCAACATATGGCAGGTGATGTGGCAATCTGCATCTGGTGGCAGGCAAAATGACAATTCGCAACGCGTGGCAGGTGACGGTGGCAAGTGACACACTCAGGGCTCCCACTGATTCTGCATTATGGTGAGTTGAACCATTTCATTTTATACTACAATGTAATAATACAAATAATGCGCTTCAATCATACAACCATGGTGCCAGGATGATTGAAGCACCAACACCAGCCATTTCCCCGATAAATTGCCCCTCCGGAGACAAGACTCTGGATCCGCCCCTGCTCCATGCTGCATATTAAAAATACCATTGTAAATTAATCCCCCCCCAAAGAGTTACTCACTTCAGGCAGTTACCACAGCAAAGCCACTGTGACAACAGTGCCTTAGGTAAGGTTTTTAGCCTCTGAAAACTTACTTGCACTTTTGCACGGCACTTCACTGGCTCCTCGCAGGTCTGTGCAGCAGTAATCTCCTCTGCCTTTTCATCCCGCCTCCCGGCCTGTGAATGACATCACGTCGGGCGGGACTAGGAAGCTCCTGTCAGGCGGAGAAGACAGTGAATGCATCGGTTCGGTTTGACTGACTCATGTCATATCACTAAGCATGCTCGCACGGTTGCACCGCTCTGCAGCAAATATAACCCAGACAGTGTATTGTGTATGGTGTGATGGCTGTCTGCTGCAGTATGGAGTAAGCGCATTTTTACGAGGCCTCTCCTGACCCCCAGCCAAGTCTGTCCCTACCTCCTGGCGGGTTCAGCAGCGGCCGGCAGCTCCGCCACCACCTCCTTAGCGATCCTTTACCAGTCCGGCCCGCTCACCCTGCCAGCTTGGGGACACTGACTGGGGACATTCCCTCCCATTCTCCCACGCACAGATCAGGCAAATTAGGCGGCCGCGAGACCCCAGGGAGAGTGGGGCCTTAGGCGACCGCCTTTTTTCCCTAATTAGAGAGCCACTCCTGAGTGGATCAGGCCAGAATGACAGCTAGACTGATGGCCCACTCTGTGACGGCTAGGAGAGCCTTACAATTGAAACATTGGGCAGCTGAAAATTCCCCCAAGCATAGTCTGTGCTCATTGCCCATTGACAACAAAGTTCTTTTTGGTAAAACTCTTGAAGCAGCAATCCAGAGAGTCTCAGGAGGAAAATCTAGTCTTATTCCGCAAGAGAGAAAGAGACAGTGTTATTGATTTTGTCTGTCCAGCAGGTCAAAAGATGGTTTTAAAGAAGCCAGTTCATACAGACCTGGCCATCCCTTTTTTCGCCAGTGAAAATCGAAAAGCGCAAACTTCACGAAAGGATCCAAAGTCAGGTCCAATCAGGCTTCTAAGCCCACTGACTAGTCATTCTGAATGTGTCTCCGCCCAGTCTTCTCAGGTGGAAGCAAGGTTGGCTCTTTTCAAGAAGGCATCGGTGGGAGAAATGCAAGATGCTTGGATTTTGGTTATAATAGGGATATCGATTAGAGTTCAGCAAGAGGCCTCCTCAGGCTGCCTTTATAGAGACTTGAATTCCAAGATGTCCCAAAAAGCAGAAATGTTTGCGGACCTATAAAGTGAAATTGTTGAAAGTACACGCGATCTTTCTGGTTCCAGAACAAGAATACGGAGAAGGCATATATTCTCCTTTTTTTTTTTCTAGTGACAAAGTCTTCAGGGGCTTACAGACCAGTTCTAGACTAAATTCTAAATTCCTTCATAAAGGCTCCTCCTTCAAGATGGAGTCACTGGAAACTATTATTTCGGTAGTGAAGACGGGAGACTGGATGGCCTCCATCGAACTTGCAGACGCCTACCTCCACGTCCCCATAGATCCGGTGCATTACTGTTATTTAAGGTTCGTCATATAGAGGGCACACTTCCAAGTTCGTTGTCTACCCTTCGGCCTCTGCACTGATCCTCGAAACTTCTCTAAACTGTCATCGTCGACGATTGCAACTCTCAGACTCAAAGACATCCAAATATATCTCGACAATGTCCTACTACTAGCCCCATCGAAAAGCATTCTACGCGATCATGTTATTGTTGCCTGCAAGTCGCTCAGTTGTTTGGGGTGGATGATAAACCTTCAGAAGAGCCAGATGCAGCGCACACAGCTGCTAGAGTATGTAGGAGTTCGGTTTGATTTAGTCCGGGCACGAGTATTCCTCCCCCAAAGGAAGATTCAGGAGGTGCAGATGTGAACGAGGATGGTGAGGTCCAGTCCATCGCTCAGGGCAAGAGAATTTATGCTATATTTAGGACTCCTATCTTCGACCATTCCAGTAGTGCCATGGGCCAGGTGCATGAAGAAGAATGTTCCAATTCAATTTCCTTTGCCAGTGGGATCACCAATCCTTATCTCAGAAGATTGTGGTTCCCCTGACAGTGGCTTGGTCATTGACCTGGTGGATGGTCATACAAAATCTGAGAAGAGGGATCTCAGTTCACAGGGCTGGTGAGCCCATTGTTTGGGTCATCAGGCCCAAGGCAGATGGGGGAGCGTGAACAAACACAGTTCAATCTTCTGGAGCTGGAAGCAGTCCCACATTAGCTGTTGGCTTTTCGGAACATCTGGTACGGCTGCCTGTTTGTCAAGACCTACTTCTCCAGAATGGAGTCTGCCAGCAGAATCCCAACTGCTTGAAGCTAGCGGCATGGAGAGTTAAAGGAGATCTCTCAGGCGACTGGAACTATCAGAGAATGTATTAGGGACATTTTTACAAGCCAACCCTCGAGTTTGGAAGGCCTTTTTGCAGATGGCAGCAGAGAAGAAATGGAATCCTGTATCCCAATCAGTTTCAAATGTCTTAGACTTTCTTCAGAGCGGGCTGGAAGATGGTCTAGCATATAACTCCTTAAGGGTACAGGTTTCAGCAATCTCAAATCGTAGATGGGCTTTGGATCCTTTGGTCATCCATTTCCTTAAAGCCACAGTGAAGATTTGGGTGGGTCCCCTTGTTAAAATCTGGAGGCCCCCTTTCCGATCGGTGGCGGATTTTTTTTTTCTTTTTTGGTCCATTGGATGGTGAGAACTTACTTCATGGGACATTTTTATTTTTTTATTTTTTAATAAAGGACTCGTTCCAAGCTGTGTCTTGTCTTTTGTACCATTTTGACACTTTTTTTGTGAAATGGTAGGGGTACATTTGTACCCCTTACCATTTCACACAGGGAGGAAGCCGGCATTTGGGGGTCCCCTTGTTAAAGGGGGCCTCCAGATTCTGATAAGCCCCCCGCCCACAGACCCCACAACCACCGGGCAAGGGTTGTGGGGATGAGGCCCTTGTCCCCATCAACATGGGGACAAGGTGCTTTGGGGGACTACCCTAAAGCACCCTCCCCATGTTGAGGGCATGTGGCCTGGTACGGTTCAGGAGGGGGGTGCTCTCTCGTCCTCCCCTCTTTTCCTGAGGCCTGCCAGGTTGTGTGCTTGGATAAGGGTCTGGTATGGATTTTGGGGAGACCCCTACGCCATTTTAAAAAAAATTTTGGCGCAGGGTTCCCCTTAAAATCCATACCAGACCTGAAGAGTCTGGTATAGATTTTGGGGGGACCCCTACACCATTTTTGAAAAAAAATTGGAGCAGGATTCCCCTTAATTTCTAAATCAGACCCGACGGGCCTGGTATGGATTTTAGCTGGACCCCACGCAATTTTTTTCTTTTAATTTTGGTTCGGGGCTCCCCTTAATATTCATACCAGACCCAAAGGGCCTGGTAATGGACTGGGGGGGGGGATCCCATGCTCTTTTTTTTAATGGGTTTTATCTATATTGCCAAGACCCGACAATTCATTACAGCCACGATCAGTTTTAAATTACTTTTTTCCTTTAGAAATGTAATTTTGCTGTGGTACACACAGGAAAAATTTGCCACTTTACAGGCATACTATAGACACCCACCAGGCACAATATTTAAAGGAATATTTCATTTTTATTGTTTCACTTTAAAGAGGAAGTAAACCCTGATGGGTTTACTTCCTCTTTGTTTCCCTGCAAAGGTAAAGCATAATGGACTACTATGCATTGCATAGTAGCCAATTATGTGTCATTTACCTGACACAGGAGCCTGCAATGTCACCGCTGTCCCCTCTGCTACGGAGCGTCCATCTTCTTTCCTGGTATCGTGGCTCCGGCGCTGTGATTGGCCGGAGCCGCGATGACATCACTCCTGCGCATGCGCACGAAAGCCACCACTAACAGCATATCGCCGTTAGCAGCGGCATGCTCAGTGCGCCTGCGCACCGCTGTCTACGGCACATGCGCCATAGACAGCGGTGCCTGTCTTTTTGAAAATATCTCCTAAACCGTGTAGGTTTAGGAGATATTTCTTGGACCTACATGTAAGCCTTAACCTAGGCTTACCTGTAGGTCAAAGTGGTCTGTATGGGTTTACAACAACTTTAAGCATTATTAAAATCACTGCTCCCGAAAAAAAGGCCCTTTTAAAAAAAAATGTTTGCATTGATACATGTCCCCTGGGGCAGGACCCAGGTCTCCAAACACTTTTTATGACAATAACTTAGCACTTTTTTTCATGTTAGTGTCCAATAGACTTTAAAGGTGTTGCGGCGGCTTTCGAATTTGCCCCGAACACTGCATATTGTTCAGTGTTCGCAGAACATCCGAACAACCAAAGTTCGGCCCGAACTTATGCTCGGGTCGAACCATTCGCCCATCCCTAGTCTTGTTCTACCTATGGTTCAGGTGATATGCTACAGTCCTATTATCTTCCAGCATAAAGATCCCAGATACTCTATGGCAGGACCGCTTTTTTTATATGTTTCTTACGGTTCTTATTTCCTGGATAATAGGACTTTATCTGTTTGTTTATAGTTGGTTATTTTTTCCTTTACTACTGCACAACAGTGCTGAGAATAAGGCCCCAGCTTGCTCTTGTTGAGTTAGAGGCTCTTTAAATGTTTTACATTTCTAAATTGCGCTTTTCATAACAGTAACCTAACTTCTGCAACTGGGGTGTCCTGCATAGTTATTGGACCAGCTACTACAGATATACACGTTAGTTTTCTTCAGGGTAGCACCTTAGCTGTCCACACAGGGGCTAGGCTGGGCCTTTGACCGAAACTGCTGGTGACTACATTGGTTAAACTCGCTCTTATTTTGATATCCAACATTGACATTAGAGTATTATATAAGTCATATAGGTTTTCTTGTCTCTGAGTGTTTACAAGGCTCCGCCAACTCAGAGCAATGCAACTGAGGTCTAGACATATACCTATCTGCAAGCTGTGGAGTAGCATTCTCTCATGATCAACAGTTTGAAACTACTGACTTTAGGACCAAACATTCACTGGTTTATTCCTTAGACTAGATGCATACCAATAAACACTGCTTCTTCCTTCATATGCAAGTAACAGTGAGGGGTCAGCCTGTTTAGCTAAACACAGAGTAAACACTCAGTACCCAAATTTTGGTTCTCTGCTTAGGTATATTAACCAGAGAACTTTGCTTTATATGCAGGATACGCTGTCTTTGCTAGTGTTAGTGTAACCTTTCTCCATAATTTTACTCTTACATCTGCATTATTTTCTGTGCTTTGTTCTCTGATGACGTTAAAATGCTTCTACAGTAAAACCTTGGATTGCGAGCATAATTTGTTCCAGAAACATGCTTGTAAACCAAAGCACTTGTATATCAAATCAAATTTCCCTATAGGAAATAATGGAAACTCAAATGATTCATTCCGCAACCATTTATTCATAGGTCCTTCAGTTTTTAGTCCATTTAAAAAGATTACAGCAATGTGACCAGGTTGTGTAACCATAACATGTCCATCCATAAATGGAAGCCTCCACAAGGGGATTAGTAGCAAAATCCAGCCGGAGCTAGAGAGTATAAAAGAGAAGAGAGGCGCCTCTAAGTGTAGCAATATGTTGCTAAATGTTGTACCTTCATTAAATGTAACCATATTGCTACACTTAGAGGCACCTCTCTTCTCTTTTAGACTCAGTTGTGCCATGACGCTACTTGTATATTAAGACATTGCTTGTATGTCAAGTCAAAATTTATTAAAAAATGTTGCTTGTCTTACAAAACGCTCTCAAACCAAGTTACTCTCAAACCAAGGCTTTACTGTATTGCTGTTTGTCCCTCCTTAACCCATTTCTATCTTTTTATGACTTCTTGGTGGCCATGAATATTGAGGCCACAAACGTCTGGGTCCCAGATAATGCCCATGTTCACCAGGCTTTCTGTGTTGGTTTTCCAGGTTGTGCTGACAGGGTGAATGATCTCATCCTTCTTGGTTGTCTGAAATGTTTCCCCAGGGGGGGGGGGGATTTTAAATAAGAACGTGAACACCTTTTCTTGCCCTTGAGGCTTACTTAGCAAGTCCTCAACATTTTTTATCCAGCAAGTAGGCTGCCGCTTAACTCTTTTTCTTCAATTTTTTCATGCAAATGCTCCCAGTATTACCATGCTGTCTACCAACTCCATGCTTACTCCCCTACTGATTAAATTTGTATCAATTAACGCTAAAGATCTGAAAATTCCAGAGAATTCACAATTCCTAAGTGAATGTCGCAGATTTAAGGCTCAAGTCGTATGTATCCAAAATACATACTTTAAAACTGGGGCTATCCCTAAATTAACGAATAAGTACTTTCCAAGAGCATACCATGCTACTAGTGCCGACTCTAAGACAAAAGGAGTCTCTATCTTATTTGCCAAAAATGTCTTGTTCAAACTAATGGATAAGTTGGAAGATCCCACAGGTCTTATTTCTGAAGGGCACACTTGGGACATGTTTGATCACAATTACTAACAGCTTTTGTCTGAATGAGAAACAGGTTGCATTCTTTCGAGATATTGGCAAACATTTGGCGACTTTCTCCTCTGTAATCTTACTTTTGGGAGGAGATTTTAATGTGCCCCTGAACCCTGTGTTAGATTCATCCACCGGTTCATCCTCCTTACCGTATAAAGTGATCCAACAAATAAAATTACAGTTACATTCCCTTACGCTTCATGACACCCGGTGCACACTTAAGCCGAACACTAAAGTCTATACCTTCTTCTCGGCACCACACCAAAAACACTCCAGGATAGATTTCTTTTTCCTTTCCCAGTCTGACCTTTCACTCTTACATAAAGCGTTTAATGAACCCATGATCCTTTCAAATCACAACCCAATCTCAGTCACTTTGCAATTTCCTGAAAAAATAGCCAGGACTAAGATTTGGCAGTTAAACTCCTCATTTCTTAAGTATCCACTGGATAGGGGCGTGACCGGATGTGAACAAAGCCAGACATGTTTCCCTGGAGCTCTGCATATATCCTGCTAACTGATCCAAATATCAGAGCTTTCCTGCCAGATATCCAGCACCAGAGCTACCAGGATCTGTCCCTGCATTCCAGAACATGAGAAAGGGGGAAATGAACTCAGGGCACCTGGCCCTGCCCCCGCCATCTTGCCTTCTCCTCACTCTGCAAAGAGCGCCAAGAAGCAGGCTAAGAGGATGGCAGACTCACAGTAGCTGAGGATAGGATATCAGAGGTAGAGGATGCCTCTCATTCTCAAGGCAATCAACTAGCTGAGCTGCAAGACATTATGAAAGCCTTGCAACATAGGGCTGATGACACAAAAGACAGGCAGAGAAGGAACAATGTGAGACTGGTGGGGCTGAAGGGGCCAAGCCGACCACATTTTCAGAACAATTCTTCAAACAGCTCCTAGACCTGGGGGAACTCCCCCCACCTACGTGGTGGAACGGGCTCACAGGGTTCCCACTGGCAGATGTCCCCCTGGTGAATTCCCACGGCCGTTCTTGGTTAGATTCCTGACATGACATGATCTTGGCAGAATCCAGGAAAGGTCAGGATCTGCGTTATGAAAATGCCCATGTGATGTTGTCCAGCACAATGGAGTGGTGAAATATTTTGACAACTCACTTGATGCTTGTGAATGGCTGGACAGAATCCCATAAAGATTGCCTGGCCTCTGATAAAAAATACTGTTCCACTTGTTGCACCTCTTGTGCCTTTTTCCAGGTCCTCCAGTGACTCCTGTAGGAGACACATGTTAAGTCTCCCTCATTCCAATTTCATATGCTGGAACCTGTGTGTTATACTTACCTACTTACCAAAGATCAATAGATGGCGCCAGACAATCAAGTATCTGATATACTGCTCTTTTTTTGCTTTGTTTTTTTCCCATTTCTTAACTTTCAGTTTTTGCTCTGCTTTGCTCCTTGTCCTGCTTTATGTGGAGCTTTCAGGAACTCACAGGAACATCTAATTGATCTGTCGAACATTTGAACATCGGTTGAACTTCCAAAGAATTTTTGTTGTTGTTCATATTTGGGACTAAAGCTGCATACCGGACTTTGTTTTTTTCTTATGATTTTTTCTTTTTGATTTTCTGGTATAATGGCAAGGGGGGTTTGTTGAGGTCTAAGCTCAGTTCCTAGATCTCACGGGTATTTTGGCACCAACTACGGGCGACAGTGCCCGCTTGCTTCAGATCATACGGTACCACTGTTTTTGCTTGGGCTCTCGAGCTCCAGCAATGCAGTATTTGATTTCTATTGTCATGGCAAGCCAGATTAAGATAGTCTCGGTGACTGGGCTGAATGAGCTATAAAACCCCGCTGATAGAAGCTACTCGCATCTGTCGCAGTCCCATCATTCATCAGCCAGGATTGACTTGGCCTTTGGCAACCCAGCGTTGCTACCTTATCTGCAAGGGATTGAATATTTGGCGGGAGGGGATATCTGACCACAATCCACTTTCTCTCTCCTTGGCCTTCCCCACGGTAAAGGTTTAAGGGGCTGGAAACTTTCTCCTGGATGGTTGCAGAATGATAAGGTGGCAACTCACATGCTGGAATCAATTAACACATATTGGAGGTCCAATAAAGAGTTGACAGACGCTCCGATAGTGTGGGATGCATTTAAGGCTGTAGCCCAGGGGAATGTATATTGGCTATAAAGATGGTGCGGGTGGAACAGAATGCTCAGATTCTTTCACTAAAAGAAAAGGAAAGGGAATGTGCGGAGAGCAACGCAGATAACACCTCAGATTACTCCTACTCTGCCTTGTTGGAGGCACGGCGTCTGCTCTACTTACATTTCAATAACCTGGTGCATACGGAGGTTAACCACGGAGCTGAATCTCTATTTGCAGAGGGTGATAAAAACGGTAAACTGCTAGCCATGTTGGTGGCTGACTATAACCAGATAGCGGATATTCCTGTCATCAAATGTAGAGATGGAGTCCCAGCTCAGGATCCCTCTATTATTATGGAAGAGTTTAGGGATTTCTTTTCCACTCTATATGCACCCATTCCAAACTATGATCAGAAAGACCTGGATACACTTTTGGAGGGTCTTGTTCTCCCGAGCTTGTCGGATGCAGACCAACTGGCTTTGGACACCAAGATTGCTACCAAAGAGGTTGTTTCAGCCATCCTTGCCTTTCCACCTCACAAGGCCCCCTGACCAGAAGGGTTTCCTGCTGATTTCTACAAGTCCTATGTAAATCAGCTGGCCCCCAGACTTACCACACTTTTGGACTACTGCTTGCAACAGCAGAGGCTCCCTGACTCAATGCTAGAGGCATCCATGATACTCTTACTGAAACCCGGTAAGGATCCCCTTGAATGCTCCTCATACAGGCCCATAGCCTTGTTGAATATGGACCTGAAAATCCTCACAAATGTGTTGCCGACTAGACTTGCTGGGATTATTTCCTCTCTGGTGGATATCGACCAGACGGGCTTTATGCCTAGCAAGTCTACTGATACAAACCTGCAAAGACTGTTCACGCACTTACAACTTCCCAACCTTGACTCCCCTACCAGAATCATAGTTTCTATAGACATCGAAAAGGCTTTCGATTCGATAGACTGGCAGTACATGCATACAGTACTGGAGAAAATGGGTTTCGGCCCAGTCTTCAGGAAATAGATCTCGCTTCTCTATAGCAATTGCAAGGGGCTGGATACGCCCCTCTTCTTCTAAGTGGGTAGGGGCACGAGGCAGGGTTGCCCTCTGTCACCCTTCCTGTTTGCTCTCATGGTGGAACCTCTGGCGGTAGCCTTGAGATCGTCACCGGAGGTCAGGGTAATCCGGGTGGGTACCATTGATGAAGGTCTGGCGCTCTATGCCGACAACTTGTTGCTGTTCCTGAAAGACCCGAGAGAATCACTTGCAGCAGCATTGCTGATTATGAACAATTTCACTACTTTCTCAGGGTTGAAAGTTAACTGGAACAAGTCATCATTCATGCCAATTGATGCAGGTGCCAAAGTGGTAGCGGACCCTAACTTGTCATTGAAATGGGTCTCCATGATCACGTATTTAGGAATTAAAGTCATGGCAAATGTAGCAGATTATATGTCCTTTAACCTAACACCCCTACTGACCCTCTGTAAACAGAAGGCCCAGGCATGGCAAAAACTTCCACTATCCTTAATAGGGAGGATTAACCTTCTAAAGATGAAAATTCTCCCGGTGATTTTATATTTTCTAAGATATGCACTTATATGGATAACAAAATCATTATTTAGAAAGTTGGATGGCATCACTAGTATATTCCTGTGGTCACCTAAGTCACCCAAAATAGGGCTGAAGGTACTCCAGGAACCCTGGGGTCAAGGAAGTTTAGCCCTGCCAGATTGGAGGAAATATTATATAGCGAGTCCGATGGTGTTTGCTCACAGCTGGATGGTTTCTGATTCTGGTGACTCAGCCACGGTATTGGAAGTGGCCCACCTTGGTTCATACAAGTCTTTATGATTGGCTGTTCATAGAGGTACTAAGTTGGATCTTCCCCTTACGATGTCTATGAAAGCCACCATCAAGGCATTGGAAGAGGCGGGTAGGCTAGTCTGCCCAAACCATCTTGGTTTTTCTCCATCAATCCCCCTGTGGATGAATCCCAAATTACCTCACTTCTATTCTTTTAACGATCCCATGGTGTGGGTATCTAGGGGGATCAAACTTATCAAACACATTACTAGTGAGGGGGAATTACTGACCTTTGACCAGCTCAAACATAGACATGACCTTCCTAATTCCCATTACTTTAGATACCTCCAACTGCGACACGCTTTCCAGGCCCAGTTTAAGGACCGAGCTATTGAATCTGCTTACGTCTGAGGAACTTTCTAAAACATTATCTGTTACATACAAAGAATGGTTTAAAAAAAGGTCAATGGCAGTAGCCAAGTGTAGGGAAAGGTGGGAAGCAGAGGTCCCCGACATCCAGGGTGAGGAATGGGATGACATGTGAGATCATCCCTTTCAACACCTGGTGGCGGCAAAAGATAGACTTATCCACTTCAAATTCTTGCACAAAATGTGTTATACCCCAGCTAGACTGGCTACCATGTACCCGAATGTCATGGCAGAATGTTGGAAATGTACTTGTTCACCTGCGGCTGCCAACCTCATATTTTGTGGGTGCCCTCGGATCCAACAGTTCTGGACTGAGGTTACCTCCTGCATAACCTAGGTCCTGGTGGTTCTTGACCCGCTGATAATCAGAGTGTGTCTCCTTGGATTGGTAGAAGAGGTGGTTCCATCTCGGGCTCACAGAACTCTAATCAATATCCTAGTGTTTTATGGTAGAAAGGCCATACTATTACTTTGGAGGAAACCTGAAGCCCCCTCCCTAGTTTTTTGGAAGGGGCTAGTGAATTCAATGATGCCTTATTATAAAGCGACATACTTGTCAAGGGGATGTGGAAATAAATTTGATAAAGTGTGGCAAGCGTGGTATAATTCTGATGTAACGGTGGTGTAGGAGTCTTATGAAATGTGGAATAGCCATTGGGTGTCCATCCTTTAACACCTGGGTTGGGATTAGGAGACATCAGAGGCCCAAAGAGCACTGGCTGGTTTTCACTGCTGGAAATCTACAGCTATGAATGGGTTTCATGATGGAGGTGAGCGGGCACTGTATGGTCAATCCTGACATGTATTGAGTAACAGGTGTATTTTTTTTTTTGTCTGGATGCAATGTTTCTGAAAGGTGCATGAAGGAACTGAGTCTTGGGTTGTTGGGGGGGGGGGGGGTCGGGGGTGGGGAGGTCAGTCACTTAATGTCTAGTTAGAGATATTGTTAGTCAGTTCTGCTGTTATTGTAAATGTTGGCCATGTTGGCCATATGAGTGACTCGGTGATGTGCCGGGTCGCTATTTCATTGTATGTCTTGCAAGAAATAATAAAAAAAGAATTTTACAAAAAAAAAAAAAAGTATCCACTGGATATACGCCATATCTCCTCACATATTCAGGAATACTTTACGCTTAATGATGTCCCTGAGATGCCTGCCCTGACCCAATGGGAAGCACATAAGTGCATAATTCATGGTAAATTCTTAGCCATTGCAGATAAACTTAAGTAAAGGCACCAGGCCATGGTTGACTCTCTCATTGCCCTTATTAAGCATTTGGAAATTGTTCATAAACAAACTAGAGCATTGAATACAGGCTGGGAATTGAATACGACTAGAGTGTCATTGTTGGAGGAACTGGGTAAAAAATCTAGTTTTATGCTAAGCCAAAAATTATTCCATGAGCAAGGCAATAAATGTGGAAGGTTTTTGGCAAGTTTAGTTCAAACCAAAAGGGCCACCGCTACAGTACGTCATATGTAACTCCTCAGACCATCTCCACTCCAAAAATTAGAACATAGCCAGACAATTTGAATCATAGTACTATAAGTTATATAACCTCTCCCCTGACCCAGCGAGTCCCACGGCGACATCTTCCAAAGAACGGAATATTGCGGCGTTCCTTCATGAATATGGGTCTTCTCCCATTTCCAAGGAAACGCCTAAACAATTGGCGAAACCCATCTCTGCAGAAGAATTTCTTGGAGCACTTAAGGCCAGGAAGCCAGGTAAAAGCCAGGTCCAGAGAGACTGACAGTGCAATACGTTTGTCAATGATCTCCTACCCAGGTTTCTTGCCTTTTGCTCTTTAGCAACACACCCTCAAGCTCCTAGTCAACTACTCTGGAAGCTCCCATTACAGTCATCCCAAAAGAGGGAAAGGATGTGTCACAGGTATCCAATTATCGCCCAATATCTTTAATAAACATGGACGTAAAAATCTACTCCAAAATCTTGGCTAATTGTCTTCTCCCGCTGCTACCTGCCCTGTTCTCAAAAGACCAGGTCTGTTTCGTTCCTGGCAGAGAAGAAAGGAAAAACACAACAAAAGCATTGAACTTGCATTATTGGCTATCTTCTCAAGGTTGGCAAGGTTTCTTTCTCTTCCTTGATGCCATAAAGGCATTTGACAGTGTGGCCTGGGATTATATGGCTGCTGTCCTACTCTCAATAAGTCTACTTCCTTGCATGAGTGCCAGTATACTAGCATTTTACTCAAATCCCACGGCCTGGGTGCGTGTTAACATCCTTCTGTCAGATCCCCTGGGCAACAGGATGAGACAAGGCTGTCCCCTATCCCCTATCCTCTTCATACTCACTTTGAAGCCCTTTCTGAAGCGATTGCGCTCCAATCCCAACAGCAAAGGCATCACAGTCAACGAACGGACTTACAAACTTGCAGTCTTTGCTGTGTTGTTATTTTTATCGGAACCACATGTGTCAATGCCTAATCTTCTTTGCGACCTTGACCATTTTCAATACATGTCCAATTTGAAGGTGAACTATGCAAAATCCCAAGCTCTCAATATCTCACTTTCAGATGAAGAAGTGGCATGATGTAAAGCTAATTTCCCTTTTATATGGAACCCGGTAGAAATGACTTATCTCGGCATGAAGTTACCTGTACGCTTCTACCGCCGAAACTATCTCACAGTGTTAGATACTGTAATATGCAATCTGAAACAATGGGCAGGCCTTACAGTTTCCTAGTTTGTTAGAGCATACATCCTGAAAATGACTGTGCTACCTAAGTTTCTGTACGTTATGCAAACAGTTCCCATAGTGGTGCCTCCAGCGTTCTTGGCCTCGTTTTGATGCGCCTGCTGGACTTTTCTCTGGCAGAGTTAATGACCCAGAATGAAAGCCTTAGCCTCCCAAAACATAAAGGTGGTATTGGATTACCAGACCTGCAAAAATACTATTGGGCATGCATACTAACCAGAAGAGTTGACTGGTCAATCCATGAACCCCTCAAGGATTGGGTAACACTCGAAAATTAATTTCCTACCCTACCCTTACACCTAATCCCCTGGCTGTTATTCCACCATATCCCGAAAAAGAGGTACAATCTCACCCCTTGATGTATCCCCCGCTATTGGCCCTTCGCCATACTTATGGGTTTACTCCAGACACTGATGAACCAAGACCACTTATATCTCTTCACCACAACCCTGATTTTCTGCTGGGTATGTCCCCAGCCTTTTAAGGTATATCTGGCCTCATATAGATTACTTGGCCTCACACTTTTTCTGCAGGAAGAAATTTCTCACGTATGTGGAGATTAATTCTCTTACTGCCTCAAATAAATTCACATTTTGGTCATATTTCCAAATAAATGTATATTTTTGTAACCTTTGTGTTGTTGTGCCTAAAAAGTCCAAGCTCTCTTTATCGAATTTCTCCTTATTTCCAAATACGGCAATATCCTAAACCTCAGGGTCACACCCTCTTGCAGACCAGATCACTTACCCCACTTGAATCGCTTTGTACAAAGTTAAACCTGCAGCGTCATATGCTTTTGAGTATATACTTATCTCTTTTCACTGAACAAACAGCTTTTTGCCAGTTCCTACTGTATGGTGTGGGCAAGAGATCTGGAGATACAGTTTTTAGAGGACTGGGAAGGGCTTTGCACATACATTCACAAAGAATCGGTAGATACGGTGACTCAAGAGAATGGGTACAAGCTTTTTATCCAGTGTATAGGACTCCGGATCTGCTTGATAAATTCTACTCCTCTCTTCCCAATCTTTTCTGGCACTGTAACGCAGGGGAAGGCCAATTCCTGCACATCTGGCTGACTGCTGCTGTGTCAGTGCCAGGACTCTCACTCGGAGGAGGAAGAAGTTTGCCTCCTAATGTTTACACAGCACCAAGGAGGAGAACGTGAAAGTCCGGGGGAGCCGAAGGCTGAGACCACCAGGGAACAGTCGGCGCCACGTGGGGGGAGCTAGTGTGTCATTCGTGTTCCTTGCCAACTTTTGATCCGCCTCCAACTCATTTAGAGCCTGCTTATCACCGTGATTTGGTAAGCACAATCTACAGCCACGGTGGTGGGGTTTTTTTCACTTCCCTCCCCCCTTTGTTTTTGGTTGTTGTTATGTGCACACCAGGGTGTTTGGTATGTTTGTCTGTCCATGCTTAATATTTAAAATACTACACCATGGCCAGTTTCCTTTTGTTTGTTTTTTCTCCTGCATCCACTGAGGGTATTTGATTTGAAAAACGGACGGTGCTGACTGGTCTATCATTCCAAAGGCCCTGGCAGGGTTTTTTGCCATCCGCTCATATCATTGGTATTTCTGGTAAGAGCAATCATAGCTCATTTGGATTATTATTTACGTTCAAACCGAACATCCTACCATTTTGGAGATTTGGACTTTATATTATTTTTTAAATATTTGTTGGTGTTAGGTTATACTATCACTTTACTTCAAACATAAGATTTTTGTTTAGCGCAGTTTATAAATTCTTTTTGTTTTGATTGGTGTTGTCGCACTGTTTACTGCTGCTTAATTTTATATGCTTCTAGCGCGGAATTTTTTTGTTATATACATCTGGTGGACATGCCCCATTTCAAAAACCTTCTGGCAGGCAGTTCACATGATTATTACGACTGTCACAATTGATGTGCTGGACTACTCTCCTGCACAATATTGATTACACCATAGTTACATAGTTACATAGTTAGTCAGGTTGAAAAAAGACAAGTCCATCAAGTTCAAGCAAAAAAAAAAAAAAAATACAATCCCATATGCACAAACCTACACCCACAGTTGATCCAGAGGAAGGCAAAAAACCCCAGCAAAGCATGCTCCAATTTGCTACAGCAGGGAAAAAAATTCCCTCCTGATCCCCCCGAGAGGCAATCGGATTTTCCCTGGATGAACTTTATCTATAAATGTTAGTACCCAGTTATATTGTGTACATTTAGAAAAGAATCCAGGTCTTTTTTAAAGCAATCGACTGAGCTTGCCAGAACCACCTCTGGAGGGGCTCTTATTGTGAAGAAACCTTTCCGTATTTGAAGATAAAATCTCTTTTCCTCTAGACGTAAAGAGTGCCCCCTAGTCCTCTGTGATGATCTTAAAGTGAATAACTCAACAAAAAGTTCACGATATGAACCCCTTAAAACCCCCCTCAATCTCCTCTTCTCAACAGGGAATAGATTCAGTTCCTCTAATCAGATTCCTCATAGTTGAGCTCCTCCATGCCTCTTATCAGTTTGGTTGCCCTTCTCTGAACTTTCTCCAGTTCCCCAATATTCTTTTTGAGAACTGGTGCCCAAAACTGAACTGCATATTCCAGATGAGGTCTTACTTATGATTTGTACTGGGGCAAAATGATATCTCTCTCTCTGGAGTCCATACCTCTCTTAATACATGAAAGGACTTTGCTCGCTTTGAAAACCACAGCTTGGCATTGCATGCTATTATTGAGCTTATGATCTACCAGAGTCCCCAGATCCTTCTCCACCATTGATTCCCCCAGTTGTACTCCCCTAGTATGTATGACACATACATATTCTTAGCCCCCAAGTGCATAGCTTTACATTTATCAACATTAAACCTCATTTGCCACTTAGTTGCCCAAGTAGATAGTGCATTGAGGTCGGCTTGTAAATTGGAGACATCCTGTAAGGACGTTATTCCACTGCATAGCTTAGTGTCATCTGCAAAGACAGAAATGTTACATTTAATCCCATACCCTATATCATTTATAAAGTTATTAAAAAGTAAGGGCCCCAGCACTGAACCTTGGAGTACACCACTGATAACCTTAGACCATTCCGAGTACAAGTCATTAACCACTACTCTCTGAATTCTGTCTTTTAGTCAGTTTTCTATCCATTTACAAATTGATCTTTCCAAGCCTGTAGACTTTACCTTACACATGAGCCGTGTGTGGGGAACTGTGACATCTCTATCCAAAAAAAACATACTTCAAATCACTCTCTATGTACATGGTCAATGCTGCCTGACAAAGACTGAATCGTATAGGAGAGATAGAGGAACTGATTCATATTTCTCAGAACAGACTTTCAAAGTTCACGACTACATGGTATTGCTGGTCTTTTTTCAAAACAACTCAACTTTATAAGTTACTGGTCTTCTGGGAATAGTAACCATAATTGAAGAGCCTCACTCCATTATGACTGGTTTAACTTGGGTAATACCTGTCTTTGTCCTCTGAAGCAAGGGGGGGGGGGGGGGGGCAGGGTTGTGGTGGATTGAGAGAACATCCCACCCCAAAGTGATCACTCCTATCCCCCTTTCATTTTTAGCCTTCTTTTTCGCTTTTTCTTTCTTCTTTTCACTTTTCTTCACTTTCCATTTTCCTCTGCATCTATTGTATCTTCCATTCCTTTTTCTCTCCTTTTTTTTTTCCTTTTTCTTTCTGGGTTTACCAGTGGTAAGTAACATTTAGACCCCTAGAACCCTGATTGAGTTCCTCTACGTCTCACTTTTTAACTCTCAAATGGATGAGGTCATTTGAATCTTCAGCTCAACCACATATATTTACTTGATATTGTGTGCAACATACTGTGCTATAATATTGTTTTTTTTTTGTTTTTTTTTTTGCTCTGTTTGTCTCTTTACATTTTGTTATCACCAAGACTGCTTAATTTTTATGCTACCGTATCTACCACACTTGATGTTGTGCATGAACGTGTTCTTTATTTTGTATATGAGTCAGCATACCAATAAAGAATATTATGTAAAAAAAAAGAAATGCGGAGAATGCACTGTGCCTGAGTTAGAGGATTCATTTTTTTCTATTGTTCTGTACAGTTTACAGTAGCAATTCTCTGAAAATACCCCAAGTTGTAGTCATAAACTTTATACCTTACTGAAGGAGTAATTATCACTTTAGCTTGCATTCAGGTTCATATAAATTAGAAAAGAAATTTCCCTGAATATGACTGTATATTTGCAGCAAGCTTAGAACTAAGCATACAATTATGTCAAAAACAGTAATTCAGCCCCTTAAACTCTAAATACAGAAGCAATGCTGCTGAAAGAGAATTTTTTGCGGGAAATAACACTGCTGTAGGTATAAAATGCAGGCTCCTTTGTAACAGCAGGAACTGGCTGACTTTTGTATTTAGCTGTCTGTTCTACAGCAGGCAGTCTGACGGCTGCCTTCTGTCGAACAGGCATGCTGGAAAACCAGTATTAAATCAGCCAATGCATGTACTCCCTTTTCCCCATTCTTGCAATCATTGAAAAATTCACTCTGCTACACACTGATTACCAATACAATTTTACTTGGGATCAACGTAAGGCCCTGGAGGCATTAGAGAATAGAGATATTATCATCAAGCCCTCAGATATAGGTGGGGAAATTGACACCTCAATTTTATGAAGAGATGTGTAAAGCTATTTTGAGCAATTCTAGTTAGTATGAACTTATCCCGGCAACCCAAATTGAGGGATATAAAAACAAATACCGTAAATTTTGGCATACTGTGAAACCTTAATAAATAATGATACATTTGAGTATCACAATTTCCTAAAATATCATCATTTTACTGTTTGCCCAAGACCCATAAAAGCCAATTGTATCTGGAATAGGCTCGTGACCAAAAATGCCAGCAAATTTGCTGACTTTTATCTGATGCCCCACGGTACTCGTTTGTCATCATACATAAAAGACACAATTGAGCTTTTGAAAATTATTTATTGTGTGTGTGTGTCCTGATGCCCTGCTCATAGCAATTGATATAGAAGCGTTATATTCTAGCATTCCCCACAAGCAGGGCATTGGGGTCGTGAAGGCCTTTCTCCAGGAACAAGATCCGACCACTTGGCCCTTCAATGTCTTCATCCTTACTCATAATCACTTCACCTTCCTAAGAAACCACTACCTCCATGTGCAAGGGGTGACTATGGGCACCTCATGTGCATCAGCTAATCTCTTCAATGGGGGTGAAGGGGGGAGGGAAGGAGTGCTCCATCTTTTCAGATGAAACTTTATCCACATATATTGGGTATGTGGCCAGATGGTATTGCTATATAGATGACATGTTGGTGATTTGGACTGATACACCTGCCCAACTAAAACAATTTATGCAAATTTTCATTTCATGAGCATAAAATTTCATTCTTAGACATGAAAATCTTTATACAGCCCATTGATACTCTGGCCACAGCACAATTTATAAAATCTACTTCTGGCAATTCAATACTGCACACAACTAGCTCCTACCCTTCCAGTTTAGTGAAGAGTATACTGTATGCCCAGTATTCTAGACTTTGCTACAACTGCACTCTAGAATCTGACTTTAGATTGCAGGCTATACAGCTCCAAAGCAGACTGCTTCAAAGGGGATATAGCAAGGCTATGCTTAACCACTGCAATACAGTGAAAAACGACCACAGTGCAGCTCTCTTATTTTGGGAGGGCATCCATGGACATCCTCCCAGAACCACAAACCCCCCCACTCCCCCGCGCACCCGCTGAGGCACGCATCAGGCACGCTTTGTGACTGCTGTGTCCTTTGGACACAGCTGATTACAGATCATGGTAAAAGGCCAATCACAGTGCCCCTTTACCATCTGATCAGCTGTGTCCAATCACAGCTGATCACATGTAAACAGACTTTCCGGTTAACAGCAGCCCTTTCCTCACACGCAGTCTCTGTGTGAGGAAAGGAAAGCCGATAACCAGCAAACATGTCAGCACACAGTTTACACTGATGATCAGAGCAATGATCATCAGTGCCCTGATTATCAGTGCAGCCGCATCAGTGCCAATTAGTGCATTTCAGTGCAGCTTATCAGTGCTCATCAGTGCCCATCAGTGCCACCTATCAATGCCCATCGGTGCCACCTCATCAGTGCAGCTTATCAGTGCCCATTAGTGCCACCTCACCCCAAACTCACTCATCCATGTCTTTATGGACCTTGCTTTGTGCACTGGTTCAAATCATTTGGTAGGGGAGGGATTATGGTGTGGGGTTGTTTTTCAGAGGTTGGGCTTGGCCCCTTAGTTCCAGTGAAGGGAACTCTTAAGGTGTCAGTATACCAAGACATTTTGGACAATTTCATGCTCCCAACATTGTGAGAACAGTTTGGGGATAGCCCTTTCCTGTTCCAACATGACTGCGGACCAGTGCACAAATCAAGGTCCATACAGACATGGATAAGCAAGTTTGGTGGGGAGGAACTTGACTGACCTCAACCCGATAGAGCCCCTTTGAGATTAATTAGAGCGGATACTGCGAGCTAGGCCTTCTTGTCCACATCAGTGCCTAACCTCACAAATGCGCTTCTGGAAGAATGGCCAAGCATTCTCATAGACACACTCCTAAACCTTGTGGACAGCCTTCCCAGAAGAGTTGAAGCTGTAATAGCTGCAAAGGGTGGGCCAACTCAATGTTGAACCCTACGGACTAAGACTGGGATGCCATTAAAGTTCATGTGTGTGTGTAAAGGCAGACGTCTCCATACTTTTGGTAATTTACGGTATACACCTATGGATGTGTTTGTTTTTCAATGACTGTAGATATGTACCACCGGGGTATCCATGGATTGCATGGCCTCTGCTTCTGTGTAGGTCTGTATGTATGAGGCTATCTTGAAGTTAGATAAGGTTGGTTCAAACTTTCATTCTTACCAGTTCATGCACTGACTCTGTGGATCTCCTGCAGCCCTGTGCACTAAAAGGATGACTGTGGAAGATGCTGGTACTTTGAGCATCTATACAGGAGGATGTAGCTAGTTTGTGGTGATTGGCTGGCAATGTGGATCTTATTAGGCATTGTCTGTGAGGTGATTTTGGAGCTATGTTGGTTTATATTTTATATGTGCGCTTCTCTTTTTTTTTTTTGGTTCCCTGTAGTTGCTTATACTGATCTAATAGATGGCTACTGGATGTAGGTAGCATCCCTCTTCCTGAATATATTCTAAGCGGGCACCAGTTGCAGTGAAGGGACTATCTCTTTTTTGTCAAGATGGATTGACTGACCTGGTGCAGGGACTGGGGTCACCCACTCACAGATTTGATCGTGAGAAGTTAGTGCAATTTTTGCATGGGGTTGGCTTATCGGTTTTTGCCTATTAGTACCCCATTAGTATTGTGGGACCATACTGGATTAGTGCTAAAATCTTGGTTGCCCACCGCCCCCTTTTTTAACTAACTTCTATGTTTGGATTGGGATATAACTTACTGCAGACTCCCACTAGTCAGGTGGGTGGACATTATTCCAGTATTTACCTATGTAGCAGTGCCCTCATGGGTCACTATGTGTTCTAGCATCCACACATTTCACCCTGCTGGTCAGACATTGATTTTGCCACACTTTACCAGACAATGAACAGTCTCTTGCTTTTTTTTGTTGTTTTTATTAGGAGATTAAACTTGAATGGGGAAAAGGGACATGGGATGCCCAGATAATGAATACTTCTCAATAAAATCAATGTTGGTTGAGTCTAAATTTGACAGTCTCTTTCTCTGCACATCTCCTCCAGCACACTACTTAAGATCACTTGCTTCACTTCACTGTCCAAATCTAGGTTCCTGTCACCATTAGCACATGGCAAGGTGTCACTCTGAATAAGTCCTAACGTTTTCCTAATAGCCCTTTACAGGCAGGGGTTTGCAGCCCCCTTTGTGGTAGCAACCGTTTTAGTTGAGAAGAATAACTGCTAACTGACACTTGGTGGACTACTGATCCCAGCATGTCCAATGCAAATCCTGGCAGCCCTCATGGCTGCAACAACTTGACTCCAAAACAACACCACAGTCTCTCCCGCTTGCTCCACATCCAAATCCTGGCATGTCTCTCCCAGAGCTTCACAGTCTAGACATGTGCAGGATGAAAAAATTTGTTTCGTTTCGATTCGTTATTTAACTAAATTCGTTTAGTTAAATTCGTTGCATTCATTACATTAGTTTTCGGAATTCATTTTGTTTCGTATTCAAATTTGAAAAATTTGCCCGTATTCGAAAAAAACTATCAGATTCGAAAAAATTCTACTGCATTCAAAAAAATTTGACCAAATTTGAAAAAGTAAACTATATATAACCATTTTGCGAAATTCGTATAGAATGAAAGTGAATTCGAATAGAATAGAAAATAATAGCACAGAAAAACAATAGAACAATATATTCTATTCTAATCTTTTATATTCGAATTCATTCTGTGCCAAATTCCAATTTCAGGAGATGGAGATGGAAAAGAATAGCATAAAAAAAACAATAGACCAGCATAGAAAAAATATTATATATATACATCTTCCAAAATTCGAATTTTGAAATCAAATTTGAATAGAAAAGATGGGAAAATAATAGAAAATAATAGGACAGAGTAGCATAGAAAAACAGAACAGAATAGAATAAAATATAATATATATATTATATTTTATTCTATTCTGTTCTATTGTTTTTCTAGTTTATTCTTTTCTATTATTTTCTATTCTAATCTTTTCTATTCAAATTCAAATTCATTATATATGAAATTCGAATTTCAGAAGCCATCTTCCGAAATTCGAACTTCGTATAGAATGAATTCAAATTCGAGTAGAAAAGTTTAGAATAGAAAAGAATAGCACAGAAAAACAATGGAAGAGAATAGAAAAAAAATATAATATATTCTATTCTAATCTTTTCTAGAAAAGATTAGAATAGAATAGAAAATAATAGAACAGAATAGCATAGAAAAACAATAGAACAGAATAGAATAAAATATAATATATACTATATTTTATTCTTTTCTGTTCTATTGTTTTTCTAGTCTATTCTTTTCTATTATTTTCTATTCTAATCTTTTCTATTCAAATTCGAATTCATTTTATACGAAATTCAAATTTCGGAATATGGTTATATATGGAATAGAATGAAATAGAACTCTAATAGAAAAGACTAAAAAAAAATGTTTTTTTCGATTCTGTTCTATTGTTTTTTCTATTCTAGTCTTTTATATTAGAGTTCTATTTCATTCTATTCCATATATAACCATATTTAAAAATAAAATGAATCTGAATTTGAATAGAAAAGATTAGAATAGAATATATTATATTTTTTTCTATTTTGTTCTATTGTTTTTCTATGCTATTCTTATCTATTATTTTCTATACTATTCTAATCTTTTCTATTCGAATTCAAATTCATTCTGTACTAAATTTCAATTTCAGAAGATGGTTATATTATATACTGTGTATATATATATATATATATATATATATATATATATATATATATTTCTATTCTGTTCTATTGTTTTTTCTATTCTAGTCTTTTCTATTAGAATTCAATTTCATTCTATTTGTATATAACCATTTTCCAAAATTCGAATTTCGTATAGAATGAATTCGCATTCAAACAGAAAAGATTAGAATAAAATAGAAAATAATAGCATAGAAAAACAATAGACCAGCACAGAAAAAATATATATATAAAATCTTCCAAAATTCGAATTTCGTATAGAATGAATTTGAATTCAAGTAGAAAAGATTAGGATAGGATAGAAAAACAATAGAACAATAGAACAGAAAAAAATAATGTATATATATATAACCATCTTCCGAAACTCGAATTTCGTATAGAATGAATTCAAATTCAATAATAAAAAATAAGAATAGAATATATTATATTTTTTCTATTCTGTTCTATTGTTTTTCTATAAAAGTGATGAAAGACTAATGCGCACAACCAAATTCTCACAGGATCACGGGCATTAAACAACGATTAGAGAAGCTGCCTACATAGGAGGTGGCCTCACCCACCCTAAATAAGTAGCGTATTACAGATCAAAATTATGTGGCGCTAGTCTAAGTATGCTAACAAATGAGAAAAATATATGCTTCCTTACTGCTCAATAACCAAAAACTCTCAATAGACAATAATCACTTCACCCATTGGGGGGCAGCAAAATCAACAAGCTTTAGAATACTGGTGAGTGAAACAAAATTAACTATGTGTCATCCAATAAATCAAGTATTCTTCAAATCAAACTAAGTGAAACTGTGACTAAGTGCTACTTAAAACCCAGTCGAACAATGAAAAAAATATATAATTCCTCAAAATGTGTCATCCATAGTGTAAAATATTCTTCAACTCAATATATGATGAAAACTGTACTACAATATGAAATGCAACTCATATATCACATAATAAATACAAAGTGATCAAGTGCAAAAAAATGTGGCAATAAATGCACCGACGTGCATATAAATCCGATTCGGAAATAGGCTCCCAGAGTCCAACACCTCCCCCAAAACAATAAAAAAATATAATAAAATTAAAATATAAAAATAAAAATAGTGAAAAAAATAGTGACAATAAATTGTGATCAAGTCCAAAATAATGATGCTTCATGCAATGTGATTCATAGTGTCCATATAAATGGTTGATATCAGCATGCCAGTAGCGTGACTTGTGCTGGATTCATATACTTGGAAAACTGGTGCAGCACACAGGTGTTTCCCCCAGCCTCTCACCTCTATCAGCGGCACCCAGTGGGCCAAGTCAGGCCAGTGGTTAGTAATCCTCTGTGTGTGATGGTGCTCCAGCAGCCGTCCCTCTCTTCCTACAGGTATATCTGGGTCAAAATTCTTTAGCAAGTCACCAGCGCTCCCACCGGCCCCAGAATGACAATGAAGAAGGAGATGCTCCCATAGTAAAGTACTTCCAATGCACGTTTATTAAAAAAAGTAGTAACTTACATTAAAATCTGGAAATGTCAGCGGAATGACAGTAGAGACACTCAGGCTTCCGGGTACGGCCGTCCCCGGGAAGCGTCGGCACCTGGCTCCTCCTACCCTGACGCGTTGCGTCACACCCACGTGACTTTATCAAAGGGATGAGGAGTCCGGTGCCTGTTAGCCAGCTTATAACAGCGCCGCCGTCATGGCAACGATGTCAACATAGTTAAAAACCAATCATGGGTATGTGATTACGGAACACTTCCCAAGTACTCTTGATCCTACATGGGCAGTGCTGCTTCATACATAAATTAATCTAAACAACAATTCATTTAAAATAACACATACAAAGTATATGAGAATATATGTATATTAGATGTATATTCAAATTTACAATTATTATAGACTAGAATTTTCCCTTCACTACTCCCACCTAGTGGTGATTCAGGAAATGACAGCCAATCAATAATTCTGAAGTCTAGCAAACAACGAATTGTAACAAACAAATAAAATCTAGCAGGAAACAATGAATGTGACAGATATCTCCATGGGGAAAGTTATAACTAGAAGGTATCTCATACTTGTCTCTCCAATGGGGACACCAACAAGGCTTAAGTTCACTGATAAAACTATCAGGCAGGGAGACAACAAAAAGCATATTCAAAATTGAAAAACACATATAATCTACCAGGCCGGAAAATAAGAAAAACAGATCCGACTCCTAAAATTGGGGAAAGATCATTAGCTGGGAAATATCTTGCTCCACCCATAAAAGTATAAATATATAAAACAACAAGGAATAATGGACACATTAAAAAAAAAAAAAAAAAAAAAAAAAAAATTAAATTAATAGATCTTAACAAAATATATTCAAATCCAAGGTGTAATCTTCATCTCAATTAAGAACCAGATATTTGCTGATTGGACCAAAAACTATGATCTGCAATAACGGCATATAAAATTCATCAGCTAATCATAAAATTTCTCTTTACAGTTAATGGAATAAAAACACAAAATATAACGTAAAAAAATTCCAATTAAAAATTAGAGATAAAACAGTTAAGATCAAATTCTACGTTGTGTCCAGACGGCGTTAAAGTGCGTAATTCGTGAATCCATTTGGACTCAGCCTGACTGATCTTAATAATTTTATTGTCGCCTCTCCAGTGGGCTTTATATTTCTCTATTCCGCACACTCTCAATGATGAGGGGTCACTATTATGGTACTGTGCATAATGCTTGGAGAGACTATGTTTGTCAAAACTTTTCTTAATATTCCTTACATGCTCTTTCAATCTTATCCACAGTGCTCTTTTGGTTCTGCCGACATATTGGATTCGGCAGGGGCATTCCAAAAGATAAACGACTCCTTCACTCCTACACGAGATAAAATCTTTTATTTCATAGTTCTGTGACGTGACAGTAGATGTAAAAGATAGTTTCTTCTTTTTCTCTTCTCTCGTGTGTTTACAAGTGTAGCAATTTTTGCATGGATAAAACCCCTTCCCTTCAAAGAAGGAGAATTTTTTCTTTTTGGGGGGATCTACAACATTCTTTGCCAGGCGGTCCCTTAGGGTTGGAGCTCTCCTATATACAAATTTAGGTTGGTTAGATAAGATAGTCCCTAAGTGACGATCCATTTTGATAATATTCCAATGTTTTCTGACTATTTTTTCAATTTGTTTATATTGTATATTGAAGTCCATAATAATAGGTACATTTTCTTCGTGGTTCTGAATTTTTTCTCCATCCCGTACCAATTTTTCTCTATTCATTGCCCTAACGTCATTGATTTTTTCTTCTATAAATTTGGTCTCATAACCCTTCTGGACAAATCTTTGTCCAATCATTTTGGCTTGTTCTAAAAATGTTTCCTCACAGGTGCAATTTCTTCTCAATCTGACCAGCTGGCCTTTTGGTATATTCTCCAACCATACAGGATGGTGGCAGCTATCTAAAGGCAGGTAGCTGTTCCTATCAACTGTCTTGAAGTACGTTTGGGTATGTATCTTGGTACCTTCTTTCTTTATTTGAAGATCAAGGAAGTTGATTTGTTCATCACTAATTTCCCATGTTAATTTTATACCTTTATTATTAGTATTGAGATGAAAACAAAAGTCACTAAGGCTTTCTCTATTGCCGCTCCAGATTATAAAAATGTCATCAATAAAACGTTTGTAAAATACCAACTGTTGCGGTCGGTTATTGTAAAGTGCTTCTTCTTCCCACTCCGACATATACAGGTTAGCAACACTAGGTGCGTACTTTGCACCCATTGCAATTCCACAGATCTGTTTGTAGTATTTGCTATTATGCCAAAAATAATTGGAATCTAGGCTATATTGCAAACATTCTAGTATAAATCTCCTTTGCTTGCATTTCAGGTTACTCATCTTTCTCAAAGCCCACTTTGTGGCCTGTATAGCTTCATCATGGTTGATGACCGTATACAGGGATGAGACATCTGCTGTTGCTAAATATACAAGGTCGTCACTCAGGTTAACTTCATCAAGGAGTTGGATAAGATGCTTCGTGTCTCTTAGGTAAGATCTCGTGATCTTAACCGCTGGTTGTAAAAACCAGTCAATATATTCGCCTATTCGTGCTCCCACCGAATTGATCCCATTCACTATAGGCCTTCCTGGGGGTTTAGATTTATCTTTATGTATTTTCGGTAGTGTGTAAATTACGGGTACTCTACACGTTTTAGGTTGTAAATATATGGCCTCTTTTTTAGTTAGGAGACCTTTATCCACTCCTTTCTGTATCACCTTGGCAAGTTCTTTTTTGTATTTGGTCGTTGGATTGTTCAGTAATAGCTGATAGGTGTCTTTATCATTGACCTGACGGTTGAGTTCCTCATTATAGTCGACTTTAGATTGGACCACAATGGCTCCTCCCTTGTCAGCCTGCCTTATAACAATATCATTTCTTGCTTCTAGTTTTTTTATTCCATTTTTTAAAATTCTGGACTCCCGCACATTTCTTGTTTTCAGTTCCTGTAGATCACTTAAAATCATCTTCTTAAAAACTTCTATGTGTCCATCATTCCCAGTAGGTGGATTAAAAAGAGATTTATTCTTCAGATTACTATATACAATCCCATTATTATCTAGTGTCCTCACACCCCTTTTTTCTAGTGGATTGCTGAGCATATACTTTTTTATATTCAAGCTCCTGATGAATTTATTGATGTCCACATATGCATTGAATTTATTGAGGTTCTTTTTTGGGGCAAATTTCAGTCCTTTATCTAGGACCCGAATTTCTTCCTGTGTTAATTCCACCCCACTGATATTAATAATGCCTTCCCCTAGTGTTCTCTTTTCCTTTTGTTTCTTGATTCCTGCTCGGCATCCTCTTCGCGTTTTTCGTTTTTTCCTTTTCTCTTTTCTAGAGATCTTCTCGGGGTATACCTTTGTTGCTCCTCCCTGTCTTGGTCTCTCTGCCCTTCTTGTTTCCTGTCTTCCCTTCTCCTCATTCTTCTGTCCAGGCTGTGATTTGGGGTACGTCTGTCGTACCTCTGTGGAGGACCCTCTCGATGATGACGTCTTGGAGAGTCTCGGTGGCGTTGTTCTAAAAAACGGTATGGTGATCTCTCTCGTTCATATCTATTCCATTGCTGTGGGGATCTCCCTCCATAATCCTGCCTTTGTAGCTGTTCATATCTGTTTTGTACCGGAATGGTGAAGTAATCCATACGTGTGGGGGAGCCTCCTCTTCTGTTATCATGTTGATAATATCCATAAACTCTTCTAGGTATTTCCTCTCTTCTTGTTCTATCAGAATATGGATTATTCCTTCCGCCATTATTCTCATAGTTTCTCCACCTAGAATCCGGAGATCTCCTATCCCATGGGGACTGGTGGTAAGGCCTCCCTTGATGGTTGTTAGAGTACCCATTGTTCTTCCAGAAGGGTTTTTTCCAGTTGTTACCCTTCCAGCCCTGTTTCTGTTGGGGGGTTCTGTAAGTATTATAATTTGCTTGGATTCCGTTGATCAATGTGGGTTCATCAACTTTATTATCTTGTGGGATCTCCGTCATTTTTACTTCTTTGACAGGGGTACTATTATTGGAGTTAATAATTACTTCTTCCGTTTTGTTCTGCCATTTAAACACAAGGTCATCATTGAAATCCTTCATATCTCTCTGATATTTCTTCCTTTTGCGTGCAGCTGTTTCTTTATCTTTCTTTTCCATATCACGATTCAATTGTTTAGATAATGCAATAAATTCTGGTAGTTCAGGAGCCTAATTTTCTTTTGTTTTCTTTTCCTTAGAAACTCCAGTAGTTCTAAACCCTTTTCATTGAAAAAGTGGAACCATTCATCAGTAGCTTCCTTATCTACTAGACCATCATTTATGGGAACTTCCCAGCGAAGTCTCCTGGGTACTATTTTATCTTTGATATATTTCTCATGTGTTATTAAGTCCCACCATGCATTAATTTTCTTCTCCATGAGATGTCCTATCTTCCTGAAGCCATTCTCAATATCTCCTACTTGCTTAATTTCCTGTTTATTGAAAACTGTATCTATGTCAAAAGTTCTATTGTCTAAAAACTGAAATACTTCCATGGTGTGCAGCACTAGAGAATGTGAGAAAGTGTCAAATAAAAGTGATGAAAGACTAATGCGCACAACCAAATTCTCACAGGATCACGGGCATTAAACAACGATTAGAGAAGCTGCCTACATAGGAGGTGGCCTCACCCACCCTAAATAAGTAGCGTATTACAGATCAAAATTATGTGGCGCTAGTCTAAGTATGCTAACAAATGAGAAAAATATATGCTTCCTTACTGCTCAATAACCAAAAACTCTCAATAGACAATAATCACTTCACCCATTGGGGGGCAGCAAAATCAACAAGCTTTAGAATACTGGTGAGTGAAACAAAATTAACTATGTGTCATCCAATAAATCAAGTATTCTTCAAATCAAACTAAGTGAAACTGTGACTAAGTGCTACTTAAAACCCAGTCGAACAATGAAAAAAATATATAATTCCTCAAAATGTGTCATCCATAGTGTAAAATATTCTTCAACTCAATATATGATGAAAACTGTACTACAATATGCTAGTGCTGCACACCATGGAAGTATTTCAGTTTTTAGACAATAGAACTTTTGACATAGATACAGTTTTCAATAAACAGGAAATTAACCAAGTAGGAGATATTGAGAATGGCTTCAGGAAGATAGGACATCTCATGGAGAAGAAAATTAATGCATGGTGGGACTTAATAACACATGAGAAATATATCAAAGATAAAATAGTACCCAGGAGACTTCGCTGGGAAGTTCCCATAAATGATGGTCTAGTAGATAAGGAATCTACTGATGAATGGTTCCACTTTTTCAATGAAAAGGGTTTAGAACTACTGGAGTTTCTAAGGAAAAGAAAACAAAATAAAATTAGGCTCCTGAACAAAACTATTGAAGAAATTAAAATTACGTTGGAACCTTCTAAAGAACTACCAGAATTTATTGCATTATCTAAACAATTGAATCGTGATATGGAAAAGAAAGATAAAGAAACAGCTGCACGCAAAAGGAAGAAATATCAGAGAGATATGAAGGATTTCAATGATGACCTTGTGTTTAAATGGCAGAACAAAACGGAAGAAGTAATTATTAACTCCAATAATAGTACCCCTGTCAAAGAAGTAAAAATGACGGAGATCCCACAAGATAATAAAGTTGATGAACCCACATTGATCAACGGAATCCAAGCAAATTATAATACTTACAGAACCCCCAACAGAAACAGGGCTGGAAGGGTAACAACTGGAAAAAACCCTTCTGGAAGAACAATGGGTACTCTAACAACCATCAAGGGAGGCCCTACCACCAGTCCCCATGGGATAGGAGATCTCCGGATTCTAGGTGGAGAAACTATGAGAATAATGGCGGAAGGAATAATCCATATTCTGATAGAACAAGAAGAGAGGAAATACCTAGAAGAGTTTATGGATATTATCAACATGATAACAGAAGAGGAGGCTCCCCCACACGTATGGATTACTTCACCATTCCGGTACAAAACAGATATGAACAGCTACAAAGGCAGGATTATGGAGGGAGATCCCCACAGCAATGGAATAGATATGAACGAGAGAGATCACCATACCGTTTTTTAGAACAACGCCACCGAGACTCTCCAAGACGTCATCATCGAGAGGGTCCTCCACAGAGGTACGACAGACGTACCCCAAATCACAGCCCGGACAGAAGAATGAGGAGAAGGGAAGACAGGAAACAAGAAGGGCAGAGAGACCAAGACAGGGAGGAGCAACAAAGGTATACCCCGAGAAGATCTCTAGAAAAGAGAAAAGGAAAAAACGAAAAACGCGAAGAGGATGCCGAGCAGGAATCAAGAAACAAAAGGAAAAGAGAACACCAGGGGAAGGCATTATTAATATCAGTGGGGTGGAATTAACACAGGAAGAAATTCGGGTCCTAGATAAAGGACTGAAATTTGCCCCAAAAAAGAACCTCAATAAATTCAATGCATATGTGGACATCAATAAATTCATCAGGAGCTTGAATATAAAAAAGTATATGCTCAGCAATCCACTAGAAAAAAGGGGTTTGAGGACACTAGATAATAATGGGATTGTATATAGTAATCTGAAGAATAAATCTCTTTTTAATCCACCTACTGGGAATGATGGACACATAGAAGTTTTTAAGAAGATGATTTTAAGTGATCTACAGGAACTGAAAACAAGAAATGTGCGGGAGTCCAGAATTTTAAAAAATGGAATAAAAAAACTAGAAGCAAGAAATGATATTGTTATAAGGCAGGCTGACAAGGGAGGAGCCATTGTGGTCCAATCTAAAGTCGACTATAATGAGGAACTCAACCGTCAGGTCAATGATAAAGACACCTATCAGCTATTACTGAACAATCCAACGACCAAATACAAAAAAGAACTTGCCAAGGTGATACAGAAAGGAGTGGATAAAGGTCTCCTAACTAAAAAAGAGGCCATATATTTACAACCTAAAACGTGTAGAGTACCCGTAATTTACACACTACCGAAAATACATAAAGATAAATCTAAACCCCCAGGAAGGCCTATAGTGAATGGGATCAATTCGGTGGGAGCACGAATAGGCGAATATATTGACTGGTTTTTACAACCAGTGGTTAAGATCACGAGATCTTACCTAAGAGACACGAAGCATCTTATCCAACTCCTTGATGAAGTTAACCTGAGTGACGACCTTGTATATTTAGCAACAGCAGATGTCTCATCCCTGTATACGGTCATCAACCATGATGAAGCTATACAGGCCACAAAGTGGGCTTTGAGAAAGATGAGTAACCTGAAATGCAAGCAAAGGAGATTTATACTAGAATGTTTGCAATATAGCCTAGATTCCAATTATTTTTGGCATAATAGCAAATACTACAAACAGATCTGTGGAATTGCAATGGGTGCAAAGTACGCACCTAGTGTTGCTAACCTGTATATGTCGGAGTGGGAAGAAGAAGCACTTTACAATAACCGACCGCAACAGTTGGTATTTTACAAACGTTTTATTGATGACATTTTTATAATCTGGAGCGGCAATAGAGAAAGCCTTAGTGACTTTTGTTTTAATCTCAATACTAATAATAAAGGTATAAAATTAACATGGGAAATTAGTGATGAACAAATCAACTTCCTTGATCTTCAAATAAAGAAAGAAGGTACCAAGATACATACCCAAACGTACTTCAAGACAGTTGATAGGAACAGCTACCTGCCTTTAGATAGCTGCCACCATCCTGTATGGTTGGAGAATATACCAAAAGGCCAGCTGGTCAGATTGAGAAGAAATTGCACCAGTGAGGAAACATTTTTAGAACAAGCCAAAATTATTGGACAAAGATTTGTCCAGAAGGGTTATGAGACCAAATTTATAGAAGAAAAAATCAATGACGTTAGGGCAATGAATAGAGAAAAATTGGTACAGGATGGAGAAAAAATTCAGAACCACCAAGAAAATGTACCTATTATTATGGACTTCAATATACAATATAAACAAATTGAAAAAATAGTCAGAAAACATTGGAATATTATCAAAATGGATCGTCACTTAGGGACTATCTTATCTAACCAACCTAAATTTGTATATAGGAGAGCTCCAACCCTAAGGGACCGCCTGGCAAAGAATGTTGTAGATCCCCCCAAAAAGAAAAAATTCTCCTTCTTTGAAGGGAAGGGGTTTTATCCATGCAAAAATTGCTACACTTGTAAACACACGAGAGAAGAGAAAAAGAAGAAACTATCTTTTACATCTACTGTCACGTCACAGAACTATGAAATAAAAGATTTTATCTCGTGTAGGAGTGAAGGAGTCGTTTATCTTTTGGAATGCCCCTGCCGAATCCAATATGTCGGCAGAACCAAAAGAGCACTGTGGATAAGATTGAAAGAGCATGTAAGGAATATTAAGAAAAGTTTTGACAAACATAGTCTCTCCAAGCATTATGCACAGTACCATAATAGTGACCCCTCATCATTGAGAGTGTGCGGAATAGAGAAATATAAAGCCCACTGGAGAGGCGACAATAAAATTATTAAGATCAGTCAGGCTGAGTCCAAATGGATTCACGAATTACGCACTTTAACGCCGTCTGGACACAACGTAGAATTTGATCTTAACTGTTTTATCTCTAATTTTTAATTGGAATTTTTTTACGTTATATTTTGTGTTTTTATTCCATTAACTGTAAAGAGAAATTTTATGATTAGCTGATGAATTTTATATGCCGTTATTGCAGATCATAGTTTTTGGTCCAATCAGCAAATATCTGGTTCTTAATTGAGATGAAGATTACACCTTGGATTTGAATATATTTTGTTAAGATCTATTAATTTAATTTTTTTTTTTTTTAATTTTTTTAATGTGTCCATTATTCCTTGTTGTTTTATATATTTATACTTTTATGGGTGGAGCAAGATATTTCCCAGCTAATGATCTTTCCCCAATTTTAGGAGTCGGATCTGTTTTTCTTATTTTCCGGCCTGGTAGATTATATGTGTTTTTCAATTTTGAATATGCTTTTTGTTGTCTCCCTGCCTGATAGTTTTATCAGTGAACTTAAGCCTTGTTGGTGTCCCCATTGGAGAGACAAGTATGAGATACCTTCTAGTTATAACTTTCCCCATGGAGATATCTGTCACTTTCATTGTTTCCTGCTAGATTTTATTTGTTTGTTACAATTCGTTGTTTGCTAGGCTTCAGAATTATTGATTGGCTGTCATTTCCTGAATCACCACTAGGTGGGAGTAGTGAAGGGAAAATTCTAGTCTATAATAATTGTAAATTTGAATATACATCTAATATACATATATTCTCATATACTTTGTATGTGTTATTTTAAATGAATTGTTGTTTAGATTAATTTATGTATGAAGCAGCACTGCCCATGTAGGATCAAGAGTACTTGGGAAGTGTTCCGTAATCACATACCCATGATTGGTTTTTAACTATGTTGACATCGTTGCCATGACGGCGGCGCTGTTATAAGCTGGCTAACAGGCACCGGACTCCTCATCCCTTTGATAAAGTCACGTGGGTGTGACGCAACGCGTCAGGGTAGGAGGAGCCAGGTGCCGACGCTTCCCGGGGACGGCCGTACCCGGAAGCCTGAGTGTCTCTACTGTCATTCCGCTGACATTTCCAGATTTTAATGTAAGTTACTACTTTTTTTAATAAATGTGCATTGGAAGTACTTTACTATGGGAGCATCTCCTTCTTCATTGTCATTCTGGGGCCGGTGGGAGCGCTGGTGACTTGCTAAAGAATTTTGACCCAGATATACCTGTAGGAAGAGAGGGACGGCTGCTGGAGCACCATCACACACAGAGGATTACTAACCACTTGCCTGACTTGGCCCACTGGGGGCCGCTGATAGAGGTGAGAGGCTGGGGGAAACACCTGTGTGCTGCACCAGTTTTCCAAGTATATGAATCCAGCACAAGTCACGCTACTGGCATGCTGATATCAACCATTTATATGAATCACATTGCATGAAGCATCATTATTTTGGACTTGATCACAATTTATTGTCACTATTTTTTTCACTATTTTTATTTTTATATTTTAATTTTATTATATTTTTTTATTGTTTTGGGGGAGGTGTTGGACTCTGGGAGCCTATTTCCGAATCGGATTTATATGCACGTCGGTGCATTTATTGCCACATTTTTTTGCACTTGATCACTTTGTATTTATTATGTGATATATGAGTTGCATTTCATATTGTAGTACAGTTTTCATCATATATTGAGTTGAAGAATATTTTACACTATGGATGACACATTTTGAGGAATTATATATTTTTTTCATTGTTCGACTGGGTTTTAAGTAGCACTTAGTCACAGTTTCACTTAGTTTGATTTGAAGAATACTTGATTTATTGGATGACACATAGTTAATTTTGTTTCACTCACCAGTATTCTAAAGCTTGTTGATTTTGCTGCCCCCCAATGGGTGAAGTGATTATTGTCTATTGAGAGTTTTTGGTTATTGAGCAGTAAGGAAGCATATATTTTTCTCATTTGTTAGCATACTTAGACTAGCGCCACATAATTTTGATCTGTAATACGCTATTGTTTTTCTATGCTATTCTTGTCTATTTTTTTCTATTCTATTCTAATTCGAATTCATTCTGTACCACATTTCAATTTCAGAAGATGGTTATATATATATATATATATATATATATATATATATATATATATATATATTATATATATATATAATATCTATATTATATTTTTTCTATTCTATTTTTCTATTCTAGTCTTTTATATTACATATATATATATATATATATATATATATATATATATATATATATATATATATATATATATATATATATATATAGAGAGAGATATATATATCTCTCTATATATATATATATATCTCTATATATATATATATATCTCTATATATATATATATATATATAGATATATATATATATATATATATATATATCTATCTATATCTATCTCTCTATATCTATATCTCTCATCTTCCAAAATTCAAATTTCATATAGACTGAAATCAAATTTGAATAGAAAAGATTAGAATAGAATAGAAAATGATAGAAAAGAATAGCATAGAAAAACAATAGAACAGAATAGAAAAATATTTTATTCTAATCTTTTATATTAAAATTCGAATTCATTTTATACCAAATTCGAATTTCAGAATATGGTTATATATGGAATAGAATGAAATAGAACTCGAATAGAAAAGACTAGAATAGAAAAAACAATAGAACAAAATAGAAAAAAAAAATATTTTTTTTAGTCTTTTCTATTAGAGTTCTATTTCATTCTATTCCATATATAACCATATTCCGAAATTCGAATTTCATATAAAATTAATTTGAATTAGAATAGAAAATAATAGAAAAGAATAGACTAGAAAAACAATACAATGCAACGAATTTAACGAAACGAATTTAGTTAAATAGGGAATCAAAACGAAACGAAACAATGTTTTTCATCCTGCACATGTCTAATTATATATATATATATATATATATATATATATATATATATATATATAGAGAGAGAGAGAGAGAGAGAGATATATATATATATATATATATATATATATATATATATATATATATATATATATAATATCTTCCAAAATTAGAATTTCGTATAAAATGAATTTGAATAGAAAACATTAGAACAGTATAGAAAAGAGACTAGAAAAACAATAGAACAGAATAGAATAAAATATATATATTATATTATATTCTGTCCTGTTCTATTGTTTTTCTAGTCTATTCTTTTCTATTCAAATTCAAATTCATTCTATGCGAAATTCGAATTTCAGAAGCCATCTTCCGAAATTCGAATTTCGCATAGAATGAATTCAAATTCGTATAGAAAAGTTTAGAATAGAATAGAATAGAATAGAAAAGAATGGTATAGAAAAACAATGGAACAGAATAGAAAAAAAATATTATATATATCTATCATCTTCTGAAATTCAAATTTCATATAGACTGAAAACAAATTTGAATAGAAAAAATTAGAATAGAATAGAAAATGATAGAAAAGAATAGCATAGAAAATCAATAGAACAGAATAGAAAAATATTTTATTCTGTTCTATTGTTTTTCTATTCTAATCTTTTCTATTCAAATTCAAATTCATTCTATACGAAATTCGAACTTCAGAAGCCATGTTCCGAAATTCGAATTTCGTATAGAATGAATTTGAATTTGAATAGAAAAGATTAGGATAGATATATATATGTATGTATATATGTATGTATATATGTATATCTATATCTATTTTATTGTATTTTTTAGAAAATCCTTTTCTATTTTTTTCGAATTCGATTCTAATTTGTTTTCGAATTCAATTGTTTTTTTATCGGATTCGTTTAAATTCGTTACTTTTGTAATTCGGAAATTCGTATGCATACGAATTTCCGAATAGTGAAAAATTTGTCCGAATTTCGATTTGGAACTAAACGAAATGCACATGTCTACTTCACACTGTGCTTCTCATTCACAGACTGGGCATGGATCCCTCCTGAATGACTTGCCTGGCAGTGCTCCCAACTGTCCTCTTTCCTGGACAACTCTCAATGACCGTGTAGAGAGAGGCTCCCTCCCAGCTCCTGAGCTCCAGGCCTGAGTTCACCCCCTCAGAAAGGGGGTTCCCTCAGACTGCGCCAGTCTAACACTCCATCATTCAGTTCTTCCACCCGACAACTCCTCCAACAGGCTAACCATGGGTATATATAGGAGGCCTGCCCCCTGCCAATCATAGTTAGGGATTGGTCGGGGCTTCCACATACACCCCATGTCACTCCAGCTCTCTGCCCTGCCTCTTTTCCAGAACCTTCTGAAAACCAGAGGATGTGCCCAAGAGCTGAAGCACATGTCAGTCACCTGCCACTACACTAAACCACTCCCCTTCCCCCAGATCAAAACAAACAGACCTAGCTCACAGCATAGGCCTGCTTAAATTTACCTGCGCTGACAGTACAAAACAAACCCGCTATTCTAGCACCTACCTACCTAAGGTAAAGGGTGCTACACCTATTTGGTTATGGGGTCAGTTTGATGGCTCGTTATTTTGCCTCCTCCGTTTTGCAGTCTGACTGACTTGTTTAGCCCCACACCTGCCCCCAGAGTGTGTTTAGGGCTGGTGTCTCTGTCCCCTACTGTGTGGATCCTCAGAGTGCATGGATGGTGAGTTTTAAACTGGTCAGCTACTGTACAATTATTTTATGTTTAACCTGTATTATTGTGATGTTACTTAAAATGTTGTTACTATTTACAACTCTTAGGGCTAGTTCACAATTGCTTCAAAACAAGGCTTCGGACACACTTTGTTAAAGCTCTCTGAATGCCAGTCAAAGCCCCTATCACTAAATAAAATGGTTAGCTTACATTCCTGCTTACACCTTGCGTTTGCTTTGCTTCACTTCAAAAATGATACCCCATGTCGCTTTGGTGGTGCTTCAAAGCGTCTTCAAAGCCTCCCTTCGAACTCTATGACAAAGCTTGATTGAAACTTGCTCGAAGCATCTGTGTCTTTTGAGAGGCTTTAATTCAGCTTCGATTAAGCTTTAGCGATGCTTCGGTCAAGCTTTGGTGATGCTTCAGTGAGGCTCTTTTGAAGCTTTGTTGAAGTTGCCACATACCGTGTGTGCGTGTGTGTGTGTGTAGATATCGCATACCTGCAATTTATCCAAAACAAAGCAAAGCTAAAGCTGAATTAAAGCCTCTCAAAAGCTGCAGGTGCTTCAAGCGAGCTTTGCCATTTGCTTCTATGGATGCTTTGACGACGATTTGAAGCACCACTAAAGCGACATGGGGTATAATGTTTGAAGCGAAGCCGAAGCAAAGCAAAGTGTAAACAGGACTGTAAGCTAACCATTTTAATTTAGTGACAGGGGCTTTGACTGATGTTCAGAGAGCTTTAACCACTTGCCAACCAGCCGCTGCAGATATACTGCGACAGGGCAGCTCTATTGCGTGAATCGCCTTACTGGTACAGCGCTCCATGCAATAGCTATAGCAGGCGTGCGCTCGCGCCAATGCGCGTGGCCGGCGGCCGCGATGTCCCCGGCCACCCACGATCGCTCCACAGAGAGCCAGAACTGACAGGGGAGTAGTGATCAGGAACAGTGATCTCTCTGTACTCCCAGTCAGTCCACTCCCCCCTACAGTTAGAAACACCTCCCTAGGGAACATTTAACCCCTTGATGCCTCCCCAGTGGTAACCCCTTCCCTGCCAGTGTCATTTATACAGTGATCAGTGTCTAGTTTTAGCACTGATCGTAATAATGTCACTGGTCCCAAAAAAGTGTCTGATCTGTCCGCCGCAATGTCACAGTCCTGCTAAAAATTGCTGATCACTGCCATTACTAGTAAAAAAAAAAAAATAATAATAATAAAAATGCCATAAATCCCATTTTGTAGACGCTATAACTTTTGCACAAACCAATCAATATACGCTTATTGCAAAACTGATGAAGACATTTTTATTTTTTTACATTTTTGAGGGGGATATTTATTATATCAAAAAGTAAAAAATTGTTGGTTTTTTTTTTTTTTTTGCAAAATTGTCAGTATTTTTTGTTTATAGCGCAAAAAATAAAAACCGCAGAGGTGATCAAATGACACCAAAAGAAATCTCTATTTGCGGGTAAAAAAAGGACATAAATTTTGTTTGGGTACAACGTTGCATAGCGGCGCAATTGTCAGTTACAGCGACGCAGTGCCGTATCACAAAAAATGGCCTGGTTATTAAGGGGTAAATCCTTCCGGAGCTGAAGTGGTTAACAAAGCCTATGTGAAGTTTTGAAGCAAGTGTAAACTAGCCCTAAGGATCTCCATTATTCCACCTAAAGAATTAGGGTGCTCAAGTGAAATGCGCCAAGGTCAATAACCCCTCCCCCCCCACCCAGTTTGGATATGCCCAGTGCACCTTTTGATTTCTTATTCAGCATATTTGTTATTATCTTCAAAAAGAGCCATGCTAAAAATTTAACAAATAAATGATGAATAATGAATGATCATATAAATAAAGTGAAAAAGAGAAAAGTCCAAATAAATTTGCAAGTAATATAAATAGTCCCAAATGGTGCAAATAACACTAAATAAAAACGAAGAAAGCCACAGTGTTGATAGTATTTAAAAAGCATTGACACCTCATGTCTCTTGCTCAGGACTGAAGGGCTCAAGTGGATTCCGCTGCAACATCATGTGCATGACATCCATGGGCAAACATAGTGGAATCATAAAGAAAAAAAAGGCCAGGAAAGCCACCTAGTGTGAAACCGCATTAAGGTAATTTTATTAAAATAAAAAACTGGTCACTCACAAAAAGATAAAATGTACTCACCAATAAAAAAAAAGGCCAGTCCGAGGAATCAAACAACATCCTGGTTGTAAATAGCGTGGTGACGTCACGAGCAATGGCTCCGCCCTATGCATTTCGTCACAACTCTGGGTTGTCCTCATTTTGATTCAGTGTTATTTGCACCATTTGGGACTATTTATGTTATTTGCACATTTATTTGGACTTTTCTCTTCTTCATTTTATTTATTTATATGATCATTCATTCTTTCAATCATTTATTTGTTAAACTTTTTAAAAATGTTATTGTTTTACACCATTTGGCTTTAGAGACATATGGGGGAATTGTTTAGATACATTTGGAGAGATTTACTAAAACTGGTGCACAGAGAATCGGGTGCAACTCTGTAAAAGTAATCAGCTTCTAGGTTTTATTGGCAAAGCTTAATTGAACAAGGTGAAGTTAGAAGCTGACTGGTTACTATGCACAGCTCTACCAAATTCTGTGTGCACCACTTTTAGTAAATCTTCACCCTTGTCCTATATTTCATAATACACATATAGGATGTTTATAATTGATCCTTACACTCACCGGCCACTTTATTATTAGGGACACCTTGCTAGTACCGTGTTGGACCGCCTTTTGCCTTCAAAACTGCCTTAATTCTTTGTGGCATAGTTTAAACAATGTGTTGGAAACATTCCTCAGATTTTGGTCCATGTTGACATGATAGCATCACACAGTTGCTGCAGATTTGTCGGCTGTACATCCATGGTGCGAATCTCCTGTTACACCACATCCCAAAGGTGCTCTATCGTATTGAGATCTAGTGACTTTGGAGGCCATTGGAGTACAGTAAACTTATTGGCATGTTCAAGAAACCAGTTTGAGATGATCTGAGTTTTGTGACATGGTGCATTATCCTTCTGGAAGTAGCCATCAGAAGATGAGTACACTGTAGTCATAAAGGGATGGACATGGTCAGCAACATTACTCAGGTAGGCCGTGGTGTTTAAACAATGCTTAATTGGTACTAAGCAGCCCAAAGTGTGCCAAGAAAATATCCCCCACACCATTACACCACCAGCCTGAACCGTTGATACAAGGGAGGATGGATCCATGCTTTCATGTTGTTTATGCCAAATTCTGACCCTACCATCTGAATGTCGCAGCTGAAATCGAGACTCATCAGACCAGACAATGCTTTTCCAATCTTCCAATCTTCTATCAATTTTGGTTAGCCTGTGTGAATTGTAGCCTCAGTTTCCTATTCTTAGCTGACAGGAGTGATACCCAGTGTGGTCTTCTGCTGCTGTAGCCCATCTGCTTCAAGGTTCGATATGTTGTGCATTCAGAGATGTTATTCTGCATACCTTGGTTGTAATGAGTGGTTATTTGAGTTACTGTTGCCTTTCTATCATCTCAAACCAGTCTGCCCATTCTCCTCTGACATCAACAAGGCATTTTCATCAATACAACTGCCGCTCACTGGATATTTTCTCTTTTTCGGACCATTCTCTGTAAAACCTAGAGATGGTGGTGCGTGAAAATCCCAGTAGATCAGCAGTTTTTGAAATACTCAGACCAGCCAGTCTGGCACCAACAACCATGCCACGTTCAGAGTCACTTATATCCCCTTTCTTCCCCATTCTGATGCTCAATTTGAACTTCAGCAAGTCATCTTCACCACATCTAGATGCCTAAATGCGTTGAGTTGCTGTCATGTGATTGGCTGATTAGCAATTTGTGTTACCAAGCAAATGAACAGGTGTACTAATAAAGTGGCAGTTGAGTGTATATAAGTTGACATATATAGATTTGTTTGGTTTGATGTTTGTAGTATTATTGTTTTTCCACTTTGTACTGCAGAGCTGCACATTATGTTTTTTTACTTGTATAGTACTGAAACACCAGAATAGGCCAGGAGAGGTGACAGATACTGGCAATGGTGGAAGCCAAGGTATGAATTTTTTTTTTTGGCTGAGTGACACTTAAAAGATTAGTCTGCAGCATTAGAAGTGGGGGTTTTGTAGTCATTGGTAGTTTAAGACTGGCTCATTTTAATGAAAGTCAACCAACCAGGGAACAGGCAGATTCACCTCCTACCTCCACCTGTCTTTGGACTAGCCTGCTTCCTGATTTGTTATGCTGCTACCTGGCTGTGAACTGACCTTGGCTCGTACCTCAGCTCTGCCTCTGCCATATGTTCCTATATCTCGCTGTCCAGCTGTTAACAACATTTGGCTTGTTTACTGAATTTGCTTCTATCCGCCAATCAGGTATCACTGTGTTCCTGCCTCTAGTCCTTATCTGGTGGTTTACAGCCATCTCTTTCTCTCATCCAACAGTTGGCCCTGCCCACAACTTTGCCCCTGGTGCCAATCTGTGTGCTCACATCTCCTCTCACCACTACCATGGATGTTGGACAGAAGGTGCAAGAGAAGCCTCCTCTTTAGCTCAATCTCGGCCAGGTACATGACAGTCCCCCTTCTGGAATTGTCAGAAATGACTGGTCATTTTTCTCGTATTGGGGATCAAGCAGTGTGTCCATCCAACTGTGGTCCCTCTCTTTAATGACCCAAATCCTGGTATCCCTACACAGGCATTTTGGCATAAAAGACCCCATTCATCACAAATTGCATGCAGCAGAGGACTCTTGGTTCTCAGTGTCGCCAAGGACAACACTGTCCTCACCAACTCACTCCACCTATGTCCAACACCCGAGTATGGGAAAGATGAAGTGTCCCTCTTGACACCTGCCCCATTTCCATCTTATCCTCACCATTAACACCCCAACCCTCCTCCTCACAGTCTTCCTCCTGAACCTGAGACAGCAACAAATCCTTCTCCTGTTTTTGTGCCTCCAGTGTCTGATCTATCAGGCTGTTTTGTCATGGCTCATCCCTATCTTGTTGTGGCTCATCCCTGTCTTGTTACGGCCTCTTCAAAAGATGCCAAAAAGTCACGTTAGGATGGATGGTTCCTCCAATCCCCTGCTTTTCCTGTTCCTGGAAGAAATCCTCCCTCCCTACTTTTCTCAGAACTTTCCTCCTCTCCAATCAGTGACACCTACAGATGGTCTGCCATCTCATCATCCACACTTTCCTTATTGTTGAAGCCCACTTTGCAATAAGCTACAGCTACTGGAACATCACTGCCGCTTGCTGCTCCCTGCCTGATGGTTTATACCCGCTGTGTGGTGAACCCTCCTCTTCCTATATGATCATAATGCTGTTTTCTTCCTCAATATCTGAAAAGAGAAATGCTTGCACAAGAACATCTTCCTTATAGCAATATATTATAATGCAGATCTGCTATTAGGCGTCCCACTGCTGTGATACCAAGGTTTGGTTTTCTGTTCATTGTGAGATACATGTCATGTACAGATTTTCTGTGTATAATTAAAACACTTCATTACTGCACTACCATGTGTGTCATCATTCATAGCAATATTAACAATTTAACATGATGGCAGCAATATATAGGACTTTGGAGAAACAAAGCCAGTAACTAAAATCATTGAGAGAGACATTAAAGCCTGCATTTGTAGACAGATCAACATTAACTCTAAGTAAAGTGTGACTGTGCGTATACAGCAAGGAAACCAAGGGAAGTGAACTAATAAAACCCTTGGAAACTAGATGTGTCTGCCCTAACTACTTTGCCTCTCACACCTGTTTACACCCTACAGACCAGAGCAGATCTTACATTTCTGCTATGGACCTGTTTATTTACCAAAAGCTTTGTCATTACTAAAGATAACAAGGTAATACATATATTGTTTTTTTAACCACTTGCCGACCGCTGCGCACTGATATATGTCAGCACAATGACAGCGGTGGGTAAATGGGCGTACCTGTATGTCCCCTTTAATTTGCACTAGCCCTGCACATTAAAGGGGACGTACAGGTATGCCCATTTCCCCACCACTGCCATTGTGCCGACGTATATTGGTGTGCGGCAGTTAGCAAGTGGTTAAAAAAACAATATATGTATTACCTTGTTATCTTTAGTAATGACAAAGCTTTTGGTGAATAAACAGCATGTACAGCGTAACTGTGCCCGCGGGTCCCACTGATTCGATGTCCGCCGGTGTTCCGCTATCGTGTCACGAAGCGGCAGAACGGGGAGATGCCTATGTAAACAAGGCATTTCCGTGTTCTGCCTAGTGACATGACGGGGATCTACTGCCATAGGGAGCAGTGATCGCCGTCATGTCAGTGGTAGCCCACCCCCCATGGTTAGAATCACTCCCTAGGACACACTTAACCCCTTGATCACCCCCTAATGTTGAACCCCTTTCCTGTCAGTGTCATTTACACAGTAATCATTGCATTTTTATAGCACCGATCGCTGTATAAATGACAATGGTCCCAAAATAGTGTCAAAAGTGTCCAATGTGTCCGCCATAATATCGCAGTCATGAAAAAAAAATGCAGATGCATTACTAATAAAAAAAAAAATTAATATTAAAAATGCCATAAATCTATCCCCTATTTTGTAGACGCTATAACTTTGGAGCAAACCAATCAATATAAGCTTATTGCGATTTTTTTTTTACCAAAAATATGTAGAAGAATACATATCGGCCTAAACTGAGAAAAAAAATTCGTTTTTTATATTTTTTGGGGGGGATATTTATTATAGCAAAAAGTAAAAAATATTGCTTTTTTATTTCAAAAATTGTCGCTCTTTTTTTGTTTATAGTGTAAAAAATAAAAACCACAGAGGTGATCAAATACCACCAAAAGAAAGCTCTATTTGTGGGAAAGAAAGGACGTCAATTTTGCTTTGGTGTAACATCGCACGGCCGTGCAATTGTCAGTTAAAACGACGCAGTGCTGAATTGCAAAAAGTGCTCTGGTCAGGAAGGGGGTAAAATCTTCTGGGGCTAAAGCAGTTAAGGACATACAAGGCTTTCTTTTCATGATATTGTCTTATTGCACCTAAAATGTGCCCATTTTATTCAATAATTTATCCTGTTTAAAATGACAATTTTTAACTTTTTAACTAAATGTGTAAATATATGTAGCGGTACCCCCATAAGGGCTGCTGAAAGTTGTGGTCCACCTGTCACCCTGCCCAGCCCGGCATTCATTTCCCAATCACCTTGGAGACAATGAACAGTCCAGATGTTTGTTTTGTTATTTTATTGAGGGATTTGAACTTGGATAGGGATGGGAATATATGGGATGCCCAGTAGAATTATAGAACAGTCAATTAGGGACAGAACTATGTATACTCCTTGTACACAACATTTCTTCAAACTCCTCCTGCACAACACTTACTTGCAGACTATCACTCCCTCTCTCCTGCATGACACTTGACTCCAGACACAGCTAGCACATGGTTAGGCCCAACACTGACTCAGTCAGGCCCTAGAAGTTGCCCTTTGTAGGTAGGGGCCGCAAGTCCCTTTTTGTGTAGAAAAATAGAAAGTCTTTAGTTCTAGCTGTCCTATGGGGGACTACTGCTCCCAGCAATCCCTCTTCAGGCCCTGCCAGCACTCCTGGCTGCAGCCGCTGTCCATGAAATTGCAATCCTCACTGGTTCCGCACCTAGCTCTGACTGTTGCCTCTCAGACCTCTCTGGCATGCCTCTACAGTCCTCCCAATATCAGATTTCACTCACCAGCCCTCCTGGTTGCACACACACCGGTGGTTCCCTCCTGAAGACTTGCCTGGCAGCACTAGCTCCTGCTGTCCTCTCTGACTTCTCTCTGTGCCTCCTGTCCAGATCCTTCGTGTTCCTGAAGGGATCCTTCTTGCACCCGAGTCCCAGGCCCAAGGTCAACCCCCCCCCCAAGAATGGGGTGCGCCCTCAAAGACCCCGACAGCCTAGTACTCCATCCTCAGTTCTTCCACCCGACAACAACTCCCTAGCTGGGCTGACCCTAGGTATTTAGGGAGGCCTGCCCCCTGCCAATCCAGGTTGGGGATTGGTCAGGACTCCTTAGAACACCCTGGCAGCTCCACCTCTCTTCCCCTCCTCTCTTCTAGATTCCTCTAGAAGCCAGAGGGAGGTAACCGAGAAGTGATGCTATCTGCGAGTCACCAGCCTACTGGGGGCTAATTCCTGCCCACACAGATCAAAACAAACAGGCCTAGCTTCCAGTAGGCCTGCTTAAATTTACCTGCACTCACAAAAATCCTAACTCTAGCACCTACCTAAGTAGAGGGTGCTACATTCACCCCCCACCAAATTCCAGCTAGTCCCTCAGGTGGAAAAATTTACAAAAAGTGGCTCCTGGGCCCAGGAGCAAGTGCATCCCATAAGATAAAATGGAAGGGGGAAAGGAAAACAACTTGGATGGGGAACTGTACAAATAAATCACGTACAAAAATAGAGATATAAATTTATGATAGGTATTTACATCTGTGCAGAATGGATAAGGCACTTCTAACTACAGGTCCCTGCAGCTAAGGGTATATACACATCTGGACCAGAGCATCTCTCCCTTGAGAGAGATATTCTGTTCGCAAGGATTCTTGTCTCCAGCCGGAGGGGGATGGACAGCCATCCCATCCCAGAAGATCCTAAGAGAAGACAAAACAACACATCCTACACTTACACCTAACTACATACTGTACATTATTTCTGTTGGGAGGGGGTTAGCATCCTGCCAACGGAAATATGAAACAAAAGCACACACATTGTTTTCCTGTCTTGTTCTGTCAGAACAACCTGCTAACAGTAACAATAGGGAAGAAAAGAAAAAAAAAAAAAATATATATATATATATTATATTTATATATATATATAATGTGGACAGTCCTCTTCTGGAAATCCTGATGAGAGGGGCCCCTCCCCCCAAAAAACAGGCTCCTTAAAAGAGTTAGTGTAAAAACATACCTCACCCAGATGTCCTTGCAATGGGAAGTCCTTCTATCGGGCACTCAAGGTGGCAGGCTGGTGTGTTCCTGCAAAGTCAGAGAAAGAACAAGAAAAAGGAACACACGCTGCAACTTCCCAGCAGTCCATGTGGCTCATTCTACGCATACTGTGGCTCCTCACAGTCCTCTCAAGCGTAGAAGCGAGGGTCAGGTACCTTTTCCGGTTCCTTCCTTATTGTTTCAGCCCTCTTGGCCATAGAACAGAGTTCCTGTACAAACACTGTACCTCTTTTCCAACTTTCTTGCTGCTCAGTCTAGAGGCTTGGGGCCTCTGTCTACTTTTGTCAGACTATACCGTGCAGACATGCACACTTCTTGCTTGCACGTCCGGACTCCTCAGGGGGGTAGAGACCAGAACCCTGGTCCTGACTCTACTATTAGTCCAGGACTAGGGATGAGCCGAACACCCCCCTGTTCAGTACGCACCAGAACTTGCGAACAGGCATAAAATTTGTTTGAACACGGGGACACGAACATGAATAATCAAAAGTGCTAATTTTAAAGGCTTATATACAAGTTATTGTCATAAAAAGTGTTTGGGGACCTGGGTCCTGCCCCAGGGGACAAGGATCAATGCAAAAAAAGTTTTTAAAACGGCTGTTTTTTCGGGAGCAGTGATTTTAATAATGCTTAAGTGAAACAATAAAAGTGTAATATCCCTTTAAATTTCGTACCTGGGGGGTGTGTCTATAGTATGCCTGTAAAGGGGCGCATGTTTCCCGTGTTTAGAACAGTCTGACAGCAAAATGACATTTCAAAGGAAAAAAAGTCATTTAAACTACTCGCGGCTATTAATGAATTGCCGGTCCGACAATACACATAAAAGTTCATTGATAAAAACGCCATGGAAATTCCCCACAGGGGAACCCTGAACCAAAATTAAAAAAAAAAAAAATTACGTGGGGGGTCCCCCTAAATTCCATACCAGGCCCTTCAGGTCTGGTATGGATTTTAAGGGGAACCCCGCGCCAAAATAAAAAAATGGCGTGGGGTCCCCCTAAAAATCCATACCAGACCCTTATCCGAGCACGCAACCTGGCAGGCTGCAGGAAAAGAGGGGGGGAATGAGAGAGCGCCCCCCCCCCCTGAACCGTACCAGGCCACATGCTCTCAGCACTGGGAGGGTGCTTTGGGGTAGCCCCCCAAAACACCTTGTCCCCATGTTGATGGGGACAAGGGCCTCATCCCCACAACCCTGGCCGGTAGTTGTGGGGGTCTACGGGTGGGGGGGCTTATTGGAATCTGGAAGCCCCCTTTAACAAGGGGACCCCCAGATCCCGGCCCTCCCCCCTGTGTGAAATGGTAAGGGGGTACAAAAGTACCCCTACCATTTCACAAAAAAACTCAAAAATGTTAAAAATGACAAGAGACAGTTTTTGACAATTCCTTTATATAAATGCTTCTTCTTTCTTCTATCTTCCTTCGGTTTCTTCCTCCATCTTCTTCTTCTTCTGGTTCTTCTGGTTCATCTGGTTCTTCCTCCGGTGTTCTCGTCCGGGCATCTTCCTCCGCGGCGTCGGCGTCTTCTTCCCTTCTTCTCCTCGGGCCGCTCCGCATCCATGATGGCATGGAGGGAGGCTCCCGCTGTGTGACACTTCTCCTCTTCTGACGGTTCTTAAATAACGGGGGGACGGGGTAACCCGGTGACCCCGCTCCCCTCTTTCGTACGGTGACTTGACGGGACTTCCCTGTGGCGTCATGGGGAATGCCACAGGGAAGTCCCGTCAAGTCCCCGAGGGGGGCGGGGTCACCGGGTGGACCTCCCCGTTATTTAAGAACCGTCAGAAGAGGAGAAGCGTCACACAGCGGGAGCCTCCCTCCATGCTATCATGGATGCGGAGCGGCCCGGAGAAGAAGGGAAGAAGACGCAGACGCCGCGGAGGAAGATGCTGGACGAGAACACTGGAGGAAGAACCAGAAGAAGAAGAAGATGGAGGAAGAAACCGAAAGAAGATAGAAGATAGAAGACAGAAGAAGCATTTAAATAAAGGAATTGTCAAAAACTGTCTCGTTATTTTTAACATTTTTGACACTTTTTTTTGTGAAATGGTAGTTTCACACAGGGGGGCGGGCCGGGATCTATGAGTCCCCTCGTTAAAGGGGGCTTCCAGATTTCGATAAGCCCCCCGCTCGCAGACCCCCACAACCACCGGCCAGGGTTGTGGGGATGAGGCCCTTGTCCTCATCAATATGGGGACAAGGTGTTTTGGGGGGCTACCCCAAAGCACCCTCCCAATGTTGAGGGCATGTGGCCTAGTACGGTTCAGGAGGGGGGGGCGCTCTCTCGTCCCCCCCTCTTTTCCTGCGGCCTGCCAGGTTGCGTGCTCTGATAAGGGTCTCGTATGGGTTTTTTGGGGGACCCACGCCATTTTTTTTAAAAATTTTGACGCGGAGTTCCTCTTAAAATCCATACCAGACCTGAAGGGTCTGGTATAGATTTTGAGGGGGACCCCACGCCATTTTTTTTTTTTTAATTTTGGCCGGGGTTCCCCTTAATATTCATACCTAACCTGAAGAGCCTGGTATGGAATTTAGGGGTACCCCCCCCCACGTCATTTTTTTTTTTTAAATTTTGGTTCAGGGTTACCCTGTGGGGAATTCCCATGCCGTTTTTATCAATTAACTTTTATGTGTATTGTCGGACCGGCAATTCATTAATAGCCGCGAGTAGTTTAAATGACTTTTTTTCCTTTGAAATGTCATTTTGCTGTCAGACTGTTCTAAACACGGGAAACACGCGCCCCTTTACAGGCATACTATAGACACCCCCAGGTACGAAATTTAAAGGGATATTACACTTTTATTGTTTCACATTAAGCATTATTAAAATCACTGCTCCCGAAAAAACGGCCGTTTTTAAAACTTTTTTTTGCATTGATCCATGTCCCCTGGGGCAGGACCCAGGTCCAGGGCCGGTCCTGGCCGGGGTGCACGGGGTGCAGTGCACCCGGGCGCCACAGAGGTGGGGGCGCTGAAGCACCAGAGTGCTCCCCTCCCTCCTCCTCTCCATGTCCGTAGGCGTCTCTTTCTGCCGGTCACCACAGCCACCGCCGTTGCTGTGTCTCTTGCCGAAGCCCATCCCCCTCCCTCCTCCTGTCAGAGGAGGAGAGCGGAACCAGCCACAGATCGTAGTGGCTGTGTCTCTGTGTGCAGAGAGACCAGCCGCGCAGTGACGTCAGGGGGGGGGGCGTTCCGTTCCCGACGTGTTCCAGCTCTCCTCCTCCTGTGTAACTCCCGCCTGCTGCCCAAGCCTGAGCTCTGTTCTCCACCCGGTCGGTGCGGCTGCACACTGTCCTCTCCTCTCCGGCTGCCACCCGGGTGTTTTTTAATTAGCTCAATGGAGGGGGGGCTGCTTTGTCAGGGGTCTATACTAATGAAGGGGGGTCTATACTAATGAAGGGGGGGTTTGTCCTGGGGGGGTCTGTACTAATGGAGAGGGGGTTTGTCCTGGGGGGTCTATACTAATGGGGGGGTTTCCTGGGGAGGTCTGTACTAATGGAGGGGGGGTGGTTTGTTCTAGGGGGTCTGTACTAATCGAGGGGGGGTGGTTTGTCCAGGGGGGTCTATACTAATGGAGGGGGGGTTTGTCCTGGGGGGTCTGTACTAATGGAGGGGGGTTTGTCCTGGGGGGTCTGTACTAATGGAGGGGGGGTTTGTACACCCAGGACTCCAGAGGGAGAGGACAGTGCTGAGAGAACACCATCAGAGAGAGAACCCCGCTGACCTGCGCCACCAGAGGGAAAGCCACACAGCCTGGCGCCATCCCTGGTGGAGAAAGGAATGGAGTCATTGCCAGAATACAGATCTGGGTGCTACTCAGCGGACTCGCTACGGCAATTCAGAGTGAGCTGACTCCTGATCAGAGGAAACGTTGTTGCTGTATCGCTGGGTTAGGTGAGAGGGCCGATCGGCCATTATCTGCTAACGTCCATAGGAACTGCAGTCTCTGATCATCTCTTGTATCATGTCTTCAGTCTCTGACCATCTCTTGTATCATGTCTGCAGTCTCTGACTGTCTCCTGTACTATGTCTGCAGTCTCTGACCATCTCCTGTATTATATCTCCAGTCTTTGACCATCTCCTGTACCATGTCTGCAGTCTCTGACCATCTCCTGTAATATGTCCGCATTCTCTGACCATCTCCTGTACTATGTCTGCAGTCTCTGACCATCTCTTGTAACATGTCTGCAGTCTCTGACCATCTCTTGTATCATGTCTGCAGTCTCTGACCATCTCTTGTAACATGTCTGCAGTCTCTGAACATATCCTGTACTATGTCTACAGTCTCTGACCATCTCCTGTATTATGTCTGGGGGCTCTTTCTAACAGACTCAACAGACAGCCCTCTGTGTGTGCATCAAAGAGACTCCCCTCCAGGTCTCATTAGTGTACTCTCTTCCTGTATTTTCTTTATTGTTAAAAGACCATGGGAAGATCCTAGGGTAATGAAGACTTCTTAGGGGAGCGTCTCTGTGTTTGAGTCGTTGCCATAGTAACATTTGTAAAGGGGAGGAGTTGGTAAGATGACCACACCCACGTGGGGGCGCCAGAAATATTTCTGCACCCAGGCGTCTGTGACCCTAGGATCGGCCCTGCCCAGGTCCCCAAACACTTTTTATGACAATACCATGAATATAAGCCTTTAAAATTAGCACTTTTGATTTCTCCCATAGACTTTTAAAGGGTGTTCCGCGGCATTCAAATTTGCCGTGAACACCCCAAATTGTTCGCTGTTCGGCGAACTTGCGAACAGCCGATGTTTGGGTTGAACATGAGTTCGATTTGAACTCGAAGCTCATCCCTACCCAAGACCCACCTGCGCAATCAACTTCCTGGCTTTTCCCAAAACCTGTTCCCAGGTTTGGAGATTTCCTACCACCCGGATCGCTGCAAAATCTCCAGGTCCCCAACTGGACTTTACAAACCACAGAGGAAACTGACACACGATCCTCCAAAACAACATAATCGTCCTGGAGCCCTTCAACCTGCCTGGTTGACAATCCGGGGCGACATACCAGCTCACAGCTAACTGCACTGTCACAGTAGTTATATTCCCTGTGTTGTTTGTTTGCCTTACTTTGTAATGATCGACTCACATGCTGTGGCTGCAGTTTGTAGCATCATAGCTGATTGATTGCCCCATATCCATGCATTAATTCACCGAACTTGTCCCTATTCCTGAATCGTTTGCTCGTTTGTGTCTGTGTCAGATCTGTTTACCTGCACCAGTGCTAGACTGAGAGACTCAGGGATTGTTGGATATATAGTTTCTTCACAGGAAAATGCATGACTATGGTAAGACAGATGAAAGCTGGCCTTAATACCTATGCACCTCCTATTATTATATATACACCATCTTAAATAACCAGACGACACCCTTTTGGAGTAAAATTGGCCGTACCGGCCATTTTTATTAACAATTAACCATAAACATATTTATTTACAAACAATACTTTCCTAGATCAATCATAACCATGTTGTAGATCTTTGAAGGCACTGAAAAGACCCCAAATTTACATAGTATCAGCGTGACCACACAAGGTCCCCAGTCGCAGCACACCGACTCAAGGACAATACAACTCTCCACCTTCCAACGCTGATACCCATATCCAAATGCCCAGTTAAACCTTGGTTAACTGGCATCCTACCGCGGATTCCATACCAAGAGGGTTCCCCACTATGCCATATTGGTCTTAATTTAGAAGGCCTCCAAAGATCCCAACTGCTACCACTTAAAACAATCACTGCCAGACATTCAATCCCAAAAACAAAAAAACAAAACAGGGTGGGTGCTACCCTGTCATGCCAACCCTGTGCCTATTTTTGTGTCTTTGCTGCAGGCTTCTCTGTTATCAGACTACAGACGGAGATAATGCATTAACTTGAACACAAACAGAAACTTCTGACACCAGAGGGCTAACAAATGACGCCATGAATAATATTTTTGGATAACATGGGACAACATCATAAGACACTATCACACTTCACATGTAGATTTTTGAGCATATCACAAGCATTTTATTTGAGAAATGTTGCATTTTCAATGTTGTCATTTAAACCTTTTTAAAAGTGCTGCTCCACACCAAATGTTATTTTTTTTGTATTGGTGCATGTTCCCTCTGGCAGTGCTCAGCTCCCCATGCCATCTTATTTACCTTAAAAATGGCAAAAACTTCCGACACCGGAGGGCTAACAAATGACACCATGATTAATAAACATTTTATGCAGGTGCAGGTAGGAAGGTTTACAATGTCTTTAACCTGTATAAAGCAGTGGAAGTACAATGTAATGCTTCAGAACAGGTCTTAGCAGTGGCGACCCGTCCATTAGGAGCACCCTCTCTCTACCCCCCTATATGGTAATGGGTAGATTCATGCATAGCATCAATATATCCATGGCTGCCGCGGCCACCCCCCTATTCATGCATCTGGCCCCTTTCAAGGCACCGGGCGCATGAATTACAGTGGCGGGTTTTTTTTTGAAGCACCTGATTAGAGCCAAAGGCTCTAATAGCCTTCAAAATTGGGTGGGCTTGGGATGCAAAGAATGAGCTCTGATTCCACCCAGGTGTGTTACAACAGTGAATGAATATTCGCTGTTGAAACACTGATCCTCAATCCAGCCAATCAGAAGTGGGTGTGAGACCTGTTTTCCAATTGGCCAAAAAGAGAAGACTCCTGATTGGCCACTGAAGAGGGAGGAAACGGAAGTCACTGTCATGACCTGGAGAACGAGAGGCCGTAGGAGAACAGCAGGAGAGCGGCAGGCCATCGAGCAGGGGAAGCTGCCGGTGATGAGCTAAGTGCCGACCGACCGCCCATCCCCCCCCACCCCAAAGATTTTCCACCAGCCGCCACGGGGCCTTGGAGCCACATTATTACAAGGAAAACATTCTATCACCTTTGCAAGTAAAGCTCTGAAACCTACTAAATAAGGAGTATGCTCAGATTAGGAAGGAACTACTATCAGTAATGTTTGGGATGGAGAAATTTACCAATCCACCTATGGATGATGTATAGTAGTGCAATTAGATCATAAAAAACTATTACACAGAAGTATTACAAAGATGCCATTATTAAATGCACCAAAATATCTGCAGATCATGCTTCTTCAGGTTCAAATGTATGGCTTTAATGCTATGACTTTTGATAAAGGGCTTACACACCCACTGTAATGGAAGAAGAAAGAAACATTAAAAGTGATACTAAAAGGTTTTTTGTTTAAAAATACAATGGTTTTGCACAGAGCAGCCCCGATCCTTCACTTCTCAGGTCTCCCGCTGATGCTCCTGGCCCCTCCCTCCTGCCAAGTGCCCCAAGAACAAACAGCTTGCTGTGGGGCACCTGAACAGGCTCGCTCCCTTGCTTGGCCACATCCCCCTCTCTTCTCATTGGCTCACTGGCTGTGACTGACAGCAGCAGGAGCCAATGAAGAGGGAGAGAGCCAAAGCTCTTGTACACATTGCTGGATTTGCGAGGGGGCTCAGGTAAGTATTGGGGGGCTGCTGCACACAGGAGTTTTTTTACCTTCATGCACATAATGCATGAGGGTAAAATGCAAGGAGCCTTTAGAACCACTTTAAGACTTCTTTCACACAGATAGTAAAAGTAGGTGGTTGAGACAAATTTTTACCCCCCTCCCCCCCACCCCTGACTTTCTACCTAAAAGTCAACATGGCAACCACTCACATCCTGTGCAAGTCTTTATCTTGCATACATGTTGAAGAATGAGGCGTTGCAGTGGCTTATTTTTGTAAACTTTGCAGTGCAATACTTAAAATTAACTCCAGGCAAAGGTTTACATAAAGTCCAATACAGTCCACATATTGGCATGATAAGTCCCAAAATAATTGTCATAAACTTCCTAAAATATGGCTAAACATTTTTTAATTTTCCCATTAGCACTATGTAGGAGGGGTTACTGTGGTGCTCACTTACTCATGTCTTCTCTAGGCCCTATGCCTTCCGGTGACTCTCTATGCTACATGTCTGCCTTCTCTTTCCTGAACTCCCACATGCTACAAATATTTTACCTCATAAAAGGGCAAGTAACTATATTTTAGCCCAGGTTCACAATGCTCTGACGTGAAAGTCACGCAACTTCCGATCCGACTTTGCCCTGCAACTTCAATCCGACTTAATGTGACTTTTTACACTCTATGTCACTGAAGTCTGTCAAAGTCGGACCACAGTAGTGCCGGAACCATTTCTAAAGTCGGAGCGACTTGTGTCGGATCAGTTAAGATGACTTTCATAGGGGAACATTTATTTTGATTTGTCATGCGACTTATTCTCTTTCACCAGTGTGAACCGGGCCTTAAAAGGAAATCTTTCCTACAAGTTTGTGTTTACATTAGAAAGCCGGCTCCTTCCTCCTCCTTTGAAAGCCAATCATCTTCCTGCTTACTGTGCCCAGGGCCCACTCTGATCTGCCAATCCTGTGAGTACAATGCTTTCACTGACCACCACTGAAATGGGGGCACAATGTAAGGAGGGTATTGACGACCAATGTAATGGGGCTCAGATGTACATTGTAGTTAGCTGCAAAATAAAAAGTGCAAAACGCTGTGCATTAGGCAATGTGGTAAGGCAACTGTCTGAATATGTTCTTGCAGTGCTATATGCAAAACAGATTTTGTTTATAGGTTTTTTTTTTTTTTTTCAAAAAATCAAAAATGAGTAGAGAAACTGCCCAGAGCGGCTATAAATTTGTTTAACTGTAAAACTCATAAAATAAAAATTAAATGATCATTTTTAAATCATGTCCTCCAAATGTTTCATGTACTATACAGTCTTTTCACTAGATGGCACTATACTGCCATTTTATTCCCCTTGTAAAGTATCATGATGCCAAAATCGAAGCCTTTATGTGAGCTTTTCTAGGTTTCTACATACACATAGCATGGGGTTTTGCAATCTCCTGGCCATTCCTATTTTATTTACACATATACCAGTGTGCATATACCACATTAATGTATGCTTTTATCTTATATTCTCTTATGCATGGTTATGCACACAGTTGAGGATTAACTTTACATCACCAAGACAGATGTAATGTAAAATCCCATTAATAGACACAAAGAAAACCATATTTTAATAGAGCATGGATGGGATAGAAAATTTAGCAATGTTTTTATTACTGACTTTGCGTGAGATAAAAAAACAAAAAAAAAAACAAAAAAAAAAAAACAACCCACCAACCCCTCCCACCTCCCATTTTTTTTTTTTTTTTTTTTTTTAGTACTGGCTGCACAGCTATAAAAAGTGAGGTAAAGTCTCCCCCATACAGTCAGAAATGATAACTTTTTCTCACTCTATCCAAACCTGGACTATGGGACTGTCCTAGAATTTTTGTAGCGTACTCATTATAATTGATCCGTATTAAGAATAATTTTAGTTTTGAAGTAACTAGCTCACATGAGAGGCAGAAAGGGTAATAAATCAAGGCAACCAAGCCGGTCAACAGATTGGTTATTATATGTTGGCAGTGTCGTATTATCAAATAGGCAGAGTAAGCACCAGTCTATGGGCCCCATGCAGCCTTCGAAGTATTATGTGCCCAAGGCCCGTAGCAACCTGGTCTCATATCTTCTATATACAAGATTCTCCATGAATCAAACCCACCCACGATAAACTCTCATGTATACATGCGGAAATGGGCCAAGATAATTCAGACCCCTATATCCCTCCCTCAGTGGCAAAAGATCTGGGACTCCATATCGAATGTTTCCAGATGCGTGGAGCAGAGAGAGACAGCTTATAAGGTCCTCATGTTCTGATATAGGACCCCGGAAGCTATTCATAAAAATGATCCCTTTGTATCCCAGAAATGTTGGAGATGCCTACAGGATCTGGGAACACATTACCATATCTTCTGGGAATGTCTGCTAATTTTACCATTTTGGACCTCGGTCCAATCTTTACTCCAGACAGTGCTAGAGACGGACTTCCCGCTAGACACGGTCCATTATTTACTAGGCCTCCCAGTTCCTGGAATATCTAAACACGCTAAAAGCTTATATCTTGTTGGCTGCCAAGAGAGTAATACCTACCCACTGGTTATCCTCTAATTCTTCAACACAATCCCAATTAATACTGACCATAGCACATTTACGCAGCATGGAACGTATGACAGCAGTGATCCATGACTCCTTACCTCAATTCTCAAAAATATGGGATCCTTGGGATAACTCTCCATTCAATCCAGAGACAACATCCCAAAACTCCGATTAAATGCCATACATACAGCCATTCTTTACCTGCTCAAATGATCTAATCCTATTTCTATCAGCGTATATATACGCAATGTTGAAATCCATGGTGTAACCCCCCCCTCCCTTTTTTCTTTGTTTCTTTATCTACTGTTTTGCTTATGTTCCGTTTATTCACAGTGTCTTAAGCCCAACCTTGATGACAGTTCTTTTGAATGTTATACAAATGTCTTATAAGATGGACTACACACTATCTAGAGACTGTCATATGTATGTGTTATCATCCACTAAGATATGCTTCTCTTTTTTTTTTTTTATAAGACTGTTACAGCAACTTTGTATTGTATTTTTGATGGGAAAAAAAACAAATAAATATACAATTATTAAAAAAATACATAAATAATGCTTGGAACAAACAGATCTACACTAAAAACGTATAAATAAAAAAAAAAAAAAAAAAAAAAAAAAAAAAAAAAAGGGTCAGACTTGATGTACCGTTTGGCTTTTTTTCTGTCATTACTCTTAAATGTTTATTGCTCTTTGTCTTATTAGATGAAACCTGTCCTGAGGATTCATCTAATGCTGACCTCTTCTACCAAAAAATACTATACCCCTGGCTGTCATTACTTGCAAATTAGGAACAATGACTTTCCTGATCTACGTGTGTATTCCTGGTCAGAGTCTCCAAAAATATTGAAGCCAGAAAAAGCCAGGTAACTAGCCTTTTTTGAGAAAGTGGTCAGCAATGGTAACTGCCATTTTTCTCTTGGTGTTGGTTTCATTTAAACAAGCATGCTTTAGCCAAACATTTGGCAAAAAGTGGGGGCAATGCTACAAAATATTGCCATTTTTGCAAAATGCATTGGAGTCAATAGGTAAAAAAAATATTTTTTTGAGAGTGGAATGGCTTTAAATGACTCCGGAGGGTTTGAGAAGCTCCTTGATGCTATACTGGACCTGTTCTTGTGCCAAAACATGACCCCTGTTTAACCGAGAATATGATGAATTTAGTTGTTTCCAAATATGTAGACACAAAAGAAAGAAAAACGGGAGTCAGAAAAATCCCTATGAAACTTTTATTAAAGCTAATGGGGGGGGGGGGGTTGATGTAAAACATGAAAGCTCAGAGAATGTAATTGTGTTTTTTTTCCTGTTTTACTTGTATTTTGTTATTTTACTTTTTTTATTCAAAATAAGATGTCAAAACAATATAAAAGCCACAGACCATTATTAATATTATTATCATCATCAATAATAATATTTTTTTTTATTATTTTTTTCATAATGACTGCTGAATAACCAATTGGCATACCTGGGAACTATGGTTCCCAGTACTGGCAAACTCAGGTGAGTTAAAAAAAAAAAAAAGCGCTTCTATAAGGAATTTTTTTTAGGTATTTACTAATTTGTTTTTTGTTAACAATGGATGAGGAATTGGAGGGGGGGGGGGGGGGTGCCTGGAGCAAATTTCTCCTGTGCAGTCTATAAAGGGTGACTTTTGAAATCTTGTTCACACCATTTGCGTTTCCCTGTGAAGTACCAATGACAAGTGGGCACAAATTCAACAACATGGGATTGTGGCCACAATGCTAATTAGATAAAATTTTCTGACTTTTTTTTTGTTTTTAAATAGAAAAGAGAGAGCCTGTCACAAGGCTTGAGACGGGAAATACGTTTTTCCTGCACGTGTATGGGGCTATAAAAGGCCCCGCATCACAGACCAACCCTGTCGCTGGCACCATTATGTGGATATGTCACCCTTGGATCAAGGGGGGACTTTGCTTTATGAATTATTCATTTATCGAGTTCTATGACTTAGCGAGTTTTACATTTGTTTAAAGTTTTGAAATATATATTTATATACTTGACATTTTAATAAAGCTTAATAAATCTCAATTTAAATACCAATAAAGGTGCTGCGGCCATTATAAATACCAATTTTATTGGGTTGTGTATTTATTATTATTATGGTTAGTTAAATGCAAGTATGCAACCTACAGTCCCATGCAAAGACAAGGCTTGGCTTGCCTGGTTTCCTATAGTGTTATAGTGGCGTGCCCTAAAAAAAGAGCTGCATGAAGTTCTTTCAGCGCAGTGGGTTGCAACGCAAGCCACCACATTGCAACGCTACTGCATGAATAGATCTTGTTATTTATGTCATTTGAATAAAGTTCTACCAAAAAAAGAAGAAAGCAAACAGGGCAATGCGCCTGGACCAGCATATTGGCAGTTTCCTCCCAGCGCACACCAGCACGGCTGCCAGTGTGAACAAGCTCTAAAAGTAATTTCAGTGAATAATTCAGCACATGCCAAATCAGTAATCTTACAGCAAAATCAATTCCCTGAAATAACAGGTAAATAACATTTTTTCCCCAAACAAAACACTCTCAGCTACACCATTTTTATTTTATTATGCAGCTTTTTAAAAAAATGGAGAAATCATTATTGAATACAGCAGTATTTTATGAAACTTCTATAAAAATAACAAGAAAGATAATGCTGCTTTATTTTCATCATTTGCTAATAAACACAAATTACAAAAGGGCTAAACAGTATCTAGTGGGTGTTATTCAATAATACCACCACCAGAGTGGGCTGAAGAGTAAACAATGAAGACCTTAATTACAATATACAGCAGGATGAAATCCCCTGAGTAATAAAGCCTCCAGTGCTACAGTATGAGTTCCAGTTCAAGCAGCAGTTACTACTGGACATATGGTGCCTGGAGCTCAGCTCTGACCTGATATAGGAATGTTATAATATGAGCTATTGTTAGATGAGATGCAGCCCATGATTACAGTGAACAACATATTTAAGGCTGAACTCCGAGATAAGCAAATATTGTCTAAATACAAGTGGCATGTGTATTCTTGAATCTTGATTTGCTTTGTGTATTTCTTCCACATATGTACAGTAATACAGTGTGAAACTTTGCCTCTATCCAGGAGCTTCCTGTAATATAGACTGGTGACTGCTGCTCTCTCTCCTTATGCAGGTTAACTGGTCTTGTCTCCACCCCCTGCTGTAGTTTTCCGCAGGAAGCCTGTAGTGGATGGACATTCCTGGGCCCCTCTCAGAGCTCTGCTCTCTGCGTAGGCAATGCACAGCACGCTGATGAGGTTGCTTCTTCTTTTATAAATTAATAGCTGGGTTTGCAATGGCATTTGGTCCAGGCAAAGTGGATTTATATCCTTTGTGGTTACCGAGGTATATTTTTTAATGAAATTTTCTGTACCCAGAGTTCAGCTTTAAAGATTCACAATATCTCTTCTCCTGTTCCTCCCTCCCATCCCCTCCCCCTGACCATTTTAGTGGAAAATAATCCAAGCAAGATTCATTTACCTTGATAACTGTTTGAGGCATAGAATATAAAGGAGGGGATCGAGGCTTTCATATGTCAGCCTAAATATATGTGATGTCGTGTAGGCTGTAAGAAATAAATACCCAAAACTTGTGGTGCTGTCAATCAATACATGATTAAATAATTAAGTATTAAATACTGAAGTTGATGTAGATAATTACTAATAAATGAATGTGCATAAGTATACAAAAAAAAAATTGGCCCAATAATTCATCAAGTAAAATAAAATAAAAGTCCTTCTAATAGTCAAAGTGACTCCACAGTAATCAAAAGAAAGTCCATTGCTCAAAAATCCTGAAGTGATACACCAACAGAAGAAATGAGATTTGTACTAAATATTTATTTTCTGTACATCACCAGCGTGCACCTTTCACCAGATATCCAGACTGCTGCTTACCAGAAAGTAAGACCTTGTAAGCGTAAAGCTGAACTCTATCTTCTGTTAGACATTACATAGTTTGGGCCAGCTTGGCCCAAATGAACTATGTAACTCATAACTAACATGTGCGGTATAAACTGTATGTAGCTGAGGCTACATACAGCATACTACACGGTGTTCTGGGTTCGAGCCGAGAGTTCCTGTCTTATATCCGGAACACAGAAAAGTCTATCACAGTGGCGCTCAGCGAAAGCAATGTATTCTAGCAATGAATTCAAAGCTTCCTTTGATTGGCTAAGTCAAATGTTGTGACATCATCAGGCTACCTCTTTGCTTTATTCAGAGGAAGCTTTGTATTCATTGCTAGAATACATTGTTTTCTCCAAATGACTGAGCGCTGCTGTGATAGGCTCTACTGTGTTCCGGGTATGAGACAGAAAGTCACGGCTTGAACTCGAAACACAGAGGTGTATGCTGTATGCAGCTGTATGTAGCCTCAGCTGCATACAGTTTATATGGCACATCCAGCACCCTTACAGGTTAGTCAGGGACATAGTTCATCAGTTCGTTTAGGCCACCTTGGCCTTATAAAGTCTAACAAAAGATGGAGTTCAGCTATAAGAGGTCTAACAACGCTTGTGGGAATAAACCCAGATGGATGGATGGATGGTGGATGCTCAGCTTTTTTAATACTGCCTCTCGTCAGCTTGCTCAGATCCAGTCCAATCATGCCAGGGACATCCAGGTAGCTAAACAGTCACTCATACTATGAAAAAATAAGGAGAATCGCCCATAGTGCAGTATCTTATAATGCTTTTTATTAAAACCAGGTAACTACCCACATGAAAAAAGCGATATACAGAGTATCACAAAGCCTCCATCACCCTAGCAGGCATGATGATGTTACTGGAATAGCTCCACCCTACGTGAGCTTATGGAGATGTATTGCACTAAGGTAAAAAAATCTTCAGCCTTTACAACCACTTTAATTAAAACTACAATAGGTATCTGTGTGCCCTGTCCTGTTGCTTGTACAACAGCCGTCAGAGACTCACCCCCAGCATTACAGCAGTGAGCATTCCCCTCATTCAAACCTCTGCACATGCATAATGCTCTCTTTCTGCTTCTCTTGCAGTATCACTGAGCTCAGCCGCTGGTCACTACATACCAGGGAAAAGTTATTCATTTTAGGAAAAACGTTACAGAATTGTGGGATCAGCCTAAAAGAGTCTCTTAAAGTGTCAGCCCCAGCTCCTGTGGAGGGGCAACAACTATTCTCTGTACAAGTACCCGGAGGCATACTTGGGTGCAATGGCCGATGGCGTGGCAAGAGGTTTCCATGTAATGTGAGGCTCTCCAGCTTTACCCAGGAATCTTGTGCTGCACATCCAATTTCAGATGAAGAGAGCTATGAATATATTGTGTTCATCAACCTGATCTCAGCCAAGACTCTTTGGGACCCAGAAAGTATGGTGACCATGGTACAGTACACCCTGGTCAGTCAGGTTTGCCCTATGGCCAAGATGCTTCAAGTCGTCTGCATCCATGGAGATGCAAGAACTTACCCACTGGTACACCCTGTGATAGTGGGATGCCACTTTCCTAGATTCTGGGAACTACTGTGGGAAACTGTGGGGAAGAAGGGGTCCAATCAGATGCATTATCAGAGGATGTTCTAGACATACCAAATTATGACTTATATCAGTGTTTCTCAACTCCAGTCCTCAAGGCGCCCCAACAGGTCATGGTTTCAGGATTTCCCTCAGATGAAATGGCTGTCATAAATTACTAAGTCAGTGAAACTGATCAAATCACCTGTGCAAAATAATGGGAAGCCTGAAAACATGACCTGTTGGGGTGCCTTGAGGACTGGAGTTAAAAAACACTGACTTATATGATACTGAAGATGATGAAGAGTATGCTTATGCAGTCTAAAAAAGTGAAGGTTGCTGGTATTGGAGAATAAATTCTGGAAACTGAGCTGCCGTCTGAGGAGGGGGAGGGTCTGTGGTACCTGGCTGCTGAAATCTGTAATTCACATTCCCCAGATTAGCCACAATATCAAATGGCCCTTTTATCTGACCAGGAACTTACTTTCCACTGATGAAATCAGCACTGTTGCATGTGTCCAAGGGGGCATTTAGAATAACTCAGATGCGAAACCCTACTCTGGCCTGGGCAAGATAACAATTAGTTGTCATAAATGGGGTTCCCCAAAAGCCAAGTGCAAATGAGCAGTGGCCTCATCTTGCACTCAATAATGGCCCGTTTTAGTGGGTCACCAAGGTTTTGTGAAGTCATCATTTAAAAACTGTGGGTGCCCCAGATGGGCCCCCTCAGATAGAGGGTCCTCGGTCTGGCACATAATCATGTTTTGGGGGGAACTTGGGGACTTATTAAATCAAGGTATATATCAGCGACTGGTTCTACTGGCCAGGGTTGAAAGCAGAAGTAAAGAAGTACTGTACTTACCCCCAGGGCTTTTTTCAGCAGGAACGTGGGGAACGCAGTTTCGACACCTCCAGCTCTGAATGTATGTAATGGCAGGGGGTGCTGGGGTGTACTGGAGAGTCTATTGATGTTGGCTGCTGGGGGATCTATTGTTGCTGGAGGGGATCTATTTTTACAGGGGGAGAGTCTCTTGTTGCTGGGAAGGTCAGTTGTCGCTGGTGGGGAATCTATTGTTGCTGGGGGACTCTTATGCTACTGGGAGACAATCGTTTCTGGGAGACATCTACTGTTGAGGGAGAGGTCAATTGTTGCTAGCTGTTCAGAGTCTATTGTTGCTGGGTGTGCTCCATTGTTGCTGGCTACAGGAGATCTGTTTTACTTCCTATCATTTTCAACAAATTACACACAAATTACTTAGCACCACAATTGATACTTGATTCTGTATCCATTACTGAGAGGTGGGTAGGGGGTGGAACCAAGGAATGGTGCTCCAAGGTGGGTAGGGAGTGGAACCAAGGAATGGTGTTCGGAGGTGGGTAGGGAGCAGAACCAAGGAATGGTGCCCAGAGGTGGGTAGGGGGAGGAACCAAGGAATGGTGCTGGGAGGTGGGTAGGGGGTGGAACCAAGAAATGGTGCTCGGAGGTGGGTAGAGGTGGAACCAAGGAATGGTGCTCGGAGGTGGGTAGGGGATGGACACAAGAGGTGACTCAGAAGGAGGAAGTTCCTGCATCTATTCTCCAAGAAAAAAAGCCCTGCTTACCCCACTTATTAGTTCACCAATCTAGTGTTGCACCTGCAACCCTTTAGAGCCTCTACCAGTAACTGAAATTCTGTTTGAATATTTAGCCATGGATTTGGTAAGCCTATTGGCAAAATCAGCCTGCAGTCACCAATATATAATATACATACTATACCACTTGATTGTCTGAAGCTTTTCCTCTACAGAATACTTTGTCCAAAACAATCACCCATGAACTGCTCCAAGTGTTCACAAGGATGGGGTTTCCCAAACAAATTCTCACTAATTAGAGCACATCATTCATGTTGAGGGTTATGGCAGATATGTGCCATGCTTAAAGCGGAGTTCCCACTAAAAAAAAAAAAAAAAAAAAAAAAAAAAATATAATAATAATAATAATAATAATAATAATAATAATTAAAAGTCAGCAGCTACAAATACTGCAGCTGCTGACTTTTAATAAGCGGACACTTACCTGTCCCAGGGTCCAGCGATACGGGGGATCGAAGCCCCGCTCGTCTCCCCCTCCGCTCGGCAGCGCCGGCATTTTAACTGTGGGCGCCCGGCTGTGGCTTCACAGCCGGGCACCCACTGTGCACGCGCGAGCCGCGACTGACCGCGCAATCTGGGACCTGTCACGTGTCCCAGATGATTGCCTGGAGGGAGGGGGAGAGGTGATCTCCCTTCCTGCGCTGAGGGAAGTGCCGTCAGGAGCCCAGGCGCCGAAGGAAGCAGATTACGAGGGACCCCCTAGCAACAGGCATTAAAGAGGTGAGTAAAAAAAAAAAAAAAATTTTCTCTCCAAATGTTTTTTTATTTTTTTTTTTTGGGTGGAACTCAAAACAATCGTAAAGATTGGGATTGCCTTTTGCTGGCTATCTTGTTTGCCATATGTAGGTACCTTAAGCCTCATGAGGTGCTCACCACAGGAATTAGTCTATGGACAGAGTTCTCAGGATTTGCTTGACCTAATGAAAGAAGAAGGGAGAAAAGTCCACCCCTCAAGTGTTCATGAGTATGTCTCCTAAATTCAAGGAAGGATGTGATAAATGTAAATGTAAATGTGATGCCACTGATCAAGGAACATTTGCAGAGTACTTAGGAGGCACAATCCCTAGTTTATAATAGGGCTGCTAATATAAGGTGCTTCCAATTGGGGACTGAGAGGCGGTGCTGATTCAAACGGTGGAAAGTAAGTTCCTGGCCAGATGAAAGGACCATTTGATATTGTGGCTAAATTGGAGGATGTGAATTATAGCTTTCACCAACCGGGCAAGAGGGAACCTTATCAGCTCTATCATGTAAATTTGTTGAACCCCTGGGAACACAGAGGATCAGTGTCTGTGCTGATTGGTGTGGGACTTGAACCTCAGAATGGTATGGACAGCATACGGGTAGTAACTACATTGAAAAAAACAAAACAAAAAAAAAAAAAAAACAAAAAAAAACAAACACAAGCCCCACACATAATCCAGGAAGCAAATACATTTTATCATAAGAACAATGAGATACCCTCTGATTTACCCAGACACATTGATTTTTTTGAACATGCATCATTACTGAGCTTGATTTCTAGGTTTGTATCAGCCCTTATCACATCTAGAGGGTCAGAGTAGGCGGTCTCAAATGTGGTAAAGATGCCGCCTCTGGAAATTGTTGAGCAATCTTCCAGTAAGTGATCAAGTCCTACTGTGTTGGTTTCCAAGCCTAGTGGCACTTTTTGCAGTTCTGCAATGATTTCTGAAAGCTTGGTAATGTTTCAAAATTTGATGCCTATCCCATGCCTTGGTCTGATGGGCTAGACCAGGCCCAGCCCAATACATCACTACTTCAGACTTTACAAAAGGGATATTTGCAGATACCTCTCACCAAGGCTGCCTGGAGGAAAGCAACTTTCTCAGTGCAAAAATTGACACTTCCAGTACAAAAGAAATCCTTTTGGCCTTCAGACCACTCCAACCATGTTCAAAAGGGCAATGGATAGGTTGTTACGACCCCATTTGAGATACACCTAAGTATATCTAGATGACATTTTAATTTTCAATAGAAACTGGGAATCCTATTTGCTTGAAGTCCAAGCAATATTAGACTCCCTGGGGAAAGCAGCCTCTACTATGAACCCCAACAAATGTGCCATAGGAATGGAGGCAATTAGGTACCTTGAGTACATCATGGAAGGAGGGATATGACTTGGCCCCTCCTCTTCCACAAAAAGCAGGTGCATAGTGGGGTACTAAAGAGGGTTTGGCACCCTGGCAGCTCCATTGATTGATTTGACTAAGGATCAGAACTTCAGAAGTCATGGTCATGTGGAGTACGGATGCTGAAAGGGCCTTCCTAGAGCTCAAGTAAGCACTGTGCCAACATCCTGTCTTGATAGCTTCCAACTTCTCAAAATAATTTGTTATCCATACATAAACCTCCAGTGTAATAGGAGCTGTTCTGTCACCAATCGAGTGGATCATCCCCTAGTCGAGTGGTCTCCAAACTGCAGCCCGGGGGCCAGATGCGGCCCTTTGCTTGCTTTTATCCAGCTCTTGGGGCACCATTTTATCAACTGATACCAGCAATGGGGTGTAATTCCCCCCACTAACACCAATGAAGGGACACAATTCCTCCCAATGATGCCAACAACAAGGCACAGTTTCTCCCAATGACACCAACAATGGTGCCCAATAACACCAAAGATGAGGCACAATTACTTCCACTGACACTAAAGATGGGGCATTGGTTTTTCCCACTGACGTCCGGACCTTCTTCTCTCTCAATGGCCACAGTTCTGCCCCCCTAAAGTCTGAAGGATCATAAACTGGCCCTTTTTTGGAAAATTTGGAGACCCCTGCCCTAGTCTTTCTCAGGCAAAAATAACATTGACTGAGAGAAACTACACTGAAGTAGAATGAGAATGTCTGGCCATTAGGTGAGTCCTAGATTTGCTCATATAATAATTCTTAAGACGGAAGCCCAGGCTTATCTTCCACCATGCTCCTCTGACATTGATGCAACAAAATTAAAGTGGTATTAAATCCAAAAGCAAACATTTATTAAATTGCAGCTTACCAATTCTTAGATGTGATGGCTGCATTCATTTTTTTTAGGCTTTCTTTCCACTTGGTGATCCAGTCAGTAAGTATGTTGTTTTTTTAACAGGCTATCCTTCAGATGTATCAGTAAAGAGTGTTGGGACAAACCATTTACCACTGACAGGGGTGCTTACAATGATTATCATTTATCCATGTAAAACCTTTATATCAAAAGAAAAAAAACTGTTACTGTAACTGCTTGGCTTCAATTTGTTAGTGTATCTAACACTGCCCTCCTCCCAGACTGCGTCCCCCCCCCCCGCAGGAGCCGATTGAATATGTGTGTCCAGGTCTCCCACTGATTACTCCACAGCCAGTCACAGGGTATTTTCACACAGCCAGGTGCACACACTCTTACCCTCGTTGTCTCCAATAACCGGTCCAGGGGATGTGTTTTTGTACTTGGAGAACTTGGATAGGAGAAGGGATTTAGTAGGATACTCCAATTTAACTATTTCCAAGCGACGACAACTTCTTAATAGAACTGTGTAGTAGACTGTCAGTAAAACTATGCAGCAGGCTGTACAGAATTAAGCCTTTGTAGCAGAAGGAATTTAGTGGACGTTTCTTCTTCAAGACACTAGCCAGCGACCCCTTTAGCTTACACCCAGTATGCTGACTTTTAAGATCAAGAAGGGGATTTTAGTAGACATGTGCACACTAAAATATTTTATTTCAGAATTTCGATTTCATTCGAAAAATAAAAGTTATTTAGTTACTCCCAAAATTTGTTTTTATTTATTTTGTTTAGTTAAAAAATGCATATGTTCGAAAATCCAAATTAATTAAGATCGAATCTGTCAATTGAAGGCTTATGGTGTCTGTCGGATGTTCTAAGAAGATTCGACGAAGCAGCTAAATTGTACGACGCCGTGATCGTACATTTCCGGTCGAATGCTTCGCCCACAAGCTATAGTAGAATTCTAATGTTGTTTCACTAGTAATAATTATTATTACTAGTCAAACATTAGAATTCTTCTATAGCCTATGGGCGGAGCATTTGACCGTAAATGTCCTCTCGCGAGGATCGTATTTTTTAAGCTGCTTCGTCAAATCTTCATGTCTCTATAATGTCGTATCTTTTCTCTCTATGTCGAATAATCTTGGACTAATAGAGTTAGGTTAGGCATATTTAACCGCAGGTTCGATAGACACAGATCGCTATTGTCACCGTCATTTCTAATCTTCTATCTATAGCGACCTGTTGTTGCAACAATACGGATTTCGGATCCTGCATGTTCGTTATCGTTTGTTAAAACAAACACGAAAATCCCAGAAAATCAGATGAAAACTAATGCAGATGTTAGCAATAACAGTCTGTAGGATCCCTTTAGGGGGTCTGTACTCACAAGGCCCTAGCTGCAGATCACCTTCCTCTGTGATACCAGACAAGATCCGTGGACATCCTCCCTCAGTCAGCTTCAACAAGATCCATGGGTTTCAGCTCTAGTGTTTCAGGCCCTGTGGTGGTCCACCTGATGCCACATGGTAGCCTGTGCTGGGGAGAGGCAGCAGTCCCCTTCCCCACCTGGACCCCTCTCTGAAGAGGAAGACTGGACCCTGAGCCCATGCGCTCTTCAGATATAAATACAGATACCCAGCATGCTTTGGGGCACATCCCCCTCTAATTGGCCAGGGCTGTATCAACATTCATGCCCTCATCTGATGGGTTTCCACCCACTGTCCAGTATACTCAATAGCTACTGGATCAGTGTGAAACATCAAGACAGCATGAGCAGCACCAGAGCACATTGAGCAGACCTCACAGAACAATCACAACTCTCTGCTGAGCAGACAACACATACATTTGCCTAGCTGTCTCCCTATTAAGCAGAGAAACCAAAAAACTATATACACTCACTCCAGCACCTACCTAGGAGGGTGCTACTGGCCAGATCACCAGGTGAAAACAGAGGGAAAAAAGCCTAAAAAAAAAGGAAGAAGAAAACAACTGCAGTTAAGCTGCTGCGATATATTACAGTTTTGGTTTTGAATTTATTACCGCTTTAATGGGATAAACGCCAAGGTGACTCAATGGTTTCGGGTGCTCCTGTTTGATCTGCAAATGTGGTCAGTTAAGATACCAGCCATTTGAAATCTTGTCAGTTAGGTTGGAAGCACAAGCACTTGTGAAAGTTATTATTCATAGCATGCCTTCAAAGTAACTGTTTAGGGACAAAAGAGTTAAATTGATGGGTTTAGTCCCACTTTAACCACTTCCCTACCCGCCCATAGACATATGATGTCCACAGATGGGATCTCCCATCCTGGGAGGGCATTATATGACGTCTTTGGCTTCCCGGCGGAATTGGGGGCGCGCGCGCACGCATGCTGCGTCACAGAAGAGCCGATGCATGTGCCCGGTGGCCGCGATGTCCGCCGGGTGATCGCTTTTACATAGCAGGACCTTGGATGTGTGTGTGTAAACACACATCCACGTCCTGTCAGGGGAGAGGAGACAGATCGCGTGTTCCTAGTAACTCCCCTCACCCCCACAGTTAGAATCACTCCCTAGGTAAAACATTTAACCCCTTGATCACCCCCTAGTGTTAACTCCTTCCCTGCCAGTGACATTTATACTATTTTTATAGCACTGATTGCTGTGTAAATGTGAATGGTCCCAAAATAGTGTCAAAAGTGTCTGATATGTCCACCGCAATGTCACAGTCTATTTGTGGGGGAAAAATGATAACAATTTCATATGGATACAGCGTTGCATAACCAATTGTCATTCAAAATGTTACAGCGCTGAAAACTGGCCTGGGTAGGAAGGGGGTGAAAATGCCCTGTATTAAAGTGGTTAAAGGCTAAGTTTACCTTTATTTAATTAAAAAAAAAAAAAAAATGCACATGCTTTTGAGGAAAGAAAAAAAATGCTTTTTTTTTTCTTTTTTTTTTTACAGGAACCTGTACAATGCCAGGATCCTGAAAACTCATCCTTCAACCTCCTGTCTGTACCTCTATGGGCTATCAGTTGGAGAGCTGCGGTAAGTGTCAATGGACTACAAGTGCACTGATTACTGCTCTGATAATCCATTGATAACTACAAGTCCATCTGCCGCAGCGTCAGATGGGACTTGTAGGTAATTAATTTACAAATCTCTGAATGAATGACGCGGCTGTGCTGATTTCAAATTTGTCAGCTGCTGCTGTCTTCTGCGGGGTGTTCCCCCAGGTGAATTCTGATTCTTTTGGAAATGCAATGCTAAGAAGCATAGCTATGTGAAAATCTATTATAGATAAAATGCATTTCTGGATCCAAGAAGCCATAGTTTATAAAAAAGGAAGACACTGGTGTTCAATTACATATTGAAGAATCTCCCTGTAAAGTTCAACCCTTCTATTAGTTTATGTTGTGATCCCTATCTCATTAGTGCCATATTAAAGGACTTGTGTATGAGGAAAATTGAATGTGAGAGAGTGAGTATGGTGGTTGTGAGCATGAAGTGGTTGTTAAAAGTACAGAACAAAGATAGGAGGGGGGTCTGTTATCCGCAAGTTTACATATGATAAACAAGTCAGCTAACGATCAAACATAAAGCAATAGCTAATAGGTTAAAGTGCAAGTTCATCTTTTCAGAAAAAAAATGAAAAGGTGAACTAGCACTGCACACCACCAGTCCCTGCTGTACTTACCTCAATGGGTGATGAGCTGTCAGTCCCCATGCAGCCATTGCAGCACTCCGGGGATTTTCTTTATGCAGCGTTTTCAAGATGGATCAAAGCAATTCTGATTGGTGAGTGCTGGCACAGAACATCGTTCTGATCCATCACAGGAAGCTCCGCTAAAAGAAGAGGTAGAAGGGCAGGGGTTTCAAATTTCTGGACCACTGCACTGGCTGTGTGGACATTCAGCTCATCACCCACAGAGGTAAGTATGGAAGGGTGGGAAAAGTGTGTGGTGTTTCACCCTTTTTTTCTGAAAAAGTAAACTAATCCTTTAAATCTTTTAGCTCTCTTGCAAAAGTAATGAATTCTCTCAATGGGAAAGTATATCTAGGACATGGAGGGAAGATGACTTGAGAAAGAAACTGCAGTAGACAGCTCTCTCTGCACCTCCAGACTGGACACATTTTTCAATTGTCTTTTGCTGATGGAGATTCCTACATCCATACTAAACAGCATGGATGGAGTATTCTCCTTCTGTCCCAACAAAAGATGATTAAAAAAAAAAAAAAAAAAATCGACTTTTGTTGATTTGGGTGGTACTTAGAGATCTGCCTAGGAATCTATCAGATTGTTCTTGTTTAGTCTTCAGAGGGAATTAATTTAGCTCCTTGGTAAAAGCAATGTTAGTGAGTCTATGCCAGTCAAAAAACTGTGGTTTAGGGTTTGATGGCCCATTTTTATTAAACGAATTCAAAGTTCAAATAACACAGTTGCCCACGTAATGGGTTTTCACTATCAAAACTGTTAACTAAAATACTCAGTCACCCAGCTCTCTCTTCGACCCCTGCTTGGGCCTCAAACCTTCCCTTTCGGCTGATCGCTCAGACATCTCACACAGTAATGCAGAGAGAAATTGGTCATGGGACTTTGAATGAGGCGTGTCACAAATGAAAAAGTAACAATATAAATAACACAAAGGGTACATAAGTAAAAACATTTATTTTACAAGTTGAAACATTCCATAGGTACAAAATACACTTGGTATAAGAACAGATCCCAAAAAGGCCATACTAAACTAACACATGACAAATAAGCTTAATTCACAGAGATAAATACATAATGATGTTTGCAACCATAGGTACATGATTGTTATGGAAATCGAGAGATTGAGGGCCTAGCATTGAATCCGACATCCTTCATTTCCCCTATCAGTGGTTGGGCCGGCTTTCTGAGCTGGCATGCGAGCATGGGATTCCTTTCCCCCTTTTTTTTTTAATTAGATTTTTAATTTATTTGTTTTTTTAGAGAATTAATTTATTCATCAATGTAAATTAAATCAGTGTTTTTTTGTTTTGCCCACTCCCTGGACTCTCAATAGGGCTTCCCCTGACACCCCAGAATCTTTCACTCCTGTGAGACTTTCTCCCTCTGCACTACGGTTGAGCGCCGCCTGTAGTGGAGAAAATAGACTGCACCTGCCTACATGTGCTCAAAATGTTTCACTGTGTCATTTAGACACCATAAAATGGAAAATTGTATCAAATACTTACCATAATTTTCCTTTCCTAACACCAATACATAGCAGCATACATATGATATAGTTCCGCCCCTATATCCACCCAAAGGACCTGTTTAGCTCTATAAAAAAGTCTGACTGAGAGCTACCCCATACACCGTATAAAGCAAAAAGATCAGAGGGAGAGTTCGTATGCTGCCATGTATTGGCATCAAGAAAGGAAGATTGCGGTATTTGATACAATTTTCCATTTTCCTGACGCCAAACATGGCAGAATACATATGATACATAATGAGCTTATGAGAGGGAGGGTTTAATGCTATAAAAACTTAGTCTTTGACTATAGACATAAAAGCTTGGATTTAGGAGTTTGGCTGAGCAACCCTTGGTGTGATACGACACCTCATCCCAGTATTTTGAAACTCAATTTGGAGGGGGAAGAAGTATAGGGATTATGGCGGTGCCAGGAGAAACAGGATGCAATATTTGGGAATAAAAAAATTCTATTTATTTAACAACATTCAATAAAATTTTAAACATAACAGTCACAAAGACGAGGTGTGCGAAAAATTTCTAAAATCAATTCTGTAGCAAGAGATATTTCACATCACTTGGCCTGATGATTGTGACGGCCAGTTCTGTGAGTAGATATTCAGATGTCCGACATGTTTCGCCAGTCTTGGCTTCTTCAAGGACAGTTGTTTGATACCTAAAAAGCTACAGAGTTTTCTATAAAGAAAAATATAGCTGTCAATGAATATTTTGAAGCAATTGATACATTAAGATACAAAAAAAATAATAATAAATATATACACACACGTCACCGTATGTTTGCGAGCCGTCTAGGCAGACTATGTCCCACCACCCAGAATGGCCACTACAGGCCCCCCCACACATCACAGGGTGCCAGAAATACCCCAAAATAGGCTATCTAGGATGGATTACCTGCAGTTCACCAGGGATAGATGCTACATGCCTCCGAAGCAGAGCCCAGAAATAGAGATCAAAGTAGGTAGCTGCAGGGGACAGTAAGAGAGACCTGACGGAGAATATACCTAAAGAAATATATGCAGGCAAAATTACATATATATAGCTGGGCCTGGGGACCATATATCAATTGAAGTAAGAAATTTCAAGTTAGACTAACATAGTCTCTAATTTTACTTACACGTAGAATACTCAAATTGGGAGACAGGACATTGGAGAATAGCCAATATAAAAGCTTGGATGGTTTTCCTCCCAAACTCTACAGTAGTAAGAGCTGCTGGATCCACCCTGTAGTGTTTTAAGAACGTATGTTGTGATGACCAACTAGCCTCTTTGAAGACTGTCTCCAGAGACAATCCTGCCCGTACCTCCCAGGAAGACGACATTGCCCTGGTTGAGTGAGCTCTAACCACCTCTGGGGATCCTTCCCAGCAGCTCTATATGTCCGGTGAATATCTTACTATCCAGGCCGAGATGGTTCTGGCTGAGGCCGCTTTCTCTTTAAATTTTTATGATGATGAAAAAGTCTGTCAGAACGTCTGAATGTAGAAGTAGCCTGGAGATAAGCTTTGTGGACGTTTGGAATGTCCAACTCCTGCAGATCAGCATCTGATTTCGCTGGGATGGCTGGAAGCACCCATTCACTGGAGAGATGAAATATCGATGCCACTTTTGGGACAAAATGATCCAATGGTCTCAGCACAACCCTGTCTGGAAAGAACATGAAATAAGGTTCTGCTGCCCCCAATTCTTGGATTTGGACACCCTTCCCCCTGAAGTTATGGCTAATAGGAAAGCTGTTTTTAAGGTGATATCCATAATGAACAGTCTGTCAGAGTACGAAGAGGGAATTGAATTGAGGACTACTGCCAGGTCCCATTGAGGGAACCTATTTCTCTTGGGAGGGCGTAGTCCAAGTACCACTCTCATGAAGTGCTCCACCAGCAGGTTTGCTGCCCATTTCTTTTGAGTAAAAGCCGAAATGGCTGAAATTTGCACCTTAAGCAAACTGACCCCCCCCAATCCAAGCCTGATTGCAGGAAAGACAGGATTTGAGATACATTTGGGTCACTAGGGTCAAACTGACGTCCAGCTGCAAAGCTTGTGAACCTATTCCATATTCTGGAGTAGATGGCATTGGTTGACCCCTTTCTGTAACTCTGTAAAGTTCTAACACTCTCTGGAGAACATCCTAACTCTTGTAACCTCTGCCTTACAATCTCCAGGCCGCTAAGGCCAGTCGTGCTGGTTGCGGATTTAGGGTATCTCCTTCAGACAGGAGATGAGGAGTCACTGGCAGAGTGATCGGTGTGCACACGCTGAGATCCATGGTCTGTGAGGCCAGTAAGGAAATACTGTGATGACTGTCAAATTTTGTCAATCTCCTCAGGAATTACAGGATTAAAGAAATTGGAAGGAAGGCATAGGCCAGTTGCCCAACCCAAGGATGGGTGAAGGCATTCGTCCCCTCCGCTAATGGATGAGGGTAGTGTGAGAGGAACCGGCTCACCTTGCAGATGGTTGATGAGGAAAAAATATCCATCTTTCGGACACACTCTCACTCGTGGATGATCTGTTTGAACACTTCGGTGTGAAGGGAGTGTTCGTTGGGGCCCATGACTTGTCTGGATAGGTGATCTGCTTCACCTATCCGACAGCCTGGAAGATAGATGGCCCTAAAACCTGGGAGATATTCTTGTGCCAATGTCAAGAGGGATTGGTTGTGCGTCCCACCTTGTCGTTGTATGTAGGAAACTGCTGCCGTGTTGTCCAGATGGAGCAGGACTGCGCGACCCTGTATGTGAAGCAGCCAAGATGGCCAACGCCACGAATGCTGCTTGAAGTTCCAGAATATTGTAAACTAGGCCCTGAGTGGGAAATTCCACTCTGCCCTGGATCTTGAGTGGTTCGCAGGTGGCACCCCATCCTGCTGCGCTGGCATCTGTGGTAACAATGATCCATGGCTGCAGCCCTAATGGACTATGCCGTTTAGCCTTTGTTTCGTCTACCACCAGTTACTCTGGCTCCTCTGGCTGGTGATCCTGATTAGCTGGGCTAGACAAACTCTTCCACTGCATCAGGAAGCCTTGTTGGAAAACTCTGAGTTTCCAGTGAGCCCAGGGGATCATCAGAATACATGAAGCCATCGTCCCAAGAGGACTCGTGCACTGGGATGCTGACATCACTGGTGCAGCCAATGCCTGTTGGAACTTCTCCCTGATTTTGGGGAGTTTCTGATGTGGCAAAGAAACTGTGGCTGTCTGAGTATTGAATTGGGTCCCTAAGAAGACCATATTCTGTGTAGGCTCCAGTTGGCTCTGGTAATGCCTGTCCCTCAACGCAAATCTGAGGAACTACTGGTATGAATGAAGGATCGGGACATGCTGGTAGGCATATTGCAAGTCCACTGAAATCCTCCAGTCTCCTGGTTGAATAACCTGGATTATGGTATGGAGACTCCATCCGGATAAATTGATTCAGCCTCTTGAGGTAGTTCTGGAGGCTGACGTTTGAACAGCCAATAATAGCTTTGCGCCACTGTGGACTGAATCCGCCATTTTTTGGCAGTGGTCTTGCCAGAACTGGGTCGCTTTGAGCCACCTGGCTCCAACTGCCTCCTGGGTGGGCCTGGCATTAAAAGAGTTTCTGGGTATCTGAGGGAGCCGCAGGGGTCTTAGCTCTCTGCGATCTTATGAAGGTTGAAGGTGTACCCCTCCAATGTCTTCTGAAGTCCTTGGATGTGCAAAAGCATCTGAAATTCCGGTACCTGTTTGGCGCTCCTCTGGATGGTTGCCCCCTCTGGCATCTGGACCTTCGATCTTGGGGCAGAAGACCTGATTTTCCACCTGTAACCCTGGAGATGGCAGTCTCCAGTTTTTTGGCCAAACAGCACCTTCCCATCAAAAAGCAGTTTACAGCAATTCTGCTTTGAGGATGGGTCAGCTGCCCAGGGTTTTAGCCACAGCGTTCTTTTGGCTGTGACTAAGCTGAGCATGGCTCTGGAGGACCATCAAATGATGTCTATAGCTGCCTCACCTGCAAAGTTCTTTTGGCAGCTGGTTTTTGATCTCATACTCCAAGTTCTGCGCCCCCACACTCGCATAGCACTTGCTATGGATGTTAAAGCAACGGCGGGTTTACAAGCACCACCTGCCGCAAGGTAAAACTTTAAGTCCATGTCAATGCGTCAATTAAGGATATTGTGAAAGGAGGAAGAGCCTTCCATCGGAAGTGTCACATTCTTGGCCAGTCTGGTGACTGCTGCATCCACCATTGATGGGTTAGATAAAGGAGTCACATTCTCCTTGGTTAGTGGCTACAACTTCTACAACCTATTGGTTGAGGAGGGTTTTCTCTCCCCCTTTTCCTATTCCTCCTGAAACAGGCCTCTTATTTCTGTCATAAGAGGGAAGGTAGCTACCTGTTTCTTTAGGTTGCTCCTATAGAACCCAAAGGCTTGTTCACACTTGCAGCAGGCTCTGCTATTGCACTGAAAAGCAATCTGTGCTTAGGTCACTTTTCAGAGGCATTTGCTATTATGACGTAGAGGGGACAAGTGTTCCTGCTATGCGATTTTCAAAGTGCGATTTGTACGCAATGTTGCAACTCGCATGGGGGCGGCCCATTCACTTGGCTGCCATACGTGTGCAAAAAGAAGTCCCTGCTCCTATTTAGGGGCGACCAGCTTCGCACAATGTTTTTAAAGGCACGTTCTCCCACGTGACAATCACAGCAGCATCGCATTTGGGGTGCCCTGAAAGGATAAAGGCACCTAATGCGTGTTGTGCAGCGATTGCCACACAATTTAAAATCAGATTGTATGGTGTGTGATAATAGTTTTTCTTCTTCTTTGGAGGAGATTCTGGATCCTTTCATTACAGTGCAGCTTTTACTGCCTTAATGAATGGTGGCATTAGCGCAAAATCAAAGCCTGATCCTTCAGGATCCTCTGCCGAGGAGGAGGCGATATCTTCTCCCTCTGCCTTGAAGGTTGGCTGTAATACTGAGTGTGGGGAATCAGCCTGCCTAATCTGCTGGGCTGGAGTCACCCCTGAAGTGCCTGGTACCCCTTTAGTTAGAGAGGGTTGAATGGCTTGGTTTAGACCTGGTGCAGGGGGGCCCACACTGTTCATCTGCTTCTGTCCCTGATGGCCCGAGGCAACCGGAAAATTCTGCCAGGGAGTTGGGGACTACTTTGTGAAGAAAAGTTGACACCTGCTGACTCTCATACTCCGGGTCTCTGGCAAGCTGCTTGAAGCAGTTGCTGCAAAGTAGCTTTCCAGGCATAGGGTCATCTCCACATGACCAACTTTTGCCTTTCGGTCCTCGGAGGAGAAGCTGTGTGCTTTCTCTTAAGGGTGCATTTGCGCCCTTTGTACTGGAGTCTGCCAGGACTGGAGGAATCACTTTCTGCCCTGGAGAAATGCTGACGATCCAAAGAGCCTCTGGACCTCCTAGAGCGGGAGTGTGAGCAGCTGGGGCTGCAATAGACAAGAAGGCACTCTCGTCAAGGCAGAGCATACTCTTTTTCCCGCATCTTCTTAACCAAAGTTGGCCCTTGTATTGCGGTGGTCTGGTTTATGTGGTGTTAGGCTCATGCTGGCGTAAGAACTGAAAGGTGCAAGGGGGACTGCATGGCAACAGAGAGAAATAAGGGAAGCGAAAGAGGAAAAAAAAAAACACATATATTCCCCTTTCTTTATCTTTGGCAAAGAGTAACACATTTAAATAAAAGAAACCTGGGCAAACCCCCACCCCATCCTCTAGTAATACATTGCTCCCCCCTTCTATCCCCATTACTAAGATAGCAAGACTTACCTGTCATTGACTGTTCCTCAGAATGAGTGAGATGATGCCTGAATAGTAAAGGCATCCATTACCTAGCCATTTGTGCTCTGTAAATAGGGCACCTGAGAAAGAAAGAGAGACTCAGCCCTCTCTCACCTCTGTCCTAATCAAAAAAGGGCTAGTACAATTAGGAGGGAAGCCAACGCCCATCCACACAAAAGGGCACTTTCAAACTGGCTACACATGATGCAATCCTCTGCCGATTTTTTTCCCTCAGATTTACCAAAACCACATAATATGAGGTCAAACCTTAAGAGTCTCAATTTGTATGCAATCAGACAGGCTCCTGCACCACATGGTCATGGCAAATCTAAAGACAATCAGATAACAAAAGCTGCACAGTATGTATGGGGTCTTTAGAGACATGAGAGCAAGAAAAAGAAAAAAAAAGGTTTTTATAGAAATTGACAGACCTGGAAGAGTTCCATAGGAGAGAAGACATCATGCAGTCCCAGCTGCTGGATCCAGACTCCAAAGCAGGCATGCCACAAGAGGATTGTCGTCACTGATTATAGAATACCTCAACCCCAAAAAGACCACCAGAAGGGGTTCCCCACCTTGTTGGTGCGTTTAGCAGCCTAAGATGTGGGACTGCGTACTGGGAGAGGCTTGAACCCAGACAGACAGGTAAGAGCTTATCCTGAGTGTAACAGTAAGTGTTGATCTTTGAGGACAAAAAAGGAGAATGGGGGAGGTACAGTAGCTCTCAGTCAGACTTTTATAGAGCTAAACAGGTCCTGTGTGTGGATATAGGGGCGGAGCTATATTGTATGCTGCCATGTTAGGCGTCAGGAAAATATTATATTTTAGGGGAAAGTTGATCTGCCAGTGATTGGATGCATCATCATCAGTCTTTTCTCCAGGCATGAAGTGACTAAAGAAAATAATCTGTGACTGTCTGCAGTGGTGGCCCTGGAGTGGCATTTTGTGTAGCACAGGTGAGTACTGAAGATCTTTATTTTATTTTTCGTTATAATAAGTAGAGAAGTGACAATAGGCCTGCTATAAAATAAACTCTTACTAGTACCATCCAAGTCTTCTCTGATGTCCAGCAGCATAACAAAAAGCCATACAAGTCAATTGACAATTGAATAATGAGTGGTGTGAGAGTTCTCATCAATAGAGGCAATAAAGGTTATGTGTCTTTTCTGCTTAACAACTATATCCAAATGAATGTGGGGGCAAGGCAGGTCACTTAATGGTAAGCTGATATTCAGCCACCCTCCCACGCTACCATGAGAAACACAAATAAATATAAGAGCTAATTTATTGAAGGAGATAGGGCTGTTAACATCTTGGGGGTTTATTGCTATGTTTTAATTACTGTATGACAGGTTTAATGGGGGTTAAGGGGAGGGTTGGATATATCTACAGGTAATAAAAAGAATATTCCACCACACTCACACACACATACCTCTGATACACTGACCACTCAACAATATGCTTATCTCTGGGGTGCCCAATTTATGTACTTTCCTGCCATTGTGTCATGTGCATTTAAGACGGTTTTCCAATCTTTTCTACCTCTGGAGTGCACTTTTGTTCAGTCTTCACCCAGCACACTCCCCAAGTGTTATTTTTAAAGCTCAATTAAAAGCTCACCTCCTACAAAAGGCATATTCTTAAATGTTTCATGCCTACACAGTCACTCCAGATCTACTTGACATTAATGGCTTGCACTTATCTATCAATGCACTATTACTCCTACTGTGCCCGTACAGTTCCTATTATCAGACTAAACCGTTAACCCTTGGAAAAGGGGCTCATTGTTATCTTATCCTGCAATGGCTGTTTTTATATCACATTGCTGAGTTTCAGGATTGATGAATGGTATTCTTATTCATTTTTATTTTATTATAGCAGAACAAAGGCATGCTGGTATTTGTGTAAATAAACCAATAAACTAAGGTGTGTATGAAATCTCAATTATAAGGAAATAAACACATTAATATAACACTTCTTTATTTAAGTTGTGACTGCTGTGCCATATTTTCCCCTTTTTCAGATGTGGATCCTGTGAGGAAGTCTATGACATCTCAATGTCACACAGAGTACTTGGCGTCAATGCTACGTTAAGTGTGCAAGTGCTTATATGACACTCTAAAGAATAATGTATTTTAAAACACATTTGTTAATAATAAAGCCTAATTCCAGGAATGACAAAAAAAAATGGGGTGGGGGGACACTGCAAGGCTTAAATGTTCCCCTCTAGGGGATGAGAAATTAGATGAAATAATTACCTTACTTATTGCTCCTAAAAATTACATTGCTCTCCTCTGCTCTGGATTGTGAGAGTCTCTCTGCTGTTTTTACATATAATGCAAGGCAGTTGACCCTGCATTGTACCTGCAGACTTCATTGTGCAACCATGGCCTGGAGTGCCTATATAAGGGTCTTCCTCACACAGATGTAGGAAGCCTGCCAGAGTAAGATCATTATTACCTTATTCCTCATCCCAGAGCATTTAATTCTTGTAGTGCGGGCCTGGGCTTTAAAGTGCATGTAATCCCAAAATATTTTTTATTATGTTTCGCATTACACCTTAGAAGAGTCCAGAAAACAGGATATAAGTTAGACCATTGTTGGGCAGGTGTTGGCATCAAACTGAGAGAAAGACCTCACCCCACTGGGGTTATGTACCAGGTTTTAGTCTAGGTTCACATCTATGCGGCTTCACTTGATGCATTTTTCAGGCATGTTTTGCTGTGCGTTTTGCATTTCTAAACCCTCGTTTTTCATGCATTTTTGCATGTAATTTTCATGCAGTTTGCTTTTTACTTTTTTTTTTTTTTCTCTTTAAACACACTGTAAACGCATCGTACATTACTGGATGCTAAGGAGCGGGCCGGGAAGCTGACCCCCGCGTCCTTAACAACCGATGAGTCATTAACTGTCAGCGGGCTGAATGTAAGAAAAGAAAATTGCTAGAAAAAAGAAACAGCGTTGAGTCCCCCTCTAGTATGGATTTGAAGGGGACCCCCCACACCACAATTTAAAAAAAAAATGGTGTGGGGCCCCCCAAAATCCATACCATACCCTTATCCGAGCATGCAGCCGGCAGGTTAGGAAAGAGGGGGGACGAGTCAGCGCAACCCCCCTCCTGAACCAAACCAGGCTGCATGCCCTCAACAAGGGGGGATGGGTGCTTTGGGGCACGGGGGCTCGGCCTCTTCCCCACAACCCTGGCAAGCGGTTGTGGGGGTCTGCGGGCAGGGGGCTTATCAGAATATGGAATCCCCTTTTAAGAAAGGGGCCCCCCAGATCCTGGCCCCCTATGCGAATGACTATAGGGTACAATGTACCCCTACCCATTCATTAAAATAAATTAGTCCTTTATTAAAAATGAAAAATGTCCCCCGTCGTAGCTCCAATGTGTTTTCTTCCTCCGGTAGTTTCTTCTCCCCCTGGTGCTGTCTTCTCCTCGAGCTGTCTTCTTCCTTGCCACTGCTTACCCAGTTTAAAAAAAAAAAAAAAAAAAGATCTCCTTCTAATGCTGTCTTCCCTTGTTGTGTTGTCTCCCACTGTCTGCCATTTCTTATCTAGCCATGGGGCGTGGTCATCCGATTACATCACTCGGAGAACCACCTCTTGCTGACAACTGATGACTCATCAGTTGTTAAGGATGCGGCTGGCTTCCCAGCTCACTCCTTAGAAACCAGCTTTATACAGTGTTTAAATGAATAAAATAAAAACTGCAAAACACATCAAAAATCGCATCACCACGCTCGCGTTTCTGGTGTGATTCCATTGAAGTCTATTACATGCCAAACGTAGAAAAAAAGTCCCTGACCCTTTCCAAAAATACAACAGTTGCAAAATGCATAGATGTGAACATTTACCATAGGAAACCATGTTAAATGGACTGTAGTGCATTTCTGCAAACTGCAAAATGCACTAAAAAAACACATGGGTGTGAACCTAGGGTTAAAAAAATATTTTTTTCCTGTAAATGACTTTCATTTTTTTTAAGAAGTGGGAGTGGTGTTATATTTGATGTGGTTCAAGTTGCACAAGGAGGTCTATGCAGCAGTCCATTCACAGTGGCGGGGAGGCACGTGCAGGCGCAATCATGTACATTTACGTGTTTGTGCCTGCTCTGGTTTAGGAGTGTACAGTGTGCTCCCCCCCCTGCTACCGCTCTGTCTGCTAGACACAGCAGATTACGGGCCCAATGATCATGTGATCGCTGGGTGATCACGTGATCACAATGTAAGCAAAGCTGTTGTGAATGAATTCATACCAGCTGTGTTACCTATGATGTGATTGGCCCACAGATATCACATGGTACCTGGGCCAATCACAGCACCATGTACCATGTTATTAGCTGTAGCCAATCACAGATCACTAGTGATCACAGCTATCATGAATGTAACCTATTCATGACAGTTGATCTTCATTGTAAAAGCAAAGTGTGGGAAAAAATCCATGATCACCCCCTCAGAGTAGTACAGTGTTACCATGGTGACACTGAACTACTCTGATGAAAGAAGGTTAAAGAAAAAATGTATTTATTTATTTATTTATTTTTTCACATTCTGTCAGCAACCAGTGTCCCTGATCACCGCTACATTTGTTATATAACAATGCTGTACTGCACAGGTGACAATAAGTATAAGAAAATATGGAAACATTTTTGATTCAATCTCTTCATTTTCCAAAAAATTGTGACAAAAAATTACAACTTCAAAAAACTTGCCATGCTAAATGCCTCAGACTGTCTACTTTAAAAAGAATTAGGGGAATTAGTACTGTCCTGGCATTTTTGGCGCCTCAAGAAATGAGATCAGTAGATCAGCATTATCTGAGCTGAGGTGGTTATACCTTCCTAAAACTTAGACTTTTTTACAATTTTTAAAGCTCAGTCAATGATAACATTTAGACCCCTTTCACACTGAGGTGCTTTTCAGGAATTTTAGTGCTAAAAATAGCGCCTGAAAAGCGCCTCTCATGCCTCCCCAGTGTGAAAGCCTGAGTGCTTTCACACTGGGGCAGTGCACTTGCGGGACGGGAAAAACAGTCCTGCAAGCAGCATATTTGGAGTGGTTTGGGAGCGGTGTATACACTGCTCCCAAAACACCCTGCCCATTGAAATGAATGGGCAGCGCTGCCAAAGCATCTGCAAAGCGATTCGGCAGCACCCCAACACTGGTGCTGTTAACACTTTCTTCGGCCACTAGGGGGGTTAAAAAAAATTGCCCCGCTTGCGACCGAAAAGAGCCTAAAGTGACGGTAAAGTGCCGCTAAAACTCGCTGTGCTTTACTGCTAACGCACCCCCGCCCCAGTGTGAAAGTAGCCTTAAGTTTATGTGCGTATAGTGCAAATGTACTCTGTTAGAGCACAAGAGCCACCAGTAGAGGATACCAGGTAGTTATAACCACTTGCGCCATAGCAAGGGAGGATGCTAGGTGGCAGCAGCTGCCCTCATCTTAGCAATGAAGGACTCTAGATAGCAGGGGCGGCCCATCCATTAAAGGTGTATGGGCACCACCCCCCCATCCATCCATCCGCCTATTCATGTGTCCGGCCCCTTGCAGGATGTCGGATGCATGGATTTCAATGGGGGGGTGGGTGTTTTTTTGAATCAGCTTTAGAGCCAGAGGCTCTAATAGGCTTCAAAATAGGATGGGCTCGGGGCGCAGAGAATGCAAAAGGTGTGTTACAACAGTGAATAAATTCTCGCTATTTTAACACTGATCCTCCTCCCAGCCAATCAGGAAGCAGGTTTTGAGACCTGTCACCCATCTGGCTGAAAAGACATTGGAAACCTAGGAGGAGAGGAGGAGCCGCACACGGAAGCTGCCAGTGGAGTAGAGGACACAGAGCCGCTGCGTGCTGCCTGCCACCCGCTACCCGCCTTGATGCAATCGGGGAGGGAAGTGCCACCAGCCGTTCGAGGGGGGTTGTTTGCCCCCCCCCCCCCAAATTCTTGTGGGACTCTCTGCAAACTGGTAATACTGCACTCTCCCCACTCGACTGTAGCACCTTTATTCAATAACTTGGAATTTTCCCCAGTGTTTGGTCTCTACTGCGTAGGCCATTTTTTGGACCATAGGGGGATACGCTCCACCACATATTTTACACAACAGCTCGAGATGCCTGATGCTATATTTTACCACCTGAAGCAAATTCTGCACTTTCTCCACTTCTTATGACAGAACACTACTGACATTACTGCATGGACAGCTTTTAAAGATGTTTCCATGGTGAGGCTTGGAAGGGGGGCATCTTGAGTCTGTATAAGTTGTTTGTCAGCACTACAGTATGTTCACCTAGGAAATTGACCTAGGTTCAGAGATAGATGAGGAGGACTGGGGCGACTGGTCTATGAGAATCTAAAAAGCTATTATGAATGGCTCCCTCATGGAGGCTGGTTATAAGGTACTCTCGCAGTGGTGGTTCCTGACCGTTGATTGTTGGACAATGTTCTACATGTGGTGGATGTGCCCTATGGTGCCCTAAGAGTGGTGCTGCTTAACAAACCCATAGATGGAGTTCCCAGATCCACTCATACTTTAATATAGTTTATGATCCTAGCAGATAAAGAATTGCCATTATGACCGCCTGGAAAAGTGGTGGACTTAACATTGATGAAATGTAAACTCTCTTGGATCATGATTAACAAGAAAATAGTTAGCATATTATGTGATACCTCTACTAAGTTTGAGAAGATCTGAAGCCCTAGGATTAGTTATTTACAATCCCCATAATTTTTACTGGGGTGGGTGGGCTTGGCGAGTGGGCGGATAGTGCTTTTCTCCCTGTTCTTCCTATCTTATTCCCTTTACCTCCCTTCTAATCCCCTCTTCTCTTTCTTCCATTTGATGGACTAATGTTCTCTTATGATTGATAAAGAGTTTTGTAGCAACCTGTTAGTTTTGTATCCGTTAACCTCTGAAACAAAATGGAGCAGATATCAGGTTTTGGTTTACTTGATTTGCCCCTTTGGAGTTAGCGCACACACTCTCTTGTTTTTTCTTTGATCATCCTTGGTGTTCTCCTCTTGAGGGTCAACTTTGATCCTTTGGGTTTTCTACACCTATTGTGTATGCTATTATTGTATGTTTTTCTCATTTGTAATCCAAACTGTAATAAAAACATTGAAACAGAAAAAGTTGAAAATACCCTGAGGGGAATTTGTCAAAACTAGAACAAACAGAATCTAGAGCAGCTGTGAATGGCAACCAGTCAGCTTTTATCTTTCCAAGCTTAAATGAACAAACTGATGGTAGAAACTGATTGGCTGACGTGCACAGATGCCCCAGATTCTGTGTACATACACATACAAAATTCTTCAAATATATTAATAGTAAAAAGGTTAGGTCTGAGCATGTAGGCCAGTTACAAAATAATCTAGAGTGGATGACTGGGGACAAAGAGAAGGCAAATTTATTAAATACCTTCTTCAGCTCTGTGTATACAAAGGAGTATGGGGGAGCTCAAGTCCATAATGGGGATAATTTTGACATAGCCCCAAATGAACCAATATAGCTCAAAATTGATATAGTACAGAAATATTTAGAGAGAATAAAGCCGAATAGAACTCCTGAACCAGATGGCATCCACCCACATGTCCTAACAGAATTGAGCTCTGTCATTTCAAAGCCATTGTTTCTAATTTTTAGGGACTCTTTAATGACTGGCAAAGTATCACTGGATTGGTGTAAGTCCGATGAGGTGCCTGTATTTAAAAAGAGATGAACGTTTACCAAGTAGCTACAGACCAGTTAGTTTAATTTCTACAGTTAGGAAGATACTGTTGATTTTAATAAAAGACCACATAGACTAGTTTTTGCTAAATATATATATATAATTTTAGGCAACCTTTAGCATCGACTCACGAAAGACAGAAGTTGTCAGACAAATTGGATTTCTTTTAATGGGGAGGTAAATAAAACCTTAGACAAAGGGGTGGCTATGTATATAGTGTACTTGTATTTTGCAAAAGCGTTTGACACAGTTCCTCACACACAGCTATTATGTAAGGTAAAGTCTACAGGCTTGGAAAAAACAGTCTGTAAATGGATAGAAAACTGGCTAAAGGACCATATTCAGAGTAGTGGTTAATGGTTCATGCTCTAAATGGTCTAAGGTTGTTAGTGGTTAGGAATAGGCTGGCTGTTCGAGTCGAACATGAGTTCGACTCGAACATCGGCTGTTCGATGAAGATCAAACATTATGGGCCGTTCGTGGCAAATTCGAGCGGAGTGTCACGGCCCATAATGTACTGCGTCATCGCAGTGCATTGCTGGCTGATGATTGGCCAAGCATGCACTATGACCCGCATGCTTTGAACCATCACAGCGCCGTCAGCGAAGAGAGAGAGAGAGCCATAATGAAAGGCAGGGTGCCTTTGGCCAATTATGGCTCAGGGGGTTAAGTCCACGCCCCACACTATATAAGGCCGCCTGCACGTCGGCCGTGTGTAGTGTGTTGGTGGCGTTGTTAAGATAGAGACAGAGAGAGGCAGAGAGAGTATCATTTTATTTAGTTTGAGCGGGCAGGCAGTTAATTCAGTTAGCTGCAGTGTATTTCATATATATATATATATATATATATATAATGTCTAGCCAAGCCTATACCTGACTGTAGGCCATTCCTGGAGTACTGTTTTTAGTAAACTTCAGGTGTTATTTTGCTAATCTATTTGTACAGTATGTCTGGAAGGCCACCAAGAAGAGGCAGATGCTCACAGGCCACTAAAAGAGGGCAAGCAGGCTCTGTGTCTACAGCCAATAGTGCTGGTCATGGACACGGTGCATCCTCAGCACATTGCCGTGGGGCACGCTTGTCCTTTTTTTCGGCAGCTGCCCGTGTTGAGCCACAACATGCAGAAGAGTTGGTAGAGTGGCTGACCAAACCTTCCTTCTCATCCTCTGTCACCCAGGCTCAGGGTACTTTGTCTATCCAATGCAGCTGCCAAAGCGCCCTCTTCCTTTGGCTCAATGTCATCAGTCACTCCTTCCCTAGCCCCACCATCATGCCCTGAGGAGTCCCCCAAACTGTTCGACCACAGTGTAGGGTACATGCTGCAGGAGAATGCGCAACGTTTTGAAGGCTCTGATGATGGTACCCGGGTTGAGGATGAAGGCAATAACGTGAGCCCAGAGAGAGGGGGTGCCCAAGAAGGACAAGAAACTGGCAGTCATGTTCCCCCAGCTGCAGCATACTGCAAGGTTTGCTCCAGTGGCGAGGAGGGAGGGGATGATGAGGTCACTGATTCTATGTGGGTGCCAGATAGAAGAGAGGAGGAGGAGGAGGCACATCTCCAATGAGGCAGGATGCCCTCCAGGGGCAGGCAACTGACTGCCTCACAACGCAAAGCGCCGCATTTGCAGGGTGCTACTGACGTTTTTCCAAAAGTTCTTTGGTGTGGGCATTTTTTTTAGTCGTGTGCAGCAGATCGCACCGTTGCTGTTTGCAACATATGTCTAAAGCGTATCAAGCGTGGCCAAAACAGCAGCCGCTTGGGCACCACATGTTTGACCAGACATATGTCGAGCTCCCATGCAGTCCGTTGGCAACAGTACTTAAAAGACCCATACCAAAGAACAAGGCAGACCTCTCCTTGCTCCTCATCAGCTGGGATCTCCAACCCCACTATAACTTCAGTCCTCTCAGAGACCTGCACTGAGAGGAGTGAAGGTGTAGAATTAGGTGTCCCAAGCACTTCCGGGCAATCTGCTAGCGGTACACCAACATCCGATTGTAGCAGGCAAATTTCCCTACCCCAGTTGCTAAACCGGCGAAAGAAATTAGTTCCCAGCCATCCACATGCTCAGCGGCTGAATGCTAGTTTGGCTAAATTGCTAGCACTCCAACTGCTGCCTTTTCAGCTGGTAGACTCAGTGGCAGGTTCTCAAACGCCAATTTTTTTCTCGGAAGGCCATTCCGGCTCTCTACCGACATGTGGAAGGCAATGTCTTGGCCTCGTTGGACAGGGTGGTCAGCGGTAAGGTGCATATTACTGCTGACTCATGGTCCAGCAGGCATGGACAGGGACGTTGCCTTTCTTTCATGGCGCACTGGGTAACCCTGCTGGCAGCTGGGAAGGGTGCAGGACAGGGTGCAGTATTGTTGAAGCTTGTTCCGCCACCACGCCTCCAAAATGCTGGTAGTGGTGATTCTGCCACACCTCTCTCCTCCACCCCCTCCTCTTTTTCTTCCTCTATGGCCTCTTCCTATGCAGATTTGTCCTCGGAACCAGCATTGCTCCATAGGCGTTCTAGGGACTACACAAGCACCCAGGCAAAAAAAGATTGGTGCTTGAATTGGTCTGCTTAGGGGACAGGAGCGACACTGGGGCAAAGATTCTGGCAGCTCTGCAGGGTAGGCTCAGAGGTGGTTGACGCCACGCCAGCTTCAGCCAGGAATGGTGGTTTGCGACAATGGCACCAACCTTCTCTCCACCCTCCGATAGGGACACTTTCCCCATGTTTCCTGTTTGGCTCACATCCTTAATTTGGTGGTGCAGCGGTGCAGGTACCCGGGCTTATAGTATCTCCTGAGGCAGGCCAGGAAAGTCTGGGCATTTCCACCGGTCATATAATGCCACTGCTCAGCTGGCTGACCTTCAAAAGGAATGCAACCTGCCCAAGAACCGCCTCATCTGTGACATGCCCACCAGGTTGAACTCAATGTTGGCAATGCTGCAGCAGCTGCACACGCAGCAGAGGGCCATCAATGACTACCTGTGCGAGTATGGCACCAGGACAGGGTCAGGGGAGCTTGGCTTTTTTTCGCCATGCCAGTGGCTACTGATCAAGGATGCATGCACTGTCCTGTCACCATTTGAGGAGGCCACGAGGATGGTGAGCAGTGACAGTGCATGCATCAGTGATACTGTCCCTCTTGTCTACCTGTTCGAGCACACGCTGCATGGAATAATGGACAGGGCACTTGAGGCAGAACAGAGAGTGGAAGAGGAGGACTTCCTTACCTCTCAAGGCCCCCTTTATCCAGACAGTATTCCCGCAGGCCTGCCTATCACACAGGAAGAGGAGGATGAGGAGGAGGAGGGTTGTGTCAGCATGAAGGTGGAGCCTGGCACTCAGCATCAGCAGCAGTCTTCAAGGGATCGTTTCCAGTCCCCAGAAACCCATGGATGTGCCTGGCAGGAGGTGGCTGCGGATCAGGTCGTCCTTAGTGACACAGAGGACTCCAGACCGAATGCCTCAGCAAACCTACGCTGCATGGCCTCCCTGATCCTGCAAAGCCTGCGAAAGGATCCTCGGATTCGTGTCATCAAGAGGAGGGATCAGTACTGGCTGGCATCCCTTCTTGATTCACGTTACAAGGGTAAGGTGGCGGAACTTATCCAGCTGTCGCAGAGGGAGCAGAGGATGTAACCTCTTCGGGAGGCCTTGCAGAAAGGTTTGTGCGATGCGTTTCCAGAGCCTGGGAGGTTACAATTTCCTGGTCTTCCTGGACAACGTGTTGCTGAGGCTTCGGTCAGTCACGGAAGGAGCGGTGGAGAATTTTTGGAGGTGGAGGTAATTTTTTAGTCCGCAGCCCCAAGGTCTGATCGGTTCCAGCAACCATCGCCAGCGTCTGTTGTACATGGCGCAGGAATACCTGGTGGCAAGATCAGACTTTGAGACCTTTCCATCCGAAAACTGGGTCTTGAGGATGGATCACTGGCCAGAGCTTTCACAGTTTGCAATTGAGCTACTGGCCTGTCCTGCATCCAGCGTTCTTTCGGAACGCACATTCAGTGCTGCTGGAGGCTTTGTAACCAATCACAGAGTGCGCCTGTCCACCGACTCGGTTGATCGGCTCACCTTCATAAAAATGATCAGTCTTGGATCACCAGCTACCAAGCACCTGATGCTGATGTAACTGATTAATTTTTTATGAATGTGAGATCCATTCAAGACTGCCTATGCTGATGCTGAGTGACTATCCTGTTATGCTGAGTGACTATCCTATTCCTCCTCAATGTTCATGTTGATAGCTTCTAAGAACATTTTTGGTTCTGGGCACCACCACCAGTGGCTAAGGCCCAATTTTTCTGCCCCTGTTTAACAGGGGTGTGTAATTACAATTTTTGCTGCAATATTTTGCAGCAGGGCTCGTTCCTGCGCTCAACAAGAGTATCTGTGAGGGATTGCAGTGTTGTGGCACCACCACCACTGCCTAAGGCCCAATTTTTATGCCCCTGTTTAACAGGGGGTGTAATTACAATTTTTGATCTAATATTTCACAGCAGGGCCCGTTCCAGCGCCCACCAAGAGTAACTGTGAGGGCTTACAGTGTTGTGGCAACACCACCACACCACCACCAAAGGCCCAATTTTTCTGACCCTGTTCAACAGGGGCATGCAATTACAATTCTTGATATAATATTTCACAGCAGGGCCCGTTCCAGCACCCACCAAGATTATCTGTGAGGGCTTACAGTGTTCTGGTACCACCAACATCTAAGGCCCAATTTTCCGCAGAGTGTATAAGGCAGGCTGTATAGTATATACAGGCGGTTCCCTATTTTCAAAAATCTGACTTACAAACGACTCTTACTTACAAACAGAGGGAAACAACAGGAAGTGAGAGGAAATCTACCCCTAAGAAGGGAAATTCTCTCCTGTAAGAGTTAATATGGGAAAAAGGTGTCTCCTCCACTGATGTATCACCAATCCTTGTTTCCCTTAAAAACCACAAATTTTCAAAATCCAATTGTCATTGGGACAGAAAGCGAGGTGAAATCTTCTGAACAGGGGCACAGACAGCAAAACAAATGTTACAGGGGTGATAACCCTTCCCTATGTTTTCCAAAAAGCTTTAAAATAGATTTTTTTTGGCTGGAGCTACACTTACAAAATGTACCTGTTCCAAATTACAAACAGATTCTACATTCCCTGTCTTGTTTGCACTGCCTGTATACTGCTGTTCAGAGTATATAGGGCCTGAGGGCCCAACGCCTTTTCTTTTTTTAATTTGGGTGCGGGGTTCCCCTTAATATCCATACAAGACCCAAAGGCCCTGGTAATGGGCTGGGGGGGGTGTACCCATGCCGTTTGTCTCACTGATTTTGATCCATATTGTGGGACCCGACATTACATTAAAGCCTCAAGCAGTTTTAAATGACTTTTATTCCTTTAGAAATGTCATTTTGTGCAGGGACTGTTCGAAGCACGGGAAACACACGCCACTTTACAGGCATACTATTGACACCCCCCAGGTACGATATTAAAAGGAATATTTCAGTTTTATTTTTTCACTTTAAGCATCATTAAAATCACTGCTCCTGAAAAAACGTCCCTTTTAAAAACTTTTTTTTCCATTGATACATGTCCCCTGGGGCAGCACCTGGGTCCCCAAACCCTTTTTAGGACAATAACTTGCATATTAGCCTTTAAATTTCTCACGTTCGAGTCCCATAGACTTTGACAGTGTTCCAATGTTCGTGCAAACCTTCGGTCCATTCGCATGTTCTGGATGCCAACCGAACCAGGGGGTGTTCAGCCCATCCCTATTAATGGTGTACCCCAAGGTTCAGTGTTGGGACCTTTTACTTTTTAATATAAATAATACATAGTCTGAGATTGAAAGTACCATTTTGGTCTTTGCAGATGACACCAAGCTATGCAGTGGAATACCATCCTTACAGAATGTCTCCAGCTTACAAGTGAACCTCATGGCACTGTTTACTTGGGCAACTTTATGGCAAATGAGGTTTAAAGCGGGGGTCCACCTAAACCGCCAAAAAAAAAAAATATTAAAAGCCAGCAGCTACAAATACTGCAGCTGCTGACTTTTAATACATGGCCACTTACCTGTCCCAGGGTCCAGCGATGTCGGCAGGCGACGCCGAGAACCCGCTCGGTTCTCGGCAGCTGCCGCCGCCATCCTAGGTGAGGGAATCAGGAAGTGAAGCGGTGCGGCTTCACTTCCCGGTTCCCTACTGCGCGAGTCGCGCTGCGCATCGTAACTGATCCCCGCTATCTCCTGGGAGCTGCGTGTTTCCCAGGAGACAGCGCGGACTGACAGGAAGATGCATAGACTCCCATGGGAGTCTATGCTGGAAGTGGGTGCAAATACCTGTCTTAGACAGGTATCTGCACCCCCCTCCCCCCTGAAAGGTGCCAAATGTGACACCGGAGGGGGGGAGGGTTCCGAAAAGCGGAAGTTCCATTTTTGGGTGGAACTCCGCTTTAAAGTGATATTAAAGTCAATAAAGAATGCATGAAGGTAAAAAAACCTTCAGCCTTTGCAAACACTTTAATGTTAAAAATGTAAAGTTATGCACTTGGGGGCTAAAAATATGCATGCATCATACATACTAGGGGGAGTACAACTAGAGGAGTAAATTGTGGAGAAGGATCTGGGTGTTCTCGAAGATCATAAGCTTAATAATAGCATGCAATGCCAAAGTGCGGTTTCCAAAGCGAGCAAAATCCTTTCTTGTATTACAAGAGGTGTGGACTGCAGAGAGAGAGATATCATTTTGCCCCTGTACAAATCATTAGTAAGACCTCATCTGGAATATGTACTTCAGTTTTGGGAACCAGTTCACAAAAAGGATATTTGGGAACTGGAGAAAGTGCAGAGAAGAGCAATCAAACTAATAAGAGGCATGAAGGAGCTCAGCTACAAGATTAGAGGAACTGAATTTATTTTCTCTTGAAAAGAGGAGATTTAGGGGGGATATGATCAACATAAATAAATATATAAGTGGTCCAAATAGTCAACTTGGTGTTGAGTTATTCACTTTAAGGTCATTACAGAGGACAGGAAGGCACTCTTTACGTCTGGAGGTAAAGAGATTTAACCTCCAAATATGGAAAGGATTCTTCACAGTAAGAGCTGTGAAAATGTGGAATAGACTTCCTCAAGAGCTGGTTCTGACCAAAAAAAGTCTGGATTCTTTCCTAAATGCACAAAATATAACTGGATACTATTATTTATAGGTAAAGTTGATCCAGGAAATATCCAATTGCCTCTTGGGGGATCAAGAAGGAACCCCCCCCCCCCCGGAGCAAATGGATCATGCTTTATTGTTTTTTTGCCTTTTGTCTGGATCAACTATGAGTATAGGATGGTTATGTGTGTGTGTGTGTGTGTGTGTGTGTGTGTGTGTGTTTTTTTTTTCTTTGTGGGTTAAACTGGATGGACGTGTCTTTTTTCAACCAGACTAACTATGTACCTATGTAGCTATTGAATGAGTGATTAATCTTCCTCCATCTATCCCCTGTCTTCTCTGTTCATACTGGATGTCTGGAGATTCTGTTAGAGGAAGACAGTCTGAAAGAAAACAGCTGGTCTGCTCACTGTGTCCTCTGACAAGGCTTTTGTTTCCTGCTGTAGTTCTTCCTTGGGTCTTGGTATCCCCCTGTTTTTGCTGCTATTCCTTCTGTCCTCTGTTTCCTGCTGTCCACCTTTCCTTGATTATCTGGTTGATCCCTTTCCTGCAATTCTTTATGGCTTTCACTGCACTCCAAGAGTACTTCCTGTATCCTGGCGTGATCATACCTGTAATATTTATATGACCAGGTGAGCTGTACACATATATTGGTGGGACCAGGTACTTAGGTTCTGATTGGTCTACACTCCTTGAAAAGGACATCAGAGCCCATACTTGTGGTGAGTCAGATATGGTTCTATTGGTTAAAAATTGTAATACTGAATCTATAGTTTTACATGCAAATTAATTAGTGTTAATTGGAAATATTTTATTATAGCAGAAAGTAATAAAAACACTTCTAAATTTTCAGTTCTTTATCATGTATGTAATAAAATATAAAACACCCAGTGGTAATCAAAAAGTACCAAAAGAATGCACAATTGTGTGAAAAAATGGTATAAATTTCATTTGGGTACAGTGCTGCAAGACTGACATTTGCCAGTTAAAACGTTGGGCTCCTTAGTACCAATTGTTTTGTTGAACAAAAATAGATTAATTTTGATGAGGTATTTAATGTTGCTAATATGGAAAAAAAAAGGTAATGTTGAAAGTCGAATGAGAAAATTAGGTCACCATATGGAAAAGAAAGTCAGTCTGTGGTGGGATGTCACCACCTTCGATAGATATATAAGGGAAAAGATAGTGCCAAGGCGTCTTAGATGGGATGTCCCATTGAATGATGGTCTTCTAGACCAAAAATCGGTGGATGAGTGGTTCCAGTTCTTCAATGATAGGGGACTAGATCTACTGAAATTCCTTTTAAAAGGAAAGCAAAAAGAAGATAAGAAAGATTGACCAGAGTATAGGAGAACGGGACTGATTGACAGGCACACTGGAAGTGACGTGGGAATATGAGCTCGCTGCTTGTGGATTTTTGCTGGTTTGTTATCTTGGTAAATGTGAGTAAATACATAGCTGTTTTTATATCAATAAATTCCATTTAAAATGGTACTACACTATATGGAAACCTTTCTCCTCTGCATATCACACGAGCGAGTCCTGGAAGACCACCATACTTAAAGTGGATGTAAACCCGAAATTTTTTTTTTTTTTTTTTTTGATATCATACTGTAGAGTATAAGATTTCCTATCATTTGAGCCCAGTCTTGCCACACAGAGTTAATCCATCTCTGAGCAATCCTCTTTTATTGTTCAGTGAGAGAAATCTTGACAAACTGAGAAAAACTTTGTCAAATACTCACCCTTGCTGTGACAGCCCAAGACACAGGCATTATTTTTTAATTCCCTCCCCCACTCCTTTCTTCATCAACTCTGCAAGGATTGGCTGTTCCACACCTCAGCATGATTTGGCATGCTGAAGTCATGTGGTTACTTTCCTGTCTTTTCACTGGATGTTATAGATCATAGCAGAAGTTCAGTGTTAGAAATACACAGGAGAAAATACATATTGACAAGGGGAGTGTAGAGGTGGGCGGGGAGTCTACTGACATCACGACTCCACCCACTGAGCTCCAGACAACAGACCCGCCCACAGAATCTGCTGTTTTTCAGCTCTCATAACAGACAGAGGGGAGACATTTGACAGGTAAAGATACATGCAGGAGGCATGTATATCCTTATAGATAACCCCTATGGCAGTAGTTTAGAAAGGATTACATTGGGTTTACATCCACTTTAAAATATTTACCTAGAAGATTTTTACATCTTCCCCTGAGAGCTATATAACGGATGAAAGAGAGGAGGATCTCAAAGGGTAGTTGGAATCATCCATTTGAGAGAGCCACTAGCCAGATAAATCTTAAGAGGATCATCCAGAGCCACTATAGCCTATCAGATCACTTGTATAAATGCTGTTACCTTACAGCGGTAAGGTGAGAGGCTAATGTGCACAGAGGTGTCACTGCACTGAAAGAAGACACTCACCACACTATTTATATTTCCTATGTACAGTAGTTATCCTTATTTTTCACTATAAATTTTTTGCACGATGGAATAATTTATCACTTTTATACTAGACTTTATTCACATTATGCATAGTATAAATTTGTTCAGGTCCTCGTTGGATTGAGGATCATTACATTGGCATTTTTTCTTTTTTTTTATATATGTTCACATTTGTTGCACTGATCAGAATTTTGTTTGCTTTTAGGATGTACCTATTTATGTTTTATTCTGCACATTTACACCTATTTCTAACAGCTCAGCACCATATATTATTTTTATCACCACTTGAGCATCGTTTAAACGTCATGGCCTACCTGAGTATTATTGCTGATCATATCCATCCCTTTATGATTACAGTATACACATCTTCTGATGGCCACTTCCAGCAGGATAATGCACCATGTCACAAAACTCAAATCATCTCACCACTGGTTTCTTGAACATGACAATGAGGTCACTGTACTCCAATGGCCTCCACGGTCATTGCATCTCAATCCAATAGAGCACCTTTGGGAGAATAGGAAATTTGCATCATGGATGTCCAGCCGAAAAAAATCTGCAAGCATCTACTAGCAAGGTGTACCTAATAAAGTGGCTGGTGAGTGTATATTTGCAGCAAAAATGTGCATGTATTATTATTTGCAAATGAGCCAGCATTGTAACAGCAGTTAGCGGATTGTGGGTGAAATGCACAGGCTCCTGCAGACTCTTCCTCCAGCTCTGTGTATGTACCATGGTAAGGGCTTTCACTACTGACCTCTAGGAAGTGCCAATGGACTGCAGCTGCAGTAACCACCACACTTGTTCCAATTAGAACTACAAATCCATCTGCTGCAGTGGCAGATGGGACATGTTGTTTATTCATTCACAAATCTCTGTGACTGAATGACGAGGCTGGAGCCTTGCACATCCCCAAAAATCCAAAAGTGACAGCTGCTGCTGTGGAGAAAAACCTCCACATGCTGTCATAGGGTGGGGCTGTTTTGGAGGTGGGGAGGTTTGTTTTGCAGCGTGTTACATGTTACACCCCAAATATGGGAGTAAAATGTAACAATGTCTAATGCCGCGTACACACGACCAGTTTTGCCGTTGGAATAAACTCCGAAGGTTTCTCCGACGGAACTCAGACGGAATTTCATTCAAGCGGTCTTGCCTACACACGGTCAACCCAAAGTCCGACCAAAGTCCGACCGTCCAGAACACGGTGATGTACAACACATAAAAGAAAAAGAAAGTTCAGTAGCCAGTAGCCAATAGCTTCAGTCTCGTACTTGCTTCAGAGCACGCGTCGTTTTTGGTCTGTCAGAACAGCATACAGACAAGCGTTTTTCCCGATAGGAATTGGTTCTGTCGGGAATATTTAGAACATGTTCCATTTCTAGGTCCGTCAGAATTTTCGAAAAAAAAAAGTCAGATGAGGCCTACACACGATCGGAATAGATGAAGAAACGCTTCCGTCTGACTTTTTCTGTCGGACATTCCGCTTGCGTGTACGCGGCTTTAGGCTCCATTCACACTTGTGCAAATCTAAAGTCATGAAGAGCAAGAGACACGCCACTCCAGGTGAGATAATAGAGCCAATTCGACTCCACACATGGGTGCCCCCCCCCTCGGCTCGCCTCCGAGAAACATATACTGGAAAAAGAAATGGCTGCACACTACGACTGGTCCTCTTATTGAAATATCCCAACGTGAAACACGCAGGACACTGACAGATTACAGATTGTTGATGCGTTTCACACAAGAAAGCTGTGCTTAAAACGCTTGTTAACCCCCCAAAAAAACTGATCCTGTTCCCTTAAAGCATGTTATACAGCACAGTGCTTGTGATGTGTAATTTGACACCCTGTAACACCTGAAATACCTGGCTGTTCCTGCCTGGCTATACCCTTCCCCCTGTACGCTGACTCCAGTATATCAGGACTGCTGAGCCCTGACACCGTTGTCAGTGTACGTGCCCCCGTCATACGCTGCCCTGCTCTCCTGTGTCTCCTCTGTCCTCACCCCCCCCCTCCCTGTCTGCTCGTACCAGTGCCCCCTGCTGCTTTCATATCTGCAGCTAAATCCTCCCATCCTCTCTGTACTATAATAAGTGTCCCTGTGCCTCTGTAATGTAAAAAATCTGCCTATCTGTACCTATATAACCGTGGCTCCTGGCGCTCAGCTCACTGTCGGCTCTCTCTCCCCCTCCTCCCGGGCTGGTGTCAGCGGGAGGGCTCGGCCCCGCCTACTGGAACTGTGAGCCTAGAGAAAAGAGAGCTGACAAGTCCGCTGAGCACCGGGAGCCGAGCTTATATAAGTACAATCCGGCAGATTTTTTACAATACACAAGCACAGAGACACTTATTATTATGTTAGAGGGGATGGGAGGATTTGAAAGAAGTGGGTTGACAACCACTTTAATCATAACCCAAAGTCATGCGATTTCCATAGCGACTTTACATTGCGACTTTGTAACTTTGATGCAACTTTGGATGGGTGGGACTTGGATGCAACCTTGACTGTTGGCTTTAACTGTTGCACAACTGTTGCATAGATAACATTAACCACCTGCAGACAACCCACCATAGATATACTGCAGCAGGGCAGCTGCTCTACACGTGATCTGACACTTCCAGGTCCGCTGTAATCACACACTTGCTGTCTGCTGACAACCACCTATTGCACTGGACACAGCCAGAAGGACAATCTGCCTATTTACACAAGGCAGATTGTCGTTCTGCCAGAAGGGGAGGCATTGATTCTGTGTTTCTGCTAAGCAGGAGCAGGAATCTTTGCCTTCCTCTAAGCACCTCCCCCACAGTGAATAAGCACAACCTAGCCACACAGTTAACCCGTTGATTACCCCTGATGTTAACCCCTTTCCAGCCAGTGTCATTAGTACAGTGACAGTGCATATTTTTTTAGCACTGATCACTTTATTAGTGTCACTGGTCCCCAAAAAATAGCAAAGGTGTCAGGTGTCTGATTTGTCTGACGCAATATCGCAGTCCTGCTATAAGTCGCTGATTGCTGCCATTACTAGTAAAAAAATTAAATAAATAAAAATATCCCATCATTTTTGTTTTTGTAGACGCTATAACTTAGCTTATTGAGATTTTTTTTTTTACCAAAAATATGTAGCAGAATACATATTGGCCTAAATTGATGAAGAAGAGAAGAAATTAGATTTTTTTATTAGCCATGTTTTATAGCAGAAAGTAAAAAATATAGTTTGTTTTTTTCTTACTTGCCTTTTTTTGTTTATAGCACAAAAAATAAAAACCGCAGAAGTGATCAAATACCACCAAAAGAAAGCTCTATTTGTGGGGAAATAAAGGACACCATTTTTTTTTTTGGGGGGTACAGTGTTGCACGACTGCACAATTGTCAGATAAAGTAACGCAGTGATGTATCTCAAAAATGGCCTGGTCATGAAGGGGGTAAAACCTTCCGACACTCGTGGTTAAAGAGGAACTGCAGTCTGCTTACATAATTTGTAATAAAAACATCTTTGCCATTCTGAAGCTTCCCTCCAACCACTTTGCATATTATTTTATATATACTGTGATTTTGTACTTGCCAAATATGTTGCAGAAATCTCCCTCCACTGAGTCTGGCTGCAACCATTTAACTGTGGACAGCTAAAGCTGTCGCCTGTTCACTTCCTGAATTTACATAGACACACAGAGGCACACCTCCAGCTCTGCAGCTCTCATTGGCACTCTTATGACTCATCCCCCCTCCCTTCCTGGCAAACTCTCATGAGAGTGAGAGAGAGAGAGCTGTGCATGATGTCATAAGCCTAGGATAATGACCAGACAAGAAACAGGAAGTGGGCTGTATAAGGTTTCTGGCAGAAAAAAATTTTACTATCCAAAGTTAAAACAACAAGGACAGAATATTTAATAGATGGAAAGATGAAAAAATTACTGAAGTTCCCCTTTACGATTCGACTTTTGAGAGTTTACATTTCAGTCCATAACACCCAAGTCGCATGAAAGTCGCATCAGGAACCTTTTTCAAGTTACTGCGACTTTGAGTCACGTTGATTTAATCGGCTTCTATTGAAATACACGGACTGCGACTTGTCATGCAACTTTGTGTCCAAAATTCACATGACAAGTCACACATATGTGAATGGAGCCTTAATGGTGCAGTAAGACTTTAACATGAATACCAGAAAGAAATGTGTGCTTCATATATTAGTGCCTGTAAACCTCTCCATGTGAATCATTGCCCTATATTTTTTCTGGTACAATAATTTTTATTGTTGTAAAATTAACAACGTGACAAACGTTCACCCACGCTGGGGTATAGTTCAGTGAGTATACCAATCAAATAACTTTTTCTAGGCATTGGCTGTTCACTGGGCGACCTAATGGGATAAACCAGAGGTACATATAGATTTCCAGAGCATGAGGGCTGACTAACTACAGCCCTCAATGCAGGTGCGCAAGATTACATTGTGTGTACTGGTCCATTATATACCCCCTCGGGGAGAACATTCGGTAGAGAGCTATGAAAAATCTGTGATATAGTAGCTGAGGCCACTTGTCGACAAAAGGTAGCCCTTAATCTGAGAATCCAGGGTCACCTTAAAGCAAAAGAGACCAAGGGCAGCCAAGGTACAGTCTCAGTTACCAAAAGAAGAGAGAAAGTGAAAAAAAAGAGGTTAGAAAATAAAGATCAGGATAGAAAGAAAGGAGGGGGGAGGAGGGGGAGTCTTGCAGGAGGGGGAGGTGACAGGTCTGCTCTCAGGAGAGGCCCAGACTGCTCGGGTGCAAAGTGGGAAGAGCATAGGACCACCAAGGTGACCACACATTAAGAAATTTAGAATGAGTATCATTTAAAACACTCAACATTTTCTCGTTTATCATAAGATCTCTTAGGATGTTCTTCACCATGATGAAAGGAACAGAGGGCCTCCTCCAAGCTCTGGCTATGACCCTTTTGGCTGTAATAAACAAATAGGAAGCCAGTTTTTGTTGGCACGAGAACAAGCCCTGAATCGGGCAGTGCAGCAAGGCAATTTTAGCATCTCTGTGTATGGGTATGTGAAATAAGAAATGTGGGAGTCCAAACACCCTGGACCAAAACCCTATGAGGCGAGGACAAGTCCACCAAATGTGCACTACATCACCACGCTGGCCACACCCTCTAAAGCAATGGTCATTCTAGGACAGGTTTGAGAACGCAATCCGGGCCGTAACCCAGTGCCATCGTAGAAGGACTTTGTATGCAGCCTTGTTCCAGTCCTCTGGTTCAATAGAGGTTTACAGTTCCTGTTCCTACTGAAAATAATAAGACGCAGCCCTAGGCAGATCCATATGGTAGGACGTAGAGAGGAGACATTGCTGGATCTGGCGGCAGAGGAGGTAGGCCCGTTCCCGTCCGGGAGAGTGTATTGGCACTCACTAGAGGGAGAGTCCCCTACACACACTGGACAGTGAAAGGACATACGGAGGGAGAAGGACGCTAGGAGTCTTAACTATACACTTAATTGTTTCATTATTTGCACTGTAACTATTTTTTGGGAATCATATATACACATTTCATACACATGTAATTTTTACACTATATGAATTTTATGTGGACTTTTCTCAATTGCCCTTCTCCACTGGTATGGATAGGTATAGTTTCCTATACACTATTCATATTTTCATGTGGAGTTTTCTCATGTATTGTGTTTTTGAACACATATAATAATTTAAGGTTGTTATATTAATTAGTGCGGACATTCTTCTTTTATATTTGTTTTTGCATGAATATCGTATGTTTTTTTGTGTCGCAGCTTTCTCATCACATGAGTACATTTATCACTATACACTTTTAGCGCGATATATGTCCCTTTTACTTAACAGATCCATAGCATTTAGAGAGGTGTCAATTTTTGACACTGGAGCCCCGGGGGAATGGATGCAAAGGTGTTCAAAAAATGTCTTTTGAAAAGGGTAGAAGGAGTTGTGCCTCAACGAAGAGATCCAATGGCACAGTTGGGCATAGCGATAAAGTTCTGTCAAGGGCACTTCATGGGTATCCTAGAAGGAAGACCAGGAGGGAAGAGTGCGGGACGAGAGGAAATGTCGGTCCTCAGTGAAGCCATGGGCAGACCTTCAAGAGAAGGAGCTTGGTTGGTCAAGGCCTGGCAGGAACAGGGGGTTGTTAAGGCGAAAAAGTGGTAGAAAGGGGGACATGAGGTTACCTGAATAGCGGACAGAGTCCCAAAGTTATAAACTATGATGCATAAGCGGGCTGAGAGAGGAGGGGCACAGTTTGTGAGGAAGCCACAGTAATGCTGAAAGGGGAATAGGGGCGCTATTGGGGAGTTCGAGGAGCACCCAGAACGGGATGTCAGAAGTTGCATGAAGCAAGGTTAATTGAGAGATCTGGGCCGCCTGATAATACTTAGCTAGGTTAGGTACCCCTAGGCCTCCACGCAGTCTATATCTGTAAAGGGTGGAGCGCGCCACCCGGGGACGCTAAAAAGGCCCAGATAAAAGATAGGATCTTATTCTGCAATACACGGAGAAAGAAGGAGGGGACATGGACATTGCCCTATATTTTTTAATTCTAAATCATAGCAAATATACATTGCATTGTGACACAAACACAAGGGATGATACACACAGCATTTCTAGCCTGCAGGGAGAAATGAATGATGCAGTCGGCGTCAGTAAATTGCCGTAAGATCAAATTACAGGCAACTTGTTTATTCTATGTTTATCAACCCTGCACGTCAGCAATACGCTATACACGTTACATAGAAAAGCCATTAAAATTGATTTTGCTTCTACCAGGTCTTCAATGATAATTCATCTCTGACACCATGCTCACAATGGTTGTCAAAAAAAAAAAACCACAAAAACAAAATAGTCTAATCAGCCGTGACAGTATCTTAAAAAAAAAAAGAAATCAAGTTAAAGATAAAAAGTTATGTAATCATTGATGATAAAAAAAAAGTATGAGATGCTTCTATTTTAGTGTCACATTATAACATTTTCATTTTCCAAGGCATATTTTGTGCCTTTGTCTGTAAATACATGTAATTTACAAGATGCATCTAGAGTCTGAATAGCAAAGTGTAATAGTTACTGGATGCTGATTGCTGGGTGGTCTGTTAATGGTATTTTGCCCAGCTATGAAACCCTGTACTTTTTTCTGAACAGGAAGAGTATGAAATGTTCCAGCACTAACACTGGAAAGCAAAATATAATTTACATTTGTGTGAATGCAAAGTTCCTTTTTATAACTATCCTGTATCATTGTCAGACTTATCTTCCATATTATTTATCCTGGCACTAAACTAATGAGACCACCTTGCTTTGGTAACGCTAGAAGCTTCACAGGAAAATATGCAACTTCGCAAGTGTGACCAATTTTACTACCTTTTTCCCCATGAAACATTATGAGCTTCATTTATTATTAACAAATAGGCGGTTCACTTTCAAGGGAAGTTGCACTTTGCAAAGAAATTTCCCCAGAGTTTATTGTATGTGGTGACATTTCACTTTGCAGACAATACCAGGTGCAACGGAAATGTAAAAAAATGAATTTTTGCTGCGCATGATTGGGTGATGGAAGTCAGCAGAGCTTCACCTCATTCACTAAACTCTGGGAATGTTCCCTTGCAAAATGCAACTTCCCTTGCAAAGTAAACAGTCTATTTGCCTTTAGTAAATCAATCCGTATTTTAAGATGATCCCCGTTTGTCTGAAGCAGTATTGTGCTACTATACAATGTTATCCAATAATATGTGACAAGCTGGGGCTGATTTACTTAAAGTGGACCTTCCTCCCTAACAGTATAGAATAATGGTGCATGCAGCTATTTATGCTGATATTAAATCATCTTGGTGTGCTTTATAAAAAAAAATAGTCATTTGGCTGTTACTTACATGTAACTATATTGCAATTCCTGATCTTTAGGGGCACTGGCCCCATTACTGCCCCCCTGGGAAGACTACACTACCAATGTCTTCCGGGGAAATCTGGTGTATACAGTACAATATCTTGTGAGATTTTGGGAAATCTCTGGAGATCCCCTTTTTTTTCTTTCCTCAGTTGACATCTATTGTCACACGGGCAAGAAGGCAGATACAGAGCTATACATGCATTAAAAAAACCCAGCAAGATGTATTTACCTCTTGACCTCTTGAAGATTTACCCCCCTTTCATGACCACAGGCAGAGCATCATGGGTGTGGTGCTAAGGATTTTGGTGGGCCTTTTTATGGAAATAAAAAAATGAAAATGCAAACAATTTTTTGTTAAAACAAATTAAATATGCTGCAGCAATTTACATATCAATCATGTACACACTGCATACAGAGCAGGGACGCGCAGAATTAATGACTCACTCACACCATTGGGCTGGGCCTATCTTAAAGAAGGTGCCTGGAGCTGCAGCTCCAATTGCCCCTAAGTTGATCTGGCCCTGCAGGACCAGGCCGTTTTTTCGCGATATGACACTGCGTTATTTTAACTGACAATTGCGCGGTTGTGTGACGCTGTACCCAAATTTTATGTAATTTTTTTTTTCCACAAATAGAGCTTTCTTTTGGTGGCATTTAATCACCTCCGCGTTTTTGTTTCTTGCGCTATAAACAAAAATACTATTTTGACAATTGAAACAAAAAAAAAAAAGCATTGTTTACTTTCTGCTATAATACATATGCAATAAAACAATGTAAACAAATCTAATTTCTTCATAAATTTAGGCCAATATGTATTCTGCTTCATTTTGATTCCAATTCTGATTAGTTTGTACAAAAGTTATAGCTTCTACAAACTATGGGATATATATACTGGAATTTTTATTTATTTTACTAGTAATGGCGGAGATCAGCGACTTATAGCAGGACTGTAGACATGTGTGCAGTTCGTTTCGCACTGTACTGTAATTCGGACACATTTTTCAATTACAATGGTACCGAAGTTAAACAAATCCGAAAAAACAAATAAAAATTCAAACGAAATTCAAATAGTTTTGAATAGGTTTCGAATTCAAATAGTTTTCAATTTGTTTTCCAATTTCCAAAAAGTATAAAATAGAATAGAAGATAAAGGACTAGAATAGAAAAATATATAATAGAATAGAAAAGAATATAACAGAAAATAAAAGAATATAATATAATATAATATGAGTAAAACGGAACAACATAGAATAGGAAAAAAAAGAATAGAATTGCATATAATCAAATAAAATAGAATAAAAGAATATAATAAAATAGAAAGAATATAACCATCTTATGAAATTCAAATTTGAAATAGAATACATTTGAATTTGAATACATAGAATAAAAAATAGAATAGAACAGACTATAATAGAATAAAAAAAACAATAGAATAGAATTCAAATTTGAATAGAATAGGATCAAAGGGTTAACTATGTTCCTAGCCAGTGTTTTTCTAAACTATGGGAGGTACTTTTACTATGGGATGACATGGATCCTAGTCCCTGCTTTGCAAAGACACAGGATCAATGCCTTCTCTCCTGTCAGAAGGACAATCTTCCTTGTTTACATAGGCAGACCGCCGTTCCGCCTCTCTGCTGGATGATCTGCGGGAGCTGATGGACATCGAGTCCATGGTACCCGCCACTGGGCTCCGCTGTGTGTGATCACAACGGCAGCGAGCCAGCCGTCCACGCCCCCTTCCCAGAAGAGCCCGATCACATATATATATATATATATAATATATTATATACAGTATATATATTTATTTATTTGATCAGGTGCAGAGGTGCCGCCCTGTAGCAGTCAGTAAAACTGCTATAGGGCAGACCTTTATTCATAGATCTGTATGTACTGTGCATTCCTGAGATGTGGGGCAGAGGTCATTGATGGACCAGTAATGATTTTATAAAAAACGATGAGGCAGGAGCAGGGCACAGACAGAACAGATCTAGTGGGAATGTGACAAGATATGAAAAAAAAGGCACATTGATATAGTAAAGCAGGATGTACATATTCAGTTTTTTTTTTTCAGCAGGTTGAATGAAAAAACTGACAGTTCCCTTAACAACACAAACCATGTGTGATGCAAAGTTCTCTCCCACTGAGATATTGTATTCTGACAGCGGGGACTCCACAACCCCCCCATCCTTTCAGAATACACTAATCAGTGGTGCAGCCATTAACTGAAAGCGCCGATCGAATGTCTGTTTTCTAGCATGATCGCTAGAACGGCTTCTGTAGAATATTCAGTGGAATGCATGGGTCAAAAGTCTCCCAGTTCCTGCTGAACTGGCTGATTTTGATCCATGTGCTTAAGTATACTTGTTTCCTAAACAATTTTGGTCTGGGGGGTCGTGTTCCCTTTAAAAGAAATGCACAACAGCAGGTAGAAATCACCATCACAATGATAGACAAGCTTTTGTTGTGGGTTCCCAGAGTTTGCCATCTGTTAGGATGAATTCACACGGTGATAGGAATTTTACTGGAGTGTCCCATTCACACTGCAATAAAGTGCAGAGCTGTGCTAAAATGCAGACATGCTGAATTTTATCGCAGCGTGCTGTACAGTGTTGCAGGGCACCATACAGCAGTGCATTGTGCTGCTGTACAGCAACATGAATAAAGTGTGCTTTTGTACACTTCAAATAAAGTTTGTACCACACTGTCCTCGACCGCAGTCAGGAACAGACAGCTGGCGGAGAGGTAAAGCCCTCCAGCATCTGTCAGTTCTATTGTGAATACAGTCTTAACTGCTAGCTGACCAGCCGCCGCAGTTATACTGCGGAAGGTTGGCATGGCTGCGCAAATCGCCGCAAAAGCTGTACGCTGCTTTTTCACGATGTCACAGCAGGCGCGTGTGCGCCGCCACATGTCCCTGGAGCCAATGTGCTTGCCCCGCAGGCGCGATGACTACCGGGCATCTGCGATCACTCATGACAGAGCGAGAACCGGGATCTGTGTGTGTAAACACACAAATCCCGGTTCTCTCAGGGGAGAGGAGAGAGATCGTGTGTTCATACTAAGTATGAACACTGATGTCTCTCCTACCCTAGTCAGTCCCATCCCCCATACAGTTAGAACACACCTAGGGAACACAGTTAACCCCTTCATCGCCCCCTAGTGTTAACCCCTTCCCTGCCAGTGACATTTATACAGTAATCAATGGCTATTTTTAGCTCTGATCGCTGTATAAATGTCAATGGTCCCAAACTAGTGTCAAAAGTGTCCGATCTGTCCGCCGCAATGTCACCGTCCTGATAAAAATCGCAGATCGCCACCATTACTATAAAAAAAAAATAATAATAATAATAAAAATGACGTGGTGTATCTGGATTTTGCAAAAGCATTTGACACAGTTCCCCATGAATGTTTACTGTATAAAATAAGGTCCCTTGGCATGGACCATAGGGTGAGTACATGGATTGAAAACTGGTTACAAGGGCAAGTTCAGAGGGTGGTGATAAATGGGGAGTACTCGGTCAGAGGTGGGTAGTGGGGTCCCCCAGGGTTCTGTGCTGGGACCAATCCTGTTTATTTTGTTCACAAACGACCTGGAGGATGGGGAAAAGAGTTCAATCTCTGGATTTGCAGACGATAATAAGCTAAGCAGGGCAATAACTTCTCCGCAGGATGTGGAAACCTTGCAAGAAGATCTGAACAAATTAATGCATACGTGCCACACCCCCTTAAGGAGAATTAACAAAAAAAAAATGATTAGTTAAACCCACAAGTGCTTTTTTTTATCTCTACTAATCCTTTATATTGGCTTTGGAAATTTACAAATGCAGCAATTTAGAAATTGGATGAAAGGTTTAGTGCTGGGAAACACTTTTTGAAAGATAAATAGTGCATTTTATACCTATATAGATCAGACCAAAATGAAGGACAAATAAGGAGGAATGGGGGACAGAGGGACATTGCTCCAAATCAGGGACAGTTGGGAGCTATGTTAATGGGGTGGGCGACTACATGGCAAATGAGGTTTAATGTAGAAAAATGTAAAATAATGCATTTGGGTGGCAAAAATATGAATCTAATCTACTCAGTAGGGGGAGAACCTCTGGGGGAATTTAGGATGGAAAAGGACCTGGGGGTCCTAGTAGATGATAGGCTCAGCAATGGCATGCACTGCCAAGCTGCTGCTAACAAAGCAAACAGAACAGTTGTCATGCATTAAAAAAGGGATTAACTCCAGAGATAAAGCGATAATTGTCCACTCTACAAGACTCTGGTCCAGTCGCACCTGGAGTATGCTGTTCAGTTCTGGGCACCAGTCCTCAGGAAGGATGTACTGGAAATGGAGCGAGTACAAAGAAGGGCAACAAAGCTAATAAAGGGTCTGGAGGATAAAAGTTATGAAGAAAGGTTACGAGCACTGAACTTATTCTCTCTGGAGAAGAGACGCTTTAGAGGGGATATGATTTCAATTTACAAATACCATACTGGTGACCCCGCAATAGGGATAAAACTTTTTTGCGGAAGGCAGTTTAACCGCTTGCCGACCAGCTGCCGCTATTATACTGTGGCAGGTCAGCATGTTCCCGCGAGCCGTCATAACTGTACGTTGGCCCTTTAAGCAGGAATAGCAGGCGCATGCACGCCCGCTGCACTGGGGGGAGCCGATGTGCGTGGCCGGTGGTCGCGGGAACGAGAGCCAGAACAGGGACGTGTGTATGTAAACACACAAATCCCTGTTCTGTGAGGAGAGGAGAGACAGATTGTGTGTTCCTACTAGCTAGGAACAATGATCTGTCCTCTCCTAGTCAGTTCCTTCCCCCTACAGTTAGAACACACACGAAAGAACACAGGTAACCCCCTGATCGCCCCCTAATGTTAACCCCTTCCCTACCAGTGACATTTACACAGTAATCAGTGCATTTTTATAGCACTGATCGCTGTATAAATGTCAATGGTCCCAAAAATGTGTCAAAAGTGTCCGATCTCTCCGCCATAATGTCGCAGATCGCCATCATTACTAGTAAATAAAAATGCCTTAAAAATGGCATAAATCTTTCCCATAGTTTGTAGATGCTATAACTTTTGCGCAAACCAATCAATATACGCTTATTGCGATTTTTATTACCAAAAATACGTAGAAGAATACATATCGGCCTCAACTGAGGAAAAAATGTGCTTTTTTTAAAAAAAAAATGGGGGTATTTATTATAGCAAAAAGTACAAAATATTGTGTTTTTTTTCAAAATTGTCGCTCTTTTTTTGTTGATAGCACAAAAAATAAAAACCACAGAGGTGATCAAATACCACCAAAAGAAAGCTCTATTTGTGGGAAAAAAGGACGTCAATTTTGTTTGGGTACACCATTGCACGCCCGTGCAATTGTGAGTTAAAGCGACACTGTGCTGTATCGCAAAAAATGGCCTAATCATTAAGCAGAGGCAAATCTTCTGGGGCTGAAGTGGTTAACAAGACACATGGCCACTCATTAAAATTAGAAGAAAAGAGGTTTAACCTTAAACTACGTGAAGGGTTCTTTACTGTAAGAGCGGCAAGGATGTGGAATCCCCTTCCACAGGCGGTGGTCTCAGTGGGGGGGCATTGATAGTTTCAAAAAACTATTAGACAGCAACATACAGGGATATACAATGTAATACTGACATATAATCACACACATAGGTTGGACTTGATGGACTATTTTCTTTTTTTCAACCTCACCTACTATGTAACTATGTAACTTTGTAAAATCTGGTGGCAGATGACGGTGGCAAGTGACATGCTACATTTGGTGGCAGATGATGGTGGCAAGTGACACGCTACATCTGGTGATAGGCAATGGTGGCAAGTGACATGACACATCTGGTGGCAGGTGAAGGTGGCAAGTGACACACTGCATCTGGTGGCAAGCGTTTGTGGCAAGTGACAAGCTGCATCTGGTGACAGGTGACGGTGGCAAGTGACATGCTACATCTGATGGCAGGCGATTGTGGCAAGTAACATGACACATCTGGTGGCAGGTGACAGTGACAAATGACATGTCACATCTGGTGGCAGGTGAAAATGACAAGTGACAAGCTCAGGGCTCCCACTGATTCTGCATTATGGTGAGTAAGGAAAAATGGACATCAAGGCATCTCTATGGAAAAACAGATGATCATTCATTTACATCAGTTTACATCTGCATCTGTCAACATCCATTTTTTTTAAACAGATCAAAGCTCTATTTTTGTTCCATTTAAAAAAAATAGAACAGACGCAAAACGGGTGTAAACGGACAAACGGTCCATTTATGCATTGCGCCTCTATCAAACACCGGAACCCGCCGATCATCCAGCACAGAGACAGAACGGCGATCTGTCTATGTAAAGAGGGCAGATCGCCATTCTGTCAGTAGGGAAGGCATGGATCTTGAGTCTCTGCAAAGCAGGGGCATGTATCCATGCCTTCCCTCAGTAAAAGCACCTTCCACCGTACACTATAACATTGGTCAGGCACACAGTTAAACCTTTGATCACCCCTGATGTTTAACCCCTTCCCAGCAAGTGTCAGTACAGTACAGTGACAGTGCATATTTTGAGCACTGATCACTGTATTAGTGTCACTGGTCCTAAAAAGTGTCAGAAGTGTCAGTTAGTGTCTGACTGTCTGCCTCTATATTACAGTCCCGCTATAAGCCACTAATTGCCACCATTGCTAGTGAAAAAAAAAAAATCCCATAGTTTGTAGATGCTATAACTTTTGCGCAAACCAATCAATTTGCGCTTATTAGGATTTATTTTTTTACTAGAAATATGTAGCAGAATACATATTGGCCTAAATTGATAAAAAAATTGTATTTTTTTTTTCATTTTTTTTAATTGGATATGTTTTATAGCAGAAAGTAAAAAAAAATGTTTTTTTTTTTCAAAATTGTCAGTCTTTATTTGTTTAGTCTAGGTTCACATCTATGCGGCTGCACTAGATGTGTTTTTCAGGCACGTTTTGCAGTGTATTTTGCTTTTTTAAACCCACTTTTTTTATGTGTTTTTTTTCATGCAGTTTTCATGCATTTTGTGTTTTTTACATTTTTTTTTTTTCTCTTTAAACTGACTGTAAACACACTGTATATAGCTGGTTGCTAAGGAGGGGGCCGGGAAGTGGCCGCTGCATCCTTAACAACAGATGAGTCATCATCATCCAAAAATTATATGGGAAAAAAAAAACGCGCTAGATAAAAATAGCAAAAATGATTAAACAATATACATATTAAAAAGTCCAAACAGCAGCAGCTTATTTGCAAGATAATACAAACATAGAATAAAAAGGAGAAGCTGCGCTATATATATATATATATCCAAATCAGCAATGGCTTATAGATATTAAAGTAAGTGTGCATTGACAAAGTCCATAAAAAAACACCCAGGTGAGCTTGATTCAAACTTAAGTGCCGCCACCTATTAAAAAACTTGTTTACCAGATGGCAAGCAAAAGTATGCAGATGGCTATAGCCCAGCCACGGCCTTTGCTTGATAAGGAACGTCCAAACTAATATACCCAGATGAGTCATCTGTATACCGCAATCCCCTATGATCGTGGGTGTCCGGTAGGTCTCGGTAACAACTGAAATTCTGTGACTGGCATCCTACAGGGTTTTACCAAACAGCAACTTCCTGGCCGGTTAGATATGGATATGGACCTGGATGGGTCAAAACTTAACCATGGTAGGCTGACCCTTTCCTGACCTAGCGGGCAGCATGCTCGAATAAGGGTTTGGTATAGATTTTGGAGGGGACCCCACAGCATTTTTTTTTTTTTTAATATTTCGGCGTGGGGGTCCCCTCTGAATCCATACTAGACCCGAAGGACCTGGTAAAGACCGGGGGGGGGGGGGCCCCACACTGTTTTTTTTTTTTTTGTGATTTTTTTTTTTTTTTTTACAGCAATTTTTTATTTTTTACATTTAGTTTTCAGTGGGGTGGCCTCCTGACAGCTGATGACTCATCGGTTATTAAGGACGCGGTGGCCGGTTTCCTGGCCCCCTGCTTAGCAACCAGCTATATACAGTGTTAAAATAAAAACCGTAAAAAAACACATCAAAAATTGCGACTGGCATTCTACAGGGTTTTACCAAACAGCAACTTCTTGGGCGGGTAGATATGGATATGGACCTGGATGGGTCAAAAAAACGTAACCATGGTAGGCTAACCTCCTTTAAACGACCCTGCAAGGGGTCAAACACGCCTTGCACCCTGTGCAAACATTTCCTCCCAGGGATCGTCAGATAATCTTGGTGGCTTAAAGGATAAAAGTAATCAAAAGCAGGTAGGTACTCCTTCCACTGTGCTGCTTCAAACTTTAAATCCACAATGACTACCAGTAAGTTCAGCAACACATGAAAAAAACAAGAGAAAGTGCCTCCTATAGTGCAGTATCCCTGGGAGGAAATGTTTGCACAGGGTGCAAGGCGTGTTTGACCCCTTGCAGGGTCGTTTAAAGGAGGTTAGCCTACCATGGTTACGTTTTTTTGACCCATCCAGGTCCATATCCATATCTACCCGCCCAAGAAGTTGCTGTTTGGTAAAACCCTGTAGGATGCCAGTCGCTGTGGGGTCCCCTCCAAAATCTATATCAAACCCTTATTCGAGCATGCTGCCCGCTAGGTCAGGAAAGGGTGGGGACGAGCGAGCGATCCCCCCCCCCTTCAGAACCATACCAGGCCGCATGCCCTCAACATGAGGAGGGGTGGGTTTTTTGCCCCCATGTTGATGAGGGCAAGGGCCTCTTCCCAACAAAACTGGTTGGTGGTTGTCGGGGTCTGCGGGCAGGGGGCTTATCAGAATCTGGAAGCACCCTTTAACAAGGGGGGTCCCAGATCCCGCCCCCCCCATGTGAACCCATTCACCAACAAAAATTTCAAAAAAAATAAAAATACACACACAGTTTTTGACAATTCCTTTATTAAAAATAAAAAAAAATGTCCCCCGATGTAGATCCATCATCAATCATGACGCTCGTCGCCATTGCCAGACATGAAAAAATAAAGTAAAAAATGCTCCGCCCGCAACAAAGGCTAACCACCATGTGCCTGCTCTGTGATCTGACAGTTCTTAAATAGAATAGACACCTGCCGGCGTCACCTGGTAGCACTGCCCTCGTTTGACGTCACCAAACGTATGCTGGGTCCAAACCGCTCGCCCAACATTCACCTTTAAATACCTTCAAAGTGTATTGGTGTTCTCAGGTCCAAGTAAGGGCAGGTCATCACAGATGCAGGGCAGAAAGTACCCAATTCATTTCAGCAGCTCCTTTCGGGGTGGGCACTACATGTGCAATCTACAAAAATAATAATAATAATAATAACTACACAAAAATAAAATACATCATTTTATTACTCCAGTATATTGGAAATGTACTGTATAAAAATAATTCCTATTCCCACTGGGGGAATGGCTTCAACTGCCATTACTGTATACATCAATTTCAAGGATTCATATTCACTCATATAAAGTACATCTATACTAAAAAGTGTGTCTGCACCACATGCCCACTGAGCCATTTAAAAATGTTAAAGGGAAAATTCAGTCTCTCAATCAACATTGACTATTTGTAATCCTTGTAATCCTTATGCTGCTAGCATTAATACATTGCAGGTATATTACATTTGCTAGTTTTAATTTTTTTTACATTTCTTTAGTTATTTACTGGTTTTCAGGCCTAGGCAAATTATGTCAAACATCCCAGGAGTCTTCATGAGGGGAGGAGGAGCTTTCTCAGCTAAGCACATCCTTCTGCCTGCATGTCTGAGCTAAGGGCAGATGGTTTTCAGAAAGTAAATGCCAAGTGAATTATCTGCCCTTACTCAAGATGGCCATGCAGAAATGCTAAAGGGGAGTGATTATCATAAAGACATGGATAGATGTTAGGTTTGCTTTGAATATTAAAAATAAATTAAATAGAGTTTTTGGTTTTGTGGTGTACAGATGCTCCAGCACAGATCTGCCCCAGGAAAAAGTCCCTCATAACAGATATGCCCCAGAAGAAAGAGTCCAGATACACATCTGCTCCAGGTGAAAAAGCCCACATACACATCTGCCCCAGGAGAAAGAGCCCCAATACAGATCTGCGCAGGAGACAGAGCCTTATTGCAGATCTGCCCCAGGAGACAGAGCCCTAATACAGATCTTTCCAAGGAGACAGGCCCCTAATACAGATATGTACTAGCAGAAAGAACCCCAATACAGATCTGTCCCAGGAGACAGAGCCCTAATACAGATCTGCCCTAGGAAAAGGAACCCCAATACAGATCTGTCCCAGGAGACAGACCCCCTAGTACAGATATGTACTAGGAGAAAGAACCCCAATACAGATCTGTCCCAGGAGACAGAGCCCTAATACAGATCTGCCCTAGGAGAAGGAACCCCAATACAGATCTGTCCCAGGAGACAGAGCCCTAATACAGATCTGCCCTAGGAGAAGGAACCCCAATACAGATCTGTCCCAGGAGACAGACCCCTAATACAGATATGTACTAGGAGAAAGAACCCCAATACATATCTGTCCAAGGAGACAGAGCCCTAATACAGATCTGTCCTAGGAGAAAGAACCCCAATACAGATCTGTCCCAGGAGACAGACCCCTAATACAGATATGTACTAGGTGAAAGAACCCCAATACATATCTGTCCAAGGAGACAGAGCCCTAATACAGATATGTACTAGGAGAAAGAACCCCAATACAGATCTGTCCCAGGAGACAGAGCCCTAATACAGATATGTACTAGGAGAAAGAACCCCAATACAGATCTGTCCCAAGAGACAGAGCCCTAATACAGATACCGTATATACTCGAGTATAAGCTGAGTTTTTCAGCACATTTTTTTTGTGCTGAAAATGCCCCCCTCGGCTACTCGAGTCAAGCACTTTTCTGCAACAGAGAATGACATTTTCCGAACCGAATTTGGGTCCCTGTATTTTGGGGCCGCTTAATGCTAGGAACCCCATATTTGGTGTGCAAACCCAATGGAACTAGCACTACAACATAGCCAAAGCTGGAGTTTCTAGCACCAAGTGGCCCCGAGATACGGGGCCCCAAAATCAGTTCCGAAAATGTCATTCTCTGCTGCAGAAAAGTGCTTGACCTTTTCCAAACCGACTTTGGGGCCCTGTATATCAGGCCACTTAGTGCTAGGAACCCCAGCTTTGGATATGTTGTATTGCTAGTTCCACTGGGTTTGCACACCAAATTTAGGGTTCTTAGCGCCAAGTGGCCCCAGGATACGGGGCCCCAAAGTCGGTCAACTGTGTCCATCTGCAGCAATGTCATTTCAAGACCCTTTGGGTCCAGAGACCCCAAATTTTGGCTGCAGCTAGGGGGCATCTAGGAACCCTTAACTGCTGAGTTTGAAGTTCAGGGGACCTATGGCTGCAAATTGGCACAGTGAGGCATGCAAATTGGCACAGTGAGGCTGCAAATGGGCATTGTTGACCCTCTTTTCCACTTACAGTAGCTGCACATTTCTCACCCTAGGCTTATACTTGAGTCAATAAGTTTTCTCAGTTTTTTGTGGTAAAATTAGGTGCCTCGGCTTATATTCGGGTCGGCCTATACTCGAGTATATACGGTATGTACTAGGAGAAAGAACCCTAATACAGATCTGTCCAAGGAGACAGAGCCCTAATACAGATCTGCCCTAGGAGAAGGAACCCCAATACAGATCTGTCCAAGGAGACAGAGCCCTAATACAGATATGTACTAGGAGAAAGAACCCCAATACAGATCTGTCCCAGGAGACAGACCCCTAATACAGATATATACTAGGAGAAAGAACCCCAATACAGATCTGTCCAAGGAGACAGAGCCCTAATACAGATCTTTCTAAGGAGAGAGGCCCCTAATATAGATATGTACTAGGAGAAAGAACCCCAATACAGATCTGTCCCAGGAGACAGAGCCCTAATACAGATATGTACTAGGTGAAAGAACCCCAATACATATCTGTCCAAGGAGACAGAGCCCTAATACAGATATGTACTAGGAGAAAGAACCCCAATACAGATCTGTCCCAGGAGACAGAGCCCTAATACATATCTGTCCTAGGAGAAAGAACCCCAATACAGATCTGTCCAAGGAGACAGAGCTCTAATACAGATACCGTATATACTCGAGTATAAGCTGAGTTTTTCAGCACATTTTTTTGTGCTGAAAATGCCCCCCCCCCCCCCCCCCCTCAGCTACTCGAGTCAAGCACTTTTCTGCAGCAGAGAATGACATTTTCCGAACCGAATTTGGGGCCCTGTATTTTGGGGCCACTTGATGCTAGGAACCCCATATTTGGTGTGCAAACCCAGTGGAGCTAGCACTACAACATAGCCAAAGCTGGAGTTTCTAGCACCAAGTGGCCCCGAGATACGGGGCCCCAAAATCAGTTCCGAAAATGTCATTCTCTGCTGCAGAAAAGTGCTTGACATTTTCTGAACCGACTTTGGGGCCCTGTATATCAGGGCCACTTAGTGCTAGGAACCCCAGCTTTGGATATGTTGTATTGCTAGTTCCACTGGGTTTGCACACCAAATTTGGGGTTCCTAGCATGGGATACGGAAAGAACCCCAATACAGATCTGTCCCAGGAGACAGAGCCCTAATACAGATCTGCCCTAGGTGAAAGAACCCCAATACATATCTGTCCAAGGAGACAGAGCCCTAATACAGATATGTACTAGGAGAAAGAACCCCAATACAGATCTGTCCCAAGAGACAGAGCCCTAATACATATCTGTCCTAGGAGAAAGAACCCCAATACAGATCTGTCCCAAGAGACAGAGCCCTAATACAGATCTTTCTAAGGAGAGAGGCCCCTAATATAGATATGTACTAGGAGAAAGAACTCCAATACAGATCTGTCCCAGGAGACAGAGCCCTAATACAGATACCGTATATACTCTAGTATAAGTTGAGTTTTTCAGCACATTTTTTTGTGCTGAAAATGCCCCCCTCGGCTACTCGAGTCAAGCACTTTTCTGCAACAGAGAATGACATTTTCCGAACCGAATTTGGGGCCCTGTATTTTGGGGCCGCTTGATGCTAGGAACCCCATATTTGGTGTGCACTGGGTTTGGTGTTCCACTGGGTTTGCACACCAAATTTGGGGTTCCTAGCATGGGATACGGGGCCCCAAAGTCCGTTCCGAAAATGTCATTCTCTGCTGCAGAAAAGTGCTTGACATTTTCCGAACCGACTTTGGGGCCCTGTATATCAACTTTGGATACCTAGCTTTGGATATGTTAACCCTAGCTTTGGATATGTTGTATTGCTAGTTCCACTGGGTTTGCACACCAAATTTGGGATTCCTAGCATGGGATACGGGGCCCCAAAGTCGGTCAACTGTGTCCATCTGCAGCAATGTCATTTCGGGACCCTTTGGATCCAGAGGCCCCAAATTTTGGCTGCAGCTAGGGGGCATCTAGGAACCCTTAACTGCTGAGTTTGAAGTTCAGGGGAACCTATGGCTGCAAATGGGCACAGTGAGGCATGCAAATGGGCACAGTGAGGCTGCAAATGGGCATTGTTGACCCTCTTTTCCACTTACAGTAGCTGCGCATTTCTCACCCTAGGCTTATACTTGAGTCAATAAGTTTTCTCAGTTTTTTGTGGTAAAATTAGGTGCCTCGGCTTATATTCGGGTCGGCTTATACTCGAGTATATACAGTATGTACTAGGAGAAAGAACCCCAATACAGATCTGTCCAAGGAGACAGAGCCCTAATACAGATCTGCCCTAGGAGAAGGAACCCCAATACAGATCTGTCCAAGGAGACAGACCCCCTAATACAGATATGTACTAGGAGAAAGAACCCCAATACAGATCTGTCCAAGGAGACAGAGCCCTAATACAGATCTGCCCTAGGGGAAAGAACCCCAATACAGATCTGTCCAAGGAGACAGAGCCCTAATACAGATCTGTCCTAGGAAAAAGATCCGCAATACAGATATGCCCCAGGAGACCGAGCCCTCAATTACAGATCTGTCCTAGGAAAAAGAACCCCAATACAGATATGCCCCAGGAGACAGAGGCCTAATACAGATCTGCATAGCTCCCAACTGTCCCTGATTTTAAGGGACTGTCCCTGATTTGGAACAAAGTCCCTCTGTCCCTCTTTCCTCCTCTTTTGTCCCTCATTTTGGTCTGATCTATATAGTTGTAGATAAAATGCACTATCTATCAAAAAGTGTTTCCCAGTGCTAAACCTTTCATCTAATTTCTAAATTGCTGCATTTGTAAATTCCAAATGCCAACATAAAGGAATAGTAGTGGTAAAAAGCATTTGTGGGTTTACCCAATCATATTTTTTTTTTTACAATTCTCCTTTAAGAGGGCGTGGCAGAGGTGTGCGTCCTATGCCTACATACTTTTGTTAATAGGTGTCCCTCATTCCCATCTCAGAAAGTTGTAAGGTATGGATCTGCCCCAGGCGAAAGAGCCCCATTACAGGTCTGTCCTAGGTAAAGAGCCCCATTACAGGTCTGTCCTAGGTAAAGAGCCCCATTACAGGTCTGTCCTAGGTAAAGAGCCCCATTACAGGTCTGTCCTAGGTAAAGAGCCCCATTACAGGTCTGTCCTAGGTAAAGAGCCCCAATGTAAATCTATCCCAGGAAACAGAGCCCTAATATTGATCTGTACAAACAGACTAATTTTTAATTGCATGTTTCAGTCCCCATTTACAATGTACACTGAGCAGCACAATAATACGGTTTTTGGTGCCTCATATTATACTGTATGTTTGGTACCTTTTTATGTAGATAACTAAAAAAAAAAATGCAAAAAAATTTAAAGCCGGAAAATAACATGCCCTAAATAAAGGAGCAATATGTGTACATGGAGCAATTACGTAAGCATGATTATTTATCAGTACAACATGCATTCACAAGCAGCATCATATGAACCATGTGTAACCATGCATTGCCATCAGCAAAGCATTAATTTGTATGTTTATGTATTATGATTCACCTGCAGAACGTGCTGTATGGTTTCTTTGTTTTCAGTGTCTCAGTCAGCTTAAATGATATTAGAACACTCTTTGTGCAGTAATGTTCCTACGTGACATATGAATGAAGTTAAAAAAAGCTCACAGATGTAAGACAGACCGAATAACATTGGATAAAACCCATTCTTTATTTTCAGTAAGCCATACGCTGGTGTACATTCAGCCACTGGAGTCCCACATTTGTGAGTGAATTTGTGTATATGTTCTATAACTGTTGTGCAGGTCTCTGCACACATAGCAAATACTAAGATAGTGACTGGGTTGTTTGGCTTGCCTTGTAGGTCCTTTTTATGAGATGGTGTATGTGTATATTCCTATATTGAATAGTAAATCAGGTTTGAAGCATTACAACTGAAAAGATTGCAAGAGCTATATAGCTGGAAAATAAGAGCATACAGTAGCAAGCATTACATTGCACTCTACTCTGCACCATTTAAAGTATCAATGTAGTGTGCTTTATATAATATTAAATAAAAATGTGGAATAGTGTAACACAAGACAGCCAATCAAAGTTTAACTTTTATGTGCACAGAGCAACAACATTTTGGAAAACTGAATTCTCATTGGTTGCGGTGGGTTAGTATATCTTTCCACTGACATATTCATACAGCCTTGTACAGAAATACAATTGCTGTTTTCTTTCTGCATGCGGTCTCCCTATGAATGCCTTTAATAATAATAATAACTATTTCAGCCAGTCTGTTTAATGCATGCTTAGTTAATACTTTAATCAATCTTGAACCATCGTAGAACCAGATGTGATCCAAAGGGAAATACGGCATTCCAGAGGGTTATTATTAGATCACTCATTCATATATATGGATGCCAGTAGCACTATGTAATCAGCACTGAACGAATATCCACTATGGTTCCTTTTATTTCAATCTCGCACCTCGCAGGGTCCAACCTAGACCTACATACCTAATCTGGATTCTGACTTACTAAAAACAAGATGATTAGTGAATTGCTGAATACAAACCATGGGAATTTAATTTCACTCATATTACTCCATCAAAAATGCTGATGTCATTGAAAACCAGATAATGTTCATATATATATATATATAACAATGGATTTATGCTATTTTCTACTTTAGGCCAGCTATGCCTCCCAACCCCCTCCCTCATTGTGCAGCATGAAATGTACTGAGCACTGTGGTCTGCAGCATACAAAACAAGAATACAGTGTATAGCAGTCTGCAGTATGTGGTGTGCAGTGAGCTGTGATCCAGATTCTGTAACATGCATCAAGGAATACAGAACCTAATGGTCCAGAGTATGTATTGCACAGCATAGTGTATACAGTGCAGCTCCCCAGAGTAAAATATAGTAGGATATATAGAATGACATGGCCTGCCGTTTGTAACACACAACATGGCACATACAGCACAGCACACATGTAGCACACAGCAGGATGCAAACATGTAACACACAGCATTGCGCATATAGCACAGCACACATGTAACACACAGTAGTGGATGTACAGCACAGCACCCATGTTACACACAGCATGGCACATATAGCACAGGACACATGTAGCACACAGCATGGCACATATAGCACAGCACACATGTAACACACAGTAGTGGATATACAGCACAGCACCCATGTTACACACAGCATGGCACATATAGCACAGCACCCATGTTACACACAGCATGGCACATATAGCACAGCACACATGTAGCACACAGCATGGCACATATAGCACAGCACACATGTAGCACACAGCAGGACAAAAACAGCACAGCACACACGTAACACGCAGCAGAGCACATACAGCACAGCACACATGTAACACACAGTAGGGCATATACAGCACAGCGTACATGTAACACACAGCATGGCACATACAGCACAGCACACATGTAGCACACAGCATGACAAAAACGGCACCGCACACATGTAACACACAGCAGAGCACATACAGCACAGCACCCATGTTTTACACAGAATGGCACATACAGCACACATGTAGCACACAGCAGGACAAAAACGGCACAGCACACATGTAATACACAGCATGGCACGCACAGCACACATATATAGTATACAGTAGGACACAAACAGCACACATGTAACGCATGGCATGACACATACAGCACACATGTAACACACAGCAGGGCATATACAGCACAAATGTACCACACAGCATGGCACGTACAGCACACATGTAACACACAGCATGGCACATACAGCACACGCGTAACACACAGCAGAGCTCATACAACACAGAACACACAGTCCAGTGGTTTAACGTATGTTAAAAGCATGCCCTTATCGAAAGCCCATTTGTATTAATAATTAGTATAAATGCTCCAGTACTTTAGTAGTTAATGTTAATGCCATGTAACATTGGTGGCCAGGAATGAAGTACCCCTTACACTGGGGGTCAATGGAGAATGTGCAGTCCCACATGAGCTATTTACCTCTGGCCACTGATAAAGGAGATGCTACACTACACTAACCACCAATGTAAGGGGTGATTTCCCAAAGACCATAATACTTCATTTCTCTGGGAGCAACAATGGCAACAGGCACAGGTTTTGTAACCCGCTTAATAAATGTGTTTTCAGCTAAAATGATAAATGATACTGAGCAACTGAGGCCTAAAAGACAAGTCATTTGTTTGTAAAAAAAAAAACACACAATCTGCACTTTACATACAGAGCTGCATATAATGTGCACTATACACACAAACGTACAAAAACGTCACTACAGACACATTAACATACATACAATATGCACTATAAACACCAACATACTTACAACCTGTACTATGTGCACAACAACACATACAATATGTAGTATACATACAGTACATACATACTTAGCGTCTTGCACTATTTACACAAAAATACACAAAATCTGCGCTATACGCATAACGACATGCACACAATATGCACTAGACACACAAATACAGAGTCTTGAACTGTATGTACACTTACACACACAGTCTACACAGACATACACACACAGTACAAACTATACAAGCAAACATACACTTATTATGCACTATACACACACACACACACACAAACATACACACAGTATGCAATACACATACAAACAATATACACACACACACATACATACATACATGCACACAATATACATTATACGCACACAGTACTGCACTATACACACTTACAGATGAAGCGGAGAAGATGTCCCCTGTTGTGTAGTCTCTGTCCTCCCGCAGAGGGAGAGGTGGGTGGAGTCCTGTGCTGCGGCTGCTCTTCTCCCAGAGCTGAAGCTCCAGATGGTTATAATGTTGCATCTCTTTAAGTACAAGGGAGGATGAGGTCAGGGGGAAAGCTCCTACAGGCCCCTTAGAATGTTGTGGCTTTGAAAAATTACCTGTACTCACTCTGCCCTCCAAACATTGCACCTAGCAAAAGGCACATACAAGTGGGCTTAGTACCACCCCACCGACCATGGCACCCTAGGCCACGGCCTATGTGGCCTAGTGGCAAATCCAGCCCTGTGTATAGATTTTAATACATAATGTCAAAGCAATAAAAGGCAGGTTCCACAAAAAAATGACAGAATTTGCCAGAATGCCAAACACAATAATTGCACTGTTCTGCAACAAATGTAATCAGCTGAAAGGGAGCACATTTCAGAAAATTGATGAATTCTCTATTTATTAAAACCCATTATGCTGTGAAAATTGCTCATATTTATCTAAAAATGTTTAGTAAAGAAGAAATGCAGATAGACAAGTAGGATCATGCACGCCAATGTTCCAGTGGTCATATAGCCTTAAACAAAATGTCTACGACTTCTTAAAACGGCAAAATGCACAGGAATTCAGACAAAAGACACATCCTTTCATGGTTTTTAATAGACTTTGGCAAATTCACTCATAATTAAATCAGCAAAAATATAAGAGCCCCTAAAACGAAAATATATACAATATGTAAGGAAAACTCGGTTGAGGTAGTCATTTTTTACATTTATAATTGTGCCCAATAGTCTTAATCTGGTGTGACGCTTGTCTTCATACATGACATGTAGTACTTCCTATGTTGCACACTTGTGTCTGCACATACTGGCTCTGGATGACCTTTCCAGCCCACAATATGACTGCTATAAAACCTTAATACATTACATTCAATCAGTACTGACGTGCCTTTTATCCTCTGTATCATTTGCATGACTGCTTGCATTTTTAATATCTCCATGGCCACAACTATAATCCCCCACAAGAGCCTGTGCTACGGATTGTGTTGGCATTGTCCTATAGAGGGCGCTACTGCATACACATTCCTATTGCTGAAACTGTACTTATAAATAATATTGCTTGCTCTCTTAGCTGGGGTATTTTTTTTGCAATTTTGTGTTCTTACTGCAGTCAAAAAGGAGTGCTGAATTAGATAATATATAGGCATTATTATTTTTGTATTACCCATTCTACATGTAGTAAGAAAATAGTAATGCCCATTATGCAATTAAGTCTATTAAGTGGTATAAGAATAAGATCTATGTGTTCTAAATTTGGACCTCTCTCTACAACTTATAAATCCTGTGTAATAGGGAAGATAAAACCCCTTCTAATTGTGTCTGTAAGAAGTCTACTATCAGCTATATGCTATTTATAGGATAATCAATGATATTATATAACGCCATTAATATTTAATAGGTGCTGCGTCATTTTACTACCACAGTAAAATCTGGTCTTGGTGGTATAATTCCGCTGATTTTTTTTTTCCATACGGTCTGTAATGTATAGTTTTTTTTTTTTTTTCAGTTTCATTGGCATGGACAATAGCTTTCTTTTCTGATAAAAAACAAAACGTCTAAAGGTATATTTATGCAAATAACGCCATAAGCGATGTTGGGCAGTGCTGCAGCCATTTATTTCTAACATACTGAAAGTCTACATGCAATCTATGTGTGATTATTATTTTTAAATTACTAAGACCTATCATACCTTTGTTTAATAACAACACAGGACCACCCTATGCACAATATTTGGCTGACTTGATACTGTAGAACTACAAGACTCAGCTAGCTTTGCCATAGACTGACAGTGTGTGCTAGAATTGTATTCTCCATTAATGAAAAACTGTAACTGTGAATAAAGCAGGACAGAATTACAGCTTCCATATACAGTATTAAAGGACTGATTTACATTGATTTGTAAATGACTGCCTTCAAATACCAAACCAGGTTCAGTAAATGATTCTTTTGTTGAGGCTCAGCATTGATATTACGTAGTTGCCTTGCCAGATATCAGTTCCCCCCTTTTTTTTCTCCCACCTCTACAAAATGCCGCATTGCTACAGTATTATCTGAGATAAACTAGCCAGGCAAAAAAAAAAATTCTTTCACTGTCATTACACAAATTATTGAATTATTCCAGAATGTGTCCCCTGTTTCGCAATGCGTTGAAGATATTTGAAGAAAACAGTTTTGAATCGCATTTAGCACTGTCTATAATACTGAGTGTACTTGGCACAGAAGCCCTATGACGTGCTCGAAGACATTGATTATCTGCAAGACAGCTTGGGTGCAGTCTGTTTCGTATTTATTCCAACCTATATCCTGTTGTTCCATGGTATGTCGTTTAGGGGTAGCTATTAGTCACGCTTGTGTGAATTCATCCTTTCTGGCTGCACACTGCTGATGGCCTTATGATAGACAGAGTGCTGAATTCAGCACACTGGACAGCGCACAGCAGCGTTTGCCTATTGTTAGGAGTGTGCTGTGGAAGGGGTATCTATAGACACACAGGCAGGCCTATTTTGCATATTACTAGGCTCGTCATATTTTCACATACTGCGTACAATTAATAAAACATTTGCATTGTCTCAATGAACAAGAAATTATGAAACTACATTCTTTCATATCAGCTCCATCACTCTCCAAAAAAACATTATTTATTTGTCTACATTGCTTTCTACCAGTTCATACATTCTAGTGAATAAAAGTGATCATTAAAACAAAGATAATGTCACAGCACATCAAAATATATATATATATAGAATACATACATGTCTAACTACACGTGTGGTAAACAATGGGCTTGTGCACAGTGGATGTTAAATGCGAGTAATTGCATGTCTCCACGTACATTTGTCCTATAATTATACATAAATGCATTTCTGCTGTCGCATTTCCATTTCCAAGTCTGGTGCACTCAAATCAATTAAGGCTAATGCGCTGTAGGGTCTTCTCTTGTGCAGAGGAGGAGGTCTTGCTGTGGTCTTTAGGCTCCACTCTTGGCATTCACCGCGTGCCTTAATTGTATGACATTAAATCAAGGTCCGCTGTGAACACGGAGAGTCAGAGACTTGGGTCAGAACAAAGTAGCCAAAGGTTCTGCATCACTGGAAGGACAGCCAAGCCTCCCTTTCCATCCTCTTTACTGCCAGGCATTACACCTCTATGCAATGCGACTCACTGCAGTGCTATAGGTCCGGTTTTATACGCTCCTTTAAATAGGTTGCAGGCAATCCTTAGTCCTTAGTGCTAAGCTCCAACATATACTGCATGAGTGTCTTTTTTTATGGCCCTTGCACCTTTTAGATATATGATTTTTTTCCTGAGATGTGATGCATTAAGAATCTGGCACATTAGATACATTCAGCTATGATGACTCTCCTCTGAAACTCGGTGGCTTTCAGCAGCAGTCTGGAATTGACCCGATGATCTTATAGGAAAGGTCGGGACGTGTCATCTTTCTGTGTAATGAGAAAAAATTAACTCAATCGCACCTGCCCATTCCCAAGAGAGTATGGGAAGCCCATATGGCCTGGCTACAATTACTCTAGCCGGAAAAAAAAAAGCAATTGAGGAACCTAAGCCTTCTACTGCCATTTAAATGTTTAAACTGATTTGATATCCATATTGACTGATATTGTAAAAAAAGCCTGCACCAAAGCTGATATACATTTACCGTTGTGAATTCAATTTGTGAGCAGCAAGGAAAGCCCTAAGAATGGCCAAAGATGACCTCTCTTGGTGGATCTGTGACTTGGCGTCAGGAGCAAAAAAATAATATTATGAGTCAGCTGCAGATCCATTCTCAGCAGTAGCAATGGGTGGATCCTTGGGCTTAATTTCCAAGCGGTACCCACGAATAGTACTGTAGAATAAGCATTGCAAAAGCGACCGACATGATCCGACTCTTCACCTGACAGATCCGGGTTAAACCTTGTGAAACAGAGACAAAGCAATGACATTAATATAACATATTTCACAGAAGGGAGGCAACATTTTTTTTCAAAAAGCATGCTAGAGAACAACAAAGCCCACATAGCCACAACTTAAACTTTTCTTCCTGTTAAAAAAAAAAAAAACATGATGCATCAGAAATACGATTTATACATGATGTATAAAAACAGAAAAAAAAATAAGGGGAGCTAACAGCACAGGCTGCCCGAACCTAATCTAAAATACTAATAAAATAAATATGAGATAAGCCTCTTTAATTACACTCATGATCTCAACATAGCATCATTAAAAAAAAAAATGGAAAATAGACATAAATTAGTCTTAAAATGTTTACAATACCATTTTATGGAGACATAGCAGCATAACAGTCCATCCCTGCAGCTCTCGCCTTAAAAAGGGTGCATCTGTGGTCATGTTTAGGGGAATGACGGATGCAGTGGTGCGGTCTTTTCCCCTCGCTTGCTGATCCAGAATTAGGGATTAATGGCTCTACAGCCAAACAAATAAGGCAACTGCCTTCAGCACAAGAGGATTACACGGGACCGTTGACGTCATCAGCCAGGCAGATGTTGGCTCCCAAAGTCCTCATCATCTCTGTGTGTCCTTGAAACCACATAAAGCCCGACACAATCTGGACTCTGCACATTCCCCATCTGATGGCAGTGCCCAATCAAGGACGAAACCCTCTATCAGCTTTTCCACGTCTACTTATTGATTACGGATCTCTGTCTTGTGGATTTTAATATCACCTACCCCCCTTCTAACTGCGAAGGTCCAAAAGTGCTTGCAGTGAGTGCTGTGCACGCTTAAATACCAAAGTACTTATCTGGCAAAGCTTAAAAACCAATGGAAGGATAAAGGAAAATGCTTCCTAATCACTCTGTAAGAAGTGCTTAACCTCCCTGTTTAAAGGGTTATCGTACACTTTTTATATTGAAATATTCAGGGCAAAATTGCATTAAACAGCACTATGATTTCATTCTATCAAAGGCAGCTAAATCACAAGCCACAGTCTATTCCATTTAACAAACAGCATAAAAAAATGCTTACAGCCAACAGACCAACTGCTGTTCACAATAGCTTCTTCTAGCATTTGAACACAAAAAAATGTAAAAACATACCAGAACTCTAAACGACTGTTGCTAGACTTTAGAAAAATCAGCATGATCATTTTATGGAATGGTGCATCATGAAACTGAAATGTGTAGGCACAACTTATTTAAAGAAAGTCACACATTGCATAATTCCTCTGGGATGTTCACATTGGGAGAATTTAGGTCAGTGTTTAATATATCCATACTAGCTGTCACTCCATACAATGCCTGTAGCCATGCCCCTTGAGGCCTATTTGAACCAATCTCACAAGATCAAATTTCCAAAGTCATTTTGCAAAAATAAGGGTTTATGTCTGTCAGTCCACCCCTATATCTGTCTAACTATATCACAAATAAAGAAGACAGCATATTAGCAACATTAAACGTAAAATATTCTAATTATACCATAACTGACACACTCGCGTGCACACACACACACGCATATATACACACACACACACACACACACACACACTGAGCATAGAGGATTATTAGATTTCACTCTGCCTAAAAATTTTACCCAGATACAGAATTACTATTCTGTCTGTCTTGAACCAATTGAACACATGACCTGATATACATTGACATTTTTACTTGGCAACCTAATATACTGTACATTTTAATATGAATTGTCCTGCCAGTCATGATCTTAATTCAAAGATGGCTGCTCAGCAAGTAGCAACTACAATAACAGCAGCTCTAGAGGCATTCCTGTGCTGTGTAGGGAAATGGGGCTATCTGCTGTAGGGTGACAATGCAGGAACAAGTTCTTCCTGCAGCATGTTTGGATAATTCAATTAGTCATCATCACTGCAGTGATTTAGTGACTTCGCTGTCCAAGGTCTATTCACAAAGGTATGTAGGAATTTCAACACTAGCCTGTATAATGCAACATGAAACTGTCGCAGAAGCCTTCATTGAAATACATTCATAGAACCAGGGGACAGCAACACACCTATCTCATATTAAATAATAATCATAAAACTGCTGGCTGCCTATCACAGAAATGGTCAGCAATGTTGGGTTTACTGTATCAGTACAGTGTCATTTTAATTGTTTGCAAAGTGCAACAGCATAAACATCAGCCAAAACATGTGGCACACATATCAATCTCCAATGTAATACTCCCAATGCACATGTTTCTGCATAAACGGCTGTATCTTAGAATGGGTGCTGTTATGACCAACGGCTGGAACCCACTGCAATCATGAGAAGGAAGTGTCACCAGCACACCAGGAGCTCCAAAATTCAGTCCAAAACTTCAATCACATAGTATCAAAAAATAAAAGCGACGTTTCAGAGCCACGCAGGACCCCTTCACATGCTTGATAGAAGGGGTCCTGCGTGGCTCTGAAACGTTGCTTTTATTTTTTTGATACTATGTGATTAAAGTTTTGGACCCAATTTTGGAGATCCTGGTGTGCTGGTGACACTTCCTTCAGACACATATCAATCTGTCCCATAGGATTGCTACTACAGGAATATTTAAAAAAGTTAATAATAAAATAAGCTGCTGTAGATAGATAGATAGATAGTGTTGGAAGACTTCACTGAGCTTTTTAGCATAACCTGACCCAAATTATTGTTAGATGAGCAAGTCATTAAAGGCCATTGATTTCTCCTTTTCATGTGGTGCTTTTCTCCGTGACACCCTGTGTATCTACTTTCTGTCTCCCCCTAAAACCAGCGAAAAAAACAAGACTCACAGAAACCTTTGTACCGGAAGAAAATGTCCTGTACACAATAGCCCTCGCCATTTTCTCTCTCCCCTACACAAAGCAGCCTAACAGCTTCAGCACCACACAAAGGAAGCATGGGGGCCATTGGAATTCATTGCACATTTGCATGGCGTGAAGGGACAGCTCTCCCAATAGCGAAACTAAACCGAGAGACTCCCTGGGATTCCAGATAAGAGGGCCAAGATTTCTCCCTAACAAAGTGATGCCTCAAATGAATCAGATAAATGTATAACACAGTATCTGGGCAGAAAGCACTAAGCATAAACTGGACCACCTGCTTTGGACTGATGTAGATAATGTGCAATTAAGAGTAAAGCTAGGGTGCCCATGAAATAGCATTGCAGAAACTAGCAGTTTGCACTATAGAGCATGAAAAAAAAAAAAAAAAATCAATGGATCCCATTTACACTCACTGAACGTCTGTTTGTATCTGCAATGCAACAACCATCAGATCTGCAGTGCCAGAACAATGCAGCAGAAGTCAAGGCTTGTGTGAACAAAGCATGTGTGTGTATACAGTAGATAATGAAAGAGGCTGAAAATGCACAGAAACGCTCTACTTACAGTGATTGATTAATGCTGAGTAATCCCCATCAGCCAGCAGCCTTAAGGATCTGGTTATCCATAGCTTCTGTGTTTCCTGCATAATTGCACATTGCAGGACTTTTTTTCCCATCAGGAGAGCGAGGAAGCTTCAGCCCAGGAGAAGAAGTTTCATTTTGTGGTTTGCTTTTGATTGTAATGAGTGGAAAGCTCTTGGCTGCCTGTCCTTCTATCAGCATCTCCCCGCTTCTCACTCCTTCCCTCTGCTTTTTTTTTTTTTTTTTTTTTTTTTTTTTTTTTTCAAAAGAGGGCTGGCCGCTTTCTGCATCCCAATGAGTTAAATCAGTCACTTCTCATGCATCAGCAGCCTATTTAACCACCCCAGGGCTGGAGGCACAAAAGAGCATTTTAACTGCCCCCGTTTTATGCAGAAGACCTCTCTCTTTTAAATTTGTTTTTGTTTCTTAGTTGTTTATTTTGCTTTAATTGAATTATGTTATTTTTTTTATTCTGTACCACACCAAGTATATATTTTTCTAATATAATCCTTGTTGAAGCTTGCATGCACTGAAAAGCAATCTGCCCAAACACAGAAGTCAGCAGAGGTCATCTGTAACATCTGTACATAGAGTTCCATTAAGTCCTCTGACCTCAGACGTCTTTTATGGGAAGTTGGGAACTTAACCTGAATGCATTTGTATTCTGAAGAAGCATTTGCTAAGCATATTTGTAATGAAGGGCCTGAAGCTATAGGCATACAATCCACCTACTGGGCAAGCTTTAAGCATGAATCATAACAGTGATTGCTAACCTACATAAAATTGTGTTCAGATCACGTATGCAGTATTATACACCAACACAGCAATGCACTTTTGCAGACATAGAAATGAAGGTATTTATTGAGTCTCGTTTAATACAGGTCCAACTTGCTTACTGTTAAGAAAGTGGATCAGTAAAAATGACATTAAAGCAAATGCATTTAATGAAATAGCTGGCTTTGTGCATACCGAGCCATGCAGAATGCTCAGCTGAACCTATAGCAAGCTCTAAAAGATAGAAGGAAAAAAAAAAGGACAGCATAGATGGACCCACTGCTCCATGTCACCCACCTACTGAGTGAATTCAGTCTTTCTTATTCCAATGGCCCAATGGATCAATCAGTGTACGTATGTGCTTCTATGTCATCTTCTTTCATAGATATTATTAAGCATGTAGGACAGTGGATGAAACATGAGATAAACAAATGGAATGATAGCTTGCTGTATAATACAAAAGACGTAACTAAACACCTAAAATCTTCTGCAGTGAGACAAAATGTGACATTCAATACACACTTAGTCAAAATGTACTATTATTGTAATGTAATCGGTGCCACTACATTTGGGTATTAAAACCAGTGATATGTGTTATTCATTCTGTTTTAAAACTCAATTTTTAACACCAGCCTTTGTATAAATATATATATATATCTATAGATCTATATAGTATAAATATATAATATGCACTTTGCCCTGTGATCCCCATAGCACACAGTATTTGCAGTGGCTGGATCTGGACACCTATCAGAAAGCACAGGAAGAATCTAGTGCAATCCAATGCTACCAGTGCCCAGTTTCTAGACTGAAGGTAGCAACACAGTGTACAGAAGACATTAATTTTTAAGGATTCTCTTCTGCATTGCAAGCCTATCATGCTGAAATGTCTCAGTTCACCTTGTTTGTTCAAAGCTTAGCAAAATGTAACCTAACTCATTGCAAGAGGTTGTTGCTAATTAGTTGATAATAAACTTCTCTGGCGAGGGCACAAAAGTCTTTTAAACTGCTAGGTGTTCTTTGTTATTGTGCCATTGGCTACATTAGCATATCAATGGTGGACGTGAACAATGGAATGGTTTAGCACATCCAAATACTTTGATCCCACTATGTTTTTTTATCTTTCTATTCAAATCATGTTAGGATCACGTCTTTTCAGAAATCCTTTTACTTTCGTATAACTGTTGCCTATCTATCTATCTATCTATCTATCTATCTATCTATCTATCTATCTATCTATCTATCTATCTATCTATCTCTCTCATGTTTATGTATTTGTTAGTGTTTTGAGAATATTATATATATTTTAGATGGATATATGTGTGTGTGTGTATGTGTGTATATATATATATATATATATATATATATATATATATATATATATATATATATATATATATATATATATATATATATATATATATTCTATCAAATACACATTTTAGCTACTACAGCTATAGAGAGATAACCAGGAACTATAAATGGTACTACAAACAGCAATGTTACATGCATCGGTATTACATCATGCAATCAGAGATTTCTGAGATCCTAAATCTAAGCCATAAGCATAGCAGATTACGGTATCAGTCTTCACAGAGTCCTCTCCATGTCGCTTCTTGTTTGCATTTTGTGATTGACCTCCTCTGCATAAATAGTGTCGTTCGAGGGTAATAATTAATTGCAGCAGAGGTGTATATAGTAGTGATTTATTTTTTTCCTATGTGAGTGGGGAATAATGAGCTATATATATCCATTTACTAAAATGATATTGATTTACGACTATAAATGCAAACCTATATGCGAAAGAAAAAAAAATATAAACACATCTATGGCTACATGTGTATGCACATCGCCACAAATGGGGGGAAGTTTCATTGTGTGTGAAAATGGAGACGACACAATTTTTTTTTTCTTAATGTTCTTTCTAAATTTCTATTGTCATTAGCTAAACAATGGGGTCTCCAGGACTATGAGCCTGTGAAAGAATAAGGGCATGGACAGAATGGATGCGGGGTCAGTGCTTGGGGTCTGTGTCCTAAAGCCCCTTTTTAAGCTCGCTACAATAAACCAGCTGAAGGTTCAGTCGTTGCTGGGTCACCAGCCATGCTCCATTATACAACACTTGACAAAAACACTTATTAATCAGTGCTGACCAGAGGACCCTTTTCAGAGACCGAGAGAGACAGAAGGAGATGAGAAGAAAAACTATGCAGAGAAAAGTAGCAGAGAGAAAGGAGGCTGGCAATGGGGAAGTGTGCAAGAGGCATGAGGATGCGGAGCTGCAAAGTTTAATATGGAGACCTGGGAAGTACAATATCCCCTGTCTGTGTATCGTTATTGATGGATCTGTTTCTGTGTCAGTCACAACCTCTTTACTCTGTGTGCTCCTTCTTCCAAGTCTTCCTGAGCCTATGGTATCTTCCCAGCCCATCCTAGGTATTTTACACTGTCATTCCGTGTAGTATGTCTGTGGATGTGGTACAGGCTGGCTCATAGTGGCATTTTAGATGCAGCAAAGCATGTGGATTAATTAAGCTAATCTAAATATTCAAACAAGCATGCTTAATGTATAGATTTTTTATTATCGTGTGCATGGCTTACTGCAGCATCAGATAGATGGACTTACTATCTGAGATCTTACTCTGGTCCCCTGTGTGAATTCATATGATGAATACACAGTAATAGTCTTTATATTATGCCGTAATATATTTATACTATGGACCCACAATGGGCCTGATTTACAAATGTGTGGATCATGCTGTGAGCAAGGTTCACTCTCTCTTACTTGCCAAATGAGGCTCCCCTGCTCTGCAGATACGGCCTTGCTCAATGATTATTCTCTAGGTTGAAGCTTACTATAACTGGTCAGCTAAAAAAAAAAAAAAAAAAGGGTATCCTAATCTGAAAAATAGGTTTTTCTGATATATAAAAAGGTGCTGCAATTTGTAAAATAAAACCTGTAATAATAAATCTGTGAATAGATCCAAGACATAATATTTTCCTGTAATTACCAAAAGAAATATCATTTAGTCATCTATAATTTTTTCAATTGGTTCACTTGCTGATATAAATTATATTTAAAATCCTTTATTTTTTACTCAATTGATTAGAATGTCCACTGCTTGTTGGTTTCAGTGAAGCAAAGCTTTTCACACTGTGTATGCTTATATGCATGCTCACTACAATCCATGCTACATAATATACCTACACCCTACACAATTAGGCATAATATACACATGATCCAGTGCTGTTCTCTAAATATAGTGTAGAACAATAAAATCATGTGTTAAAAGGAGCATTGATATTCATGATATTGCATTCTGCCTGCATTCAAGAGTATGGACAGATACATAGTGGGACACCCACACAGCTAACTGGAAAAATACTTTGACTTCCATACCACAGGCGTGCCCGGCATTGCGCATGCTTGTTGGCCATCGCTTGCAGGCATTTCTTAGATGAATCCGTGGTAAATGTCTATGTTGTTGTGCAGTAAAGGTGGCAAAGGTGTATGAAGGCATGTGCACAGTTTGAAAAAAAGCCTTACTGCACTGAAATCAATAGAATGGGCAATCTACTCTTTCAATTTAATAAAATATAGATAGGATTTAACATGTGGTTACATTAGCGAACAAATTTATACTGTTCTTATATCTAATTATGTAAACAATCTATTGTAAAATAAGGAAGTGTATGGGTTTATTTTAAAGACATTTATAAAATATTAATTACATTTAAAAAAAATTCTAAAAACAGTGATAAATCCAGTGATATTTTTTTTCATATTTTTGTAAATGCCATGTGCTTTAAATTCCTCAGTATAAAAATTTCATTACTTCTTTTATTTGTTATTTGATCACCTCTAATCAGCTGTATCTCAGAGATTGTCCAATAGTCCTATTCATCCATATAGAAGTGCATGGGTGTGTTTAGCAATGCTGGAGACTGTGGCATTGAGTTGGTAAAGGAGTAGAATGTGTTCATTTTGCAAACTGAATGTTCACTTAGGTGAAGTTGTACTGACTTCAATCATCCAAAGAGGTGCAAGCAAAAATCTAGTTTTTTTTGTTTTTTTGTGTTGTTCTTTGCTTTTTTACTTGCACATGATTGAGTATTTTTTCATAAAGAGATTTTTCACTTAGCCTTACCTCATTCACTAAGCTAAGTAGAAATGAAAAGTAAACATTCTCTGCTGCTTTAGTAAATCGACTCCAGTGAGTATTCTGATGGTGGTAAGGGGCTGTAAGCACTGCTTACCCTCACAGACAACTGATCAACTTTAGTGGATCAGGCCCTCTATCTCTATACTGAACTGTTACATGTCCAATTGCTTTTCTGTTGGCAACAGGTTCCCTTATAATATTATTTTGATTACAATTGCAATGACAAAATACCTACATAAATATGGGATATATTCATGCTTAGGAAAACATTTACCAAAGCAGTAGGTGTTATGCCGGCACAAGTAACTCTAATTGTATTTTATTTATTTTTTTAAAGCTAAATGGTTGAACTAAACATATGCTTTTTAAAAACAGTAAAATGACTTCATAGTAAATAAACACTTTATTGACTAAACCCACATCTAAACCAAATTTAAAAAGGTTTCAGATCAGATTGAAGCTAGAGATAAATCACTTTTGGCTCACTTTTAATAATTGCTGCCTTTAATTACTAGTCAAAGGGTACAAATCAGAGGGTTTTTTTTTTTAATCTTTGATACAGAAAAAAAGATGAATGGATCTAAGGTCTCTAACCCTGCTCTGCTGTCTGAATAATGCAAACAATTATTCAAAATGGCTGCGTCCACATTGAAAGCAATATGCACATTATTATAATCAGTTGCCTTGCTACAGTTTTGAATTTCTACATTTCCAAGCATTTATTTAGGTACTTCTTGCCTTTAAGCAAACCTTGCTTGACTGAACTGAGAACAGGATCAATGAGCCAGCAATAAAATGAATTCTTTAGTAAGCCAATCCCTAAAGGGAATCATTCGCATGTAAAGGTAGGTCACAGTTTTATAGATTAGACTGAAACAGGAAGAAAGCACCTTTTTTTTCTGGCAGAAATCACATTGACTTTTTAAATTTATGCTGCTATTGTTTTGTAATCAATACTAGAAAATTGTTAGAGACTTGAATGAAAGGAACACAATCACTGGGTTTTGGCACTCTTTATTCACATTGCTATTATATTTCACATATGTTCCATAATACCTACGTACAACCTGTAAGTGGTTACATGCACAGAATTCATCTGCAGTGAATGTTTGGTGAACATCACATTCGCTGCTTTATAAATATAATTGATTGACTGCATGTCCAAGTCTAATTTTTTCAGGCAAGAGAATAATAACATTTTATTACTCTTTTTAATGTGATTTTTAAAGCAAGCATTGGAAAGAAATCAACTTTGTAAAATGTACTTGTTAATGTATTTTTTCCTTATGCTTGCACTAGCTCTTGAAGTATCTGCTGTGTGCAGTATAAAGTGCTTACATTTTTCTTGTTACCAAGCGGAAGCTGCAGATAAGTGAATTGCTGCATCCAGATAGAAGAGGAACAGATATTGAATGCTGTTACAATCTATATTAGTTCACTGCGCCCTCATATTCCATTGGATGTTTCCAATTAATGAAAAAAGACAAGATATATATGCACTGTTTTTTTCTGCTTAATATACTACTATTTAACCAAAGTTAATACTTCACATTGTACAGTATGTTATAATCACTGGTTGCCTGCAGCAGATAATTTTATTTTAGGTTATATTATTATTATTGTGCAATGAACTTACATTGTGCTCATAATTTATTTTCCTATTTTTTTATGTTCCATTATGATATAAGATTTTTATAACCAAAACACATTTTCTTTCTAATGGTCATTATTGGTTGTGTATTGTCGATCTGATTATGACATTTCTGTAATATTATGAAAAAAAAAAACACATAAAACTCTATTGAAGCATAGCTCTCACATATGTGGCAATATGACAGTATTACAGAGTGCACTCATTCTACCTTAGAAATTCAGGCAAAAATCTGCATGGAATTTGACCTGTACCGCTACAGTTTTTTTTTACATTCCGCTAGACGTGATCATGTTTTTGAAGTGAGCACAATTATACTGAGCTAAGGGGCTTATTTATAAAAAAATTGCAAACTGAATCCGGTATTCAATATTTATATGCACCAGTTTTCAAAGTGAAACTCTAGGCTGTTGAACTAGAAACACAAGGAACGCATATTTGAAAGTTGGACACAAAATGGACTTTTTTGGTTCACACTAGCACAAAACTTGCACGTTCATTATGTATGCTAATGCTACAAGGTCATTGTAATCCTGAAATATTGTTTCTCAAGTTCCAATTTTGCACTGTTATACAGTACATGTGAGGAATCGCAATAAAATGCAGCAAACAGCCAAATAGGATAATAAATTCCAGTTAATTATGTGCCATTTTTAGATGCTAATTAATGCAAATTGTGAAATTCAGCCTAAACAAGGCTTTTATAAACACATCAAAAAGCGAATAATAAAAAAAAATCATATATTGATAATAATCAGATCCAAACTTTCTATTTGGAAATGTCATAACCCCCACCAAAAAAAACAAAAAGTAGTTGTAGCAAATTATGACGTGAACGATTTACCTAAATAGGATTTTTCATTAAAAATCACATCAGGAGGGCATATGCCTGCACTACCAAATAACAGTATTATTATTATTATTATTACCGGTATTTTAAGCAAAAACACTTTTTTGGTTTCATTCAAACAAAAGATGCTATTCCCCAGCTGTCAGTCTGGGTCACATGGTCTCTGGCTACCAGTCAATACTGTTTTTTTTTTTTTTTTTTGTTTTTTCAACAGTAAGATCAAAAAGGCAGCCCATATGTATGAAGATGTCTACGAAATTCACAAACCATACATAGTGTCTTTTTTAACACACTGATAAGGCTGACCTTTTCCCATAAATCTAAAACAATATTAAAATGACTGTAATTTGCCTTGAATCTGCAGTTGTTTTAAACAACCAATTGTGCACTTAAGTTTCTGTATGGTGTTCCTGCAGGTATGGGGGTTTTTTAACACAAGCTAATTTTTCCAGAGTAACAGTTTTGGTAAATAAGTAACTTCTGTATGTCCGAGCATTCCTTCTTGGTGTCGGTTTCCCTTGATACAAAATGTCAACCTTTAAGACAGAAAATCTGACATAGGATACTTTAAAAATGTGTAGCCAATTGCTGGCAAGCTATTTTGTGTTTGCCAATCGCTCACTCTTGGGAAACAAACTGGTGCTTGTTTTATTTTTATTTTTTAATTTTTTTTCTTTGCTGCAGGAGGAATATGGTATAGTTATGTTCTCGTGAAATACTCTAGTACTAACACAGATAGGCTTTTTAATATTGTGCTGTTCAAAAGCACTCGATGTTCCATTCTGGAGTAATCAAGTGTTACCTGAATTATTTAAGTCCTGGGATTAAAGGCCTGGTGCGGAGTGCTGACAAGCACTCAGCACAGACAAAAGACACATTTGTATTATTTCTACAGTACATACTTTAGACATTGACTAGAATTTGGCCAAATACAAGTGATCAATTAAAATAAACAATCATAAAAAAACAAAAGAAAGAAACACAAATATGCTTAGTGCTTTAAACTGCCAGAATAGGAATGAATAAAAGAAACAAAATACATAAGTACTTTGTTAATGAGTAGTCACCAAAATCACTAAACATATAACCATTTACCACATTTCTATCCTTTCCTGCAGATTCCGGACACTGTCAAACTTTAAGGGATTGATTTATTAAAGGGGAATAGACTGTTCAGAGTGCAGTTGCAGTAGGGTAAAGCTTCACTTTGCAAAGATTACCCAATCACATGCAAGGAAAATTAAAAACAGCATTTTTGCTTGCACATGGTGCAAAGTACACAGTCTCTTTGCCTGAACTTTGCACCTATCTCTACACAAATCATGCAGCACATCTATCATGCCTCAGAGAAGAGGAGGTTCCTGTTTTAAGGCAGGTTAGCTTTTTTTCTAGTTCAGACCCAGTTAAGGTCTAAGGTGCTAAGGAGGAAGAGTGGCCACACCTAAGTGTAAACACCCTGGCAACCTTTAAGGGGTGGGTATTGCTCAACCTAGGTATTCTCAGCAGCCAAAATTGAGCCCAGTTCTCAGCTTGACAAAACAGGAAATCGCCCCAAGACTTTAAATGAGGTGAATGTGTTTAGCCAACAATTGACAGAGTAAATGCAGTCTCAAAATTTATTAAAATAGTCATGCAAACATAAACATGAATCATAGCAAAGCCACTGAAATGATACATACAGTAGAAAATGTCATTACATGTATCAAGGTATAAAATGTAAATTGCAGAGTACACATGCATAAAAAGTATCCCAACGTGTTTCGCAAGACCATGTTCACTTCATCAGGGGTAGATGCGTGTGTAGTACATCTGTAGGGGGTATAATGAACCAAATAAGTATCAACACAGATATGGTATCGTGAAAATTAGTCAAGAGGGTCCAAAAACACATGTCCCTATACTCACCAAAGGCTGGATCAGACCAATTGCTTGATACCCGGAGGCGGCAGTAGATCATCCCAACCTCCACCTGATTCTTCCATGACCTTCCGGGGCTACTTTTCACTGCCTCCCATGTCACCCGGTGGGATGGACAAGATGGCACCAGCTGCCTACACCTCCTCCATGTGGTCTCCAGCACATCAAGCTTTCCAAGCTCCGGCCCATCTGGGGAGCACAACTGAGTCTGCATGGCTGGCACCCAGGATGCGACCATCCCTGATGGACATAGTGAGTCACCCCCAGCACCCGGCCTCCCAGGCAGTGGAACCACATGGGACACAGCCCGTTCCACTGGGCCTAACCCCCACCTTGTACACAGACACATGTACAGACACCTTCCCGTGGTTGCTGCACACAGCTTCAGACCCTGGCCTGGCTGCAGTGGGTCCCAGCTCTCCTTCTCCTTCAGAGGACTTCCCACCCCTACCAGGCACCATGCACACACAGGTCTCTGAGCTCTCACAGGCAGAGCCCCAGGGGAGACTCGCATCACGCCAGGCCTACTCCCCTGCTCCTGCCTCCCCCAAATCACAGAGACTTCACTGCTACCTACGCCCAGGCAGTCAGCTCTCCGGTCCCTGCTCATACAGGGGACCCAACGAGGCGGCCCCCCTTTCCGTCCCAGACCACGGCATGGAGTGACCCACGGGAACCCCAAATGAGGCCCAAAATGCAGACCGCCGCTTCCCTGCAACCTCAATTGTCATCCCCTCTTCCTCACTTCTTACCGCCGCAGACGGCGGTGGACCCCACCACCAGATGCACCTCTCCTGGCAATCATATTTCCAAGTCATACCAACCAAAGAGGACTTTAAACAACTCATTGAGGATGTTAAATCCACTTGTCGTGCAGAGATTCAAACACTGCATGCTACTTTCAAACACACAAGGAAATAGAAGAAACTAAGTTGGCATTACACCGCACTCAACTACAAAGTGCATACTGCTGAGAGACATGCAGCACCATGTTGAGGACCTGGCCAACCAGGGACACACGAACAATATCCGATTCAGGGGCCTGCCTGAATCGGAGGGCCCAGAAGACCTGCAAATCACCCTGCAAACCCTGTTCAACAACCTTCTGGGAGAACCCCCGGACAAACACATTGAAATGGATAGAGCACACCGTGCCCTGAGCCCTAAAGGCCCTGCCTCCAAACCCCGTGATGTAATTTGCAGAGTTCACTCTTACCCTCTGAAAGAGGACATCATGTGCAAGGCCTGCTCTATCTGCAAAGTAGTCTTTGAAAACGCACCGGTACAGTTATACGCGGACCTCTCTTGGATTACCCTGCAAAAGCGCAGGCTCCTCCAACCCCTTCTCCTCTTGCTGCAGGAAGAAGACATCGTGTACCGCTGGGGATTCCCTTTCAGCCTCACAGCAAGAGGACAAGGACAATCTGCTGTGCTACGCTATCTGGAAGATCTGGAAGCTTTTTGTGATGTTCTGGGGATTCCTGTCCCCCAATTCCAGGAATGGGACCTGGTGGCCACCCCGCCCACAGTATGGGAGAAGGTCCCCCCAGCTAAATGTTCTCGGGGTCCAGACACCCCCGTAAAGCTGCCAAACCAAAAAATGGCTGACTGAAGCAGGGCCTCCCCACCTGGCACACCTGCCCATGGTCCACACTTCCCCCTGGTTGACATTCCTGGCCCACCCTACAGCCTTACACACGCCCCCTTAGGTACCTGTTTTACCCTTGTTTAGCTCAATGGGCATATCTCAATAGAGATTTGAGAGTGGTTACCCTTCTGATCACTAGACGATACTTTATTGTTGACTTTTGCTAATTATCACAGGCCAGGGGTCACTCTGTGTCCCCCTGGCCTGTTTCCTACTCCTGGCCGGGAGGACATATAGGAACTTAATTGGCCCTGTATATCACAGTCTATACAGAGCTTATTCACAATGTTAGCTTTGCCTACTGTATGTAGTATTGATCCACCTCTTTCTTCTCTCCCTGTCTCTGTTCTTCTCCCTCTTTCTCCTCCACTGGCTCACCCTATGCTCCCAGCAACCATCCGGATCCTCTCCAGGAGATGGTGCACTCCCGGCCACGGCACCATGGCATCCCACCAGATAAGTGCTTTTAAGTTTGCACATACCCATCACCATGGCTAAGGTTATGTCATTAAATGTTCATGGCCTAAACTCCAACAGGAAAAGACATCTGGCGCTTAGGGAGTTCAGGCAGTCGGGGGCAGATATCATCCTGATTCAGGAGACCCACTTCAATAAGGGGGACTCCTTCGCGTTCGCTTCCAGACATTACCCTCAGGTCGGGCCGGTGTAGCCATTCTTTTTAAACGTGGATCCCCGTTTACATGCTCTGAGTCTTTCATTGACCCGTGAGGACACTATATTATTCTGTGCGGACAATGGCAGGCGCAGACAGTCACTTTTTGCACCCTCTATGCCCTGAACGTCCACCAGATTAATTTTCTAACTATAGTGCTTCCCCGCCTCTTCCGAACACCCAAAAAATTCCTAATAGTAGACGGGGACTTTAACCTATCCCACGCCTCGGTGCTTGACCTCCACGTGGTGAACCCTAGGGATTCGCACACCCGAGCCTCTAGAGACTCGAAACTTTTTCATCACATCACTAGGTACTATGTCCTTGTCAGGATACACCCATCAGCAGACAGCCTCGAAGATGTCTAAGGCTCAGAGGAAGACATATTCCTGTTGCACACAGAAACCGGGCTTTGACATTTAGACGTGCGCATGCGCGAACAAGAGCGCAAACAGTGGCCGTCACGCATTCCTGAGATACGATCGGCACCCGTACACTTCCGTACGTATCTATCGCGCGCACTAGCGCTCGTTCACGTTGGCGCCAAACGTCCTATTTAAGTCCAGCTGGTGCTTGGCCTGGTGCTGCCTTGTCTTCAGCTTCTGAGTGTCCAGTAACCTGTGAACCTGTATCCTGACTCCTGGCCCGTCCTGTTACCTTTCCTTGAACTCTGCCTGTACCGACCCCGGCTTGTCCTGTGACTAATCTTCTGCTTTCTCCCTGGATACCGCACTGCTGATCTGGTTTGACCCGGCTTGTTCCTGACTACGATCCTGCCTGCACCTAGTACCCGATTTGATCTACCGTGTATGACCCTGCCTGCCTGACCCTGCTGCTTGTCGTTGTCGTCTGCACCTGCTGCCATCTGCTAGTCTCCTGCGGAAGCTTTCCTGTGTCTCTTCAGCACGACCGGACCCGCTACCCTGCTACCACCAAAGACTTTCTGGCACTCGTGCGACTCTGTACTTTGGTGCCTCCTGTTTGCTCTATCAGGGGCCCTAAGTCAGAGTGGTAAGAGAGGCCTTGCTCGTCCATTCAGGCTCTTCTACCAGGTACGTGATAGTACAAGGCAGCCATGACTGAGCCTGAACGAGCAACCTCCTCCGTAGAGCAGCTGTGTCATCACCTAACTGCATTTACTCAAACAGTCAAGAGCCTGCAAGCAAGTTACAGCCAGCTGGAAGAACGGATTCATGAACTCTCTCCAACACCTACTCTAGTAATGCAGTCACCGGAACCCCGGGTTCCGATTCCAGAGAAGTTTTCTGGCAACCGTGGCAAGTTCAGGACTTTTCAGAATGCCTGTATCCTGTATTTTTCATTACAGCCCCAGACCTTCTCTCAGGAGATCACCAAAGTAGGGTTTGTTATCTCCCTCCTGCAGGGTGAACCTCAGTCCTGGGCTCACCGTTTAATGGAACAAGGCAATCCCTGTCTGTCAAGCCTGACCACTTTCTTTGCATCCATGGCTCAAATCTACGAGGACCCTCTGCGAACTGCCACGGCCGAGTCTGCTCTGCATGCGCTCCAGCAAGGCCATCGAGCCGCTGAGGACTATGTAACGGACTTTAGATGCTGGAGCGCAGACGTCGAATGGAACAGTGCTGCTCTCTGTTACCAATTTCGACTAGGACTATCCGAACCCCTAAAAGATGAACTAGCTCGTGTTGGAGTACCTGAATCCTTAGAAGCACTCATCGACCTGACAATTCAAATTGACAGACGTCTGAGAGAACGCAGTGCAGAGAGATCAACTGAACGATTCCAGCCTCTAGGGCTGCTACCACAAGAGTCTGGTCCATCTAGTCCATCTCAACCCAGCAGGTTCCATCCCTCCCTCTCTCCAGAGGAACGTCTGTACCGTCGTCAGAACCACTTGTGTCTGTATTGTGGAAGGGATGGCCATTATGTGAGTTCCTGTCCTGCCAAGATTCGGAAATGTCTGACCTTTCTCCCTGCCAGCCAGTCCTTCCGGCCTACCAAGTCTTCTCACCTGGCCGTACAGATCTCACTACAACTTTCAGGAAGAGTGATCCAAGTACCTGCTATTGTAGATTCAGGGGCTTGCAGTTGCTTCATTGACTTGACTTTTGCTCTTCAACATAAGATTCCTCTGCAACCCAAAACTCATGGACTATCTATCCACCTGGCAGACGGGTCACATATTAAATCCGGTCCGGTTACCCAGGAGACTATTCCGTTATTAGCTACTATTTCTGGTGACCACAGAGAACTGTTACGCCTGGATGCCATAGCTTCACCACTGTTCCCTATCATTCTGGGTATGCCATGGCTCCAGGCACATAATCCCTGTATCCATTGGGATGTCGGAAAAGTCGAGTTTCCCTCTCTCTACTGCCAGCAACATTGCTTCTCCAGACCCTTCTGTTATCCATCCCCCTTGCTGTGCATGGACTCAGATGATGAAACCCGTTCTTCCATTCCAGCACCCTACCAAGACTTTGCCGATGTGTTCAGTAAGAAGGGAGCTGAGATTCTACCTCCACATAGACCATACGACTGCCCCATCGAGCTCCTCCCTGGGGCCGAGATACCTTTTGGGCGAATCTTTCCCTTGACTGAACCTGAACTTGCCGCCTTAAAAATCTATATTGATGACAGCCTGAGAAAGGGATTTATCCGTCCCTCTACATCCCCAGCCGGAGCGGGGATTTTCTTTGTTGAGAAAAAGGATCTTTCCCTTCGCCCGTGCATGGATTACCGGGACTTAAATAAAATCACGATCAAAAACCGATACCCCTTGCCTCTAGTACCAGAGTTGTTTCAGAGACTCCGTTCTGCTGTCATCTTCACAAAGTTAGACTTGCGAGGGGCATATAACCTGGTACGTATTCGTGAAGGTGACGAATGGAAGACGGCCTTTCGTACCAGGTTTGGACATTTCGAATACTTGGTGATGCCCTTTGGGCTATGCAATGCCCCAGCAACGTTCCAGCACTTCATTAATGATGTTTTCCGGGACTATTTAGACTTATTTGTTATTGTATATCTTGACGATATCTTGATTTTCTCTCCTTCTTTAGAAGCCCATCGAGAACATGTCAGAAAAGTTTTGGCTCGACTCAGACAGCACAGCTTATTTGCAAAAATAGAAAAATGCGAATTTGAATGCCCAAGCATCCAGTTCCTGGGCCTTGTTCTTTCCACAGGTGGCATCAAGATGGACCCCCAGAAGGTCTCGGCAATCCTGGATTGGCCGGCTCCTACGGACAAGAAAGGGGTGCAACGGTTCGTAGGATTTGCGAACTTCTATAGAAGATTTATCAAGGGGTTTTCCGCAATAATTTCTCCCATAACTCAACTGACAAGACAGTCCCAACGGTTCCAGTGGTCTTCCGAGGCGCAAACCGCATTTGAAACTCTGAAAGGTCTTTTCACAGCTGCACCTATATTACGTCATCCAGATCCTGCTCTGCCGTTCGTCCTAGAGGTAGACGCATCAGAGACGGCAGTAGGGGCAGTTCTGTCTCAACGCCAAGGGGCCAAGTCCCTACTACATCCTGTGGCATTTTTTTCCCGCAAGTTGTCCCCGGCAGAGAAAAACTATGACGTAGGAGACCGTGAGCTTCTGGCAATTAAAGCTGCTCTCGAAGAGTGGAGATACCTACTGGAAGGTGCAGCTCATCCGATCCTGATCTACACCGACCATCGAAACTTAGAGTATCTGCGAGTCGCAAAGCGCTTAAAACCCCGGCAGGCCAGGTGGGCACTCTTTTTTACAAGATTCACCTTTCATATTACCTACAGGCCAGGATCTAAGAACATTAAGTCGGATGCTCTATCCCGAATGTTTGGCACGACAGAAGAACCGGTTTCTCCGGATACCATTCTTCCTCCCGGAAATTTCCTTTTATTACAGGAAGATTTGTTGTCACAGATTAGACAAGCCACTATTGATGTCTCACCATCTCCTGAGATGACGTTACAAGCTAAAGATGGCCTGTTATGGCACAACAACAAGATCTTTGTGCCTGAAGGTCTACGAGTCCCCACCTTGGGTCTCTGCCATGACCATGCCCTTGCAGGACACTTTGGAGTCCACAAGACAACTGAGCTCTTACAGCGTACCTTTTGGTGGCCTTGTTTAAAAGAAGACTGCAAGAAGTACATTGAAACCTGCCCTACCTGCGCCAGAAATAAATATAGCCGAACAAAATCCTGGGGTTTGTTGAGACCCTTACCAGTTCCAGATAGACCCTGGCAGATGATCTCTATGGATTTTATCACTGAGCTCCCTCCTTCCGAAGGTTACTCTACCATCTTTGTAGTCATAGATCGGTTGTCGAAGATGGCACATTTCCTACCCATGAAGGGTACCCCGTCTGCCTCTGAGACAGCGCAGGTCTTTATTAAAGAAATCGTGAGACTTCATGGACTTCCTGCCAATATCGTGTCGGACCGCGGGGTACAATTCACATCTAGATTTTGGAGAGCCTTGTGTAAATCCTTGAAAATCGAACTATCCTTTTCCTCAGCTTACCATCCCCAGACCAATGGTCAAACGGAAAGGACCAACCAGACTTTAGAGCAATACTTACGTTGTTTCTCTTCCTTCTCACAGGATGACTGGTTGGCACTATTACCTCTGGCGGAGTTTGCGTATAATAATTCAGAGCATTCTGCCATCAAACAAGCCCCATTCTTCGCCAACTATGGGTTCCATCCCTCATTCTTGACTGCCTCCGCCCCAGAATGCCCTGTTCCGGCAGTTCAGGACACAATAAACTTTTTCAGGACCAACAATCAGTTATTACAGAAGACGATGACCAAGGCCCAGGAAGACTATAAAAAATCCTTTGACAAGAAGAAGCGGGGAGAGTTGATTCTGGAACCTGGTGATCCGGTCTGGTTAGCTACGACTAATCTGAAATTAGCCTGCCCATCCAGAAAACTGGGCCCTAGGTTTGTGGGACCCTTCAGGGTGAAGAAAAGGATCAATAACGTGGCTTATGAGTTGGCACTCCCGGATTCCTTCAGAATCCACCCAGTCTTCCATATCTCTCTACTGAAACTTGCTAGTCCAGATCCATTTCCCGAACGAAGTAGTAATCCTCCTGCACCTGTAATGATAGATGGGGAAGAGGAATACGAGGTCGAGGCGATCATGGATTGCAGGAAGAGACAGAATCAGGTCCAGTACTTGGTCAAATGGAAAGGGTACGGACCTGAGGAGAATTCCTGGGAACCAGAGGGCAATATCCATGCCAACAGACTTATCCAAGCATTCTGTCAAAACCATCCGGAGAGACTAGCTCAGTTGGGCATCCGGAGGCTGCCCATTGGAGGGGGGCAATGTCAGGATACACCCATCAGCAGACCGCCTCGAAGATGTCTAAGGCTCAGAGGAAGACATATTCCTGTTGCACACAGAAACCGGGCTTTGACATTTAGACGTGCGCATGCGCGAACAAGAGCGCAAACAGTGGCCGTCACGCATTCCTGAGATACGATCGGCACCCGTACACTTCCGTACGTATCTATCGCGCGCACTAGCGCTCGTTCACGTTGGCGCCAAACGTCCTATTTAAGTCCAGCTGGTGCTTGGCCTGGTGCTGCCTTGTCTTCAGCTTCTGAGTGTCCAGTAACCTGTGAACCTGTATCCTGACTCCTGGCCCGTCCTGTTACCTTTCCTTGAACTCTGCCTGTACCGACCCCGGCTTGTCCTGTGACTAATCTTCTGCTTTCTCCCTGGATACCGCACTGCTGATCTGGTTTGACCCGGCTTGTTCCTGACTACGATCCTGCCTGCACCTAGTACCCGATTTGATCTACCGTGTATGACCCTGCCTGCCTGACCCTGCTGCTTGTCGTTGTCGTCTGCACCTGCTGCCATCTGCTAGTCTCCTGCGGAAGCTTTCCTGTGTCTCTTCAGCACGACCGGACCCGCTACCCTGCTACCACCAAAGACTTTCTGGCACTCGTGCGACTCTGTACTTTGGTGCCTCCTGTTTGCTCTATCAGGGGCCCTAAGTCAGAGTGGTAAGAGAGGCCTTGCTCGTCCATTCAGGCTCTTCTACCAGGTACGTGATAGTCCTATTTGACTCCTGGCGGGTTCTCCACCCCGGGGATTGGCAGTACACGTTTTATTCTGCCCCCCATTGCATGCATTCATGAATTGACCACCTCTTTGTTAATAATGCCATGTTACACATCACCCGCACTGCACAGATTCTCCCGATCCCCTGGTCGGACAATGCCCCCATCCTGCTGACAATGGACTTAGGTGCCCCTAATCGGAAACTGTGTCACTGGCAGCTGAACACCTTCCTCTTACAACACCTCCCCTCCAAAATGGAATTAGAATCAACACTGAAACTCTACTTCACTGAGAACAACACCCCTGACATATCCTCTTCCACTCTTTGGGAAGCCCATAAGGCAGTTCTTCAGGGTCACTGCATTGCGCTCGCTTCAGCCATGAAGAAAGACGTGAGAGCCACCAAATCGCAAGCTGAGAGGGAACTTAGGGCCTTAGAACTTTGACTACAAACCTCCCCATTCCTACCCCTACTCAAAAAAATCATCCCTCTCCGTATGACTCTTAAAGACCTGGCACTACGCCAAGTAGAAAAGGCCCTGTCTAGACTAAAACAACTGTACTATGATAAGAGTAACAAAGCCCACTCTCTATTAGCGCGGAAATTGGCTGAACGCTCTCACACTACTACACCACATCAAATTGAAAACAGAATGGGCTGCCTACTATCTCATCCCCAGGACATTGTCCACTCCTTTGAGGAGTTCTACACCACTCTATACAACAGCCCAGAGATCCCTCATGACTCCCCTCCCCCCAAACTAACTGACCGCATGAACCACTATCTAGAACGTAGTGGAATCTCCTGGGTTCAGGCCTCGGACCTCCTCTCCCTCAACGCACCCATCACGGTAGAGGAACTCATGTCCACCATCAAAACCCTACCCACGCGTAAATCCCCACGGTCCAGACAGCCTCCCCTATGAGTATTATAAATCCTTTCTGCCACATATGTGTAAACTCTTTAACACCTTGCTTCAGCAAACTCCCATCCCCTCAGACATGCAAAGATCATTCCTCACTTTGATACCAAAACCTGACAAGGACCCCTCTTTATGTGCTAGCTATAGGCCTATAGAACTTTTAAACTCTGATCTGAAATTTTTTAACCAAACTCAGGTGGGCTTTGTCCCTCTCCGTCAGGCAGGGGACAACACAAGAAGGGTTATTGACTTGATAGATGTGGTAAACAGGGACGACCTGGAGTCCTTAGTCCTCGGTCTGGATGCGGAAAAGGCCTTTGACCGCCTTGGCTGGACTTTCCTGTTTGCCACATTACGCCACATTGGATTGCGGGGACCCTTTCTACGGGCTATTTTACACCTCTATATAAACCCTACATCCCAAGTGAAAACTCCTTTTGCTTTGTCTCCCTCTTTCTCGATTGCAAATAGGACCCGCCAGGGGTGCCCACTCACACCTCTATTGTTTGCACTGGTTGCACAAAGTGTTGAACCCCTGGTGGCACAGGATACTCTGCTTAGTCTTGATGGTGTCCGGCTCCGATGGGGAGCTAGTGTTTCCTGACCTGGTAAAATATTATCAAGCGACTCAACTGTGCACCTTGACTTCCTGGTTCCCCCAACGATCCTATAATAAATGGACAGAGATTGAAAAGATATGACTCGCACCTATACACCCAAATAGCCTACTCTGGAATGCGAATACGGAGGTGGACCCTGGTAGGCTTTTGGGGTCTATGTCTCAACTCAGATTGCTCTGGCGCAAAATGTCCCACGCACATGAGCTCAGCTCAGAAAAGTCACTGTTAACCTCTTTCCTCTGCAACCCCAAGATTCCTCCTGGTCCCACTCACCAGATGGCTTCACACTGGGAAACGCGGAACTTATTCCACTTTTGCCACTTGGTATACCCTAGATTATGTAAATTACTAACATTCACTGAACTCCAAGAAAAATATGACTTGCTTCGCCAGGTGTCCTATGGACATCTGCAAATACGCCACTATGCCCAATCCTTTGCCTCAAATCTCCAATCTTCAGCGCCATCCCCCTTCGAGAGCTTAATGTTAGAGGGTTCTGCATGCCGGAGTCTGATCTCCATCATATACCGACTACTTAATTCCTACTCTATACCAAATTAGGGTAAACATACCTACATGCTCCGTTGGGAAAAGCTACTGGGAGAAGAAATCCCTGAGAAGATGTGGCAGACGATCTGGTCCCAGGCGGCTAAAAGCTCCTTCTGTACGCTCTACAAAGAGAACGCTTATAAAATTCTTTACATTTGGTACCTGACACCAGACGTACTCCACGCTGTCTACCTCTCTAGCTCTGATAGGTGCTGGCGCTGCCAGGGAGACAAAGGCACCCTCTACCACATTTATTGGAGCTGCCCCAAGATAGTGCGATTCTGGACGGGGACTCAGCACTTGTTGTCCCACCTCCTTGAGGTACAGGTCCCCATGACGCCAACATTTTTCCTACTTGGCGTATCACCATTACAAATTGCCAAACCATCCAAGAAACTACTTAGACATATCCTGACAGCTGCACGATGCCTGGTTGCCCTCAACTGGAAACGGCGCTCCCCACCCTCCCAAGAAGATCTGTACGCCAGAATAAAAGATGTGGAGCTAATGGAAAAAATGACAGCTAGATTACAGGATAGGTTGGAAATGCGCGACAAGGTCTGGGAGGAGTGGCACCACCAGGAGGACCCATCCTGAGCCGATGGTTGAGCTACTGCCTTACTTTCCCATCGTCTCTTTCTTACCTTACTTAAACTTTCCTTATCCCTTCTCTCTTTTCTATCTCTTCCTTTCCTTCTCCTCTCACACTCCTTAGGCTCTCACATAGCCTATGGCAAACTTCAATTAGTATCTAACAGTTCATAGTATGATTTAGCAATTATCCTGCACCAATTACTGCTACAATGTCTATACTGGCTATATTCCTGCTCTAGTAATGCCTGGAACTTACTGTGTTCTGTCTATGTTCATTTACCTGCTGAGATAACTAATAAAACTGTTATTTGAAAAAAATTATATATTTCTGAAGATTTTAACTACTAGACTGCTCCCCCATATCATATAAGTTAACACACCCTCACTAAACAGGGTTTACCCCTGGTAGAGAAGATAGGGACAACATGCAAAGAGTTATAAATGTGATCCACTATGCATACTCCTTTTGGTCCTCTTATCAACTGATGCTGAAAAAGCATTTGATAGAGTCATTTGGGAATTTCTTCAGACCAACTTGGAACATGTTTGCTTAGGCAAGGGAATGCGCCAATGGCTGTCTGCCCTTTATTCCAGACCATTAGCTGCTATAATGGTCAATGAGGTGCTTTCAAAACCTTTTGTCTTATGGAACGGGATGCGCCAGGGCTATCCGCTTTCTTGATTGGTATTCATACTTAATCTAGAGTCCTTCTTGAGAACGATGTGGATATCCAGAGCCTTCAAACCAATCTGGGCACCCACAAATTGCCTATCTATGCCGATGATTTGATCTTCTTTGGACCTTCACCATTAATATCCCTCCCCAACTTGATGAACTCAACCTATTTAGGTCTCTGTCTCTTTTCTAGTCAAGTCAAGTTCTATTGTCATTCTCCTACACATAAGGACACGCAGTAGAATGAAATATTGTACATCACAGGACCATGGAGCAACATACTAATTAAACATAATTGTAAATGTACAAAAATAGAACACAGTAAATAAAAAAAAAAACTATACACATCTGCAAACTATGTAACTGTACATATACCGTGAGTGAATGGCTATATATAAGATCTACATAATTACTGTACATGAGATTGTGCAAAAGAGATATTTCGTGGCAATCAGTACAAAGTGCAAAATGATTTGTAGTGTACTGCCCAAGCACTGCATATTTCTTATTGAGTCTTTGTAGCAGCAAGTTCAGAGGGGATTAGAGTTGAGGGCTCTCACAGCCTGGGGGGAAAATCTGTTAAACAGTCTGACAGACCGAGTTTTGATACTCCGGTACCTGGCAGGAGCTGAAAGAGACTGTGGGAGGAATGGGTAGGATCTTTCACAATAGTGGTAGCTTTGTTAGAGCATCGTGTATGGAAAATGCTCAGGATGGAAGGGAGAGAGACACCCTCAAGCTTGTGTTGGAGACTGTGCTGGACTGAGTAAGTATTCATGTGGGCAATAGGGAAGAAACGTCTTACGGTGCGTAGTGTCCAGTGATGGATGGTGATGATGGGCCCTCTCTGGATTGGGCTACTACCTATTCTGTGCAACCTTAAGGTGGTTTCAGCATGTAGACTTGTATAAAAAGAAAGGAGCGTCCGGTGTCCAGAGAAATGTGACTTCTAAAATATGGTTCATGGACATGTACATTTTGGGGGAATAGACTCCCCCTCCTTCAGGGCTGTCTTTTCCACTGTTTGATTGGAATGATTCCCATGTGTGGTTATGTTGGATCAAGGTTTCTGAATGGCATGATGCTGGCTTAAGTTCCCCACCATCTCACAGTCTTATGCTAGAGGAACAACTTATCATGGCTCTGAAGGATCAAAAAGAGAAATATTAGATAACCTGGAGACCCTGGTTCATTTACAGGGATCAAACTCCACTTCCTTTTTCACCGGAGACTTCAACCTGAGCTCTAATATTTCTCAGAATACACAGAGATGGGCACTTGGACAGTGGGAGGGGAGGAGGGTGCTTGGACCAGCTTCTGCTCCGTTTCCCCTCCCTCACACCCCCCATCCTTTCTCTCATGTTACTCCCTCTCTTCTCTAATCTTTTTTTCTTCCTACTTCAAATTTATTCTCTTTTCTAAGGTACTTTCTGGACCTTCAAATTAACAAAAAATGGTAACTTGAGTGGAAAGATGGCTATATTTGTGTCATACATTATATGCCCTATTCTGTAATGATACCTCCTAACGTACTGTTCTGCATGTCTGTGAATCGTTGAACATGTTTACATTCAAGACTGTTTTTTACTCTTGAATAAAGAATTAAAAAAATAAATAAATAAAATGGGTCAATCTACTTTTAGACTGAACCTGACCTTACTTTAAATATTTCTGTAGCAACAGTGCTAACGTGCAAGGTGCCTACAAGCACCTATGTCAGTCTTCATATTAATCTATGTCTTCTTTTGAGTCACTAGGGTTCTGAGCGCAGACCATACATTAGGGACAACCCGCCCTTCCATTCAACCATAAAATGCCAGAACTATAGTTCAAAGTGGAGCCAAACTTGGATTTTTTTAAAATATCAACTTTAGTACTGCAAGCAGATCACTGTTTACCCCAGGGGGTACTTTTGTGGGGTTCAAAAAGTATTTCTGTTTCTTTTCCAAAATCATTGCTGATATTTGAAAGGGATAACACTGAGGGGCCTATTTGTAGTGGAGAGTGGATACTGCTATTAACTTTTCACTATACTATGCAGTATTGCACCACACCATGGCCTGCATTTTACAGCCCATTAAAAAGTTGCACAGCCTTGGATTATATGTTTTCTCGGCTTAACACAACAGACAGAACTCCATGACTAGTGGAGAGGTTGATCACATGATTTTGATAGGTCACATGACCTAGCTCACCTTAATTTTAATTGTTTTCTTCATTAATTTTTTTATGCTTGCTTTGGGATCTCAAAGCCAACTGATCACAATGCATGTTTTGTAAAGCACACCACTATGCAATGCTCCTTTTTTTTCAAAGCAGAATATGGTTAAATTAAGGTATGTTTAGCTATATAAAAATAATAATGTGTTAGGAAATATTTACACAATTGGAGGTAATATGTGTACTGATGACAAGGGATGGTGAGGTTTAGGTGATCTACAGCAGATATTATATAGGAAACAATGGCTTTAATAAGGGGATATACTTTGCTGCCTGCTTCCGGGTGCTGGGTGTGCACATGCACCCCCCCCAATGGTGCCCATGAGGGACCTGTGTACAATCACAGCACAGAGCTCTGTGTTGACAATCAACACAGAGCTCTGTACAGGGAGAACGATCTCTCTGTTTCTCATCTGTGCCAAGCAGGGATGAGAAACTTAAAGATCTATTAGTAAAAGCAGCACACTCTACACACATTACACATAGTTAAGCACACATTTAATCCCTTGATCGCCCTAGATGTTAACCTCTTCCCAGCTAGTGTCATTAGTACAGTGACAGTGTATAGTATTATCACTGATCACTGTATTAATGTCACTGGTGATGTCACCAGTGCTAGTTATTGTCAGATTGCCCACCGCACGATCGCAATCCCATTATAAGTCACTAATCACTGCAATTAGTAGTACAAAAAAAATCTAGTATATATACCATAGTTTGTAGATGCAAACTTTGGTTTTGTTTTACCAAAGACATGTAGCAAAATACATTTTGGCTAACATTTATTAAAAAAATTGATTAAAAAAAAAAAATTGGGATATGTTTATTTTTTTCTTTTTCGGTATGTTTTTGTTTATATAGCAAAAAATAAAAAAACAGTGGTGATCAAATACCACCAAAAGAAAGCTCTATTTGTGCAAAAAAAAAATTATATAAATTTTGTTTGGGTATAGCATTGTATGATCAGGCAATTACCAGTTAAATTAGCTCAGTGCTAAATAGCAAAAAATGGCCTGGTCAAAAAGGGGGTAAAATCATCCGGAGGTCACGTGGTTATCAATGTTGAAAAACAGAGCAGTATGGCATTCAAAAGCTCATGTTTTCAATTCATGTTAATTCTATATTGTTTTCTAACATATGTTTTTGCATATCATCTCTTATTATGCCTACAAATAATGTGAATATAACTATTCTGTTGAAGAAGCATTTTTTTGCATACTGTAGACAGGTCTACAGCCACAGCCAAAAGTGCCTACAATGTGCACATGAGCATCAGAATTGGTCTGCAGATTAATGGAATAGGGTGACCCGGTCTGATGAATCACATTTAGTTTAGATTATGTGGATGGCCATGTATGTGCGTCCTTTACTTGGGGGCAAGATGGCACCAAGATGTAGTATCAGAAGAAGGCAAGCTGGTGGAGGCTTGCGATGCTTCGGGCAATGTTCTTCTGGGAAACCTTGGGTCTTGCTATTCGTGTGGTTGTTACTTGACATGGATGACCTCCCTAAACATTGTTGCTGACCAAGTACACCCCTTCATGGAAATGATATTACCTGATGACAGTGGCCTCTTTCAGCAGGATAATGCAAATGCACTCTGCCACACTGAAAAAGTGGTTCAAGAATGGTTTGAAGAACACAATGAGTTTGAGGTTCTGACTTGACTTTCAAATTTTCCAGATCTCAATGCAATCGAGCATCTGTGGGATGTGCTGGAAAAACAAGTTCAATCCATGGAGGTCCCACCTTGCAAATTACAGGACTTGAAGGATCTGCTATTAACGGCTTGGCATCAGATACCACAGTATATCTTCACAGATCTACTGGTGCCCAAGCCTCAATAGGTTGGGGCTCTTTTGGTAGCAAAAGGGGGATCTACTCAGCAGTGATGCCCATCCATAAGGGGTGCAGAGGCACCACCCCCCCCCCCACTAATCTATGCGTCCGGCTCCTAATCTACATGCAGGGTGCTGGACGCATGGATTTCAATGGGGTTTCTTTTTTTTGAAGCACATGATTAGAGCCTGAGGTTCTTTTTGAAGCACATGATTAGAGCCTGAGGCTTAAAAAAATGGTGGGCTCAAGGCGCAGAGCACTGCGCTCTGAGCTCACCCAGTTGTGTGACAATAGTGAATTAATATTCGCTATTGTCTTCTTGATTCTCCTTCCGGTCAATCAGAAAGCGGGTCCTGAGACCCATTTGGCCGGGAGTCTTCCTGGAGGAGAAGCAATGGCCCAGAAGTGAGAAATAGCTGGAGCGAGGAGCAGCAGCCCTACCGCAGATCTATGTCATCTGCCTCCTAAGGTAAGGAGGCCTCTGATCGTTGCCTTCCTGTCTATCTCCCGCGTTTGATCGCCGTGTTCCCGGTTATCTCTCATGGGGAGTTTGCAGCCCCCCCAAAAAAAATATTCAGCATCAGCGGCCCTTGCTACACAGTATTAGGTGGGTGGTCATAAAGTTATGGCTGATTGGGTTAGGTATGCTGTATTATTACTCCCAGTCTAATACTGGTGTTTCTACAACATTCATCCTTATGCATTTTATTTTCTAACCTTCTCTAGAAATATGATGTTGAGTTTGATTGTTACCACAGATACAGTTTTAAGCCCACTGTGTCTTTATTTGTAAAGTACAATTATAGTAGTATTGTCTCTGTAAAGCATATGCAGTATTCTGTCACTTCATGATGATGGCCTAGTGACCTTTACTATATATAGCTAATGAATGCTGTATTGAGCTGAAGAATGAAGAGCCCAATGGGAAATCTATTTGTGAAAGCCCACTGAGAGAAATACATCAAGTGTGGTTATACCTAACATACAGATGTGAATTACTAAAAGGGGGTTACTTTGAGAAGCAACAGCTTTACAGTGGCCTATCGATCTGCTTTTATTTCAAACACCCAATCAGCGTGAGCAAAACTTTTTTTTTTTTTTTTTTAAAACACAGGTTCACCGTTACGCTGTTAATACTATTTTTCATTAAACCTGCTTCATTGTATTTTAAAAGTAGATGGCCATTAGCCACCTGCATTAACATTCTACAGATTCTACAGATTGTACAGATTATGTATATGTAGGGGGTGATTTGCTAAAGCAGGGTATTTCATGCTGGCTTAGTGAGCCTTGGTTTGCTTCAAACATCTAATCATGTTTAGAGGAATTTTGTTTTCAAATTCCCCTTTCTCATGCCTGTATTTTATAGTGAATCCGCATTTGCTCAGCATGTGTAAAATGATTATTTTTAGTTGATCATAAGAATAATGTGCCCAGACTTTTTTATATGACTATTGTTGGACTTCACCATAATTTATACATATTGCAGATTTTTTTTTTTTTCCAGTGCCCCAGATTATAGTCAAAAATCAAATTCACAAACTAATCTGAACAGTTTTATTGGGGGAAACTATATTGTGTCATATGAGAGTACGCATTAGTGGTTATTATTGTAATGTTTAGCTGAAGTCATTTTTAAATGTGACCTTTATACTTAAAAAAAAAAAATGCTGCTCTGTGTTCTCATGGCTGCATTTTATATACCGATTTGTAGATTTTCCATTTGGTACATCAGAGAAAATAATCATTATATCTGTTGAACAGATGCTGAGGTAAAGTCAGCAAGTCCATCAGTTTGAGCAGGCTGATAAATTTGTTCAGAAGGAGGAAATCAGCAAAGCACAATCACTATGCAGCACTATTAAAGTGGTTCTAAAGCCTTAGGGCTCACTCAGCTCTGTCCCTCCTCACTGGACAGATTGATAGCAGTGGGAATTATTGGCTCCAGATGCTGTCAATCATATTCTGTGACGAGGAAACATGGCTCAGCCCCCCCCCCCACTGCCTGTGTCAATGCGGACAAGACAGCTCGGGAGCGAGCCTGCACGAGTGCCCTTATACAAAGTAGCTTCCTATAGGAACACTCGCCAAAGAGGAGGAGTCAGGAGCATCAGCGGGGGGCCCAAGAGGAAGAGGATCGAGATTGCTCTGTGCAAAACCATTGCACAGAACAGATAAGTAAAACATGTTTGTTATTTTAAAAGAAAACAAATAAGCTTTAATGTTTCTTTAAAGTAATTCATGAAATTTGAGCTGGGCTGCCAGCTCACAGGCACCATAGCCCATACTTGGTGGGAGTGCCCTAAAATTAGGCCATTCTGGAGCAGGATGTTCACCCTGATCCAAACTGTGACTACTCACCAGCTCCCGAGAACCCCAGCTATAGCTCTCCTGAACTCCAATCTCCATGGAATTCCCAAAGCAAGCTGCAAACTAATACATTTTATGCTGCTAGGGGCCAAGATGACCATAGCTAAAGTGTGGAAACAACCCATGGTAACCCTCTCAGCAGACAAACGTAAGATCTCCTGGATCATGTCGCAGGAGAAACTTGCCAGCATATTAATGGACACGGTCCCAAAGTTCAAGGCCATCTGGGAACCCCGATCCCTGTATGTGGGGGTTCCTCTACACCCAGGATTCCAGGCCAAACCAGAAGCTGCTGGGGATGGCCACTCGGCTCCCTCCCAGTAAGAGTGGATCTCTCTCTCCTCCACCTTTTCTCTCTGTTACTCTCTCTTTTCACCCTCTTCTCCCTATCTCCTCCCATCTTAAGTACTTTCCAACTCAATATGGCCTTTTGCCAGGTCTGAATCTGGAACGATAGTCTGTCATATAGCTTTCCTCACCGAGCTAATTGACTCAACGTTATCAATTACTACTGCCCACAAGGTCTTTAGCTTTCTTTGAGATCAACGGGGGAATCCTCCAGGCACAGATTGCTCCCAATAGGGGTGCCAGAGGTCTTCTCCCCATGATCCTGTACCAACGCCTTAGTTGTGGGTCAAGTCCTTTGGATTGAAAATGCCAGCACCTGGTCGACTATCCTGTTCCATAATGTTCTTATATGTTTGTTGCCATAAAGTAATGTGACTCCAACTATAGAAAGATTGTACTTATTGTTTATCTTCGTGTTCAAAACCAATAAAAATCTTTGAAAAGAAAAAAAAGAAATTTGAGCTGGGCACATACAGTATCTCAAAAGTGAGTACACCCCTCCCAATTTTTTAAAATATTTTATATCTTTTCATGTGACAACACTGAAGAAATGACACTTTGCTACAATGTAAACAGCTTGTATAACAGTGCAAATTTGCTGTCCCCTCAAAATAACGCAACACACAGCCATTAATGTCTAAACCGCTGGCAACAAAAGTGAGTACACCCCTAAATAAAAATGTCCAAATTGGGCCCAAAGTGTCAATATTTTGTGTGGCCACCATTATTTTCTAGAACTGCCTCTTGGGCATGGAGTTCACCAGAGCTTCACAGGTTGCCACTGGAGTCCTCTTCCACTCCTTCATGACGACATCACGGAGCTGGTGGATGTTAGAGATCTTGCGCTCCTCCACCTTCCATTTGAGGATGCCCCACAGATGCTCAATAGGGATTAGGTCTGGAGACATGCTTGGCCAGTCCATCACCTTTACCCTCAGCTTCTTTAGCAAGGCAGTGGTTGTCTTGGAGGTGTGTTTGGGGTCGTTATCATGTTGGAATACTGCCCTGCAGCCCAGTCTCTGAAGGGAGTGGATCATGCTTTGCTTCAGTATGTCACAGTACATGTTGGCATTCATGGCTCCCTCAATGAACTGTAGCTCCTCAGTGCTGGCAGCACTCATGCAGCCCCAGACCATGACACTCCCAGACCACGACACTCCCACTACCATGCTTGACTGTAGACCAGACATCCTTGTCTTTTTACTCCTCACCTGGTTGCCGCCACACACGCTTGACACCATCTGAACCAAATAAGTTTATCTTGGTCTCATCAGACCACAGGACATGGTTCCAGTAATCCATGGAAAAATGGAACTGCGCTAATGAAACAAGTTATATAAATGACAACCAGCCATCATACAGTGCAAAACCTCGTGAAAGGTATATGAGACATACATATAATACACATCACTAAGCATATGCATTAAATGGACGTACAAAAGTGCATTTTCATGTGCAACAGTGCAAATTATAGAATATTATGTTAAAGTCCATATAATTAATGGGATAGGTCACCCAAGTGTTGATTGAGATATGAAAAAATCTTGATGATTAAAAATAAGGTGTTTGTTCCACCTCCACCAATAGAGATACTGGCCAATTACCAGAAACCCGTGACCCCCCACTACAGAGGGTCTGGGTAGGCTGTTAAAATAGTTGTTCCAAACCACCATCAAGGAACCAGATAGTATTGTTCCGATGGGATAATGGGGGCCTGGATGTCAGATGGATCAGCGGCACAATAGCAGGGCATCAAACTCTCGGCAGTGAGGTTGACCTGTGCAGCCTATGACGCAGATCTTTAGATGACGGGGAGCTGATTCAGTGTTCAAGTCTTCCTCCTCGTTCCTTGGATCTTAGCTGTGATCCAAGGAACGAGGAGGAAGACTTGAGCTATATGGACTATATTATATGGACTTTAACATAATATTCTATAATTTGCACTGTTGCACATGAAAATGCACTTTTGTACGTCCATTTAATGCATATGCTTAGTGATGTGTATTATATGTATGTCTCATATACCTTTCACAAGGTTTTGCACTGTATGATGGCTGGTTGTCATTTATATAACTTGTTTCATTAGTGCAGTTCCATTTTTCCATTGTTTACCGTATGTTTGTGTTACACATAGGAATTTGCAGCTTTATTTTACACATTTTTACCTATGCGCAGTTTTTTTCTTTCTTTTTTCCCAGTAATCCATGTCCTTAATCTGCTGGTCTTCAGCAAACTGTTTGCGGGCTTTCTTGTGCATCATCTTTAGAAGAGGCTTCCTTCTGGGATGACAGCCATGCAAATCAATTTGATGCAGTGTGCGGTGTATGGTCTGAGCACTGACAGGCTGACCCCCCACCCCTTCAACCTCTGCAGCAATGCTGGCATCACTCATATGTCTATTTCCCAAAGACAACCTCTGGGTATGACGCTGAGCATGTGCACTCAACTTCTTTGGTCGACCATGGCAAGGCCTGTTCTGAGTGGAACCTGTTCTGTTAAACTGCTGTATGGTCTTGGCCACTGTGCTGCAGCTCATTTTCAGGGTCTTGGCAAACTTCTTATAGCCTAGGCCATCCTAATGTAGAGCAACAATTCTTTTTTCAGATCCTCAGAGAGTTCTTTGCTATGAGGTGCCATGTTGAACTTTGTGGAAATTTGTGGCAGGGAGGATGCTGTAAATAGATTAGCAGAGAGCTTTCTATTCACAGTACAGCTCTGCAAGTTTCTTTTGCCTATGTGGAGGTGAGGGGGAGGGGTGTGCCTTTCCTCCAATCAGCTGTCACACAGTGTATGCCCAGACTCCCCTCCCACTGCTGAAGCATGAAGAAAATAGAAAGCCGAAGACAGCAGATATACATGTAAAACTTGTATATGTAAACGTAGGGAGATTTTTTTTTATCTCTGTGTATCATCTGAGGCTGTTCACTTCACTGAGTATATGTGAGGGTTCACATCCACTTTAAGTAGGAGATCTACATCGCAATAAGGTTTTAAATACATTAGCACATCTTAATACATTTTACACACAAGAATATATATATGTAGCACTACCCTCACAGAGGCCACTGTAGATTTTACTGGTTCTTTCACCAGAACAGTGCTGAGGAAGCTAGGCATGCAGCAACAGTCCATTCACTTCAGCTAGTGGACAGTCTAGGCATTTGCCATTTTGTATTTTATTGCTTGTAGAAATTGGTGAGGGGATTAGGGGTGATGGGGGATACTCCAATTGCTTGAGCACATTTCTGCAGAGGACACTTCTCTCTTTTTTCAGTAACAGGAGCACAAGTGCAGATAGACTGGAACAGGAGACCATCGAGCTGGAGACCATGAAGTAGCTTTAGGGTGCAGTACAGAGAGGATGCTCTACTCACAGAATCCTAGAAGAGGATCAGTTCATAGGTGCCGTTTATGGTAAAGTGAACCAGAATTCAGTCCAAAAGGCTCTGGGGGCAAGCGGCTCCCCTTCTGTCAGCTCACGGTTCTATTAATTCAGGAGGGAAAAAGACAACCTCCTCAGGGCTCCAGACTATTCAATAGCATCCCAGCCACCAAGTGGGCACACCCCACCAGGGATTAGCTAGGCTCTGCTCAATATTCAGGCATGTCATTTTAATTCTCCCTCCCTCCCTAAGCTCGAGAAACTTCTTCTAGAGCAGGGGTGTCAAACTGGCGGCCCTCCAGCTGTTGCAGAACTACATGTCCCATCATTCCTCTGCCTATGGGTCATGCTTGTAACTGTCAGCTTTGCAATGCATCATGGGACTTGTTCTGCAACAGCTGGAGGGCCACCAGTTTGACACCTGTGTTCTAGAGGCAGAGAAAATCAGTCAAATTCCCAGCTGTCTGTGAAGCCCTGAAAAGACCAAACCCAACAATTACTGCCCTTCTAGTTACAGCAGGAACCAAAACTAAAGTTGCCTAGCAGCCTAACTAGGATGGTGCTACACCCATATATATATATACTATATTACCAAAAGTATTTGGACACCTGCCTTTACATGCACATGAACTTTAATGGCATGCCAGTCTTAGTCCGTGGGGTTCAATATTGTGTTAGCCCACCCTTTGCAGCTATAACAGCTTCAACCCTCCAGGGCAGGCTGTCCACAAGGTTTAGGAGTGTGTCTACGGGAATGTTTGACCATTCTTCCAGAAGCAGTCTCCGCTCTAATTCATCCCAAAGATGTTCTATCGGGTTGAGGTCAGGACTCTGTTCAGGCCAGTCAAGTTCCTCCACCCCAAACATGCTCATTCATGTCTTTATGGACCTTGGTTTGTGCACTGGTGCACAGTCATGTTGGAACAGGAAGGAGCCATCCCCAAACTGTTCCCACGAAGTTGGGAGCATGAAATTGTTCAAAATTGTTCAAACTTGTCTTGCATACACACGGTCACACAAATCTTGTCAGAAATTCTGAAAGTCAAAAACGCAGTGACGTACAACACGTATGATGAGCTGAGAAAAATGAAGTTCAATAGCCAGTGCGGCTTTTCTGCTTGATTCTGAGCATGCGTGGAGCTTTGTGCGTCGGAATTGTGTACACACGATCGGAATTTAGGAGAACGGATTTTGTTGTCGGAAAATTTGAGATCCAGATCTCACATTTTGTGTGACGGAAATTCTGATGGAAAATGTCCAATGGAGCCTACACATGGTCGGAATTTCTGACAACAAGCTCCCATTGAACATTTTCCGTTGGAAAATCCGAACGTGTGTACGGGGCATATGGGTTTCCTTCACTGGAACTAAGTGGCCAAGCCCAACCTCTCAAAAACAATCCCACACCATAACCCCCCCTCCACCAAATGATTTGGACCAATGCACAAAGCGAGGTCCATAAAGACATAGATGAGTGAGTTTGGGGTGAAGGAACTTGACTGGCCTGCACAGATTCCTGGCCTCAACCCAATAAAATACCTTTGGGGTGATTTAGAGCAGAGACTGCAAGCCAGGCCTTCTTGTCCATATCAGTGTTTGATCTCATAAATGCTCTTCTGGAAAAATGGTCAAACATTCCCATAGATACACTCCTAAACCTTGTGGACAGCCTTCCCAGAAGAGTTGAAGCTGTTATAGCTGCAAAGGGTGGGTCAACTCAATATTGAACCCTATCGGCTAAGACTGGGATTCCATTAAATGTGTGTGTAAAGGCAGTCATCCCAATACTCTTGGTAATATAGTATATACAATGCCTTGAAAAAGTATTCATACCCCTTGAAATTTTCCAAATTTTGGCATGTTACAACCAAAAACGTGCATTTATTTTATTGGGATTTTATGTGATAGACCAGCACAAAGTGGCACATAAGTCTGAAGTGGAAGGAAAATGATAAATGGTTTTCAACATTTTTTACAAATAAATACCACCCGGTGACCCCGCCCCCTCTGAGGCACGGGGACATGACGGGACTTCCCTGTGGCATTCCCCGTGACATCACAGGGAAGTCCCGTCAAGTCACTGTGCTTCAGAGGGGGGCGGGGTCACTGGGTGGCCCCGCCCCCCGTTATTTAAGAACCATCAGAAGAGGAGACGCGTCACACAGCGGGAGCCTCCCTCCATGCCAGCATGGGTGCGGAGCGGCCCGGAGAAGAAAATGAAGAAGAGAAGAAGATGAAGAAGAAGATGAAGATGAAGAAGAGAAGAAGATGAAGAGAAGAGCGGGAGCCTCCCCCCATGCCATGGGTGCGGAGTGGCCCGAGGAGAAGAAGATAGAAGATGCCGCGGAGGAGATGCTGGAGGAGAACACCGGAGGAAGAACCAGAAGAGCCAGAAGAACCAGAAGAAGAAGATGAAGGAAGATAGAAGAAAGAAGAAGCATTTAAATAAAGGAATTGTCAAAAACTGTCTCTTGTCATTTTTAACATTTTTGACAGTTTTTTACTGAAATGGTAGGGGTACTTTCGTACCCCCTTACCATTTCACACGGGGGGCTGGGATCTGGGGTCCCCTTGTTAAAGGGGACTTCCAGATTCTGATAAGCCCCCCGCCCGCAGACCCCCACAACCACCGGCCAGGGTTGTGGGGATGAGGCCCTTGTCCTCATCAACATGGGGACAAGGTGTTTTGGGGGCTACCCCAAAGCACCCTCCCAATGTTGAGGGCATGTGGCCTGGTACGGTTCAGGAGGGGGGGCGCTCTCTCGTCCCCCCTCTTTTCCTGCGGCCTGCCAGGTTGCGTGCTCGGATAAGGGTCTGGTATGGATTTTTGGGGGGACCCCACGCCGTTTTTTTTTTTTAATTTTGGCACGGGGTTCCCCTTAAAATCCATACCAGACCTGAAGGGCCTGGTATGGAATTTAGGGGGACCCCCACGTCATTTTTTTTTTAAATTTTGGTTCGGGGTTCCCCTGTGGGAAATTCCCATGCCGTTTTTATTAATGAACTTTTATGTGTATTGTCGGACCGGCAATGCAATAGCCGCGAGTAGTTTTAAATGACTTTTTTCCTTTGAAATGTCATTTTGCTGTCAGACTGTTCTAAACACGGGAAACATGCGCCCCTTTACAGGCATACTATAGACACCCCCCAGCTACTAAATTTAAAGGGATATTACATTTTTATTGTTTGATTTATAAAGCATTATTAAAATCACTGCTCCTGAAAAAATGTCCGTTTTTTAAAACTTTTTTTTGCATTGATCCATGTCCCCTGGGGCAGGACCCAGGTCCCCAAACACTTTTTATGACAATAACTTGCATATAAGCCTTTAAAATTAGCACTTTTGATTATTCATGTTCGTGTCCCATAGACTTTAACGGTGTTTGCGTGTTCGAACAAACTTTTTTCCTGTTCGCATGTTCTGTTGCGAACCGAACAGGGGGGGTGTTCGGCTCATCCCTACTCTTGAGTAAATTAACTTTTGTGAAGCGTTTTCCTAAATGTCAGATAAGTGTAAGCAGAAAGGCACATAGATGATCAGGATACGAGTGTTTTGTACCTACTGTCATGGGCCATGTTGGAATGCCTAAACATTTAGCAAACGTGGTGAATTAATGTAGCCATTAATGTAATGTACAGGTGATACCCGAAAAATTCGAATATTTGTGCAAAAGTTCATTTATTTCACTAATTTCACTGGAACTTAAAAGGTGAAACTAATATATGAGATAGACTCATTACATGCAAAGCAAGATAGTTCAAGCCGTGATTTGTCATAATTGTGATGATTGTGGCTTACAGATCATGAAAACCCCAAATCCACAATCTCAGAAAATTAGAATATTACATGCAATCAATAAAACAAGGATTGTACATAGAACAATATCGGACCTCTGAATAGTATAAGCATGCATATGTACTCAGTACTTGGTTTGGGCCCCTTTTGCAGCAATTACTGCCTCAATGGGGCGTGGCATGGAAGCTATCAGCCTGTGGCACTGCTGAGGTGTTATGGAAGACCAGGATGCTTCAATAGCGGCCTTCAGCTCCTCTGCATTGTTCGCTCTCACGTCTTTCATCTTTCTCTTGGCAATGCCTCATAGATTCTCTATAGGATTCAGGTCAGGCAAGTTTGCTGGCCAATCATGCACAGTAATCGCACGGTCATTGAACCAGGTTTTGGGCTTTTGGCAGTGTGGGCAGGTGCCAAGTCCAGCAGGTGCCAAGTCCTGCTGGAAAATGAAGTCAGCATCCCCATAGAGCTCGTCTTCGGAAGGAAGCATGAAGTGCTCCAAAATCTCCTGGTAGACAGCTGCGTTGACTCTGGACTTAATGAAGCACAGTGGACCAACACCAACAGATGACATGGAAACTTCACACTGGACTTCAAGCATCTTGCAGTGTGTGCCTCTCCATTCTTCCTCCATACTCTGGGTTCTTGGTTTCCAAATGAGATGCAAAATTTGCTCTCATCAGAAAAGAGGACTTTGGACCACTGAGCAACAGACCAGGTCTGTTTTTCTTTAGCCCAGGTAAGACACTTCTGATGTTGTTTGTTGTTCAGGAGTGGCTTGACAAGAGGAATACGACATTTAAAGCCCATGTCCAGGATCCATCTGTGTGTGGCGGCTCTTGATGCACTGACTCCAGCCTCAGTCCACTCCTTGTGAAAGTCCCCGACACTTTTGAATGGCCTTCTCCTGACAATCCTCTCCAGGCTGTGGTCATCCCTGCTGCTTGTGCACCTTTTTGTTCCACACTTTTCCCTTCCACATAATTTTCTATGAATGTGCTTTGATACAGCACTTTGGGAACATCCAACTTATTTTTTGCAATTGCCTTTTGAGGCTTTCCCTCCTTATGGAGGGTGTCAATAATGGTTTTCTGCACAACTGTCAGGTCAGCAGTCTTTCCCATGATTGTGATTCCTACTGAACCAGACTGAGAGACCATTTAAAGGCTCAGGAACCCTTTGCAGGTGTCATGGCTTAATTAGCTGATTAGAGTGGGACACTTTGAGCCTAGAATATTGCACCTTTTCACAATATTCTAATTTTCTGAGATTGTGGATTTGGGGTTTTCATGAGCTGTAAGCCATAATCATAACAATTATGTCAAATCACGGCTTGAACTATCTTGCTTTGCATGTAATGAGTCTATCTCATATGTTAGTTTCACCTTTTTAAGTTGCATTAGTGAAATAAATTAACTTTTGCACGATATTATAATTTTTCGAGTATCACCTGTACATTAGAATACGTAATTGGTAAGCTACATACTATCTTGAAGGTCTGGTTGCTGATGTTAAAGGGAAGACTGATGGACTGGATATGTTGAAATACTGACATGAATAGAAAAAAAAGCAGTAGCCTAAAGAATGAGCTTGGGCACGGTGAATTGTTTCTTATTCCTTCTAATGTTCACCCGAAGTATATTTACTCAATAAAGGATGAAATAAATTGCCAAGTCTCATCATTGTCTGTATGCATTATAAATTGAGAAGCTGCTAGAGCCAATATTTATTTGTCATTTGCATATAGGTTGAAGAAATGTGTCTGGCTCTTTTCCTAACCTGTTTCAACAGTACACATATTCATGCTTCCAGGGCTATTAAGATTACCATTCACTCATATGAAATTTTTATCATAAAGACTGTATAAAGAACATTCATTGCAATAACTACTATTGCTTATATTGCAGTAATGTAGGAATATATAATCATTTACTAAATAACTTACCCCTATGTACCCCTATGTTTTCTTCAAAATATCCAACTGTATGCAAGGGAGTTTCCTATTTTCATCAATATTTTACTTTACATCAGTTGATGTTGAAAGTGAACAGAAGATCTCTAGACTAGGTGAAATGAAGAAACAAAAAGCTATTTCAGTAAATCATCAGAATAATGCTAACAAATATGAGAGTGATAAAATTGAATCTAATCAACAGCAATTAAAGCTCACAACTATATAAACTGGAGTTGACTACAGATATTTATTGGAGAATTAACAAACCATTGTTTCAGGATCCTAGGCAAACCAATTGACCCTGCATGGACCTATCAGCTTGATTAAGCCACTTTAGTTGTAATCAGCCAGAAATTACCAAGTACAGTTTATTGTGGGGAAGCTAACTATACTGCCTAAACAAAAGAAATTATGTTAAATCTTAACATGTATGTTATTAGTGTATAGCCACTTTGACTGCTTGATGATGAAACATCTGATATGAACATCTGTTACATTTTACTATATATATATATATATATATATATATATATATATATATATATATATATATATATATACACCTGGGTCCAAAACTGCAAATGATTGTGGTAATGAATCCTCAGATTCAATAAATTAATAAATGCCTCATTGTAATAAATTATGAAATAAGCCACCCATGTGGTATAATAAAACTGAAAGGTATACATAGATGCATTTGTTATGGGCAAAAGGGCTAAGAATATTCTACATTTTCCAAAATGTTTATTATATACGATTTACTGAGTTACGCCATGGGTTGGTTTTCCATGCAGAGACTTCCCAATATAAATCTTATCTTGCAGGTTTCTCTTAGAATTACAAACAATAGATCATGTTTGAAAGAATAGCGCATAGTTGCCAACATTTTTAAATTATTTTAGGCATTGTATGGTGCACTTTGGCTACAGCTTTTAATACTGTGTTGAAGGACTGCAGAAAGCTACAATCAATTTATAGAATTTTGCTGAACTTTGCTAATTTTCCAACAAAAGTAGAGGTACCCTTTAGACTGGGTTCACACTGGAGAACGCAGGGGCTCACAGCAGGGGTCCGGTGCGTATCCATTCACTGCTTCAGGTCGTATTTCACATTTTTTGCTGAATTCGGACCTGAATTGGACCAAAAGACGCACAGGGCTCCATAGAGAACCGGTCACAATCTCCTGCTATGGGAAATAAATGTGGGGAAACCCCGCATCCAATTCGCAATAGTGTGAACCCAGCCTTAAAGTTCTCCTTTTTTTTTTCTTTATAAATGATATTCTTTTAATTAATACTTTTTCACTTTTGGCTTGATCAGGCTTTTTATTGCTTTTTGTATTTTTGTTAAATCTGATCTCCAGTCTTACCTTCAGTCTTGCACAGTTGTGCAGGCTCCATTCCTGTCCTGAATTAGCTTACTCCAATTTCATTGCACTCTGTGAGCTTCTAAAGCCGGGTACAAACTATAGCTGGGTTGCAAGAAAAAGAACTGTCAGCTCCGGTCGGAGGCACTGTACTAACCATGCAAGGTTAGTCCAACGATCTCCCCTGCTGAGCTATTGTGTTCTGACAGGGGAAAGGCCCTGTCAGAACACTCCGATCAGTGCTCTCTGCCACTGGCTGAGAGTGCTGAACTGGAGCTGGTCAGCTGCTGTCAGACAGGCCGACATACACACACGGACAGAATGTTGGTCTTTTTTTTTTTTTGAACCAGCAAATGTCTCCCAACATTCTGCCCGTGTGTACGGGGCTTAAGGCTGGCTTTGTGTGGATGGGTATTCTCTCACCCACACAGGTGAGGTGGATGGAGGTGAGGTGGCTGGAGAAATGCTAGGATGAATCCTAGCCAAGTCTGAATTTATAGAAAAATAACACAATTTTACGTTGACCTGTATCGTGCCTGGGTATATTTTTTTCATGTGTTTCTTACATCTTAAGGTAGAAAAACAGTAGGACATACTTTTTTTCTGGCAGATACAATACATTTATTTGATGTAAGTGATGTGTAAAACACTCTACATCCATACAGATATAAATTAGTAAAAAAGTGACCTAAAAGGGCAAAAAATGTAATTGCAAACCAAGGGTTATTAATGAATATTACTGTGTAGTATCAATATTGTTTTAATACGACAAAAAGTATACACACTGTACATTTCAGTTTAAGCAGAATATATTTTAGGATTGCTTCTGTATAAATCCTTCACCACCATGCATGCATATACTTAAACACCCAGGGGAGTTGGCTAGGACAATAGAAACTCTACAATCCAGATGTGGTCTTTTGGTGTCAGAATAACCCCTAGTCTCCTACATGACTAGTTGCTAATAATTATTAATAACTGCTTTATGAACATCAAATGACAAGGACATTTGTCATCTATAACACATTCAGCAAAAGCAGATTAAAAATTATAAGCACCCATTATTCCTGACTAGACTGTAGTTTATGAGGCACGGTTAATAATTTGTTGACAATTATGACAGCAAAAGAAAAAGGTCAGGAAATGGTCTCCTTAGAGGCAAAACCACTGAAATATCATGGGAGCTTAAAAAGTCTTCTAATTAAAAAACAAATCTTGTTCAAAATATTATTTTACTATTTTAATTTCAAGTTAAAAGTTAGATAAATTATTTCTGGATAATAACCTTTTTTTTTAATGTATAATATATTTGGTATTAGAAGTGACTAAAAATAGAGATAAACAAATGTGAAAAATTCATTGCTATTTTTTTTTATATAATTCCCAAAATAGAATAAGCACTCTGAATTGCAAAAAGTCATTCTGTCAATATCAATATATGTAGACGCAGAGCGCAAAGGAAGTGTTAATTGTGAAAAAAATATATATTAAAATAAAGGACAATCTACTCACATGAAGAAGTCCATGCTTTAGATGCATGGAGAAAATAGCCTCAGGTGACATCTATAGCTTGAGCAAAAAAAGTATTGTAGCAATGTAGATATTTAGACCAGCAAGGTATGAAAATAAATAAATAAATAAACGATACTGGCGCAATGAAGCCTGAGCCAGATCAGAGAGAAGATGTGCAAACACAGCACAGTAAGGAGGCACACGTGAAGGAAAGGGAACTGGCCAGTGATGTGTTTCACAGCAAGTCCACCCCTTTATTAAGATTCTCGAAAAACGCATTGCCAGCCCAGTGGTGTGACTAGGGTGTGGGGTGCAGTCTACCCAGGGTATAGCCAGCTGCAGGCTGCCTTGTGAATGAAAGCATGGCCAGGAAGATAGATATCTTGCCTGATGGTGTCTGAACAGGGTTAGAATTCCCACTGGGCTACCATATGTGGCATAGATCACCATGAACCGCAGGGGCAGTGCTAAAGAAGGCAGCCCATAGATCTGCCACCAAAAATTCAAGGCCTTGTACAATTGTAAGAGAGAACAAAAAATATAGGAGAGAAGATTCTTGTTTGAAATAAGCAACATTGACAATAATAAAGACCAGTGGTACCGCAGACATCTGAGAGCTGAAGAGTGTGCATGTGTACATCGCTGTGCAGTATTATAGAATTTGTACATTTGTGTGTCTAGTCATGATTTTCCTTGTATTTTAATGATTTCCTGCATTTTAACCACTCTTTTCCCTTGTATGATTATGCTAAAAAACTAGGGGGCAATTTGCTAAATGAATTCTTTTAAGACCAACCTCTATTCACTTCAAAGCATATGTAATTTCACTTCTATTGGATGAATTTGATTCAAAGGGTAACTCTGCTAATAAATAGTTATTAAAAAATGTAGCACCCAATACCTATAGGTAAGTGCTAGTAATAGTTTTTTTCTAGGAATTGTCAGCACAGGCAAATTTAGGCAGGCCTATGCTGCAAGCTAGGCCTGTCTGTTTTGGTCTAGGGGCTGGGAGTGGTCAGAGTAGCAGTGGGAGTGACCACCTGTGCTCCAGTTCTGAGGCGCCTCCCCTGCTTCTAGGGAGAATATTCTAGAAGAGGGGCAGGACCTACAACTGGAGTGGGAGCCCTGACCAATCCCCGTCTGGTATTGGCAGGAGGCGGGCCTCCTATATAAGCTAGGTAATATGCCACTGCGGAGATGTCGGCTGAGTGAAGTGAGGAATGGAATACTAGGCAGCAGCCCTGCGGAAGCGGTTAAGCAAAGGAGGAGCAACAGTCTGCATGGAGATGCAGGAGGAGATTCATACTCAGTAACAAATGCACATCTAATCTTCTGGCTCTAACATTATGCTGTTTTGCTTAAATATTAAAATATAATGGCAATTATATGTTCTTTGGGCATTCCATATCCCTATTCCCTGTCCCCCCCCCCCCCCCCCCCCCCAATAAAACAACAAAAACAAAACCAGCAAAAGATTGTTCATTGTCTCTGGATGAGATGTATGAAGTCTGGCAGCGGGGTGAATTGGTGGATCGTCTGTTACTAGCGGCAACTACATCGCTACAAAAAAATAATAATATAGCGTATACAATTGCGACACAAGTTATATTGCAGTTGACTGTTATTAAAAATTACCTTTCCTTTTCAATCTGCAGCTCTGGAATTTCCTGTAAAGCGCAATGCAGTATGGCAACCTGGAGGTATTCTGTACAAAAGAATGTGTACAGAACGCCCCCCCAGAAACATCATTTCCTGCTTGTGTGATTGGCTCACTGATTTTCCCAGAAGTCTGCACTACAAGCTACAAGTCAGATTTTTGGCTTCCCCTGCAACAAAAATTTCATTTTTCGTAAGATACTTCCAATAGGAAATAATGTCTAAAGGGATGCAGACCCTGCAACATTCCTCATTAGAGCCCTGATTCTGCAGCAAATGGTTGATAATTATGAAACCACTCCCATTAGACTCATTCAGTACAGGGGCACAGAGGAACAAACCGTGATTTCTTCTGAATAACAAAAGGTAGGAATCTGCAGTAAAGCTTGTCAAAAATCCTTGCAATGTACATAATCACCCACCAAGGGGGATGTTTTTTTCTCAACAAAAGTGGAGTTACACTTTAATATTTAAAGTGAACACAAATTGGGTGACAATGGTTTCTTTGCTAAATCAGCCCTAGTAACGTTTTCCAATATTTCATCCATTTTCCATTCATAGGGCTTCCTATTTCTAGAAAAGTGGTTGTAGACCTCAGACATGAAATATGAATAAAAGTGTATCCCTCTATAGTGTGTACCTGTCTCAATTAAGAGCACTAAGTGTCATTTTTGTCTGCTGCTTCATTCCTCTGCTGTTGGCATGAATCCACTTCTGAAAAGATTTCCTGACACCAAAACAAAAAAGGTGACAGGGGGAATTAGTTGGCCTACGGGAAAAGCTTAATTTAGCTTTTGCTTTGTCAATAAGCAAAAGATTATCTCGAGGGAGGCGGACATTTTATGAATTTGGGAATAAGCCAGGGAGAATGCTAGCAAACGCTCTTAGAGAAACCAGTGCACGGAATCATATTACACGACTTAAAACAGAGAGAGATGAAAGGGTTAACACCCCACAGAAAATCTCACAGGTTTTCAAGGAATATTATGAGAGCCTATACCAATTAGAAGGGAAATCCACCGCAGAAAATGCCCAAAAGAAATGGGAGGCGGCTAGGGAATATATTAAAGAAACAGAAATGCCAAGGATGACCGAGGAGATAGCTAGCGAGCTAGACATACCAATTACAATAGAGGAATTCATGAGGGCATTAAAAATGGAAAATAAAGAATTTATTTAAAAAAAAAAGTGACAGGGGAGGGAGCTCCAGTTGATTCACAGCCTCATGTGTTCCTGTGTGAAAGGTGGAGGGGGGTATCTTTTCCCTCCAATCAGTTCTCAGAGCTCTCTTCACTGAGCGCTGCAGAGTATAATTTCAGCTCTCTACCCCCATTTTGTCTTACAGCTCAGACAGGCTTTATAAATTCTGGGCTTTGAACGGATGTAGAAAAGAGAAGACTGCAGATAAACAGGTAAAACTTATGTAGGAGGATTTGTTTTATCTCTGTGTATCATCTGAGGCCAGTCCCTTCACTGGGTATATGGAAGAGTTTACAACCACTTTCAAATATAAGTATACATTGGTGTATATGAGAAGAGTAGAATCAGTCTTGTATAACACCCACAGTAATATCCTATAAAGAGCAGTATCTAAATAGAATTGTTCATTTTAATGCCATGTGTTGAGCAGACAAATGTCTGATCTGGTTTAGCTCCTCTGAAGCCACCACAAGATGTTTTGAGATAAATATCTTGCCCAACAAATTTCAAAACAGCTGGGTTTTTCTATTCATATTCATCTAGAGCAACGGGGCAACAAAGATCACATCTTTTGTAACTGCAGGAACTTCAAAACGTGTATTTAAAGAGTAGCTGACCTACGAGATGGCACAAGGACATTTCTAAATGTTTAGGTATGCGTTCTCTCAATAAATGAAACAACAAGCAACATTCTGTTTTTTTTATAGCCAGATGCATCTGGAAGATGTTCATTGCACAAATCATTCTGAAAATACTAGTACTTTTCACTTAAAGGGTGCATCTTTCACAATCAGCAACAAGGAACAAAAGGACACGCAAGACTAATGATAGCAAAAATAAAACCACTGTGAACCATAGTATATTTATGGACAGGGAAAGAGTTCCTGTGGTCCTGGGTGCATATTCCTGTTCTGTTACAGTTTGTGTAATCTGATCTCACTGATTTCCAGGTCTATATACAGTATAGCTTTTAAATGAGCTGCCAATAACTGCTGCACTTGCCTGGAACCTGCCACCTGCTGGCTAAAAGGGGAAAAATGACATTTTTATATATCGTTAACCTATAAACATTATATATATATATATATATATATATAATATGTATACAGCCATACCCCACTTTTAAGTACATAATGAGGTTTATTTACTAAAGCTGGAAAGTGCAAAATCAGGCTCCCTTCTGCATAGAAACTAATCAGCTTCCAGGTTTTATTACTAAAGCTTAATTGAACAAGCTGGGGTTAGATATATATATTTTATATATATATATATTTTTTAGCAGAGACCCTAGGGAATAAAATGGGTGTCATTGTAATTTTTTATGTCACACAGTATTTGCTCAGCAGTTTTTTTTAAGAGAAAAAAAAAAGATAGCCTATTTTTTTGTATTATGTGAAAGATCATATTACTCTGTGTAAATAGATACAAAACGTGTCACGCTTTGGGGGGCGGAGCTGGCGCGCAGCATGTGAGGACGTCTGGAGAGGAGCTCTCCCTGCAGATTCTAGATCCTGACCTAATCCTGTGAGCAAAAGTCGGCGTTTTGCCCTGGACTGCTGGGGCATGAGTGGAGGACCCTCCGGAGAGCCTCAGGGGATGGTGAAGTATGGGCCTCCATGGCCAAAAACACCGGGGGAGAGACTGGCTCGTTATGCCTGGGGCTCTCAAGATGGAGCCGCAGCGCTGGAAAGAGAGGAGGATGAGGAATGGCCACCACTCCGGCAGCATGAGGACACAGAAAGACCGATGCCTGCTTCCTCTGGTCGGGTGAGTCCCAGAGTGCAGAGAGACCGCACTATATGCAGGGGGAGATCACTGGACAGGGGAGATGTGCTCATGCCTTGGAGGAGGAAGAAGAGCCGTCCCTTAAGCAAATAATGGCTGCCATACAGGGGTGTCAAACTACGCTGCTAGATCATTTTGGGGAACTGCAAATGGAATTCTCCTTTATGAAGCATGATATGCAGAAGCTTAGAGAAAAGGCCCAGGCTACTGATCATCGCATTGCTGCTTTGGAGGACACTGTTAGACCTATGAGCACTGATAACCAAGTCATTAAAAAGACCCTCTCTGAGCACACTCTTAAAATGGCCGACATGGAGGACTGCATGAGAAGAAATAACATAAGGCTGGTGGGGTTCCCTGAAGGAGTGGAAGGTAGCCATCCTGAAGAATTCTTGGAGGAATGGCTGAAAGAGAATATGGCTCCTGGAACTTTCACTGCTATGTTTGCCATAGAGAGGGCACATCGAGTACCAGGTAAACCCCCACCAAAGGGAGCAATCCCCAGACCCATGATAGCAAAGATTTTGCACTTTAGAGACAGAGAAAATATCCTGAAAGGGGCCAGGACAGGCCCTGAGCTGAAGTGTCATAATTATGGGATATCTATTTATCCTGATTTCTCTGCCACCACACAAAAACAGAGGGCTTCCTTCTATCAGATAAGGAAACGGCTTAGAGAACTGAACCTGATGTACAGTATGCTATACCCAGCAAAACTACGCATTGTGGATAATGGCAAGGCACATTTTTTTACCACTCCCATGGAGGCTTCTGACTGGCTGGATGCGAGGGGATGCCCGAGAGGAGGGGGTTCTCCAAGACCACCTTAAATCCATACATAAAGATGGAGGGGATTCTAGGGGATGAAGGATGTCAGGGGAGGAAATCTGGCGGATGCTGAGCTGCTCTTTTACCACCCCTTTTTTCCCCTATCCCATTCTACATAATTCCAGGATGAACTGACTAGTGACATATGATGTGGCCTTATGCACCTGGCAGTCCGGTGAGCTAAAGAGGGATTATGCTTTCTGCTTTAAAATGCTCAATTGTTCTTTTAACACTGAAGGAATCTGCAGGTTTTTTCTCCTTTTGGAAACAAAGGTTTTTTTTCTTCTACTTGAAACTTGAGGAGTGGAACAGGAGTTTTTCCTCTCCTCTCTGAACACATATTTTTTATTTATTTTTTTTTGATTGTTATGTTTTTTTTTTTCTTGTGTTTTTTTTTTTTCTTCTCAAACTTGAACTTACTTCTCGCAGTGCTGGAGCCTGTGTGACTTTTTGAAGTCTCACATCCGTTATAACCTCTTTTGGGTTAAAGGTTTTGGGAATGAAGTGCCTTGCAAGTTGGGGGTGGGTAAGGGGTGGGGGGAGATGAACAAGGGGGGAGGAGGGGGGAGTAACTGGGATAATTATCATTATGCTTTATGTATGCTCATGATTTCAAGCTCATTTCAAATATTCGTTGTTTGCCTTCTATGTTGCTGCCCCACAGGGCAAGGAGGGGGAGTGGTGGAGTCCTGGAAGATACCCTACCAAAGTATTAGGAGTGGGGGGAGGGGAGGAGGTTCTTGTTTTATATACTATGGCTGTGAACCTTAGAGTGATCTCTTGGAACGTCAGAGGCCTTAACTCAAAATTTAAAAGATCACTGGTCTTTGACTATCTCAAAAAATATAAACCACATTTAATATTGTTACAGGAAACACATCTGCAGTGCTCCAGGACTCTCTCTCTAAAAAGGGCGCATATTCCTGGGGCCTACCATGCAAGTTATTCTTCATATGCTAGGGGAGTGTCCACACTAGTAGCTAAATCTCTACCCATATATATCCATGCAATTAAAACGGATATAAAGGGTAGATATGTTATCCTAGTGATAAAAGTCCATAATAGATTTATGACCTTTGTGAATTTGTTTGTCCCGCCTCCCTTCTCCTTGTCTCATTTGAATGACATGCTTCCATCGGCTTATGAGATAGCGGAAGGGAGGATTTTCATTTTGGGAGACTTGAACGCGGTGGCGGATCTAACAATGGATAAGTTGGATGCACCGCCAAAAACGCCAAAACCACTAGCGAAGTGGATGTCAGTTAATGGCTTCTGTGATGCATGGCGGGCGAGACACCCAGAGATTAGGGAATATTCTTGTTACTCTGTGACACATAAAACACTGTCTAGGATAGACACTGTGTTGGTTGAACCTGAGGGACTGCAAATGGTGGCTGGGGCAAGATACTTACCTAGAGTGCACTTGGACCATTCACCTATACTAGTAGATATTGTAGTAGGACAGAGACAGGGAATCAGACACTGGAGGATGGAGGCTAGTTGGTTACAGGAGGAATATGTTAAAATTAAATGTACTGAGACTATTCAGCTGTTCTGGAAGGAAAACAGGGATGCTGGTTCTGATCTAATAAAGTGGGAGGCATTCAAGGCTACTTTACGAGGGGTGTTCATGGCGGAGGTGAGTGGCTTCAAGAAGCAACTAGCCTCTTCAATACTGGACAGGGAACGAGAGGTATCTCTAGCTGAGGCAGAATATTTTAGGCGACCGACTAGGGAGGGATTGCGCACTCTCCAGGATAAGACGCGGACATACAAAGAAATACTGACTGACCAGACTACCAAACTTAGACTTGCCCAGCGTAGACGTATTTTTGAATTTGGGGACAAAAATAGTAGACTGTTAGCATATGTGGCACGACCAGAATACACACCCATATGTATAATGAGTATATATGACCAAAGTGGGGTGGAGGTGAGTAATTCCGAGTATATACTACAGGTCTTTACCCAGTTTTATAAAGAACTTTACAAGTCATGCATCCCACCGGGAGGTAACACTCTAGAAAATTATCTGAATGATATTGACCTTCCTAGGTTAACAAATGTGGATCGTGATGAACTGGAAGCTGACATAACTGTGGAGGAGGTTGAGGGGGCGATAGCCTCTTTTGCCCCTAGGAAATCTCCGGGCCTAGATGGTATACCCTTGGAATGGTATACTACTTTTAGTGGTGGACTGGCGCCCCAACTACTCTGAGTGTTCTTGACTGCGAGGCGGGAGGGGAGACTTCCCCCCTCTGAGAGAGGCCCTGGTGGTCTTAATACATAAAGGGGGAAAAGATCCTAAAGAATGTGAATCCTATAGACCCATCTCGTTGATGAATGTCGACACCAAAATTCTAGCTAAAGTGTTGGCGGGGAGACTACAATCGGTAATCCTGAAGCTAGTTAACCCGGATCAGACGGGCTTTATAAAAGGGCATTGTGCACAAATGAATGTTAGAAGGTTATTTATTAACCTACAGACTGAACATGACAATTCCGGGGAGAGAGTGGTGGCCTCTTTGGACACCAAGAAGGCCTTTGATTCGGTGGAGTGGGGCTATCTGTTTGGTCTCCTGGAGATATTGGGATTCGGACCTATATTTATATCCTAGGTGAAGCTGTTATACACTGATCCATTGATCAGGGTGAGGGTAAATGGAATTATATCTGAGCCCTTCCCTGTCCTCCGGGGGACCAGACAGGGGTGCCCGTTATCCCCCCTTCTTTTTGCTTTGGCCATAGAGCCTCTAGCGGCAAAACTAAAGGGATACTCCTCACATGAATTGACTTCGGGTGGGGGGGATTGAGGAACGAGTCTCCCTTTATGCGGATGACATGCTCCTGTATCTGCAGGATCCAGGTGCTTCGTTATCCACGGCCTTCCGGTTGATACAGAAGTTCGGAGACTACTCTGGGTTCCGTATCAATTGGAGCAAATCGTCCCTGTTTGCTATTGATGACACAGTGTTGGTCCCGGCGGATTCTCCCATTCAACTGTCCCAATTATTTAAATATCTGGGAGTTGTGATTCAACTTCCCATTTTGGGGTATCTGGACCTCAATCTGAGACCGGTAATGGAGGCTCTTCGTGAGAAGGTGCAGCGGTGGAGGAATATGCCATTGACAGTGATGGATCGCATAAACCTATTTAAAATGATTTTCCTTCCAAAGCTGCTGTACGTTCTATCGAACTCGCCTGTATATGTCTTGGTGAAACTGTTCAAACGCATAGACTCCATTGTGGTGGATTTCTTGTGGGGATCCAAGGCCCCCAGGATATCTCTAGCAATCCTGAAGCTACCAATAACTCGAGGGGGGTTGGCTATGCCGGATATGAGATCCTATTTTTTCGCGTCCCAAATGACATTCTTGCATTGGCGGTGCTTCCCCCAGATCCCTAATGCCACTACTCTATTGGAGGTGGCTGTGGCCACATCTCAGGAAACATTATTTAATATGCTGTTTAGAAAGGAGATACCAGGGAGAGGGGCGGGGTCTGTTATGGCACTACCAGGTAGGGTGTTTCACCTATGTGCGCAGAGAATAATGGATGATCCTTTATGGTTATCACCTAATTGTCCTCTCTGGTACAATAAGTCCCTAAAAGAGTTCTGCAAAATAGAGGATGAGCATAGATGGGCCAAATATGGGATAAAATATCTTCATCATATATACCAGGATGGTAGGCTAACATTTTTTGCACAACTAAGGGAGCAGTTTGGTGTACCTAGGACCTGGAAGTTCAGATATACCCAACTGCAACATGCAGCGACAGCCCAGTTCGGGGGGGGGGGGGTGAAGGTACAAAACACAGCCTTGGAAAGGGTCCTGATCGACCCGGAACCAACTAAGCGTATATCTAGATACTACAAGGAGATTGGATTGGGAGGCCCTGACCTGACTGTTAGGACCAGAATTAGATGGATGACTTTTATTCCGGAACTGACTGAGGAATTGTGGCAGGAGGTGCTCGATACATATCTTGTATCGGTGATTTCCTCCACGGACAGAATGATATAGCTTCGATATTTACATCAGATGTACTACACTCCAACCAGATTATTTAAAATGCACAGAAGGGACAATCCAGAGTGTCATAAATGTGGGGGAAATGAGGGAACTTTCCTTCACATGGTATGGGATTGTTCTAAGATAAGACCATTATAGTTCCAGGTGACCGAGTTCATATCTGACCACTTTGATCTTCCTAACATATGTTCTCCTATGAGGTGTCTGGGGGTTTTTGCTCAAGAAGAGATTAATGCGAATACAAAACTGTTTCTCAGACTTCTATATTTTGGCATGAGAAAACTGATCGCTCGAAGATGGATTCATGATGAACAACTCACCTTGGGAATGTGGATAAAAATAATAAATGCTGATATACTTTTATATAAAATGACATACGAGGCGAGAGGAGCCCCCAAAAAATTTAGGAAAGTGTGGTATAGGTGGTCTGAGTCCAAAAATACTTTACCGGCAGAAAAGGAGGGGAGCAATAGAGATGAAAGAATGTAGGCAATGATGAAGGTAAACAGTAGTGTGTTGAAGGAAAGGATGCATACAATATTATGAGCAGATTAATAATGAAGGGGGGAGGGAAGGGAGGGGAGGGAATCCATCTGGGGTTTTTTATTTTTTGGTTGAAACTAAGTTTCTATGGTTCATGTCGACTGTTCCGAAGCTCTTCTCTTTGATGTCCAAAAATACTTTACCGGCAGAAAAGGAGGGGAGCAATGATGGACATCATCATTGTTTCTTTAATAAAATATTATATATAAAAAAAAAGAAAAAAAAAAAAAGAGAGCAAACACTCAGGTTGAATGAAGTAAAGGGATCTCTACCATTGACAGGAATAACTATTAAAAAGTGAAACTTGATATGTTTTGTGTGTAGAGATAATATGATATCTTTAACCACTTAAGGACCGCCTAACGCCGATTTACGTCGGCAAAGCGGCACGGGCAGGCAAAATCACGTACATGTACGTGATTTGCCTTCCGCGGGTGGGGGGTCCGATCGGACCCCCCCCGCCGCCCGAGGCGGTCCCGTTCTGTTCCCCGGCGATCCGAGATGAGGGGGAGGCCATCCGTTCGTGGCCCCCCCCTCGCGATCGCCGCCGGCCAATGGGAACATTCCTTTGCTGCTGTATGCTAAACAGCAGCAAAGGAAATGATGTCATCTCCCCTCAGCTCGGTATTCCGTTCCAGCGCCGAGGGGAGAAGACATCAATGTAAGTGCACAACACACTACACACACAGTAGAACATGCCAGGCATACAAAACACCCCGATCCCCCCCCCGATCGCCCCCCGATCCCCCCCCAATCACCCCACCCCCCCTGTCACAAACTGACACCAGCAGGTTTTTTTTTTTTTTTTTTTTTTTTCTGATTACTGCATAGTGTCAGTTTGTGACAGTTACAGTGTTGGGACAGTTAGTATTACCCCCCTTTAGGTCTAGGGTACCCCCCTAACCCCCCCTAATAAAGTTTTAACCCCTTGATCACCCCCTGTCACCAGTGTTGCTAAGCGATCATTTTTCTGATCGCTGTATTAGTGTCACTGGTGACGCTAGTTAGGGACGTAAATATTTAGGTTCGCCGTCAGCGTTTTATAGTGTCAGGGACCCCCATATACTACCTAATAAATGTTTTAACCCCTTGATTGCCCCCTAGTTAACCCTTTCACCACTGATCACCGTATAAACGTTACGGTTGACGCTGGTTAGTTCGTTTATTTTTTATAGTGTCAGGGCACCCGCCGTTTATTACCGAATAAAGGTTTAGCCCCCTGATCGCCCGGCGGTGATATGCGTCGCCCCAGGCAGCGTCAGATTAGCGCCAGTACCGCTAACACCCACGCACGCAGCATACGCCTCCCTTAGTGGTATAGTATCTGATCGGATCAATATCTGATCCGATCAGATCTATACTAGCGTCCCCAGCAGTTTAGGGTTCCCAAAAACGCAGTGTTAGCGGGATCAGCCCAGATACCCGCTAGCACCTGCGTTTTGCCCCTCCGCCCGGCCCACCCAAGTGCAGTATCGATCGATCGCTGTCACTTACAAAACACTAAACGCATAACTGCAGCGTTCGCAGAGTCAGGCCTGATCCCTGCGATCGCTAACAGTTTTTTTGGTAGCATTTTGGTGAACTGGCAAGCAAGCACCAGGCAGCGTCAGGTTAGCGCCAGTAGCGCTAACACCCACGCACGCACCGTACACCTCCCTTAGTGGTATAGTATCTGAACACATCAATATCTGATCCGATCAGATCTATACTAGCGTCCCCAGCAGTTTAGGGTTCCCAAAAACGCAGTGTTAGCGGGATCAGCCCAGATACCTGCTAGTACCTGCATTTTGCCCCTCCGCCCGGCCCGGCCCACCCAAGTGCAGTATCGATCGATCACTGTCCCTTACAAAACACTAAACGCATAACTGCAGCGTTCGCAGAGTCAGGCCTGATCCCTGCGATCGCTAACAGTTTTTTTGGTAGCGTTTTGGTGAACTGGCAAGCACCAGCCCCAGGCAGCGTCAGGTTAGCGCCAGTACCACTAACATCCGCGCACGCAGCATACACCTCCCTTAGTGGTATAGTATCTGAACGGATCAATATCTGATCCGATCAGATCTATACTAGCGTCCCCAGCAGTTTAGGGTTCCCAAAAACGCAGTGTTAGCGGGATCAGCCCAGATACCTGCTAGCACCTGTGTTTTGCCCCTCCGCCCGGCCCAGCCCAGCCCACCCAAGTGCAGTATCGATCGATCACTGACACTTACAAAACACTAAACACATAACTGCAGCGTTCGCAGAGTCAGGCCTTGATCCCTGCGATCGCTAACAGTTTTTTTGGTAGCGTTTTGGTGAACTGGCAAGCACCAGCGGCCTAGTACACCCCGGTCGTAGTCAAACCAGCACTGCAGTAACACTTGGTGACGTGGCGAGTCCCATAAGTGCAGTTCAAGCTGGTGAGGTGGCAAGCACAAGTAGTGTCCCGCTGCCACCAAGAAGACAAACACAGGCCCGTCGTGCCCATAGTGCCCTTCCTGCTGCATTCGCCAATCCTAATTGGTAACCCACCACTTCTGCAGCACCCGTACTTCCCCCATTCACATCCCCAATCAAATGCAGTCGGCTGCATGAGAGGCATTTTCTTTATGTCCTCCCGAGTACCCCTACCCAACGAACCCCCCCAAAAAAGATGTTGTGTCTGCAGGAAGCGCGGATATAGGCGTGACACCCGCTATTATTGTCCCTCCTGTCAATCCTGGTCTTTGCATTGGTGAATGTTTTGAACGCTACCATTCACTAGTTGAGTATTAGCGTAGGGTACAGCATTGCACAGACTAGGACACACTTTCACAGGGTCTCCCAAGATGCCATCGCATTTTGAGAGACCCGAACCTGGAACCGGTTACAGTTACAAAAGTTAGTTACAAAAAAAGTGTCAAAAAAAATATATATATATAAAATAAAAAAAATTAGTTGTCGTTTTATTGTTCTCTCTCTCTCTATTCTCTCTCTATTGTTCTGCTCTTTTTTACTGTATTCTATTCTGCAATGTTTTATTGTTATTATGTTTTATCATGTTTGCTTTTTCAGGTATGCAATTTTTTATACTTTACCGTTTACTGTGCTTTATTGTTAACCATTTTTTTGTCTTCAGGTACGCCATTCACGACTTTGAGTGGTTATACCAGAATGATGCCTGCAGGTTTAGGTATCATCTTGGTATCATTCTTTTCAGCCAGCGGTCGGCTTTCATGTAAAAGCAATCCTAGCAGCTAATTAGCCTCTAGACTGCTTTTACAAGCCGTGGGAGGGAATGCCCCCCCCCACCGTCTTCCGTGTTTTTCTCTGGCTCTCCTGTCTCAACAGGGAACCTGAGAATGCAGCCGGTGATTCAGCCAGCTGACCATAGAGCTGATCAGAGACCAGAGTGGCTCCAAACATCTCTATGGCCTAAGAAACCGGAAGCTACGAGCATTTTATGACTTAGATTTCGCCGGATGTAAATAGCGCCATTGGGAAATTGGGGAAGCATTTTATCACACCGATCTTGGTGTGGTCAGATGCTTTGAGGGCAGAGGAGAGATCTAGGGTCTAATAGACCCCAATTTTTTCAAAAAAGAGTACCTGTCACTACCTATTGCTATCATAGGGGATATTTACATTCCCCGAGATAACAATAAAAATGATTAAAAAAAAAAAATATGAAAGGAACAGTTTAAAAATAAGATAAAAAAAGCAGAAAAATAATAAAGAAAAAAAAAAAAAAAAAAAAAAAAAAGCACCCCTGTCGCCCCCTGCTCTCGCGCTAAGGCGAACGCAATCGGCGGTCTGTCGTCAAACGTAAACAGCAATTGCACCATGCATGTGAGGTATCACCGCGAAGGTCAGATCGAGGGCAGTAATTTTTGCAGTAGACCTCCTCTGTAGATCTAAAGTGGTAACCTGTAAAGGCTTTTAAAGGCTTTTAAAAATGTATTTATTTTGTTGCCACTGCACGTTTGTGCGCAATTTTAAAGCATGTCATGTTTGGTATCCATGTACTCGGCCTAAGATCATCTTTTTTATTTCATCAAACATTTGGGCAATATAGTGTGTTTTAGTGCATTAAAATTTAAAAAAGTGTGTTTTTTCCCCAAAAAATGCGTTTGAAAAATCGCTGCGCAAATACTGTGTGAAAAAAAAAAATGAAACACCCACCATTTTAATCTGTAGGGCATTTGCTTTAAAAAAATATATAATGTTTGGGGGTTCAAAGTAATTTTTTTGCAAAAAAAAAATAACTTTTTCATGTAAACAATAAGTGTCAGAAAGGGCTTTGTCTTCAAGTGGTTAGAAGAGTGAGTGATGTGTGACATAAGCTTCTAAATGTTGTGCATAAAATGCCAGGACAGTTCAAACCCCCCCCAAATGACCCCATTTTGGAAAGTAGACACCCCAAGCTATTTGCTGAGAGGCATGTCGAGTCCATGGAATATTTTATATTGCGACACAAGTTGCGGGAAAGAGACACATTTTTTTTTTTTTTTTTTGCACAAAGTTGTCACTAAATGTTATATTGCTCAAACATGCCATGGGAATATGTGAAATTACACCCCAAAATACATTCTGCTGCTTCTCCTGAGTACGGGGATACCACATGTGTGAGACTTTTTGGGAGCCTAGCCGCGTACGGGACCCCGAAAACCAAGCACCGCCTTCAGGCTTTCTAAGGGCGTGAATTTTTGATTTCACTCTTCACTGCCTATCACAGTTTCGGAGGCCATGGAAAGCCCAGGTGGCACAAACCCCCCCCAAATGACCCCATTTTGGAAAGTAGACACCCCAAGCTATTTGCTGAGAGGTATAGTGAGTATTTTGCAGACCTCACTTTTTGTCACAAAGTTTTGAAAATTGAAAAAAGAAAAAAAAAATGTTTTTTCTTGTCTTTCTTCATTTTCAAAAACAAATGAGAGCTGCAAAATACTCACCATGCCTCTCAGCAAATAGCTTGGGGTGTCTACTTTCCAAAATGGGGTCATTTGGGGGGGTTTTGTGCCACCTGGGCATTCCATGGCCTCCGAAACTGTGATAGGCAGTGAAGAGTGAAATCAAAAATTTTCACCCTTAGAAATCCTGAAGGCGGTGATTGGTTTTCGGGGTCCCGTACGCGGCTAGGCTCCCAAAAAGTCCCACACATGTGGTATCCCCATACTCAGGAGAAGCAGCTAAATGTATTTTGGGGTGCAATTCCACATATGCCCATGGCCTGTGTGAGCAATATATCATTTAGTGACAACTTTATGCAAAAAAAAAAAAAAGTGTCACTTTCCCACAACTTGTGTCAAAATATAAAATATTCCATGGACTCAATATGCCTCTCAGCAAATAGCTTGGGGTGTCTACTTTCCAAAATGGGGTCATTTTGGGGGGTTTTGTGCCACCTGGGCATTCCATGGCCTCCGAAACTGTGATAGGTAGTGAGGAGTAAAATCAAAAATTTACACCCTTAGAAATCCTGAAGGTGGTGATTGGTTTTCGGGGCCCCGTACGCGGCTAGGCTCCCAAAAAGTCCCACACATGTGGTATCCCCATACTCAGGAGAAGCAGCTGAATGTATTTTGGGGTGCAATTCCACATAGGCCCATGGCCTGTGTGAGCAATATATCATTTAGTGACAACTTTTTGTAAATATTTATTTTTTTTTTTTGTCATTATTCAATCACTTGGGACAAAAAAAATAAATATTCAATGGGTTCAACATGCCTCCCAGCAATTTCCTTGGGGTGTCTACTTTCCAAAATGGGGTCACTTGGGGGGGTTTTGTACTGCCCTGCCATTTTAGCACCTCAAGAAATGACATAGGCAGTCATAAACTAAAAGCTGTGTAAATTACAGAAAATGTACCCTAGTTTGTAGACGCTATAACTTTTGCGTAAACCAATAAATATACGCTTATTGACATTTTTTTTACCAAAGACATGTGGCCGAATACATTTTGGCCTAAATGTATGACTAAAATTTAGTTTATTGGATTTTTTTTATAACAAAAAGTAGAAAATATCATTTTTTTTCAAAATTTTCGGTCTTTTTCCGTTTATAGCGCAAAAAATAAAAACCGCAGAGGTGATCAAATACCATCAAAAGAAAGCTCTATTTGTGGGAAGAAAAGGATGCAAATTTCGTTTGGGTACAGCATTGCATGACCACGCAATTAGCAGTTAAAGCGACGCAGTGCCAAATTGGAAAAAGACCTCTGGTCCTTAGGCAGCATAATGGTCCGGGGCTCAAGTGGTTAATGTGATGTGTAACAACCTATTGGTTAAAGAATGTGATGTAACATGTCAATATACTCAATAAAATTTTGTTTAAAAAAAAAAAAAACATGTCACGCTTTAACATTGCGCACACTCGTGTAATGGCACCAAACTTTGGTACTTAATAATCTCCATAGGCGACACTTTAAACATTTTTAGAGGTTAACAGTTTATAATTGTGCTAGAATTATTGGCTCTCACGCTAATGTTCACGACGATAACTCACATATGTAGTTTGAACGCTGTTTACATATGTAGATGCGACCTACGTATGTGTTCGCTTCTGCGTGCAAGCATGAGGGGAGGGGTGCGCTTTTTTTTTTAATTGTTTTTTTTTTTTATTTTTATTTTTACACTTTCCCTTCAAAAACTTTTTTTGATCACTTTTATTCCTACTACAAGGAATGTAAACATCCCTTGTAATAGTAATAAAGGCATGCCTGGTTCTCTTTACAGAGAGATCTGGGGTCTATAATTACCCAGAGCTCACCTCTATGCTGGAAAGCCTGAGATTAAAAAAAAAAAAAAAAAAAACATCAGGCTTCCCAGCAAAAAAAAGACAGTGTTTACATCGGTCGGCTCCGGAAGTTACGTCCGGCTTTCGAGGGTCATAGAGTTGGCCGGAGACCATTTGGTGCACGGTAAGCTCTATGATAAACTGCCGCTCCCGGCGGATTCATTCTCCAGCTCGCCGATCGCACAGGCGAGCCTGGAGAAGCACCGGAGGGCGGACGCCTGTAAAAGCAATCAAGTGGCTTTAGCAGTTTAACCACTATAATGGCTTTTGCTGTGCAGGGAATCACCTGCTGAAAAAAAGATATCTGAATGATGCCTACAGCTGCAGACATCATTCAGATATCTCCACTCAAAGTTGTGGATGTCATATGACGTCCTACGGCGGGAAGTGTTAATTAAAAAAATTTTGTTGGTAGTAGCATTACTGCCATTGTTATTAATAAAGATTCCACATTAAATGGAGTTTTAGGGTACATTATAACAGAGTTTGCTTTCTTTTCCCTTATATTTTTCAAATTGACTCCCTTAACATAGCTGTGGAATAAAATTTTTGGGGCCTACATCAATATATTTTTTTCATAAATACATAGAACCCCTAGAAACGTATGCACACAAAGGCAAGGGGTTGAAAAACGTATAAAACAATAGAGATATCGAAGTGCATTGTATGGGACTTAGGAAACCGCACTTTCCAGGGGGAAAGCACATGCAGTATAAATATACAAAATACAAGAAATCTTGACTGAAAAATGTACCCCTATTCATTCACGTTAAATACATTGTTTTGGTAAATTAGATCACTCTATTATTTTATTAAAGAAAACTTAAAAAAAAAATGTGTAAAGAAAGTTGCTTTAAAAAGATTAGGAAAGGCTTTTGGTTTCCTTTTCACAGTTCATATATTAAGTATATGGATGAAGGAAGGTTGTGCGCAGGGGTTGTTGCCTGGAGCTATAGGTGTATAGTGGCTGGCATAATCTCTGACTGCATTAAATGTGATTTGGGAGTAGGGAATTAAATTGATTTTTTTCCTCTATACAGGATAGGAGCTACTGCAAAATGTTCTGATATTTTCATCATATTAGAGCAGCACAAAAAAAAAAATAAAATAAAAAATCTACAGTAAAATCAGCATAAAATGCGAATCTCCAGAGTCAATAAAAATTTGAGAAGAATTAATACGTTCTTAATTATTTACTAATGATTTGTGGAAGATGGTGATTCTAATTCTACACAGGATTTTCAACCATTTGTAACTATTGTGATTAGTACACATGGACATTCTCGGTACTCCATGAACCAAAACAACAATTTATATAATAAAATATAATTCTATTACAAAAGTAATCTTATAAAAAAAAAAAAAATCAAACATACATCAATATGAACAATTAAAATATGCACTAAATTCCCTCAACTTATGCAGAGTCTTTCCCTTCACAGTACACTTCAAACTGTAGATAGAAACACAGCAAGATAAAGGGAAACAGAATCTCCAAACACAATATAATCCTCTACATATTTGGCAGTCTGGGCCGCTTCTCCAAATTTTATCTAAATGGACAAAAGCACATCAAAATGAACAATCAATACAAAAAAAAGCAAAAACCAGGCTGAGTGTTGGCGTTTACCCACAAAGAAATGACATGGAGCCACATGCAAAACCCCAGACCCTGGGTGAAACCCATTTCCAGGGTAGAGGCCTGTTATGACCTTACACTAACAGTGAATATATTTGGTGAGTATAGTTTGTCTTCTGTAAGTAAAGCCATACTTTACTGGCCAGTTCAGGAGGGACTGGCCGAGATTCAGATCATGTATGGGCAGATTGATTGTATCCAAGTTGATCGATTGATTAACTTGAGTACAACTAGCCTGTCGGATTTTACATAAGATTATTGCTAGTGGCTGTTATAGCCCCTAGCAATAATCACTGTGTTCTCCCAGTGGGGACGGCTCCCCCCTCCAGAAGAACACAATGGCTCTGTGGGAGGGATTCCCCCATCAACGCTGACTGTGTTAATGGGGGAATTGAGCTATTCTCTTTTCTGCAACCACAGAAAATCACTCCATCTATGGCCAGCTTAAGTCACTGGCTCAATATGAATGTGCAATGGCTTTATTGACATCCTCTTATTAATTTACATGCCCCTGTTCAGGTTAATATTTTTGCACTTTGTTCTCTTGAGACAAGCACGCTCCCACATCTGCCCCTGGAGATGGGTTCCACCTGGGTTCTGGGGTTGAGTTGTCATGTGGCTCCATGTCATCCCATTGTGGGCAAGTCCTGGTGCTTAGCCTGTTTTTTGCTATTATTACATGTATATGTATTTTCTATATCTTTTCTATAGCTTTTGTGTACTTTTTGTATTGATTGTTAATTTAGATGTGCTGCCCACCGAAGAAGTGGCCTTGACCGCAATACAGGTAGAGGATAATATTCTGTGTGTAGATTTTGTTTCCCTTTATTCCCTTTATCTGGCTGTGTTGCTATCTACAGTTTGGGATTTATATACAGTGGGGACGGAAAGTATTCAGACCCCCTTAATTTTTTCACTCTTTGTTATATTGCAGCCATTTGCTAAAATTATTTAAGTTCATTTTTTTCCTCATTAATGTACACACAGCACCCCATATTGACAGAAAAACACAGAATTGTTGACATTTTTGCAGATTTATTAAAAAAGAAAAACTTTCCTAAGTATTCAGACCCTTTGCTCAGTATTTAGTAGAAGCACCCTTTTGATCTAATACAGCCATGAGTCTTTTTGGGAAAGATGCAACAAGTTTTTCATACCTGGATTTCGGTATCCTCTGTCATTCCTCCTTGCAGAGCTTCTCCAGTTCTGTCAGGTTGGATGGTAAACGTTGGTGGACAGACATTTTTAGGTCTTTCCAGAGATGCTTAATAGGGTTTAAGTCAGGGCTCTGACTGGGCCATTCAAGAACAGTCATGGAGTTGTTGTGAAGCCACTCCTTTGTTATTTTAGCTGTGTGCTTCGGGTCATTGTCTTGTTGGAAGGTAAATCTTCGGCCCAGTCTGAGGTCCTGAGCACTCTGGAGAAGGTTTTCGTCCAGGATATCCCTGTACTTGGCCGCATTTATCTTTCCCTCGATTGCAACCAGTCATCCTGTCCCTGCAGCTGAAAAACACCCCCACAGCATGATGCTGCCACCACCATGCTTCACTGTTGGGACTGTATTGGACAGGTGATGAGCAGTGCCTGGTTTTCTCCACACATACTGCTTAGAATTAAGGCCAAAAAGTTCTATCTTGGTCTCATCAGACCAAAGAATCTTATTTCTCACCATTTTGGAGTCTTTCAGGTGTTTTTTTTAGCAAACTCCATACGGGCTTTCATGTGTCTTGCACTGAGGATAGGTTTCTGTCTGGCCACTCTGCAAAAAAAGCCCTGACTGGTGGAGGGCTGTAGTGATGGTTGACTTTCTACAACAGTGGTTCTCAACTCCAGTCCTCGGGACCCACCAACAGGCCAGATTTTAAGTATTACCTTGTGGAGTTGCAGACTAGAAAACTGCAATCACTGAGCAGCAAGTGATATCACCTGTGATGTATTTCAGCTATCTTGCAAACCTGGCCTGTTGGTGGGTCCTGAGGACTGGAGTTGAGAACCACTGTTCTACAACTTTCTCCCATCTCCCGACTGCATCTCTGGAGCTCAGCCACAGTGATCTTTGGATTCTTCTTTACCTCTCTCACCAAGGCTCTTCTCCCCCGATAGCTCCGTTTGGCCGGAAGACCAGCTCTAGAAAGGGTTCTGGTCATCCCAAATGTCTTCCATTTAAGGATTATGGAGGCCACTGTGCTCTTAGGAACCTTAAGTGCAGCAGAAATTTAATTGTAACCTTGGCCAGATCTTTGCCTTGCCACAGTTCTGTCTCTGAGCTCTTCAGGCAGTTCCTTTTGACCTCATGATTCTCATTTGCTCTGACATGCACTGTGAGCTGTAAGGTCTTATATAGACAGGTGTGTGGCTTTCCTAATCGAGTCCAATCAGTATAATCAAACACAGCTGGACTCAAATGAAGGTGTAGAACCAGCTCAAGGATGGTCTGAAGAAATGGACAGCACCTGAGTTAAATATATGAGTGTCACAGCAAAGGGTCTGAATACGTGATATTTCACTTTTTCTTTTTTAAGAAATCTGCAAAAATGTCAACAATTCTGTGTTTTTCTGTCAATATGGGGTGCTGTGTGTACATTAATGAGGAAAAAATGAACTTAAATGATTTTAGCAAATGGCTGCAATGTAACAAAGAGTGAAAAATTTAAGGGGGTCTGAATACCTTCCATCCCCACTGTATGTTTACATACAGTATACATGTGTCAAAGGAAACATTCCCCATAACTTGAGGGGATATATTGCTTATTTTTGTATATTGTTATTAGCAAGTTTCACTAGTGAAATTATCTTTGCCTGTGCAGCCAAGTTCTTACTTGTGTATTCTGTAATTCATAGTTTGTTTTTATTTTTAAGAATGATGCTGCCAATTAAAGATTATTAAATTGTAAATTTTGAAAGTACAACTGAACTTCTCATTGTAATAAGCTAAATTCATTTAGGATGCAATAAATAAAAGGTGGGGACAGCCTTACAATTCATTTTCTTTGAAAGCAGGCAATGTCTGTGTAGAAAATCCTGTCCCCCGCCTGTAGAGAAAGATCCTTGCTTTCTGTTTCCAAGAAATGATCATTGCAGAGGTCTGACACTCCGTGCTGAGTCACAGCTAGAGTTTTTCAATTAGCAAGAAGCATAAACTGATCGCTGAACTGACACAGCAGCGGGGTGTGTTAGACCTCTGCAGAGAGACCACTGCTGCTTCTTTACAGGGAGCAAGGGTCCTTCTTTACAACATACTGGTAAAAAACAGGTTTTTCTACTCATGCTGTGGGTGCTTTCAATAAAATGAACTGCATGACTTTGCATCTGGGATTTATTTAGCGTTAAATTGAAAGGTCAGTTAGGCTTTAATATAACTCTTATATCCTGTACACACGATAGGATTTTCCAACAACAAATGTTGGATGTGAGCTTGTTGTCAGAAAGTCCGACTGTGTTTATGCTCCATAGAACATTTGTTGGCGGAATTTCCGCCAACAAATGTTTAAGAGCAGGTTCTCAAATTTTCCGACAACAAGACTTGTCGGAAATTCTGAGCGTGTGTACACAATTCCGACGCACAAAAGTCCACGCATGCTCGGAATCAAGCAGAAGAGCCACACTGGCTATTGAACGATGTTCGGTGGCTCGGTTCTCAGTGCAGAGACAGCAGGGGACAGCTGCAGCATCGGTCTGATGCTGCATCCACCTAGGTAAGTATGAATAGGAAATAAAAAAAAACATACTTCTCTTTTAAATGTACCAATGAGAAAGGTTGTCACATAACACTTACAGTATGTATAAATATAAAAACCTGTTTGTATCAAAATCTTTTATTTAGTGAATGACATAAAATAATAACGTAGCGCCCTCTTCTGGTTAAGATGCTAGGTAAATTTAGTTTTTGGCTTCATTGTAATGAATGGAGCAGTGATTGATTGTGTAAGTCTGTTCAGGATTTCCCCAACAGAGAGTTTAATTGCTCCCACCTACCTCCCAAAGAAGTTTCCAGTGCATAGGCCTAGGAGATTTAAATGATCAGTAGAATCATTGCCCCCGCCAATCCCTGGAAGGAGGCATCCATAAGGTGAATGGAGAGGTGATCAATGTGCAGAAGGCCTGAACAGAGTGTTCTTTCCCTCTAGGAAAGGTGCCAGTTTTCCTTGAAGGCTTTTGCCCCTGGGAGACAGCCAGAGGAAAGCTGCAGTCTGGGCCTTAGCGGCTGCTCGACTGGGACCTGGAGGAGATTGCTTGAGCAATATATTTGCTACAGGGTGCTGAACTGACATTATGGGTCTGGAGAAGGTCCTTATTATCTCATTTCATCAAAAAGAACATGCGCTCAGTTGAAGATCCCCATCCCCATAAATTTAGTATACAAACAAGAAAGAAGGGTTGGAACTTTACAAGTGCTGAAACCTCCTCCTAGAATAATTTGCCATACAATAACATAATTTTAAAATTTACTTTTTATTATGTACCATAAAAAACACTACACTAATGAGTGTGATGAATTTTTCTTGTTTTTAAGAGGTGTCCATTTATATATAATGTAAAAATAAAATTGGCAAGTGTATCCTTGTTAATATAGTGCCACATGGAAAAATTGTTAGAAACAAAATGAATACCCTCTAAGCGGACTTTATAGGCACTTATGTATTTAAGAGAAATATATAGAAAATGTGTATATTTAGTAGCAAACAGTATTTATTTAGCAAAATAAGTTTAAAAACATTTTCACATAAACAGAAACATGGAATGCATACAAATCTGTGTCCAGAAACACCATAATCCAAGCATAACGCCCAGTATTGTCCTTCACCCGACGCGTTTCAATTTACTTCCTTTCCTCAGGGGTATTTTGTTAGGAAACAGATTGTACGTATATACTAGGGTGGTGTCACAGATGAACATTCCATTGAACTATCTTTAAAATCAGGGCGAGTGCAAAAAGGACTGTGTCTCAAAAGTTGCATTTCAGTAGCACCTTAGCGATTGTATATTCCTCGGTGTTGGGCATGCATCGACAGTCAATCCAGTACGTGTATGAACTTTATATATGTCAAAATAAATCTAGTGTATATTTATACACATCTATATTAAACTCCCTTTAGGCTGTGCATTTAATGACAGGATCAAACAAACAGGAATATGTATGACTAATCAAGGTGAGATGGCACTGTGTGACAATTACAGCCCTGGTCCAATGGAAAAGAGATGTAATGACTGAAAGCAATCTCTTTCATGAATAGCAATCTAGAGATCTACAACAGCCTGGAAGAGTTGTGACTGGCAGCATTGAGACTATTAGTACTAACTGTATTTTTTTTTTTTTTGTGTTCACAGATAATTACTTCATCTGGTTGCAGTTTCAAAAAGCTTTATTGTCAATCATATGTAAGACGCCGGCCCTCTCTGCCTGCACTGACTGCCCGTTCTGGTCTCTCATTATCTGTTGCTATACCTAGCCCACTCTAATGTTGCTAATTGAATTTATAGCAAAATACTATACTTTTTCTGAATATTAGTATTTTATTACGCGTGTTTATGAAATGTATTTGATAAATATTATAATTTAGATATAAATATTCAAAAATGAAATTATGGTTTAATAAGGGAGAACTTTTTTTCACCTTATAAAACCGAAAGTTGTTTAAGGAGAGGAATTGTTGAAATAACTTAAAGTGAATCTAGCATTAGATAGTCAGCTGCTCATTAGCCTGCTGCGGGTAGGAGGAAGCATATTTTTAGTGTTCTTTTCCCTTAACAATGTCTTTTTCTCTTTTCTCTACAGATGGATGGACCCATCTGTGTTCAGGCACTATTCAGGGTCAGCAGCTACTTCCTGGGCTGAGATGCTTGCTCAAACTTGATACAATTATTACATCCTGGTGCCTGTGCAGTACCTGGCTGTGTTAACAAATTTCTGACCCAGATCAGCCAATTGTCGTGTAGTCTCACTTTGTGACTTGTTACAATGTATAATCATTCACTTGGGGAGAGGAGACTGAAGCTTTGTTTCCTCCTGCCTGCAGCAGGCTAAAGACATAATTTCTAAACAAAACCAAAGAAATTCCCAGCTCAACTTACCGACCAGCCTGCTAACCAACCAAATTGTCCTGTCTAACAGTGTGCGTTAAAAACAGGAGTTTAGTCAGCACACATTTGCAAATACATGCATAAGCTACAGAGTCCTGTCAAGGCACCCAGTATTATCTATAGTCCTAACTCTAAATTTTGAGAGCCTCCACAGTGGAAGCACATACATTATAATGGATAGGCAGAAGGCAGGTGAGCCTGGAGCGAGCCCCCCCTCCTTAAAGGCACAGGGGAATTTGGAGACCCAGCATATAGCACCATGGCAGCAAAGGTGTCCAGTACATCCCTTCACTAATAATTTCAGCCTAGGCAAAGTGACTTGACATTTGCTACAGAGTCCTATCAAGGCACCCCAGTATTATCTGTAGTCCTTTTTTTTTTCTCTCTTTTTTTTTTCTACGGTTAATTACAAAGAAGGTAACGTGTGCTTAGCCCCTGGAGCCAGGGCCTCCATATCTTAATGAATTTATTGTAATTTCCTTTCTTAGTATATACCGTCTTTTCTGTCCAGACCAAGGAATCCATTGTCCTAAGCCATTCCCCTAGAGTTGGTGGTGTTGCTGAAAGTCAGGATTGCGCTATCAGTTTTCTCGCCTGGTATAGACACCTTATTATAGCAGTAGTCATATTGGGGTTCCCCATGTTACCTCTTACCAACCCTAAGATACACACCTTAGCGTCCATACCTAGTTTAACTTTAAACCTATAGTTTATTGTTCCAACCACTTCCGGACAGTATCTTACTAGTTTTGGACACCTCCATACCATATGTATGAGATCTCCTGTCTTTAAACACCTAGGACATTTGTCGTCTGGTCTGCGACCGAACCTATACAGCCTCCTGGGAGTATAGTATGCTCTATGCAGAAGGAGGAGGTGCGAGGCCTTCTGTGACGGAGAGACGGACACCATCGGCCCAAGTTCCAGTATTCTTTTCCACTGGATGTCCGTCAACACCCCCACATCCGCCTCCCACCTCTCCCTAGGGCCAGGAGTTGCTCGCTGGGCTACCATTTTATCCATTAGCTGCTCATACACATCTGCGATCAGTCCCTTAGTATTTGTTGCTTTGACTATTTTATTAAGGAGTGGTGTTTTACACCACACCATAGGGCAGGTCCTGAATTGAGTGTTTAGTGCATGCCGGATCTGCAGGTAGCTGTAAAATGTATTGTACGGTACTCCATATTCTGATCTCAACTCTATAAAGGATCTTAAGTTATAATCTCTATACAGATGAGCTAGTCTGTGTATTCCATGGCATTCCCAGATGAGGTTCCTTTCAATAGACAGTAACTCCCGCAGGGATTTATTAAACCAAATAGGTGAGAATTCGGTGATGCCCCTATACCCCATGGTCTTCTTAACTATCTGCCAGATTTTAGTTACTAATTTATATGTTGGCAGCTTTCTCTGAAGCGAACCCGCTTCTAGTGCTTCCACCAAGAACTTATGCGGATTACCTTCTAACATTATTTTATTGCTGGCGCGTGTATCGCCCGGGGGTTCGCACCCCCCAATGTGCTGTAGTTGGGCGGCTAAATAATAGCCATAAGGGTGAGGGATTGCCAGTCCTCCTTCCCAAGTGGGTCGCTGCAATGCCTGTAGACTGATCCTGGCCTGGCCCTTTTTCCAAATTAACTCCCTAAATAAAGAATTTATTTTCAAGAACCATTTTCTCCCGATCCATACCGGGGAGTTATGGAGAATATATAGCAACTGTGGCAACCATATCATTCTAATCAGGTTCGATCGTCCTGCCAAAGATAGGGGAAGCCGGCACCAGATGTCACATTTTTTTAAAAATTTTACAAGCAAGGGGGTCAAGTTGTCTTGGATGTAATGGTTGGGATCATTAGTCATTACTATTCCCAGATACCTTAACTTATCTGTTATATTTAACCCAGGAATACCGTCAGGAGGGGTACTAGTAGCTGAGTCAAGCTGTAAAAGCAATGATTTCTCCCAATTAATTACAAGGCCCGAGATCCTCCCAAATCCTTCTACCAGTTGCATCATTTTTTTCAAGGATGGTCCCGTGTCTCCCAGAAAAACCAAGACGTCATCTGCGTAAAGCACAATTCTTTCCTCACCACCTTTCCTCCTAAAGCCCCGTAGCCCCGTTGACCTTCTTATAGCTTCCGCCAGTGGCTCCATTGCTAGAGCGAATAGGAGGGGTGATAGTGGACACCCCTGCCTTGTGCCCCTTTCAAGCGTTAAACTATCTGAATACTCATCATTAACCTTTAGTTTAGCTGTTGGGTAGCTATACAAGATTTTCACCCAGTTAATAAATGAAGGGCCAAACCCAAATCTCTCCATTATCCCCCAGAGATATCCCCATTCAAGGCTGTCAAATGCCTTGGCTATATCCAGGGACATGACAGCTCTGTGGTCCTTACCCTCCACTGGGGTCTGAAAGTTCAAGTATGCCCTTCTAATATTTACACTAGTGGACCTATGGGGGATGAACCCTGCCTGGTCCGGATGTACCAGGTTGGTGATGCATTTACTTAACCTGATTGCTAGCACCTTTGCTAGGATTTTAATGTCCGAGCAAAGTAGCGAAATCGGCCTGTATGAGGATACATCCAGTTGGTCCTTCCCTTCCTTTTGTATAAATATAATATTAGATTCTGTCATTGAGGCAGGTAATCCACCATCTATAGCCGCCTCTTCTAGTGTCCTCAAGAGGGTGGGGAGCAGAACCTCCCCATAATATTTATATATCTCCAGGGGGAGTCCATCTGGACCCGGGGACTTATGGTTGGGCATATCTGCCACAGCACTCTTTAACTCTTCTAGTGTTATAGGGGATTCTAGGTTAGCTTTATCTATTGTAGAGAGGATCGGTAATTCAAGTCCCTCCAGGAATCTATCCATCTCTCCCCTTACTGTAACCTGCTTTGATTTGTATAGAGTACTATAAAAATCAAAAAATATCTCCTTGACTTTCACAGGGTCGGCTGTAATTTCCCCATTTAGGGACCTAATCGCAGAGATTGTTGAGGATGGAGAATTAGTGCTTGCCAATAGAGCCAGCATTCGGCCCACTCTTTCCCCCTCCTCAAAACACCTCTGTCTCTGAAAAAGTCTTCTGTTCTCAGCGTTTCTAATTGTTACTGCTTTGTATTCCTGTTGCTTCCTGGTCCATAACTCCCTTGTCCCTGGGTTGGGGTCCAGCACGTATTGTCTTTCCAACTCCATAACCTCGTTTCTAATGCGTTCACCTTGCGTTCTTGTTTTCCTCTTCACCCTCGTTATATGCTGGATTAGGAGTCCCCTAAGAAAGGCCTTTAAGGAGTCCCAGACCACCCCCCCCCTGACGCTGTGCCTGAATTGTATTTTATAAACTCTTTTAAACTAGTGGATATTTCTTCCGTGCTCCCTATTACCTCCAACCATACTGGATTTACTGTCCAGGGTCTCTGTATTTGTCTATCGTGGATGTACACTGCTAGTTTCAGAGGCGAGTGGTCTGATATCCCTCTTGGGCCGTATTCTATCTTATGCACTAGGGGGTGCGCTTCTTTATTGCCTATAGCTAGGTCTATGCGGGATAATGTGCGATGCGTCCCTGAGTAACAAGAATATTGCCTGTCATTTGGGTTACGGATTCTCCAGCGATCGCACCACCCAATCTCCTCTAGGAACTGAGCAAGCCTACCCTCCTTTGCCCTTTCTGTCCAGGCACCAGGTGGAAGCCTGTCTTGACGACTGTCAAGGACTGCATTGAAGTCCCCGAACAAAATCAGCGGGGTGCCTATCTTGTTCTCCATATAATCCAGCAGGCAGTGTAAAATTTCCAACTTGAATGGGGGGGGGGGGATATATATATTTGCTATGACAAATGCTCTACCCTCTATCAGGCAATGTAAGAAAATGTAGCAACCCAGTGTGTAAACGCCACCCCTTTTTTAACCAAAATATTCACTCCCCTTGCGTAGGAGGAGTAAACTGAGTGGAATTGCGTTTGAAATCTCCTGCCCCCAATTTGTGACTTAGACTCATTCGTCAGGTGCGTCTCCTGCAGGCAAATCAGTTCAACACAGTGGGATTCCAGTTCTGAAAATACGGCAACTCTTTTGACAGGATCACCCATGCCCCTAACATTCCATGAGCTTATACCAACTGTGCTAGACATCAAAAAGAAAATTAAAAAAAAATTTTGATAAAAAGAGCAACCCAAAAAACAAGGGGCCTAAAAAAAGACCCAGCAGAAACATACAAAATTAGAGACAGAAAGGGGGGTAGCCCCAGGACAGCCATCTTATGCAATATAGAATATAAACCACTCTTTTGCCCAAGCCACCTAGTCAAACATAACAAGCTTCTTACTTTAAGATTTGTCATTTGCTTTAACTTATCTGTGGTTTCTAAATCAACAAACAGTGCTATTACTATGATCAGAGGTGTGAGGGGCGAGGGGGGAGCCACTACTTCCCCCCCCTCGCCCCCCCGACCCCCAAAATTCCATTTCTTACCTTGTGCATGTGTAAATAACTCAAACCCTTATGTAATTTTTTACCCTTATCCCCCCCCCCGCTTCAGTTTAACGTAGTGCTTGAATCCCACATAGGGGATAATTAACCCTTTACCCAGTGACCCCTCCCTTCCCCTCCCATGCCTGATTCGGCTAGCCCTGGAGGCCTTTATTGTGACCCTTGTGCACCCTACAACCCAACCCCACCCCTTATTTAACATTTAATAATTCAACATTTTTATTTTTTTTTAAATTCCCAGCTCTATAAGTTCTTTTTGTTATCCTCCAACCATACTGTGGCCCTGTCAGCTGCATCAAAAAATGAACTGTCCCTAAAGCCTCTACGCGTAAACGCACTGGGTATAACAGTGCGTATGAAATTTTATGAGACCGTAGAGCACGTTTCACATCCATGAATCCTGCCCTTCTTTTTTGCAAGTCCGGAGAGTAGTCAGGATAAAATGAAATCCTAATGCCGTTGTAAAGAATTTCTCCCTTCTCTCTGGATTTTTGCATTAGTGTCACCTTGTCCTTGTAGCAAAATAACTTGATAATCATTGGTCTAGGGCGGCCCCCCCGATGCAATGGGCCTAGTAGGGATTCAGTGCGCTCTCTCAACAGCGAAAAAAGGTGAAAAAATATCAGTCCCGAAAAGCCCCTTGAGCCAATTTTCCATAAATACCTCAGGGCGGGGCCCTCGCTTCCCTCTGGGAGACCCATCACCCTAACATTGCATCTGCACATCCTATTTTCTATTTCATCCATTTTACTTCTATATATTTCAAACTGCGCTTGCATGTTCTTAAATTTTCGTTGGATATACTGTATCCTCAACTTGGCTCAGTCTTTCCTCTATAAGGGTGGTCCTCTCTAACACTTTCTGAAGCTCCTGGCCCATAGAGCGTAGTTCTTCCTTGAGGCCCCTAAGTTGGTTGCACAGATCATTCAGGGATCCCTTACATGCGTTCACTGCGGCCAGTACCTCCTTTAATGTGGGCTCAGGTTCGCCAACTGTGCTTAAGTCAGAGGAGGCACCGTTAGTGAGTGCCATACCTTTCTCCAAAGAAACTAACTCAGGGCTTTTTTTATTTGTTGTTTTAGTGCTAGCTGGTAATGCAACTGAAGCTGCTGACATTCTACCCACGCTCTTTCTATCCCCAGCCAATCCTGTCTGTGTCTTCTCGTGGGGTAATTGGTTGCTTTTAGCAGGAGAATGCGAAGGGGTGTGTGCGTATTTTTCTAACTTTGCTGCTGCTGTAGCTGCTGTAGATGCCGGTACCGCTACGTTCCCCTTTTCCTTAGAGGAGCGGGTAGGCTGTGCTGCTGAACTCTCCTGTGGCTGTTGGGGGTCCTCGCCCTTCCTCCTGGTCATCATTGGGGTATAATACAATGACAAGGTAGAATTTCAACAGTTCCTTTTGCCCAATTTAGTATTCCTGTGTGTTACTACTGTCACCCCTTTATATCCCGCTTACTAAGATAAGTATGGCGTTTGCAGTCCGCAGTTGTTACTTGACTTCTGCACTCCTTAGCAAGTATTTCCTTTTTCTTTCTTTTCTCCTTCTCCTTCTTTCCCTTCCCCTGCTTTACACTTTTATGCTTCTCCTCTTCTGCTGTGTACTATCAGCAAAGTGCTACATAAGCCCGCCTTTATTACTCCTGGTCTTCCTGAGCTATAATAAGCTATAACCAGATACCCTCGTACCTGTCTTGGAGTATTCAAGGGCTGTGCGCCCTCCTTGCATACGCTCTTGGCGTCCGCCGCTGCTGTAGCAGGGGGGGTCAGATCGCTTGGCTAGCGCGTCCGATCTTCCGACTCGTGGCTGAGTCACGTGGGTTTTTCCCCGGCTCTCGCGAGAGTCCCGGCCGTTGCCGGGTTATGGAGCAGGACAGCACCAGGAAGGTATGGGCGGCATGGATTGAGCCGAATGCGCAGCAGCACGGTAACACAGTGATGAGCCGACACTCCGTATCGGCTTCAAGCACCAGCGTCCTCTGCTCTACGCCACCTCTCTCACAGGTGGGACACAATCAACCAGACAGAATAATCACGGCGAGGGCTGAGTACTCGTGCTGTATTAGGCAAGCATTATGCTGGGTACAATTGCTGGGGAAGGGGCTGGCAGCATGGAAGCCGGAGCAAGGAGAGAGCTCACTCACGCCCGTTCACACCAGCATCCGGTCACTTGGGGAGAGGAGACTGAAGCTATGTTTCCTCCTGCCTGCAGCAGGCTAATGATATAATTTCAAAACAAAACCAAAGAAATTCCCAGCTCAACTTACCGACCAGCCTTCTAACCAACCAAATTGTCCTGTCTAACAGTGTGCGTTAAAAACAGGGGTTTAGTCAGCACAGATTTGCAAATACATGCATAAGCTACAGAGTCCTGTCAAGGCACCCAGTATTATCTGTAGTCCTAACTCTAAATTTTGAGAGCCTCCACAGTGGAAGCACATACATTATAATGGATAGGCAGAAGGCAGGTGAGCCTGGAGGGAGCCCTCCCCTCCTTAAAGGCACAGGGGCGCACTGGACACCCAGCATATAACATCATGGCAGCAAAGGTGTCCAGCTCATCCTCTCACCAATATTTCAACAGTACAAACAAATGGCCACTGCCCTCACCTATAACTGGTCTTTGCAGCAATGAGCACATGGAAGCGCAACACATGCAAAACAAAACCAGAGAAATTCCAGGGCTCAACTTACTGAACAGCCTGCTAACCAACTGAATTGTCCTGTCTAAAAGCATGTGTTAAAAATAGGGGTTTAGTTTGCACAAATTTTCAAATACATGCAAAAGCTACAGAGCCCCATTAAAGCACCTCAGAATTTTGTGTAGTCCTAACTCTAAATTTTGAGAGCCTCCACAGTGGAAGCACATACATTATAATGGATAGGCAGAAGGCAGGTGAGCCTGGAGCAAGCCCCCCCCCTCCTTAAAGGCACAGGAGAGTCTGGAGAACCAGCATATAGAACCATGGCAGCAAAGGTGTCCAGTCCCCTCACTAATAATTTCAGCCTAGGCAAAGTCACTTGATTTAGCTCAAGGACTACTATAAGTTAAAAAATGTACAGCTTTTGCTGTATATCGTCAGATATTAATGTAGACCTGTAAGGTTACTGTAGGGTCTTTTTTAATGTATATTATTAACAGTTGTCCCCACTTGTGTGCAGTGGGAAGGACATTCACTATATTATATTGAATGGCACAACAAAGATAAAAAGCTTTGTGTATCTGAATGTCAGCATTAGCTAGCCATAGATGCCAGAGAACTGTCAAGCATGCCATCACAATCTGATCATCTCACAATGTCTCCTGTGCCAACCCTAAACAAAACGTTTTGGTTATACAAGTGTTCCTGTTTAGAATATAGAGGTGGGAGGGGAAAGTGCTGGAGAGACAAGATTTTCCAAATTGTCAGCTCTCTTTCTGCCTTAAGAATTGTAATGTACAATCATCTGGGTCTGCACCCAATCAGCAGATATTTGGAATCAGCCACATGAGAAGATTGTCATCTAAATTAAATAGACACCTGCACAATAGCCAGCAATTGCATTAAAACTTAAATGGTTGGTTTGAATGTGTTGACTTCAGAAATATAATTTCACTTCTCTGTATTTACAGTTTGATGCAAAAGACACAAAGAATGTGTTGAAAAGCTCATTTGTTGAAATGGTTGCAGTAGATCATAAAATACATCATGTGTTGATTAAACTCATACAGTGGAAACTACATACTTATGAAAAATGGTGGAACATTAGTTCTGTTATAGATGGAATGCTGAAATAGATACAGTGATAGATATGTATATATGTAAAACAAATTAAATCAATAAAGCAGACTAAATGAAAAAAATGGTTTGTGTCAAAAGTTCATCTAGTGTTAAAATTGTAGTATTGATCAATGGGGTTATAAATCATGTGGGTGAAGCATGCAGATGGTAGTGCAGATGTGTTTAGTGGTAGTAGTAAATCAGTGCCCTAGATGTCACAAGTAGAAATAGAAATATTACTGTTAAGGAGACACTCAGGTCACATTAAAAAAAAAGAAGAAAAATGTGACTTATAAGAAATTGGGGTTAATTTACTAAAGCAGAAGAGGCTGCTCACAAATTATATGTTCATTTTGCAATATGAATGTTAGAATATAACATAAAGCTATATTTATTCTGAATACCCAATCATGTGCAGGGGAAACAAAAAAATATATATATCTTTTTTGAAAAGAAATTGTTGGCTATGGATAGAAGCCCATGAAATGAAATTGTGGCCCCCAACATCTCCAGATGCTGATGTGGACCTTAGATCGAGGGGGACTTTAACTAAAACAAAAATAGAAAAAACAATAGAAGCTGCAAACCATGGATCACCTGCATATGATGCTTTACTTAGTGAAACATAGTGACCATTTGTGCACTGCAGCCATGACGGGTAGGCCCAGAGTAAGAGAAAATGTGGACCCAGAACAAAATAATCTAAAACAATAGATTTAACAAACAATAGCAATTAGAGTCAAGTGGGAGTAGACTGATAAGGAGGGGCTTCAAAAAGAGTCGGATCAGAGTGCTTCAAGCCCAAATGGTGTTCTGCACAGTACAAGAGAACTTAACCCTATGCTCCTATGTAGATTGATATTATGAAAGTCACATCAGCCAGAAAGCAGTTTGGAGTCTTTGGAGGTGGTTAATTTGGTGTTTGTGTGAAATATTTAGGAACTCACCTTTAATATGGTGAGTTCAATTTCACTGCAGTCAACAGGTAAATGACCTGTGATTTTTAGGATCAGGATGTATCTGTGGTTAGTTTGCAAATTGTGCCCATGTGTTGTGGTTGTATAGTATAATATATTTAAGTGGTTTCACAGAGTCATAGACTATGGGGGAGATTTACTAAAACTGGTGCACGCAAAGTCTGGAGCAGCTGTGCACGGTAACTAATCAGCTTCTAAGTTCAGCTTGTTTGATGAAGCTTTGACAATAAAACCAGAAAGCTGATTGGTTGCTATGCAGAGCTGCACCAGATTCTGGGTGCACAAGTTTTAGTGAATTAACCCCTATGTTTGTTCTTAGTACCTTCAAAGCGCTTCAACCTTAAAGGGGTTGTAAAACCTTGAGGTTTTTCACCTTAATGCATTCTTTGCATTAAGGTGAAAAACCTTCTGTAGTGCAGCAGCCCCCTTTTTACTTACCTGAACCCGATCTTTCCAGTGATGAAAATGAGCCCAGCAGCTCCAAGCGCTGTCTCGGGTCCTCATTGGATAGATTGATAGCAGTAGCAGCCTTTGGCTCCCGCTGCTGTCAATCAAATCCAGTGACACGGGAGCCGGGGCGGGGGCCGAGTCCTGCTGTCTGTGTCAATGGACGCAGCAGCAGGACTCGGGAGCGCACTCGCACGGGTGCCCCCTTGGAATGCGGGTCTCCGAGAGGGCACTCGTTGTGAGGAGGAGCCAGGAGCGACGCTGGGGAAACCCAGAAGAGGAGGATCATGGGGCCATTCTGTTCAAAACCCTTGCACAGAGGAGGTAATTATACCGTGATTGTTAATTAAAAATAAAAAAAACACAAACCTTTACAACCCCTTTAACCTGTACTACAGTTCTATTATTTTGTAAAAGAAATACATTTAAAAAATCTTTGTAATAAAAAGCTGTTATGGCTATTAAATTCCATTTCAGGTGTGGACTGGTTATTTACAGGGAATGTCACAGCATGGCATAGAAGTGGAGTAGGAGGTTGACTGGGTATATCTGTTCTAACCTAGTCAAGATCTTTCAGGGACACAATTGAAGGAACACCATCATCATTGGAAGGTTAAAAAGAATATCGCAAAATATGTAAAAAAGAAAATCAAGCCCACAAAAATAAAAAATGAAGGACAGATTGCAAAAGATTGTAAAATGAGCGCCATATTATTCTTTACTATACTAACAGTAAAATGGTAGGTCTGAGCATGTAGGGGCTCAAAGTTGGTGTCTAGACACAGAGAGACGGCTTATATCCACATATGATTAAAGAGACGAGCTCTGTTTTTTTTTAAGCCATTGTTTCTGAATTTTTTTTTAGAAATAAAACTAAAAAATGTTATAGTTCAGTCAAAATATATATATGACCACAGAAATTTAATTAAACAGGTTTGTGGAAAGTAAGAAAAGATCAAGTCCATCAGAAAAAAAAAGTCCTCCATCAGCAAAAACAGGTCATGTCCATAGGTGGATTAAACCAAAAATCCTTAACAAGATTGGGGAAATCTACAAATAACACATAAACAAATAAAAAGAGCACACGCTAAGTACAGTAGAGTTGAAAGCTTTAATGTTAAAATCAAATGCAAATTGGCCACTCACAAAATTAAAATAGGAAAGGCATGTACTCAACATTCCCCAGCGTTTGCACCTCTTTGTATTCACACTTGTAGTCCTGGATAGCAGTGCTGTCAGATGTGCAGCTGAAGGACAGACCAAGGTTTTCAATTTAAATATATTTTAAAAATGTGTATTCAATGAAGAACACATCATTGGATTATATGCGGATGACATACTCCTTGCCTTAACTGATCCCTTCTCCTCTTTACTGGCGATACAAACTATTTTACGGAAGTTTGGTTCAATCTCCCTATATAAAGTAAACAAATCTAAATCGTCTATGCTACCTCTTCGACTCCCTCCATCATTACAAAAACAAGTTTCAGAGGTTTCCTTCTCTTGGACGCACTCATTCCAGATAACGTATTTAGGTATTAGAATAACTTCCCCTGGCAACCACATTTTCAAAGCACTACTCTCTATTGCTCAGTAAACTCTCGGAACTCTCTAACAGTTTATCCAAAGCTACAGTCTATTGGGCAGGTAAAATAGCCCTTTCCAAAATGTTTTTTTTTTTTCCTCATGTATTGTACTTTTTTCGATCTATGTCCTTTCGTATATTATCAGCACACCTTAAGACTCTGCAAAAAATGGTGAACACTTTCATATGAAACAACAAAAAAAGCTAGAGTAGGTAAAGACTCTATGTTTATACTTGCTTCCCATGCAGGATTAGGAGCTCCTGATCTTGCTAAATATTATAAAGCTTCCATTTTAGAACAAACTAAATTCTGGTGGTTGCCCACATGAGACAAAAGATGGATCCAAATTGACCAACAAGCAATAACCCATGACCTCCAGGCTGTGCTAGGGGCCTCTTTGCTTACCCATAAAACCCCAAGATCCTTTTTACACACAGCCAACACCACACTTCAGACATGGACCTTAAAGCTTGCTGGCCATGACTACAAAATCATTGACTTAAACACCCCACTTTCATCATTATCCATAGTAATCCCAGAACTAGACATATCGTCATGGAGAAGCCAGGATCTCAATCTAGTAGCTCAACTATTTGATCAACGTCAAATGCGCTCCTTCCAAGACCTTACAAAAACTTTCAGCATCCCTCACAAAGATTTCTATAAATATTTTCAAGTCCGACACCTCCTGTGCCCCATGAAAAAAGGGGAGGATCTACTGTTAAAATCAATCTACACTTTCTTTACTTCGGAAAGATTGAATCTCCCTGATATACACAGCCTGATGCTCTAAGATGATACCGGCCAAGCTCCCAACTATGATCTCTTGGGAATGTGATCTAGGAATCTCCTACAGGACCCTGCAATGGCAACAAGCCCTATCTCAACCCAAAAAACTATCCCGATGCATCTCTCACTGGGAAACAGTACAAAATGTTCTGCAAAGGTGGTATCTTAGACCACAAGCATTAGCTCAATGACACCCTGACACCCATTCCCCATTATGTTGGAGGAAATGCGAACACATGGGATTCATTAGGCATATATGGTGGTACTGCCCAAAGATCCTTACATTCTGGAAAGATGTCTTTGCCTTATTTCCTCTGCCAGTGGGATAAATCACCCTCCGACCCCAGAAACTGCTCTTTTTGGCATTGGTTTAGACAAATGGCCAAGCAAGACTCAATTTTTTATTAACCATGTCTTAATAGCCGCCAGGGGGGCCCTGGCCAATGCATGAAAATCAGAATGTACTCCTTCCCCCCTCCTCACAGTTATAAACTTCCTAAATACACACACTACCTTCAAAAACATTTTTTTCACAAATTCAAGACAAAAATCTCCTTATTTCAGATCAACTGTAAAAAAAAAAAAAAAAACAAAAAAAAAAACCTAACAGTTATGGTCACTCTATTTATGGCATATAAAATTAGAAAAACAATTTATAGGATGTAGTCATAATCACAGAATTATATACTACGGCACTGTAAACATTGCATGAGACTTGATTTTTCAAAGTAGAATTTTTAATTTAACTATCAGTTTTTATGTTCTGATACAGAAAACAATGTGTTAGGGCATAAAAAAATGTTATTGTTACATGACTTGATCACAGGAAGGGTCATGTATTTGTAACTTGGTAAAACAGTTATATTTTAATAATCCGTGATACAAATAGAGCATTTGCATTTGTGTTCTTCTTCACTTTCCTTGTTTTCTTAAAGATGCAGACTCTGATCAAAAGGGAGAATGATTCAGAAAGCACAAACATTACATCTGAGATCCAATCACCAAACAACCTTTATGTTTAATTACTGAGTTGTATATGGGTATTGGATGTGGATGGGTACCTTTACTCTAGCATCATTAGGAAGGCTGCTGGTGGGATAATCACACATAGAATGCATTCAATAAAATTCGCAAAGCATTTAAGAGGTTTTAAGTGATCGCAAACACTTTGTAAATGGCAGTGACTAGGCACAAGGCAGGTTTTCCAGTTGTTTGCACTTACTGCAATTAGAGATTAATGAGATACTTTTTACTATGTAGTAAATACACCTGACCACACTCTGCAACTTTGCTAATTCTTATGGTGAACATTTACACATTCAATGGTTATTCTACAGGCAATGAAAATCCATTATGGAACTACAAATTTTTCAAAACAGCTTAATGCAGGTAATAAATGGTTTTATTAAAGTAAATACTGGGAAAAGTAAAGGAGCTGCTACAGTTGATCTTCTTTGAAAAATTCAAATATATATCCAAGGAAAAAAGTTGTACTCCATGATATATCAAGTAGATTTATTAGGTAAACAGAAAGATTGCCCTTTGAACTCTTCTCTCTGACATATTTTACTAAATATTGGCTCAAATTAAACATAAAGGAAAAAACAATGATTAGTCTCGGATAAAGTAGGGAATGGTTAGACCCCCTACCAAGCAGGAACTGACAGCCCCTGTACATCTACGGGAATCAGAGAATGATCAGATTTTATACAGTCTAAGCTTGTAAACTCTTAAAATTTAAAATTCAAAGTGAAACTTTATCCAAAAGGGGAAGTTCAAATTTTCTGCCCCCTCCCCCTTTACATTTTTGAATTTTTTTTTTTTTGGGGGGGGAGTGGGTACCTGGTTTTGACAGGTACCCACTCCTACTTCTGCTGGGATTTCCTAGGTGAACCAAGTAAAAGTTCAGACCCCCTCTCTGCCCACAGCCTCTTGGGACACAACACAGGCCCCAGAAAGCTGCAGGACCATTCATACAGCGCAGCGAGGCCCTCACATGCAATGGTTCCGAAGTTGCGAAGAGTCACAGCCAGATTCTCACAGTTAGCATGGATGCACCGGAGTCCCAAAGACTGGCGAAGAACTGGCCCGGGTGAGGACAGTGCTGGATACCTTGACAGGTAAGTGTTTCTTTATTAAAAATCAGCAGCTACAGTATTGTGTGTTTGGGGGACACCGAAGAGCCACTTTAAATAGATGTGTTTTGAAGTAGAAGGGGAAAGGGGAAAACTTTTTTTTGCAAAATATAAGATGGTCTTTTTTTACTTACTGTGCTCTATAAAACTGAGTTATTTTGTGAGAGTTTAAACGCTACATAAGGTTTTTTATCCTTTCTTGATTTGAAATTAACCTGTGGCCAGGCTATGGACATTATGCATTTGAAAATTCTTAATAAACAGTAATTCAACTTTATAGTCTCTATTGTGATGCTAGAATGATGACATTATTCCACAGTACCTGCAGTTACAGAGGTCAGGGAAGGCTTATTTTAAACCTAATTTACTGTTAGATAATGTGGAATTTTGCAACACTTATAGTATTTAATAGGTATCTGAAGGAAATTTCAATAAATATGATGAGCTGACCAGCTGATTTGAAATACGGTGCAATTTTATTTATCGCACAATGGCATCCAAAATAGAAAATAAATACAAAAGTCACAGAAATATATCAATTCAGTGTAAGTTAAACTAAAATACAAGAAAAAAAAAAAACAGAAGTTATAAAAATGTCTAGAAAATTATGACAAGCTTATAGAGGCATGTCTGCCTCACCATGTGCACTGGATAAGAAGGACTTACATGACGTGACTTAGTAGAGAGCAAAAACACCCCTTTAAGCTTGTTAGTATGTAAAAGGTGTATAAATACATGTCTTTATGCCTTCATGCCTCCTTGTGTGTGTCTGTGTGAGTGTGTATGTGAATTTATGAATTAATGTATCTACTAGGTCTCTCAAGACATCTTTTTTATGTTACATGCAGACGTCATAATTCCAACAGCAGATAGCCTTGTATAACACTTCAGTACTGTTTACTACAGCTATTTGTCTGATGAAAGGGGGGAACTGAGTACGTCCTAAAGGCCATAATATGTATTTTGATTGACAAACACACTTGTAACACTTTATTCTTGTTCTGAAAAATGTCTTATCAACTAAGTCTCTCAGGAAAGTTGTATAACCAAAAATCTACTTAATATACACTATATCACCAACTTGTACATAAAAAAAGCAACATACATATTGTGGCAGTGTGGTACCCTTCCAGGGTCTAAATGAAGATTATAAGCCAAGATTCTCAACCAGGCAGGTTGAGGGTCTTCAGGGGGTTTGCCTAATGCAGAGGAAACTGGCTTTTCAGGTATCTCATTGTTTTCTAAAGTCAATTTTGGGACCTGGAGCCTGGAGATTTCTAAGAGATTTGGGTGGGATGAAACCTCCAATCCTGGGTCCAGCTTGTGTGAACAACCAGCACACTAATTGGTCAGGTGTGTGCTGAGCATTTAGTAGTGACCTGACCATGGTTCTGGACCCCACCCCGGCAGACAGGAGGTCAGGCCCAGGAGTAAGGCGAGCTCCACCGAGGAGAGAGGTGGGAGCCAGAACAGCAAAGGGGCTGCTATGTGTATGGTCCAAACTCTGGTTGATGAGTAGTCTGTAGAAGACAGACAAGGGCCTGGAGTGTAAGGCCAGAGCAGCAGTGCTGCAAGTGCAATCCAGAAGGTCTGAATGTTTGTTTTCTTTGGATGGAAGACAAACGCTGAATACCCCTGCGTGGGACACTCTCGTTACTGTGTTTTTTTTCTGAACCTACTTTTAATAAAATTGGGCAAGAAATATATATATATATATATATATATATATATATATATATATATATATATATTAAACTAATACACATACAGTGCACATACTTTTTACCTATTATGTTACATTACAGCTTTTAGTTCAGTGTTTTTTTAATCTGAATTATATGTGATAGATCAGAACACAATAGTCTAAGTTGGTGAAGTAAAATTCGAAAATATATACGTAAAACTATTTTTCAGAAATAAAAAACTGATAATTGTCATGTGCGTATGTATTCACCCTCTTTGTTATGAAGCTCATAAAAAGCTCTGGTGCAACCAATTACCTTCAGAAGTCACATAATTAGTGAAATGATGTCCACCTGTGTGCAATCTAAGTGTCACATGACATCTCTCATTACATATACACAGCTTTTTGAAAGGCCCCAGAGGCTGCAACACCTAAGCAAGAGGTACCGCTAACCAAACACTGCCATGAAGACCAAGGAACTCTCCAAACAAGTAAGGGCAATGTTGAGAAGTACACGTCAGGGTTAGGTTATAAAAAAATATCCAAATTTTGATGATCCCTAGGAGCACCATCAAATCTATCATAACCAAATGTTAAGAACATGGCACAACAGCAAACCTGCCAAGAGATGGCCGTACACCAAAACTCACGGACCGGGCAAGGAGGGCATTAATCAGAGAGGCAGCACAGAGACCAAAGGTAACCCTGGAGGAGCTGCAGAGTTCCACAGCAGAGACTGGAGTATCTGTACATAGGATGACAATAAGCCAGACGCTCCGTAGAGTTGGGCTTTATGGCAGGGTGTAAATAAAAAGTGGGGCGCTAGGAAAAAGGTAAAATATTGAAAGTGATCAGAATGTGTGTCTAAGCGTAAATAGTGCATTAAACACTAATGTGACATTCAAAATCACAAAATCAATTAAACGATATATATATAGTGAAACATATATCTATATGCAACAATGCGACTGTGCCCACACTTTAGCACGCGTCACTTTATGATATATGTGGAAAGAGAAATATCAGTATTCCGACGTGTAAAATGTTTAAATGTTATTGACCGTACCAAAAATGTGCAACCCAAAGTGACAGTGAGTCTCACACATTCAATAAGATGTATGAAAAGAATAACCTATATATTGGGTTAACATAATGCATAGGTGTGAGACCTCAATAAAGAATGCAAAAAGGTGAGTGTAAACCGTGATAAAACACACAAAATATAAAACTAAAATAAAGTAAAATAAATAAAAAGTAAGATCTATATCTGTTCTCTATATATGAACATGAATGGATAAGTGACAATATAAACAATAGGTGCCCAATATGTCCCAATGATGGGTATCAGAAAACACAAATAGAATTGTGTCATGCAGACATAATGTCTAGCAAATAGAGTCCATATTAATGTATATATATAAAGTTCATACAGGTGGATGTACAATGGTGTTGGTATCCCAGATCTCTATATGCTTCTTGAGATGCTCTAAGGTAAAGCTGATATTCTGATTTTTGCCTTCTTATTGGATCACATCAAAAGGTAGGGAAAGATGGGGTACTCTTACCAGCAATGATGGACTCACACGCCATGAGCGGTGAGTCAAACAAGCTTGTACCGCCAAGCGGTGGGTGTAGGGCCGGTCCAAATCGATGGAAAATTCCAGATAAAATAAGGGCCTGGAAACTACTCACCAAGGGAAAAATAGACCGAGCCTGAATGCCCAGCAATCTTGTTTGCCATCTTGATCAAAAATATAGAGGGTTAGAGTCATTATCCACGCTCCATTCAATAAGTGACAGTTCCCAAGATATAAAAGAAAAAAGAGAGCCTCCCCATGGTGTAAATCCAACAAACGGATAAGGGGTTTATTCAAAGGAATGTATCTTCCAACGTCCAATAAAAACAATAATGACGATAAAATTTGGTTCAATTGAACAGGTAAAAAGCGCAGTAGAAAAAAGTGGCTAGACTAGCATATAGCAACTGGCACATTTTGAGTTTGTGAAAAGGCATGTAGGAGACTCCCAAAATGTATGCAGGAAGGTGCTCTGGTCTGATGAGACTAAAATTTAACTTTTTGGCCATCAAAGAAAATGCTATGTCTGGCGCAAACCCAACACATCACATCACCCAAAGAACACCATCCCCATAGTGAAACACGGTGGTGGCAGCATCATGCTGTGGGGATGTTTTTCAGCAGTTGGGACTGGGAAACTGGTCAAAGTTAAGGGAAAGATGGATGGTGCTAAATACAGGGATATTCTTGAGCAAAACCTATACCACTCTGTGTGTAAATTGAGGCTAAGACGGAGGTTCACCCTTCAGTAGACATGTGCATTTGTTTTCGTCCGAATGCATTTTCGTCCGAATTTCAGGTATTTTCGTTATCGTTTTAACAAGCGATAACGAAAGTGCAGAATCCGAAAAACGAAAGATCAGACATAAACAAATGCTTTATTTTCTTTTTGTTGTGACAACAGTTCGATATAGATAGGAGATTCGACATGATGCTAACAATAACAATCTGTGTCCATCAAACCTGTGGTTGAATGTGCCTAACCTTAACTCTATTAGTCCAAGATTATTCTACATAGAGAGAAAAGATTCGACATAGAGAGAAAAGATTCGACATAGAGAGAAAAGATCGCTGCTGGAATTGGGTGGGGGAAGTAAAATAAAAATAATGATGATGATGAATGTTATTGGCTGATTGTAACCAAAGAGGAGGAGCAGTAAAATAGCTAGAACTAAGTACACGTGTACAGCCAACTTACTTTCACTTACGATTTGCTAGCAGAGAGAGACACACGCACTGAATCATTTCAGAAGACAGTCAATCTTAGCTGGTCCATTTGTCAGTGAACCTGAATTATTTACCAATTAAGCATTAGCACAGCAGCAGAACAATAGTAAAGCAAGCTACAGTTCAACTTAAATTTTTCATAATAATATGCTGCTATTGTGTTAGTGTTGTGAGCATGATAATGATACTAGTGTTGCTAGTGTTGTGATAGCCTCAGAGGCTGCCCGTGTTGTGGGGGGGGGGGGGATTTATTATTATAGATCCTATATTATAGATAGGGTATATATAATCTATATAAAATCTCAATCTTGTTACCTGTCTGATCAGTGATCACTATCACCAGTCCATTTTCTGTTTGAACTATATACATTCAACATGAACGACGAAGATTCGACAAAGCAGCGAAACATTCGACAGACATCATAAGCCTTCAATGACAGATTCAACCTTAATTAATTTGGATTTTCGGACGAATGCAATTTTTAATGAAAAACTAAATAAATAAAAACGAATTTCGGGAGTAACTAAATAAATTTATTTTTCGGACGAAAACGAAATTCCGAAACAAAATATTTCAGTGTGCACATGTCTACCTTCCAGCAGGGCAATGACCCCAAACACACTGCTACAGCAACACTTGAGTGATTTAAGGGGATACATGTAAATGTGGAATGGCCTAGTCAAAGCCCAGACCTAAATCCAATAAAAAATCTGTGGTCAGACTTAAAGATTGCTGTTCACAAGCGCAAACCATCCAACTTGAAGGAGCTGGAGCAGTTTTGCAAGGAGGAATGGGCAAAAATCCCAGTGGTAAGATGTGGCAAGCTCATAGAGACTTATCCAAAGTGACTTGGAGCTGTGATAGCCGCAAAAGGTGGCTTTACAAAGTATTGACTTTAGGGGGGTGAATAGTTATGCACATTGATTTTTTCTGTTATTTTGTCCTATTTGTTGTCTGCTTCTCAATAAAAAAAACTTAAAAAATCTTCAAAGTTGTGGGCATGCTCTGTAAATGAAATGATGCAATTCCTCAAACAATCTATGTTGTGAGGCAACAAAACACGACAAATGCCAAGGGGGTGAATACTTTTGCAAAGCACTGTAGATATTTTTAGCGTGTGCTATTTCACACAAATTCCTAACTGTATGTAAACAATTGTATATATGATTACCCTGTTAAGCTTATCCTGTCTATTCTTGTCTACACCACACCCATCTTCCAAGACACCCTACTCCAATTATATCTTCTGACCAGCTATCCTATATTTTTTAAATACTGTAACTTACAGCGATAATGTCTCCAGCTCAACTCATTACTGAATAAGCGGACCAAAGATTTTTTACACACAAATATATTAACTTTGATCAATCATTCTAATCGGGTATTTGCAAGCTTACATTAATAATATTATTTCTATAATGCTGAATGTGATGAATGTGGATGCAGCACAGGCATGGAGCAGGCACCAATTTCCTTCCAGTTGACTCATACTGTATATGCATGTGTGTGTGTGTGATTGTGTGTGTCTTTTAATGCATAATAAAGGATTCTGAGAGCACTATGTACTATCTAAAATGACAGCACAAAGTAATAATGTGGCTTCTTTTGTGGTTGATGAATATCTTGGACTGATTCATCTGCTGTAGAATAAATTACAGGGATGGGTCTTTCAGTTCCATGTGCAAGTTTCAGCTTGAACCGGTGAGCTCTACATGCAATAGGCTGTTTACTTCAGATGGCTTAACAGTCTCCAGATGGGAAAAAAGCCTAACATCTAACTCCAACTACAAAATGCAGAACGATAATACTGTATGTGCTCAGAACAGTAATATATGCTAACAATAATTTCTCCTTGTCAAAAGAAGTTTATTGAGTATACAATATTATAAAGATACATAAAGTAAGTTTACAAGGATCTATAAAGTAAGCTCATTGTTTTACAGTAGGGTTTGTATAGGTAAATATCATGAAATTTCAAATATTAAACATTGGGTTCACGTAAACCTAAATTAAAGATATATATCATTTCCTTAGTTACTTTTGTAGGTATTTAAATGATTTATGCCTACTATACATATTGTTTACAGGTAGAGTGTATATAGGTCAAATAAATTCTGATAATGAGCTTTAATCGTAAGGTGGAGAAAAGGAAAGAGAAAGAAGAAAAAGGGTAGAAAGGTAGAGGTATGGTCCACAAGGTTGTCCCGCTCGTCAGTTTATTATTCTTTTTAGTTCTCTTTGAAGCCTTAGAATGGGTGTCTCTGTAAGTCATTTAATCTGTTACCGTGGCAACAGGACAGAGTCATTGAAGTTTGACAGGAACTGTTGTTTTATCCAAGGATGCCAAAGTTTTTCAAATTTTGGAATTTGATTTTGATCCATGGCTACCATCTTAGCATGGGACATTGTATTATTCATTCTGTGAATTGTTTCTGCTAGTACCAATGTAGGAGATTTCCATGCCTTGGCCACTGTTTGTTTTGCAGCCGTTATTAGTTGGATCATAAGTTTAAATTGAGAGAGTGTTAATCATTCCGGTTTTAGATAAAGTAAAGTTATATATGGATCTGGTTGTATTATTTTTTTAAATATTTTAGATGCAATCACGAAGACTTCCTTCCAGAAGGTTTGGATTACTGGGCACGTCCACCATATGTGTAAATGTGTGCCTATTTCTGGGCATCCTCGAAAACAAAGAGCTGAGGTATTAGGTGAATATTTTGCCACTCTAGCGGGTACAAGGTACCAGCGAGTTAGGACTTTATAATTTGTCTCCAGTGCTAAGATGTTGGGTGAAGATGACTTAGATGTGAGCCATATGTTAGACCAGTCCGTGTTTTCTAAAGTTCGTCCCAGGTCCTCCTCCCACCTCTGAACGTAAGAGGGTCTATTAAGATTTGCTACTCCATATAATTGATTATAAAGTGATGAAATTGTACCTTTAGCAAATGGATCTTTTGTACAGATTGATTCAAAAATGGATAATTGGGATAATGGTGTATCCCCCTTTAGGAATGGTGTATAGAAATTTTTGATTTGGAGATATCTAAATATCTCAGAGTTTGGTAGATCATATTTTTCTCTAAGCGATGGGAATGAAAGGAATGATTTAGATGCTATGAAGTCATTTAGTGTCTGAATGCCTGATGTTGTCCAAGCTTTAAAAGAATTTGGGTAGATCCATGCCGGATAAAAGGCCGGATTTCTGATAAAAGAAAGGAGAGGATTGTGTGGAGATTGTAACTGATATTTGGTTTTTAGTTTATCCCAGAGAGATAAGAAGTGTTTAGTTATGGGATTATGAATTTTAAAGCAGTCTTTAGGATCAAGCCATAATAAGTTTGATATTAATAGAGGGTCATTTTCTGAAGCCTCTATAAATACCCATAATGGGATTTCCTGTTTTGCATGGTATTTGGACAGACTGGCCAAATGTGCTGCTCTGTAGTAGTTAGTAAAATTAGGGTATCCCAGGCCTCCTTTATTTTTGGGAAGATGTAGTGTGTGTATAGGTATACGTGGTTTAGAAGAGCCCCATATAAAGGAAGTTGCTCTTTTTTGTACTATTCTCAAAAAATAGGAAGGAATTGGAATAGGGAGGACTCTGAATAGATAAAGCAATTTGGGTAGAATAGTCATTTTGATTGCATTAATCTTCCCTATCCAGGATAAAGGAAGTTGCGACCATTGTTTTATTAGATTTGTGATCTGTCTTAATACAGGAGGATAATTGATTGAGAATAAGTCAGAATGAGATGCTGTTAAATGAATTCCAAGATATGGGATTGATTTTTCTGCCCATGTGAATGGGAGTGCAGCCCTAGCCGGGATCAATTCCATTGTGTGAGTGAAATATTAAGCACTAGGCATTTCTTAGGATTAATCATAAGGCCGGATAGGGCTGCAAATCCATCAAGAGCTGGTATTAAGTTAGGACCAGAGACCTGTGGTGATGATAGAAAAAGTAATATATCGTCTGCAAATATACATAATTTGTGTGTAATACCTCCTACTTCAATGCCAGTTATAGTTTGGTTTGTTCTGATGTATTGGGCCATGGGTTCGAGTATAAGGGCAAATAATAAGGGAGATAATGGGCAACCCTGTCGGGTACCTCTTTCGATATTAAAGGCATCAGATTTGTATCCAGCATATTTTATATAGGCTTTGGGTTTATTATATAATGCTTTGATCCATGTTAAAAAGTGGGGTCCAAAACCCCATTTTTGTAATGAATATTGCATATATTGCCAGGATACTGTGTCAAATGCCCTCTTAATATCGAGAGATAGAAAACATAAAGGGATTTTCCGTTTTTTAGCAATATGTGCCAATAACACTGCCCTGCGTATATTATCGCCTGCCTGTCTATTTGGCATGAAGCCTACTTGATCTCTATGTATTAATTTTCCTATAATGCTATTGAGGCGTTTTGCTATTATTTTTGCTAATAATTTAATATCAAGGTTTAACAGAGAGATAGGCCGATAATTCACACAGGAAGTATCATCAGAAAGGGGTTTTGGGATCATGCAAACAATTGCCATTAGTGTTTCTTGCCGAAAAGAATGTCCTTCTAGAAGTTTGTTAAAAGTTTCAGTGAGAATGGGAGAGAGTATTTCTGAGAATGTTTTATAGTATAAAGCCGAGTAGCCGTCTGGGCCTGGTCTTTTGTTAAGTTTTAGGTCTTTTATGGCGTTAGCAACTTCATCTATAGTTATAGGCTCATCCAAACTACTTTTTTGATTCTGAGATAACTCAGGTAAGGCTATTTTTGAGAAGAAGGATTCAGCCTCTGTAGGATTAAATTCATTGTTTGTCTTGTATAAAGTTGCGAGATGTGAGTGAAATTTATGGACTATTTTAACTGGATTACAAGTATAAACATTTTTTGATAATTTCAAACGTATTGGTTTGAAAGATTTGTTAGTTGAATAAATGTACCTGGTTTGTTTGTATTCATGTAGAAATTGTGTTTGGAGCGTTTGAGGGATTTATCAACTGACTCAGTGAGAAATAGATCGTATTCCAATCTAGATTTTTCCAGATGAGATTTTGTACTCTGAGATGGATTATCTTGGAATGATATGTAGGCTGCATTAAAATTGAGTTCTAGTTTTTTTGCTAGATTTTTGCGTTCCCGTTTAAATAGTGCCATTTGTCTTTGTATTGTACCACGCAAGACAGGCTTATGAGCTTCCCACAGTGTTATTGGGGAGATGTCTGTTGTATTATTAATTGATATGTATTCCTTTAAAGCTTGTTCAATGGCCATCTGATGTAGTGGGTGTTTGAGCATTATGTCCGGTAAGTACCACGTTGGGTCATGCGCTTTTGGTATGGCTGAGGCTATAGTAGTGTATACTGCATTATGGTCAGACCACGTAATCGGAATTATATCTGATGCAATAATTTCTGGTATCATTCCTATTGTTAGAAAAATATGATCTATTCTGGTGAAGGTTTGATGAGGGTGCGAGAAATAAGTTATTTCTTTTTCATTGGGTTACTTTCTCTCCATGAATCTACCAGATTGTATTTGGAAAGAAGTTGAGAAAAAGGTAATCTAGAGGTTATTTTGGATGGTGTAAAAGGCGATTTATCTAGAAATGGGAGGATGACCTGGTTCGAATCCCCACACATTATCACTGTTCCTATTTTGTGTGTATTAATCACTTGTAATATATGTGAGAGGAATGGTGTAGGTTGTTTGTTAGGAGCGTAGTAGGAAATCACCGTGATTGCTGTATCCATTATATAACCCATGAGTATCAGGTATCTACCTTCTGGGTCTTTAATTTCTGATGATAAGGTGAATGGTGTGGATCGGTGAAATGCAATTAGAGTTCCCCTTTGCATGGTACAGGCAGAAGCCTTGTAAATTTGTTGATAAAAAGGAGAAATATATTTTGGAGTAGAATCTTTGGTGAAGTGTGTTTCTTGGAGGCATACTATGTGAGCCTTCTTGTTATGGAAAGTACGGAAGGCTTTGGTCCTTTTTTGAGGGACATTTATTCCCTGAACATTCAGGGAGAGTATATTCAGTGGTGCCATGGCAACAGATCAAATGGTTTTGACTTACTTTTTGTTATGCAGAGCTGACTGCGCAGATCAACCTGTGTGGACTGAAGAGATGAAAAGATAGAAAAGAAACCAGTGAATTCTGGAGTAAAGAGTAAACAAAAAACATATGAGATTAGATGATACATTGTATAAATTATTTTTTGCAAGTAATCACAATTTACCCGGAAAGAGAATAAATATCTCTCTCAGGGGAATAAGTGCCTTCGTCACACTCCCACATAATATGGTTGGGAGAATGAGGAGGGCTAATGGGGGTACACGGATCTTCCGCTTACAGGAGAGAAGTGCTATGTCAAAAGACATCAAAATGATGTTTCATTAATTGGAGTGAAGAATATAGTTTTTGTTGAAATTATTTATTCCAGGGTGGTTGTATATGGTTAGTTTTGCCCTAGGCTAAATAATTCAGTTAGAAAGGTACTGTTAATAACTTTGGTATTGATGAAGATAGTTTGAATTATTTTGGAAATTTAACCCTTTTAGAGTAAACAATTACATATTTTATTCATATGTAACTGTTTAGATATGTCAACTCATAAAATTGAGGTTGTATTGCTTCAGATTAGAATAAAACAAAAACATAATTCTAGGAACTAGTTAGGTAATAATATATTTGTTTTAAGAAAAGAAAGAAAAAGCTTCCTTTACTTCTGGATTATTGAACATATTTGTCCTAAAAAGTAATAAATCTATTGTTATTACCTGATAATATATAACTGAACAAGAATTTCCTTATTTCACTTATATATTCTAAGGCTATATGAATCAGAAGTAATAAGAAATATAACTGGAATGTAACATGATCCCACACAGTGTGTGACTATCAGAATGCAGTTACATTCAGTTATAAATACAGGTTTTTTATAGAGAACCATCTCTTAGTATAATAAATGAAAAGATATCAGGAATTAGGATGTCAGTCCATTGAATCTTCTTGGTCCATGGATAATGTGGCATAACGGCCTCTTTTGTGAGAATGATGATTCCCATTTTGTTCTGAAATTTTCTTGGTGCTGCCTGAAGGTGAAGATGATGCCATTCTTCTGCGTGTGGGAGTGTTGCTGCTTGTGGGTTCTGTCAGATTTAATTTTAAAAGGGTTTGTTGTAGTTCATCTGCTGATCTGCTTCTGTAAATTGTACCTTGGTAGTTAAATCTGACTGAAAAGGGGAAGCCCCATTGATACATAATGTTGTGGCGTTGCAGTTCCATTAGTTGGGGTTTCATGGATCGTCTTTTAGTAATAGTAAGTTGGGATAGGTCAGCAAAAATTTGATAATTGTGTCCTTGAAAATTAAGTTCCTTTTTTTCTCTTGCAGCAATTAGTATTTGTTCTTTCGTTCTGTAATAATGAAATTTTGTGATTATATCACGTGGGGGTCCATCTTTCTTTTTGGCTGTGATGGCTCTGTGTACTCTGTCCAGTTCTAAACGTTCAATAGGTATATCTGGCTTTAGTTCTTGTAATAGAGCAGTAATAGTAGATTGCAGGTCTGTCACAGTTTCAGGTATTCCCCTTATGCGCAAGTTTGAACGTCTGGCTCTATTTTCGTAATCTTCAAGCTTAGTTTGAAGTATTAAATTCTCTTTTTTTAATTGTTCCAATTCTGTTATATTTTCTTGGGTTGTAATTTCAATTTCATCCATTTTTATTTCTAAGGCTGCGGTGCGGTTTCCCAGCTCTCTTATTTCTTTAGTTAGGCTGTTTGTTATTTGGTCTGAGGTTTGTTTTAAAGCCTTATGAAGCATCTTTTCAAATTGTAATAATATTACTGGGGATACTGAGGAGGCTTGTGGAGAAGTTTGTGAGAGGATTTGTTCTGTATCTGACTCAAATGGAGAGTCTTGCTGTGACATTTTCTGTCTGTGAGAGCGCCCTGATGCTGTATCTTGTGAGGTGACTGGAGCTGCTTCAGCTGCAGTGAGTGCCTGTGAGCTCTTTGTGAGGTGATTTTTATTTCTGCCACGGTTTCCTCCCAGTACCATATTTCCTGCCCAAACTTTCACAGTTTGTTCCCTGGGGCAAAAAGGTTCAAATGGATACCTTTTGAGCCTGCAGGCTCCGCTTTGTCCTTCTCTTCTCTCCTCAGCGGTGTGGAGCTCTAACAATGCATGTCTGCTCCGCTAGGCTCCGCCTCCTGCCCCCCCCCTCTAACAATAATTTCTCAAGCAGTGATTTTTAGGCAAAATTACCTCACTAGTCAGCAAAATGCTGAAAAGAGCTAATGTATTGCTTTTTTGTTACAGTAAAACAATTCACACAAGTAAGTCTGCAGAGATCTTACTTGCCTCTACTGTGCAATTTTTGCACTTTTCCCAGTTTCTAGTGGCAAACTTTTTTTCCATTTTACAAAACAGTAAGCAAATGTGCTTTACAAGTTCTAGAATTATGCCATTAAATTTTACTTTGTATTTATGATGCACTGGTATTTTTATCTTTGTGACATTTATTTGATGAATACAACTGCCAAATTACATCTTGTGAAGTGGCTGATTCAGAAGTGGAGGCTGAAAAACAGATACAAACAAAAATCCTTTACTTGAGAGTCGCTCCACAACTGAGCAGAATAATGCCCAACACTTTCAATGCCTCTGTTTATATGATTTAACATAAGCTTTTATTGCAATAATTTTTATATCTAGTGAAAAAAAATTGCAGCTGATTAAAAGTTGTCCGGTCTTCAACTACTACTAAGATTCCGTGGGGTATAAATCATATAACAGAAATGTACCCTTAACGCAAGGATTTGAAGAAAACACAGATCAGCATACTTACTTTTTTTAAGCTGATCTTAATGCCTCCCTACATGACATATGGTATGTCTGTCTGGTGTATATAATTACCTACTAAACAGTGTTCAAACTAAACTATGGCAACTCAGATTACACTTAGCACTATACTTTTATCATTGTTCCCTGATAGAGTCTACTAAGCTAATACAAAATAATGGTGGAATATGTGAATGGGAAGAAGGTCGTGGGACTTTAAATGAAGCACATAGATATATAAAGATACATTTATTGATGATAATAATAATAACAGCAATATTTTGATATATAATAGTGATCATAATGCATGATGGAATCAATGCAATTGATATATATACACAAATTCAATATATTAAAATAAAAACAAATCATCACATAAAATAGGCAGTTGATCTTGCATAATGTATTTATGAAGAGTATGACAAGTAGAGACACAGCATTAAACAGCTCTACGCGTTTCATGGATTGATACAATCTTCAGGAGCATGCACGTGACTTGGAGTATGTGATATTTGATAGTAGAAGAAATATCTATATGGTCTTACCCTGCCAAGGAAAGGGGATTGGTAATAAAAGGTAGGAATAAAAACTTAAACCCATAAGGGCCCCCACATTCTAAAGTACTTACAGATGTAGCTATATGATGAAAGTGTGGCACTGCAGATCGGAGACTCACTAGGGGCATCGGCACCAGGAGCTGAGGTGGTGTGGAATGGCCCATTGCCTGACAAGGACAACATCAAGGGAGGTAGATTTCCAAAAGGTTAAAATAGGTCATGGGTAACCAAGATGCTGAAACCAGATAAGGACTACTGTGAGAGTAATACAATTAAAATAGTGTGCAATGTGTCCTGCTTTTGGTAGAAGGCAGGACAAATAATGTTATTATTGTAGTGGGAAGTGTCAGTAAAATCCGAGCAGGTGCAGATAGGTTGCAAGGGTGGTGAAGTGTTAAAAGTTATGAAGCAAAATCATGAAAAAGATTAGATAGAAACCAATTACCTAAAAGATCCAATAAAAAGTGATGGGTAGATAAAAGGTGTACAAATTACTTGGGACTAAACCATAGAAAGCTTCCAATCCAAAGTGATGCAATAAGTGAGCCATAAAAGATATATAAGTAAGACCACCAGAGTGAATCAACCTCCCGTGAATGGAGCCTATATGGACACAGCTGCCACATGCCGACCAATGTCACACAGGCGTGTGCTAGGGGAGGCACCAACAATTGGACAGACAAGCCGTCCAAAATTCGCACCAAATGGATCCCTCCAATCGGCCGCCAGGTGGACAAAACAGTGCCTGCGCAGTGGATGGCGTGACATTGACGCGTGGCATAGGGGTATCCAGCCACCCTAGCAAGGGGGAGGAGGAGATCCTGTGGCATGCGTTGCAGCTCCCTGGAGGGGTAGGAGCAAAAGCTCCTACAACAGATCATGTGTCACACTAATCAGTCATTGAAGATGACTAGATAACAAGGAATGGGGAATAATAGCCCCATCCCATGGGTAAAAACCCTGTAAAGAGTGGGGAATTGTCGAGGTAATAGGTTGGAGTAGTAATTACATAATATTGGTTAGAAATCATGAGACTTAACTGAATAAAAACTATGTGCTTCCATCCTTAATTATTATATAAAAGGAACAAGAACAGTTTGGGACTTTATATTAGGCGGTGACCTGGTAAGGTTCAGTGCCTCCATCTCTGTCTAAATGAATGGGGAAAAGGGCGTTGGGACTTTGAACGAAGCACATAGGTAAGTCCCACCGCCCTTTTCCCCATTCACTTAGACTAGGATGGAGGCACTGGACCTTACCAGGTCACCGCCTCATATAAAGTTCCAAACTGTTCTTGTTCCTTTTATATAATAGTGGAATATGGGTCATTTTGTTGATGGTGGAAGTACAGAGGACCAGAAACAATGAGCTGCTTTTGGGTAGAAATATTTAATTTACCAAAAGCCTAATTCTACAAAGACAATATTGGTGTTGTAGATTATTATTATTATTCAGGATTTATATAGCGCCAACAGTTTACGCAGCGCTTTACAATATAAAAGGGAGACAATACAGTTATAATACAATAAAATACAAGAGGATTAAGAGGGCCCTGCTCAGAAGAGCTTACAATCTAATAGGGTGGGGCAGGTGGTACAAAAGGTTGTAACTGTGGGGAATGAGCTGGTGGAAGTGGTAGGAGATTAGTTGGAGACGTGATAGGCTTTCCTGAAGAGATGAGTTTTCAGGGATCGCCTGAAGGTAGCAAGAGTAGGGGATAGCCGGATAGATGGAGGTAGCAAGTTCCAGAGGATGGGAGAGGCTCTGGAGAAATCCTGGAGACGAGCATGGGAGGAGGAGATGAGAGAGCTTGAAAGCAGGAGGTCTTGAGAGGAGCGGAGAGGTCGATTTGGATGATATTTGGAGACAAGATTAGTGATGTAGCTCGGGGCAGAGTTGTGAATGGCTTTGTATGTTGTGGTTAGTATTTTGAAATTAATTCACTGGGTGATTGGGAGCCAGTGTAGGGATTGGAGTAGAGGGTTGGCAGACACTGAGCGGTTGGTAAGGTGGATAAGTCTGGCAGCAGCATTCATGATAGACTGAAGAGGGGATAGCCTATGGAGAGGTAAGCCAATGAGAAGGGAGTTGCAATAGTCAAGGCGAGAGATAACAAGTGAGTGAATGAGGAGCTTGGTGGTTTCATTTGTTAAAAAGGGGCGAATTTTAGAGATGTTACGGAGGTGAATTCTACAAACTTTTGACAACGATTGGATTTGAGGCTGAAATGACAAGTCAGAGTCTAGGATTACACCTAGTACCCTGGCGTGAGGGGAGGGACTGATGGTTGCATTGTTGATTTTGATGGAAAAGTCACGGAGGGGTGCACGGGCGGGGGGGAATATTAATAGCTCAGTTTTAGAGAGATTTAGTTTAAGGAAGTGGTGCGACATCCATGCTGATATGTCAGTTAGTAAGTTAGTAATGCGAGAGGAGACTGAAGGAGTGAGGTGAGGAGTAGACAGATAGATTTGGGTGTCATCAGCATATAAGTGGTATTGGAAGCCATGGGCAGTTATTAAGTGACCAAGGGAGGAGGTGTAGATAGAGAAGAGAAGGGGTCCAAGAACTGAGCCTTGGGAGACCCCCACAGAAAGGGGCAATGGAGAGGAGGAGACAGAGTTGTAGGTGACACTGAAGGAGCACTGTGATAAATAGGCAGCGAACCAGGATAGAGCAGAATCTCGGAGGCCAAGGGAATGTAGCTTATTGAGAAGGAGCGGGTGGTCAACAGTATCAAAGGCCGCAGAGAGGTCAAGTAGTAGGAGTATGGAATACTGGCTGTTGGTTTTAGCAGTTAGTAAATCGTTAGTGAGTTTTAGTAAGGCAGTTTCCGTGGAGTGCTGCGAGCGAAAGCCAGACTGTAAGGGGTCAAGAAGGTTATTTTCATTGAGGTAGGAGCTAAGACGGTTGTAGACTAAGCGTTCTAGAAGTTTAGAGGTGAATGGGAGCAATGAGATGGGTCTTAAGTTGTTCAGGTCGGTAGGGTCCAGTGAGGACTTTTTAAGAATGGGAGTGATCTGCGCATGTTTTAGAGGGGAGGGAAAGATGCCACTAGAGAGGGAGAGATTGAAGATGTGGGTGAGGGAGCATAGGATAGAAGAAGAGGGTGACCGTAGTAGTTGTGAGGGAACAGGATCCAAAAGAAAATTGGTTAGGTGGGCATCCGAGAAAATTTTTGTAACCCCTTCCGTAGTAGCCAATTCAAAAGAGGAGAGTGTTGAATGTGCTGCTAGGCAAGGTATGTTGGGTGGGGAAGACTTACGCACAGTGGAGATGTCCTCACGAATTGCATCGATCTTGTCTTTGAAGTGATTGGCAATCTCTTGGGCAGTGAGTGAGTTAGTGGGTAGAGGGGGTGGTGGACGAAGCAGAGAGTTAAAGGTTGAGAAGAGCTGACGGGGACTGGATGACAAGGAATTAATAAGAGAGACAAAGTAGGCTTGTTTGGCAGCATGGAGGCATGAATTGTATTTTAGAAGGGCAGATTTATATAGGGTGAAGTCTTGCAGGCATTTGGTTTTACGCCACAGTCGTTCAAGAGCACAGCAATGTCTCTTGAGATTTCTAGTGTTGTCAGTTTGCCAGGGTTGTAACGGTCGGGGCCTGATTCTGCGTGTGGTTAGAGGAGCAAGTGCATCTAGTGATAATGAGAGTGAACTGTTGTAGACAGAGGTGGCCAGGTCAGGACAGGACAGGGGAGAGATTATGTCATATAGGTGGTCAGTAGCAGAATAGAGAAAAGAAGGTTGCGAAGGTTTCTACAAGTAATTGTTTGCTGCTTGGAGGGATGGGTGGTTGGAAGCAAGGATACAGTGAAAGTAATGAGGTTGTGATCAGATAGAGGAAAGGGGGTGTTGGTGAGGTTGCCAGGGTTGCAGAGATGGGAGAATACAAGGTCAAGGGTATTACCATTGGAGTGAGTGGAAGTATGTGTCCATTGGGTTAGGTCAAAAGATGAGGTTAAATCGAGAAGTTTAGCTGTAGTTGGGCTGTTAACATTGACAGGAATGTTAAAGTCACCAAGAATAATGGTGGGTATTTCAGAGGAGAGAAAGTAGGGTAGCCAGGCAGCAAAGTCATCAAAGTGCGATACCAGTCCTGGAGGCCGATAAATTGCTGCAATCCTCAGAGAAATGGGAGAAAACAGACGAATATAGTGCATCTCAAAAGAAGAGAGGGATATAGAGGGAGGGACAGGAAGGACTTGGAAGGTGCTTTGTGGGGATAGAAGGAAGCCAACTCCACCTCCTTTCTGTCTGTTGGGTCTGGGGCAGGGAGTCCAACGGAGACCACCATGGGAGAGGGCAGCAGGAGAAGCTGAGTCAAAATTTTGAAGCCAGGTTTCTGTTATGGTGAGTATGTTCAAGTCATGAGAGATGAAGAGGTCATGTACAGATGTTAGCTTGTTACAGATGGAGCGGGCGTTCCAAAGGGCGCATGAGATTGGTGGGGTGCTTTGAGGAAGCAGGGGGATAGAAATTAAACTGAGTGGATTGCGGTGGTTGCCAGAGGGGGAGGGGTATTGGATATGTGGCTTGCATTTGGAAAATGGCGGACCAGGATTAGGAGAAATGTCACCTGAGACTAGGAGAAGGAGGAGGGCAAGGAAGGCAAGGTGAGAGTGGGATGTGCATGAGCGAACGTGTCTAGTGGCCCTGGTGTTTGTCAGCATGTGGGTTCAGAAAATGCAGGAGATGATGGGTGCCATAGTAGGGAGAGTGTAGGAGTGAGGGTGATATGAGCATGCTGCAGGGAAGAGAGGAGGGGTAGAGTAAAGATAATTTGAAGATAGAAGACACCAATGTGAGAAGGAAGAGAATAAGGAGCATGTTAGTGCATAGAGAGTGCGAAACGAACCTAATATCAAATAAATGTCAAAGCTGGTTTGCTTGTCGTCTTGCAGAGTGGAGCAGAGTTCTTGTTCATGCAGCTTTAGTTATCCTGCTTTCGTTAAACTGCGTCGGTGAAACTGCGCATCACTCGTGACAGAGCCACTCATGGCAGAGACATGATGTCTCCGCCTTGCCCCTGTCTGCGCCACCCCATAAGCTGCCATAAATTTATAGGGAGACTAAGCTGGGATGCATTTCTCAGTTGGTCATTATTGGGTCTGATGTGAGACACCTGTATATGGGGAGGAGATGACCAGATACAGACACAGGCTAGGGTCGTAAAGCTAATTACCTCTCTTGATCACTCAAGCCACATGGAGTTGAGAATCAATCACCAGTAATATTGCTATTGCAGTGTGTTTGTTATAGAGCTAGCAGTAAATATGGAAGTTTAAAGATATGGCAGCAGGAGACAATTACCAAAAATATTTCACAGCAAAGTCAGAAAAGTCAGTTCAATAGGGATGTGCAGATGGATAGGAGACAATAACCAAAATATTTCACAGCAAAGTCAGTTCAGTAGGGATGTGCAGATGGATAGGAGACAATTACCAAAAATATTTCACAGCAAAGTCAGCAAAGTCAGTTCAGTAGGGATGTGCAGATGGATAGGAGACAATTACCAAAAATATTTCACAGCAAAGTCAGCAAAGTCAGTTCAGTAGGGATGTGCAGATGGATAGGAGACAATTACCAAAAATATTTCACAGCAAAGTCAGTTCAGTAGGGATGTGCAGATGGATAGGAGACAATTACCAAAAATATTTCACAGCAAAGTCAGCAAAGTCAGTTCAATAGGGGTGTGCAGATGGATAGGAGACAATTACCAAAAATACTTCACAGCAAAGTCAGCAAAGTCAGTTCAGTAGGGATGTGCAGATGGATAGGAGACAATTACCAAAAATATTTCACAGCAAAGTCAGCAAAGTCAGTTCAGTAGGGATGTGCAGATGGATAGGAGACAATTACCAAAAATATTTCACAGCAAAGTCAGTTCAGTAGGGATGTGCAGATGGATAGGAGACAATTACCAAAAATACTTCACAGCAAAGTCAGCAAAGTCAGTTCAGTAGGGATGTGCAGATGGATAGGAGACAGTTACCAAAAATATTTCACAGCAAAGTCAGCAAAGTCAGTTCAGTAGGGATGTGCAGATGGATAGGAGACAATTACCAAAAATATTTCACAGCAAAGTCAGCAAAGTCAGTTCAGTAGGGATGTGCAGATGGATAGGAGACAATTACCAAAAATATTTCACAGCAAAGTCAGCAAAGTCAGTTCAGTAGGGATGTGCAGATGGATAGGAGACAATTACCTGTAAAAGAGCAGAGAAGACATGATCAGAATTGATAACTGCGTCGGTGAAACTGCGCATCACTCGTGACAGAGCCACTCAGGACAGAGCCATGATGTCTGCGCCTTGCCCCTGTCTGCCAGGAAAATAATACTAATATAAAGATAACACTTTCCCCTGTGTCACTAATCCTGTAATCTACATTTTGAAGATTCTTGATCTAGGCACTTTCAAGACCTACTGGCCTGCAGTTGGATCTCCATCCATCAGATCAGGGACATTGAGCCCCAAAAGATCTGGGGCCATACCATAACACAATGAATAGTGGATGCTTTTTGTACCCAAAATGATCTGCCTTCACATTTCTTTCCTGTCCTCCCCTATTCTGAAGCTCTTCTTTTGTGCAACTAACAAAATAGTCTATCCAACATAAGTCTAAAGAATTTAGGGGAGGAAAGGTGCTGTTACTAGTAGAGGTATGAGAATGGAGGTAAAAATCTAAAAAAAAAATCTCAATCATCAAAGATTGAAGTGTGTTCATCATACTCTGGATGGCCACAATTTCTGCAAAGGAGACCTGGGGCATTTATTTAAAGACCTAGAACATGTGTCTTTAATGCCAGGGTCTGGTAACACTCCTACATTAGATATTGAGACCAAAGACATCCATGAGAATATTTCTGATATTCCATATACCAAATGTGTTCTGACACTGGAACTTTCGAGCACCAATGTGGTAAAAGAACAATCATTGCAATGTACACATGATAACCTTCATTGTTGCCCCAACACACAAAATGTAATCTTTAGGAAATTATGAGTGAATAATAAAGCTAGGAATCAACATTTTTCTGTATTTCACAATTTAGTAAATGTACTTTAATTATTCAGAAATTCTAGCAGGTTTTTTTTTTCTTGCAACTTGTTTAAAATGAACACATTCCTTTTGAATAACAGTACTGTAATTGACTGTCATATTTGTTAGTTATGGTTCATCTTCATTACCTGCTAATTATTGTTTCCTAATTGCTTCCCAAGAGAAGTGAAGCAATAACTGGGGAATACTGGTTCATCTGTGACTCCAAATTTTCATCTGATAATATTTCAAAATTCATCCACTTGTTTGATTTACATAATACGATGTGTCAATCATACAAATTGTATCCACAAAAGTCACAATTTGTGTTTGTGATGGCATTGTACCTACAAACTTATTTTTCCATGTTTGTACATATACATCTATTTTAAGATCCAATGCATACACCAGTATAATCTGCTTTTTGATTACAGATATTTTACATAGTGTAATGAAATACAACTTTAACATGTGTTTTGGATCAGAAACTGTATTAATATTAAGTAATATAAAAACAAAACAAAAAGCTGAACTAAAAATGAGCAAGTGAATAAAGAACAAAATAAATGTAAACATTTTGGTGAGAATAACTTGCCCATCTGTAAAACCCCGGTTGTACACTGATGAAATCGGAAAATCAATCAGACTAATTTACAAAAAGAAAATATACCTAAAACAATGAGAATATTATAGTTAAATCCATGTTGTGGATTCACATGATCATGCAAGTGTTTATGCACACAACAAAACACAGTGCATTAGTAGATGTAACAGCACAGCATAATAAAAGTCCCAAATGGTCACACTATCATCACTTTAATACTCTGTTTAACTCATAAAAACATAATTCTAGTATTTTTTTTATGTTTTAATTTATGGTCATGTGACCACCAACCCTCCGTCTTGAGTCTCTGCAGAAAGAGCTGAAGGCAGAGATTTTCTTGTTGATGGACATCCAGTCAGCCTCCACTTTCCCTGTTCCTCTATATCTACAGTGACCACAATAGGGAAAACAGCAGGATCAATAGGTAATATATTTAATGTACATCAGAGTTTTAAAAAAAAGGATTAAGCAATTCAAAATATTTTAAGGGAAAATTACATTAAACCGTTTTTGAATAAAGAAAAAAAAATTCTAGAGAGACACTTTAACCAGTATTTAAAGTGGAAATTCAACCAAAATCTAACGCTAAACGTACTCGCTGCCACATTCTAAGCAGGGATTGCTATACTTACCTATTCTGCAGCTGTTCTGGTCCAGTCCAACACTGAGCTGTCAGCAGCGGCTTCAGTGTGTGGGAGGGTGCAGAAGAGGCAGCTGATAATGGAAGCCCCATAGTAACTCTATGGCTGACATCAGTTCCCAGGCATTTCCCAGCCATTGTCAGCTGTGTCTCTCCACTGGAGGCTGGACAAGATCGGCTTTAGAAAAGGTAAGTATAGTGATTTTTTTCTTTACAGGGTTAGATAGATTAGGTTTAGAATGTGGTTGAGAGTAAGTTTAGGGTTATATAGGTTTTGGCTGAACTTTCACTTTAATGTTTCACTATTCTGGAAAAGCCGACACTCTTATTAATAAAATACATTTTGCACCCATTTTCAGTGTACAATGCATGCCGTTCTGTGCTTTCAGAAGAAATAGGGAAAAATAAATACAGGCATTTATCTTTACAAAGAGTGGCAGTGTACAATATATGCAACATACATGTACGTGCATGCGTCCTGTGTTACCTGTGTGTTGCAAACTATGCGCCCTATAAAAACATATCTCTATGGTCTTTTTTACTTTCAGCATTTTTTTACAGTCACTTTTAGTAATATTAATGTTCACAGTGCAGTATTGTTCCTATATGAAAAGTATATAAAATAGCACTAAAACATTTGACAAAATATTATTTTGTTTCTTTGGCTGGTATATGCTTGAAGGGTGGAACTTGTAGTGTTCAGTGTGTGTATTTGAGTGCATATCTATGAGCTTAGTGTAATAAAGTGCTTAGGTTGTTCAATCTGAACAATATGCACATCAATGTAAGAAAGAATGATCATTTTCATTAGTAAATCAGGACCAATGTTTATAATAAAAACACTGTTTTTGTTAATCCTTTCAGGACAAGTGGTCCACTTTGAAGCATATTACTTTTAATTATTAGTAAAGGGCTAAAAAGTCAAAACACAAATAACAATACGTCTTTTCTAGTTTTGACATGAACATTTTAAAACAGTTGGAGCTAATAGAACTAAGTATTATGTTCAAGTTCATTCTAAACAAAAGATAGTATTTTACACTTTGCATAGTTTTAACACAATACAACAATAAATGCACATATGTAAATCAGTAAGGGTCAGATGGGTGGCTGCCACTAGTGATCCTGCCTCAGCCGATTTGTCAGAAGAGAGTAACATCTCGCTGCATCTGGCTACAGAGTGAGCAATTTCATAGGGACAAACAGGTAGCCTTCTTAATGATCCTGCCACTGGAGGTTTGTCTCTAGCAGCAGAATCGTCTGTCTAACATTAGCCAACACAAATTAATTCTAAAAGAAAAAACAAACTCAGCAAAAAAAAAAAAAAAAAAAAAAAAAAACAACCGTTGAGAATGGGTTAAGTTGCTAACTAAAATGCTTGACAACCAGGATGAAATAACAACCAGGGTGAAATAATAACAACAGATGAATCATTAAATTGCATCAATTGTGTGAACTGCTAAGACAATAGTAGTCTACAATGTGCATAACATTGCAAACTTACTAAAAACACTCTAAGACCTAATTTACATCTGTGAGGGTGACTGCGGGTCTACGCCTGTTCCCACAGCCACAACCACCCGCACAGAAAAACCGCAGGAGAGGTTTGCAGGTGCCGTAATGGTAATGGCACGCCCAACATACTGGTAATCGTTCCCACACTGGGAACTGCGCTGTACTTGAGGTTCCTGTGTGGGTTGCGGTTTTAAAAAACTTAGCCATTACCTTTTCCAAGCCTTTAAGGAGGAACGGCAGCCCATTCAAAGGAATTGGCTGCGGTGCCCATGTAAAACGCAGCTCGCAGAGCCACATGATTGTGAACCAGGCTTTAAGGTTTATAATCATATTTTCAACTATCAGTGACATTTTTTTTAATAGTGATATTTACAATCTAGAATTGGGCCTTGATTATCTGAACGATTCTTACTGAAATGTTCACAGTGAAAATGATCAGACACAAAGTGCAATGTGTATCTCTACAAGACTCTGGTCCGGCTGCATCTACAGTATGCTGTTCAGTTCTGGGCACCAGTCCTCAGGAAGGATGTACTGGAAATGGAGCGAGTACAAAGAATGGCAACAAAGCTAATAAAGGGTCTGGAGGATATTAGTTATGAGGAAAGGTTCAGAGCACTGAACTTATTCTTTCTGGAGAAGAGTTGCTTGAGAGGGGATATGATTTCAATTTACAAACATACCATACTGGTGACCCCACAATAGGGATAAAACTTTTTTGGAAGGGAGTTTAACAAGACACGTGGCCACTCATTAAAATTAGAAGCGAAAAAGAAAAAATTAAATTAAATTAAAATTAGAAGAAAAGTGGTTTAACCTTAAACTACGTAGAGGGTTCTTTACTGTAAGAGCGGCAAGGATGGGGAATTCCCTTCCACAGGCGGTGGTCTCAGCGGCGGGCATTGATAGTTTCAAGAAACTATTAGATAAGCACCTGAATGACCGCAACATACAGGGATATACAATGTAATACTGACATATAATCTTACACATAGGTTGGACTTGATGGACTGAAACCTGATTGGTTGTCATGGGGGACAATACTTTGCAAGTAATCATTGCTTAACTCGTTCCACTTTTAAACTCAGGTGGCCAGATAATTTTTGAAATTTTCTCATTGCTTTTTTATTTTTCCCTTACAGCTGTCAGAGTTTGTAAAAGACTAAATCATATATTTTCTGAAAGTACATAACCAGTAGAATAAAAAGAAGGTGCTACTGATTTTTTTTTAGACCAGATACCCCTCTAGGGAATCTGTTCTATGTATATATTTAAAAAAAAACACTAAAATCATTATTTGCACACAATACTGCAACATAACTTACAAAATTCCTGCTAAATTCCTATTAAGGCCTCCTTCAATGGGGTGTGCTAAAGAGTATGCCCATGGAGGGCTGTGTTTCCCCAAATGGGGATGCACAGGTGTTCTGTGCATCCCTATGCAGGGAGTCCTATTAGTGTCAACTGGGATGCAGCAGCAGTGAAGGACAGATTTGACATCCATGTGGGTGTAGGTGCATGGCCCCAAACATAGACAGATGAGTTCAGGGACATATTGTACACCCACATGCACGTTAAGTTGAGAGCAGTGGCTGTGTCGATGCAGCCACTGCATCCCAATCGATATGGATGGTACTGTCTGCACATGAATGCATGGAACACCTATGCGTTCTTGTGCAGCCGATATGTCCCCATTGACATCAATGGAACTGCCTGCATGGGAATGCACAGAACACCTGTGCATCCCTGTGCAGCTAAACACGGCCTTGCTATAATATGCCCGGTGTGAACAAGGCCTTAAGTCTTGCTTAGACTTGCAGTTGGGGACAGCAAAAATGTGTGGTTGAGCTGCGTTTTTGACATCGGCAAAATCCCCCCCCCCAAGCTGCAAAAGGGCAGTGGACACAATGCAGATGCTGTGATGCTTTGCAGCCACGGCAAAGTTGACTTAAATTGTAACAATGCCATCTGCCGAACACTACACATTTATGTCAACAGGGATGCGCTGCAAACACCCCACAACCTCATGCAATGCATGCTGTTGCGGTGCATTTGTTGGCAAAATGGGGTTAAAACAGGTGGTGAGAAGGCATTGCAATGCTTCCTTACTGCCTGTCAGTAACCACTGGAGCATGATACGAACGTGGTTTGGGCTTCATAGGCAAGGGACATATAAAAGCATGTCTAAAACTACTCTTATGCCCTGTACACACGATCGGACATTGATCGGACATTCCGACAACAAAATCCATTGATTTTTTCCGACGGATGTTGGCTCAAACTTGTTTTGCATACACACGGTCGCACAAAGTTGTCGGAATTTCCAATTGCCAAGAACGCGGTCACGTACACCACGCACGACAAGACTATAAAAGGGCAGTTCAGAACCAAGCGCGCACCCTTCGGGCTCCTTTTGCTAATCTCGTGTTAGTAAAAGATTGGTGAGAGACAATTTGTGCTTTTTCAGACTCGTGGTTTTCAGATCATTTTCTGCTGTTCAGTTTGTGCTTGTGGGTTTGTATCTGGTCTTCAGTGCGTGCAGTGAGTTTCGTATTTGACTATTCAGTGAGTTCTTGTCCGCTCGTTGCTGTTTTTCAGGTCGCTATTCACAGGCCTTGATGTTCTTCAGTGCGTTCTGTTACTTCGTTCTGAGCAGCCGACCGTTTTCTAGCCATGTTGCGTATACGTACTCCTCGTAGAGTTCGTGCTGTGCGGGGGCTTGGTGTTGGGGTCCTTACCTTGACACAAGTCCAGTCCATGAACAGGGTGGGGAGGAGTTCATGGACCAAGAATTGGTTTCTCCAGCGTGACCAGTTCTGTCAGATGCTTTTGCTCCGTTAGATCCATGAGAATAATCCTGATGATTTCAGGAACTTTCTCCAGATGATGAACCCTGTATTTCACCATTTGTTGGCTTTGCTGACCCCCTATATCAGCAGGCAGGATACCTGCATGAGGCAAGCCATCACTCCGGAGCAGAGGCTAGTCGCCACCCTGCGGAAGCCTGCAGGACCTCAAGTTCTCGACAGGCATCTCCCCCCAGGCTCTGGGGATCATTATCCCAGAGACCTGTTCTGCCATCATCCAGGTCTTGCAGAAGGAGTATATGAAGGTAAGATTTTTATCCTTTAATCTCAAATTTTATTGTATTTAATGTTTGTTAATATATTGTATTTCTTTCCTCATTCCCTAATTAACATGATTGTAATATGCTGTGAATGTCCTCTTTTGTCCTCATGCATGCTGTAATTTTAGGTTTTATTTTTTGTCCTTCATGCATATTTGCCTTCAATTACCTCCCCAGCATGCTCTCCTGGCCCTATATCCACCTCGTGTAGTCAGTTAACAATGTATTTTGTCAGCTCCATAGTAGTGCTTTACCCTAAAAAAACCCTAAAATTTTGAAAATTGTGATGTGTGTTTGAAATTCTGGCAGAGTGCCAGAGGCTTTTTTTTGGTGTCCCAAAATCATTTGCAACCCTCCCTCCCCCCAACTGCTAACTCAGCTGATAACAATCCTCTATCTGCTGACTTTGCCAAACCCATACACACTATACCCACCTCTTTAGTGGTCAGATTTATGGATGAATTCCCCAAAGCGTGTAGTGCAAGGGCCTGCCTAAATACTTTCAAATGGTACTGTTTAAAGTTTTGGTATCCTATTATTATCTTGATAGGTAATAGCAGAATGTAAAAATGTGCTAAAATGTGTACAGTGTGTATTTATCTCTTTGTATTATGACACTTCTTACCTGTCCAGTGGGCTGCCAATAGTGTAAAGTAAGGAGGGGCTGGCCAAAGTAATACACATTATTTAGGCATGCATCTCTCAATGAAGTGGAGATGGTTACCTGTCCAAAACATCTCCACCCCATAAAATTTTACAAATGGCCCATGGGGGGGGGGGAGGAATCTGATAGGTGGACCTTATACCTTTGTCTTTAAATACTCCCTAAAATAAATGTTATACTGATGTTGGCCAAGAATGTTTGTGTCTAATCTGCTTGCAATGTTTCTGTGCAAAATGATTAATTTCTTTTTCTTGTTTGACTCCATAGTTTCCTTCCACTCCACAGGAATGGCAGACTGTTTCCACCACATCTCCCTCGTCCTGTTGACTTTGTTGGATTTCCACTTCTTCATGAGGTGGGGGGTCTGTGGTCTCCTCGGATGAGGGGTGTCCTCTGAGTCTTTTCTCCCCTATGTTAAAAAAAAATATGTATACTTCGCACACAGATATTTGATGACAGAAATAGGAACATGAAACATTGCTTGGCATTGGGGTACAATTGTCTGTTATGGCAGTTCTAAGATGAAGAAATATTTGGGTCACTTGTCAAGCTTGAATACTTACCTATTTTGTACAAGCTTCACAGATGGAGACACCCCTATGGTATAGCACCTGTGTGGACCCCCTAATAAAAAGGGTGTTCTGGTGTCCCACACTAGTGCTCCAGTGTCCAGATGTGTAAACTGCTGCTGAGTGTCCTCTCCTTACACAGAATCTAGTTTGCATTTCATTCTAGTTACCAACCCATCTAGGCACCAAAATTATTTGACGAGAAGTAGGCTAGCAAAAATGTATTTAAATGCATATGTCCAAAACATGGTGTTTTCTATGCCGAACGAACAATGTTTCATATGAATGAATAATGTGGCCATGAACATGAAAGATACCATTTTAAACTGTACAACAGTAAAGAAAAGCACATGGAGCAGCACGAACGTTAGAAAAATAAAGAATAGCAACACAGGACAACTTCTTACTTTTTTGCAGCACTCTCCTGATCCTTCTGTACTGCTCATGCTCCCTTAATTTGAGGTCCGACCACCGCTTCCTGAGTTGATCCTTGGATCGTCGTACCCCAAAATTCTTCTGCAGACTTTTGACCACTTTCGCCATTATCTTGGCCTTTCTGACATTGAAGTTGGGGTAAGGTCCATACTTCCCATCATAGTCAGTCCTCTTCAGGATGTCGACCATCTCCAACATCTCCCCAAAGGACATATTTGAGGCCTTAAATCATCTCTTCCGGGATCGGGACGTTTCAGGCTCCGGGCTTTCCTCCTTCTCCTCCTCATTGGTGTAATTATCAGACACCTGCGCTGTCTCCGCCATGTGCTCTTCCCCCACTGCGCCGAACGAGAAGGGGCGGGAAATAGACTAGAAAGAACGTCAGGGGCGGGCAGAGTTTCACGCATGCACAGTGTATATAAAGTGTAACATGCGTGCGTAGTACGTACAATCTGTGAGCGGAGGAAGGAGTATCGGAGGCGCCGATCGTGATAACGAAGGTAACATTTCAATTTGGGCCTATACTGCTTCTAGATGGAGGCCTGTATTTAGACAAGTTTATAAGACTTTAGGCTGACATTAGGTTTTGTCTGGTGTTGTGTCTTGCAGTGAAAATGGATCTAGTCAATGATCAGGACATTACGCCAATCTTCATTGATATGTTCAGGGAGCTGCCCTGTCTGTGGCAGATAAACCACCCCGAATATAAGAACCAAACAAAGAAGAAGGCAGCGCTGGATAATTTGCTGGAAATTTTGAAGCCGGTGATCCCCACAGCAGACATCACCTATTTGAAGATCCTAATTGGTGGCATGAGGAGCACTTATCTAAGGGAGCACAACAAAGGTCCAGGATTCCCAGAGATCATCAGCAGCAGATGACATTTATGTCCACAGGCTGTGGTACTATGACAGGCTGCATTTTCTGTCAGGTCAGACTGAACCCAGGTCAGCACTCTCCACTCTTCCTTCCACGCTTCCTTCCCCCTCACCTGAGGCTTCTGATGTCCAACCTGGGCCTTCCAGGCAGCAACATGTGGAGGAGCCCAGCTTGAGCCAGGTATAGCATTCTTCAAAATATTTATGGTTGTCCAATCAATGATGTTAAATAGATGTTAGTTTGAAGTACTAATTTCTGATTGTGATTGATGAACCAAAAACTAAAACCATGTCCCTTTTTCATACACAGGGAAGTCTCAGCCAGGAGGTGACCGGGCCAAGCAGGCTGCCCGCTACCCAGGTCCCTCCCCTCCGCCTTCAAAGACAAAGTGGCAGGAAGAGGAGTAACCTGGAGGAGGCTGCAATTGGCCTATTTTGGAGGCTACTGAGGCTCTCAGAACACCCCACAGTGTGGAAGATGATTTTGCAGAGCTAACTGCATGCAAAATGATGCAGATGGAGGAGGGCCAACGACTCTTATGTGAGTTTTTAATTTTGGAAGCTCTAAATAAGGGGTTGAGGGGCCAACTCAGATGTGAAACCCACATTTGTCAGCTCACCCATGGTCCTCCTCCTCCAGGTCCTCCTCCTCCTCCTTCAGGTCCTACTCCTCCTCCTGCCACCCCTCCAACACCAGAGCCACAGCCGGGAAGGAAGAGTGGAAGGAAGACCAGAGAGTGATGACCTGGGTTCAGTCTGGTCTGGCAAAAGATGCAGCCTCTTGTATGACCACAGCCTGGGGACAATACATGTCATCTGCTGCTGTTCAGGATCTCTTGGACTTCTGGACCAGACTGCACTCCCTTATATATGGACTCCTCAGGCCACCAATTTTGCTGTCAAAGAATTGATGTGTGCCCTGGGGGCCAAAGGCTTCGCGAATTTATGATGTTTATCCAGCGTTGCCTCCCTCTTTGTTTGGTTCTGTTCCCTTAATAAAGGAATTTTGGTTTCAATTACACTCGCCTATGTGTGTTTTCATTCAAAAAGGACAGTTTGTTTGTGAGGAGGCAGGTACATTTCAAAACTACAATGTGAAATTAACAAGAGACACCAACACCAAACAACCTCCTTGAGATTAAATAATAATGGTGTTGTGGTAACTTGACACACAAAACACACCCAAAAATATTTAGGATGTAAAAAAAAAAAAAAAAACACGATCAGGCTTGAAAAAAATACAAACCGCCCAAAAAAAAAAATATCTTTTTTGACAGATGTGACAAAGCAAAATATATTGATGAAATCATGATAAATAATAAAGAAATAAGTTTGTGAGAAGTCTGTGTGAATATCAGCAGCAAAACTACTTCATTCTTCTAGCATTATAAAGAAGAACAGAGTGCGCTGCATTAAACAATTTTAAACATTGCAGCCTGATGAAAGTGCTATATTCATTCCGAACGCTAATTTTACCAGACCGAGCTGTTCCGTCTCAGAATGTCTTCTGAGCATGCGTGGCACTTTGTGCGTCGGAATTGTCCACACACGGTCGGAATTGACGTGATCGGATTTTGTTGTCGGAAAATTTTATAGCCTGCTCTCAAACTTTTTGTGTCGGAAAATCCGATGGAAAATGTCCGATTGAGCCCACACACGGTCGGAATTTTCGACAACACACTCCAATCACACATTTTCTGTCGGAAAATACGACCGTGTGTACGGGGCATTACAGTGTTTTTTTTTATTTTTATTTTTTTTACAACTTAATTCTTTTTTGTACAGGTTTATTTTTATTTTTAATATGTTTTACATTTTTTTTTGGGGGGGGAGGGTTAGAGAGACATCAGGGGTCTAAACAGACCTCTAATGTCTCTTTTTTGAAACAGAGAAAGGGACTGAAGACAATCCCTTTCTATGCAGCCTGAGCTGCATTGTAGATGAATGTATAGGAGTCTATATAGACTCCTATTCATTCTTAAAATGAAACATAATACACAGTGTTTACTATGTTTCATTCACAAACTGACACTTAGTAAACAGAGTTTACTATGTGTCAGTGATGAACGAATACAGGAGCTATCTGTACTGATCGCTGACTGTATTCTTTCAGGAAAGGAAGGGGGCTGGTAAATACATGTTTACCAACCCCCCCACTCTCCATGCTGACAGTGATCAGTCAATGGCTGCAGATGTCAGAAGGGGTAGGAGGGAGAGCTGGCTAGCAGCTTCAGAGAAGGGGCACCCGCATCAGGGAGGTGGAGGGGCACTGGAGGGGGGTTGAAGCAGTGGGGGGATCTATTTTGGCAAGTCAATCCCTTTGTGGCTGCCTTGCAGCACGGAGAGCCAGCAGAAGGGCAGAGGAGCGGAGCTGACAGCTCACAAGGAGATCTGGTTTTTTTTGGGGGGGGGGGCAGTTCTGGGTGGGGGAATCAGAGCAGGCAGGGTAAGGCAGAGTTATGTTTGGGGGCATTTTAGATGTCAGCGCCAGAGAAACAGCGGCAGGAGGGGGGGTCACATTTTAGGTAAATTGCTCTGATCAGTGGCTTATCGATCACTGATCAGAGCTATTAGTTTGTTCAGCAGTGTCTGCTGAACAATTCTGCTATAAGTAGCAGCTTTGAAATTTCATTTGTTTATTTGAGTATTTGAAAAATGTTCTTTGCTTCCTTCACTTCCTGTAGATAATGTGACATCCAGGATGCTTGGAATCCCAGCATGCACTGGCTTGCTACATCACAGAAGAGGGCATGATTTGGCATGTTCACTACTCTGGACCACCGCTCCCTCATTACTACCTTCCACCCACTTTCTGTACAATCTCATTTGGATCAACATCAACTATGTAGTGCAAGGGCCTGTCTGATTTAATATGAATTGAATGGATTGTTCAGGTGCATCCTCCTATTCCATAGTTTATAAGTGAAATTGTAAACAGATTGTACAATCAGATTGCATAGTGTATTTCCATCTTTATACAAGTACATAGGAGGGAGTGGATAAAGATAATCAGGTCTCTATTCCCATTTACATCTCTGCATAGTGGAAACTTCCATTTCTATATGCATTTTTTGGGGGCGTATTGGAGCGTTTTTGCTCGTCATGCATAGGGCAGCTATTAACTTGAATGGACTGCCCTTTGTAGCAGAGCATGGTACATTTTTTACCATCCTTTTTGGTGCATTTGCACCACATGTGTCACATGGCAAACGCCTGCTACCCATGCTTGAGGATACCATTAACATTTAACGGCAATGCAACTGCGGTGTGCATTTGCAGTGTGCATGCAAAATGTGTGTTTTCTTTGCGTTTTTTGTGCATTAGGAAACACACTTCATTGTTCTTAAGTAAACAAATCAATTTCACTTTCAGGCCCCATTTACACCTAAGGTAGAGGGAGAGCACGTTTTCTTGGCTCATTTTTCCTGCAAAAGGCACAGGGCAGCCCATTGATTTCAATGCACTGCCCTACATGTGGCAAAGTAGCTCATGGGACATTTTGGCATGTTGCGGTTTGCATGTTTTTACTATGCATTTTTCTGTGTTTGCCACTTGTTTTTAGCAAAATGTGTGTTTGCATCTGTGTTTGGGGTGTTGTTAACAATAATGGTCAAAAGCCAGATTAGTTCATTTTAGATTTACCAAAACTATATAAAAGGGGGACATATCATCTATACAATCACTCTGTATCCAATCAGGCAGACCCTTGCACTCTACAGTGGGTCACTTTTCAGTGGGCAGTTGACAGGGATTGAGGAGATGTGGTGTAGCCTGTTTTAACATCTTCCCATTTTATATAATACTTGCTTTGCAGTGGGCTTTATAACAATCTCTCCACAATCTCCCCAGGGATTATACACTGCTGGGCATTTTTCCCTGCCCCTTGCTCCTGGCACTTTATAGTTCATTGTAGATCTAAAGGAGATTGTACAATCAGATTACAGACTTTCAAGACACACTCTGCCGGTTTTCAATACTACAGCTCTATACACATAGGCTCTTATTTGATTGTTCAGCACCTGCACACTTTGCCAAAATAACGATTGATAGAGGGGGAAGGAGAGGTACAGAACGAGTAAAACCCTGGCTTTTTATTTAGTGAGAACGGTGATTTCTGGTTGCATTGGAAATGCATTCACCTGCAGAGGAGGTTGGTAACAATCTGCTAAAGGGGGGAGGGCAGGTGTGTGTTAATGAGGTCAGCTGGTGAACTCCTTCCTGTGTCTTACTTTTTTTCACAACCTAAGGAAGTAATGTAGTAGTTTTCCATACAACAAACTGGATGCTGGTGTAAGAAAAATAGAAAGCTTTTTCTTTTTTGCAAAAGAAGTACATTAATGCTATATTGGTACATAGGGAAGCTGGAATTTAGAAAAAAGGTGAACCTAGCCTTTAAAAAGTATGCCTATATCTAGCTCGGGAGCGCGCCCCCATGGGTGTCCACCAAGGAAAGAGCTTCACCAGTGTGGACACTCAATGAGGAGAGGAGCCACCAGCGCCGCTGAGGGACCCCAAAGAGGAGGACCAGGGCCACTCTGTGCAAAACCAACTGCACAGTGGGGGTAAGTATGACATGTTTGTTTTTTGTTTTGTTTTTTTACAACAAGGGTTTACAACCCCTTTAAGGGCAGAGTAGACATCTGGAGTCCAATAGCACCCAGATATCTCAGTAAAGAGAACTTGTCACTGCTCATGCTACCACAACGGAGGTTGTTCATCCCTTGTGATAGCAAAAAAAGTGGTAAAAAAATAAACAGGCAATGTAAAAATAGAAAAGTAAACAATAAATAAAATAAATAATAACATTTAAAGTGCCCTATTCCCTCGTGCTTGCCTGCAAAGGCATATGCATACATAGGTCTTGCACTCATGTGTAAATGGTATTCACACCAAACATGTGAGGTATCGCTGGGAGCATTATGGCGAGAGCAATAATTCTAGCACCAGGCCTCCTGTGTAACTCTACACTGATAACCTGTAAAGGCATTTAAAATGTCGCCTATGGAGATTTTTAAGTACCTTCATTTACACTTAGTTACACTGGTAACTTGTTACCACCCATGCTATCACAAAGGAGGTTGTTCATACCTTGTGATAGCAAAAAAAAGTGGTAAAAAAATAAACAGACAATGTAAAAAAAATTAAAAGAATTAAAAAATAACATTTAAAAAAATTAAAGTGTCCCGTCCCCTCGTGCTTGCATGCAAAGGCAAGTGCATACATAGGTTGTGCCATAATATGTAAACTGTATTCACACCACACATGTGGGGTATTGCCGGGAACATTATAGCGAGAGCAATAATTCTATCACCAGACCTCCTGTGTAACTCTAAACTGGTAACCTGTAAAGGCATTTAAAATGTCGCCTATGGAGATTTTTAAGTACCTTAGTTTGTTGCCATTCTACAAGCATGTGCAATTTTAACACGTGAGGTATCTATTTACTCAGTATAACATCATCTTTTATATTTTACTAAACAATCGGGTATTATATTGTGTTTTTGTGCATTAAAATTCATTAAAGTCTATGTTTTCCAAAAAATTGTATTAAAAAAAACGCTGCACAACAACCGTGTGACATAAAAAATTGCAACACCACCATTTTATTCTATAGGGCCTCTGCCTAAAAAATATATCATGTTTGGTAGTTCTAAGTATTTTTCTGGGAAAAAAGCAGATTTTTTACAGCAGGTAGATTTTACACAGCATCCCAACTATTTTTGGAATTGAGGTAGTATTAAAATGTTTCATAGTGAAAGACAAAAAATGTAATTTAATCAATACATGGTGAAATTTAGAAAATTCCATCATGCAATAAGTTATCAGTATTCACAAAGTGTTACTGCCATTTTGAGATCTTAGGGCATTGTTGTTTACTGTCAAAGATGTGGGATAGAGTAGCGCGTATGAAGATGTTTCTTCAGTTAAGTGTTCATCATTAAACTGAGATGATCAGAAGCAATCAATGTGTGTAATCAACCTAATGCAATCCTAGAATAGGATTTGTAGAAAGCTTTATTCGCCAGGCTGGGTAATTCTCTGGGAAACTGAACAGCTATTGCCTATTGACTTCCAGGGAATTAATACTTATTGCTTATTCACTAATTTGTGCCTATAAGTTCAGGGTGAAGAAAGAAAAAATAATTAATTCATTCAAGTATTTAAGGGGTACGCAATCACTACCAACAAACAGTTCTAAGTTTTGGACATTTTTATTATTATGTTTATGAATGTATATGGTGGATAGCAAACATTAGTACTAAGGAAGCCAAAAGTCATCTTGCATCTACAGTATCTGAGATTTCTGGGTAGAAGTACATTAATCATTGGATCACATAGCTCCCGAGCCAAATTCTTTGTAGCAGAATAACTTCCACCTACTCTGCAGCAACTCCTACCTATCAATTAGTCATCTATATGTTGTCAACATAGTTTTATAAATATATAAAGCCCTAAACTAATACTTACAACATTACTTATAGGAGCAATTTTCTTCATTTTCCCAGTAATATTTAATTACATTGCCTTTTCTCGTTTGATGCTTAAATTGTGTCCTGTAAGATTAAGCTGCTTATCAGATTGTACTGATTTCCATGGGTACTCAGCAGCACCGGGGCTAGATTTGTGCATAGCCAACACAGGTTATGAGCTAGGGTGGATGGACTGCCAGTTGCAATACACAGCCAACCTCTCATGTTGTTTACCAGGTCCATACACCTAGAAGAATCTACAACTTTCTATTTAGTATGTCTGGTTGAAGAGGTGAAGTTTTACTTTAGTGTGTCACATATTTCTAAGAATAAGCGAGCCTCATTTGGTTCAGGTTGATCTGGGGTTAGAACCCCACTCAACCTTATTTTTTTCCTGGAAATTTTAAAGGTTAATTAGCAAGCTTTTGTTGAAATGGGCATGGGGAAATAAAAAAGGAGATTAAGTAGTTTAACCTCCTGCCGCCCGCGCTATAGCTGAAAGACGGCTACAACACAGGCCTAAATTGCTAGGTGGGCATCCATGTACATCCTCCAATGCATGTGATGCCTGCGCGCCCCCTGTGGGGAGTGCGTGGCTTGCTCTGTGATCAGCGAGTCCATGAGACTCGGCTGATCACAGATCGGAGTAAGGGGCTGATCTCAGCCCCTTACCATGTGATCAGCTGTCAGCCAATAACAACTGATCACTTGATGTAAATAGAGCCGGTAGCCCGTAATCTGCTTTTTTTCCCCTCACGCTGACAGCGTGAGATAAAAAAAAGTTACCGTCTGGAGTAAACGGTGCCCACCAGTGCCACCTACCAGTGCATATCAGCACTGCTAAGCAGTGCCCACCAGTGCCACCTACCAGTGCCACCTATCAAAGCCCACCAGTGCCACATATCAGTGCCTATCAGTGCCTCATTATCAGTGCCGCCTATCAGTGCTGCCTATCAGTGTCACCTACCAGTGCCTATCAGTGCCCATCAGTGCCACCTATCAGTGCCCATCAGTGCCACCTATCAGTGCCCTTCAGTGCTACCTATCAGTGCCCATCAGTGCCACCTATCAGTGCAGCCTCATCAGTGCCTACCAGCGCCACCTCATCAGTGACCATCAGTGCCACCTATCAGGACCCATCAGTGCCACCTAGCAGTGCCCTTCAGTGCCGCCGATCAGTGACCATCAGTATCAGTGCAGCCTCATCAGCGCACATCAATGAAGGAGAAAAATTACCTGTTTGAAAACGTTTATAGCAAACTATGATAACTGTTTGAGTTTTCAAAATGTTCAGTCTTTTTTTTGTTTGTTTAGCTAAAAATAAAAACCCCAGTAGTGATTAAATACCACCAAAAGAAAGCTCTATTTGTGTGAAAAAAATGATAAACATGTTATATGGGTACAGTGTAGCATGGCCACGCAATTGTCATTCAAAGTGTGACAGCACTGAAAGCTGAAAATTGTCCTAAGAAGGAAGGGGGCCCAGTAAGCAAGTGGTTAAAAGGTAAAATTGAAAAATCAGAAATCCTTTAAATTACAAATTTTAGGAGGCCTTGACACTGCACAGGGTTTAATGGTACACTAGTACACCTTATTACCCATTCTCAGAATGACTCATTCCCACAGTAGAATGCAAATAGACACTGATGCCTTTAAAAAAAAAGTATTTTCTGGTTCAGTAATTTTTATTGAATTTTCACAAAGCAATGAACACAATAACAAAAGATACAGCCGAATACTGCCAATATAAGAAGACAAAAAAACTTGGTATTATCAAGTACCTCAACCTTAGTATTTATAGGCCGAGGCTTTAATGTGGCAAAACAGGAACATATACAGTGGGGACGGAAAGTATTCAGACCCCCTTAAATTTTTCACTCTTTGTTATATTGCAGCCATTTGCTAAAATCATTTAAGTTCATTTTTTTTCCTCATTAATGTACACACAGAACCCCATATTGACAGAAAAACACAGAATTGTTGACATTTTTGCAGATTTATTAAAAAAGAAAAACTGAAATATCACATGGTCTTAAGTATTCAGAACATTTGCTGTCAGTCATATATTTAACTCAGGTACTGTCCATTTCTTCTGATCATCCATGAGATGGTTCTACACCTTCATTTGAGTCCAGCTGTGTTTGATTATACTGACTGGACTTGAATAGGAAAGCCACACACCTGTCTATATAAGACCTTACAGCTCACAGTGCATGTCAGCGCAAATGAGAATCATGAGGTCAAAGGAACTGCCTGAAGAGCTCAGAGACAGAATTTTGGCAAGGCACAGATCTGGCCAAGGTTACAAAAACAATTTCTGCTGCATTTAAGGTTCCTAAGAGCACAGTGACCTCCATAATCCTTAAATAGAAGACATTTGGGATGACCAGAACCCTTCCTAGAGCTGGCCGTCCAGCCAAACTGAGCTATCGGGGGAGAAGGTGAAAGAGGTAAAGAAGAACCCAAAGATCACATGTAGCTGAGCTCCAACGATGCAGTCGGGAGATGGGAGAAAGTTGTAGAAAGTCAACCATCACTACAGCCCTCCACCAGTCGGGGCTCTATGGCAGAGTGGCCCGACAGAAGCCTCTCCTCAGTGCAAGACACATGAAAGCCCACATGGAGTTTGCTAAAAAACACCTGAAGGACTTCAAGATGGTGAGAAATACGATTCTCTGGTCTGATGAGACCAAGATAGAACTTTTTGGCCTTAATTCTTTTTTTTTTTTTTTTTTAATTATTTATTTATTAAATTTTTCATGTACACAAAAAATAAATAGCTCTCCTCCAACAGAGAGTCTACATCGACATTTCTTACAAAATTATTTCATTATATACCCCCTTACATTCCCCCCCTCTCTATCCCTCCCCAGCCCCCCTTCTGCAGATGGACATCATAGTGCTAAGTAGGGTACTCCTATTTTTAGCTGGGCTTTGTGATCTCCTCCAAATAGCTCCAAATAGCTCCAAGAGCTTTTATAATTCCGCCATACAGCCCATTTATCCGCCCTCACCTCCCCCTCATCTAGATCAGCTCCCTCACTATCCACCCCCTCCATGTTGTATATTTCATTTATACAGAAGAGCCAATCTTAAATGTTTGGGCTGTCTGACTCCAGCCAATTCCTTGCAATCTGCCTCTTAGCCGCATCCAGCAAGATGGGTACTATAGATTTTTGATATTGCTTGATAGGCTTTTCCGTGCCGTGAAACAAACAAACCCATGCTTCTTCTACCAAGGTTTGCCCGTGATTTTTTCCCAGAAAGTTTTGATGACGGCACACTCCCACCAGATATGCGCCATCGTTCCCACCGCCCCGCACCCCCTCCAACATTTCTCAGATTTTGCCGAGTCAAACTTGCTTATTTTGTCTGGGGTGGCATACCACCTTGCTAGGCATTTGAAATGTATTTCTGTCCTCTTGCTGTCTACTGCTGATTTATGTAGCATCTTCAAAATCTTTCCTAATGTTGAATTACTACACCGTGAACCTAAATCCCTTTCCCATATCTTAATATATGGGGGCACCACCAGCTCCTCCCTCTCACTCAGAATCTTATAGATTTGGGAGACAAGGCCCCTAGATTGCTCTCTCTCACAGAGCTGCTCAAGTGGTCTGTACTCTTCCTTACTTCTGAGTGGTTTCGGCAATTTCCCGATAAAAAAAGACAGCTGGAGGTACCTCCATGGATCAATATAGAAAATCAGACCTATCTTTTAAATCTGAATACGTGCATATTTTCCCTTCTTTAATTTTATCTTTTAATTGTGTACTATCTCTTTTAATCCAATTCCCTCCCACCTCCCTCCTCCCCGGTTCAAAAAAAATATTCTCTTTCAAATATATCAAAGGTGAATTATAAGTCCACTTATTCTGAATGTGGACCTGGTCCGAAAACTTTAAAGCATTATGTGTTAGTGTCGCCGTCTCTGTGCTCAGTGTTCTAAACTTAGGAGGGTTCCAAATAATGTGACTTAAATCTCTACTGCTCAGACTGTGTTCTATATATACCCACTTCCTATCCAAAGCCCCCTTTGACCATTCTATTACTCGTGCAAGTACCACCGATTTGTAATATTTATAAAAGTCTGGAAGTGCAAGCCCCCCTTTTTCTTTCCTCCTACTCAGAACTGATCGAGCAATTCATGTTTTTTTGCCACCCCACACAAACCTTAATATCAGGCCCCTTAAGGCCCTAAAATACAACTGAGGGAGCGGTATAGGGAGCATCTGGAACTTATACAATATTTTAGGCATTATGACCATTTTTACTGCATTGATACGACCAATCCAGGAAAGAGGACGTGAGACCAAACCTCTTACTTCTCGTCTAATTTCATCCAGCAGTGGGATATAATTATTTAAATACATTTCCTTCAGGTTATTTGATAACTTGATCCCCAAATAGCTGATCGCTTTTCTCCAGGGGAAGGGAAACGACCCTACGAGGCTCTTTTCCTCTTGTATGCCCACATTCACATTGAGAACCTCGGACTTGCCGAGGTTGATTTTGAAATTTGAAATCTCCCCAAATCTTTTAAGGACCCTCAGAATATTCGGGATCGTAATCTCGGGGTTTGTGATGAAAAACATCACATCATCTGCAAAAGCCGCTAGTTTATGTTCCTCTGATCCTATCCTCACCCCACTACAGTCTGGATTATTACGAATGACAGACAGTAGGGGTTCCAAGGTCAGGACGAATAGGAGGGGGGACAGTGGGCACCCCTGCCTAGTGCCATTATACATCCGGAAGGGATCGGAGGAAACTCCATTCACCTTTACAAATGCTGCGGGACTGGTATATTTGGCCTTACTTCTTAGCGGTATGTGTGGATAAAACCAGGCACTGCTCATCACCTGTCCAATATAATCCCAACAGTGAAGCATGGTGGTGGCAGCATCATGCTGTGGGGGTGTTTTTCAGCTGCAGGGACAGGATGACTGGTTGCAATCGAGGGAAAGATGAATGTGGCCAAGTACAGGGATACCCTGGACAAAAACCTTCTCCAGAGTGCTCAGGACCTCAGACTGGGCCGAAGGTTTACCTTCCAACAAGATAATGATCCTAAGCACACAGCTAAAATAGTGAAGGAGTGGCTTCACAACAACTCAGTGACTGTTCTTGAATGGCCCAGCCAGAGCCCTGACTTAAACCCAATTGAGCATCTCTGGAGAGACCTAAAAATGGCTGTCCACCAACGTTTACCATCCAACCTGACAGAACTGGAGAGGATCTGCAAGGAGTAATGGCAGAGGATCCCCAAATCCAGGTGTGAAAAACTTGTTGCATCTTTCCCAAAAAGACTCATGGCTGTATTAGATGAAAAGGATGCGTCTACTAAATACTGAGCAAAGGGTCTGAATACTTAGGACCATGTGATATTTCAGTTTTTCTTTTTTAATAAATCTGCAAAAAGTCAACAATTCTGTGTTTTTCTGTCAATATGGGGTGCTGCGTATACAGTAATGTGGAAAGAATGAACTTAAATGATTTTAGCAAATGGCTGCAATATAACAAAGAGTGAAAAATTTAAGGAGTCTGAATACTTTCCGTCCCCACGGTATATTAAAAGAAAGGGAAAAGAGGGGATGGAAATAAGAAAAAAGTTCCTGGGGGTTTGCAGTACCAACAATAGCAGGGTAGATAAACGACAGGCCGGGTCATTTCTCAAAAAAAAAAAAAAGACAGGCTAAATAAAAACCCAAAAGGGTAGTCACTAAAAGATGAAGCAGTAGATAGAAACACAGCTTTATTTAAACAATTCGTCATTACAAAAAAAATAAAAAAACCTCCACCAATTTGAATTTTTAAAATGACAATGTTGCCACGTGGAAAACTAGAAACTTAGAAACTTCCCACAAGGGAATTGTAGCTTATAGACCAGGCGGGTAGTTGAGCAGTTATTAAACTGTTGCCTCTTACCAGGCAGTCATTAAGGTGATGGGGTCTCCGAGCTACCATCAAAGAACGTGGGCCCACAGTTTCCATCAATATGGGGGATCTAGTATGGACATGCCAATGTTTACAGAGAATCATCCTGATATGGTTCCATTGGGACCATATGTAGTAATGATGCTCGCTGGGCATGTATTCACTAGGTTTTTTCCCCTTTAGGTCCACCGACTTCATTAGGTCCTCACGGTTACTCTCCATGGCTCACCATTAGCATTCCTGATAACCTTGTGGGAATATCCCCATTCTCTGAAATGTTCATACATTTTGGAGGCCTCAACTGGAACCCTGCGTACCAGAGAGCAGGGGTGGTGACTTCCTGTCAGGGCGGTGACTCGCTGCTGTTTCTTTGTGAAAGGTCTTCATAATTAACTTGTTCCCCATCACTGAAATTTGCAAATCAAGAAAGGATAAGGTCTCACTGTGGTAATTAAAGGTAAGTCTGATATTACGATCATTGACATTAAGTTCATCATGGAACAATAGTAGCTGTCCTTCGCATGGCCTTAGCTGTCCTTTACACAGCATATGGATATCATCAATATACCTCAGCCACAAGATGCAGTGGCTAAGGTACATAGAGCACTCATACACCATCTCTTCCTCCCACAGGCCATAGGGGCTCCCGTAGAGGTGCCTCTGATCTTCTGATTCTTATTCTGAGAAACCGCTGGCAGTGCATTTCTCCCAACACCATTTGGGTAACCCAGAGGGTCTTTGTGTGAAGGGAACTTACATTTTGAATCTCCCTGCATGAACAGGGGAATTCAATACAGTCTTACTACAGAAGGAGAAGATGTGGATTTTTAGATTGAGATCATTGGTCCTGAATGGGCTAAATACTGAGCGTAACCTATAGATATTTTTGGAAGCTTAAAATATATGTGTCCAATCCACACTGATTCTCATTCCTCCTTAACCCTGGTTAACCCTGACGAAACATTTTTTTATTGAATGTCCCCCCTTTTGATTCTGCCTGCCTGTGTCTTTTGAATAAAGTACATTGTTCCCAGTAAGTATATTTATACTTTATACTTCTGACATCTCTGTCCAAATGTGTCAAAAATGGGTTGAAACATTCACTATCTCTTTTGTGATGGTTGTCTGATGAGGAGAGTGACATCTTCTGACTTACTTATAGTACTACGCCCCAGTCAAGAGATTTAGAACAACTTGACAATGCCTCTCCTCATCTTGAAGAACCATTGATCCTACTGACAGGCAAAATGTGTCGGCATGATGTCATCATGCACATGACATCATCAAGCATGCTGGCCACTGTCAGCATGCACACCTGAGGCTTGAGGTTCATGGCCGGTAAGGGAATCTGATTGCTATTACTTTGGAACACTGCTGCCTGGCCCATAAAAGGATAGCGCAATCTACTGACCTTAGAACAGTGTCGGTTCCATCAGATTAGCTTGCAGTGGATCTGCTATGGACTGCTGTGGAGTGGTGAGCTGCACGATTTAGGTTATTGCCAATTTAAATATGGATGTTTAATCGTACTACCTAAGTGGACTCCAGTGCAGCTTTACAATTCCACTGCCTATGCTTAAGCCCCTTTTGCATATACCAGCCTGTGTAAGCCGAGCCATGCCAAACCTTATCCCCTGTTATGGTCTTTGGCTGGAAAGTGTGACTTTTACCTGGATACACTCTTCCCGAGTCTATTAGAGCTACAAGTGATTATGAGCTTTACCCAACTCTCTTTATTTTACGGATTTCATAGATACTCAGAGAGAGTTTCCAATAAGCCCCTGTATTTCATTGAGGTTCTGGGCAAAGCGGTGGGACCAACTGCATAATTTCTGTATGCATTTGGGTGGTTATTGCATGATTTTGGCTCCATAGTTTATAAGAGGAATATCCCCATGATCCCTACCATTTTCTTCCCTATCCTCTCCTGAACAGAGACCAACTTTCACTGGGAGCATGTTTGGTGGTGTGTGCGGTGTGAGCAGCTGCTAGCTTTGCACGTGACAACATTGTCATTTTAATTATCAAAAATTGGTGGAAGTTTTTAATTTTTTTGTAATGACTAATTGTTTAAATAAAGCTGTGTTTCTATTCACTGCTTCATCCTTTAGTGACTACCCTTTCTGTTTTTCTTTAGCTCGTCTTCTTTCTACATGCATGTTTAGGGGTACTTGGGTCACACTATTTACTTCTGGTTAGTCAGTACACACGGCACTAGGGTAACTGTGCAACTACCTTACCTTATTTGTGAACTCAGAGAGATCTCGAGGTTTTTTATTTTTTGTTTATGCTACAAGTCACTTATCAACAGGTCAAGGCACCAATAACAATTCAATAAATCCTGATGGAAGAAAGTGTATAATCCAAGGCTGCCACAACTTGGTATATGTAGGGACCCTATCTTGCAGGGTAGTCTCTATTCCTAGTGGTAATGCGTAGCTTAGGTGTGTTACAGGTCTTTGCTAACATCTTCTTAGCAACAGTGGTAACCTGCAGGAGAAGCCTAGATGGCCTTTTAGGAGCTGAGGTAGTTTACAGTTTTGATGGCAGTGGAAAAAGGTAGAATCCCTGTGGGACCTACCAGTTGGTAGAGGCGGGTAAGTTTCAAGGCAAACCATGAAGCAAAAGATTGTGGCGACTCTTTTGCTGGATAAAATAAAGGGTGGCGAAGAAAGGACAGTAGGGGATCATGTACGGATTAGAGGCTAAATTTATGTTTCAGGCAATCCCAAAGGCTTAAGGCTTGAAGGGTTATGGGTTAAAAATACTAATAATAATGTGCTTGGTGTAAAGCTATTGTCGACCACATTACCCAGCAATGTAAATCCATCATCAGTTGTGGTGTCGTGTTAAGATGTCATGACAATACCCCCTGGTTTCCTAATATACCAACCAGACCCTCATCCAGGCATGCAACATGGGTGGCTGGGAGAGGGGGAGGAGGCAAGTGTGCAGGTTCCCCTTCCTGTACCATACCAAGCCACATTCCCATCAACACTAGGGGGGGAACCTTGCAAGATGGGAGTGGCAAAGCCTCCCCTCCTTGCAAGACATCTTGTCCCAAAGTTCAGTACAAAGGATATCAAAGGATTGTGAAGGAGACTACTGAATGACTTTTTGAATAAAGGAGCACCCCCCAGATATCAAATTCCTCTTAAGGGCATGAGTACAGGGAGACATTAATACCCCTAAGTGGAAGTCATGACCATATTTGTTTTTACCTGGGATCACCCACTTTTATATTTCAACAGCTGGGGATTTGGGCAGGCAAACTGGCCAATTTTGCCCAGTTTGTTCAGCTAGCCATGATTAGGCTGTGCCAATCCTGCAAACCATTGGTTACTATGCATTACTATAAGAACTACTGTATATATGAACAGTTACTGGAAGGAGCAATAATCACCTCCAATTTTACCTGTCACCACTCTATTGTTCCATTGGGCTGCTCTTATAAACCTTTAATAGGATTAATTTCCATTTGCTTACATTGACTTGGTTAATAATTTTAGATGTAGCGATCAGATCAGGTGATTCAGAAGCTATTTACTACACATTTCAGAGAAATACCGTTATACTCAAACCAATGTATTATGAGCAAAAGATTCTCCACCTTATAAACCGGGTGAAAGTTGTGAGGCAAATGAATGAGTGATAAAGCTAGAAAAAATCAAGAAGGGCCTTATAAATAAGTCTCCTAGTATTAAGTGCACCGTAAGAAGGTAGATCAATCAACAAATTGTCAGAAAAAAAGATCACTTAATAACACCTACATGTTTAAGTGCAGCTTATAGATAGCATTTTACTTATAACACCATAAATAATCAATTTTATAATAAATCTTTTTTTTTCTGTTATCAGAAGCTTTTTTGTTGTTAGGCATCATGAGAAGAGTGCAAAAGCAATATTCTAACAGATGCAAAGTCAAGTTGCTTCTCCACGTGAAACATTAAAAATGCATGCAGTGTTATGTAACATGCTACAAGGTATGTTTATTCCTAGGATGTCTTTTAGCTTGTGATTAAATAAGGTTTCTAATGAAGTAAAAGAGATGTTTGCTTTTCTGCAGGATACCGTGTAGAGTGTTAAAAAAATGTTAATGATCCATTCAAACATTTTCAGAACTATTCAAATTATGACTGAGCAACCTATAGTTGTCTACAGTTTTCATTAATATTGTGCAATCATTTAAAAACAGTTCCAATATGGTTTATTTGCATTAGGACTGTGATCACATAGCATAATCCTAATAAAATAAATTAAAAACAACAGCCCTATTTGTGAAAAATAACCCTTTATTGGCTAACAATGGCTCTATCAGTTGTATACATATAGAAGAATATAAAAAAAAAACCTTGTGTGAGGAATATGTACTTCTCTCCGGGGCACCAACATTTCTTTTACTTTTATTTTTCTAACTACAGGGCACACCTGTATCTATTTTTATGCCCTGATGCCCTGTTTTGTTTTTATTTCCCCAGACTTACTGAGTACAGATTATTATATGATTTAGTGAATTATTTCTTAGCTGCAAACAGCAGCTTTTTTCTACGTGTTACTCTTCTCTTCTGTAATGATTATGTTTGCTTAGATATTAAAAAAAATCAAAAACCAATAAAACATTTTTGAACAAAAAAAAAAACTTGTGTGTGGCCTCAACCGTTGATCATGGTGATTTAGTGGATGGGACATACAGAGACAGAGCAGTGTTCCCCATGGTCATTCGCCAATGTCAAGTAATTCAGGAAGGAGCTCCCTCAGTTATTTTCTAGAATAAGTAGCTTTGTTCAGATTTCAGTTCAATAGCTTACAAACAATTGGATCTTTCTTAACAAATTAATTTGATGAGCTCCATATTGAACAAAATGCTTCCCATATACACATAATACAATCTTAACTTCCTTCAATATTGTAACTTCTGTCAATTACAAACATGTACTAACATTATGATTCCTGATGGGACCATCATCTCATTGGTTACTTGCGTAGGTGATAATCTTTAAGTATTGTTTTACTTAAGGTAGCTGTCCAAATAATTTCTTTCAAAGAGCATTAGGCCTTTGAAGACTTAGGGACTAATGGATATCCCTAGAAGTAGAAGCTGTTAATTGTCAGCTTGTAAATAAACCGTGCTGACACAACTTCAGATCTAAGATCTAGATAAAACAAGCCTAATTTCTGAGTTTTACATATCAGACTTATACAATATATCTATCTACAGTATGTGAATCCATAATATATTAGGAAATTGTCAATTGTACATCATTATTGCAAGCACAGTTCAAATGCATGGATACCCTCCCCCGTGTGACGAAGATAACAAGAGCTTAAAGCACTTCATCACCCTAGAAACAAAACATTTTAAGTCAGCGGCTATAAATACTGTAGCTGCTGACTTTTATTAGGAGAACACTTACCTGTCCAGGGTTCCAGCATGGTCTGTGTATGGCTAGTAGGACCTGGATGATCTTGAACACATCCTGGTCTGTCAGCATCCCAAAAGTTGGATAGTGTGGATATTAATTTATTTTTACAAAAAGCAGTTGTCTGTGTTTTGCTTTCTGATTTGCAGGCTTAGGTGTTTGTGCTTAGGGGATTCACAAAGTACTTTAAATATCTTAGCACAAATATATGAATGCATGCAATAGACTTTAGTGATTTTGTGTATTTTATATCTTAAAAATATAGTGTAGTTAGTGCATGGAAGCATTTTTTCTGCAACTAAGTACAGTAGTTTCGATGTGCGTTTGTACTGCAATACACAATTGAGGCACCATGGTCAGTATTCAGCCCCTGCACTGTGTTCTGTTTCAGGGGAAGGAAGAAGTTTTCACGATGCACTGACATCAAGGATCATGCTGTGCCCTTAAGCACAACATAATATGACAGTGGGCAGGAAGGCTTGGACCAATAGGTCAATCGAGGGGGGGAGGGGGAGGAGTCACAATAGTGATACTGCAGGAGTTAACAGATGTTTCCTCAGTCCACCCCTGGAACAGCAGGAAAAAGTTATTTTCACCTCCTCTGCTCTTTATAACTCACATGTACATGACTAAACTCCCTCAATTGCTGGCGTTCATCCAATGGGAGGCTGAAAGGAAGGGAGAAGCATGGCTGAGGTATGTGATCTCGGTCCTCCCCACTGTATTTCCATCTGATCAATCTGTTTCCCCTGCTGCAGCTGCTCCATCCACCCCTACAGACAGACTACAGTACTCCAGGTGCTCTAAAGCCCCGGTTAACCCCTTCTCCTCCAAGAGTTTAGGCCAGGAGAGGAAGTGTGGCCACCAGGTCTTGAAGGAGAGGAATTGCTATGCACTGGGTTTTTGAAAAGGACAGGAGGACCTGGCACAGAAGCCCTCAGCATGGTCATCTGCTGCAGGTGATGAATGCGGGTGTTCACCCTCTTGATAGTCAGGCTGCACATTCCATGCCCGAAGAGAGTGTTGTTGGGTTGGCCAGTCATTCATTTGGGTGCTTAGGATTAGACTTCAGTACTTCTGGGAGTGGGGGTACTCCATGCAATGTGCTTTCAGGCAATATACATCCTTCTGTGGGCAGCGCTTCTTTATTATCTATGTATGTTTTCGGGCCCTCAGCTGAACAATTATCTATACCCTTTCTTTCTCCTTCTTCCCCTGTACAGGTGGACCCTTAATTAGGTGTTGCACCTTATTCCATTGCCTCACAGATATTGTCCAATGGCTTGGCAGTTTCTGGAAAGATGAGCACCGTTTTATCTGCTCAGATCTTTTCAGGTGGGGGACATTATGTCCTTCGTCTACTCACTTGTAAATTTAATGGGAACTATTATGCCGATTGGTGTCTCCCAATGGGGTGTGCCATCTCTTGTTCATATTTTGAAACAGTTGTTTCATTCTTAGAGTGGGCAGTGAAGGAGAGTTTGGGCTTATTATCCATTACCTATTATCTTGATGACTTTTTTCTAGTAGGCCCTGCAGATTCTGACTTTTGTAGGCAGATGATGCAGCATCTTACTTCAGTTTTTCAAAGTTTTGTGGTTCCACTTGCTCACAAATAACTGAGGGCCCTTGCAGGGTTCTTACATTTTTGGTAATTTAGTTCGGCATGTTTCTACCTTCTACTTTGCCAATAAATACGTTGGTGGAACTTTTGGAGAATATTAATTTTGCTCTATGAAAAAAACATTGGCATTTTGTCGTGTTGAATCAGTTTTAGAAAACATAATTTCGCATGTAGCGCTGTCAGTGGGACACATTTTAGTTAGTCATACATGCGGGTGATAACAACCTAGGCAGCACAACTATGCAGAATCTTATTACGGCTATTACGCCTGACCTGCTTTACTTATGGTCTGTATTTCTCTGGGTGATATTTTTGTGTTCAGGGATTCTTCCCAGAGTTTACTGGCATGAGGCGAGGGATCCCAGAGCAGTGGAAAAGGCTTATACTAAGGTCAATAGAGCTGTATTGAAATACATTTTACAATGCAGTGTTTTTGTAGTGCTGCATGTAGAATTGGAGAATCAAAGGATATACAGTAGGCATGATAGCATGCAAATTAATGATATTGGCCATAACATGTGGAATTTGCACTTACATGACTTACTAGAGGTGGTTCAGGTGAGTGTGAGATATCACTGGCAGTCTGAGTCGTCGGTGTCCCTTGGCTGACTGAGATGGCAGTAGAAAACCTGATGAAGTGTCGCAGCTTGGAAGTTATTAATGAGGGGTAGAATTAGCGCAAAAATGGTTGGCTTATCAGTCCCACTAACAGCAAGTGGATCAAAAAGGTTGTTTTTATAGATATGGACTAATGTTTATTGCAGGTTTTGTAGAATGGCTGAAGCCCTGGTACATTTTGGGATTAGTTTGGTTAGCGTGCTTGGGGTGTATTTGATGGAGAGGTTTTTGTTATGTGAGGGCATATGCTTGAGGTCAGGATTTATTTGGAGAGAGAAAATTAAGTGATGGAGAGGAGGAGTGAGCAGAACAGTGACTAGGCTTTGTATATGAAGCACTTGTCTGCAACAGATTTGGGTGGACTAAGTGGACTGAATGTCAAGACAAAAATAAAATAAAATGAGCAAACAACAATTTAAATATATAAGGATACGAAGACAAAATTTCAATATATTTCAAATATGATTCAGTTTAGCATTTTAATCTAATCTGGGGTTTGCCAGATGTAAGTGAGGTACAACTTTTTTACTTTTCTGACACCCACTGGGTTTGTTACATTGTTTTTATACACATGTAATATTATATCATTCTACATTGCCCCGTAGTCTCTCTGCCCATACCAGTTTTATAACCATGCATTCATGCATTTACTATATTCCATATCTCAGTTAGTTTGTTCATACCAAGATACTCTTATAACCTTAATTCACTCACTTACATCTTTATGTATATATAAATTAAAGCTTAGAACCCTATACAATAAGTTCATTTTGCAGTTATGATGCCCTCTGATATATATGCATCCTTGCAGACATTTTCCAGGCACAATGTTAAGGGGCTAAGTGGAGACCGCAGTGAGAAATACCCCTATCCAGTCCGTGCTGATCCTCCGGATGTTCCCCTATTGGCCTTTGTTTTGTTCCGCCTCCTCAGCTCCCGAGCTGGATGCATTACACTGCTGCCATCTCGATATCCAGCGTTTGGCGATTCATCTCAGACTCCGGTAAGTATGAGGTCTCTGCATCAGGCCTCTCTTGCTAATCATTCCATCTGCCCCCATTTATCAACCACATACATTTATTGATCTTATTACTTACATTGCAGATACAACATTCATGCATCCGCCCCTGAAGAGCGAGCAGGGTCTCGCGAAATGCATAGGGCTTTATTGATGCTTATATTATGCCGGTACATGCTGGGTATTATTGATGTCTGCATTATGTTTACATACTTCCCTGTCTACATGTATGTACATTTTATCATCTTATTTTGTATGTGTACTTACTGACCCAGCAATTTTCAAGTTTTATTGTTGCTCATTGATGTATAACATTTGTAATAAATCTTTGTATATTTACGTTCATCTGTGTTGTGTACATTGGCTATTATGCCTGGTAACTCACAATCATTGTTGTTACCGCTCAGTTACATAACATTTTGAAATGAATACATTGATTTTGTCTCAGTGTTCACTGTGGACATTGGCTCAACCTCTCTCACCTCATCTAAAGTCCCAGGGCTATTTTTCTTGTTTTTTTGTGCACTATTAGGGATGGAGGTGTCAGAGGGGTCACGCCAGACCTTAATCTTCCTTTTTTTGATTGAACCCGGGTGGAAGACACCCATTCAGCCCACACACTGGTCTGTTGTTACCATTAGCCTTTGTCCATATTACATCTAGTGTATTATCACTCTTTGGCCAGTTATATTTGCATACTGCTCCCAGGGGGCCTTGCTGGGCTGAGCTGTTCCCCTTTCGCTGGTGGTCTTTTGTGGCAGTGGTTTTCATCCAGCTCGGGGGCTGCGATGTGCATAGGGGAGCTCTGTTCTTGATCTCTTGCTGTCCTCTCCTGTCTGTTGACGGGGGTGGCCACCTGCACATCGGCGCCATGTTTTCCACGCCCATACACTGACGTCTCCCTGAGGTAACTCAGGTGTGGGCTGTGTGGGTCATCCCGGACGGTTGGGTGGTTGTTGCATCTGTGCACCCCCCTTTGATGGTGGATGTCTTTTGGACGCCCATGCGTCACCGCCCGTACGTGACGCTGGGGGTGTAGCCTTCGGGGTCTTGTGGGTATATCTGGACGTTCAGCACGGTTGGGATTCTGATTCATTACTTGGCGATTGGATAGAGCGGTCACATCTCTAAGAACAAACTGACAACCATTGGATGTTTTTCACTCTTATTGAGGTACAACTTTTTTACTTTTCTGACACCCACTGGGTTTGTTACATTGTTTTTATACACATGTAATATTATATCATTCTACATTGCCCCGTAGTCTCTCTGCCCATACCATTTTTATAACCATGCATTCATGCATTTACTATATTCCATATCTCAGTTAGTTTGTTCATACCAAGATACTCTTATAACCTTAATTCACTCACTTATATCTTTATGTATATATAAATTAAAGCTTAGAACCCTATACAATAAGTTCATTTTGCAGTTATGATGCCCTCTGATATGTATGCATCCTTGCAGACATTTTCCAGACACAATGTTAAGGGGCTAAGTGGAGACCGCAGTGAGAAATACTCCTATCCAGTCCGTGCTGATCCTCCGGATGTTCCCCTATTGGCCTTTGTTTTGTTCCGCCTCCTCAGCTCCCGAGCTGGATGCATTACACTGCTGCCTTCTCGATATCCAGCGTTTGGCGATTCATCTCAGACTCCGGTAAGTATGAGGTCTCTGCATCAGGCCTCTCTTGCTAATCATTCCATCTGCCCCCATTTATCAACCACATACATTTATTGATCTTATTACTTACATTGCAGATACAACATTCATGCATCCGCCCCTGAAGAGCGAGCAGGGTCTCGCGAAATGCATAGGGCTTTATTGATGCTTATATTATGCCGGTACATGCTGGGTATTATTGATGTCTGCATTATGTTTACATACTTCCCTGTCTACATGTATGTACATTTTATCATCTTATTTTGTATGTGTACTTACTGACCCAGCAATTTTCAAGTTTTATTGTTGCTCATTGATGTATAACATTTGTAATAAATCTTTGTATATTTACGTTCATCTGTGTTGTGTACATTGGCTATTATGCCTGGTAACTCACAATCATTGTTGTTACCGCTCAGTTACATAACATTTTGAAATGAATACATTGATTTTGTCTCAGTGTTCACTGTGGACATTGGCTCAACCTCTCTCACCTCATCTAAAGTCCCAGGGCTATTTTTCTTGTTTTTTGTGCACTTTCAATATCAGTGACATAAAAAAAAAAACATTAATTTTGTGCCTTAATGCATGTGTATAGTCTCTGAGTTGAGCGTGGAATCCCAATATGCCTATCATTTAAAGCAGGGGCACATTTATGTATTTAAGTTATCTTTTTCCTAAAACAAGAAACATACACAGCATATGTATATACCCACCCTGCATAAAATTCTGCGAAATAGTGTAAGTCTCCTGCAGTTGATGTAGAGAAACACAGTCTAATGAAGGCAGAATTATTTCCATGACAACAGGATGCGCATATCTCCCAAATGTAGCAAAAAGCTTAAATAAAATGGCTTTAGAAAATTACTGAATTCAACTACGTAAAGAAACTCCTATCAATAGATGCCTTCAAAAATGGACAATCTCCTAATAGATCCATTTTACATATCATCTTGCAAAACACAACATAGTCCAAGGCTATATGCCATCACAGAAATATAAATTGCTGGCTTGCACTCAATGACATGAAGGATTTTAATGAAATTTTGGGTTCTATCCCTTAAAGTGAAGTCTAAAAATAGTTTTACTATATTGTGTTACTTTTAAATGTGTTTCTGCTGAGTTAGGTTGTTTCTTGTATCATGCAAATTATATTAATAGTTTCATGCAGGTAGGTAGCTGAGTTAATCGGGATCTATGATGCAACCTCATTATATAATGAGGTTGCTTTCCTAAAATGTAGAGCATATTTACTTTGTAAAGTACATTTCCAATTAGCTTAGTAAATGAGGTGAAGCTGTGTTCATTTTGAAGACCCCAGTCTTGTGCGAGGGAGATTAAACAAACAAGATTGTTGCTCACACATGATTGGATGATTGAAAGCTTTACCTCATTTAAGCTAAGCTAAGTGAAAATTCACTTTGCAGAGTGAACATGCTCTACTACTTTGGTAAATCAGTCCCAATATGTCTGAGCTATATTCATAATGGTTGGAATGAGATCAACTAAGTTTGGAGTTGAGCAAAGGAGGACTAACCAACTGCCTTTATTAAGTATGGTGTTGGACTGATGATGCAAAGGTTTCTTTTTTTTTTTCATTGCAAAATCATACTGAAAAATGAATTCATATAAAAAGAAAAAAAATACCCGAAATACCTAAACATAATTGAAAGGAACCCAAGAAAAAACCAGAGTGATCATTTCAGTAAGTCCTTAAAGCAGTATTAAACGTCACCTTTTCAGGCAGAATTTCTCTTTTCATAAAACATAGAAGCTTTTTCTAATGTCTTTTCCGTCCAGGCCATCCCAATGTGCTAATCTCTCATTTACCTAATCTACGGTACCTTTAATCTGCACCTCTGACATAATTTTTAAAAACGCATTCTGAGCCCATCACTTTCTATATCACCATGTGACCTTCCAGGAAACCTCATATCATTCACTTACTGCCTTACTGCATCACAGAATAGGGTGTGTTTTACCACTCTGGACCACACCTCCCTCATCACTGTACCACCTTTTTTTTATTTCCACCCACTTTCCTACTTCTTCCTTTAAGTTGGCCATACACTGTACAATCTGTTTGTATAATTTCATTTAGATCTACTATTAGTTATATAGTGCAAGGGCCTGTATCATTTGATACAAATTGAATAGATCATTCAGGTGGGTTCTCCTATTATAGTTTTGGTGAATCTAAAGGAAATTATACAGAGCTTTATAAAGCTACAGCTTTATACAAGTACATGAGATGGAGTGGGTGGAGATCCCAAGCTGTCATTGTTCTGGTGTAAACACGCCAAATGTCACTTTCAGGCCCCATTTACACCTAGTGTAGTGGGAGTACACTTTTTTGGAGCGCTTTTCCCGTGACACACATAGGGTAGCCCATCAATTTCAATGGGCTGCCCTACATGTAACAAACATGGCAAAATAGCTCATTTGTGTGTTGCAGTTTGTGAGTTTATTTATCACGTGTTTTGGTAAGCTGCGATATAGTAAATGTTTACTTTTGGGTTTAACACTGATTTAACCATTTGCCAAATGCGCTATAGCTGAATGGCAGCTACAGTGCAGTCATCCAGCTCTGGGAGGGCATCTATTGACATCCTCCCAAAACCATGCACCCCACGTGCCCGCTCCAACACGCACGCAACATGCTCTGTGGTCGATGTATCCTTTGGACACAGCTGATCACAGATGAGGGTAAAAAAACAACCACAGTGGCTCTTTACTACATGATCAGCTGTTTCTAGTCATAGCTCATCACAATGTAAACATGCCTGCCAGTTATCGGCATTCCTTTTCTCATGCTGTCACAGCGTGAGGAGAGGAGAGAGCTGGTAACCAGCTAGTGTGAAAGGGGACATCTACACTGATAATCAGGGCACTGATTATTAGTGTCCTGATTATCAGTGCAGCCACAACAGTGTCCATCAGTGATGTTTATTAGTGCCCATCCGCGTTGTCAATTGGGGACCATCAATGCTGCCAATCAATGCCTCCTCATCAGTGCCGCCTATCAGTGGCTATCAGTGGTCATCAATGTCACCTATCAGTTGGCTTTTTTCATTTGTTTAGCAAAAATAAAAAACCCAGTGGTGATTAAAAACCACCAAAAGGAAGCTCTTTTTGTGTGAAAACATTATTAAAAAAAAATCATATGGGTACAGTGCTGTATGTCTGCGCAATTGTCATTCAAAGTGCGACAGCTATGAAATCTGAAAATTTACCTGGGCAGGAAGGGGGTAAAAGTGTCCAGTAGGCAAGTGGTTAATCATAAAAAGCTTACAATTTCTCAAAAATAACAGTCTCATTCTCCTTTATACAATATACAGTATCTCACAAAAGTGAGTACACCCCTCACATTTTTGTAAGTATTTTATTATATCTTTTCATGTGACAACACTGAAGAAATGACACTTTGCTACAATGTAAAGTAGTGAGTGTACAGCTTGTATAACAGTGTAAATTTGCTGTCCCCTCAAAATAACTCAACACACAGCCATTAATGTCTTAACCGCTGGCAACAAATATGAGTACACCCCTAAGTAAAAATGTCCAAAATGGGCCCAAAGTGTCAATATTTTGTGTGGTCACCATTTTTTTTCCAGCATTGCCTTAACGCTCTTGGACATGGAGTTCACCAGAGCTTCACAGGTTGCCACTGGAGTCCTCTTCCACTCCTCCATGACGACATCACAGAGCTGGTGGGTGTTAGAGACCTGGTTATTTACAAAAGGCAAATCCACTTTGCACTGCAAGTGCACTTGGAAGTGCAGTCACTCTAAATCTAAGGGGTAGATCTGAAATGAGTGGAAGCTCTGCTGATTTTATCATCCAATCATGTGCAAGCTAAAATGCTGTTTTTTATTTTCCTTGCATGTCCCCCGCGGATCTACAGCGACTTTACTTCCATGAGCACTTTCAGTGCACTTTCAAGTGCACTTGTAGTGCAAAGTGGATTTTCCTTTCGTAAATAACCCCCCAGGTCTCTAACATCCACCAGCTCTGTGATGTCATCATGGAGGAGTGGAAGAGGACTCCAGTGGCAACCTGTGAAGCTCTAGTGAACTCTGGTGAAGTAAATAACCCCCCTTGTGCTCCTCCACCTTCCATTTCAAGATGCCCAACAGATGCTCAATAGGGTTTAGGTCTGGAGACACGCTTGGCCAGTCCACCACCTTTATCCTCAGCTTCTTTAGTAAGGCAGTGGTCGTCTTGTAGGTGTGTTTGGGGTCATTATCATGTTGGAATACTAGCCTGCGGCCCAGTCTCTGAAGGGAGGGGATCATGCTCTGCTTCAGTATGTCACAGTACATGTTGGTATTCATGAACTGTAGCTCCCCAGTGTCAGCAGGACTCATGCAGCCCCAGACCATGACACTCCCAACCACCATGCTTGATTGTAGGCAAGACACACTTGTCTTTGTACTCCTCACCTGGTTGCCGCCACACACGCTTGGCACCATCTGAACCAAATAAGTTTATCTTGATATGGTTCCAGTAATCCATGTCCTTAGTCTGTTTGTCTTCAGCAAACTGTTTGCGGGCTTTCTTGTGCATCATCTTTTAAAGAGACTTCCTTCTGGGACGACAGCCATGCAGACCAATTTCATGCAGTGTAAGATGTATGGTCTGAGCACTGACAGGCTGACCCCCCCACCTCTTCAACCTCTGCAGCAATGCCGGCAGCACTCATACATCTGTTTTCCAAAGACAACCTATGGAAATCACGCTGAGCATGTGCACTCAACTTCTTTGGTCGACCATGGCAAGGAGTGGAACCTGTTCTGTTAAATCACTTTATGGTCTTGGCCACCGTGCCGCAGCTCAGTTTCAGGGTCTTGGAAATCTTCTTATAGTTTAGGCCATCTTTATGTAGAGCAACAATTCTTTTTTCAGATCCTCAGAGAGTTATTTGCCATGAGGTGCCATGTTGAACTTCAAGTGACCAGTATGAGAGAGTGAGAGTGATAACACCAAATTTAACACACCTGCTCCCCATTCACACCTGAGACCTTGTAACACTAAGGAGTCACATGACACCGGGGAGGGAAAATGGCTAGGGGTGTACTCACTTTTGTTGCCAGCGGTTTAGACATTAATGGCTGTGTTGTGTTGAGTTATTTTGAGGGGACAGAAAATTTACACTGTCATGCCGTGTACACACGGGCGGACTTTTTGGCATCAAAGGTCCGATGGTCTATCCGACAGACTTTCGATGGACTTTTGACGGACTTCCAACGGACTTTCAAACGAACGGACTTGTCTACACACGATCACATCAAAGTCCGACGGATTCATACGTGATGAGGTACGACCGGACTAAAATAAGGAAGTTCATGGCCAGTAGCCAATAGCTGCCCTAGCGTCAGTTTTCGTACGTCGGTCTAGCATACAGACTAGCGGAATTCTCGATAGGAACTGGGTCCGACGGAGTACCGGCAGAAAGATTTGAAACATGTTCCAAATCTAAAGTCCGTCTGATTTTCGACCGAAAAAGTCCGCTGCAGGTCCGATGAAGCCCACACAGGGTCGGATTGTCAGATGGATAAGTTCTGTCAGACCAGTCTGGTTGAAAAGTCCGCCCGTGTGTACATGGCATTATACAAGCCGTACACTCACTACTTTACATTGTAGCAAAGTGTCATTTTTTCAGTGTTGTCACATGAAAAGATATAATAAAGATATAATAAAATATTTACAAAAATGTGAGGGGGTGTACTCAGTTTTGTGAGATACTGTATATCCCTGACATTCTGTATGTAAATGACCATTGAAAGATTTTCTGTAAATGAGAGATTAATCTATCAATTCAAGATTTTTTTTCAGGGTCAGTCCATCCAGATTTGATCATGGAACCCACTGGACTTAGGGACCTTAAAGCTATTGGAGTTTCTAACTATGACTTTATCTTTCTTTCTCACTTTGGAATTTATGGAGTTCTTGCCCACGTTCAAAACTTTTCCTGTTACATCCTTCTTAATATAAAATCAACAAATAATTCAGTAGGGAATGACCACAGTAAGTATGCAGACCTGGGGTCTCAAGAGTTTTTACCAGTAGAGTCCCCCAGGGATATTAGTAAGCCATTACAGCACAGGATTCACCAAAAACTAAAATATCTTCTCTAGATGACTAAATGTGTCCAAAAGTAATACAATATTAAATTATCTCATATGAAGTCTGGCTTTTGAAAATCACACTAATTCTTAATAATTCTATTTTTCTCTAAAATAATAATTCTGTACTCCAGAGCCCCACTTTGCATTATTTTTTTTTACCTTACTGGGAATGAATATTTGTTGAAGCAGTTAGTGCTATTTGTAACATGAACTTTTTAAGGAATATACTGTATGTATATATATATATATATATATATATATATATATATATAACTTACAAAGCATATCCAATCACCAGAAATTAGACAAGGAGAAAAAGAAACTCCTCCTGTTTAAATGTTGTTTTAGGGGCTTTGCATCCCCCAGATAAGCTGTCACATACCTGTCACTCTTTCTGAGTCAGAAGATCCACTCAAAAGAGTGCTTTACAATGTTCCTGAACTGAACAAACCCAAAGCAAGATAAAGATCTATAATAAAGTGGTTCTAAAGTCATTTTTTTTTTTTTACCTTAATGAAATCTCTGCTTTAAACTAAAAAACTTCTCACTGCTTGTCCCCCCCACCCCCCCCATTCCTTAACACTTACCTGTGGCCGAAAAGAACATCAATCAAATTCTTCAGGCAATAAAAAGGCATGTCTCAACTAACATTACAGATAAGATTATCCAGCAGGAATCTCAGGGAAATCTCTACTGGCCAATCAGGGAATATCACATACATATTAGTGCTGTTCACGTATTCAACTACCCTCGCAACCTCTTTGAAGATAATATCATGACACACTTTGGGGGTTATTAACTAAAGGAAAATCCACTTTGCACTGCAAGTGCACTTGGAAGTAAAGTTGCTGTAGATCCGAGGGGGACATGCTAGGAAAATAAAAAACAGCATTTTAGCTTGCACATGATTGGATGAAAAAATCAGCAGAACTTCCACTCATTTCAAATCTACCTCTTAGACTTAGAGCAACTGTACTTCCAAGTGTACTTTCAGTGCAAAGTGGATTTGCCTTTCGTAAATAATCCCCTTTGCGTGATCCCCAGCTTCTTGGGCAAGAGATGGAGAAAAGGTTAAAGCAGGGGAGTACTAATCAATCGGGCAATCGGGCACTGGAGGCTCTGCTTATCCCTCCAGTCCACCCTAGGTTCTTGTATGTGGCAAATGGCAGAAAATGGAGAAAAGACAGCCGCACTCCAAAATAATACCTTTATTAAATGAAGCTTGATCCATGCATCAATCAGAGACACAGGTCCATATGATATCTGACGCTTTTCGCACCATTAATGACGCTTAATCATAGCTGTAGGACCACCAATCGCAATCTGTCTTTTATACACAACAAAATAATATATGGTGGTCACCTGACCAATTGTATCTAATCCAGATAGCGATCAGCTGTGGTTCTGCAAAAACCTTTCACACATGTGAGGGAGGAGTAATCACGGAGGCAATCAAGACAACCAATATATTAAATAATTTCAACCCATAAAAAAAGGAACTAAATAATAAACATATATTAGGGTGACCTTGTGGATTCAGGGTTAAATTAGTGGGCTGCAACAGATCGCTCTTTGTGGCAATCCGTACATGTACTATATTTCCAAATCAAATACATAACATACGATATTCATGTGTCTACCAAATACCCAATAAAACCATTAAGTGAGGTATAAATATCGATAAATGTGCAAAAAAAATGTAATATAAAAATGTGTTAGAAGATTCTAAAAATGTGCGTAAACATATCATTCCGTTTATGTGTCTAAATATTGATGTGCGATGTTGTGGATGAAAGCAGAACAAAGCAAAATGCTTTACCCATGAAATAAGGCTATAATAGACACACATACGGATGTATACACACATATAAATGGGGACCCTTACATGATAGAAAAAGCAGGTCAGGGACACAACTGTTTTATATTATGTGTGGAATAAGAACATGTTGATCTTCAACAAACTAAATCTGGCCATATGTCTCGTAAGCCCCCCCCCCCCCCCCAATCTATGTGTCTATATAACTCCAGAGGTCTAATATTTGTGTAAAATTAGAATATTCATTATCGCTTCAATGAGGGAGAAAGGGACTGTTTATACAAGGTAAAATAAGACTAAATAGATAGGGGTAGGGGGCAAATGGCCAAAATATACCTGAAAGTAAAAGTGAAATAGTGAAAATCATATACTATAGTTGATGTTTTCAATCATAAAAGTAGAGCACATCCCATTAAAAATTTGACTCCATCGACTTACTAGTATTTAAATGGAATATTTGCATGAAAATGTCTAGAACAAGTAAAATAGTGAATGGATGAAATTATATAAAAAAATATTAAATGATATAATTTTTTTTTATAAACTATAGCTAATGTTTTCAATCATAAAAGTAAGACACGTCCCATTCAAAATTTAACCCCATCGGCTTTCTAGTATTTAAATGAAATATCCAAAACACTTCTCGTTTGCAGATTGTTCTGAATCTATTGCCCCCTCTAATGGGTGTGGTGATTCTCTCTATGCCCCGTATACCCAAACCTGAAGTATCCTTGTGATGTACATCAATCCAATGTCTGGCGACATTGGTGGAATGATTTTTATCAATATCATACAGATGGTCATAAAGACGGTCTCTCAACCGTCGGGTAGTCCGTCCTATGTATTGAATATTGCACAAACTGCAAGTGATAACATAAACTAGGAATTTGGTGTTACAGTTGATAAATCAAGACATTTTGAATGTTTTACTAATCGCAGCAGAACAGACAGTGTCGCCCCTTTTGATGAAGGGGCAATAGGTGCATGTTCTTCTACCACAAACTGTAACCAGTGGGTTCCAGGACTAGTGCTGGTGTATAGACTGGGCGATAGATATCTTCCTAGTGTCGGTGCTCTGCAAGATACCGTTTAATGCCGCCTGTCAGGATTCGAGCATATATGGGATCATTAAACAGTACAGGAATGTACCTGTTAATGATGTTCTTAATTTGATCAAATTCCATACTGAAGGGTGTTGAGAACACAGCGGGAGCACTGGCATTAGAAGAGAACATTTTTCTATTAACAGCTCTAAGGGGCCCCTATCTGAGATTAGCTGAGAATGTGAGGTGTTCTCAGCAATCCTAAAGGCTCTGGAAATCATATATTTAGAATAACCTCGGTCCTCAAATCTGGTTGCCATGTCCCCTGCATTCTTTATAAAATCAGAATCCTTGCTACAGATAGCCTGAGAAATTGTGCGACTGGGATCCCTCTTATTGTACATTTTGAGTGACCTGAATCGGTTCTCAATGAGGCATTGCCTGCAGTGGGTTTTCAAACAAATTAGAGGTCACCTCACTGTCGCTGGCCCGCAACTCAACATCCAGAAACTCGATGGACCTGGGGCTATGATGCCCTGTAAATCCTAAATTCAAATCATTTTCATTTAAATAGTCTAACCAAGTTTCCACTCGGAACTGCTCGTCAGCGACAACGAACAGCAGATCATCTATGAAGCGACAATAAAATATTGTATCTTTGCGGCGGGGGCTATTCGATCCAAAAATACGATCCCTCTCCCACCATCCCATGTACAGATTGGTCAATTATGGAGAAAATTTGGCTCCCATCAAGGCACCGCACGTCTGGGGATAAAATTCACCATCAAACATAAAAAAATAAACTCCTGTAGAAAAAGGGAAAACCGACCTGATCTTTTAAGAAAGAATGAAACCACTTGTATGTCCAGGGATGGATGAGCAGAGACTGGAGTTATCACATGTAACCCAATTATAATTCAGCTTCCATGCAAGGTCTTTCAAGTTTATCAAAAGGTGTGTGGTGTCCCTGAGAAATCCTAATAGATCACCAACCAGAGGTCCAGAAGTTGTAATTGATCATCTACCCATTTGCCCAAGCGTTCGTTCAGTGATCCAATACCTGCAACAATTGGTCTACCAAAAAGGGGATCTAACCCCTTGTGGATCTTTGGGAGGTGATGAAACACTGGTGTGATCGGAAAATCAGGAATGAACATATCCCTTTTTTCAGTGTAAATACGCCTGAAAGGACAGCCCTATCTAAAAGAATGGATAGTTAATTCCTAAACGATTGGGTAGGGTTCCCCCTGAATTTAAGGTAGGTACTAGTATCAGTCAGTTGCCTCAAAGCTTCATTTTTATAGACATCTGAGTCCAGGACAACCACTGTGCCGCCCTTATCCGCATTCCGGATAGTGTTGTTCATGTCATCACTTAGACACTTGAGTGCAGCTATTTCAGCGCTAGTGAAATTGTTTGTCACTAAACCCCCCAAATTACGATGGGCTAAACGGGTGAGATCCCTCTCCACAAGTTTCTGAAAAAGGTCTAGGTCCTTCCCCCGTGAAGCAATGGGGTAAAAATCTGATCCTAATTTAAAAGATATTTTAATGTTACTATCTACGGGATAGTCTGAGGATTAAATTCAATAGCCACACACACACATCAGAAAATAATTGAGGAGAGGGAGGGGACTCACCCATTTGAGGCACGTCTGGAAAATCTTTCACAGAATCCCTTGGCTCATGAAAGTAATGTTTCTTGTGTTAGCGAGCATGCAAATTTATTCACATCTAATAAAGTCCCAAACAAATCAAAGTGTTTAGGAGGACAAAAATTAAGTCCTTTACGTAGGAGAGAAATTTCTGCTTGTATGTGGCATCACCTGGGATGGACGGGAAGAGAGGAGGGGCTGGCAGGGAGGAGCAAGCCAGGAGAGGTCTCGTTATTACTGGCATATCGGGTGAGACTGTAAACTTGAATTTTAGAATCTTTCTTTACTTACCTGACACTTGGAGTCTAGATTTGCAGTGATGAGTCTAGATGATCACAGTGCTTGGATGCAATATGCCAGGAAACTGCTGCAGCGATGTAATCTGCTGTGTGCCCTGTTTTCTGCTTTGACCTTGTGATATGCCCTGCTATGTGCCCTGCTGTGTGCCCCATGATGTGCCCTACTGTGTACTCTGTGCTCCATGATGTGCTCTATGATGTGCCCTTCTAAGTGCCCCATGCTCTACTGTGTCCCATGATGGGCACTGCTGTGTCCCTATGGTGTGCCCTGCTATGTGCCCTGTGATGTGCCCTACTGTGTGCCTTGTGACATGCCCTGATGCGTACCCCATGATGTGCCCTGCTGTGTGCCCCACGATGTGCCCCTGTCCTACTGTGTACCCCCCTGATGTGCCCTGTGCCCCATGATGTACACTACTGTGTGCCCTGTGCCCCATGATGTGTTCTGTGATGTGCCTCACTGAGTGCCCCATGCCCTGCTGTGTCCCATTATTTGCCTTGTGTTTTACTGTGTGCCCCATGATGTGCCCTACTGTGTGCAACCTGTGATGTTCCCTGCTGTGTGCCCCGTGATGTGTCCTACTGTATGCACTGTAATGTGCCCTGCTATGTGTTCCGTGATGTGCCCTGCTGTATGCCCGATGATGTGCCCTGTGATGCACCATGCTGTGCTCAATAATTTGTGCCCTGCTGTGTACACCATAATAAGTCCTGCTGTGTGCCCTGTAATATTCTCTGCTGTGCCCCATAATGTGCACTCCTATCCCCATGTAATATGCCCTGCTGTGCCTTATAATGTGCTCTGCTGTTTCCTTAGATTTGCCCTCTAGTGTGCCCCATAATGTGCCCTGCTGTGTGCCCCAAAGTATGCCCTCTTTCTCCCATGTAAAATGCCCTGCTGTGCCCTGTAATATGCCCTGCTGTGCCCCTGTAATGTACCCTGCTGTGCCCTATAATGTGCCCTGCTGCCCCCCTGTAATGTGCTGTGCTCCATGATGTGCCCTCATGCTCCCATGTAATATGCCCTGCTGTACCCCATAATGTGCCCTTTTCCTCCATGTAATATTCCCTGCTGTGCCCCATAATGGGCCCTGCTGTGCCCCATATTGTGCCCTGCTACCCCCATGCAATATGCCGTGCTGTGCCCCGCGTAATGTATCGTGTTGCCCCCTCCCCTGTGATGTTTTCTGCTGTGCCCCGTAATGTGCCCTCATGTCCCCATGTAATATGCCCTGCTGTGCCCCATAATGTGCCATCCTGTTGCATGTAATGTTCCCTGCTGTGCCCCATAATGTGCCCTGCTACCCCCCTGTAATGTGCCCTGCTGTGCCCCAAAAAGTGCCCTGCTGCACCCCCATGTAATGTGCCCCACTGCTACCAATAAAGTGTGCCCCTGGCCCCCTGTGCTCTTACCTGCTGACTACTATACTTTGCCATGATTCCCCCGTGCTCTGCCCTGCTGTCCCCTGTGTACTGTGCTTGCCGGGGGAGTAGGGCAGAGGGGAGACCGGGGGGAAGGGTGAGGATATAATGAGTGGGATCGGGTGAGGAGATAATGGGGGATGGGGTGAGGATATAATGGGGGGACACCAGGAGGAGGGGAGATAATGGGGGACACTGGGGGGGATATCTCCTATACGTGGCTGCACTGTGAGGATATTTCTCTGACATTCAGTGAATTGCATACTGGGAGTGAGAATTGTGTTATTTTTCCGGTAACGTTTGCTCTCCTCCTCATATGGAGCTCTCAGTGGATTTATTCTCCTGTTTTGTGTGGGATGAATATTGTAGGTAGAGAACTCATACTGATAAATGAGTAAATAGAACTCTCTTTGTGTCCTGTGACCCCATCTGTGTTCACTGTCTTTGATTTCATTAGAGTAATTTGGTTTATCATTTTACTATTACTTTGGTAAATTTAAATATAGTTTGTCAGATTGAAAAGTGCAATATGTAGGTGGGCTTTGTGTGAGTGTGATCTCCTATTGCCCGGGGGCCCCATGAGTTGTCAGTCCGCCCCTGCGTAAAAAAACAAAAAATGTGAAGACGTAAGCTCGATTCCACAGGTGTCAATGCAGCTGATATCAGTGACAACATTGTGAAAATGACTCATGTGGAAGTACTTGATAAAGTGTAAAAATAAATAGAAAAAAATATAAATATACATACATATAATACAAATGCTAATTATTGCTAATGAGAAATACATCCATTCTTTAACACATATCCAGTGATTTTAGATTTTGCAGTTGAAACATTTTACATAATATCCAAAATGTCCTCTTCAATGTATCTTTTCTCTTGTAATACCGTATGACAGAGATTCCAGCAGTCTCCTTAATAATTTCCTTACAAGATAAGAGATGAATTGCTGAAGTAGTTTTGGGAATGTGTGTGAAAATGATAGCTTTAGGAAATGGTGTAAACAATGCAAATAGCTGGATACTGATTGGCTAGGTCCTGTCTGTTGGTTTTTCTACCTGTTAAAAAATTAGAGACAAAAGACAAACAATTTACCAATTCAATGAACACGTGAGGCTATGGAAAAGAACAAGACTGACTATATAAATAGAAATGGTGGGTTCAGATTAGGTTAATGTGAGGGCCACAGTTGGTTAGGTACAGTAGTGGAAGCTCACCATGCTTAAGCCTTTCAAATCCAAAGCTCTAATATTACGTGTTTAATTTAACACACACGCATGCACGAGCACACACACTGTAAGCAATAAATCTGCTTTACAAAGCTGCTGTTAAAGAGAACCTGTCATCCCCGAGTAGAGTATAAAAAAGTACAAGAAAGTCAACTACTCGCTACATTTACATTTACTGTTTAAAATAATATACATTTTTGACTTTGACATTGACTTCTGACATTGCGGATCCTCTCACCTATATCCTCCTTTCAGTGTCACAGAGCTTGTTGTCAGTCACAGCATCAAGCTATGAAAGCTTGAAGGTTGAGTTTGGATGCATACATCCCTCAACATTGATCTATAAAGGCCATTCTTTTCATCAGAAGTTGAATTTTTTACCCTTTACCTGATACCGTCTGGACACTCGGTTCACACTACAATATTACAGAACTGACTGAGACTGTATACTCATCAGCCCGTGCATATGCATGATCCCAGTTCTTTGGCTCTAGTACAAATCTCAGACTGGTGACATTAAAACAGCATGGCAGGTATCTAGGACAATACTTTGGAGACAGGAATGTAAGTGGTTCACTTTTTTAGTTTTGAGAATATGCTGGTTATTTATAAATTAAATAAATGTACGTACCAGAAAAGTAACATAAAACATTTTTTTTAATGAACATTTGCTGTTTTTTTTTTATTACATTAATATGATCAATAAACTCGCATTTTCTTGTCATTAAAGCCGGTTCACTGAAATTTAACTGTACATCTTTTTGACTACTAATCATCCACTGACAGCAGTTAAACAAGATAAGTAGATAAACAAAAAATGTAATTTGTAATTTCAGTAACATGGTGGATAAATTAACCCATCCAAAGTCAAACATTTCCACAATCACATCTCAAGTGCTGGCTTGGCTTGTATCTATACCAAGCAATACATTGTTTTAGCAACAGGAATGGCATACATCGAGATGCAAAATAATGTCCCTGTACTAAAATAGCTAGCAGCAACAAGTTCTATTCTGACATGTTTCTCAGTAGGCACAGTGTTTTCTTAAAAAATGACCATTCTATGAGAAAGTGCTGTGCCTAGCACAAAACATGTCAGAATAGAACTTGTTGCTGCTGGCTATTTTGATAAAGGAAGGTTGTTTTGCATCTCGATGCGCAGCATTCCTGTTGCTTATAGAATTGATGTTAGATAAGTGGTTAGCATTTTTGCCTTGGAACTTCGGGGTATCTGGCATCAATTTCACCAAGGAAAGTTTACAACAGTTCTCAGTTCAACTTTGGATTCAGTCTGTGGGGCGTTCACCGAAGTGATCAAAAAGTTAGGAAATTGCTAACGCTAATGCATAAAGCCCATTGAGTTCAGTGGGAATCATATCTTTAAACTCAATTCTCTTTATTTTCAAGGCTAATAAGCATGGGATTTTTCCACAAAGGGCATGAGGGACACTGAAAGGGGAAACATGTACCAATGCAAAAAAAAAAAAAAGCAGAGAACAACTCTTTTATTGAAGCTTAAAATAAATCATGAAAACCCCATTAAATACCATGCCTGGGGAGAAGCAAAAGTGACATTCACAAATTTAAAATAAATAAATCTAAAAATCTAAATTACATTTCCCAGTTGGCTTCCTTCTGTTTATAAACAAAGGGGATTTACTTCATCCATACCAGGCCCTTATTCTACATGAGGGTCTGGTATGGACATCATTGGAGGACCGTGACCATGCCCCCCCCCCATACCATAACAGACCACAAACCCTCAACAGGGGAAGTGTACCAACAGGGGCTCTCCTGGCAAAGCACCTAATGAAAACAAGTGCCTCTTCCTCACACCTACATTAATAAGTAAGGGGTACCTCAGGTTACTCATTCACATATATATCAAATAGTAAATAAACACACAACAATGTGACAAAAAGACCTTAAATAAAAAATAAAAAAACATGGTGTAAATCCATTATTAATCACATCATCAATTGATGTAGATCCACGTCAGTCCTGATGAATGATGATTCCCATGACCCTTTAAAGAAAAAATGTCAACTACACGTGGTGTTTTTCTCTCCATGTACTCCCTATTATGAACAACAGATTATGGCTCTTTAGCTGAATGTAAACAAAAGGGGTCAGGAGCTGGCTGATATCAATGACCATAACGCTCATGACCATAGTTGATCAATGACATCACCACTGGCTTGTACTGCACTGCACTACAAACCATACACTGGAGTGAACCCAAACCCTATTCCTAGTGTCAACCCGGAACTAAGACATTTCTAAAAGAAATAGGATAAATGGCTTCATGAAAAAATGTCCAAAAGATCTTATGTGCACAGTTGTTCTCTGTCTGACAAGCAAGCAACTAGCATTTTTGGAATAGGAAGTCACCAATGGCAGCCTTTGTGTTTCCATCAGGAAAAGTTTCTTTTAGGCGTGTCAAAGATGTGGTCTTATTTGAATTTAAGAATTACTGAACATGGACCAATGTAGTCTTTATATACACGCATACATTTCTTCACATGCAATTATTGCAATAAAAAGCATTGCCATTTTAACTATTTACAATAAATAACTGAGTAGATACCTAGGCATGTTTACATTTTTTGATTCTTGAGACTATATTATAGGAAAAGATTGCAGAAGTATTATAGACACTAGGCATAGTCTATATGAAACCATCAAGGAGTCATTTAGTGAAACAATATTTTGTGGTATGCTAGATTTGTAAATTATGTTTCTGGACATTGTACAAGGTTGAAATTATTATTCAAAAATCATTTTCTACACTTGATTGGCTTTTAGGAAGGTAGTAATCAGACAGTTGTATATTATAATATGTCAGATTACTGTATTTTAAACTATAATTTAATCAGATTTTATATAATAGAAGTATTTGCATTAAATAAAGCAGCAAACCAATGACTGTTGCATAAATTGCAGCTACTAAAATATAACATGGCAGTAAAGTTTTTATAGCACTTTTTATGGCATCATTGATCAATAAATGAAAACCCAAGCTAATGTTCCCATGCATCCATAAACTGTGAGTGGAAAGATTGGTGCTCACATTTATTATGATTCTATCATCTATTCTGAGCAAATAATGTTTGATTATCCTTCTAAAGTAGCTTAAAAGTTCCAATATGCATTGAAAACCTTAAAAGATGAACTTCAGGCAAAAGAATAGATAAAGGTTAGTAGCAGTTAGTCACATTCAACTGGACTTGTTCTTTAAAGTTGAAAATGTTTTACAGCTTATCCAAGCCACTTTTTCAGTTCGTTTATAGCCACACAGATAGCACAGTTACCTTAATCCAACCACCATAGAATATATCAAGGCAGGTGTTGATTGTGGAAGAACAGGATGGAAGGTGTGAAACTTGTGGAACCACCTTGTTCTAGTTACATAATTCCAACCTTTGGTGTCAGGAAATCATCAACTAGATGACTAAAACAGGAATATAGCTGTTTTTTTCTTGGGGAATTAACTAGTATTTATTTTGTGTTTGATGGACATTTTTTTTTTACAATATATAACAAGATTCAGCAACCAAGGCAGCCAAATATAGCCTTTTCCATTAAGTTTTGAAAATGAAGCATAGAAGCTTCATAGAATCAATCAAAACTGGTGCAGCCAGGTTCTAGAGCAGTTGTGCATGGCAACCAAATCGGTTGCCATGCACAACTGCTCTAGAACCTGGCTGCACCCATTTTGATTAATTCCCTGTCATACGTTTAAAGGCTAAGTTCACAGTTTTAATAAATTCCAGCTTCCCTGTGTACGAATGTACCACTAATGTACCTCTGCTGCATAAAAGAAAAAGCTTTCTCTATATTCTAAACCAAGCCTTACCTCAGCCTTCAGTGTCGCCTACAGAAAACTCCTCCATTACTTCCTGGTATTCTTCCTTAGGACATGCAAACCATTAGAAGGATGTACTTAAGCAGCTGACCTCATTAACACACACCCTGCACCTTCCTCCCCCTCCCTATAGGAGATTGCTCCCACTCACCTCTGTGGTTTCCTGCTTTTCCAATGCAGGCAATGTCAGGGAGCACTGTTTTCACTAAACACACAGCCAGTGTCTTCCTCTGATGATCAATTGTTTTGTACCTTACCTTCTTCTTGCATAGTTTGTTGATTTGGCAGAGTGTAGAGGAGCTAAGCAATCACATACCAGCCTATGTGGAGCAGAGGTGTGTCCCTGGAAGTCTGTAAAGCTCACCATACACAATGCAATGTGATTGTACAATCTCCTTTAGATCTGTCATTACCGATGTAGTGCAAGGGGCTGCCTGATATGGATACAGAGTGATTGGATAGATAGGTGTGTCCTCATATTACAGTATATTGTTTTGGTAAATCTAAAGGAGATTGTACAGAAATTGTATAATCGAATTGTATAGTGTATGGCCACCTTTATACAACTAAAACTAACTAGTTGTGCATTTAATTGATAATGGACACCCAAACACGGAAGCAAACACACATTTTGTTGAGTGTAAAAATGAAAACACGTAGTAAAAAGTGCCCCGTGAGCTAGTTTGCTGCGTTTGTTGCGCTAAGGGCTGTCCATTGAAGTCAATAGGCTGCCCTATCCGTGTCGCGGGAAAAACACTGTGTTAACAGGGCCTGAAAGTAAATTTGGTATGTTTACAATCTCCCCCTCCCTGAGCTGGACCTGGATTACAAAAACATTGACAGCTGAATGTATCCCTCCCATTTACTTGTATAAAGCTGGCCATACACTATGCACTATGCTGATTGCACAATCTCTGTACACTTTCTTTTAGATTTAACAAAACTATGTAAAAAGAGGGCTATGTGGTTTTGTGCATTGGGGGAAAGCATGCCATTTTTCCACACTGCACAAGTGTGAATGTAGCCTAAGGCACAGGAGTTATAAGGAGGAAGAGCCAAGCTCTCCCCCAGGACACATTGCATCAGAGCTCACTGGGATTTGTAGCACTCTGGGAGACCTAATCTGATGGCAAGGCATCCCAGGTGCTTGCTACCTCATAAAGGCCTTGCAATTTTGCTTTGCTTAGGGTCTTCTCAGATCTGCTCTATTAAAGGGGTTGTAAACTCTTGTGTATTTTCACCTTAATGCATTCTATGCATTATGGTGAAAAAACTTCTGACACTGACCGGCCCCCAGCCCCCTGTTTTACTTACCTGAACCCATTCGTTCCCTCAGTGGAGACGCGATGTACCTCTCTGTTCGGGGTTCTCGGCTCTTGACTGGATAGATTGATAGCAGCGCAGTCATTGGCTCCTGCTGTTGTCAATCAAATCCAATGACGCGGTCGCCGGGGGTGGGGCTGAGTCCAGCATTCTGTGTCTATGGCTGCAAATGCTGGACTCGGGAGCGCAGCCGCAAGGTAACCCCCCGGGGGAGAGCTTCTCCTAGGGTGTTTACCAATGTGGGGAGGAGCCGCAAGAGCCATTGGGGGACCCCAGAAGATGATGATCGGTCCCACACTGTGCAAAACAAACTGCACAATGGAGGTAAGTATGACATGTTTGTTTTAAAAAAAAAAAACAATGAGGGTTTACAACCCCTTTGAATGTTTATATATTTAAAATAGATGCTTAGTGACTAAAATATGTATTTTTTTTATTGCTGCAAGTTGCACCACACTTACAGATATGCAAGAACCCTAGCTTGAAAGTTTATTGTATGATCTGCGAAGGTACCATCCCTTTAAATTTGAACTTAGAAATTACAGTGATATTGTAATGCATAAATACTAAAACTTTTCTAGATTCTGAGAGAGTGGGGGAAGGATTAGAATGCCTGCTGGATTTTAACTGCTATCCAGGGCTTTGATAAGCTGGGTATACATAGATCAAACTTTGATCTGTATGTAGCCCTCCTGGTTCAACAGAAGCCAATCGTTGGATCAGCTTCAAAACAAAACAATGGGTTCCCCTTGGATTTAGACTTTAATGGCACTTAGATATATATAACAATCATAATAAGGTAAAAAATCATTTATTTGTAACATGGATAACACAGAGTGTACATTACAACCACCAGGGCTTTTTTTCAGGGGGAACTTGGTGGAACTCAGTTCCACCACCTCTGGCTCAGACCCTTTGGTGCCTGCTCACCACAATCACTTGTAACCACAGAAGTCTGGTTTTTGTGTTTACAAGTGACAGCTCTGCACTCTGTATGTAATGCAATCCTGGTATTTAATGCCCCTTTATGACCCTCCTACTGTTTTCGTGAAATTTGACTGAACGCACCCACTATTTGATGTGATTTGGAGGGTGTGTGTAGGGGGAGGGGTTTTATGGGGCCTTGGTTAAGTTCCAGCACTTATTGTTTGAGAAAAAAAGCCCTGACAACCACTAACTGATAGTGCTACATCTGTAACATGATGGTGGTATAGAAGAGATGTCCTTCACCCGACATGTTTCAGAGTCTATTGAGTCTCTTTCCTCAGGGGTAAAGAAGGTCCCCAATCTAGTCGCTTCAGTCGTGTATATGCAGACACTCCATGTAAGTAAAAAACAACAAACAACACTGCTTAGTGCCGTTAAAGTCCAAATCAAAGGGGAACCCATTTTTTTGGTTTTAACTTAGGATGTTGGAACTATGAAGTAATCACTGATACCTTCTATATGTTGGATCAGCTTCTGTCAAATGGGACCGCTGGAAAACCTGCTTAAATCAGTGGCTTGCAGCATTGATCAGAGTATTCTGACAGTGGTAAGTCCCCACCCTCAAAATACAATGTTCCCAGGGCCGTCTTTTCGCATAGGCACGCTGCCAGGGGGCCCCACTTGCCTGGGGGGGTACCACCTGCCCAGCGACCCCAGCCAGGGCCAGACTGGCCTACTGGGATACTGGGAAATTTCCTGGTAGGCCGCCTGCCCTGGGGCCACTTTGAGTTGCGGCTACAGTGCTCCGCTCTTTCCCTCTCTCCTCCTCCTGTGTATCATGGAGCTGGCTGGTGTCTGTGTTCGTACTGTAACAAGGTCCCGCCCCCTAGACCGAATCATGTAATAGTAGATTGAATCAGTGTTCCGCCTATCACACGAGCCGCTCTAGGGGGGTGGGACCTTGTTACAGCGCGGCCGCCGAACACAGACCCAGCCAGCTCCGTGATACACAGGAGGAGATGCCCGCTGTGTGTGTGTTACCAGGCGATGGTGAGTCTTAATTGGCACAGTGATGCTGCATTAATGGGCACAGTGAGGGTGCAATTGTGGGCAAAGTGAGACTGCATTCATGGGCACAGTGAGGCTGTAATGGTGGGCACAGTGAGGGTGCAATGGTGGTCACAGTGAGGCTGAATTCACTGGCACAGTGAGGCTGCAATGGTGGGCACAGTGAGGCTGCAATCATGGGCACAGTGAGGCTGCATTTGATGGGCACAGTGAGGCTGCATTCACGAGCACAGTGAGGCTGCATTCATCGACACAGTAAAGCTGCATTTGATGGGCAATCATGCGTGATTGTGTAGACAGGGCCCCAGTGCACTGTATTGCCCGGGGGCCTATAGTGCTCTTAAGATGGCACCGAATGCTCCAGAGGTGGGGGAGGGATGTAATGCAGGAATCTGTTTGTTTTTTTCAGCTGAAAAAAACAAACAATCTGTGTATACCCAGCTTTAGAGAGGTTTACCCTCGACTGATGAATGGTTTCCCTAGACAGGAAGTGAGAGAAAGAAAAATATGACAGGGTCCTAGCATTCTCATACTCTACAAATAAAAAGAACTTTATTTCTGTCTGTGTTGATTTTAGAGGATTTCCCTCACTTCCTGTCTGATGAAACAGTTTTCACTGGAACAGGAAGTGAGGGTAAATTTATCTAACTGAGCCCTGAATAGCATTATAAATCTGAAGGCTAATACTTTTACACTATATTCTGAACTAAGAAAAAAAAGTTTTGGCTGTACATACACTTTAACCACTTCAGCCCCAGAAGAATTTACCTCCTTCCTGACCAGAGCACAATTGCGCAGTCATGCAACGTTGTACCCAAACAAAATTGACACCCTTTTTTCCCACAAATAGAGCTTTCTTTTGGTGGTATTTGATCACCTCTGCGTTTTTTATTTTTTGCGTTAAAAAAGCGCAACATTTTTTTAAAAAAGCAATATTTTTTACTTTTTGCTGTAATAAATATCCCCCAAAAATATATTGAAAAACAAATTTCTTTCTCAGTTTAGCCTGATATGTATTCTTATTATTATTTTTTTTATTAGTAATGGTGTCGATCTGCGATTTTTATTGTGACTGTGACATTATGGCGGACACATCGGACACTTTTGACACTATTTTGTCATTGTCATTTATACAGCGATCAGTGCTATAAAAATGCACTGATTACTGTGTAAATGACACTGGCAGGGAAGGGGTTAAACACTAGGGGGCGATCAAAGGGTTAAGTGTGACCTAGGGAGTGATTCTAACTATAGGGGGGATTGTCTCACTAGAACATGACAGAGATCACGGCTCCCGATGACAGGGAGCAGTAGATCTCTGTCATGTTGCTAGGCAGAACAGGGAAATGCCCGGTTCTGGCGCTCCGTGACACGATCGCGGGCCCCCGGCGGACATCGAGTCCGCAGGACCCGCGGGCGTGCCCACTATGTCGTGATTTGAAAGGGGACGTACCTGTACGCCCATTTGCCCAGCCGTGCCATTGTGCCGTTGTAGATCATCGTGCTCTGGTCGGCAAGGGGTTAACTATGTATAATCTAATAATCATTATAAATGCACCAAAAATTGTGCATGTGTTATGAATGGATTATTAAGAACTTGTTTACGTTTCATACAGGTACTTTGTTGACAGAACATCATTTTTCACAATCACAAACAATACTCCTACATAGTTCAAAAAGGCAATAAAAACTTCAGAGCACATTCACACAGGGGCAACACGACTTCCAGCGCGAGGCAACGTGGACACGACTTGAGTATGAATCACAGCGCGGCTTGGGGTGACTTCAGCGTGACTTACAACACGACTTGAAGTCGCCTCCAGGACAGGGAACTGAACATACCAGGCTCTTAGGTCTGGTATGGATGTGGGTAACCCCCTACGCAGTTTTTTCAGCGTAGGGGGTTTGTCCCCCGCAAAATCCATACCAGAACCTTATCCGAGCACGCAATCCAGCCGGTCAGGAAAGGGGGTGGGGACGAGCGAGCGCCCCCCATCCTGAACCGTACCAGGCTGCATGCCCTCAACATGGGGGGTGGGTGCTTTGGGGAAGGGGGGTGCCCTGTTGCCCCCTCACCCCAAAGCACGCTGTCCCCATGTTGATGAGAACAAGGGCCTCTTCCCGACAACCCTGTTTTTTAACGTAATTTATTAGGCAGCTCCAGGGGTCTTCTTCTGACTTCTCCACTCTCTCCGGCCTCTTCTCCGCTCTCCGGCCTCTTCTCCCAGTGTCCGGTCCTTCTACCGCTCTCCGCTCCTTCTCCCGCTCTCCGCTTCTTCTGCCGGTCTCCTCCGCTATCTTCTGCTCTTTTGCCGATCTTTTGCTAGCGGTGGCCCCGTCTTCTCCGTCGTCTTCTTCCCTCTTCTCTTCTTCCAATGTAGACACGACGCTCTCTTCCGCTGTAAAGCCGTGTACACGGTGCGCAATGACTTATATAGGCAAGGGGCGTGGTCACGGGTGATGTCACCCAGTGACCCGCCCCTTATGACGTCACAGTCCCATCATGCCCTGGGACTGTCCCATCATGCCCCGTGATGTCACCCGGTGACCATGCCTATATAAGTCGTTGCGCACCGCGTACATGGCATTACAGCGGGATACAGCGTTGTGTCAACATCGGAAGAAGAGAAGAGGGAAGAAGACAACGGAGAAGACTGGGCCACCACTAGCAAAAGAGCGGAAAAAGAGCAGAAGATAGCGAAGGAGCTCGGCAGAAGAATCGGAGAGCGGGAGAAGAACCGGAGAGCGGTAGAAGAACCGGACACCGGGAGAAGAGGCCAGAGAGAGTGGAGAAGAGGCAGGAGAGAGTGGAGAAGTCAGAAGAGACCCCCAAAGTCAGAAGAAGACCCCCGGAGCTGCCTAATAAATTACTTTAAAAACTGTCTAGTGTGTTTTTGTATTGACAATTTTTTTCCCCCAGGTGAATGGGTAGGATTACGATGTACCCCATACTCATTCACATAGGGTGGGGGGCCGGGATCTGGGGGCCCCCTTATTAAAGGGGGCTCCCAGATTCCGATAAGCCCCCCGCCTGCAGACTCCAACAACCAATGGCCAGGGTTGTCGGGAAGAGGCCCTTGTCCTCATCAACATGGGGACAGGGTGCTTTGGGGTGGGGGGACTGCAGGGTGCCCCCTGCCCCAAAGCACCCACCCCCCATGTTGAGGGCATGCAGCCTGGTACGGTTCAGGAGGGGGGGCGCGCTGACACAAACTGAAGCAATGGCACCGTTGCTTCAGTGAGTGTGCCGTTACCTTGCACATGCGTGGGAGTGACGTCATTGCAGCTCCAGCCAATAACAGCGACGGAGCCGCGATACCCGGAAGTAACCCCCCGAGAGTGATGTCAGCCCCGGAGCGGTGCACAGGAACCGCAGCGAGGACTTCGATCTCAGGCGAGTATTAAATAATGAGCTAGTATGCTATGCATACTAGCTCATTATGCCTTTGGGGGTTATTTACGAAAGGCAAATCCACTTTGCACTACAATTGCACTGCAAGTGCACTTCAAAGTGCAGTCGCTGTAAATCTGAGGGGTAGATCTGAAATGAGGGGAAGCTCTGCTGATTTTATCATCTAATCATGTGCAAGCTAAAATGTTGTTTTTTATTTTCCTTGCACGTCCCCCTCGGATCTACGGTGATTGCACTTTCAAGTGCACTTGTAGTGCAAAGTGGATTTGCCTTTCGTAAATAACCCCCTTTTTCTTGCAGGTGTTTTTTTTTTTTTTTTTAAAGTGGGTTTACAACCATTTTAAATAATTTTCTTGCAATTTATTGGCTCAATTGTTTTAGGGGTACACATACTCCAAAACAGCAGCAAATATTCCTCTACTTAGTAGACTTTTCAAAAAACTCTTTAGGCACAGATTTGCTACTATCTTTTAGCATCTTTTGACCTCTACCATAGGCTAAGTTACGACTCTTTATGCCTTTGGCACATGCTAATGTATATTCTGTGGGCTCAAATAGGCGGCTACCTTTCAGTTTATCAGCCTCTGCCACAGGTCAGGTTAGGGATTTTCAGGCCTCTGCCATGTGCAGGTTTGGATGCTCTAGGCCCAGACAAGCAGCTGAGAGAGCAAACATTCTTCTTAGGCTCTAGTTTTCTCCTCCAGTCAAAGGGACTGGGAGTTAAAGACTGGACATCTTCACCTCCACAACCTACCTAGGCAGAAATCTGGAAGACGAGAACCTTCCATCACTAAATCCTACAGGCAAAGCTTGGAAGGGAAAGGACCTTTTCTAGAAAGTCTCTCAAAATATTTATCTACTTCCCCAGCCAACATGACTGGATTGCTCAGGGCAGAATATATATTCATAACCCTATACAATATAACTCCTCACTCTAACTGCTAGTGAACAGTCAAAAGTAGCAGACAGAAGCAAACAATGTTCTTGGGCTTAAAATAAATCTATTGAACTCAGCTGCAAACAAAATTTAATTTGGTTAGGAACACTCCAGCTGAAGGCAGAATTTCTACACCCCCCCATACTAAAAATATCTTTGTCCTTGAAGCCGGGTTTACACTGGTGCGACACGACAGCCGTCCTACTTTGGATCCGCCTTTGCCCTGCGACTTGAAGCTGACATACGTCCGACTTTCAATGAACAGGGATCCAACTTGGATCCCCGCCAATACCAGGCACTGTGTTTGGTATGAATCTTGAGGGGGAACTCCACGCCAAATTTTAAATAAAAAACCGGCATGGGGTTCTCCCTCCAAGGGCATACCAGGCACTTAGGTCTGATATGGATTCTAAGGGGAACCCCCCTACGCTGAAAAAACGGTGTGGGGGTCCCCCCCAAAATCCATACCAGACCCTTATCCGAGCATGTAGCCCGGCCGGTCAAGAAAAGGGGTGGGGACAAGCGAGCGCCCCCGCTCCTGAACCGTACCAGGCCGCATGCCCTCAACATAGGGGGTGGATGCTTTGGGGCAGGGGGGCGCCCTGCGGCCCCGCCCACCCCAAAGCACCTTGTCCCCATGTTGATGAGGACAAGGGCCTCTTCCCAACAACCCTGGCCGTTGGTTGTCGGGGTCTGCGGGTGGGGGGCTTATCGGAATCTGGGAGCCCCTTTAATAAGGGGGCCCCCAGATCCCGGCCCCCCACCCTATGTGAATGAGTATGGGGTACATCGTACCCCTAACCATTCACTTAGGAAAAAAATGTCAATAAAAAAACACACTAGACAGGTTTTGAATGTAATTTATTAGGCAGCTCTGGGGGTCTTCTTCCGACTTCGGGGGTCTCTTCTGACTTCTCCGCTCTCTCCGGTTCTTCTCCTGCTCTCCGGTATCTTCTGCCGGGCTCCTCCGCTATCTTCTACTCTTTTGCTAGCGGTGGTCCGGTCTTCACTGTCGTCTTCTTCCCTCTTCTCTTTTTCTGATTGTTGACACGACGCTCTCTCCCGCTGTAAAGCCGTGTATGCGGTGCGCAACGACTTAAATAGGCATGGGGCGTGGTCACCGGGTCTCCGGTGATTCCGCACCTCATGAAGTCACTGTCCCATCATGTGCCGGGTGGTGGCATCATAAGGGGCGGGGTCACCGGGTTACATCACCCGGTGACCACGCCCTATGCCTATATAAGTCATTGCGCACTCCGATAAGCCCCCCACCCGCAGACCCCGACAACCAATGGCCAGGGTTGTCAAGAAGAGGCCCTTGTCCTCATCAACATGGGGACAAGGTGCTTTGGGGTGGGGGGCCGCAGGGTACCCCCTGCCCCCAAGCACCCACCCCCTTATGTTGAGGGCATGCGGCTTGGTATGGTTCAGGAGGGGGGTGCTCGCTCGTCCCCACCCCCTTTCCTGATCGGCCGGGCTGCGTGCTCAGATAAGGGTTTTTTATTTAAAATTTGGAACAGAGTTCCGCCTCAAGATCATCAGAGCACAAGTCGCATGCCAAAGTCGGATCATGCAAAACAGCAATCCAACTTTGATCTGACTTCAATGATAGTCAATGGGCTGAAGTAGGATTAAAGTCATACCAAAAGAGTACAGGGAGCATTTTCAAAGTCAGACCGACTTGTGTCGGACCAGTTAAGACGGCTCCCATAGGGAAACATTCATTTTCACATGTTATGTGACATGAGCTCCCAATGCCGGAGCGATTGTCGTACCTGTCTGAACCCGGCCTGAACCCGGCCTGAAGGCTTAACTGGAAAAATTCTCTCATGCCTGAGAGGTGGGTATCCTGTTTAATAAAGAACAAGGAAGGAGTTACTAGAGGAAAACGTAACCAGTGAGTTACCAACTACACGTGGAATTTCACATTACATCCAAAAATGGTACAAATTATTGTGGTTACAGATTACAAAGAACAAAAGGTTGTTGTCACTAGGAACAAACAGCCAAGTATTGACAGGTACTTTTTAATACTAAGCAACATTACATCACATTATCCATAACATCATATGTTGTATCTACCAATAGTACCTCAGATCTAGCAACTTGACAGGCTTCCCTTTCTTGTCGAAAGTTGTGATGCAATACTCAAAATCACACCTATGAATGATAAGTCTATTCATAAAGATGTGCCTACTATAGCCAATGTGAATAAGCAACTATAAAACTTGTCTTTAAAGCCAGATGACAGTCCTTTAGATCTGTACAGCGTAGGCACTTTCAATCAGTAACATATTTCATACTCACAATACTTTTTTCTACATAGCTTAATCGCATTCATGAGGCCCTCTGGCACAAATGGATATTGCAGTCCATTATTTTGTTTATAATTCTTTGAAAACAGGCCAGGGCATGTTTGAACTCTTCAGACCTCAGCCAGTTTGGGACACTCTAGGTCCAGATAAGTTTCTCCCTGCAGGCAATGGATATTTTGCAGCTACACCATCCCCAGGCAGCAGCCTGAGAGTCAAGGATCTTCCACCACCACATTCTGTTCAGACAAAGCCTAGAAGGCCTCTCCAAGTATTTATTTTCTTTTCAACTCATATAACTGACATAAACCCCTCAGTGATTTGCCAGTACAGAATTAAAATTCATAAGCCATTATACACTATATTGTCAAAAGTATTGTGACACCTGCCTGAACATGAACTTTAATGGCATCCCAGTCTTCGTCCATAGGGTTCAATTAGGGTTCAATATTGAGTTGGCCCACGCTTTGCAGCTACAACAGCTTTAACGCTTCTGGGAAGGCTGTCTACAAGGTTTAGGAGTGTGTCTATGGGAATTTTTGACTATTCTTCCAGAAGCGCATTTGTAAAATCAGGCACTGATGTTGGACGAGAAGGCCTGACTTGCAGTCTCCGCTCGAATTCATCCCAAAGGTGTTCTATTGGGTTGAGGTCAGGCCAGTCAAGTTCCTCCACCCCAAACATGCTCATCCATGTCTTCATGAACCTATACACTGATTTGGGTTATTTTCACCAAAGATATGGAGCAGGATACATTTTGGCCTAAATTCATGAAGAAAGATTATTTATAATATATTAAATTTTATAACAGAAAAAAAAAAACAGAAAAAAAGAAAAACACATTTTTTGTTTCAAATTTTTCTGTCTTTTTTCGTTTATTTAGCAAATAATAAAAAAAACCCAGTGGTTAATAAATACCACTAAAAGAAAGCTCTATTTGTGTGAAATTAATTATAAAAATGTTGTATGGGTACAGTGTTGCATGACCGCTCAATTGTCAATCAAACTGCCACAGCGCTGAAAGCTGAAAATTAGCCTGGGCAGGAAGGGGGTGAAAGAGACCAGTATTGAAGTGGTTAATCTGAATTATATGTGAGGGATCAGAACACAATAGTCTAAGTTGGTGAAGTAAAACTAGAAAAATATATACATAAAACTATTTTTCAGAAATAAAAAAAACTGATAATTGCCATGTGCGTATGTATTCACCCCCTTTGTTATGAAGCCCATAAAAAGCTCTGGTGCAACCAATTACCTTCAGAAGTCACATAATTAGTGAAATGATGTCCACCTGTGTGCAATCTAAGTGTCACATGATCTGTCATTACATATACACACCTTTTTGAAAGGCCCCAGAGGCTGCAACACCTAAGCAAGAGGCACCACTAACCAAACACTGCCATGAACACCAAGAAACTCTCCAAACAAGTAAGGGACAATGTTGTTGAGAAGTACAAGTCAGGGTTAGGTTATAAAAAATATCCAAATCTTTGATGATCCCTAGGAGCACCATCAAATCTATCATAACCAAATGGAAAGAACATGGCACAACAGCAAACCTGTAAGAGACGGCCGCACACCAAAACTCACAGGCCGGGCAAGGAGGGCATTAATCAGAGAGGCAGAACAGAGACCAAAGGTACCCTTGGAGGGAAAGATGGATGGTGCTAAATACAGGGATATTCTTGAGCAAAACCTGTACCACTCTGCGTGTGATTTGAGGCTAGGACGGAGGTTCATCTTCCAGCAGGACAATGACCAAAAAAACACTGCTAAAGCAACACTTGAGTGGTTTAAGGGGAAACATGTAAATGTGTTGGAATGGCCTAGTCAAAGCCCAGACCTCAATCCAATAGAAAATCTGTGGTCAGACTTAAAGATTGCTGTTCACAAGCGCAAACCATCCAACTTGAAGGAGCTGGAGCAGTTTTGCAAGGAGAAATGGGCAAAAATCCCAGTGGTAAGATGTGGCAAGCTAACAGAGACTTATCCAAAGTGACTTGGAGCTGTGATAGCCACAAAAGGTGGCTCTACAAAGTATTGACTTTAGGGGGGTGAATAGTTATGCACATTGACTTTTTCTGTTGTTTTGTCCTATTTGTTGTTTGCTTCACAATAAAAAAAAAAACATCTTCAAAGTTGTGGGCATGTTCTGTAAATGAAATGATGCAAATCCTCAAACAATCCATGTTAATTCCAGGTTGTGAGGAAACAAAACACAAAAAATGCCAAGGGGGTGAATACTTTTTCAAGGCACTGTATATGTTAACCCCTTCCCAGCCAGTGTCATATTTTTAGCACTGATCACTGTATTACATAGTTACATAGACACAAGCCCATCAAGTCCAACCGATGTGTGTGATTATATGTCAGTTTTACATTGTATATCCCTGTATGTTGCAATCATTCAGGTGCTTATCTAATAGCTTTTTGAAACAATCGATGCTCCCCGCTGAGACCACCACCTGTGGAAGGGAATGCCACATCCTTGCCTCTCTTACAGTAAAGAACCCTCTACGTAGTTTAAGGTTAAATTAGTATTAGTGTCACTGGTTCCTGGCAAAGGTGTCCGTTTATGAAGCAGTGATCAGCGGTGATCCCGAGGATCACCGCTGATCACAGTCCATAAACAGTTTATGAAACAGTGATAATCGGGGGAGAACATGTTTGAACTTGTTCTCCCGCCGATTATCTCTACACATGGAGAATCCTCATTGAATGACACAGTAACGGCCAGTTTATGAAGCAATGATCTCACCGCTTCACTGGCGATCTGAGTCAGAATTCACACTCCCAGGTTCACCAGCTCAGAGGTGGTGAATCGGGGAGTGAAGAGGAAATATGGGGGGATCTGAGGGGGAAGGAGGAAGATTTTTAACTTCCTTATACCTCGTTCAGACCCCCCAACACTGTAAGCATGTCCCCCTGTCATATTTATGTGTATACATATATACATATAATGTGTATATGTATATATATATAATGTGTGTGTATATACATGTATATATAATGTGTGTGTGTATACATATGTATATAATATAGGGGGACTCATTATTTTATTAACATTAATCGTCCGTGTATTGAGCGGTGATAATTTATCACCGCTTAATAAACTGACATCTCTGTATTTCTGGTGCTGTAATCTCGTAAAGTCTCACGAGATTCCAGTATCAGGGGCCGTTCTCCACTGCTTGAAGCATTTTTAGATCTCTTCACTCCTCCGAAGGTGAAGCGATTTACAAAGCTTCATAAACTGGCACACAGAGGAGAAAGATCTTCACTGTGAATGCCGGAGAACGAAGCAGTGAATAGATTTCACTGCTTCATAAACGGACACCAAAGTGTCTAAAGTGTCAGTTAGTGTCAGAATGTCCACTATCACGGTACCGCTATAAGTCACTGATTGCCACCATTACTAGTATAAAAAAAAATTCCAAAGATATATCCCACAGTTTGTAGACGCTATAACGTTTGTGTAAACCAATATACGCATATTGGGATTTATTTTACCAAAAACATATAGCAGAATATGCTGCCTAAATTTCTGAAGAAATGTAATTTTTTTTTGGATATGTTTTATAGCAGAAAGTAAAAAATATTGGTCTATTTTCAAAATTGTCAACCTTTTTTTGTTTATAACGCAAAAAATAAAAAATGCAATGGTGATCAAATACCACCAAATCAATTTGTGGGTAAAAAATGACATACATTTTATTTGGGTACAGTGTTGCGTGACCGCGCAATTGTCAGTTAAAGTAATGCAGTGCATATTGCAAAAAATAGCCTGGTCATGAAGGGGGGTAAATTTTCCATGGGGTTAAAGACAAGTGTATGCCTTATGAAAATTACAAATGAAAGCTTTGCATGTATTTAATATTTTAAATACCTTACAACAAGTTATTCCTTAGAAAATGTTCTTTTCCGATTTTATTTTACAGGGATACTGAAGGCTGTTGTGGTATTACACACAAAGCTCCAATATCTGCAGTTTTTTTCTGGCATGAATACAGTACACAGACTTCTGTTTGTGACAGTGGTGATTTCCCTCTATACTCTATGCAAGTCAATGAAATTTCAAGCGCAAAGCTGCTTGAATCAGAAGCAGTTCAGAAAGAGGTTAGATGCACCTCTGAAGAACACACAAGGATCTCAGAAACATCTCAAACTGATCTTACATTCAAGCCAAATGCCCTTGAAAGTATACTGTATTCACCTATCTACATCTCGAACGCAACATTTGTAAATAAACAGTCTCTTGATAAGTGTGACATACTGTAGTTACCCATGTTCTCATGTTCCTTTCATTGATGATTTGTATTCATTTATGGTATGAAGAGATATGTGTCACCATGTCTACGGAAGATTTGCTATCAGATGAATAAACATATTTGTTTCATGTTATAATACAAAGGGTTTATTTTCCACATTCTAATGGGGTCAAACTGCAGACCACTGACATCTTTGTGTGCTGCTATGAACTGCCAAATTCCATCAGCATGAGGATTCATAGGTGTAATAAAAAAAAAAAAAATCTATAAAAGGTCAGGTGTTGCCACATCAGTGAATAAAGCAACACCTAATCAGACATAAAGGGTAAGGAAACATTCAAAGTATCCTTACCCTTTTCTCCATGCTCCCCTAAGCAGATGTAGTCCATCGTATCCCTCAAAGCTATATATTTATCCAGATCTTGCTGCAGTGCCAAGGCCTGCTTCACCCAATGTCCGTTTGATGTCCGTGTGTGCAGAATTGGGCACTTATAGACTTCTATGGGTCTGGGAGATTGATCGGCCTCTATCTGCCTACGGGTATCATAGAAGTCTTTTGAACTGATCTCTAAACCCACAGAGATAAGGAGAAGGAGGAACGTAAGCATTTGTGTGGGCCTTGGTGGTGAGACCTAAGTGATATAGAGATTTGGGGTTGGGGGGTTGACTGCAACTGCTTAAAGGAAGAGGGTATGGAAAATTTGTTTAAACATTTCCTTACCTTTTAAATAAACATATGCTCAGACTATATATAGTAACATAATTGGTATTGCCGAATAAACACACAGGTCCATTCATTTCCACTAGACTGCTTTGTTAATAGGACCCATGCCAGCGATTTTTCAATCAAGAAATCAACACTACAGTTAATTTGTTTGACAGACTGGAAAGCCTCCAAACTATTGTAGTAAGAATGTGCACAGTGTTTAAATCCCTTTGTGTAGGCTGCATTTTCAACAGAACCTACACAAGCCATTTTTAAATCAAGATTACTGTGTATTTATGTCACTAACAGGACCAGCTTTTACTAAAAAAAAACAAAAAAAAAAAAGAGTGCATTTATTTCAACAAAAAGGCCCTAAAATATTGAAGTGAATAAAAGCACAGTTTTTGCACACCATTTCTAACATACTTATGCCCTGTACACACGGTCGGACATTCCGACAACAAAATCCATGGATTTTTTCCGACGGATGTTGGCTCAAACTTATCTTGCATACACACGGTCACAAAAAGTTGTCGGAAAATCCGATCGTTCTGAACGCGGTGACGTAAAACACGTACGTCGGGACTATAAACGGGGCAGTAGCCAATAGCTTTCATCTCTTAATTTATTCTGAGCATGCGTGGCACTTTGTGCGTCGGATTTGTGTACACACGATCGGAATTTCCGACAACGGATTTTGTTGTCGGAAAATTTTATAGCCTGCTCTCAAACTTTGTGTGTCGGAAATTCCTGTGGAAAATGTGTGATGGAGCCTACACACGGTTGGAATTTCTGACAACAAGGTCCTATCACACATTTTGCATCGGAAAATACTATCGTGTGTACAGGGCATTGGAGTTTTGGCTATTTCAATTTTAAAACGTTAGTTTTTTATACTTTGTTCTGTGATTACTTTTTCAATACATTCATCAAACGAACTTCACTATGCGCTTCTTTATATTCATTTTTATATTCATTTTTGGGTGCTTTTCTGTTTTTGGATAATCGTTTGGAGTATTGCTGGATCCTGTGCAGAGACCTGTCACTAAATCCTGGAGAGGGAGATCAGTCGTGGTGCCTGCAGTGTGGGAGAGCAGTATACACTGGAGCCTGGAGACATCCTTGGCACTTATGCCTACATGTTTATGTTCATCTGCCTTCTGGAGAGAGTATTATATAGGTGCACTGTGGTGTGATGTGTCATTACACTGAAGATGGTGCGAGGGTCCTGTCTCTTCTGTTCACTGATTCCCCTGGATTCCATTTTCTTCAGGCACCTTCTTTAACCTCCCTGGCGGTATGATTATTTTGGATTTTAGGTGCTGAAAGCGGTACAATTATTTTGCATGGAAATTTGCGTTTTATATTGTAGGCCTGTAATTCTTAACAATAACACACTTAAACCTGTCCAAACAAGAGTCTAGTAGATATCCCGGGTATGATAAAATTTGAAACACAAAATCATAAATTATAATATAATAAATAAATATAAATAATAATAAAAAAAATATATATAATAATAATAAAATAAATTTCCCCACGATTCACTATCGCTCATTTCTGCAAGTGTTCTAATTTACTATCACTGTTTTCTAGCTGGTCTAAAGCCTCTTTTGACGTAAAGGGACACTTTTTGGTTGCTATGGACAATCTCAAGTTTCCAGGCAGAAAGAACAGTATATATAATATAAAACTGCATGCAGGGCATTGGACAAAGCATTGGAGACAAAAGGGATGTGAAATGATTTCATACTGTATGTGTTATGAATTTTACATTTTTTTTGCCGCCAGGCTCCGCCCCATGCGTCGCAACGCTCGACGACAGAGCCTGCAGACACAGCGGGGGGACATCGCAGGATCCTGGGGACAAGGTAAGTAACACCGCACCAGGATCCTGAGATGTAATCCCGAGTGTGGCTCTGGGTTACTGCTAATGGTGCTGAAATTTATCCCTGAGCCACACTCGGGAATACCATCAGGGAGGTTAATTGCTCCATGTTCCAGTTCTGATGCTCATATGCCCATTGTAGGCACTTTTGACTGTGAATATGGGTCAGCATGGGCACCCTGACTGGTCTGTGGCTATGCAACCTCAACAAATTGCGATGCCCATTTTTTGTTTCAACACATCAACTACATGGACTTGTTTGCTGCCAACTAACTTTCAGATGCTGTTGTAATGAGATGATCAATGTTAATTACTTAACCCATCAATGGTTGTAAAATTATGGTTGATCTGTATATGTCGGTGGCAGAAAAAGGGTGAAACACTTTTGCTTTTTTAACGGGACCCACACCAGCAATTTTCAATGAAGAAATCATCAATACAGTTGTTTTTATTGCACTGAAAAAGCTCCCAAAATACTGTTATGTTACTTTATTTATCAAAAAAAAACAAACAAACAACCCCCCCTCCAAATAGTAAGAACATTATAGTAGTAAGAAAATGTTTTTAAATACTTTTGGGTTGATTTACTAAAACAGAATTGTGACAAATCTGGTGCAGCTGTGCATGGTAGCCAATCAGCTTCTAACTTCAGCTTGCTTTGACGAAAAAACCTGGAAGCTTATTGGGTTCTAGGCACAGATGCACCAGATTTTGCACTCTTCAGTTTTAGTATATCAAAACCATTGACTAGGCCCACACCAGCCAGTTTTTAATAACTAAATCAGCATCACAGTATATTTATTACACTGTAAAAAGCCCCCAGAATAGTGTGGCGAGTACATATTTACATGCATAATCCTTGCACAGTTTCATCAAACTGTTTTGGTAACAGGTCCCACACCAGCCAGCTTTTAAAATCCCTTATAATGTATTTTTTTTACCTGTAAAACCCCCACCCCAAATATTAAAGTATGTGCACAGTAGGAACATAATTAGGATTGTAAAAGACTGGGGGAACCCTTGGGCACCATGAGGAATGCAACAATGAGGCACGCTGCAGCAAAGGATGGGTGAGACCTAATTATACTAACAGTGGGAGGTGCTTAAATTGGTACTGTTAAATAAAACTTGAGCCTATTCACTACATAATGTACATGTATCACACTCCTTTAGTACAGAAAAAATTATGCTTTAATTACTGTGTTACACGCAAGAGTCTCACAAACATAAACCTAATCTCAATACAATAATTTTTTTAAAATTCAACTTTTACATTATGCTTTTCTGCACATATGGGAATAAAGAGAGATCTGACACTTTACATATAGCAACCTTAAAGCGGGAGTAAACCGCTGCAGAATATAAAAAAAAAAAAAAAAAAACAACACCTGTAAGACAATAGAATAATGTGCTAGTACGCATCGCCTACTAGCACATTATGAAATACCTTAAAACAAAGCCCTTCCAGCGGCATGCAGTCACCGCTGAGGGGTTTGACATCTTCTCTCAGCCTTTCTTCCAGGTTTGCAGGCTCCGGGATTGTGAGTGGCCAGAGTCATGATGACGTCACATGCGTGGGAGCCCTCGGTTCCGGCAACAAGTTCTGAAGGTAACGGTATGCTGGACCTTTAGAGCACGTTCGCCGTAGAGGTCAGCGGCAGCATTCAGGGTGAATATCTCCTAAATGGTGCACGTTTAAGAGATATTAATTCTACCTACAGGTAAGCCTTATTATAGGCTTACCTGTAAGTAAAAATAACAAAGCGGGCTTTACTACCGCTTTAAAGCAGAACTTTAAGGCTGGATTCACACATGTGTGGTGCAAATTCCAGCTCCATTTTCTCTGCGAAGAGAAAAAGAAGCTATTCAGTGGTGCCTCTCCATTGTATCTGTGGATCAGCTGAGCAGGGAGAGGGGGAGGTGTAGTGAGGAGGGGGAGAGAATGCCTGTTCACAACGGAACGCATCTGAGAATCAGATACATTCCCATAGAAGAATATTTGCTTGCAATTCGCACCTCACTGCCTAGAAAATGCAAACGTTTTTGGGGCAATGCGGAGTGCGAATGCAATGCACATATGTGAACCAGACTGATTGAAACTAATAGATTTTAAAATGTTCTGCGAATTGAATGCAGTGTAAGCCGCATCCAATTCGCATAGGTGTGAACCCAGTCTCAAGGAGCTGTAAAGGCAGAAGGTTTTTTTATCTTAATGCATTCTATCCAATAAGATAAAAAAAACCTTCTGTGTGTAGCTGCCTTCCCAGCATCCCCTAATTACTTACCTGAGCCCAATCTATCTCCAGCGATGTCCACGAGTGTCTTAGCCGTCCAGGACTCTCCTCCTGATTGCCTGAGACACAGCAATCAGGAGGAGAGTCCCGGCAGTCAATCAAAGACAGTTAGCCAATCAGGGGAGAGAAGGGGAGAGAAGGGGTGGGCCGGGTCGAGGCTCCATGTCTTAATGGACACACGGAGCTGTGACTCGGGTGTCCCCATTGCAAGCTCCTTGCTTTGGGAGCACTTGACAGGAGGGAGGGGCCAGGAGCAGCAAAGAAGGACCCGAGAAGAAGAGGATCCGGCTGCTCTGTGCAAAACCAACTGCGTAGAGCAGGTAAGTATAACATGTTTGGTTGTTGTTGTTGTTTTTTTAAAAACAAGACTTTACAATCACTTTAAAATAGTCAGGGACTGCTTAGCAACCAGCAACTGTTGAGAAAATGAATACTTTGGTCAGAACTACGCAACATACAACATAATGTATAGTGTGCAGGGGACAAGAGTAAGTTACACACGCCAAAGATATAGAGTGGAGAGAGATGGGGGGATGAGGGAGATAGAGAGGGAGGGAAAGATTAGATGAGAGATGGAGAGGGAGAAAAAGGAGGGAGAAAAAGGAGGGAGAGAAAAAGAGGGGGGGAGAAAATGGGAGAGGGAGGAAGAGAGAGAGGGAGTAAGGGAGAGGGAGAGAGAGAAATGCAAAGAAAAAAAAGAGGGAAGGAGAGAGAGAGAGAGAGAGAGAGAGAAAGAGAGAAAGAGAGAGGGAAACGAAGGAAGTGGAAGGGAGGGGGGGAGATAGAGAGGGAGGGGGAATCAGAGTGGAAAGGGGAGAGAGCGCAGGAGTGAGAGAAAGGAAAGGAGGGAGAGGGAAGGAGAAAGAGGTATAGGGCAAGGGCATACCTAGAGCATTTGGCACCCGGGGCGTATCCTATATCTGCCCCCCCATGCGGGTGGGCAGCACACCACACGTCAATGTTAAGTGATGTTAGGGTAGTATACTGGCAGGTTAAGTGACATAGTGCCAGGTTAGAGTGGTATATAGTGTCAGGTTAGGGTGATATATAGAGCCAAGTCAGGTGGGTATATAGTGCCATTTTGGGGTGGTATATAGTGTTAGGTTAGGGTGGTATATAGTGCCTGGTCAGGGTGTTATATAGTGCCAGGTTAGGGTGTTATATAGTGCCAGGCTAGGTGGGTGTATAGTGCCAGGTTAGGGTGGTATATAGTGTCAGGTTAGGGTGATCTATAGAGCCAAATTAGGTGGGTATATAGTGCCAGGTTGGGGTGGTATATAGTGTCAGGTTAGGGTGGTATATAGTGCCAGGTCAGGGTGTTATATAGTGCCAGGTTAGGATGTTATATAGTGCCAGGTTAGGGTGTTATATAGTGTCAGGTTAGGGTGTTATATAGTGTCAGGTTAGGGTGGTATATAGTGCCAGGTTAGGGTGGTATATAGTGCCAGGTTAGGGTGCTATATAGTGCCAGGTTAGGGTGGTATATAGTGCCAGGTTAGAGTGATATAAAGAGCCAGGTTAGGTGGGTATATAGTTACAGGTCTGGGTGGTATATAGTGCCAGGTCAGGGTGGTATATAGTCCCAGGTCAGGATGATATATAGTGCCAGGTTAGGTGGGTATATAGTGCCAGGTTAGGTGGGTATATAGAGACAGGTTAGGTCTGCATGTAGTGACAGTGTGCATTGCTCAGTCACTTACAGCATGTCAGAAGATTCCTGGGCTGCTGTGGTCTCTCCTCCTCTTTCTCCTCCTCTTTTGTGGGAGGTGGTCAGCTTGAGGGGAGGAGTCTGTAGGAGGGGTGGAGGAGGAAGGCACACCCGGCCCCACCCACCACCTCTGGCTGCCTCGGGAGATAATGAACATTCCCGAGGGACAGCCTAACTTGATGAGATAACAAGGGGAGTTACAGACAGCCTCCCCCACACCACTGGGCTCTCTGCTGATCGGATCAACTATTTAAAAAGCTGAGATGACAGGGAAAGTGCAGGGGCCTCACATGCACCTGGGGTCCCTGGGCAGTGCCTGACACCCCCCAATGTCTGTCATCCAGGGTGGACCGCCCCCCGCATCCCCCTTGGTACGCCACTGGGATAGGGGGAATCAAACAGTGAGGAAAGATGAGGCTGTGTCTCCTTAACTGCTTGCTGCCTGCCCACCGTCAAATGACGGTGGAGCGGTGCAGCTCTCATTCTGGGACGCCGTCATACGACAGCGTCCCAGAATGGCCACTCTTGTGTGCCCACGGGAGCGTGCAGCGCATCGATCGTGGCTGCGCCGTGTTGCTAGGACATGGCGTGACCCTGATCTCTGTAAAGATCATCAGTGCCCTGATTACAATTAATAAATACAGTGTCACAAAACAGTGCCCACCATTGCCCACCAATGCCAACATACAGTGCCCACCAGTGGCAGCAATCAGTGCCCACCACTGCCCACAACTGCCACCAATCAGTGCCCAATAGCAATGCCAGTCAGTGCTGGCAATCAGTGCTGCCTATCAGTGCTGCCCATCAATGCTGTTGATCAATGCACATCAGTGTCGCCCATCAGTGCCCATATGTATCGCCTATCCGTGCCACCTATCCGTGCCACCTATCCGTGCCCACCAGTGCCGCCTATCAGTGCCCATCAGTGCCACCCAACAGTGCCCATCAGTGCCACCTATCAGTGCTCATCAGTGCCCATAAGTGCGGCATATTAGTGCCTCCTCATCAGTGCCACCTCATCAGTGCCCATAAGTGCCACCTAAATTTTTGGTCTTTTTTTGTAAAAAATAAAAAAACCCAGCAATGATTATATACCACCAAAACAAAGCTCTATTTGTGTGAAGAAAATTAAAAAAAATTTGCTTGGGTACAGTGTAGCATGACCGCGCAATTGTCATTCAAAGTGCAACAGCACTGAAAGCTGAAAAATGGCTTGGGCAGGAAGGGGGTGTAAGTGCATGGTAGGCAAGTGGTTAAGCCCTTTTTTTTGGAAAAATTCACTTTTTTGAATAAAAAAATAAGACAACAGTAAAGTTAGCCCAATTAAGCCCTCTGACATGCTGTGTATTGCAAGCTATACAGACTAGATTTATTGGTATCATTTGCATGTTTTTCTACCACTACCGCTTCCGCACCTGTTCCACCGCTTCCCCGTGCATACCTGTACCACCATTGCCCCCAGCCAGGCGGGTGCAGGGTCACCGGGTGGCCCTGTCCTCCATTATTTAAGAACCGTCAGAAGAGGAAGAGCGTCACACAGTGGGAGCCTCCCATCATGCTGGATGCGGAGCGACCCAGAAGACGAAGGGAAGAAGACGCCGGCGCAGCGGAGGAAGATGCCGGACGAGAACACCGGAGGAAGAACCAGAAGAACCAGAAGAACCAGAAGAACCAGAAGAAGAAGAAGATGGAGGAAGAAACCGAAGGAAGATAGAAGATAAAAGATAGAAGATAGAAGATAGAAGATAGAAGAAGCATTTAAATAAAGGAATTGTCAAAAACTGTCTCTTGTCATTTTTAACATTTTTGACACTTTTTTTGTGAAATGGTAGGGGTACTTTTGTACCCCCTTACCATTTCACACAGGGGGGAGGGCCAGGATCACCCCTCAGGTACGAAATTTAAAGGAATATTACACTTTTATTGTTTCACTTTAAGCATTATTAAAATCACTGCTCCTGAAAAAACGTCCGTTTTTAAAACTTTTTTTTTGCATTGATCCATGTCCCCTGGGGCAGGACCCAGGTCCCCAAACACTTTTTATGACAATACCATGCATATAAGCCTTTAAAATTAGCACTTTTGATATCTCACATAGACTTTTAAAGGGTGTTCCGCGGCTTTCGAATTTGCCGCGAACACCCCAAATTGTTCGCTGTTCGGAGAACTGGCGAACAGCCGATGTTTGAGTCGAACATGAGTTCGACTCAAACTCGAAGCTCATCCCTAGTGGCCAGCCTAAGGCACACCTGTGCAATAATCATGCTGCCCAATCAGCATCTTGATATGCCGCACCTGTGAGGTGGATGGATTATCTCAGCAAAAGGGAAGTGCTCACTAACACAGACATGTCAAATGCGGCACCACACTGATTTCAAAAAGCAGTTTCTGTACTACTTTTTGCAATTTCGGGGTGCGATTTCCATGGACATATTTGCAGAAACCCACATAGATGTCTGAAATTGCGGCCGTAATCGGGACTGACATGCGGGAATGAAATCCTGTGAGTTCAGCTGAACTCGCACGGCTTAATTCCCACAGCTCAGTGTGAACCTGGGCTTAGACAGATTTGTGAACAATATTTGAGAGAAATAGGCCTTTTGTGTACATAGAAAAAGTCGTAGATCTTTAAGTTCAGCTCATGATAAATAGGGGCAAACACAAAAGTGTGGCATTTATAATTTTGCTCAGTGTATTTAATTGGCGTAACCTCATCTTTTATATTTTACCAAAAATTGGGTATTATATTGTGTTTATGTGCACTAACAACTTAAGGACCACTTAAGGACCAGCCTCATTTTGGATTTTAGGTGTTTACATGTTTAAAACAGTTTTTTTTTGCTAGAAAATTACTTAGAACCCCCAAACATTATATATTGTTTTTTTTCTAACACCCTAGAGAATAAAATGGCAGTCAATGCAATACTTTTTGCACCGTATTTGCGCAGCAGTCTTATAAGGGCACTTTTTTGGGAAAAATTCACTTTTTTGAATAAAAAAATAAGACAACAATAAAGTTAGCCCAATTTTTTATTATATTGTGAAATATAATGTTATGCCAAGTAAATTGATACCCAACAGGTCACGCTTCAAAATTGCACCCGCTCGTGGAATGGCGTCAAACTTTTACCCTCAAAAATCTCCATAGGCGACGATTAAAAAATTCTGCAGGTTGCATGTTTTGTGTTACAGAGGAGGTCTACAGCTAGAATTATTGCTCTCGCTCTACCGGTTGTGGCGATACCTCACATGTGTGGTTTGACCACCGTTTTCATATGCGGGCGCTACTCATGTATGCGTTCGCTTCTGCGCGCGAGCTCATCGGGTTTTTAACATTTTTTTTTTTTTTATTATTTATTTTACATGATTTTATTTATTTTTACACAGTTTAAAAAAAAAAATGTGTCACTTTTATTCCTATTACAAGGAATGTAAACATCTCTTGTAATAGAAAAAAGCATGACAGGACCTCTTAAATATGAGATCTGGGCTCAAAAATACCTCAGATCTCATATTTACACTAAAATGCAAAAAAAAAAAGAAAAAAAGTCATTGAAAAAAATTACATTGAAAAAAATGTGCCTTTAAGACGTATGGGCGGAAGTGACGTTTTGATGTTGATTCCACCCAGCAGTGTCATGGAGACGAGTGGGCGCCATCTTAGTCTCACTCCTCTCCAGGCACAGCACGAAGAAGGACGCGATCGACTCCACCGATACCGATGGCTCCGGTAAGCGGCGGAGGGCACCGGATCGCGGCGGGAGGGGGGGCGCCCCTCTCCCGCCACCGATAAAAGTGATCTCGCGGCAAATCCACAGCAGAGACCACTTTTATCTTAAAACCGACTGCCACATGAAAACGGGGATACTGGGGTTATGGCAGCTAGCTGCTGCCATAACAACAATATCCACCGCCAAAGTTTGGACGTACATCGACGTGTGGCAGTCGGCAAGTGGTTAAAATGTATTTTTCCTAAAAATTTCATTTGATAAACTGCTGTGGAAATATCATGTGATTTAAAAAATTGCAAATTGCTGATTTTTACTTGTATGAGAGAAATGTCAGAATTGAGCTGGTAGGGAAGCAACAAAAGCACACAGACCCCTCCAAAGTTCTCCCACAATACATAGCAGATTGGGATTGATTTACTAAACCTGGGGAGTACAAAATCTGTATGGTAGCCGATCAGCTTCTAACTTCAACTTGTTCAATTAAGCTTTGAGTAAAAAAACCTGGAAGCTGATTGGTTTCAATGCACAGCGGCACCCCACTGTTTAAAGTGAAATCCGCACCATCATAGTAATCTAAAAACTGTATGATGTAAGTGACAACGTAACCTCTCAGCATATATTCTTGTTTCCGGTTTTGTGCTTCCAATACTGCCTGGATCCCTTCCTAAGTGGTTATGAAAATACAGACATGATTATTCAGGCATGGGTGATTGCATTTTGGAATAGGGGAAGAGGGTTTATCTAATCTTTTCTATGAAAAAGTGGATACCCTTTAGGGGAGATTCAGGTAGCACTGCAAAGACAAAACCTCAAGAAAAACAAGTGCTGCTGAGTGCCTTTACTATGGACGACCTCCTACAGATTAGTAATTTTGCTGTTACCAACAGTTTGATTTAAGAAAAGACTGCAGTATAATAATTTCTTTAAAATTGTTTTAAAAAGTATGTATGTAAAGTATGCAATGTATAAGAAACAAAAATAAAAAATTAGCCTAACTTTAAAATTGCAAATCTGTTCAATTTTTAATTGAATTATTTATAAAAATCTACTTTGTAGGTAAGATACATGGCAAATCATTGAATGCCACCTACACTGGTGGTGTTCAAAAGGTTTTTTTTAAGTGTATTTTTTTTTATTACAGAACAAGGTGCTTGTTAGTCATATACATCTCGAGGATATCTAAGGACATCTATTTTGAGTAGTTAATCCAGCTTTTCATTGGATTAATTTCTCAGTGTCTTACCGTGCATTGCACCTGTTCACTGGGGATGGATAAAAGCTGGGTAATGTAGACTAATACACCTTTAAGTAACCATTTGCTGACCATCTACATATATACGTTTTAGCATTTGAAGGGTTTATATGGACAATACTGAAAGCCAGTGATGGGATAAACTCTATTGAATTTCAGACTGAATAAATTACAATCTGCTAAAATATACTTACACTCTTTATGTCTAAACTAATTTAGCACTCTTTTGTAGAAAGAAAATCCCTGCATGTCTATAGCACGGCAAAATAGCAAAGTGAAATATAAAATCACCATTGGGTTCTAATCATCACTAGAAATTTAACAGCCAGACTACTTGTCTTAAAACTGAATGAATTGCTACAAGCTTTCACGTTATTGCTCCTTATATGATGTCATTTAAGAAACCCAGTTGTGGTCACGTTTGAAAAAACTGTAGGTCGGTTTTCTATTATGCACTCTTATTTTTAAATTCCACAAAAAGGGGAGTGGAATTTATTGCTGAAGTTAATTTGCAATTTTCATTTGAATGCATTTTTGCAATTCCAATCCTGACTTTTACCAATCTTGGCAGCGATGGCTAACACATCCTACAGAATCATAAATAATGGCTGTCTTTTTACCATGGTGATTTTCTTTATGGAACTTTTTGAGTCGGGCATGATGTACCTATGCACTGGATAATGATATTATGTTGTGTTGTAATTGTTTCTGTTTTCATTGTTAGTTAACTCTTTTTATATGGACTCGATGTCCCTTTAAACCTGTATGGCCGTTTGGACTTCCTTTGGTTTTTGATTATTATATGGTTTTATATCACAATCACCCCCATCAAATCATTCTTTGCAGCTATTACCTTTTGTACCACCACCCCCTCCCTTTAGAATGTAAGCTCTACGAGCAGGGCCCTCCTGTACCTTTTGTATTGAACTGTACTGTAATTGTGTTGTCCCCCTTATACATTGTAAAGCGCTGAGTAAACTGTTGGCGCTATATAAATCTCGTATAATAATAATAATAATAATAATAATAATAATAATAATATTATTATATGAACTTAGTAAATAAATATTGAAATAAATTATACAAAAAGACCACAAAGGTGTATAAATAAATGAATTAAATAACATCATGCACATATAGTATTACAATTTAAAGTGAACCTTGAGTTAAAAAGTGAAGATTTGCTATCCCTTTTGGACATCTAGAAATGGTAATTGGGTCTTAAAATGGTTGTAAACCCCATCCATGAGATTTGACCTAAACACATATATCTGTAGTGTTTACTTATCTCTCTCCAAAGCTCTAAGTTTCTCTCTGATGCTTCTTTTCTCTGTTATCAGCAGAGTCACTTCTGATAAGTTCTCCAACACATTAGATAACAGCAGCTGGAAATTTGTGTCGGGAGGGAGCTTACAGGGAGATAAGCAGAGATCTGGTCTATTAAGACTACAGCTCTGCAAGTTCCTTCGTTCCTGTGCCTATGTGGACAGGGGGGGTGTCTTTCTATAAATCAGCTCTCACACGGTGTAAGCCCAGGCTCCCCACCCACTGCTGAAAGAGGAAGAAAGATTGCTAACACGATCTGCACTTTCCAAAAAGACAGCAGATATACAAGTAAAACATATGTAGGGGGATTTGTTTCATCTCTGTGTATCATCTGAGGCTAATCACTTCACTAGGTATTTGTGAGGGTTTACCACCACTTTAAGAGCACTTTTAAAAATGCATCTTTTGTGTTTAATTCCTCCTGAGAAGCAACAGTATACTTCCTTACACGTGACTGTGCCTAGGCACCCCTGGTCTAATACCTGTATATCTGTTGTGCGAGATTAACCACTTCAAAACAGGGCACTTATACACCTTCCTGCCCAGACCAATTTTCAGCTTTCAGTGCTGTCGCAGTTTGAATTACAATTGCGCGGTCATACAACACTGTACCCAAACAAGATTTTTATCATTTTGTTCCCACAAATAGAGCTTTCTTTTGGTGGTATTTGATCACCTCTGCGGTTTTTATTTTTTGCTAAACAAATTAAAAAAAACCAAACATTTTGAAAAAAATAAAAGTTTTGCTTTTGTTTCTGTTAAAAATTTTTGTAAATAAGTACGTTTTCTTTTTCACTGATGGGCACTGATAAGGCAGCACTGACAGGCACTGATAAGGCTGCACCGATGAGGTGGCACCAATGAGCGGGCACTGACAGGCACTGACGGGCACTGACGGGCACTGACGATGGGCAAAGATATGCGGCACTGATGGGTACTGGTAGGTGGCACTAATGGGTGGCACTGATTTGGAGCACTGATGGGCATTGATAGGCGGCACTGATGGCCACTCATGGGTGGCACTGGGTGGCACTGATGGGCACTGAAAGGCTGCAAAGATGGGTTCTTATGGGTGGCACTGATAGGCGGCATTGATGGGCACTGATAGGCGGCACTGCTTGGCACTGATAGGCAGCACTGCTGGGCATTGATACCTGGCACTGATGGGCACTAATATGCAGCACTGATAGGCATCCCTGGTGGCACTGGCAGTGGTAGGCATTGTTAGTGGGCACTGATTGGCAGCTGCCTGGGCATTGATTGGCAGCTGCCTGGGCACAGATTAGTATTTCCCTGGGGGTCTAGGGGGTATACCTGGTGGTCCAGTGTGGATGGCCATCTTGGTGGTAATGGGTGGCTTCCCTGGTGATCCTGGGTGGCTTCCCTGGTGGTCCTGGGTGGGATCCGAGGGGGGGCTGTGCTGATAAACAATCAGCACAGACCCCCCCGTCAGGAGAGCAGCCGATCGTCTCTCCTCTACTCGCGTCTGTCAGACGTGAGTGAAGAAAAGCCGATCACCGGCTCTTCCTATTTACATCGTGATCAGCCATGATCTCCTAGATCGGAGTTGTGGGGGTGCGCAGCGGCTTAATATCCTGAGGATGTCATATGACGCCCAGTCAGGATATTGAAACCGCTTTGCAGCCGTCATTTTGCTATATGGTGGGCGGCAAGTGGTTAAGCAAGGAAGTGCTGCCTCTGACTGCTAGCTTCACAAGATTTTGAGTTCGATTTGGTGATGTCACTACTGTGCTGCGTATTGTTCTTCTTGCTGGAGTGGATGCCATACCTGAGGACCCACAGTACAAGGATCTTCTTGATTCTGCTTCATTCATTCTGTTGATCTGTGCTTTCTCCAATGCTCCTGCTGCTTCTTTGTCATTTCCCCACTAATTGTAATATCACTAGTTTATAGGGGCAGCTCTGACATGAGGTTCAAATCTCCATCAAGATGGCCACCTCCACACAGAGAGACTGCATACAGCAAAGTATGGCAAGTCAGTATAAGGGAACATAGAGATTCTGTACATACTGTTCTCCAGTTTTGCAATTCAAAATGACTGCTGGCCCACATTACCTTTCTATTCATCTCATTCTGGTGGAACCTGTCAGTGAGTTGAGTACCTGGTGTACTAGTTTTCTCCACTTGTGTTGTCCCCACTCAGTTTGCTCCACTTTCCCTTGCTACACTCGTTTCAGTTTTTCTCCAATCAGCTTTCTTCTTGACCACTGTTTTTTTTTGTTTTACAATTATTGTTATACAGTGAGCAGTGCTACATTACTGATCTACTATTCTGCTCTCAATTTATCAGCTGGGTTTATGTTCTCCATGGCTTTTTCGATATTAGATTTCAAACTGAGTCATTACCACTTTGAGATGTTTATTGATTTATTTTTTTCAGTACATTGATACTCTTAATATGTTTACATTGTGGAACATCGCATATGGACTGCAATATCTCACTTTAACTATCTATGTGTTTTATTGATCCTGGTTTATTCATATCCAACTGGTTATATATTGATTCCTTTAAAGCAGAGCTCCAGCTTTTCCTCCCCAAAACAACAGATGCATTGCTCATGTAAATGAATCACAACTCCACTGTAATTTTATCTGTAGCTTACCTTATTTGGCTGTAAAAAGCAGGTTTGTGTGTCTGTGAGGTCACTCCTTCTGACTGAATTTCAAAGTTCTATGACTTCCTGTTCCCTTCCTTTACCAGTCCCAATACTACATGTCCCATCATGCTTTGAGCCTCTGTAGTTTCAGCGCAGGCTATGGGAGTCACTTGCAGAAATCCTGGGAGTTGATGTGGGTGGGTCCGAATGCAGATCACTCTTCAGTCTGCAAAGCAGGTGTAAATGTGTCATTCCTGTCTTGCAGCATGCCAAAGAATAATGGCTTACTGCAGTACTACAAAGGAAGGGCTATGGGAGGTTATTTGGAAGATGTTTCCTTCATATGTAAAGGAATCACTTCACAGAGAGCAGGGCTCTGGGAGGGCAGGATCTGAGGGATGGGACTCTGTCTGTTCACACTGGTCAGCATATTTAACTGGACAGGATTGAAAATTCATTGTGATTTATTCCACCCTGTCCAGCAGCAACACAGCTAGCTATCGGATCAGGCTGTGTATGAAGGGGTGTCCCATTTGAATGATGCTGTGAGGTGGGACTTGGGAGGTTTGGACTTTTCCTGTAGGTGTGACTGGGTGGGATTGAATGCTAATTAGGATGTACAGTATTCCATCCCACCCACCATCAGAGCTGCGAAGGAAGTTACATCATTTGCAGACTCTGAAAGATTACAGAGGGGTGTGTTCTAGGCTAGAGATTGAGCAGGAAGTATCTGTAAGGCCCTCAGTCTACATCCAGACTATACAGACTGTTACATGATACAAAGCCTCAACTAAACTCACAATATCTGAGGATCTGCTAGGGCTGGGGAAAAAATCGATTTGAATCTTGAATCGAGTTGAGAGGTCAAATCGATTCAAAATTTAAGCAAATCGATATTTTTAGACTTTTTTTTTTCACCAGGACTGGCGCTGACACTGCGCCAGTCCTGAGGAGCTGCGGGAAGGAGTTTTTAGGTGAGGTCGAAGCCGCGGCCTTGCCTAAAAATTCCTGCCTGCAGCTCCTCAGGACCGGCGCAGTGTCCAAAAAAAAAAAAAACTCGATTCGAATGGTGAATCGAGTTTTTTTTTTTTTTGAGAAAATCGCCCAGCTCTAGGATCTGCAGACAACATGGTACAGAGGTATGAACTATGCTGGGACTGATCTTTTTGAGAAAATCGCCCAGCTCTAGGATCTGCAGACAACATGGTACAGAGGTATGAACTATGCTGGGACTGATCTTTTTGAGAAAATCGCCCAGCTCTAGGATCTGCAGACAACATGGTACAGAGGTATGAACTATGCTGGGACTGATCATTCCATTCACTTCTAGTGAAAAGAAATGTGGAGTTCAGTTTTAACCTGCAAGGTCTTTTTGGTGTAGAAGAGTGTGTGTTTTTGAAGAGTTTTTAATGTTTATGGAGCTATAACCATTGTGCTTGTCTTTTACTTTTAGTAGCTTTTGTATTGATGAATACAAAATCTAATTTCATAGACAGTAGTCTGCCAAATTATTTATGTATTTTATAGACCTTGGTTTATTTATATCCAGCCTGGCAATATATTCATTCTTTTAACCTGGGTGGCCTCTTTGGTGGAGATTTGTGTGTGTTTTTGAAGTGTTTAATGTTTATGGGGGATGCACTCTATATGTGCTTTTTGATTTCAGTTGAGTGGACTATCTGCCTTTGGCATTGTGACAGAAATTCCTGGTTATCAGCAAATCACTCATTGGAGTTGACTTAATAAACAACTATTGGCTGTTACCTTAGCAAAATAAATGTTCACAAACTTTAGTACATAAGGTCAAACTGTGTTCTCTGTGAATACCCACTCGATTAAGAGAAATTTAAAAACAGGATTTCTGCTAGCACTTCATTGGTTAGCATATCATTACCAATAATTAGTATCCCAGTTAGATACATAGATAAAAAGCTTCAGTGCTCCTATGAACATGGTAAAGGATACTATCCAGCAATCCTTGGTTGTATGTGTAGCACATACACAGCCTGATTACTCTGTGGAAGAAGTCATCATCACAACGAAATGCATCAGTAACAGAGACAGATTGTGTGTACATATGCTGGTGATTATTTTTGGTCACATCTTATGGCAGATTTATAACTGAAGAGGTGGACTGACACCTTATGTTTCTCAAGCGAGATGGACATGCTTGAGAAAGTGTGGCAATTCTGATTGGTGAGTGTATGTCCATGTATGAGGTGAAGGATTTCTTGGTCAATTGAAGGTAGATATTTTGTACTATCACATGTAAGGCAGAAGATTTTACAATTGTTATATGTTTTTATGTTTTGACTTATGGACACTTTGTTAATTAATTGATATGGGACTTTTTCTTTGGACACTTATAGAGAATTAATTTATAAATATATATATATATATATTATATATATATATATATATATATATATATATATATATATATATATATATATATATATATAGTTACTGTTTATAGGAGCACTGAAGCTTTTTATTATATAGCACTATATCTAACTAGAATACTAATTCTTCGCTAATAAAATGTTTCACATTTTTTTTTTCATACAACTGCTTGTATTGCTTGTATATAGAGTGGCTGTACTGAATGTGCCACCCCCCCCCCCCCACTCTCCCCCCCAGGTACACGCAAGGACCCTGTTCCTTTCAAGTTAGTTGATGCAGATCTGAAACTAGTTGCACCATAGCTGAATTAAGCTTTGCCATAGTCTTTTCAGTGCCAGTTAGTGAGTCATTGATTGTTTATATCTTATAGTGCTCTTAAGTCTGTATAATTATCTGTTTGATACATGCCTTGCTTGTTTGCATTTACCATAATATACTTAATTTACCACCAAGTTGTTTGTTGCCTAATTCCTGTGCATTGTTAGCATGTTGAGTGGTAGCCTACTAACGCTTAAGTCTGCAGGTAGTCTAGTCTATGACCAAGTGTGTCAGTGGGAACTGAGTAGTTAAGAGAGGCGTGGCAAACCAGAGAACACCGTCATCACCAGTGGCTTTTGCGGGGGTAAGCGCTACATTAGATTTATTTGTTGATTGTTTATTGGGGATTTCTTCTGTATGACATTACTTACATTTAGTTGTTTTACACATAAATTATAGGATTAGCTGGGCACTCACAGGAAAGCAGAGTTGGTTTATTTTTATGATTTTATACTTCTTTGGTTGTTTAAAGGTGACACAATGCTACCTTATTTATTAAGCTCTGTGGACATTAATTTTCCTAAGTGAACAGTCTCTACTTCTTTAGTAAATTAACCCCAATCATTTCACAGCTGAGACATGATAAAGGTCTTTATTTATCTCAAAAGGCCCCCGAAATTTGTCAACTTGAACTACATTTGGTTACAACAAGAGGATATAAGCCTCAAAAGCATGAAAAAGGATCAGTCAAAACGCCTTCAGTAACACAGCGTATCATAGTAAATGATATATTTTTGAGTAATTTATACAGTATTCATAAAAGCAGATGGTATGTACAATGAAATTCAGATGTTCAGTCCTTCAAGGTTTCAAAATAACTGTTAATATATATATAAACATTTTCACTAAAATCTATTCTGTAACTATAAAATTCATATCTTTATAGAAGAAGCCTAAAGCACAAAGGGCTAAGTATATACTGTATATATTAATTGAAATGGACAAACCATTACCCCATGTTCAAGATCTATGTTGACCTGGACTAAATTACAAGTGTTAATACACTTCAATTGGATTGGCAAAGTTGCATCATGATCATGGAAACAGTTAGTGTGAATCTTTCATTGTTCACTCATCCTTATATAAACACATCAAAAATTTTACAGAACAATTGAGATGTCAAATATTGTCCTCTTTTTGTTTCTTAATAACTCTCATTTATACATTCTTGGCTCTGTTAGATGACTCGGTCATCAGGGAATAGTTATTGGATACTACCCAAATCACTCAATTAAAATACACTTTGAAAGTTAATGAATTACATGTTTGTTTATTTCGTTTTGCTCCTTTAAGGATTAGGGCACTAGTCTAGTAATAGACCCGGCTAGGAAAATAAATCAATAACGGTTTACAATGCAGCAAATGTTAGGTCAGGATTTCAATTTGGGCAAAATAGCATGCATAAAAAAAACAAAGCATAGAACAACTAGAGATTTATGTGTTGATTTTTAAGGCACTTAAGTATGTATTAAATACATACTGGTTAAATTTATATAATAGTAAACATAGGGGTTGAAAGGCTGTACATATATTATAATATTGTATAGGGTTTTATCTTATTAAAGGATTTATTTTTATACAGGTTTTATACAGGAAATTGTTTGTTCTTTTGTTACCAATATGATTAGAATACATAAAACTGCAGTAATAGTATATATACCGTATTTATCGGCATATAACACGCACAGGCGTATAGCACACACATTCATTTTAAGAGGGAACTTTCAGGAAAAAACTTAAATTTTAAATAAGGAACTTTGAAGCAAAATAAGGGTCAGTGCCCATCTGCTGCCTCACCATTGCCATCAATGCAGCCTGATTAATGCCCACCTGCAGCCTCACAAGTGCCATCAATGCAGCCTTATTAGTCAACATCAATACAGCCTCACCATTGCCATCAATGCAGCAGCCTCACCATTGCCATCAATGCAGCAGCCTTTCCATTGCCATAAATGCAGCAGCCTCGCCATTGCCATCTATTGACTTCCTATTACAGAGGCCGCCAAGTAAACAGGAGATTCTCACTGTATGTAATCTGATGGCACTCGCCCCCCCCCCCCCCCCCCGTTGCCTCCGAGGCAGCTGAGATTGAAGTATTGGCATATAACACGCACATGCTATTTGCACCCGATTTTCATGGTGAAAAAGTGAGTGTTGCACCCCAATAAATACAGTATATATATATATATATATATATATATATATATATATATATATATATATATATATATATATATATATACAGTGGGGACGGAAAGTATTCAGACCCCCTTAAATTTTTCACTCTTTGTTATATTGCAGCCATTTGCTAAAATCATTTAAGTTCATTCATATTCATATTGACAGAAAAACACAGAATTGTTGACATTTTTACAGATTTATTAAAAAAAGAAAAACTGAAATATCACATGGTCCTAAGTATTCAGACCCTTTGCTCAGTATTTAGTAGAAGCACCCTTTTGATCTAATACAGCCATGAGTCTTTTTGGGAAAGATGCAACAAGTTTTTCACACCTGGATTTGGGGATCCTCTACCATTCCTCCTTGCAGATCCTCTCCAGTTCTGTCAGGTTGGATGGTAAACGTTGGTGGACAGCCATTTTTAGGTATCTCCAGAGATGCTCAACTGGGTTTAAGTCAGGGCTCTGGCTGGGCCATTCAAGAACAGTCATGGAGTTGTTGTGAAGCCACTCCTTTCGGCAGCTTTCTCTCACCATTCAGAATCTCCAGTTTGGGCTGAATATCATTACTCTGGACTAATAGTGACAACTATAGACCATGCCTGAGCATGGTGTTGGCACAGTTGCTTGTAGCCTCATCCATGGGTCAAGTGATAGGATGGCAAAGCAGAAGCACAATCGGGAGACAATTGTTACCCCATAACAGAATCACAAGGTGTCATTTTTATGAAAGTTGTTGAAGATTAAAAAAGGAATGACTGCATCTATGGGAATGACACTAATATGATAAAGCTTACATTAAGTTTTAGTAAATGGTTTAGATCTGTTTTTTTTTTTTTTAGCTTATTTGTTGATGCCATTTTCTTTGATTTTTCCTAAATGATACCCAGGAGGAAGGGCCCTGTCTGTCAGCATCATTGCACTTACTTCAAGTGCCACCACAATGACTCAGAGTAGCTATGGCACAAGTCTGATTTCCAGCAAAGCCAAGTGTTACTTTACAGGTTTTAACTTTTATCTGATGCTCCTTCCAACTAGCTGAAGAAAAAAGAAGGAAAACGTAGTTACATAGTAAGTGAGGTTGAAAAAACACACAAGCCCATCAAGTCCAACCTATGTGTGTGATTATATGGCAGTATTACATTGTATATCCCAGTATGTTGCAGTCGTTCAAGTGCTTATCTAATAGTTTCTTGAAACTATCGATGCTCCCTGCTGAGACCACTGCCCGTGGAAGGGAATTCCACATCTTTGCAGCTCTTACAGTTAAGAACCCTCTACGTAGTTTAAGGTTAAACCTCTTTTCTTCTAATTTTAATGAGTGGCCACAAGTCTTGTTAAACTCCCTTCTGCAAAAAAGTTTTATCCCTATTGTGCGGTCACCAGTATGGTATTTGTACATTGAAATCATATCCCCTCTCAAGCGTCTCTTCTCCAGAGAGAATATGTTCAGTGCTCGCAACCTTTCCTCATAACTAATATCCTCTAGAGCTTTATTAGCTTTGTTGCCCTTCTTTGTACTCTCTCCATTTCCAGTACACCCTTCCTGAGGACTGGTGCCCAGAACTGGACAGCATACTCTAGGTGCGGCCAGACCAGAGTCTTGTAGAGTGGGAGAATTATCGTTTCATCTCTGGAGTTGATCCCCGTTTTAATGCATGCCAATAGTCTGTTTGCTTTATTAGCAGGAGCTTGGCATTGCATGCCATTGCTGAGCCTATCATCTACTAGGACCCCCAGGTCCTTTTCCATCCTAGAATCCCCCAGAGGTTCTCCCCCCCAGTGTATAAATTGCATTCATATTTTTGCCACCCAAATGCATTATTTTACATTTTTCTACATTGAACCTCATTTGCCATGTAGTTGCCCACCCCATTAATTTATTCAGATCTTTTTGCAAGGTTTCCACATCCTGCGGAGAAGTTATTGCCCTGCTTAGCTTAGTAACATCCACAAATACAGAGAATGAACTGTTTACCCCATCCTCAAGGTTGTTTATGAACAAATTAAATAGGATTGGTCCCAGCACAGAACACTGGGGGGCCCCACTATCCACCCCGACCATTCTGAGTACTCCTCATTTATCACCACCCTCTGAACTCGCCCTTGTAGCCAGTTTTCAATCCATGTACTCACCCTATGGTCCATGCCAACAGACCTTATTTTGTACAATAAACGTTTATGGGGAACTGTGTCAAATGCTTTTGCAAAATCCAGATACACCACGTCTACGGGCCTTCCTTTATCTAGATGGTAACTCACCTCCTCATAGAAGGGTAATAGATTGGTTTGGCAAGAACGATTCTTCATGAATCCATGCTGATTACTGCTAATGATACTGTTCTCATTACTAAAATCTTGTATATAGTCCCTTATTATCCCCTCCAAGAGTTTACATACTATTGATGTTAGGCTAACTGGTCTGTAATTCCCAGGGATGTATTTTGGGCCCTTTTTAAATATTGGTGCTACATTGGCTTTTCGCCAATCAACTGGTACCATTCCAGTCAGTAGACTGTCAGTAAAAATGAGGAACAATGGTCTGGTAATTACATGACTGAGTTCCCTAAGTACCCTCGGGTGCAAGCCATTTATTAATGTTAAGTTTCCAAAGTCTAATTTTAAATTTTGTCCTCTGTTAACCATGGAGGTGCTTCCTGTGATGTGTCATGAGGATAAACACTGCAGTTTTGGTTACTGAAGCCCCCCGATTCCCTTGTGAAGACTAAATTCAATACCTTTGGCATCTCCCCATCCTTTGTAACCAGATGTCCTTCCTCATTCTTTATGGGGCCAATATGGTCTGTCCTCCTTTTTTACTGTTTACATACTTAAAGAATTTCTTGGGATTTTTTTTGCTCTCCTCCGCAATGTGTCTTTCATGTTCTATTTTAGCCATCCTTATTGCACCTTTACATTTCTTGTTGCACTTTTTATAAAGTCTGAATGCTCATAATGATCCCTTAACCTTGTATTTTTTGAAGGACTTCTCCTTTGCTTTTATATGCATGTTTACATTGGAGTTAAGCCATCCAGGACTTTTGTTCGCTCTTTTAAATTAATTACCCAATGGGATGCATTGGCTAATGCCCTTATTTAATATGCTCTTAAAGCAAACCCATCTCTCCTCCGTGTTCTTTGTTCCTAAGATTTTATCCCAATTTATGCCTTCTAGCAAGGTTCGTAGTTTAGGGAAGTTAGCTCTTTTGAAATTCAGTGTCTTTGTATTCCCCTTATGTTTCCTATTTGTGTGATTTATACTGAAGCCAATTGACCTATGATCACTGTTTCCTAAATTGCCTCGTATTTCCACATCCGTGATCAGGTCTGTATTGCTGGTAATCATTAGATCCAGTAACGCTTTATTTCTAGTTGGTGCGTCTACTATCTGACCCATAAAATTGTCCTGCAAGACATTTAGGAACTGGCGAGCCTTAGATGATTGCGCGGTTCCCTCCACCCAGTCTATGTCTGGATAGTTAAAATCCCACATTATTATAACACTTCCCATCCTTGCTGCTAATTTAAATTGTGATCGGAAATCTGTCTCCCCTACCTCCCTCAGGTTAGGGGTCCTATAGCATACTCCCAGTATTATTTTCCCCTTAGCTTCATCCCTTTGGAGCTCTACCCATAAGGATTTCACCTCCTCCCTAGCTCCCTTAGTGATGCCATCTCTCACATTCACTTGTACAATATTCTTGATATATAGACATACCCCCCCCTTTTTTACCCTCTCTATCCTTGCGATAAAGGTTATACCCTTGAATGTTTTCCAGCCAATCATGAGAGCTGTTGAACCAGGTCTCTGAAATTCCCACAAAATCCAAATCCTCCTCCTACAACAGTATCACTAGATCACCCATCTTGTCCGCCAGGCTCCTGGCATTGGTGAACATTAGGGATTAACTTCGAGTTCGAGTCGAACCCATGTTCGACTCGAACATCGCATGTTCGACCATTCATTGAATTGCGAACGTTATGGGCCACTCGCGCCAAATTCGAGTGGCGCGTCATAGCCCATAATTCACTGCTGCATCACAGTGCATTGCTGGCTGATGATTGGCCAAGCATGCACTATGACCCGCATGCTTGGCCAATCACAGCGCCGTGTGTACAGAGAGCCGTAATTGGCCAAAGCCAGGGTGGCTTTGGCCAATTACGGCTCAGGGGGTTTAGTACACGCCCCACACTATGTAAGGCCGCCTACGTGGCGGCCTTGTGTAGTGTGTTGCAGCGGCGGAGAGATAGACAAAGAGACAGTGTCATTTGATTTAAGTTAGATGGAGTAGGCAGGAGAGTCAGTTAGCTGCACTTACGGTGTATTGTGTATATATATGCATCCTAGGTGTTGTGTGTGTATATATATATATATATATATATATATATATATATATATATATATATATACTGTATTCAGTTTAGCTAGATCCGTTCCTTTTATTCTCTACCTACTGACAGGCAGGCAGGAGTTTTTTCAGTATTTACAGCTACGTGAAGAAAATTACTGGTGTTCTTCTGATCCTATTAGTACCATAGGCAGGCAGCTGCAGTATTTACAGTTAGTGTAGTGCATCCTCTGCACAGTGTGCACCTAAAGCTACCTGAAGACAATTGCTGTTGTTCTGATTGTATTAATACCACAGGCAGGCAGCTGCAGTATTTACAGTTAGTATACTGTGTCCTCTGCACAGTGTGCACCTAAAGCTACCTGAAGAAAATTGATGGTGTTCTTCTGATCCCATTAGTACCACAGGCAGAAAGCTGCAATATTTACAGTTAATGTACTGCATCCTCTGCACAGTGTGCACCTAAAGCTACCTGAAGACAATTGCTGTTGTTCTGATCCTATTAATACCACAGGCAGTCAGCTGCAGTATTTAAAGTTAGTGTACTGTGTCCTCTGCACAGTGTGCACCTAAAGCTACTTGAAGACAATTGCTGGTGTTCTCATACCAATAATACTACAGGCAAGCAGTTGATTCTGCTAGCTGCAGTATCAGTATATATATACATCCCAGCTTTGTGCAGCTACATCTCACTGCAGGCCATTAGTATGTCTGGAAGGCCAAGAAGGAGAGGCAGACAGTCACAATCCAATAAAAGAGGGCAAGCAGGCTCTGTGTCTAGAGGCAACAGTGCTGGTCATGGAGATGGTGCATCCTCATCAGTACGTGACTGTGGGACACGCTTGTCCTTTTTTTCAGCAGCTGGCCGTGTTGAGTCACAACATGCTGAAGACTTGGTAGAGTGGATGACAAAGCCGTCCTCATCCTCCTCATCCTCTCTCACCCAGGCTCAGGGTACTTTGTCTGGCAAAGCAGCTGCCAACGCGGCCTCTTCCCTCGGCTCAATGCCATCAGTGACTCCTTCCCTAGCCCCACCATGTCCTCCTGAGGACTCCCCCGAACTGTTTGACCACAGTGTTGGGTACATGCTCCAGGAGGATGCCCAGCGTTTTGAAGGCTCCGATGATGGTACCCAGCTAGAGGAAGGCAGTAACATGAGCCCAGAGAGAGGGGGAGCCCAAGAAGGACAGCAATCTGGCAATCATGTTCCCCCAGCTGCAGCATACTGCCAGGTTTGCTCCAGTGATGAGGAGGGAGGGGATGATGAGGTCACTGACTCAACGTGGGTGCCTGATAGGAGAGAGGAGGAGGAGGCACATCTCCAAAGAGGCAGGATGCCCTCCAGGGGCCAACTTAACGGCAGCACACGACTGCATCACACCGCAGAGCTCCGCATGTGCAGGGCACTGCTGTCTCTGCACGTTATTCTAAAAGTTCTTTGGTGTGGGTACATCAGATCCCACTGCTGCTATTTGCAACATATGTCTCAAGCGTATCTTGCGTGGCCAAAACATCACGTGCTTGGGCACCACATGCTTGACCAGACATATGTTGACCTGCCATGCAGTTCGTTGGCAAGCGTACCTAAAAGACCCACACCAAAGAACAAAGCGGGCCTCTCCTTGCTCCTCATCAGCTGGGTTTTCCAACCCCACTATACCTTCAGTCCTCTCTGAAACCTGCATTGAAAGGAATGAAGGTGTAATTTAGGTGTCGAAGGAATGTCGCATACGCTTAGCCCGGAAGATGGCGGCTTAAGCCAGGAGCTCCTCAGCACCCCAGCCCAGCGGCGCTCATAACTCCATACACAGCGCTCCGGGAACTGAGCTATCGATCACCGCAGCGTCCCCAGACACCCTGGAACCCCCTCTTATGCCAGGTACCGCAGTACAGTACGGTTGGGACCTTGGGCCGGAATTTAACATTACTGATCCGGCCGGCGGATACAAGATGGCGGTTGCACTGAAGCCTCATGTCCACAGCGCTGAGGACTTTGTAGATGGGAGACCGAGGATCACCCCTGCTACCTTGAAATACACCCCCGACTCATGTGAGTAACCCACAAGCCCTCACTCCGTCCCCAGCCTCCACAGAATTGCTGCTAAGCCGGTCCATGGGGGACTATGCCCCCACCCCTATGGAGCCTAACACGGTCAGACATGCAGACACACTCCAGGCTGATCCCCTGGCTGCAGCACCGGCCTTCTCAGTGGCTGACTTATATCAAAAACTATCAGATCTCCTTGACAGGGGTTTATCCCAAACTGCTGCTAAGATCACAGGTGACTTAAAGGCGGACTTTCATAATCTTGGCTCTAGAATAGAAGCCATTGAAGATAAGCTGGAGCAAACGATCGCGAATACCAATCAAAACTCGGATCACTTGCACACACTTCAGGATCAATTAGATGTGGCCATGTCCAGGATCGATGATTTGGAAAACCGATCCAGAAGGTATAACATTAGGATCAGAGGCCTCCCCGAATCCATCACTAACGTCCAGGCAGCAGTACAAAATGTGATCTAGAACCTGATCCCAAATATCTCACAACATCGCCTGGAGCTGGACAGGGCCCACAGAGCTCTAGGGCCCCCTAGAAAGGACAGAACGCCGAGAGACATTATTGCTAAATCCCACTTCTATGCAATAAAAGAGGAGGTAATGAGACAGGCCCGGTCTGCTCCCAAGGTGCTATGCCAAGGACACCCTGTCCAAATATATGCGGACCTCTCGCCATCCACAATGCAACGCAGGCGGTCTCTGAAACCACTACTCCTAGCCCTGACACGAAGGGACATTAAATACAAGTGGGCCTTCCCATTCGCTGTGAAGTTTTCAGATAACGGGAAGAATTACTCATTCTCTAACTTTCCTGAGGGAGAAAGACTGCTCCTACGCCTACATTTCATCTCATAAGAAGCAGATATGGACACTTCCCACAGCAACCCAGTATTGTCCAAGAGACAGACCCCCACCAGCCCCCAATCCCCCCTGTGGAACGGGACGAAGACCAAGAAGGCTAAAGACAATGGACCCCCTTGATCATCGACGGGACGACAAAAACTGTCCATATTGCCCCACCTGAGTTTGAACCCAGATCCTTTCTGGGCCAGGGGACTGGAATACTTCTCCTATATATAAAAAGTTTCTATTCAGATGTTTAAAAAATGTACACGAGTAAAGTGAAGGTGGGACTCTACACCATCCACTTAAGGGCCCTCCCTCCTTGACTCCCTTTAGGGGGGAGGACGGAGGGCCAAGAGTTACGGACCAAATCCCCGGCAATTACCCCACAACCTAAGTTTATAGTTCCCGGTTGCTGCGGTTTACTAAATTTACTCATTCATTAGGGGCGCCCTGGCTGGGGTGGGCCCCATGTGCCTACACCTCTCCCTCAGACTCCGGCTGGTTTCTGGGGGATGGGTTGCCTGCTCCCTTATGGAACAGGCCCTACCTGCCTAAACTAGGTAGTAGTTCTTGGGGGGCTTCTCCCCCCCCGGGAACAGTTCCTCTATACTAGGAGACCTGTCCTCCCTCTTTCTCTATTTTCCTACCTATCTCCCAACCCTATCTAACCCACATGCATATAATCTGGTTATTCTTTGCAGTTCACATCATCATTACAAGAAGGGGAAGCTGCTGGATGCTGAAGAAACTAATGGGGAACTAACTAGACCTAATGGTCAGAAAACGTCGAAGGGTGAGTGACGTGAGACACTAGCTTAGAGCCTATCCTCGGTCCAATGGGTGACCCCACACAGAGCTCCCTCAAAATAGCCACATAATGTACAAGGGCTTAATTCCCCCATCAAAAGAAAGAAAATATTTAACTATTACAAGTCCCTTAAAATCGACATCCTCATGCTCCAGGAGACCCATTTCCCTAGGCAATACAACCCAAAGTTCGTTCACTCACAATTCCCCCATCTCCACCTCGCTAATGCTGACAATAAGACCAGAGGTGTCGCTATACTTCTATCCAAATCCTGTGATTTTGAATTCCTCTCAGACCTTAGGGACCCGGAGGGGAGGTTCCTCCTGGTCAAGGGAAAAATAGGGGGACACTTGTACTCCCTAGTCTCATACTACTGTCCCAATAAAGGGCAGGAAAAATTTTTCCGCCTAATCTTAGACACCCTTACCCCCCTACTGGAGGGCACAGTCATCTGGGGGGGACTCTAATGTAGCATTCGACCAGGGTTTGGACAAATCTAAATTTACCAGACCCACCAGGGTAAGCCTTTAAATCGCTAAGCTTCTCCATGAGGGGGGTCTGGCAGATGTCTGGCGAGAATCTAACCCCTCTAAAAAAGACTACACCCACTTCTCCCACCCGCACAATACCTATGCAAGGATCGACCACATTCTGGTCCCCCCAAACACACTCCCAGCAGTCCTCAAGTCACAAATCAGAGATACGGTTCTTTCTGACCACTCTTTGGTGCTCATACATATCCACTCGAGTCTTAGTAAGGCAAATAGGGGACATTGGCGACTCAAAGAGTCCATCCTTTCTAATCCAATTCACAAAACAATACTAAATAAAGAGCTCCGAGAATATTTCTCACTTAACAATGTGTAGGGCACATCCGCTGAGACCCTTTGGGCAGATCACAAAGCCTTCATCAGAGGCAGGATTATACAGATTACAACGCAAACTAAAAGAGAACACAGGTCGGACGTAGAGTGCCTAGAGAGGTCATACAGGACCTTGAAGACACAACACAAAAAGACTCCCTCCCCAGCGTTGCTTGCTCAAGTAGAAAAGCTCCGAATAGAGCTCAACCTCGCCCTCACAACGACAGCGGAAAAATCACTCCGCTGGAGTAGTAATAAATTCTACACACAAAAGGATAAGATCAGCTCAATGCTGGCAGCCAAACTATCCCCTAAACCACGGATCTCTGCTTTCCCCAAGATACGCATTGCGGGCCAAGACCCCACAGCTAATCCAGCCAAAATATTGGAGGCATTCCAGAAATTTTACTCTGACCTATATAGCTCCCCCCCAAAGCCATCTGAGAATATGGTATCCAAATTCTTATAGGGCATAAACATCCCATCCTTAGAACCCAAACATAGAGACATCCTTGAGGCTCCCTTTCAGGAGGAGGAGGTGGCGGCGGTTATCAAGGGCATTCACATGGGCTCTGCACCGGGGCCTGATGGCCTATCGGTCCCATATTATAAAGCATTTTCAGACACTCTCACCCCGCATTTGACAAAGTTTTTCAACTCCAAAGCACAGGGTGGCCCCTTAGAAGCTCAGCTTAATACCGCATATATTACAGTCATACCAAAACCAGACAAAAACCCAGAAGATGTTAGTAGCTACCGCCCCATTTCTCTTATCAATAATGATCTCAAAATACTAACTAAAATCTTAGCAGATCGACTTTCCTCATTTATAAGTAAATATATTCACAGGGACCAGGTGGGATTTATACCAGGCAGACAAGGCCCAGACCAGGTGAGAAGAGCAGTGGACATTATATCCATACTGCAATCCAATTGGGAGGGGGGTCCTAAACAAGGCTTTATTCTGGCCCTTGACCTACAAAAGGCCTTTGACTCCGTGTCCTGGCCATATCTATTTTCCCTCCTTGGGAGATGGGGCTTCGGCCCACGCTTCATGGGGGCGCTGCAAGCCCTATACTCTCTACCCAAAGCCCTAATTTGCTTACAAGGCCACTACTCAACCCCGATTGATATAGCTAGAGGTACCAGACAAGGCTGCCCGCTTTTCCCCAATTATTTTCGCCATAGCAATAGAGACCCTAGCTGCAACTATTCGACAGAATAAGGACATTAAGGGGGTAACATGTGGGGACCGGACTCACAAGTGCAGACTATTCGCAGACCATATCCTCCTGTTTTTGACCTCTCACGTCACCTCCCTACCTAACCTCCATAAAACTCTAGGGGAATTCTCTAAAATCTCCGGGCTCACGGTAAACTATTCTAAATCTCAGGCCCTAAATGTGTCCCTTCCGCCATCCACAGTCTCCCTCCTACAACAATCCTTTAAGTTTGAATGGAGCCCCAACTCTATCAAATACCTAGGGGTCACCCTCACAGCTCGAATAGAATCCCTTTACGCTAACAACTACCCTCCCCTATATAAAAAACTGGAAGCAGACCTGAAAATCTGGGCCAGATGCGAACTCTCCTGGATGGGCAGAATAAATTCTATTAAAATGCCACTATTACCTAGAATCCTGTACCTATTTAGATCTCTCCCCATCTCAATCCGAAAGGACCACTTGAGATCTTTACAAAGTAAAATCCTGAAATTTATCTGGGCAACTCAGGATACAGAATTCCCCAACACACTCTATATCTCCACAGAAGAAAGGGCAGGGTAGGCCTACCGCATCTCCACAAATATTTCCTAGCAGCCAGACTGGCCCAACTCTCTACAGTATACACAAGACTAGAAAAACCTGACTGGGTCCAGATAGAAAAGCAGGCTACACCCCTACACACACTTGATTATCTTCTCTGGTGCCCTCAAAAACGAAGACCACCAATTATGTCGCCTTCCCACTTCCAATCCTTCAAACTTTGGGATGGTATCCGCAATATCCCATCCTTGACATCTAAGGGACAACCCCTAGCCCACATATTCCACAACCCAAACTTCCCTCCTGGATTAGATATTAAAGCCTTTAAATGGTGGCTCAACAAAGGCCTATACCACATAGGTCACTTTTTCACTTCCAAAGGCTCGTTCACCCTAGGCCATTGTATAAACACCCCAGATCTCCCAGACTTGGAAAAATTTCGATTTGGACAGATCTCCCACTTTCTACGCAAAATTTCGGTGGAGAAACCACTCCCCCCCAAATTTACGGATTATGAGCTCTAGTGTGGACAAGCCATGGGGCAGAGGGGTGGCATATCAATCATCTACTCGTCACCCATCTATCCGACAGAGAAATCTACTTATATGACGGCCTGGGAGGCTGACCTCCAACATGAGTGGGACCTGGTGACTTGGCAGACGGCTGGCTCTAGAGCCTTTCAAGGCGTTCTAAACTCTTCGCTCATGGAAGCGAATTTAAAAGTTCTCATGAGGTGGTACATGACCCCCACCAGGCTCGCAGCTATTTACCCCACAGCAGACTCAGTTGTTTCAGGGGCTGCCAGCTCCTGGGCTCGATGGTACACGTCTGGTGGGAATGCCCCAGAATCAGACCAATTTGGAAGAAACTCTTTAACCTAATTTACAAAGTCACTAAATGCGAGGTCCCCAGGTCTGCATCGGTAGCTGTCTAAATGCCCATATTCCCCATATCTCTAAACCTAACCGTAAGTTGATCCACTTCATGCTCATAGGCGCGAAACTCACCATAGCCAGAGCATGGAAACAACCAAAGGTATCCTTTCTAGCTGTACAGCGCAAGATTTCATGGATAATGACCCAAGAAAAATTAGCCAGCATCCTATCAGACACGCCCCACAAGTTTGAATCCATGTGGACACCTTGGGCAGCTTATTGTGGAATACCCCTAGTGGCTGGGGTTCCCCATGACACACCTGTAACTTCCAGCTAAAGTCAGGCATGTGATCCCGTTACTTCCCCCCTCCCGTTCTATTCCTCTTTCTCTATTCTTTCTCCTCTTCTTCCATAATCTTTCTCGGTACAGTTAGACAAAAGGTCTTAACATTGGTTGACTGTTTTTGAGCTAAATTGGCAACACTAAAAACCCGTCTGGACAAGTGACACACTATCTGCAACAAACAGGGGCCATCCTTGTTAAATTCTAGGGCGGGGTGTGGTCAAAGGTGGGAGGGGGAGACCCTGCTGGGGCACAGGAAGATCCCATTAGGGGTGCCCGGGTCAGGCGATCCCTCCTTGTCCGCCAGTCCTATTTACCAGAAGGTTCACTACTTTACCTAGCCATAGCACAGTGCAAGGTCCGCTTACACTTTGCCCCGACCCACTGTACGATTAAGTTTATTCATAAGATGTTCCGTGTTGCCGATTCCAACTAATTTCTGCTCATTTTTGTTTGTTCATTTGTAATTTGAGCCTTATGTTAGACCATCAAAATGTTTAGACTATTTCTTGAGCTGTTTTTAAAATAAAAATATATTGAAGAGAATTAGGTATGTCACAGCCAAGTACTTGCGGGCAATCTGCTATCGGTACACCAACGTCAGATTGTACCAGGCAAATTTCCCTGCCCCAGCTGCTGCACCACCGAAAGAAGTTCTCTCCCAGCCATCCACATGCCCAGCAGTTGTATGCTAGCTTGGCTAAATTGCTAGCACTTCAACTTCTGCCTTTTCAGTTGGTAGACTCTGCCCCCTTCTGTGAATTTGTGGAATGTGCGGTTCCTCAGTGGCAGGTTCCCAAACGCCACTTTTTCTCACAGAAGGCGATTCCGGCTCTCTACCGGCATGTAGAAGGCAATGTTTTGGCCTCGCTGGACAGGGCGGTCAGCGGTAAGGTGCATATTACCGCTGACTCATGGTCCAGCAGGCATGGACAGGGACGTTACCTATCTTTCACCGCCCACTGGGTGACTCTTCTGGCAGCTGGGAAGGATGCAGGACAGGGTGCAGTAGTGTTGGAGGTTGTTCCGCCACCACACCTCCAAAATTCTACTAGTGGTGATTCTGCCACAACTCTCTCCTCCACCCCCTCCTCTTCTTCTTCCTCCATGGCCTCTTCCTGTGCTGATTTGTCCTTGGAATCAGCGGTGCTCCGTAGTCGTTCAAGGGGCTACGCAAGCATGCAGGCAAAAAGATGCCATGCGGTGCTTGAGCTGGTGTGCTTGGGGGACAGGAGCCACACTGGGGCAGAGATTCTGTCAGCTCTGCAGGGGCAGGTTCAGAGGTGGTTGACACCATGCCAGGTTAAGCCAGGTATGGTGGTTTGCGACAATGGCACCAACCTCCTCTCTGCCCTCCAACAGGGACAACTGACCCATGCGCCCTGTTTGGCTCACATCCTTAACTTGGAGGTGCAGCGGTTCTTGGGCAGGTACCCGGGCTTACAGGATGTCCTAAGGCAGGCCAGGAAAGTCTGTGTACATTTCCGCAGGTCATATAACGCCAGTGCTCGGCTGGCTGACCTCCAAAAGGAATTTAACCTGCCCAAGAACCACCTAATCTGTGACATGCCCACCAGGTGTAACTCAACGTTGGCCATGCTGCAGCGGCTGCACACGCAGCAGAGGGCCATCAATGAGTACCTATGCGACTATGGCACCATGCCAGGGTCAGGGGACCTTGTTTTTTTTCCCCCACGCCAGTGGGCTGTGATCAGGGATGCATGTACTGTCACCATTTGAGGAGGCCATGAGGATGGTGAGCAGTGATAGTGCATGCATCAGTGACACTGTCCCTCTTGTCCACCTGTTGGAGCACACGCTGCGTGGAATAATGGACAGGACACTTGAGGCAGAACAGAGGGAGGAAGATGAGGACTTCCTTATCTCTGAAGGCCCCCTTTATCCAGACAGTGTTCCTGCGTGCCTTCTGATCACACAGGAAGAAGAGGAGGAGGAGGAAGAAGATTGTGTCAACATGGAGGTGGAGCCTGGCACTCAGCATCAGCAGCAGTCTTCAAGGGATCACTTACAGTCTGAAGAAACTCATGGACTTGTATGTGGCTGGGAGGAGGTGGCTGCGGATCAGGTCATTCTTAGTGACCCAGAGGACTCTGGACCGAATGCCTCAGCAAACCTACGCTGCATGGCCTCCCTGATCCTGCAAAGCCTGGGGAAGGATCCTCATATTTGTGGTATCAAGGGGAGGGATGATTACTGGCTGGCAAGCCTCCTTGATCCACGTTACAAGGGTAAAGCTGCGGACCTTATCTTGCCGTCACAGAGGGAGCAGAGGATGAAACATCTTCAGGAGGCCTTGCAGAAAGGTTTGTTCAATGCGTTTCCAGAGCCTGGGAGATTACAATTTCCTGGTCCTCCTGGACAACGTGTTGCTGAGGCTTCGGTCAGTCACAGAAGGAGCGGTGGAGAAGGTGGCCGTCTGACCGATGCGTTTAGACAATTTTTTAGTCCACAGCCCCAAGGTCTGATTGGTTCCAGCAACCATCGCCAGCATCTGATTCACATGGTCCAGAGCTTGCACAGTATGCAATTGAGCTACTGGCCTGTCCTGCATCCAGCGTTCTTTCGGAACGCACATTCAGTGCTGCTGGAGGCTTTGTAACCGATCACAGGGTGCGCCTGTCCACCGAATCGGTTGATCGGCTGACCTTCATAAAAATGAATCAGTCTTGGATCACCAGCTACCAAGCACCTGATGCTGATATAACCGATTGATTTTTTTTTTAATGTGAGATCCCTTCAAGACTGCCTATGCTGATGCTGAGTGACAATCCTCTTCCTCCTCAATTTTCATGCTGATAGCTTGTAAGAACATTTTTGGTTATGGACACCACCACCAGTTGCCAAGGCCCAATTTTCTGCCCCTGTTTAAAAGGGGCATGTAATTATAATTTTTGATGCAATACTTTGCAGCAGGGCTCATTCCTTCGCTCCAACTATAGCATCTGTGAGGGGTTGCAGTGTTGTGACAGCAGTGGCTATGGCCCAATTTTTCTGCCCCTGTTTAATAGGGGCATGTAATTACAATTTTTGATGCAATACTTTGCAGCAGGGCTCATTCCTGTGCTCCAACTAGAGTATCTGTGAGGGGTTGCAGTGTTGTGGCACCAGTGCCCAAGGCCCAATTTTTCAGCCCCTGTTTAACAGGGGCGTGTAATTACAATTTTTGATGCAATAATTTGCAGCAGGGCTTATTCCTTCGCTCCAACTAGAGTATCTGTGAGGGGTTGCAGTGTTGTGGCACCAGCACCAGTGCCCAAGGCCCAAATTTTAACCCCCTGCTTAACAGTGGCGTATAATTACAATTTTTGATGCAATAATTTGCAGCAGGGCTCATTCCTGTGCTCCAACGATAGCATCTGTGAGGGGTTGCATTGTTGTGGCACCAGTGCCTAAGGCCCAATTTTTCTGCCCCTGTTCAACAGGGACATGTAATTACAATTTTTGATCTAATATTTCACAGCAGGACCCATTCCTGCGCCCACCAAGAGTAACTGTGAGGGCTTACAGTGTTGTGGCAACACCATCACCACCACCAAAGGCCCAATTTTTCTGCCCCTGTTCAACAGGTGCATGTAATTACAATTCTTGATATAATATTTCACAGCAGGGCCCATTCCAGCGCCCACCAAGAGCAACTGTGAGGACTTGCAGTGTTGTGGCACCAGCACCACCACCACCACCAAAGGCCCAATTTTTCTACCACTGTTCAACAATGGCATGTAATTACAATTCTTGATCTAATATTTCACAGCTCGGCCCGTTCCTGCGCCCACTAAGAGTAACTGTGAGGGCTTACAGTGTTGTGGCAACACCAATACCTAAGCCCCAACTTCTTCAGAGTATAAAGGGCAGACCCCTACTTTCAAACATCCAACTTACAAATGACTCCTACTTGCAAACGGAAGGAGACAACAGGAAGTGAGATGAAATCTACCCCTAGGAAGGGAAATTCTCTCCTGTAAGAGTTAATATGGGAAAAACGTGTCTCCTCTTCACTGATGCTTTATCACCAATCCTTGTTTCACTAAAACCCCCAAATTTTCAAAAAAATTTTCAAAAAACATTTGTCATTGGGAAAGAAAGTGAGGTGAAATCTTCTGAAGAGGTGCACAGACAGCAAAACAAAAAGCTTAAAAATAGATTTTTTGGCTGGAGCTACACTTTAAAAATGTACCAGTTCAAAATTATAAACAGATTCTACTTAACAACAAGCCTACAGTCCCTCTCTTGTTTGCACCGCCTGTATACTGCTGTTCAGAGTATATAGGGACAAGAAAGGAGAGGGGGAGACCTATGGCTCATCTAATTTAGCACAGATCCGTTGGGGTAATAAAATTGGCCTAAAGGTTGCCTACCCGATTCGGAGATCTGTTTACACCGTCAACCTGAGGTATATAGCACAATAGGTTAAACCTCAAGGGGTGGTAGTCCTCTGAATAATGGATCATATATACAAAAAACGGGAAAGGCCCAAAAATTATTCATCAGAGAGGACAAACCGGTGAAAGTAAATATCTTTATTGAGAATCCAAATTCAAATAATTAAACAGTAATGATAGAAAACTACACCCACCTCCAACACATAGTTAAAATTAAGACTAACGTCTTTATAGGACACAGATGGCCACCACACCCGATTCAAACACCTCATACTCGTCTCACACACAAACATTAATGTATCCTAGGGCCAGATCTAGAAATTAATTCATAAATAGTCAATCATAGTAAATTTACTGTGTAAATATTAAATTGAAAAAAATTCCTTGGATAAAGATGTTGGAGCGCTCAGGTAAGTATTCCAATAAGGATATAAAAAAAGGTGCTTGTGCTTCTTAAGATACATGAGAGTTCCCTCGGATATAGAAACTTATGATACCATGGTTCTAAGCCCGCAGGGTGTATGTCACAAGGCAGGTATCGGTGGGGATCCAAGATAAAAGGCAGATAGACATTGGGATGACATTGCACAAGGAAAACAAACGGGATATGCTATGTGTAATACTCCCCTTCAAGTGCTTGGGGCAGGATACAGCTCACCGTTTGACGTCTTGTGTATGGAGTCGTTGCCCTTGGAAGTCTAGTCCCTGTAGCTGTAACCCCACCGTATCACAGACTACATTGGAGGCCAGGTCCTGAGTGTCAGCTCAGAATAGTTCCGACCGGAAATGGTAATAGATGGTAAAGTTCAATGCACATAGGCTTCCAGTATCACGGGGCTGTATAATGAACCACGGACCAGAGTAACATTGTAAATAGTTCACGCCAACTGATGGAGCAGTTTGGCGGCTCGAGGTTATTGGAGGTGGATCAAGGTGTATGATGGAGATCACCGTGTCCTCACTATGGACAACGTGATGGCGTTATGCTTAATTGACTACCATCAAGGACATCACCAGAGCACTGCAGCCTAATCAAGACGTCATTCACGCACTGTGCAGACACACAATAACATACTGGGGCGATCCACAATCAGTGAACAGGTATATACAGATAGGTGGAAATTTGAATCAGTAAACCAGAAAATGAAAAACAAAAAAAAAAAACACAGTCAGCAAACCAAAAAAGATCGCACACCGAGCTGAGCTAGTCACAACTGCAGTATCCATAGGGAAGCCTGACCAGCACTGCTCGGATATAGTGCTGTTAGTAAAAATGCATAAGGCCAAACAAACTCCCCAAGTACCCTAATTATTGCTCTAAGAAGACTGATAGATTACACTCATTGTTCAACCCAAAGGGTTGCATGCTATTAAATTAAAAATCCACATCTTCTCTTTTTGATATAATATCCCATCAAAGTCCCCTCTTCTGGGTGGGAGGTTGAGTCTATAGATGCCTTTGCACTTGAGACCCTTCGGTTCACCTCTGTGTGTTTTCAAAAAATGCAAGGAAAGGGGATGATCATCATCTTTGTTGATAATGCTCTGAACATGTTCACCAATCCTGATTTTAAGCTGTCTCTTTGTTTTACCCACATAAATCAGTCCACAGGGACAGGTGAGCATATAAATCATGCGTGTTGTGGAGCAGTTTATGAAGCTATTAATTTTAAATTGTTTACTTCCATCCAAACTGGTGAACAGTTTTTTCTGCATATCTGCAGATATGGCATCTGCCACAGGGGTACATACCCCTAAGAGGTGGGAGGCTAGTGAGCCAATCCCACCTCTCAGGTCTACGGTATTCAGAATGAACCAGACTATCCCTCAGATTGGTAGCTCTTCTCTGTGTGAGTAGGGGCCGGTCACCAACAATATTCCCAAGAATAGGGACCTCAGTTAGAATATGCCAGTGATGGCTGAGTATATTTCTAGTCTGTTCCCACTGTGCAACAAATTTAGTAATGATCCTAATTGGGGCTTGATTGGGAATTTTTTTGTTTTTCCCCAGTGTCATTGTTAAGAAGGGACTGTCTATCCGTTTGGAAAGCCCTTTTTTTGGCTTTTCTAATACAGGTATGAGAGTAGCCATGATCACGAAATCTTCCGTAAAGTTCATGTGCCTCAGTTTTGAAATCAGTGTCTTCCGAGCAGTTCCTCTTTTCTGAATGTTTTTGTATGGATTCTACCCTCTTTGATGTAAATAGTAAGGTCCAGAAAGGGCAAAATGGCAGGATCGAAGGAATAAGTTAACCTAATATTCCTATCATTGTTGTTCAGCTCCTCAATGAAGGAAACCAGGTCTAGGGGTGAGCCCCCCAGACCATAATCATGTCATCGATGTACCCTAGCCACAGGTGACAGTGGCCGAGGTACATCGACGAGGAGTATACACATTCCATCTCCCATAACCCCAGATGCAAACATGCATATGAGGGGGCCCAAGGGGCACACATCGAAGTGCCCCTAATCTGTCGATAGTATGTTCCAAGGTATTGAAAGCAATTGTGTTCAAGCATGAACTGCAAAAGGTCCACAATTAATTCATTTTCTGTAGCCAGCAGAGGGAATTTATGGTCCAGGAAGTGGTGTACCGCTTTTAAGCCCCAATTATGTGGAATCGATGTGTAAAGGGATTCAACATCGATTCCTACTAGATTTGCTCCTGGTGGTAATGAGACCCTATCCAGCCTCCTAAGTACATCAGGTGTGTCCTGTACAAAAGAGGAGAGTTCACATACCAGCTCTTTTATTAGAGCATCTACATATTTTCTCACCCTCTCCAGGGGGCCCCTGATGGCCGACACAATCGGCCTCCCCGGGGGGTTGGTAATGGTGGAGCTTAGGGATAGTGTAAAAGGTGGGGGTGTTGAACTCCTGGACACTGAGATATTTACATTCCTTACATGTAATAAGATGTTCCTCTAGGGCCATATTAAGTTTAAAATTGAGGCTAGCCACAATTTTAGTAAAGGAGTTTAGAGGAAGCCTCTGGTATGTGGTTTCATCTTGAAGGAGACGCATAGTTTCTCCCTCATGCAGGGTCTGTGAAAGCAGAACGGTGTTGCCCCCTTTATCACTACCCTTTATAATGATATCAGAGGCCTCCTCCAACTCCCTAAGTGCCTTCCTCTCTGCTTTAGTAACATTATCCAGCCCTTTGTATTTCCAATCTATCTTGGACAGGTCTTTTTTGACCTGTTCCAAGAATAGATGGATCTGTTTATGCTTGGATAGGGGGGCATTTTAAGGGACTTAATAGGTAGTTTGGAAGGACGAGGACACATTTATGATGAACTGAGAGTTTCGATATCAGAATCAAAATATTGATTCTCCTCAAGCAGAGCAATCAGTGCATCGAGAGATTCACGTTCTTCTTTACTTTGTTCATCTATTTCTACAGCTTGATTTTTTCGTTCCGAATGCCAGTATGTGAAAATTACTTTCCGCAGAAAGAGGCTAACATCTTTGAATACTTCAAATTCACTCATCGTAGCCCTGGGTGAAAATGACAGTCCCTTCTGTAGTAATGAGATGTGATGCTGATTAAGGGGGAAGTCAGTTAGGTTGACCACCTTCATGTCTGAGTGTGACCTATCCGTAATATGAATACCGGAGTTGTCTATGGTTTCTACTAGACTATCCGTGATCCTGATCTGAGTTCCCTTTGATTTCCTTTTGCGTCTTTCTCTTTTCCTTGACCTCCCATATTGGTTTGGGGGAGAAGTCTGCCCGTGGGTGTAGTTTTCTGTTTGCCCTTTCTGGAGACTCGATCGTCTACACTGTCCCCCTCCTGTTCTAAAAAAGCAACAGCTTTTTCCTGGTATCCAGATTCACTGTCAGTGGATGAATGTCTAGAGCGAGCAGTGTTGGATTTATTTCTTCTGCTGCCTCTACGTGATCTGCTTCTCCCTCTAGGGATTGTAGGGTCAAATATATCCCCACTTTCTCATTCTAGGAGATTCTGTTTGAATTTTTGCTGTTTGGTGGATTTTAAGGTTTTCTGTGCTTTTTCGACTTCTTTTTTGAGGAGGTCATTACTTTTAATAAACGCCGGGTCTGATTTATATGGTTCCAACAACTGCACACTGCTGTCTATTTGTTTTTTAATTTCGTCAAGTTGTATCTGTTCCTCATCTACAATCATATGTAAAATCGCAAGTCCACGTTCCAGGCAAATTTTTTTTCAATAGTTCAAGGAATCGTGGTGTGTGTAGGTGACCTGCCGGAGTGACTTTTTTCCTCAAACCCCTAGGGATGATTTTAGAGTATATAGGGCCTGGGGGCCCCACGCCTTTCCTTTTTTAAATTTGGGTGCGGGGTTCCCCTTAATATCCATACAAGACCCAAAGGGCCTGGTAATGAACTGGGGGGGTACCCATGCCGTTTGTCTCACTGATTTTCATCCATATTGCCAGGACCCGACATTATATTAGTTTTAAATTACTTTTATTCCTTTAAAAATGTAATTTTGTGCAGGGACTGTTTTAAGCACGGGAAACACGTGCCACTTTACAGGCATACTATAGACACCCCCCAGGTATGATATTTAAAGGAATATTTCACTTTTATTTTTTCACTTTAACCATCATTAAAATCACTGCTCCCAAAAAAAGTCAGTTTTTAAAACTTTTTTTGCATTGATACATGTCCCCTGGGGCAGGACCTGGGTTCCCAAACCCTTTTTAGGACAATAACTTGCATATTAGCCTTTAAAATTAGCACTTTTGATTTTGAACGTTCGAGTCCCATAGACTTTAATGGGGTTCTAAAGTTCGCGCAAACTTTCAGTCCGTTCGCAGGTTCTGGTGTGAACCGAACCAGAAAGTGTTCGGCTCATCCCTAGTGAACATGCCATGTAATTTAGACCGGTCGCATATTATCCTCTTATTGGGTGTTCCGAGATTGCAACTTGACTTGACTTGCTACTATACTTACCTTGGGTTTATGTGCTTTGGTCAACCTACCACTAATGCCCCCAATACTACCCTCCGGAATATGTTCCGCACTGACTATCTCTATCTCTGGACCCTCCCCCCATCACCTAGTTTAAAAACCCCTCTAACTTTTTGGCCATCTTCATTCCCAGCTGATTTGCACCCTCCTCATTCAGGTGCAGGCCGTCCATTCTATAGTACCGGTTATCGACTGAGAAGTCAGCCCAGTCCTCCAGGAACCCAAACCCCTCCTTACTAAACCAGTTCTTCAGCCACTTGTTTACTTCCCTAATATCCCTCTGCCTTTCTGGTATGGCTCGATGTACCAGTAGTATTCCTGAGAATACTACCTTGGAGGTCCTTTTCCTCAGTTTAGCTCCTAAATCCCTAAAATCATTCCTTAGGACACTCCATCTGCCTCTGAGTTTGTCATTGGTGCTAACGTGCACCATGACAGCTGGGTCTTCCCCAGCCCCTCCCAGTAATCTGTCCACCAGATCCGTGATGTGCCGAACCCGAGCGCCCGGTAGACAACATACTGTTCGGCGCTTCAGGTCTTTGTTACAGATTGGCCTCTCTGTCCTTGTAAGAATTGAGTCCCCTACCACCAGAATCTGTCTTTCCTTTCCCATCGCTTCCCCCCCCACTCTCACTGGACGAGTTCTTCCCCCGGCAGCTAGAAGTGTCCCTCAGCTCCAGCAGTGCTGGTCCCTGACTGGTTTTACCAATGTCACTCAATGGAGCGTACTTATTGGGATGCTCCAGCCCTGGATCGGCATCCCTGGCACTTCCCCCTCTACCCTTCCTGACTGTTACCCATCTACTCTTTGCTAGTGCCTGCACCTCTTTGTCTCCACCTGCCTCTGTGCTGGCCCCTGCCGTCACTTGCCGTGTACATTCCTGGCTTTTCTTTAGTATGGAGGGACTTCTCAGTACTGACAGTTGCTTCCTCAGATTCAGAACCTAGGCTTCCAGGGAAACAATGCGCTTACATTTTGCACAGCAGTATTCACCCTCGATCGGATGATCAAGGAATGCATACATGCCGCAAGATGTACCACGAGTCCCCTCTCCACACCTGCCGGGCATTGTACCTATTACATTTAATGAGGATTGGGGATTATACCCTGTCCAAATTCTAGCATCACCTGACACTTAAACAGGGGCTAATGTGGCTGCGCACCCCAGAATAATTTTTACCAGAAAAGTTGTGGAAAGTCCCCATGGGGTTTTTTAGCAGCAATCATCAAAAAGGTTTGTTGTAAAAAAATGTTTTTATTAACAAATACTCCGAACATAATTTAAGAATACAAGAGTTTTAAAATATGAGCTCCGGTTTCACACATAACGAGACATCATTGGTACATACATGGATTGAGCAAAAAATTATCACATAATTAATCACTAGGGGTGTATATATCATACTTCTCCTCACAATATCACTTGTGATTGTAATAATGCTTGCCAATAATAGAGAAGACCCCAATGCATTTTGACGTTTATAATGTCATAGTCTTCCTCAGGGGGTCCTTGAAACTCTGTAAGGGCATTAAAGAAAAAGATAATAATATATTCTTCTTAATCTGTCATATCATATATATTGTGTATTGATTACTAAATATTTACCCTTGGTGTCGTATGAACTCGTATACACCGGAGATATCTTAAAATCATTGAAAAAAGCAGAAAAATCCCCCGCTTGTAGCGCCGGACTCCATTACATCGCCATCCCTGCCTGTGTCTCAGGGGAAAGCCAAACCGACCCATGGGGCTTACGAATGGACACAAGCAAGTGGCTCTCCTCCACAAGTGGAGGGGGAGACAAGGAAGAATAGGACACCTATACATTTGCCATAAAGAGAATTTTCTTAGTACCTTGTATTGTAATCAAAAAATAATAATGAATCTATCAAAATGTATTAATATAAAATAGCTATAAATGAGCAGACTGACTGTATAAAAAGATTATATAAAGGACCGTGAATGAAATGAATATGGAAATAAAATAGTGAAGGAAGTATTATACTGAATGAGGGATTAAAAATAAAGTTTTTTAATTGTACCATACTAAGATTATTGTGTCTACAATAGTCTTTGTACTGCAAATGTGATACTGTGTGCCAGTGTATTACAATGAGTAATAATAAAAAACAGTGTGACAAGGGAAAGAAATATGAGTGTAAAAGATATATATAGAATAGGATACCTATAAATTTGCCATAAATTCCACACTAATTTAGCTAGCATATCTAGAGATATCCCAGACTGAGTTAATTCAGCTGATCCCTAACAGAACACTCCAGTTACAGACCCATGAGGTAAGAAGGCAGACAGTAGACTGTTTTATACCATTGTCAGTTGGCTTTTTGAAACTTTTTACATTTGATATTGTTTTCTGTTTATTAAAGGTTTTTTAGGCGCATGTCTGCTAAATCTGGTCATCAGACACCCAGCTGTAGATACCTGTTACTTTTCACTTACTAAACTAGGAGAGCTTTGTTTGTTTTGTTTTTTTAGCGTAATGCAAACGATTATAGCTATTTTTCCTATTTTTCTTTTTTCTTTTTCATCCATTTGGTAACATTTAAGAGGCTCTTGGCTTCTACTTAGTCCCTAAAATTGAGACATAGTAGGTTTTTCATTTCCTACACTTATATGGATGATATGGTGCACATTGGTCACCATCAATTATTATGTTTGAATTAGTACACAGTCTGATATATCACTTCACATCACTTCCCTTTCTATTCCCACGGCACTTGCACTAAAGATTTTCACTTATTAATATAATTAATTTTTTTCACCTTAATAATTAGACAATTTTTTTACTAATTACTTCTCAATTTTTAACGGTTTGTTTTTATTTAAATTATTTCATTTCTTCACAGTGTCACCATATATATATCTATATATATCTATATATATATATCTATATATATAGATATATATAGATATAGATATATCTATATCTATCTATCTATCTATCTATCTATCTATCTATCTATCTATCTATCTATCTATCTATCTATCTATCTATCTATATATATATGTATATTTTTATATATATATATCTTTTACACTCATATTTCTTTCCCTTGTCACACTGTTTTTTATTATTACTCATTGTAATACACTGGCACACAGTATCACATTTGCAATACAAAGACTATTGTAGACACAATAATCTTAGTATGGTACAATTTAAAAACTTTATTTTTATTCCCTCATTCAGTATAATACTTCCTTCACTATTTTATTTCCATATTCATTTAATTCACGGTCCTTTATATAATCTTTTTATACAGTCAGTCTGCTCATTTATAGCTATTTTATATTAATACATTTTGATAGATTCATTATTATTTTTTGATTACAATACAAGGTACTAAGAAAATTCTCTTTATGGCAAATTTATAGGTATCCTATTCTTCCCTGTCTCCCCCTCCACTTGTGGAGGAGAGCCACTTGCTTGTGACCATTCGTAAGCCCCACGGGTCGGTTTGGCTTTCCCCTGAGACATAGGCAGGAATGGCGATGTAATGGAGTCCGTACAAGCGGGGGATTTTTCTGCTTTTTTCAATATTTTTAAGATATCTCCGGTGTATACGAGTTCATACAACACCAAGGGTAAATATTTAGTAATCAATACACAATATATATGATATGACAGATTAGGAAGAATATATTATTATCTTTTTCTTTAGTGCCCTTACAGAGTTTCAAGGACCCCCTGAGGAAGACTATGACATTATAAACGTCGAAATGCATTGGGGTCTTCTCTATTATTGGCAAGCATTATTACAATCACAAGTGATATTGTGAGGAGTAGTATGATATATACACCCCTAGTGATTAATTATGTGATAATTTTTTGCTCAATCCATGTATGTACCAATGATGTCTCGTTATGTGTGAAACCAGAGCTCATATTTTAAAACTCTTGTATTCTTAAATTATGTTCAGAGTATTTGTTAATAAAAACATTTTTTTATAACAAACCTTTTTGATGATTGCTGCTAAAAAACCCCATGGGGACTTTCCACAACTTTTCTGGTAAAAAATACCCTGTCCAAATTACCTAACAACTAGCTTCCTGACACTAATACTAATATTAATACTCGCAGACGTAGGTGCACTCGCAGACCACTCACAGAACTACTTGTAGACCTACGTACAGACCTACGTGCACTCGCAGAATTACATGCACTCGCAGACCTACGTGCACTCACAGACCACTCGCAGACCTACATGCACTCACAGACCTACATGCACTCGCAGACAACTCGCAGACCTACATGCACTCACAGACCTACGTGCACTCGCAGACCACTTGCAGACCTACGTGCACTCGCAGACCTACATGCACTCACAGACCACTTGCAGACCTACATGCACTCACAGACCTACGTGCACTCGCAGACCTATGTGCACTCGCAGAACTATGTTCACTCGCAGAACTACATGCGCTCGCAGACCACTCGCAGAACTACGTGCACTCGCACACCACTCACAGAACTACGTGCACTCGCAGACCACTCGCAGAACTATGTGCACTCGCAGAACTACGTGCACTCGCAGACCACTCACAGAACTATGTGCACTCGCAGAACTACGTGCAAACGCAGACCACTCGCAGAACTAAGTGCATTCGCAGAACTACGTGCACTCGCAGACCACTCGCAGAACTATGTGCACTCGCAGACCAGACTATGTGCACGTGCAATCGCAGACCACTCGCAGAACTACGTGCATTCGCAGACCACTCGCAGAACTACGTGCATTCGCAGACCATTCACAGAACTACGTGCACTCGCAGACCACTCGCAGAACTATGTGCACTCGCAGACCTACGTGCACTCGCAGACCTACGTGCACTCACAGACCACTCGCAGACCTACGTGCAGACCTACGTGCACTCACAGACCTACGTGCACTTGCAGAACAATGTGCAGTCGCAGACCTACATGCACTCACAGACCACTCGCAGAACTACGTGCACTCGCAGACCACTCGCAGAACTATGTGCACTCGCAGAACTATGTGCACTCGCAGACCTACGTGCACTCGCTGAACTACGCAGAAACATATGCATCAATAAGTCTTTTGTTCATGTAAGTAACAGGTATGGGTATTAGTTTAAGTGTATCAGTTACAAAATTGCAGTCCATTTGCCATCTTTAAAGGGCTGTCTTGTTCATAGAACGCAACACAGTCACGATTGCAGGAGTTATTCAGTATTTTTGATCTGATCATATGTACCAACAAGATAGATATGATTGTAACACAAATAATTAATTCACGTGCATTGATCACATAGTTTTCAATGTCAAACAAAAATCAGGAGTTATCATTTCAGAAACTATTGATTGCCCCATATACCAAGATAGGCTTAACAACAGTCAGAATTTTGCAAGCCATTCAATTGCTTTCATCATTAAGAAGGTCAAACAAAATTGGTCAGCAGGGATGAAATGGAAAACAACTGATAATTGCCAGATTCTGTTAGAATATAAAAATGATTATTTCAGCAGGTACTGTATAAGCCTGTCATGCAGTTTGCTAAGATACTTGCAATGTAGTTACAGGACAAGAATAGAAATTCATTTTCTCCACAAAATAGGATTTACTCTTGGCTCAAAAAGCTTCTCTGTGTTATCAACATGTCTTATTTTCAAACAAAAAGTAACCACACTCCTGGAAAAATTTCTAAACAAATTGAAAAAGCTGCTAGCACTCTATGAGATATTTTTCATAGTAAAGTAGCATTAATATAAAAATATGCTGTGCTATACCAAAGAAAAACACAATGATAAAAACATTTATAACCACTTAACCTCCAGAAGATTTACCCCCTTCATGACCAGGCCATTTTTTATGATACGGTACTGCGTTGCTTTAACTGACAATTCCGCAGTAATGCAATGCTGTACCCAAATAAAATGTATGCTGTTTTTTCCCCACAAATAGATCTTTCTTTTTAGAGGTATTTGATCACCAGTGCGTTTTTTTTTTTTTTGCTCTATAAACAAAAAAAAACAACAATTTAAAAAGAAAAATGTTATTTCTGCTTTAAAACATATCCAATAAAAACATTGTAAAAATGTAATTTCTTCATAAATTTAGGCCAATATGTATTCTGCTACATGTTTTGGTAAAAGAAAAAAAAATCCCAATAACTGTTTATTGATTGGTTTATGCGAAGTTATAGTGCCTACAAACTATGGTATATGTAACAGAAATGAACAGCTTCCCTTAACAGATGTAACTTGCAAATAAATGCCGTGCTGGTGATAAAACAATAAACAAAACAGTTCCAAAAGGGGGAGTTCAAGATAGGTGTTCTGCGTTGCAGGGAACTCTCTGGCACCCGCTCTCACTCTGTTAACAAATCCCTCTCCCTATAAAGTGTACACTTACCAGAACTCGGCAAGTGAAAAGCCTGGATGGATGGTCTCATCCATCCTCCTTGTGGGCGGTTGGTAACGCTGCTGGATAACTATGGGTGTGTCCGGACATCAGGGAATGATTGGATCATCCCGCTGATCGTTCCGTCTGTATCATCCACCGCCTGATCGTCCTCACACAGAGGTCCCAAAGATGGTACTGTGATCTCATGAAACAGATAGCAACACCATAGCGTAGTTCTGAAAAGAGGTTTATTGAAAAAAAAAATGTTTTAAAATCACATATGCAATGTGCATGGGTTTTAAAATGAAATGAATGGTTGCAAAAATGCTGTGTGCTCAAAGGGATTGAGCACACAGCGTCCATTTAGGGTCAGCTAGATTGCTGGAGAGACGAGAGGGGGTTTCAATTGGCTATCATCTAGTAATATGAGAGCGCAAAGCTAATACCCTATCTTCCGGTGTTTGTGCTGACCCACGCACATAGCATATGTGATTTTAAAAAGTTTTCTATCAATAAGCTACTTTTTGGAATTACGGTATGGTGCTGCTATCTGTGTTATGAGATCACAGTAACATCTTTGAGACCTCTGTGTGAGGACGATCAAGGGGTGGGTGATACAGACAGAACGATCAGTGGGACGAGCCAATCATTCCCTGATGTCCGGACACACCTAACCCATAGTCATCCAGCAACGTTACCAACAGCCCACGAGGAGGATTGATGAGACCATCCATCCAAGCTTTTCACTTGCCGAGTTCTGGTAAGTGTGCACTTTATAGGGGGAGGGATTTGCTAACAGAGTGAGAGCGGGTGCCAGAGAGTTCCCTGCACAGCGGAACACCTTGGACTCCCCCTTGTGGAACTGTTTTGTTTATTGTTTTATCACCAACACGCATTCATTTGCAAGTTACATCTGTTAAGGGAAGATGTAGGAGTGCTGTTCGTTTCTGTTACATATATTGCTTGAGGATCTTTGCTTGAAGGTTTTTTAAACAGCTGCCCACTGGTTATATCTGTATTGTTATATTTATTTTATTGATTTTTGTTCAATAAGAGCCTTTTTTTCAAGTGTGTCTTCAAACACTTAGTGGTGTGGGCACCCATATACACTATTTTCTATATTCGTACTATGGTATATATTTATGGAATTTTTATCTATTTATTTTTTTAATACTAGTAATGGTAGCGATCAGCGACTTATAGTGGGACTGCAGTATTGCAATCAGACAATCAGACACTGACACTTTTGACATTTTGTGGGAACCAGTGACACTAATACAGTTATCAGTGCTAAAAATATGCACTGTCACTGTACAAATGACAATGGTTGGGAAGGGGTTAGAAATCTAGGGCGATCAAAGGGTTAACTGTGTGCCTAGTTTTTGTGTACTGTTTGTGCTGCTTTTACTAGGGGAAGAGACAGATTTTATTCCCTGCTTTGCAGGGACACAAAATCCATCCCTTTCCCCCTATCAGAACGGAGATCTGCCTTGTTTACATAAGCAAATCTCAATTCTGTGTGTTTTACCGACGATCGGACGGTGTCGGTGGACATCCAGTGCCCGGCACAGGCAGATCAACTTCTGCTATGATTAATCACTGCAGAAGCTGGCCACTGGCAGCATGTGTGTGTGTGTGTGTGCGCCCCTAGGTTGCAGTGCAGAATCACATAAATTTTTTTCACCCTGCACAGGGTGTCTTAGTGACACTAGGTGATATGGAATCTTTCAAACACTGAAAGAAGGGAAAGTGCTGTGAATCCCCACCAGACTGCATAACCGCCACTCTCTATATAAATACAGTCAGGTCCATAAATATTGGGACATTGACACAGTTCTTATCCAAAAAGTAATGGGACAATTGGCTGCTCAGCTGTTCCATGGCCAGGTGTGTGTTATTCCCTCATTATCCCATTTACAAGGAGCAGATAAAAGGTCCAGAGTTTATTTCAAGTGTGCTATTTGCATTTGGAATCTGTTGCTGTCAACTCTCAATATGAGATCCAAAGAGCTGTCACTATAAGTGAAGCAAGCCATCATTAGGCTGAAAAAACAAACCAATCAGAGAGATAGCAAAAACATTAGGTGTGGCCAAATCAACTGTTTGGAACATCCTTAAAAAGAAAGAACGCACTGGTGATCTCAGCAACACCAAAAGACCCGGAAGACCACGGAAAACAACCGTGGTAGATGACCGAATAATTCTTTCCCTGGTGAAGCACGCTTCACAACAGTTGGCCAGATCAAGAACACTCTCCAGGAGGTAGGTGTATGTGTGTCAAAGTCAACAATCAAGAGAAGACTTCACCAGAGTAAATACAGAGGGTTCACCACAAGATGTAAACCATTGGTGAGCCTCAAAAACAAGAAGGCCAGATTAGAGTTTGCCAAACAACATCTAAAAAAGCCTTCACAGTTCTGGAACAACATCCTATGGACAGATGAGACCAAGATCAACTTGTACCAGAGTGATGGGAAGAGAAGAGTATGGAGAAGGAAAGGAACTGTTCATGATACAAAGCATACCACCTCATCAGTGAAGCATGGTGGTGGTAGTGTCATGGCGTGGGCATGTATGGCTGCCAATGGAACTGGTTCTCTTGTATTTATTGATTATGTGACTGTTGACAAAAGTAGCAGGATGAATTCTGAAATGTTTCGGTCAATATTATCTGCTCATATTCAGCAAAATGCTTCAGAACTCATTGGACGGAGCTTCACAGTACCGATGGACAATGACCCGAAGCATACAGCGAAAGCAACCAAAGCGTTTTTTAAGGAAAAGAAGTGGAATGTTATGCAATGCCCAAGTCAATCACCTGACCTGAATCCGATTTGATCATGAATTTCACTTGCTGAAGACAAAACTGAAGGGAAAATGCCCCAAGAACAAGCAGGAACTGAAGACAGTTGCAGTAGAGGCCTGGCAGAGCATCACCAGGGATGAAACCCAGCGTCTGGTGATGTCTATGCTTTCCAGACTTCAGGCTGTAATTGACTTCAAAGGATTTGCAACCAAGTATTAAAAAGTGAAAGTTTGATGGATGATTGTTAATCTGTCCCGTTACTTTTGGTCCCTTAAAAAGTGGGAGCAACATATACAAACTGTTGTAATTCCTACACTGTTCACCTGATTTGGATGTAAATACCTTCAAATTAAAGCTGAAAGTCTGCAGTTAAAGCACATCTTGTTTGTTTCATTTCAAATCCATTGTGGTGGTGTATAGAGCCAAAAAGATTAGAATTGTGTCGATGTCCCAATATTTATGGACCTGACTGTATATCAACTTCTCATTAGGTTCTGTGCTTTTAGCCACAATTTTATCTTGGGGCCCTAGAAGACGTCTTATCTGACGATGGAGCGTCAGGTGAAGCTACGTCATCACGACCCGCAGTGTCTCCGTGAGTCAATTCCGATCGATTCTGAATGCTAATTTGGATGTACAGTCATATTCCTTTCTTATGCGAGTAAAGTTTAGTGGTTTTAACAATAAAGTGATGCAGTTTTACACTATATGGAGCATATTATCCACTTATTATTTCCACAGGTACTGGTTCATGTGAGGCAATACTGATAAAGGGGGCTTAAAGGAATATCTCTCCTAGTTATTTCTACTTGGTAAATGAAAGCGCTGGATCAAACGAGAAGTGAATATATTTATATAGAGCGTCTTTTGACTTTTTGTTTGTTAGACTGTTTCCGGGAAAACCTTCAGGTGTGTCTCTTTGGTGGTGGTTATCCAGTCTGGTGTGGGATTCTCAGCAGCTTCCCTTTATTGGACTCTTTATTTATGTTATAGCTGTTTTTATGATTCTGTTTTTATTTGGTATAACACAGCACATTTTTATATTAACATATCTTATTTCCTCCCTTTTGGTCTGTTAACCGTTTGCTGTCCATCAGTTGTATAAAAATGAACAGATGGCACATTTCTGAGGGTGGGAGGCTGTTTATAAATGCCATTATTTTAGTGTGCTCATGCGCAACCTCCAGCACTGGACATTGCAGATCAGAAAAAGAGAGTACAAAGCCAATCAAATTGATTCTGTACCTTGTGATCGCTGTGACCAATCTCAGCATAACACAATGTAAACAATGGCTGTAGTTTGCAGCCACTCTCTTTTTTCCTCTTACACACTGGCTGTGAGAGGAAAGAAAGAAGTTTGCATGCTTATTGCAGCCAGTTTAAAAATCTCATGGTTAGTGGGCTTTTGTAAAAAGGACTCATAGTTTGCCATTTTATCTACAGATTTATAAGTACTCCCTTTAATAACTCTATCCATATGCCAAAAATGGTCAAAAAACTAGTTACAGGATTGATACATGAACATACTTTGAAACATAAACATGACTTTATGAACAAAGCTCTGATCGTGAACTTACCTTGATATAAAAGAATCAGTAAACTACAATCCTAACATCACACTTTTAATAGAAAGCACAATTTGCATGTGTAATGAGCAAGTATAGGGGGAGGTGTTCTATATTCATGTTTTTAGAATCTACTTGTGATTTCACAAATGAATTCACTTAGAGGGACATTTATCAAAACTGTCTTATTGTTTGCAAATGCTAATGTGTCACTCCTTTTTTTTTTTAACGCAAGTTAGGGACATATTTATTTTCTGTATGCCATTTGTGTAATAAATTAGCTATTATGAAGATCATTAGATATCCGTGTGTATTTAACAATTGTTCTTTACCATTGCAAATTCTATGATAATTCTGAAGTTAAATTTTATTGCTAAAGAAGTGCTTGCATTTGCACACCAGTTGAAAAAATAGGCATACACTCACTTTTTGGCTGCATTATCATGCACAACTATATTGGATGTGTTGCACAATAAACCTAGAGATTAATCATAGCATTTTTGCACACAGATTGCACATTAGTAATATGCAACTGCTTTACTAAATGGCCACCCTACAAAAGAGTATTTTGTGTTATGTGGGTGATGGCTACACTGGAATGTTCACCATTTTACCCAACACTAAATTAAAGGATAAGTTCATATTTAAAAAAAAACAAAACAAAACAAAAAACAGTGCCCTGGTAGTTCATTGAGAACTACTAGCCAACAGCCGCAAAGGCTATCAGTACCTGTAGTTTTCAAATTCACAGACCTCTTTGAATGAATGTCACGGCTGGGTGGAGAAGATCTCCTGCTTGCTGTCAGAGCAGGGGATCCTGGGGGGGGGGGGGGGGGGGGTGCAGGGGCCGGTGGTACAGTAACATGTTACATATCATACCCTGAATATTGGTGTAACATGTAACATTTACGGAAGGTGAACTTATGATTTAAGCCCTTAATGCTAGGTTTTGCCTATGAGCAAACAAATTCACCTTGCAGAGTCTCATTATTCAGTTAGGCTCTGTTTCCACTAGTGCGACTTATTTTGCGACTTGACACATGTCAAGTCGCATGACAAGTCAAAACCCATGTATTTCAATGGTCCCCGTTCTCATTGGTGCGACTCAAGTCGCAGCGACTCGAAAAAAGGTTCTTGCACTACTTTGTTCCGTCTTCGGTGCGACTTGTTCTCCATAGAAAGGTAGAAAGGTATTAAGTCGCAATGAAGTCGTATGTACATGTCTGACACCGCGACTTTGTTGCGACTTCCACGGAAGTCTACGGAAGCACATGATCTCTGCTCCTCCCAAATACATCACTTCCTATATCGATGTATGTGAGTGTGGAAGACAGCAGGAAGCATGCCTAGGGCAAAAAAAAATAAGCGACAAGTGCATGACAATGAGGAAATTATTCGGCTTGTCAGACAACGTCCGGCAATATATGACCTCAGAGATCCAGGTTACAAAGATCATGCAAAGAAGGAGAGAGCATGGTTGGAGGTGGCTCGCATATATTATGAGACATGGGACTCTTTCTCAGCCACAGAACGTTCTACAAAAAGTAAGTGGTTGATATATGCTGCTTAACACTTTCTGTAACCAATGGTTGTGTGCACTGTTTTTTCTTGGTGGGGACCGCTTCTCCTGGCAGGAGATCACAATGGTTTGGCAGGAGGTAATCCCATGTCAACACTATCTGTGTTGATGGTGTCATTTATATAGTTACTTTCCTGTAACCTGTGGCTGCAGGAAAGTAAATCTGTGTGTGTGGGCCAGCAAATAATTTTTGTCCACGGTCCTAATAATATTAAATAATATTAAAGATGGCCCTGTCAACATCCTCCAGCACATGTCAAATTATGTAGGTGTCATGGGTAATATATGTAGCGGTTGTTTTAACACCATCCATATCAATTATGCAGCCTAGCAAATGAATGACCTATAGGCAGTGACTAAATTTGTTTTAAAAAATGTATACTTTGCTTTATATTTTGTAGTGCACTCGTTACAAACTCGATGGAGAAGTCTCAAAGACTGCTACAACCGGTACTTACGCAAATTAAAAGAAGGAAGGAGTGGTTCCGGCTCTAAAAGATTAGCCCCATATGCCCATGCCGGGGATCTTGAATTTTTTAAACCAGTGTTGGAAATGCGAGAGTAAGTTATCAGCAGGCATATGTTACGAATTCTACATATCAAATAGTAATGCTTACTTTAAAAATATGTGATTTGTATTTCAGAACCCAAGCAAGCTGGGAAGACAGCACACAGGGTTTGGCAGCAGAAGATGAGGCAGAGGAAGCTGCGGAGGAGGAGGAGCAAGAACAATTCCAAGACAATGTTGACAAGGAACTGTTCGTAGATGAAGCAAGGTCAACATCAAACTCAATGAATGAGGAGGATGCAGAACCAGGACCTAGCAATGTCTCTAGGCCTTTGCGAAGGTCTTCAAGGGTCAGTGCCCGGCCTGGTAAACCCATGGACAAAATTTTAGAGGTAGTCAATCAGATGTCCACTAAAATGGCTGAAAACCAGTGTGAAGACACAGCATTTCTCACTGTAATTTTAGGCATATGTAAACAGGTACCCCCTGAGAAAAAATATGCACTCAGGATGGCTTTAATGTCAACTGCTCAATCATTTGTGGGTGAGGGGCCAACAACATCCTCAGCATATATGCAACCCCCCCTTCCCCAATATCCCCCTTATCAACAATACACTCACTTTCCAAGTACACAGTATGCTCCACCAATAAACCGTCCATACTGTGACCAGTATGGTAATATACTGAATCCCTCAAGGCCACGCATGTTGCATCCAATTCCTGACCCCACTACCTCTACCCTTGGCCCCCCAACCACTCACCAACTTAGGCAGCCTACACCCAGTCATGTTCCGCCTTTTCTGGAAAGGAAATATTACCCTGGTCCATCAGTGGATTTCCCTGGACCAACCAATAGTTCAGTTTCCGGGACCACTGAAAACAAAACATACGAGCAATTGTAATTTACAATTATTATTGAGGTGTGTTTAAGACTTGTTCTCTATTTTTTGTTTGGTTGAGGAGGCCAAAACAACAACTGTTGTAATTTTAAGTTCATGGAACGTATTTCTTTATTTTTGCCTTATTGCAAAAAGAGTTGTCTTGTCAAAAAGATTCAGATATTTTTTTATATTTTTGAAATAATTTTATTTACGTGTTTTTATGAGAGAAATAGTTTATTATTTCACTATTTGTTGTGCTTGATAAAAAATAAACAAAATGGTGTAGTTCACCCAAACACATAACCCAAAAATTTTGTGTGCTTCCCTGCACAAAAAAAAATAAAATAAAAATAATTTTGTTTACATTGTGCATTTTCGGCTTATCCTTTTTTCTAATTTGAGGAAACTACCTGTTATTATGCTTTTGGATGCACTGAAACATAACATACATCAAAATAATATTCACAGAAAATGCATGACATACATTATGCTATGGCATCCTGCTGCCAGGGGACAGAACCAGCAGCAGACAGAAAATAAGATGAGAATCCCTCACGCACACTGGCACCATTGGTGGTGCCCCTACTGGCACTCCATTGTGCACCTTCCAGATCGTGCATGAGGGAATCTTCAAAAAGATAGCCATCACGAATTCTCACAAAATTGTGAAGAACACATGCTGCTTTTACTGCAGATATTGCATTCTCCATTTTTAAATTAATGGGGGTATGGAGCAAACGCCACTTGTTGGCTAAAATGCCAAAAGAACATTCTACCACTCGTCTTGCCCTCGTTAAGCGGTAATTGAAGATTCGCTTCTCTTCACTCAAACACCGATTTGAATAAGGCCTTAAGAGATGCTCACTGAGAGCAAAGGCCTCATCCCCAACAAACACAAATGGCATTGGCGGCCCATTTGTTCCTGGCAACGGACAGTCCTGTGGCAGGTCCAGAGCATTTTCCCGCAACATTCTTCCAAAGGAAGATCTTTGGAAAATACTTGAGTCTGAGCTGCTGCCATATGATCCAATGTCTATATAGCTGAAACAATAATTGGCATCAGCCACTGCAAGTAAGACAAAAGAAAAATATTTTTTGTAATTATAGTATTTTGTTCCACTGCCAATGGGCATCACTACCCTCATATGTTTGCCGTCAATTGCCCCTAGACAATTTGGGAAATTGCAACGATCCCAGAAAAGTTCCGCTTTCTTGCACCAATCGTCGGAAGTGGGCTTCTTCAGAACCAAATCACTAAGGACATTCCATATGTCTCGGCAGGTCTCGTGGACAATAGTGCTGACTGTAGTTTTGCCAACCAAAAATTCAAAATGCAAACTGGAAAAGGAATGTCCAGTTGCCAGGTACCTAAAATGGAAAAGTACATACATTTTAGGATAATGATACATATTGACACTAAGCTACATCAATAAACCCAAAAAACAGAGCTAGGAAGGAGGTGCCTGAGGAAGTGAAGAAGGAAGAAGAGGAGCAGGAGAAAGACACAGGTGATGTAGAGGCAGAGTTAAGATTTTAAAACCAAGCTTACGCACAATTACATGCTAGTAGTTATTTTTGGACTTCATGTAAAGATGATGAAAGAATGATGTGGATCTCCAAAAGCCACATAGAAGTTAAGAAGAAGAAACAGTAGGTATGAACATTTACCTCAATGTTATTATGAGTCTTTCAGCAGATGGAATACTCCTTCTGAAACTGGTGTTTTGGCGCTCTAGATGACTAGAGAGCAAAGCCAACAATTCATCAAAACTGTAAAGAGAAAAAATAGGGCTAGTATCTACACTGACCATGTAAAAATCAAACATTTACAAATGGAGTTACATTTTTCTAACAATTTGATTAGGTTCTAGTTAACACTTCGAGCTATTCAAATCTAAAAATACTAAAAAGAGTAATAATGACCAGGCATATACACATTTTGAGAAATATATCTGGCAGCATTTGCAAGTTGACATCAAAAAATGTTCTCACCTTCTAATTGACATCCTTGTATAGTTGAAAAATTTTTCATCATGAGCCCGGAGGTCATTGTAAAGGACCCCAAACTGGCCTCTCACTTCCCTTTGGGCAATGATGGGATGTATCCAAAAGCGATGCCTTCTCCTCCTCCGGTTATCCTCCTCTTCTTGATCTATAAATGCTGCTACAGAAGCCAAAATGACTGCTGACCCAACATACTGCATAGCCAACATGTTTGCTAACAAACATACAACACGAGACAACCAAACAGGAAGGGGCAATAAATAAGCAGGATAAGGAATTACATCACTAGGACTAAATCGCAGAACATCCAAGTCGCACAAAGTCGTAATTAAAGTCGCAACAAAACGCAACACAAATCGCAACGCACAATCGCAGTGTAAAGCGCGCGACTTTGGGGACGCAATAGTGGAAACATAGCCTTAAGGTACCCACTGACACCCACCGACACATCTATTAAACATTCACTGGCCACCAATCTAATAGGGCACTTAGTAGGGCACTCTGACATCATTGTAACAGGGCACTAACACCAATGTAATAGAGCATTTTACCACCAAGAGCAATGCAACAGGGCACTTTAACACTGGCACCAATGGACACTCTGCCACTGACTACCAACATATTTTATATAAGCCCACAATGAAAAAGGGCACTTCACAACTGACCACCAATGAATGGGGCACTTTACTTATCACTAATGTAGTGGGGGAAGGGCACTACACTGACACCAATGTAATGGGGGCACTACACTGACCATCAATGTGACAGAGGCTCAAAATTAACCACCAATAAAATGAGGGCACTATACCGACACCAATGTAACTGGACACTCCAAGCGCCCCCCCCTCCTGAACCATACCAGGCCACATGCCCCCAACATGAGGGGGGATGCTTTGGGGTGAGGGGGCTCTGCCTTCCCCACCCCAAAGCACCTTCTCCCTATGTTGATGGGGACAAGGGCCTCTTCCCCACAACCCTAGGTGGTGGTTGTGGGGGTCTAGGGACGGGGACCTATTGGAATCTGGAGCCCCTTTAACAAGGGGGTGCCCTCAGATCCTGCCCCCCATGTGATTGAGTAGGGGTACCCCTACTCATTCACCAAAAAAAGTATCAAAAAGAAAAAAAAAAAAAGTTTTTGACAATTCCTTTGTTAAAAAAATATTTTTAAAATGTCCCCCAAAGTAGATCCAACATCAATCATGACGTCCGCCGTACCACCAGACTCGAAAAAAGCAGAGAAAAATACCTCCGGTCCTGACGAAGGCTCCCACTGACTGCCAGTTCCACCCTCTGAGAGTTCTTAAATAGCTAAGAGAAGGAGTCACTCGGCGATGTCACTGCCTCAGCATGCTCCTGGCTGATGATGTCACAAGCAGGACTGGGTCACCCGGTGACATCACAGAGTGACTCCTCCCTTTAGCTATTTAGGAACTGTCAGATGGTGGAGTAGGCAGTCGGTGGGAGCCTTCTTTGGGGCCGGAGATTTTTTCTTCTTCTTCTTTTCCGGGTCCAGTGGTGCATCGTGATTGACGTTGGATCTATTTTGGGGGACATTCATCACTTTTTATTAAAGGAATTGTCAAAAACTGATGTGTGTATTTTTATTTCTTTTTGACACTTTGTTTGGTGAATGAGTATGGGTACAATGTACCCCATACTCATTTACATAGGAGAGGGAATGATCTGGGGGCCCCAAATTTTAAATTTTAAATTTTGTCGTGGGGGACCCAAAGGGCCTGGTATGCATTGAGGGGGACCCCGTGCTGTTTTCTTTCATAATTTAAAATTGCCGGCATGTTTTCTTTACATTCAGCTCTCAGTGGGGAACCCACTGAGAGCTGATGAGTCATCCATTGTTAAGGACATGGGGGCCAGCTTCCTGGCCTGCTCCCTTGCCACCAGCTATTAGGGGGGGGACCACGCTGTTTCTGACAAATACCACATGTGATACTGCCAGCAAAACTATTTACGGCACATTTTTAATTTAACGGTAAATACCGGATAATTGGTATTTTTTTTTGTGAATTGGACTTTTTTATACCGCATGCAATAATTTATGCAAATGAGTCACGTGGCCGTGTTATCGTGAATGCAGTAAATGTTCGTGTATTGACCCCAAGATGTGTTAACTATAGATCCACTTGAGGTGTTAAATACGTTAAGTGAACACAGGAAGTATGTGACAACAGTGAAGGGTTGAAGGGAGATATCAATATATTTATACGTTGTATAAAAATTAACAATAAAATATTAAACAATAAAATAAAAGTTTAAAAATATGCAAAGTACAGCAACTGAAAATGAAAAAAAAAAACAAAAAACTGTGATAAACAAGTAAAATAAAAACAATGTTACAATATATCAATAATAATGTAAAAAATAATCTGTGATAAAGTCCACACAAAATAGCTGAATAACTGAATGATTAACAAGCAATCATAACTATGTAGCCATATACCATCCAACATGGTTAGTGATAAAGACCAAATAAAAGACTAATGCAATGGTGTACATGTAAAAATTTGCTTTCCATAAAATTTGCTGAAATTATGCTGAATTATTAATGAAGCAAATCTGTTCAGGTGATATCTCCACCAGCAATCACCCCAGGGTGTTCCCTCATCTAATGGTTTGACCTCCATTACAAAAAGTCAAACAAGCATGAAGAGATAGATAACCAGGCAAACTTCTTTTGGATACACACAAAGATAATGGAGACTGTCTCCCTCCACTTCCAAATAACACTCAGTGCTGCATGGGTTAATCAACCACCAAAAATGAACTTCTTATCTCTGCAGCACTGTGTGTACCAGAGGCTCAAATGAAAATATATATTTAATAGTGCTCACTGCTAAAAACTATTTTATTGAAAAGCAGGTAAAATATGCACTCACATTGAAAAGGTAAATAAAACACGAATGTACACTGTGTACCAATACACCACTAAAAACCCAGGATCACTCTACCACAAGAAAACTGCACAGGAATGGATCAGATGCAGGCAGTCCTCACAGTTAGTCTCACATTTTCCTCGCTGTAACTCCATCTAATATGTTACATCAGTATGACATCATTAGAAATACCATTCCTTTATCCCAGTTTTTTGTTCCATTTCCAGTTGCAGTACACTGCATATTTGTAAACTTTTGTTTTATTGTTTTTTTTTATACAGCGCAGTACTTTTTATGTATTAATACTTTTTATTGAATACACCAGTGCGTGCTACTCAATTTTGAAGGCTTGTGCTCAGAAATTTTGGTATTTTTATATGCGTTGAAGGGAGAACCTATACTATTTTCTGTCCTTTTATGGCTATTTTTAAAAATCCAATTTATAGAGTGAGTGCAGCACTTTTGTTAGTTGTTTTCAACAACTATTTTACTTATTTTCCAGTATGCCAGTTGGCTGTTTGATTTTTTAAATAAATGTCTAAGATAATGGCTTGTGCATAGCTTCCCAAAAGTGGCGTTTATACATTTTAGTACCTTTTTTTAAAATACAGTAGGTACCTATGTCCCCTCCGCTTACTTCGACCCTTCATGATTGCAGTCATTACTGCTGCTAAAGACACTGGGGAAATAATGCAAGGCGTTGATTCTGTATTCTGAAGTCTGTATTCTCAAATCAACAGTAGGAATCAAAATCAAAAACAAGGTGAGCACCTTTCTTCAAGTCAGGAATTGCCCTGATGCTATTTTTTTATCAGTATCACAGTGTCTTCCAACTGTTCATCTATACACTTCACAAGAACATAGATTGTATGTTGGCAAACCTAGATCTGGAGGTGTGAAATGAATCTCAGCATTTGTGCCTACTTATACTTAACTGAACATTTACAGAGCTGAGATATTTTCCTCTTCAAATAAAATTCATCAAGATAGAGTGATATAATTATTTTTCCAAACATGTCTTTTTTTTAAGCATTAAATTATTCTACTTTTATATATAAAAACAGCTTTTATCTGTGTTTAAGTGTTTTGGAAATAATACAATTACATAGTTACATAGTTATAGTTATAAAATTATTTGTGAGCATATTACACAGTTCTGCTGAAAGTTGGAAATGTACTATTTTTACACATTTTCATTTTTGTCATGCTTACGGTTTGCAAATATTCCAGGTCCATTTAAACAATGTATGATAATGCCTACAAGTATGACAGCTGTAATTAAATACAAAATGTGCTAGATTCAAAAGAGGATTATAGTTTATAGTGTAATGTGGGAAGTAAACCACTTATAGAGGGTGATCTATTAAAAGTGTAATTTTTACACAGACTCTGGGAGCTTGTTTTATCTCTGACATCCAAAAAGGCTTAGGAGTAATTTCAATTTAAAAAAAAATCCTACTGATTGGTTATTTGAAATAAACATGGGTTCACCGAGTCAAGATCAGAATTGCTCCTTCAGTAAATCACCCTTTCAGTTCTTCTCTGAACCCGCAGAATGACCTATTACTCCTTCTATAAACTGGTCTGCTGCCAGCTTTCCCAATAACCTTCATATTCCAGTAAAACTTTAAATATGATTTTTTAATACATGTAAATTTTCAGCCAACTTTGAAAATGTATATTAGATTCAATAAGCAATCAAGTAAATTACATTTCTAATTTATTTTTTCATTTCCCTTAGGGACCCATGGGCATTATGGCATTTGACCAGGTCACGCAACTGTGCCATGTCTAAAGGAGCTCTCCCTTCCTGATTCTGATATTTATTTGCTGTGTCAGAAAAGAGCTGATCAAGCAGATTAAAAAAATGTGCCCTGATTGCTGGTTTCCCTCAAGCAACACATAAGATTCTCTGCCAGGCCAAACTGATACATTTGTGCACCTACCATATGATCCTATTGCTGATAATTTTGTGCACCTACAGTACCATCTGATCCTGTTGCTGCTAAGTTTGTGCACCTACCATCTGATCCTGTTGCTGTTATGTTTGTATATCCAGCATCTGATCCTGTTGCTTGAGCCCAAATAGTTTGTGCTTAGAATCAGGGTTTAGGGAATAAAGTTGGGGTGAATGTCAAGGACAGAGTAAAATTGTAGGTTTTAAGTGGTAGCTCATATATTCAGGGTTATTTTCAAGGTCAGGTTAAAGGTTATAGTTTATGTGAAAATTGATGGCTAAGTTCATTTAAGTGCATTTAAGTGATGGCTAAGTGCATTTATTATTTTTTTAAAGTGGAGTTCCACCCACTTTTACAACTCTTCAGCATCCCTCACTAAACTGTGCACTGTAAACGAATTGGATATTTTTTTATTTTTTCTCAGCACCTACTGTATATCTGCTGTATTCATTTTTCACTTCCTCCTCCCTGGCCGCGGCCCATCGCATCATTTCCTGTTTGCAATGCCTTCTGGGAAGGGGCGGCAACTTCCTCTGACACTGCTGTTGCTATGGAAACCTGACCTGAAACCTATTACACTGCATGTGCTGCACTGAGCATGTGCGAGATCTGCAAGGATGAGATCCAGGAAGAAATACAGTCTGGCTTCAGATGCCCAGACTTAAGATGGCCACGGCCTGCTGTAAGTTTATAAAATAACAAACTACTGCTATAAACTAACAAAACAGACCTTAGTTTACAGACTAACTTTACTAGAATACATTAAGCTTGTGTATTATAGGGGTATTTTTATTTAAAAAGTATAATTTCGGCCGGAACACCACTTTCACAGGAGCCTGCAAAGCATTGCAGCCACAATCAGTGAGTCACAGTTGCAATGCCATTAGCTTCCTGCCCATGCAGAGGTACGGGCTTATGGAGGATGTGTCAATGGACTTGTATTCCACTGCTAATTACAAGTGAGTCTATCATGGTGGAAGACAGGTAGTTCATTCATTCACAGATGCGGGGGAAGCCAAAAGATAGGTGTAACCTAAGATGTTGCAAAAGATATAGTTAGCCTTTAATGTGAGGAACAGGTTAGATGTTAAGGGATACTTTTCAAGGTCAGATTAACCACTTGTCTACTGAGGCAATTTTTTCATTTTGCATATGTTAAAAATCTCTATTTTTTTCTAGAAATTATTGTAAACCTTCAAAAGTATATATGTTCTGAAAGCAGAGAACCTGAAAAATAAAATTGAGGTAGTTGCAGTTTTCTATGGTGCACAATATAGGCACATTTATCGAATGCATATTTTCTGATAAAAATACACAAACATGAATTTTAGTACAAGCAAACACATTATACCCATTTTTTGGTAAAATATAAAATATGAAGTTGCATCAATTAAATAACTATCAAACATGTCAAGTCTTTGGGGTTGATTTACTAAAGGCAAATATACTGTGCACTGCAAGTGCACTTGCTCCAGAGCTTAGTAAATGAGGTAAATATTCACTTTTGTGACAATACCTCACATGTATGGTACAATTGATATTTACATACATGTGCTTGTCCTATGCTGAGCTTTTTGCATATGGTGTGTGTGCAGTGGTGACAGGGGTGCTTTTTTTTACTTTATTGCCATCCCAAGTGGGATAAACTGACCCCTATGTGATAGCATGTACAGGTAACAGGTACTCTTTATGGAGATGTTGGGGTCTTTTAGATCCTCAATATTTCTCCTGCCCTCCAATGCAACTATCCCATCTCAGATTCCACTGGAGTAGCTGCATTCTTGACTACACTATCCAAGGAATGACAGCTATGATCCCAGAAATTAAATAATAAACATCGCTTTCGGGGTCATTTGTCACAGGAGGGATCAGGGAATAGATGTTCCCCAAGTTCTTCCTGATTTCACTGGGGAAACAGTTTCCCATGGTCCCATGCTCCCTGGTGGAACAGGAGAGCCTGGGAACCACCCCAGGTATCACTGGTGTCACTTTATCCAAAAGCCCTTTACTAGCTCCTAAGGTTTTAGGTGTAAAGGAAGATAAGTATTGAGGAATAATGGAAAGTTAGGTCATGTTATAAGTCTCAGTTAAAGGGAGTGTTAAAGCTTAAGTGCTTGCAGATATTAAAATAATCAATACATTTGTTTCAAATACAGGCGGTATAAATATGTGCATCACATTTGATTTCAGGTTTCAGTAAAGCCCTGCACTTACATGTGCTAACAAGAAACATTCTGACAGGAGAAGAACAAAAACACGCTCTCGTTATGCATATACTGTATATCAATAGTTTACTTGGAGTTGTTTGCCTAGAGTTCAGCTTTTACACTACAGGTCCTCTTTAAATCTTAATGTTAACCTAAAGATGATAAGGCTGTCAAAAGAGAAAACTGAAAGATACTGGGGTCTTGGAGCTGAAAACCAACATACCATAAAGATTATGTCCATGTCTATGACAACAGGAAATGCTAGCTTTAAATAGATAGCAAAGTATATCATATTTACTTGATTTATCCACTTTTTCACCAGACTATAGTCCAAAGACATCTACAGCGCCGTCATCCAGCTCTAGGAAGGTGTCCATGGATGTTCTCCCTGAACCGTACCCCCACTACAGTGCATCCAGTTTGCTCTGTGATCACTGTGTCCTTTTGACACAGCACATCACAGATCAGGATAAAGGGCCAATCGCAGTGGCCCTTTACCATGTGATCAGCTGTGTCCAATCACAGCTGATCACATGTAAACAAACTTGCCAGTTATCAGAATTCCTCTCCCTATGCGCTGTCACAGTGTGAGGAGAGGAGAGCTGGTAACTGGCAAATATGACAGGCAACATTTACATTAATAATCAGGACACTGGTCATCAGTATCCTGATTATCAGTGCAGCCCCAACAGTGCCAATCAGTGCTGCCTATCAAAGCCCATCAGTGCCATCTATCAGTGCCACCAATCAGTGTCCATCAGTGCTGCCTATGAGTGCCCATCAATGCTGCCTATCAGTACCCATCAGTGCCTCCCATCAGTGTCTCCTATCAGTGCGCATCAGTGGTGCATATCAGTGCAGCCTTGTCAGTGCCTCCTCATCAGTGCCCATCAGAACCGCCTCATCAGTGCCCATCAGTGCAGCCTCATCAGTGCTCATCAGTGAAGAATAAAAATTACTTATTTGCAAAATTTTAGAACAGAAACAAAGTAAAACTTAAATATTTATTTTTTTTAAATTGTAGTTTTTCATTTATTTAGCAGAAAATAAAAAAAACACAGTTGTGATTAAATACCACCAAAAGAAAGCTCTACCTGTCTCAAAAAAATTATAAAAATGTCATATGGGTGTTGCATGACCGCGTAATTGTCATTAAAAGTGCGACAGCACTGAAAGATGAAAATTGGCCTGGGCAGGAAGGGGGTGAAAGTGTTTAGTATTGAAGTGGTTAAACCTTTTTTTTTCTTCAGTTACTTTACAGTTGGTTTCTAGGCCTAGGCAAATCATGGCATACATACCAGGAGTCTTAAGGGGAGATGGATTTCAGGAAGTAAATGCTACATGAATCATCTGCCCTTACTCAAGATGGCCATGGCGGGGTGTTTTTCAAAGTGATTCCTCAGCAAAATAAAGCATATAGACATGAATCCATGGGTGATTTTGCTCTGAATGTTAAAGATGAATTAAATAGAGTTTTTGGTTTGTGGCTCTCAGAGGCAGTGTAGTTTGGCTTTAAGGTACGTATACACATGTATGTTTTAGACAACTCCGTCTTCCTTCAGAAGATGTTCTTCGGAATAAAATGCATTAGGTTGAAGCTACACAGTGGTGTCATAACGCTGGCTCAGATGGGTGGCTGTTGGTGGTTTTTAATGCTTAAATCTGCTCCTTGCTGATGAATATTTTACCTTTTTAATAAACTGAGTGGAAAACTGCTACACTATGTGGGCTCTACTTTTTCCTTCCTGCATATGAGACAGCTCCTGGTGTGTATGAGCAGCAGAGGGGAGAGAGCTATTCACCCGTCTGTGAGCATTTAACATCAACACAGGGGAGAAAGCCATCCATCCATGTGCAAACTGTTTAAACCTGCATGAGAACTGCTTCTAGTTTATATTAGAGTTGCTCCTAGTGTATCTGGCTATGTGTGAGCAGCACAAGGAGAGAGCCATCCATCCATCTATGGGCAGCATAAAGCTATATTAGACCTCCTGTAAATTGAGGTCTAGTGTCCCGGTAAGCTGATTGATGTAGTGGTGGCCTGGAGCACTGGAATTGTTGATGGTGGTGCAAAGAATACACTTCACGGTAGACTTTTTTTAGAGTGTTTAATTATATAAGCTCTTTATCCACAACACAGCTTGTTAGAATGATGTATTCAATTGTTTGATGGATTTTTAACAGCGCAACACACTGTTTGTTTATGTTTCAGGCCTACCTAAATGATGGGCTGCTTTTCTTTAAAGAATAATTTCACCTTTTTAGAAAAAAATAGGGCACCTCATTTTACAGAAAAAAAAAAATGTGCATTTATTTTTTATTTTTTTTTGCAGGAGCCTGGAAAGCATTGCACCAGTGATCAGTGGATCGAGGTGCAATGTCAGGCTTCTGCAGACAAGCCCTGCAGCTTTCAGCCCATACCTCTATACAGGCTGTCAGTTTGAAAGCTGCATTGCTTGTGAATAAACTACAAGGGTACCCATCAGTGCCCTCATAGTTCATTCAGAACTAAAAGCTGTCTGCTGCAATTGATGATGGTACTTGTAGTTCATCCATTTACAAGAAACTGAAGGATGTGGCCGTGTGAGTGGAGCCCCGCATAGCTGTGCTGTTTTTGAATTGTGACACTGAGGGGGGATTGTGGGAGAGGCATCAGGTGGAACATGTAACATGTTTCAAAATATGAACTCTTTTTTTAGGTTAAAATTATACATTTGTGGTGGGATAGGAGATGCAGTCACATCATTTAAAATTTCTTGTTATTTGTAAATGTCCATTTCATTTGAGAATTATTATTTAATCTAGAAGTTGAAACTGCACTCAGATGTTTGGGTACACTCAGAGCAAGTAGATACAAATAATCAAGTGGGAGAGGCACTCACAAGTTTTGTATTAAAACAACACAGACAGATTTATTAATTATGGTAATGTTTTGATAGGGCACCACTTGTCTTTCTCAGGAAAGACTAAGTTTAAATAATTGTTAATAAAGTTGGGGGTTCTAGTCTCCGAACTTACAGGCACTAAAATACTACTTGACCCACTCCTTGCTATTTTTCACCTGGGAATGGAATATTTTCTCTTGAACTTAAGAGTTGTATTTATTCATTTATTTTTAGCAGCCAAACTTAACATTACTAGACTGTGGAATTCAACTGATACTCTATATGTTGGTAACACCTTGACAACATTGAACCATTAGTGCCACATAGAGAAATTATTGGTTAAATTAAGTACTCTAAGTACTCAGCAACTCAACAAATTTTGGGCTGTATGGCTGTCTAACACTAACTGTACATGTAAACTGACATCATACGTGACGTTAGCGCACAAAGAATACTTATGATTCATCCTTGTAAATTTCTGGTGTTTCTTCTCTATTTTCTTCTCCTCTCTTCTCCTGCCCCCTTTAGGGGGCTCTTACCTTCTTGTTTATCCCCCTCCTTCTGGACCCCTCTTAACTATGCTTTTCCACTTTATTTCCCACTTCCTTTTCAGTATAAAAGTTAAAATTAAGTTTTTATGGTATTCACATTTTCTTTTGTTATAGCTGGTTTATACTTCAATCTTGGATCTTTTTTACGAGATGATATATATACTATATGAGGTTTCTGCTGCATATGAATACCTTATCCTGTATTTTATTTTGTATTTTCTTTTAAAACCTTATTAAACAATTATTGATCAAAAATAAAGTTGGGGTGGTCAGGCTCTGAAGACCCATGTCTCCTGTCTCTTTATCTTTCTGGGCATTTTAAAAAACTTTGTTCCTCATACTTATACTCACACTATGTTCAGACTCATTACTTTTCAAGTCAGAATGTTTATTCTTCTAAACTGGAAAACTGCTGTTCACCTTACCCTACAACAAGTCTATTGTTAATTGAATACAGGACCTCCAAAATACAAGATAATCTATACAGTTAGGGCAAAAACCCAAAAATGTATAAGATATGATAACCCTAGATGGACATGTTCATTGTTCAATTAGATGACTCACTGCCATCATTATTTTCAACGTAGTTCTCAGTGGTGCACCTATAGACTATATTTCTAGAAGTATTGGGAAGCCTGCCTTTACACGCACATTAAAGTGGAGTTCCACCCACTTTTACAACTCTTCAGCATCCCTCACTAAACTGTGCACTGTAAATGAATTGGATATTTTTTAATTTTTTTCTCAGCACCTACTGTATATCTGCTGTATTCATTTTTCACTTCCTCCTCCCTGGCCGTGGCCCATCGCACCATTTCCTATTTGCAATGCCTTCTGGGAAGGGGCGGCAACTTCCTCTGACACTGCCATTGCTATGGAAACCTGACCTGAAACCTATTACACTGCTTGTGCTGCACTGAGGACGTGCGAGATATGCAAGGATGAGATCCAGGAAGAAATACAGTCTGGCTTCAGATGCCCACACTTAAGATGGCCACGGCCTGCTGTAAGTTTATAAAATAACAAATTACTGCTATAAACTAAAAAAACAGACCATAGTTTACAGTCTAACTTTATTAGAATACATTAAGCTTTTGTATTATAGGGGTATTTTTATTTAAAAAGTATAATTTCAGCCGGAACACCACTTTAAGTTTAATGGCATCCAGTCTTAGTCTGTAGGGTTAATATTGAGTTAGCCCACCCTTTTTAGCTATAACAGCTTCAGCTCTTCTGTCCACAAGGTTTAGCAGTATGTCTATGGGAATGTTTGACCATTCTGCCAGAAGCGCATTTGTGAGGTTAGGCACATTCTCCCTCCACCAAAAGATTTGGACCAGTGAACAAAGTAAGGTTCATAAAGAAATGGATGAGCGAATTTGGGGTGGAGGAATTCGACTGGCCTCAACATGTTGACCTCAACATGATAGAACACCTTTGGGAGGAATTAGAGTGGAGACTGCGAGCTAGGCCTTCCCATTCAACATCAGTGCCTGGAAGAATGGTCAAACATTCCCATAGACACACTCCTGAACCTTGTGGACAGCCTTCCCAGAAGAGTTAAAGCTGTTATAGCTCCAAAGGATGGGCCTGAATTGAACCCTACGGACTAAGACTGGGATGCCATTAAAGTGCAAGTGCCTGTAATGGCAGGTGTCGCAATACTTTTGGCAATATAGTGTATATATATGTTCTCCACTTTAATGCAATGTTACTGTATGTATCTTTTACCTTATTGTTGAAGGGAGAGAAATGTGTGTGTGTATTTATGGTGTTAGTATCTGTGTAGTTATTGTGTGAGTATCTGTGTATGACTGTTAGTTACTTTTTAGGCTCTGTGAAGCCTTGATATGAAAGTGGGTAGACATGAGCGTTGTTGTGTATGTAGTTGTAAACACATCTTTAAAAATATAACTATGGAGTGAGATGGAAGATATATACTGTGTATATATATATATATATATATATATATATATATTTACAGTATTTCACAAAAGTGACTACACCCCTCACATTTTTGTAAATATATTATTATATTTTTTCATGTGAGACAACACTGAAGAAATAACACTTTGCTACAATGTAAAGTAGTGAGTGTACAGCTTGTATAACAGTGTAAATTTGCTGTCCCATCAAAATAACTCAATGCACAGCCATTAATGTCTAAACCGCTGGCAACAAAAGTGAGTACACTCCTAAGTGAAAATGTTCAAATTGGGCCCAAAGTGTCAATATTTTGTGTGGCCACCATTATTTTCCAGCACTGCCTTAACCCTCTTGGGCATGGAGTTCGCCAGAGCTTCACAGTTTGCCACTGGAGTCCTCTTCCACTCCTCCATGACAACATCACAGAGCTGGTGGATGTTAGAGATCTTGCGCTTCTCCACCTTCCGTTTGAGGATGCCCCACAGATGCTCAATTGGTTTTAGGTCTGGAGACATGCTTGGTCAGTCCATCACCTTTACCCTCAGCTTCTTTAGCAAGGCAGTGGTCATCTTGGAGGTGTGTTTAGGGTCGTTATCATGTTGGAATACTGCCCTGCAGCCCAGTCTCCAAAGGGAGGAAATCATGCTCTGCTTCAGGATGTCACAGTACATGTTGGCATTTGTGGTTCCCTCAATGAGCTGTAGCTCCCCAGTGCTGGCAGCACTCCTGCAGCCCCAGACCATGACACTCACACCACCATGCTTAACTGTAGGCAAGACACACTTGTCTTTGTACTCCTCACCTGGTTGCCCCCACACACACTTGGCACCATCTGAACCAAATAAGTTTATCTTGGTCTCATCAGACCACAGGGCATGGTTCCAGTAACCCATTTCCTTAGCCTGCTTGTCTTCAGTAAACTGTTTGCAGGCTTTCTTGTGCATCATCTTTAGAAGAGGCTTCCTTCTGGGACAACAGCCATGCAGACCAATTTGATGCAGTGTGAGGTGTATGGTCTTAGCACTGACAGGCTGACCCCCAACCCCTTCAGCCTCTGCAGCAATGCTGGCAGCACAAATACATCTATTTCCCAAAGACAACCTCTGGATATGACGTTGAGCATGTGCATTTAACTTCTTTGGTCAACCATGGCAAGGCCTGTTCTGAGTGGAACCTGTCCTGTTAAACTGCTGTATGGTCTTGGCCACTGTGTTGCAGCTCAGTTTCAGGGTCTTGGTAATCTTCTTATAGCCTAGGCTATCTTTATGTAGAGCAACAATTCTTTTTTTCAGATCCTCAGAGAGTTCTTTGCTATGAGGTGTCATGCTGAACTTCCAGTGACCAGTTTGAGAGAGTGAGAGCGATAACACCAAATTGAACACACCTGCTCCCCATTCACACCTGGGACCTTGTAACACTAATGAGTCACATGACACCGGGCGGGGTGGAAATGGCTAATTGGGCCCAATTTGGATATTTTCATGTAGGGGTGTACTCACTTTTGTTGCCAGGGGTTTAGACATTAATGGCTGTATGTTGAGTTATTTTAGGGGACAGCAAATTGACACTGTTATACAAGCTGTACATTCACTACTTTACATTGTAGCAAAGTGTCATTTCTTCAGTGTTGTCACATGAAAAGATATAATAATATATTTACAAAAATGTGAGGGGTGTACTCATTTTTGTAAAATACTATGCATATATATATATATATATATATATATATATATATATATATATATATATATATATATATATATATATATTTACAGTATAATCTCCCAAATACATCTTTTTTCCCTCACGCAATCATATGCTCATTTGAGTACTTATTTAATAAAAGGTTTTCAGTGGTTAAATACTGTCGAAAAGATTATGTGCCAAGAAAAAAACAATATATTGAGAGCATTCATTTTCTGCAGTAAAGGAATGCTATTGAGACATAACTTTAATGAACATGAAACATTGTCAACTGAGGCAAATTAAAACCATATAATTTTGTAATCTTAGCTTTGCTGTAATTGCGGTAATAAAACAGTGGAAAGAATAAATGTGAAACATATGTTTGTGAGTGACATTATCTAGGTGACTTCCCATTGCAGAAATGTGTTGTCCTATGTGTTTTCCCTTCCCTATGTATTGGAATGAAAAACCTGCAAGCCTGGAGTTAATGCTGATTTCAGCAGCTGCTTACACATGAAGTCTCCATGGCAACTGCAAGGTTGCCATGCAACCATGTTCTTTTAGGGACAGTGAAAATGCCCAAAGGCTTACTAAAAATACATTAGAAAAAAAAATCCTTTATTTTTTTTTTTTCTCACTACTTTTAGTGGTTACAAAGAAACATGCTGCAAAATAAAATCACAGGTCAAGCAAAACACAAACCTTTACCTGACCTTTAAAAATTGCTTGCTGTTGCTTTGAAATTTCAAGCTTTATTCACAACAAAGATGACTTTTGATCGATTGCAAAATTGGGAGCTTAGGGTAGGCAGCCATTGGAGAATGCAAGATGCGCTACATTGCTATTGGTATTTCTGTGAGGCTAAGGGTCAGCTGAAAGTCATCAATGCGGTATCGATCCGTGGAGCTGAGAAATGCTTATGTTTACACTTTCTCGCTCTCTAGCAAGCCAGCACAAGGCGTAAGCAGAGCAGAGGAGAATAAATGCTTTTTATGAGAAACCATTACATCAGTATGCATAAAGGCACCCCTGATTTCATGTTTCTATAAATAGGGAAAGAAAATAATGGCTCTATAACATTCACTGACTTTCCTCTCTGGGTTTATGTACAATGAGTACACTACAGTTTATTTTTTTCAATTTCCACTGCTTATTATACACAGATCTGGTAATTACTGATACGATTACCACCTTTTCTTGGAAAATACCATACCAGCCTTTTCTATTTCAAAACTGAAACATTAAAAACATAATGGGGTTTATTTACTAAAGCTGGAGAGTGCAAAATCAGGCTCACTTCTGCATAGAAACCAATCAGCTTCTAACCTCAGCTTGTTCAATTAAGCTTTGGCAATAAAACCTGCAAGCTTAATGGTTCCTATGCAGAGGTGAGATTTTGCACTTTCCAGCTTTAGTAAATAAACCCCAATGCGCCTCATTTATTTACGGGTCTGATAAAAGAAATGCATGAGCGCACATTTGAAAATGAGCGTAAGATTCTTTCACTTGTCCTGTACTGTAAACTTAAAATTTGGTTGTTATGGATTACTGAAATCTGCAATCTAAGGGAAAGAGATGTTCTGCTAACTGCAGTAAGTTATGGTGGCCATTGCCAGTGATCTTCCTGCAGCTAACCGGTTTCCCATTATTGACTTACCATGTCTTGTTCTGCACTGTGTCTCTGTGTAGAGGTGGCCATCTTCATAGAGGCGCGGCTTTCGTTTCCTCCTTTCAGAACCTCCTGCAAGGAGAACAGTGAGCAGCACAATGATGGCATCACATTTCATCCCAAGTTTCATCAAACTAGCAGTCAGAGGCAGCAGAGCCTTAGATCTCACACTGCAGATATATAGCTATATACAGGTGTGCTTAGGCACTCTAGGTTACTGAAAGGTGGTATTTTGCAGTAGGAATTTCAGACAAAATGTTAATTTTTCATATTACTGCTTAGAACAAAAAAAACATAATTTCTAGATGTTTCCTATAACATGGCAGATCTTCCCTTTTTGAGTTCAGGTCCACGTTAAAGAATTCAGATAGGCTGCTTTTAGTTGTAATACTTACAATGGCAAAGAGAGCACAAGATTGTTTGTGTCCCCCCCCCATGGGTTTGCAGCTGCCTCCCCTCGCCGTCCATTGAAAATGTTCCTTCAAAACTTGTTTTTCATATTCCTCAATGTAATTTGTAACTGTAATTTAGCTTACAGTACATTTTGCATGGGGTGCACTATATAAGGATTATACATTGGACCAGCGTCGGTGGCCCAGTGACAGCCCAGCAAGCCCCCCTTCCCTCCCACCCTTGTTGCAGGCACTTAAGACTTTTGTTTCATAAATGGACCATGGTTTTTGCTTGAGTCCTGATGACTGAGCGGTTTTCTTTGGATATTATTCAAATATATGGTTTATTCTGTTTATTGAAGTTTATTTAATCAAATTATATTTATAAACCAAGAAAAGTGCTTTTTCTGGTTGTGTATTTATTATCGTAATTTTTATTTATGTATTTTGTGGGTGGAAGGTGCTGCTTGCAGTCCCAATTTGTTTTCTGTCTCATTGAGCTCAAGGCTCACTGAAATCCAAGGGAGGCTGTCTTTGATCTGGAACTCAATGTTTGGGAGGTTAGGAGCAGGGCTTTGGAGTGGAGGACATTTTTTTCCACACAAACAAGCAAACAAACTTAAAGCCTTAGTTTAGTAAAAAAAATAGCACAAGGGACATTAGTTATTACTAATCTGATATGTCCCATGTGCTGCTGACTCTTGCTTTCCTTAAAATCTTCACCCTCTGATCCCCCCTCCCCACCACCAACCACAGCCACCATAATCTTCAAGTGCGGTTGGACTTAAAACGATAATAAACCACCATACTTTTTTTTTAAAACCTGCAAGGTAAAGTTAGAATATGCTAGTATGCATCGCATACAAGGCACATTATGTGAAATTTACCATAAAACGAAGCCCTCCAGCGACAAGCTGTCACCGCTGACAGGGCTTCCATCTTCACCCGGCCTTCCTTCTGGGTTTGTGTCCTCTGGTCGTCTGATTGGCTGTGCCACGATGACATCACTCCCGTGCATGTGCGTGGGAGCCAATATTCATGGCACAGGGCTTTGAAGGAACAGCACGGCATGCCGTTCCTTTAGAGCGCATGCACTGGTGACATCACCAGCCCATTCACAAGTAAATATCTCCTAAATGGTGCACTTTTATGAGATATTTACTGTACCTATAGGTAAGCCTTATTATAGGCTTACCTATAGGTAGATATCAACCATGGCAGTTTACTCCCACTTTAATAGAATAAAGGGAACTCAAAGGAGTTATAAAAGCAGAAGGTTTTTTTTTATCTTAATGCATTCTTAATGCTCCAGTGCCCCCATAGGAAGCTGCTGACTGTGAAGGCACTCGATAGGAGGGAGGGGCCAGGAGCAGCAAAGAGAGACCCGAGAAGAGGAGAATCCTGGCTGCTCTGTGCAAAACCACTGCACAGAGGAGGTACTGTAAGTATAACATATTTGTTAGTTTTTTTTTTCAAGACTTTACAATCACTTCAAGAGCATGTCACATGTCTGTTCTTTCTGCCCATCTCCTCCATTCATAGAATGAAACCATTCATAGAAGTTCTACTACAACTTCTATGATGTATGAATGGAGGATGGACAGATGATTGAAAAGTGTTCATAGATCATTTTTCATTCACAGAAGCTGTAGTGCAGGTTCTAGAAATTAGCGAGCTGGGTAGAAAGAATGGGCATGGTCAGGTAATCTTGAAGAATGGGGTCGAAGGATGAAGATTTTAACTAAACCAGGAGACAGCTGCACACGTGACACATCAGAATAATAGTAAATACTGTCCTTTGTGCCAATTTTTAAGAAAATATTGAATTTTTGCTTCCCTTAAATTAAAGTTCCTGTGATATTAGATATCATTGCATTTTTTTTTGTTAGGTGTCATACTTATTGCGTGTAATAATGGGATCTAAGTATACATTTCAGGTATTTCAATCAGACACAGCAACCAACTGTAACTTTGTAAATAATGTGATATTATCTACAAAATATGCTAATCACTCCATCAGCATGAATGTTCAAATAATTTCTCTCTTCCTGCTCATTACTAAGATGATTATCAGAGAAATTAGTGACAGTGTACTGCAGAGCCAAGAAAATAGCTATGCATACGATTAAATGCCATTAGTGAGTGGGATAAGGTAAGAATTGATTTTGTATGCAGGTATCTCATGCAAGAGCATAGCACACTTGTATTCTAATACCGCGTACACACGATCGTAATTTCCGACGGGAAATGTTTGATGTGTTCATGTGTATGCTCCATCGAACATTTGCTGTCACACAAATGTTTGAGAGCAGGCTCTCAAATTTTCCGACAACAATTTTCCGACAATCGTGTGTACACAAGTCTGTCGCACAAAAGTTCACGCATGCTCTGAATCAAGCGAAAGGAGCCGCACTGGCAATTGAACTTCCTTTTTCTCGACTCGTTGTATGTGTTGTACGTCACCGCGTTCTTGACGATCGGAATTTCCGGCAACATTTGTGTGACCGTGTATGCAAGACAAGTTTGAGCCAATATCCGTCAGAAAAAAATCCATGGTTTTGTTGTCAGAAAATCCTATCGTGTGGATGTGGCATAACACTAACAGCACCCAGGTCAATGTATACTGAAGACAGGCCTGGTACCACTATAATTTTAGGAAACTCTCTTTAGAGTACAGTAATCATTTCCCCAAAGGCCAGTAAACCTACCGCCACTTAGAGAATCATAAGTCTCAGCAGTTTTCCATGCAAAGGTGTAAATGTAAGTGATGGTACTGAAGTCTGTTTAGATAAGTGTATGAAGAGAGCAGGAAATAGTATAAGAACAAGGGGGATGCTTCATTCTTTTATTACATTGTTGCATGATACAGCCATAAATTAATAAAAGGTTAAATCTGTGTGTTTAACTTACTCCACCTCGTTCAAATTACTGCTGTAACTAAAGTCATCTTTACATCATTCAGCACTCCACACACTGCAGCAGTGGCAGACATAGTCACCAAAAGACTCCTGTCAAAAATAATATAATATTTAACTACTGCCAAAATGTAACCATACATTCACTGTGGATAGATAGAAATCCAAATGGTGACAGGACAAAGTGGGAAAAGCACCCTGCATATCTTAGTTACAGGCAGTGAGGAAAACACACTTGGGTCATCATGGAGAAGGCATTCCCTTTCTCACATGCTCTAGAATTAAGCAGTGTCCAGGTCTATGACAGTTGGACAGAATCCCAACAAATGTCCTACCAACATCTAGTACATATGATCTTCTGAATCCCAGGGGGCCCTTATGTATCTACGCAGCCTGCACACATGGTATGCCTATTTTTTCTTAGCAGGGCATCTAAAATCTAGTCTTAAAGTTAACTTCTCAGCTCAGCCATTTAAAACATTTAAAACTAAACATTGCCCAACTGTAGGCACCATAAGTACCTTGTATTATGTTTATTGTCCAGGAATCCCTCCTCTCAATGCTCCTCTGATATTGGCTTTACTTTTTAACAAGGGAATAACATATGCCCCGTACACACGGTCGGACATTGTTCGGACATTCCGACAACAAAATCCTAGGATTTTTTCCGACGGATGTTGGCTCAAACTTGTCTTGCATACACACGCTCACACAAAGTTGTCGGAAAATCTGATCGTTTTAAACGCGGGTGACGTAAAACATGTACGTCGGGTCTATAAACGGGGCAGTGGCCAATAGCTTTCATCTCTTTATTTTTTCTGAGCATGCGTGGCACTTTGTCCGTCGGATTTGTGTACACACGATCGGAATTTCCGGCAACGGATTTTGTTGTCGGAAAATTTTATCTCCTGCTCTCCAACTTTGTGTGTCGGAAAATACGATGGAAAATGTCCGATGGAGCCCACACACGGTCGGAATTTCCGACAACACGCTCCGATCGGACATTTTCCATCGGAAAATCCGACCGTGTGTACGGGGCATAAGTTGATATCTGGGCAAAACTCTGCACAGCTGATATCGCTTTGTTACTAGTAAAAAAGATGAAAATGCAACCTAAATAAGGCACAGTAGGGTTTTCTAGCAAATAATGATGATCCAAACGTACCTGGGTTCTATTAAGGGTTAGTTTGGTGAACTTTATGGGTTCCAAATATTAAAACTCAGTAATGGCTATTTTTTAGGCTAATAGGCAAGGGATTGTCAAACAAATGACATAGCGGGCTGGGCACTGCTCTGGAGTTCCAAAGCAAAAACAAGATTATAAAAATTCTGTTTGGCTGGGAGCAGCAATTTTAAAAATGCTTAAAGTGAATGATTAAAAATGCAATAACATGCCTGGGGAATGCTCTTTACCTGCTTGTAAAGTGGTACATCAATAAAATATATACAACCTACTGCAAAGAACCTAAATTACAGCTCTCGGTTGCTTCTTTCTGTTTGTAAGCAAACAGTTGGGTGTTAATGGTCTGGGGGAGCCCATGTTAAAAATGTCTGGGGTTCTTTCTAAAAATACATACAAAATATGGCTGAGTAGGAAAGGGGGGCAGCCATGTGCCCCCCTCCTCCTGAATCATACCAGGTCACATCTCCCCACCATGGGGAGGGTACCTTGCCAAGGGGAAACCCCTGGCAAAGCATCTTGTCCCCATGTTGATGAAGACAGGGACCTTTTCCCCACAACACTTGCCTGGTGGTTGTAGAGGTCTGTGAGTGGATGGCTTATCAGAATATGGAAGCCCCTTTAACCACCCTGGCGGTATTATTATGTCAGATTTTTGCATCTCAAAGCAGTACAATTGTTTTGTATAGAAATTTGGCGTTTTATATTGTATGCCTGTAATTCTTAGCAATAACACACTTAAATCTGTCCAAACAAGAGTCTAGTAGATATCCCGGGTATAATAAAGTGTGAAACACAAAATCATAAATTATAATATAATAATATAATAAATAACTATAAATAATTATAAAAAATAATAATATAATAATAATAAAATACATTTCCCCACAATTTACTATTGCTCATTTCTGCAAGTATTCTAATTTACTATTGCTGTTTTCTAGCTGGTATAAAACCACTTTTGACATAAAGGGACACTTTTTAGTTGCTATGGACAATCTCAAGTTTCCAGGCAGAAAGAACAGTATATATAATATAAAACTGCATGCAGGGCATTGGACAAAGCCCTAGGGACAAAAGGGATGTGAAATGATTTCATACAGTAATGTGATCTATAAGATTACAGTGTACTGTATGTGTTATGAATTTTCTATTTTTTGAATTTTCCGCCGGGCTCCGCCCTTGTGCATCGCGACGCTTGCAGGGAATTGTGCCCGGCACACAGAGGCATCTGACGGAGGACAGAGCCCGCAGACACAGCGGGGGACATCGCAGAATTCTGGGGGCAGGGTAAGTAAGCGCCAGGATCCTGCAATGCAATGCAATCCCGAGTGTGGCTCGGGGTTGCCGCTAATGGTACTGAAATTTAACCCCGAGCCACACTCGGGAAAACCGCCAAGGAGGTTAAACATAAGGAGGTACCAGATACCACCCCCATGTTTACATAGTACCCCTACTCATTCACAAAAAAAAGAAAACAATAAATAAACACACTCAGACATTTTGACAAGTCCTTTATTGAAAAAAGGGGGATCCTCATGATCACTGACCAAATATGGTCATGTCCATATTTGGCCAAATTTAGGGGTACCCCACACTATTTGTGTTTTTACACTACTGGCTCATTGTTTTTTGGTAAAATTATGAGATGCCTCCATCACTCTGTTGCAAACACATACAGTACACTCATTTATTAGTGCAGTGTCACTAAGGCCAGTGGCCTCATTGTTGCCCTACAAGCCCATCTCAGTGCCCACCCATCAGTGGAAATAGTACAGGGAATGTCACTGAGTACAGCATGTCCATGCACAAAACAATTGTGATGTAGGTGGGGTCTGCTAAAAATCTGTACTTTATCCTTTTGTGTGCAACCTTTTCTGTTATTACATACTAATTTTGTTTATGTTGACTGTAGCACATACAGTATGTGTGTATCTTATTTGGTTATGTTATCATTTGGTCCTTTTTCCTCCTTTATATTCCCACGGATTGCAAGTCATAAGTTCTCCATGTTTGAGGTACCAACACGGGAGTTCTTGGACAGTGGCAGCTGTTACTAATTTTTAGCAGACTCCAAAGAATCATTATTTTGTGTTTTTTGTTTTTTTGTTTGTGCATGTGTGTGTTGTCCTGTACAAACTCAGCTTCTTGTTGGTGAAATTTCCTGTACTATTACAACTGATGGGCAGGCACTGAGCTGTATGGAGTTGTTAGGCAACAATGATGTCACTGCCAAATTCTCAATTTACCTTTCCACCCGCATTTAATTTCTGGATTTTAAGGTACACTTTGCACTTTTTTTAGTGATCGTGGATACCTCTTTGCTACCACTCTCGAACTTGTTTAAGGGTAAATAATGGGTGCTTCTCACATGCATATGTGTTCCCTCATGTAAGTATAATGGTTCCCTGAGGAAGACTCACGCGCAATGACATAACGCATGGGAGGGGCCTGGTGACGCTGATGCCACCAAGTTCAGGATTGCAACTGTTACACTGAGTTTAAAAGCATATTTACACATTTTTAATGTACGTACATTTCTTTTAAATAAATTCTGGTTTGAGTTACATACTACAGTATGGGCACTCACATGTGTTTCTTTGAGTAACCGTGAGCAAAGGAAAAGGAATAGAAGGCCTCCTAAAGAGGTACTAGCCTGTTACTACCACCACAACATTGCAGCTCTTAGAGGACATCTACTGTACATTGAAGAAATACCTCTCTCTTCATACCCTTGAGTGGTCCAAGCACATTTGACCTAACAACATAAATTCTTAGGTCCATGCACTAAGGTGAGCGCATTGGAGTGAAGGTGGTGGGATCACACTTGCACAAGAGTGGAGACACATTGCAATTTTTAATCACAGAGTGAAAAAGAAACCATTGTGGATAATTCACTGTGGGACTTGATTAGACTAATATTTTAGCCATAGACATTCATGGACTTTTATCACATCACGGAAGCTGTGGTGACTTTAAGTGGTGTGCAATATCATACTGTATTATCATACCCTGTTTCCCCGAAAATAAGACCTAGCGTGACTGTCGGTGATGGCTGCGATATAAGCCCTACATCCCAAATAAGCCCTAGTTAAAGTCCTTGTAGGTCTTATTTTCAGGGTAGGGCTTATTTTTGGGGAAACAGGGTAGGGCTTATTTGGGGGGTAGGGCTTATATTGCAGCCATCACTGACAATCACGCTAGGTCTTATTTTCGGGGAAACAGGGTAGCTCAACTTTTTTGCACTTTATTATTTTTTGCACTTAATAGTTTTGTTGCACTGTATTTACTTATTTATAGCAAAAGTGATGTATACATTTGCATTTGACAGATAAAGTATTTCAAGGGAGTGTCACATAATCAGCCATATCCATAGTACTTCTTTTATTTAGTGTAGCATTGTAGTGTTTTTTTTGCAGTGTTTTTTTTTCGGTGGGGTTATGTTACACTGGGATTATGACATCACTGGAGCTGGGTATTTGGTATTGCATGTTCACGTATGTATATATGTATTTTTTATTGCATTGTGAGGAATGTCACCTTGAGGAAGGGACCCTGTGTTTGTTATTTGACTGATGTGACATTGCACCAATAAATTAGTGTACAGGATACAACTGGGCACTGCTGATTTCTCATCATTTTAATGTGATCTGTGTGGCGCCATCCACTGCAGTCCCTACGAGCAACCATTTGTTACCAAAATCAAACACTACAAAGAGTGCGGTCCTCACCCTTTGATTTACTGTTTTTTAGGATGTCAGAAGCTGCTGGCTCCCTAACAAACTCGACTGAGTGGGATGTTATCACATTTAGCAGTGGTAGCAATACTGTTGCTAAATGTATCAATTCCCACTGCAATCGAAGGTTTGGCTGAACACCCTAATCAGTGAGGGATGCACTGGATGCCTTCACTGCCATTGTGCTATTGCTGGGTGTCCAGTGTATTCCTATACCTTCCCTTCCCTTCTCCAGGCATACCTGCCCTTAATTTATCCATTATTATACATGTCCTCCAACTCTGGAGACATTCAAAATGTATAGAGTTAGGACTGCAATACACTGTTGTGCCGTGGCCCTACACATATATTTGCAAATGTGTGTTAGACAGGACAATTAAGTTTGCTGTAGGCTGGTTGGTAAGTGAGCTGGGAAATTTTTCTTTGTTGAACACCCATGTGGTTTGACCTTTCACTGAACCTCTAAACAAGCAAAATTCAGTCCAAACATGGGTTTGGGTGCATGCTGGATCAAGCACAATCTGAGCTTGACTGGCTTCAGCAGAGAGTGGGGGAGACATTAGGGGTCTAATAGACACCTGATGTCTCCATAAACAAAATAAGTCTCTTGCCAAATGCAAACACATAGGCAGCTTGTTAGCCCCCTTATAATATAAATAAGGGCAAACGCAAATAAATAAATACAGAAATAAATAAAGTGTTAAAAATAAAATGTAATAAAACTAAACAAAAATGAAAAGCATGCCACACCGCTGTCCATGCCAGAGTTAGAGCAATAATTATAGGTTCCTCATTTATGGTTTACTCTAAGTTAATAAGCTATAAATGCATTTTAACCCCTCTGTGACTAAAGGTAAAATAAATCTTAATGCCTAAACACAATTTTGCAATTTTGACACGTGTTAGTAGAACTGTACATATCAATGCAACTACTTTGTGTATCTAGGTGGATTATACCTTGTTTAATCAGGACAGATTGGGCTTTATTTTGGTAAATAGTAACATAATTTTTTTTATAGTTTTTAAAAACATGTAATATAGCTGTATATTTCTTGCTACTATCATACCCTACCACTAAAGAACAAACCTAAAATAAGTTCTCCTGTTCCTGATGATCATAGCGATACCACATAATTGTGTATGTTATTTGTTGTTTATACCCATAGAAAGGCACAGGAACAATAGTGCGTATTTTGCTTTTTTTCTATCCTATGTAAAACATGCTGAAACTGATACTACTTGTAAAAATGCTTTTTTTTTCTTTTTAAATCCTGCCCAAAATGTACTCATCATGACCTTTGATCCTGACATTTGACCTTTATTTGACCCTAACAATAACCCTGGCACTGACCTAGATTTAATTTCTTATTTCTTTCTTTATTTTTTTCCTTTATTATTTTTTATTTATTTATTTTCCCTACACACTTTTTGAAGGGGTTTAGCTTCACCTATTGATAATTTGGGGTACCATCATTTTTTGCCATTTTTGCTCGGGACCAACTCATCTTTTATTTTGTACAAACGAATTGTGAATTAAATCATCCTAAATATCTTAAAGCAGAACTGAAGGCAAAACTTGTTTTGATAGAGCATGGGAGGGTTATAACCCCTGCTACTTTGTATCTGTGTCCCATTGGGGATATTTCTGTTTATTTCCTTTCCCTTTTCTCATAGCCACAACAGGAAGTGAGAAAAAAATCCCTCCAACATGTCTGAAATCTCTGTTATTCATCATAACCTGTTTCTTCATTGAACGATATCCCCTCTATTCTTGTTCTATTGCCAAAATTTCCAACTTTCTTTCACTTTTGGTGATACCAGTCACCAGGACAAGTAGAGATAGTGACTCTCCCTGATGTGGACACAGACAACAATAAAAACCTGACAGTTGCTCTATTTCCTCTCCACAAAAAAAATAAAGTTTGCCTTCAATTAGATCTTATTCATCCAATGCAGTTAAGTGCTCATCACCGCGAGATCAGCCTGCCAAAAGAGGCTATTGCATGTTACTGCTGCACCCTAAATATGATGATTCCTGCTTGTTTCAACCTATTTTGGCAAATCTGCGTGACAGTCATCTATGATCTCCTGATTCAAATGAAACTGCTCATTGTGCGACGTATCTTTAATGCTGCAAGGAAAGAATACTTTAGATGCTGGACAAAACTTAAAGCTCAGATAATTGATGAGTCTTCTGCTGATTGATTTGAAACAATGAACTGATCAATGTAACAGAAGGCACAACTGAATTTCACTGTACTTACAGGCCGTTCTTTCTGATAATCTACAATTGTTTCTGTTCTCATGGTAACAGCTACACCATCATGCAAGTGGATGAGTGAGCATGTAATTCCCTTTGAGGCAACTCTTCCACATTCACTTTAATGAAACTGTAGAATGCTTATATAGATCAACTAGGAAATTTATACTTGTAAATAATATAATTTTGCTGTAAAAACATGGTGTTTAAAATATTGTCTTCTTTTTTGGATCTGTTGCCCTGTATTGAAAGTCAAAATGCAAAAGTAATATATGTTACATTTTGTATAGGGATACAATTGGTATTGAGCCTCCCTATTTCATAGATAAAAGATGGTCCTGCCATCCAGCTCCATTATATTATTCTGATAAATATAGGAATGTTGAAATGAAAGCCCTTCCTTAACTTCATCCATACCCTTCAAGAATAACAATCTTGTGAGATGTTAGTCCTTTTAAACCCATCCCCACCTTTTTATCGTTGAATATGTCACAGAATATGTCACAGACAGGCATACTACCTCTGCCATGCTTTAATTTTTAAATCAAACTTTTATGTTCTTATTCAGTAATAAAGTACAAAATACAATGGGATTTTCAGTGAGCTGCAAAAAAATAACAACCCATTAGCTTTGATATCTTACCTTAGCTGACTCCAGAAATCTGATTGGTTGTTGTGGATTACTATATGTTACCTGTCCTTATTGCTCTTTGCAAAAAAATTACCTAATAAACCCTGGAGTCCCATAATGTATCTCTTTAGTAACCAGTGTGAATGCGTATTAACCGCCAGGAGCAAGTGAGTCAATAGTAGAGAACGGAAAGACAAAGATGTGTGGTTATAGAGCCTGCAAACCACAAAGAAAACCAGTTGCAAGGAAAACCTCTCTGGGATTCCTTTAAAAACTCACAACTGATTATGAGCATTTTGTAGAGGCACCCTGGGGAAATCCAGAAGCGATAGATTAAAAAGAAAAACAAAAGGAAACCTGTTTTATTAATGCAAATGGCATTGTTCCATGCATCACTTATTATTAAAATATACATAAAGGTGGAACTACACTTTAGGATTTTCATAGACATTAGATATTTTAAACATTATCAATCAGAGATCTATAAAACAAATAATCTTTGTTTCCTATGACAGTGCATACATCACTAAAAATATTAACAAGTTTTTGTAATGATTATATATCTGAACCAATACAATACTGTGAAGAAATCTACAGTTAGGCAACTTCCAAACTTTTAAATGCAACCAAACAGCCACTTAAAAAAAATACAAATAAAGGAAATTAGGGCCAGTAAAAAGCCAAATCGTTCAGCTGCAGGTTTGGAACCATTCCAAAACAGTCGTGCGCCATCCTTGTTTGTCTACTAGTACAGCTTAGATTGGCAAATACCCATACCGTTTGAAGAGGGCAGGCGTATGACTGGATGATTGCCAGAAGTGTGTGGGAAAGATGCCACTGCTGTACTCCATAGCCAAACGGCAATGAGGAGCACAAAGCCATTCAATAATCTGAATGTTCCTTTGCAACAAGAGAGTGATGCCAGGCAGCATTTAATGAGACTTTGTATTGTTATAAAGTCCTTAACATCAAGTGGGCTGGTAGCTCATTAACCTAACTGCTGCAAATAAAAAAAGGCACATGCAGAAGATTCCTAGGATAGAATGCTGAATTATGTTAGAGCGCCTTCCATTCCTTTATAATGAACTATGGGCAAACAGCATTATCAACACGATAATGAAAACCTGCACTATATTCTCCCACAAGAATAGCACTGGTTGATTTTGTTTGTTTTTCTGTCCATCAGATAATGAGCCACTATACAATGAACATGTCATTGTGAGCTATGCTTTTGTTATCACTGACACAAGTACTAGGCTGGCTGAAAGAGTTTTTGCTCTTAAAACCGTGTGCTGGGAATAGAAACCCTGCTTGTTCTAAAGGAATAATCACAGCAAACTAAAATATATTTTTACTTGATAAAATAATTCTTGCTTTATAGATTTACCTGTTTGCTCAAGAATTATAAAATTCCAAATGACATGTATGGAAAGAGCTACTAATAGTATTCTCAAATATTTATACAAAAATTTACAGCATGTACAAAACTTGAGTGATCCAATATTTCTTTTACATTTATAATGAAGAAAAATGTTGTCCTGTTACATATAATGTGTCATGAACCAATTAAAATGAAAGGAAGTTCAGTGGAAGCTGAAACTTTATTAATCTTGGAGTGCACCTGTGCCCAGACTATGGTTATTTAAGTTTTTACTTAAAGAAGTTGTAAAGTCAGAAGTTTTTTTTTTATCTTAATACATTCTATGCATTAAGATAAAAAGCCTTCTGTGTGCAGCAGCTGCCCCAGCACCCCCTAATACTTACCTGAACCCCATCTCTGTCCAGCTATGTTCACAAGTGTCTCAGCCGTCCGAGAATCTCCCTCCTGATTGGCTGAGACACAGCAGCAGTGCCATTGGCTCCCGCTGCTGTCAATCAAAGTCAGTTAGCCAATTAGGAAACATAGGAGGTGGGGCCGGGCTGCAGCTCCGTGTCTGAATGGACACACAGAGCAGCGACTTGGCTTGAGTGCCCCCATAGCAAGCTGCTTGCTGTGGGGGCACTCAACAGGAGGGAGGGGCCAGAAGCACAGAAGAGGGACCCATGAAGAGGAGGATCTGGCTGCTGTGTGCAAATCCACTGTGCAGAGCAGGTTAAAGCATCTTGTGCTTGTTTTTATTAAAAGGCTTACAGGCTGCCAAGAATCTGCTGCCAGAGAAAGTAAGAGAAGAGGCTTTGTGATTTCAGTGATTCAGTTTCATCTTTGAAGATCTGTTTTTCCACAATTCCCATAGCTACAGAGATGGATGAGGGCTTGACTTAAATAAGGTTTTACAGCTTGTTCAGAAAATGTAAATATTTTAGTGTGCAAAGTTTGGACACTGGTGCACTTTAAATTTCTTTAACCTCCTGGTATGTTTAGTTGCTCTTTTGTGATTTTTTATTTTTATTTTTTTATGTATTTTTAATAAAAATTATTTATTTATTTATTATTTATTTATTACCTATACTGTAACAAAAGGTACAGTCACAGACATTAGATGATTTTTTTTATACCTGCAGTTTTGATAGATTTGGGTGACATTTAAGTCAGCAAATAGATGTATAGAGAAATACTAAACTACCACTGATGTATACTAAGCCGTTGTGATATACTGTATCTACAGGATTGTGCACAGTGCTGAACCTATCAATATATCAAATCCTGTGCAATGAAAGCTCCAAAACAAACAAATAGATCATTTCTAATTCAATCATTTCAATTCAATTATTTGTAACTCCAATGAGTATATACAAAAAAAAAAAATAAACAAAAGTGCAAAGTGTTAATAAGTTCAGTCCAAACACACGAAGACTTTAAATGTGGGATCCAAAAGCAACCACTATTATGAAGTGCAAAAAGTGCCATCCAAGTGTAAATCTCAGTGCTGTACCTGGTACAAACTATTCATCCATGTGGTGTAGTATCAGCAGTAACAGCAGCCAAATATAAACTGCTGTAAAAAGCATATTTTAGGACAGGGGTATTCAATCAGTATCAGTAAAATTTTCTTCCAGCAGAGGTCCAAATCACATATTTGTGTGATGATTCAGATTCTTCCTACCATATCCCCCTCATTTTATATCACAATCCTGTTCTTACATCAGTGTCCTGCCCCCTTCACATCAACCCCTCCCACAGCACTGCCCCCCCTTTACATCACCCCCCCACAGCACTGCCCCTTCACATTATCCCCCCACAACACTAACCCCCTGCAACATTTTAACCCCTTTACATCACACCCCCCACTGCACTGCCCCACTTCAAATCACCCCCCACAGCCTTTTCCCCATCACATCTCTCCCCACAGCACTGCCCTCTTACATCCCCCCCGCAGCACTGCCCCCGTTTACATTTTCCCTCACAGCACTTGCCCCCTTTACATCTCTGCGCCCACAGGACTTATCCCCCTTTACATACCCCCCTACAACACTTGCCCCCCTTTACATCTCTCCCCACCACAGCACTGCCCTCTTTACATCACCCACTCCAAGCACTGCCCCTCTTCACTTTACTCCCCCCCCACAGCACTGCCCCTTCACATTACATAACCCCCCACAGCATTGCTCCCCTTTACATCCCTCACAGTACTTGCCCCCCTTTACGTCTCCCCTCTTTACCAGCACCTAACCTAATCCCCACAGCACTGCTCCCATTTACATCCCCCCCAGAGCACTTGCCCCCCTTCACATCATCTTCCTCCCCCATAATAATGTGCTCTGCCACCTCTTCAAATAACCCCCCCCCCACACACACACACAGACACAGCACTGACCCCTTCACATCACCTCCTGAGTGGGAGGCAGGATAGCAATGAATGGAGAGCAGGAAGCACAGCAGCACTGAATGGAGGACAGGAGCTGCAAGGGTTAACTTTTCAAATTAACAAGCTAGTGATTAGTTGCTAGGACTGCCTGGCATTCTAGTAACAAATCACCTGGTATTTAATCTGGAAAGTTAGCTTGTGCAGCTTCCGCTCTCGACCCTCCATCCAGTGCAGCTGTGCCCACTCTCCATTCATTGCTATCCTGCCTTCCACTCTGCCATTATGGCGGGAAGTCAGCTAGAGACAGAGCTAGTGAGTCAAGTCTTGAAATATTTGCTAAACATCCTAAGAGACTCCCAGCAGATAAATCAGTGCGCACTTCTAGCTCTTATAACTGGCTACTTGCACTGTTGCACAACAATGGAAATGCTGTGGTCTCTTTTGCTGCAGGTGAGAATGAGGAGAATTTCCTCCATCCAGGAGTACATCAAACCTTCCTCCTAAACTTCCTAGATGAAAGTATGAAAGTCTAAAAGGTGTTCTATTGGCAGTACAGCAATGCAATACTTTCATCCATAACCTTACAGGCAAGTTTGGGGGTTTGGGGGGACATATCATCTCTCTGCCATGATCTCTACAAAGTGCAAAAGTGAACTCTGTCCCTAGAATGCAGCAAGAGCAATCAGAAGGATGTTATATACCCTCATAAAAGTGATGTTAAAATAGTGCACATAAGGCTGCTGCTAATGCCACCACAATTCTCCAAGACACGTTCTCAAATATCTCTTAAATCATAGATACAAGGAAAGCATCTTCTGTAGAGAGTTTAGGGAGGTCTGCTTTAATGGCACTAGAGAAAATCTGTCTTTGGACTGAAATGCAAAAGCGCTGGGCTAAATTCTAAAAGGGCAATAAATGTTTACAGTTGCTGCTACTCCAAGTGGTCAATAACAATAAAGTCCACTTTTATGACTCCCCTTTATCAGCCACTGACTGACTGGATAGACAATGCAACTTTACTTCTGGTAGGCAGCACTTTACACTTATTTCAGCTATGGACCTACCTGTGCTTTTTTAACATGGACACCTCATTTTTGTTTTACTAAAGGGAATATGCTGTCTCAATTCTGGTATGGATGTTAATGGGAAACGTCATGCGGACACTAGACCATAAGACATGCATGTGGCCTGGCAACTTCACCAAGAGGATACTTTGTCCTTAGTCTTTCTATTAGGGGGTCTCTGCTGGACTCACTGAATTTTGATCAGTGTATGCCCAACTTTAGTTCTGGGTTCTGTCCAAATTCTTCCACATCTTGAATCAATTACAATACAATCTAGAGGTGTCTTAGACCACTTCCCTCTGATAGTTACTTATACCTCTGGATGTTTGAGCAGCTGTACAAGCTGGCATCTTAACCCATTCTGGTTATCGCTCTTTCCATCAAATAAATCTGTGGAGCAGGATCTGGAGTCCTTCCTAGCTTTAATGTTGACTCAGCCTTGCATATTGTAATATGGGATACATTGAATGAGCTATATGTAAGGTAATTTTTTAGCACACAGTGCTTGCTCCAAACTAGCTATCTCCCATGATGGGGCCTTACCTAAAATACCAGTCAAGTTAACATTTACTCCATGTGTATTCTTGAAACATTTAAAATCCTTTATCATGAGCTATTTACCCTTATCCATATATGCTTCTTTTGTTTTGTTTTTTTCATTCATCCAGCGGCATGTGTACAACTAGCCTACCCATACATGTAGTGAAACTCAACTGATCGATGTATGGCTGGCTTAAGACTCACAATGATAGTAGTGCTCTGCAGTTCTTCTTGGAGTGTATTACTCGGCCATCCCATATGTATTAAAACAAACGAAAAAGGGCGCCAGGTCAATGTGAGTAAAAACAACCAACAATTTATTAAGTATCCCCTCACATAGAAAACTCTTGCGTGCTGTATGCAGAGGGTATGTGGTGTGCTGTACGATCGAAGCAGTCGGCAGGCTGGGTTGGAGGACAGCTGAGTACACACAGGCACGAATCTGCTGAAGTTCAGAGGCCGGCAGCGCTAGCAGACTAGGACCCGCTGCAACAAAGGGCTGGAGACCAGCGGCGTCAACAGGCTCTCACACACCACTGCGGACACCAAGAGACATGTATGACTCTGCTATTGTAGTGATACACAAAGGGGATAAAGAACTCCTTCTGCCTGATTCTTACAGACCCATTTCTTACTCCCTACTGATGTTCAAATCTCAGCTAAGGTGCTATTCCATTAGGTTGAATAAAGCCATACTGGCAATAATACATCCAGATCAGACAGGCTTATGTCTAAGGCTCTCCATTGATGGAACAAAATTTGGCCTGTTCGGCAAGGACTAGTTTAATTTTGATCCATGTGTAGCTGTTCCTGATTGATAGACATCTATTGTTAGATCGACTTCTGTCAAACAGGAATGTTGGAAAACTTTTGTCGATCAGTGGTTGCAGTCAATTGGCTGCAGTCTTTGATCAGTGTGTTCTGACAGTGGAGAGAATACAATGTCTCAGTGAGGGAGATTCCTTCATCCACATTGCTTGTGGCTGAATGAAAAAAATGACCCATCTATGGCCAGCTTATGCTTTCCATTACCGTAAACATCCATATGGTATTTCTTAATATGTAAGCACCCATTGATATTACAGACAACAGAGCCCTTTTTGGCATTGGATGTGTTTAAAGCCTTCCTCATCATTGAGTGGGAGTATATCTGGGTTGTCTTCCCTGATTTCATTGCACTAAATCTCCTAAAATTGCACTAAAATTAAAATGTGGTGCAACACATGGTAAAGATTACCCTTGTCGGTAATAGGTTGTACTAATTTGTTTAAAATGATCTGGATTCAACAACTGTTATATTATTTACTAAATTCCCTCTGCTGGATTTCCAATAAATATTTTTTAAAATGTACTGGTATTTTTAGAGACCTGATATAGTGAAAGACATCCCCCCAGAATCATAATAGAGATATTACAATATCCAAAAGATTCAGACTGTCTTTTGTCACAAAATATGTAGTTTTACTTTCACGCCACACAACCACAACATATAACTGGCTGGGAGCAACTCACTTTTTATACAGCCTCTTACAGTCTACTCTCAACATATTTCACAGGAAAAACCCTTTGCATACTGTAGACACAATTAAATATGTGAAATGCACTCAGGCCTACTTACTTTATATTTGATAGGAAGGGTTCGGAAAGGCTACAAAGGACCTATTGAAAGTATCTGGATACAACAGATATACAGTGGGGACGGAAAGTATTCAGACCCCCTTAAATTTTTCACTCTTTGTTATATTGCAGCCATTTCCTAAAATCATTTAAGTTCATTTTTTTTCCTCATTAATGTACACACAGCACCCCATATTGACAGAAAAACACAGAATTGTTGACATATTTGCAGATTTATTAAAAAAGAAAAACTGAAATATCACATGGTCCTAAATATTCAGACCCTTTGCTCAGTATTTAGTAGAAGCACCCTTTTGATCTAATACAGCCATGAGTCTTTTTGGGAAATATGCAACAAGTTTTTCACACCTGGATTTGGGGATCCTCTACCATTCCTCCTTGCAGATCCTCTCCAGTTCTGTAAGGTTGGATGGTAAACGTTTGTGGACACATTGGGGTGCTGCGTGTACATTAATGAGGAAAAAAATGAACTTAAATAATTTTAGCAAATGGCTGCAATATAACAAAGAGTGAAAAATTTAAGGGGGTCTGAATACTTTCCGTCCCCATTGTATACCTATTTGGTTTGATGAGCTCTGTCTGTACCTCCACATGACAGGTGGCTTCCGAGCCTGAAAAAAGTTGGCATACTTACTATGTCACATCTGTGTTTGGGTGGTTGTGTAAAAACCTTTTAACATGTGCAATCTAATTTTAAATTTGAGTAGTAACAATTTTGTCAACATTTCCAACTTTGACACATGCTGCAGATGCAGAATAACACACTTCTCATACCTATTTCTGTAACACATTTGTCTATTACCCTTGCTCAAGCTGCCAATGTAAAGGGTCTTTTTTCAAACGCATATACATATTTGTTAGTCAAAATTTTGCATAATAATCAGTTTTGTTGTAAGCAAAACTGGGGGGAAGATCTTGGTCCTACCTCAAATGACACATGGGATGATGTCCTTCAATCTGTTCAAATAATATATTTGTTTTCTTCACATAGGCTGGCACAGCCTTTTATCCTTCATAGAGTATATTTTCCATCTAAATTTCTATTTAGAATTGGCTTACACACTAACTTTTGATGCAATATACATACAGTCACATGGAAGTTTGATCCACCTTCTGTAGTGCTGCCCCAGGCTAGGAAGGTACTGAGATGGGTGATTTCAACCTTCAATGGTGTTTTGATACACACCTGGAAGTTGATTCTGTTACATGCATGGAGGCTGATCCTCTTCAATGGTGTTTTTGATACACAACTGGATTTATGCATTTTGGGTTACTTTGACTCATCAGCACTTGATGATTACACATTTTTGGCAATATTAAGATTGGTGTTTGTTGCCTGCAGTATGATGATTTTTAAAATGGGTATCTGCAATCTCCCCTTTCCACTTTAGATGAATGGATGCATGAATTGAATATATTTATTGCTTTTGAGAAACATACCCATTCACTCCATAATACAATGCGCAATGTTGACCTAAAAAGGTCCTACTGGTCTCGTAGTATGAGTAAAAGTACTGACTGGAGCTATACTATGTAATTCATCTGCAAATACACTATATTACCAAAAGTATTGGGACATCTGCCTTTATACGCACATGAACTTTAATGGCATCCCAGTCTTAGTCCATAGGGTTCAATATTGAGTTGGTCCACACTTTGCAACTATGACAGCTTCAACTCTTTTGGGAAGTCTGTCCACAAGGTTTAGGAGTGTGTCTATGGGAATGTTTGACTATTCTTCCAGAAGCCCATTTGTGGGGTCAGACACTGATGTGGGCTTGCAGTCTTTGCTCTAATTTGTCCCAAATGTGTTCTATTGGGTTGAGGTCAGGCCAGTCAAGTTCCTCCACCCCAAACTCTCTCATCCATGCCTTTATGGACCTTGTTTATGTACTGGTGCACAGTCATGTTGGAACAGGAAGGGGCCATCCCCAAACTGTTCCCACAAAGTTGGGAGCATGAAATTGTCCAAAATGTCTTGGTATGCTGATGCCTTAATAGTTCCCTTCACTGGAACTAAGGGGCCAAGCCCAACCTCTGAAAAACAAACCCACACCATAATCCTCCCTCCACCAAATGATTTGGACCGGTGCACAAAGCAAGGTCCATAAAAACATGGATAAGCGAGTTTGGTATGAAGGATCTTGACTGGCCTGCACAAAGTCCTGACCTCAATGCGATAGAACACCTTTGGGATGAATTAGAGAAGAGACTGCGAGCCAGGCCTTCTCGTCCACCTCAGTGCCTGACCTCACAAATTCACTTCTGGAAGAATGGTCAAACATTCCCATAGACACATTGCTAAACCTTGTGGACAGCCTTCCCAGAAGAGTTGAAGTTGTTATAGCTGCAAAGAGTGGGCCAGCTCAATATTGAACACTACGGACTAAGACTGGAATGTCATTAAAGTTCATGTGGGTATAAAGGTAGGTGTCACAATACTTTTGGTAATAGAGTGTATGTGTCTACCATGTTTTATATCTGGTAAAGAGCTGAATTTTCATCTATTTATGATTGTATGAGGGATCCTTCTTAAAATTAAGTCTGATCAAAAAAACTAATTAAGTATGGCCCTCTGCAGAAGGAAATCTTCAGTTGCATGTGTGTTGTGTTTCCTAGACCTATAAGGAAATGTTGTAAAAGATCAGGACAAGCAATCAGCAGCAATTAGTTGTGTATTTGTAATACTGGTGAACCCAAACATTTTTGACATAATCTTAAAATTAATTTATTTTGTACACAGCTCAAGAAAAATCTGTGCTGTGGAATTTATATGAGGAATTTATATGGTAATTTTTTATTGGTTGGTGGAATTAAGACATCAATGTCAAATTTCTTTTCAGGAAAAGCTTGAACATAAAAATTGTGAAAAAAAAAATGATTTTGATAGTCTGATGAAATTAAACAACAGAACACAGACTTACTTTGCCATAGTTAGAGATCTTACACCTGGTTCAGTAGTGATGGTATTATGAATCTTCACTGGCAAGCAATGTGCAAGCAGATGGCATTCATTTGTGTGCACTGGATAGCAATGCAAGTAAAAGGCTGACAATCAGTGATTAACATGAAATATTAATGAGTCATAGTCCCTTTTGATTTCCTACTTCCCTGAGTTATTTAAAGCAGAAATTCCATTAAACGTAAAATATGTATACTGTAGTAAGGTCCTGCAGCAATAATATCAGGATTTAAATTAACAGTAATGCTAATTATCTGCCTGATCATCATCATTCACTGTAACTACTGAGGTAGTAAGTACATACTGTGAAAGGAGAGGATAGATGAGTTAGATGCTATATGTGGTTCTTTCACTAATAATGTTTCAGAGTATTTTGATCATGTTCAAGGATTGCCTTGGCCTGGTTTAACTTCATGCAAATATGGAACTAACAGATGCAACTAAGTGAAAGTGAGTGTCGTAGACTTGCCACCTTTAGCTACCATATACACAGTAGTGGAATCTGTAAAAATGTTGTATAGTAGAAAAATTAACTAAATGACTTAACTGGTTTTATCCAAATATCAGAGCCTCTGCTCACATAGGCTTAGTCTTGGTTTATTATCTAAGGAGCTCCACAGGGATATAGTTATTATTGTGAAAATGTATTCAGATACTTAAAGGCACCACAAAGTGTCTGTTATATCAGGCCATGTTTAAAACAATTCCTTTTCAGTAAATTATACATTATATACAGTATGTTATACTGATGTTTTACTATGCTAATTAAATTATCTTGATACATGACAGACATGTGTTCCAACCTTCTCAAACTAATTACTAAGATGAAGAAAAAGTAAAAAAATGTTTTTTGCTATCCTTCCCGATAATACATAGTTTATTAGCTTGAAAAAAGCAGGGTCCATCAAGTTCAGCCTCTCCAGACTCCTACAGCTTTAGTCCAAATGGCAGAACAAAACCCCCAGGTAAACTGCAGCCCATTTAGCCTGAATGAAAAAAAAATCCTCAAAGGAGGATAAAGTATCCTTTAGTAATTAGTACTCTGGATATTATTCATTGCAAATTGTCCACTCCTTTATTAAATTCTTACTTTTTTTTGTCATTATTAGCTCACGCTATAAATTATTTCACAGTTTAAATGTAAATGTACCTCCTGGGCCAAGAAGATTTTAATAGGTTAGTATGTGGACTTGTCGGCAGTAGCTCGCTGAATCAAGAAAAGTATAAGAATGGCAAGGGGGGCTGCTATACAGAAACCTTTCCGACACTGATGCAAAACATCTTGTTTTTTTTTCAATTTGCAACAGATGTCCCCTAATACTGTCTTTGGGATAAAAAGTTGATTCGCCAAAATTTCATTCCGCCCTCGGATACATTTTAATATGTTAACTAAGTCACAAATAAAAGGTATTAAGAGGTATTTTTTCAGATTGAACATTTACACTAATATTTTACTGTAAATAAGATGTTTTCTCATCTTTATAAATTTAGTTGCCTGAACCCTATTAAAAAAACCTTATGTCGGTTTAACAATGCAGTGCTCCAGACTGGACCTGATATTCTTGATGTGAAGTATGCATTTCAAGTATCTCACAAAGATGAAAGACTCAGTGTACAGAATGCACTAAAGCTGTCACAGTCACCAGTGTTTGAAATTCTGACAATTTAAGAAAACCATAGCTGGCTGCAGAACTGTCTGCACTGTAAAGAGTCATTTTTAATAATATCAAAATGTCAAATGGATTGTTTAGCAGTTATGCATCCATTTTTCTTAGTAAAAAAGTTAGTAAAGGAAGGTTATTTTTTTTATGATGATATATCCAGATCCAAAAACAATCTAGATAGTAAGTATGACATTAAACATTTAAATGACTTATAAATAAATTATGATAATTAAGACACGTTATTAAATACAGAGCAGCCAAAAATATACATGTAAATTAATATGCTGGATGCAAGGCATTTCCGGTTATATTTTAGAATTATGAAAAAAAAAACTGTGAGGGTTTTTTTGAGCACACCATACATTATTCTACTAAACCTTAAAATACCTTTGGTGATTTTATGTACTCCATCATATGTTTTGTAATAGCAGGCAGGTTTCAGAAACCTCACACAGCTAAAGAGCCCTGCCCCTCTGCCCCTCACTCTTCTCCTTGACTTAGGCTGCAGAGTATCAAAATCATAATCACTGTAACTTTTATAACATACACTGTAATAAGGACCCAGTTCATCAGCAGAACAATTCGTGACTAAAGGCTTTATATTTGAGAGTTGAGTCACTTTAATAAAATCTTTGTCCTTCTTTTAAACATAATCCACACCTCTCTATTCTCTTTTGTACCCAAAAGTTGCATATTTTTGTCTAGGGGATATTCTTGAAACAGAGGGCAAAAACTGAGCTGGTTTTATCCCTTGTACTCTGCATATAACTGCATATTAGTCAGCAATATCCAACTATAAAATAATGCAATTCAATTATATGACAAGCCAATAGCATATGGTTACTGTAAACAATATAAGAAATATACAGTAAAACCTTGGTTTGAGAGTAACTTGGTTTGAGAGTGTTTTGCAAGACAAGCAGAATTTTTAAACACATTTTGACTTGATAAGCGATGTCTTGATATACAAGTAGCGTCATGTCACAACTGAATATAAAAGAGAAGAGAGGCGCCTCTAAGTGTAGCAATATGGTTACATTTAATGAAGGTACAACATTTAGAAACTCACATGGTTGATGATTAAAACAGGCATATCTAAGTATGCAGGCATCAGGGGTAAAGCTGTTCACATAGACCATCCTGCGCACCACCATCGAAGTCGTCCCTTTCACGCTGTGCTCCACGAGTGGTTCAAGCCTTGCTTTCAGATCGCTCTACTGCAGTGTAGTCTTCCCGGTCATGATTGCAGACTGACTGTGAGAGCCGGAGGTGCGGGGGATGGTCTATGTGGACAGCTTTACCCCAGGTGCCTGCATACTTAGTTGTGCCTCTTTTAATCATCAACCATGTGAGTTGCTAAATGTTGTACCTTCAATAAATGTAACCATATTGCTACACTTAGAGGCGCATCTTTTCTTTTTTATACTCTGTAGCTCCTGCTGGATTTTGCTTCTGATCCCCTTGTTCAAGTTTCCATTTGTGGATGGACATTTTATGGTTACACAACCTATCACATTGCTATAATCTTTTTATATGAACTATAAACGGAAGGACATATGAATAAATGGTTGTGGAACAAATCATTTGAGTTTCCATTATTTCTTATGGGGAAATTTGCTTTGATATACAAGTGCTTTGGATTACAAGCATGTGTCTAGAATGAATTATGAATTATGCTCGCAATCCAAGGTTTTACTGTATAGTAATGTTAATGTATTATAGAGCATTATATAAATAATTATTATTTTAATTTCATGTTAAAATCACAAAATGGGATAGACTGTATATAATCCCATCAATACAAATAATTTTAAGGTGTAAATGTTAAATTATTTTCTATATATTTTTTTTTTAATGGTGTTCTTTAAAACATGAGCTGACAAGAAACATCTGTTGATTAATCAACTTGAAGAACTGTAATGCCAAAGGTTGCATTATGAACACATCTTCAATAGTCTCTATTTAATTTACCAGCAGTTTTGTAGTAATAAATCCTTTTATCAGTCTTTTATGCTTAAAGAGTACTTCTGTGGCTGGGCTACTATCCAATAATATTCCCTTAAGCACTGTGCCTTCACAGAAAAATGGAACATCTGATAAACCTGGAAATACATTAATCATTTGATTGGCAAATTATGCAGACAGATATTACTTATACACCACTAATGATAATAAACTATGACATAACTGAACCTTGAGTTTTAAAAGACATTTTATATATGGACACCAGGGAGCAAAAATGTGTGTTTTTTTCTCAATAAAGTATTTATTGACATTTCACAAGATAGCAAACATTCATATGAAGCATATATAACAAACAAGCAAAACAAAGTTATAACAAATTGGAACATCATTTCCAGTATCAAGAACCAATGATAAGCATTGTCATAATTGCAAAGCATTTGAGAAGTAATAAAAAGTTTAAATAAAGAAAAATTTAAGTTGAAAATAAAATAAGGGAAATAAACCAATAAGTACACAAATTAGAATTATGAAAATAGATAGCTCCTCTACATAAGGTTGTGTTTATATATGCATACAGTATATATACAAAATGGCAAATCCTTGATAAAGGTGAACTGTGCCATGCTGAATCATTGGACATGCAATAAATTGCTCAATTTATCTTTAGCCTTGTGTCAAAACCTGATTAGGGATGATCCTTGGTGGTTTGGGTGTTTGGATGAATGCCTAAACATCTTCCTGGTCAGTATTACTTCTATTATACATGACAGCTTCCTGTTATAGATGGTTGTTAAGAATGCCAGCATGTGCAGGCACCACCAAGTCCTTAACAACCGGTGATGTCACTGGCCCTTTTCACTAACATGTCTTTGACCATACTTAGACATAACCACATATGATCAATGACATTACCCCAAGAGACCCCACCCCTTTGTATAGATCAACTGCTTAGGAATGGATGACAGGCATTTGTTTCTTCTTTCTGTGGGTTGACTGGTGTTGAGCAGCATGATTGACATGGATCTACATCACTGGACACATAACTAATGATGAATATTTATTGTGGAGCTTTTTTTTAAATTAAAGGACATGTCAAAAACTGTCCCTTTTTTACACTTTAGGGATGATTTACTAAACCTGATACACACAGAATTGGTGCTGCTGTGCATAGTAACCAATCAGCTTCTTACGTCAGCTTGTTCAGTTAAGCTTTGATAATAAAACCCAGAAGCTGATTGGTTACTTTGAACAGCTACACAAAAGTCTGTGTGCACCAGTTTTAGTAAACCTCCCCCTTTCTATTTGTGAATGAGTAGGGGTACTATGTAACCCTTACTCAGTCACATGGAGGGGGACAATATCTAGGTGCCCCATTATCATTAAAAGGGGCTTGCAAATTCCTATAAGCTTTATGCTTGAAGATCCCTCACAACTACTAGGCTAGGGTTGTAGAAAATAGGCCCTTGTTTTCATCAACATCACAGTACTCCCTTGCATGTTGACTGCCTGTGGTCTAATATGGTTCAGGAGGGAGGTGCACACTTGTCTATCCCTTTTCTGCCTTGCCAGACTGCATGCTCAGATAAGGGTCTGGTATGGATATTGGATAAAACCTTAAATTTGGAGTGGACCTCACATCATTTTTTTTTCTGCTTCATGCCCCCCTAAATTTCATATCTGACCATCATCTAGGATAAGGGTCTCCTATAGATGAATGGAAACCCTGGCTGTTTTTATTACACACAGAACGAAGCAGCCAGAGCTGTCAATTTAACTGCTTGCTGCCCGTCCACCATCAAATGACGACGGAGCGGTGCAGCTCTTGTTCTGGGACGCCATCATATGACGGCGTCCCAGAACGGCCACTCTCGCACGCCCGCGGGGGCACGCAGAGTGGCGATCGCGGTGGCGCCGTGTTGCTAGGACACGGTGCGACCCCGATCTGTGTAAAGAGCCACATCTGTGGCTCTTTAACCATGTGATCGGATGTGTCCAATGACAGCCGGTCACATGTAAACACGGAGATGCCACTGACAGAGTGTGTGGCGAGGAGAGCCGATCAGCGGCATCTCCTCACAGGGGGGACATGTAGGAATGTAATCAGGGCACTGATCATCAGTGCCCTGATTACAATAGTGAAATACAGTGTCACAATACAGTGCCCACCATTGCTCACCAATGCCAGCATACAGTGCCCATCAGTGGCAGCAATCAGTACCCACCACTGCCCACAAGTGCCACCAATCATTGCCCATTAGCCATGCAAGTCAGTGCTGGCAATCAGTGCCGCCTATCAGTGCTGCCCATCAATGCCCATCACTGCTGTCCATCAATGCCCATCATTGTCGCCCATCAGTGCCACCCATCAATGCCCATCAGTGCCCATATGTACCACCTATCCGTGTCGTCTATCTGTGCCCACCAGTGCCGCCTATCAGTGCCCACCACTGCCGCCTATCTGTGCCCACCAGTGCTGCCTATTAGTGCCCATCAGTTCCACCTAACAGTGCACATCAGTGCCACCTATCAGTGCCCATAAGTGCATAAATGCGGCATATTAGTGCCTCCTCATCAGTGCCACCTCATCAGTGCCCATAAGTGCCGCCTCATCAGTGCCCATAAATGCCACCTCATCAATGCTCACCAGTTCAGCCTATCAGTGCCCATCGGTGCCGCCTCATCAGCGCACATCAGTGAAGGTGAAAAATTACTTAGTTACAAAATTTACTGACAGAAAAAAAGTAAAAAACATTTTTTTTTCAAAATTTTTGGTCTTTTTTTTGTAAAAAATAAAAAACCCAACAGTGATTAACCAGTTACCAACCTGCCCATAGCCGAATGACGGCTGCAGGGCAGTTGGATAACTTTGGGAGGGCGTACAGTGACGTCCTCTCAGAATCCTGCTTCTGCATGCCCCTTGGGGTGCGCACCGGAGAACATCCGTGACCGCCGGGTCCAGAGGACCCGGCGTATCACGGATCACGGTAAATGGCTGCTCATCGCGGCTGTTTACCATGTGATCGCTCCATCAAATGACGGAGCGATCACATATAAACAAACCGGCATCATGTCGCTGGTTCCTCTCTCCCCTCTGTGTATCGATCGGTACAGTGTGAGCAGAGAGAGGGTGAGATCGGATGGCAGCAGCACTGTGGGCTGGATCTGTAGTGCCCACAGCGCTGCTCTGTGACAATTGCAGTCACGTCCAGCCATCCATCCATCCATGCTCAGCCATACTCTGCAATACTCTGCAATACCCTGCAATACTCTGCAATGCTCTGCAATACCCTGCAATACTCTGCAATACTCTGCAATGCTCTGCAATACTCTGCAATACCCTGCAATAATCTGCAATAACCTGCAATACCCCGCAATACTCTGCAATACCCTGCAATACTCTGCAATACCCCGCAATACCCTGCAATACTCTGCAATACTCTGCAATACCCTGCAATACCCTGCAATACCCCAAAATACCCCTCAATACCCCGCAATACTCTGCAATACCCTGTAATACTCTGCAATACCCTGCAATACCCCGCAATACCCTGCAATACCCTGCAATACCCCGCAATACCCTGCAATACCCCGCAATAATCTGCAATACCCTGCAATACTCTGCAATACCCAGCCATACTCTGCAATACCCAGCTATACTCTGCAATACCCAGCCATACTCTGCAATACCCAGTTATACTCTGCAATACTCGGTGATACCCAGCCATAGTCTGCCATACCCAGCAATACTCAGCCATACTCTGCAATACCCAGCCATACTCTGCAATACTCAGTGATACCCAGCCATAGTCTGCCATACCCAGCCATACTCAGCCATACCCAGCCATGCTCAGCCATACTTGGCCATGCTCAGCCATACTCGGCTGTACTCAGCCTCTGTATGTGGCGAGGCTGTGGAAGTCTCACACATGTGGTATCTATTTTGGGGTGTCATTTTTGGTATGTGTACATGCTATGTGTTAGAAATATTGTATAAATGAACAACTTTGTGTTAAAAAAATGAGTTTTAACCACTTCCCGCCCGCTGGCCGTCATATGACGTCCTTGACTTTGTGCGGGGATATCTGAATGATGCCTGCAGCTACAGGCATCATTCAGATATCAGCTTTTCAGCCAGTGATTCCCTACACCATATGAATGATCATAGAGGCTGTTCCACTGCTTGATCATTCTTACGGGAGGCGAGAGGGGACGACCCCCTCAGGTGCTTCTACAGACTCACCTCTAAGATCGAAGATAGGATCTTTTTTTTTTTATTTCAGGCTTCCCAGCCTAGAGGTGAGATGTGGGGTCTTACTGACCCCATATCTCACTGTAAAGAAGAGCTGTCATGCCATATTCCTATTACAAGGGATGTTTACATTCCTTGTAATAGGAATAAAAGTGATCAAAAAAATTATTTTTTTGGAAAAAAGCATCAAACTAAAATAAATAAAGTAAAATGAGCAATAAAAAAAAAAAAATTCCCTGTGTCCCCGTGTGCTCGCATGCAGAGGCGAACGTATACGTAAGTCCCGCCCACATATGAAAATGGTGTTCAAACCACACATGTGAGGTATCGCTGCGATCGGTAGAGCGACAGCAATCATTTTGGCCCTAGACCTCCTCTGTAACTCAAAACCTGTAACCAGTAAAAAATTTTAAAGTGTCGCCTATGGGGATTTTTAAGTAGCTGGCCCCATTCCACGAGCGTGTGCAATTTTGAAGGGTGACATGTTAGGTATCTATTTACTCAGCATAACTTCATCTTTCACATTATGCAAAACCATTGGGCTAACTTTTTTTTTTTTTAAAACACAAAAAAAAATTGCTGCGTAAATACCATGTAATATAAAAAGTTGCAATGACCGTCATTGTATTCTCTAGGGTCTTTGCTAAAAAAACATATATAATGTTTTGGGGTTCTATGTAATTTTCTAGCAAATAAATGATGATTTTTACATGTAGGAGAGAAATGTCAGTATTAGCCTGGGTGCTCCAGAACGCCTGAAGGTGCTCCGTGCATGTTGGGCCTCTGTATGTGGCCACGCTGTGTAAAAGTCTCACACATTTGGTATCGCTATACTCGGGAATAAAAGCAGAATGTGTTTTGGGGTGTAATTTGTGGTATGCATGTGCTGTGTGAGAAATAACTTGCTAATATGACAAATTTGTGAAAAAAAAAGACAAAAAAATCTTGATTTGCAAAGAATTGTGGGAAAAAATGACAACTTCAAAAAACTCATCATGCATCTTTCTAAATACCTTGGAATGTCTTCTTTCCAAAAAGGGGTCATTTGGGGGGTATTTGTACTTTTCTGGCATGGTAGGGTCTCAAGAAATTAGATAGGCCGTCAGTACTTCAGGTGTGATCAATTTTCAGATATTGGCACCATAGCTTTTGGAATCTATAACTTTCACAAAGACCAAATAATATACAACGATTTGGGTTATTTTTACCAAAGATATGTAGTGGTATAAATTTTGGCCAAAATATATGAAGAAAAATTACTAATTTGCAAAATTTTATAACAGAAACAAAGAAAAATGCATTTTTTTACAGAATTTTATGTCTTTTTTCTTTTATAGCGCAAAAAGTAAAGAGCCCAGTGGTGAATAAATACCACGAAAAGAAAGCTCTATTTGTGTGAAAAAAAGACAAAAATTTCATATAGGCGCAGTGTTGCATGACTGAGTAATTGTCATTCAAAATGTGAGAGCACTGAAAGCTGAAAATTGGTCTGGTTATTAAGGGGGTTTAAGTGCCCAGTAGTCAAGTGGTTAAATACCACCAAAAGAGAGCTCTATTTGTGTGAAGAAAATGATAAAAAATTTGTTTGGGTACAATGTGGCACGATCGCGCAATTGTCATTCAAAGTGCGACAGTGCTGAAAGCTGAAAAATGGCTTGGGCAGAAAGGGGGTGTTAGTGCCTGGTCGGCAAGTGGTTAAACACATTATTTTTTTCTTTGTAAATGTCAGTTTTGCTGTAGTGGGTTGTATACATCAAACAAATGAACCACTTCACAAGCAGTGTCAGCAATCCCCTACCAGCATGTTATTTAATGGAATTTTGCTTGTTTAATGTTTCACTTTAAGCTTTACTAAACTTACTGCACCCAGTTAAACAGATTTTTTTTTCTTGCTTTGTCCCCCAGGGCAGTGAGCACGCCCCATGCCATTTTCTTGACAATCCCACGCCTATTAGCCCTGAAAATGGGCAAAACTGTTTTTTTTTTTAACATTCAGCTCTCATTGACTTTAATGCTGATCACACATTATTCAGGCCTTTTTCTAATATTTGATGATTCAGTCTGGATTAAAGTATTAATCCAAGTGTGCACTTCCAGTGTGTGCCTCTACATGCAAAATAATAGCAGTGTAATGAACATCATGCAGGTTTGCAGAAATATTTGAGTCTTCTGCAGAAAGATTGAGGCTTAAAGAACTACAAGGCATTTCTTCATTTATGGAAAAATGTTGTGGGAATTTGAATAAGATTCAAATGTATCCACTGTTGAGGCTGGGTTCACACTTATACGACAAATGTTTCGACATTGGGAGCTCATGTTGCATGACGTGTGAAAACCAATGTTTCCCTATGAGAGCCGTCTTATCTGGTCCGACACAAGTTGGTCCGACTTTGAAAATGCTCCCTGCACTATTTTGGTCTGACTTTGGTCCTACTTCAGCCCATTGAATATCACTGAAGTCGGATCAAAGTCGGATCGCCTTCTTAACTGATCCAACTTCGGCATGTGACTTGTGCTCTGATGATCTTGAAGGGGAACCCCACGCAAAAATTGGAAAAAAAAACGGCATGGGTGTCCCCCCCAAAATCTATACCAGACCCTTCTCTGAGCACACAGCCCGGCAGGCCAAGAAACTCCAAATTTAAAAAAAACGGCATAGGTTCCCCCTCCAAGACCATACGAAGCCCTTTGGCCTGGATTTTAAGGGGAACCCCCACACCTAAAGAAACGGTGTTGGGTCCCCCCAAAATCCATACCAGACCCTTATCCGTGCACGCAGCCCGGAAGGTCAGGAAAAGGGAGGGGACGAGCGAGCGCCCCTCCCCCCTAAACCATGCCAGGCCACATGCTCTCAACATGGGGTGGTGGGTACTTTGGACCATGGGGGCTGCTCCCCCCACCCCAAAGCACCTTGTTGATAAGGACAAGGGCCTCTTCCCAACAACCCTTGCTGGTGGTTGTCAGGGTTTGTGGGCAGGGGCATATCGAAATCTGGAAGCTCCCTTTAACAAGGGCGCCCCCAGATCCCGGCCCCCCACCCTATGTGAATGAGTATGGGGTACATCGTACCCCTACCCATTCACCTAAAAAAAAGTGTCATAAAAAAAACACAATACACAGGTTTTTAAAATATTTTATTAGGACAGCTCTGGCGTCTTTTTTGACTTCTTCCCTCTCCTGCTCTTCTCCCTCTTCTGGTCAATGTCTTATCCCTCTGCCGACTCTCCTCCCTCTCCGATTCTTCAACTCTTTGCGCTGTCTTCTCCCTCTTCTGTCGGGTCTCCTCTCTCCTCTGTCTTCACGCCTTTTTTTGCTGGGTCTTCTCACTCCTTTGCCAGGTCTTCTCGCTCTTTTGCCGGGTCTTCTCACTCTGTTCTTCTTCCGATGTTGACTCAACGCAATCTCTCGGTGTAATGCTGGGTCCGCCGTGTGCAATGACCTATAATTGGAATGGGTCGGGGCCACTCGCTGATGTCATCCGGAGGCCCCATCCCCTTGTGACATCATCACCCAGGGCATTATGGCCTGTGGTGTGGCCTCCGGATGACATCACCCGTGACCCCATGCCAATATAAGTAGTGGCACACCATGCACCCAGCATTACAGCGGGAGAGAGTCAACATCGGAAGAAAAACAGAGGGAGGAGAAAGCGGAGAAGACCCGGAAAAAGAGTGAGAAGACAGCGGAGAGAGGAGACCCGGCCAGAAGAGGGAGAAGACAGCGGAGAAGACCCAGCAGAGGCAGAAGATGTCGTCAGAAGAGGGAGAAGAGCCAGAGAGGGGAGAATAAGTCAGAAGAGATGCCGGAGCTGCTTTAACAAAATACTTTAAAAACCTGTGTACTGTGTTTTATTTTTGACACTTTTTTAGGTGAATGGGTAGGGGTACAATGTACCCCATACTCATTTACATAGGGTGGGGGGCCGGGATCTGGGGGCCCCCTTGTTAAAGAAGGCTTCCTGATTCTGATAAGCCCCCCGCCCACAAACCCTGACAACCACCGGCAAGGGTTGTCAGGAAGACTCCCTTGTTCTCATCAACATGGGGACAAGGTGCTTTGGGGGTGGGAGCGCAGGGCCCCCATGCTCCAAAGCACCCACCTCCCCATGTTGAGAGCATGTGACCTGGTATGGTCCAGGAAGGGGGGGCACTCACTCGTCCCCTCCCTTTTTCTGACCTGCCGGGCTGCGTGCTCGGATAAGGGTCTGGTACGGATTTTGGGGGCCCCATGCCATTTTTTCGGTGTGGGGGTTCCCCTTAAAATCCATACCAGACCAAAGGGCTTGGTATGGTCTTGAAGGGGGAACCTATGCCGTTTTTTAAATTTGGCGTGGAGTTCCCTCTAAAGATTCATACCAGACACAGTGCCTGGTATTGTCGGGGATCAAAGTCGGATCCCTGTTCATTGAAGTTGGACTGATGTCGGACTTCAAGTCGCAAGGCAAAGTCTGATCCACAGTCGTATGACTGTCATGTCATTTAGACCCTCGATTCCTCCATAAAGAGTACCCGTCACTACCTATTACTGTCACAAGGGATGTTTACATTCTTTGTGACAGCAATAAAAGTGATCAAAAATTATTTTTTTTTAAAAACACATGTAAAAAAATAAAAATAAGTGAAATAAAAAAAATAAAAAATGTAAAGCGCCCCTGTCCCAGTGAGCTCACTCAGCAAAGAAAACACATACGGGAGTCGAGCCCGCATATGTAAACGGTGTTCAAATTACACATGTGAGGTATCACCACGATCGTCAGAGCAAGAGCAATAATTCTAGCACTAGACCTCCTCTGTAACTCTAACCTGGTAACTGTTATTTTTTTTTAAATGTCGCCTATGGAGATTTTCAGATACAGTAGTTTGTTGCCATTCCACATGTGTGCGCAATTTTAAAGCGTGACATGTTTGGTATCCATTTACTCGGCGTAACATCATCTTTCATATTATATAAAAAAAATTGAGCTAACTTTACTGTTTCGTTTTTTTTAAATTCATGAAAGTGTCTTTTTCTCCAAAAAGTTGTGTTTAAAAGACCGCTGCACAAATACCGTGTGACATAAAATATTGCAACAATCGGCATTTTATTCTCTAGATTCTCTGCTAAAAAAATATACATAATGTTTGGGGGTTCGAAGTAATTTTCTAGCAAAAAATACAGATTTAACTTGTAAACACCAAATGTCAGAAATAGGCTTATGCCCCGTACACACGGTCAGACTTTGTTCGGACATTCCGACAACAAAATCCTAGGATTTTTTCCGACGGATGTTGGCTCAAACTTGTTTTGCGTACACACGGCCGCACAAGGTTGTCGGAATTTCCGATCGCCAAGAACGCGGTGACGTCAAGCACGTACGACAAGGTTAGAAAAGGCCAGTTCAGATCCAAGCGCGGCACCCTTTGGGCTCCTTTTGCTAATCTCGTGTTAGTAAAAGTTTGGTGAGAGACGATTCGTGCTTTTTCAGACTCGTGGCTTTCAGATCGTTTTCTGCCGTTCAGTTTGTGCTTGTGGGTTTGTATCTGCTCTTCAGTGCGTGCAAGCAAGTTCCGCGTGACTCTAATTAGTCATTGTATTCTTGTTCGTTCGTTACTGTTTTTCAGGTCGCTCTTCACAGGCCTTGCTGTTCTTCAGTGCGTTCTGTTACATCGTTCTGAGCAGCCGACCGTTTTCTAGCCATGTTGCGTATGCGTACTCCTCGTAGAGTTCGTGCTGTGCGGGGGCTTGGTGTTGGGGTCCTGACCTTGACACAAGTCCAGTCCATGAACAGGGTGGGGAGGAGTTCATGGACCAAGAATTGGTTGCTTCAGCGTGACCAGTTCTCTCATATGCCTTTGCTCCGTGAGATCCGTGAGAATAATCCTGATGATTTCAGGAACTTTCTCAGGATGACGGACCCCGTATTTCACCGTTTGTTGGCTTCGCTGACCCCTTATATTAGCAGGCAGGATACCTGCATGAGGCAAGCCATCACTCCGGAGCAGAGGCTCGTCGCTACCCTGCGGTACTTGGCGACAGGGAGAAGTCTGCAGGACTTGAAGTTCTCGACAGGCATCTCCCCCCAGGCTCTGGGTATCATCATCCCAGAGACCTGTTCTGCCATCATACAGGTCCTGCAGAAGGAGTATATGTAGGTAAGATTTTTATCCTTTAATATCACATTTTTTTGTATTTAATGTTTGATAATATATTGTATTTCTTTCCTCATTCCCTAATGACCATGATTGGAATATGCTGTGAATGTCCCCTTTGTTCTCATGCATGCAGGATTTTTATGTAATTATTTTTTAAGGTCCTTCATACAGATTGGCCTTCAATAACCTCCCCAGCATGTTCTCTCCTGGCCCTATATTCACCTCATGTAGTCACTTAACAATGTATTTTATCAGCTCCATAGTAGTGCTTTACCCCAAACACCCCCTAAAATGTTTAGAAATGTGATTTTAGCTTTAAATTCTGGCAGAGTGGCAGAGGCTTATTTTTTGTGGTGTCCCCAAATCATTTTTAGTAACCCTCCCTCCCCCCAACTGCTAAGTCAGCTGATCCCAATTCTCTATCTATCCTCAATCATCTATCTGCTGACTTTGCCAAATCCATACACACTATACCCATCTGTTTTGTGCTCTGATGTATAGATGAATTCCCCAAAGCATGTAGTGCAAGGGCCTGCCTGTATACCTTCCAATGGTACTGTTTAAAGTTTTTGTATCCTATTATTATCTTGATAGGTAATAGCAGAATGTCCAAATGTCCTCAAATGTGTACAATGTGTATTTATATCTTTGTATTATGACACTTCTTACCTGTCCAGTGGGCTGCCAATAGTGTAACTAAGGAGGGGCTGTTCCAAGTAATACCCTGTATTTAGGCATTCATCTCTCAATGAAGTGAAGAGGGTTACCTGTCCAAGATTTCCACATACCCCATAATGTTAGAAATGGCCCATGAGAGGGGGGGGGGGGGATATGATAGGTGTACCTTATACTTTGGCGTTGTTAAATTCCCCTTAATTAATGCTATCTGGAGGTTGCCCCATAATGTTTGTGCCTAATCTGCTTGCCATGTTTCTGAGCCAAAATAGTAATTAATTTTTTTTTTCATCAACAGTTTCCTTCCACGCCACAGGAATGGCAGACTTTGGCCTCCCACTTTGCCCAGCGGTGGGACTTTCCTAACTGCGGAGGGGCAATTGATGGGAAACATGTCCATATCGTCCCACCACCCAACTCGGGGTCGTACTATTTCAACTATAAGGGGTTCAATAGTATTGTGATGTTGGTGGTGGTGTCGGCTAATTACGACTTCTTGTATGTGGACGTGGGGAAGAATGGCCGGATGTCCGATGGTGGAGTCATCGCTCAGACGGAGTTCTACAGGCATCTCCAGAATGGCAGCTTGGACTTGCCAGCTCCAGAGGACAATGTGGAATGGACTCCCATTCTTGTTCGTTGCTGATGAAGCGTTTGCGCTGGGCGTTTGCGCTGGGGGACCACCTGATGCGGCCATTCCCGATGAATGGCCGCATCAGGTAATTAAAAACCCCGGAACAGAGGGTTTTTAATTACCGGCTGGCCAGAGCCCGAAGAGTGGTGGAGAACACATTTGGAATCCTGGCCAGCCGGTTCCACCTATTTCTGACACCTATCCGTATGGCAGAGTATAAACTGAACCATATTATACTGGCGTGCTGTATTCTCCATAACTTTTTAAGGAAACATTCGGCCAACTATGCTGGCTCAGTTGGGCCTGAGGCCGGAGTGATACCTGAAACACTGACGGCGCTTGAAAGCGGCCGTCCTGGCTTGCCCTCCCTCAGTGCCCGTGATGTCCGGTTACGATACCTGGAGCTCTTTGCGGGTAGGGGGGCTATCAATATGCCTTCAAATTTGTGAAGCCTTTTTCCAATAAAAAAGCAAAAAAAATGAAAATCTTTGTGGACATTTACTGCTTGTGTTTGTTTTAGCTGACCCTGACAGAAATGTGGGGAGTCCTGAAAATGGCGTGATTGTGTAACCTTATACAAAGCACTGTTGTCTGTTATTTACTAAAGGCGTATACACTTTTTATACTACAAGTGCTCTTGAAACTGCAAAGAAAATGCTCTTGTAGTGCAAAGAGGATTTGCCCTTAGGAAATAACCCCCATTTTCGCTGAAAACAGCAATTACATCACCCCAAAAGTGTTGTAGTGTTGAGACAATAATCCACACATTCTTGATTAACAAACTTTTTTATACCTGCACAATGACATGTGCATTTACCAAAGGTTTTTAAAACAAACCAACATGTTTGTTGTATAACAATTTTTGGGGTGGCATTATCAAAAATATAAATGTCCATTTAAGATAAAACAGGCCTGTGTAAAACCAACAAGAAAGACAAAAAACTTGAACTTACAAAGTTCACATATGGTAAAACCTGAAGGCAATATCAGACATGAGTATTTAGGAACTGTGTTTGATATTGCATTCAGATGGGGTCAAATCACCCCAGGAAAAGCCAAATTTGGAAGATGCACACCAATTTACGAATGTCAACATGTGCTAGCTGCCATCACGGGGGATCAAGGGACGTGTTTTGGGGGAGCAAGCCCTTCCTCACCGCTACTTTATAATTGAGGAAGGGGTTGCACCCCCAAAACGCGTCCATTGATCTCCCATGATGGCAGATAGCACATGTTGGCACACTGTGTGCATCCTCCAAATTCGGCTTTTCAAAACATTGCTAAAATATTTAAAACATTGGACCACACTAAAAAAAATGATTTTGTGGGGTTTTAAATTCGCCCCAAAACATCAATTATGTTATTATTTTTTTGAATAACATCATTTATTTTTTTCTGGAGGTTTTGCAATTCTACATTACACCCCATTATCTCCCCCATCAGGATCTGGGCACTTTCAGATGTGAAAGGATCTTGATCCCTAACATCACGATCACCTAAAAAGAGAGAAACCAAACAAAAACAGGTGTCAAAAATCTGCCACCATCCATCTCTTACCTGAGTCTGTGGTCGCAGACACTCACCTGTTGTGGTGCCAATCTCCACCACATCTTCTTCCTCCTCCTGCTCTGCTTGGGTTGGGGGTATTTCACCTTCTTCCATAGGTGGGGGGTCTGTGGTCTCCTCAGATGAGGGGTGTCCTCCGAGTCTTTGCTCCTCTATGTAAAACAAAAATGGTATAATTAGCACACAGATATTTGATGGCAGAACTAGAAATAGGAAACATTGCTTGGAAGTGGGGTACAATTGTCTATTTTAGCAGAGTTCCAAGATGTCGCTTTTTTATTGGCCTTTGTCAACCTGCAATACTTTACCTGTTTAGTACAAGCTTTACAGATGGAGACCCCCCTATAGTATACACTGGAGCACCTGTGTACCCCCCCTAATAAAAATGGTGTTCTTGTGTCCCACACTAGTGCTCCAGTGTCCAGATGTGAAGGAGAGTGTCCTCTCCTTACACAGAATCTAATTTTCATTTCATTCTAGTAACAAACCCATCTAAACCATCAAATATTTTGCATCCAAGTAGGCCCAAAAAAATGTCTGAAAATGCATATGGCCTAAACAATGGTGTTTTAGAGGGGTCCAAAAAAATGTTTGATACGAACGAATAATGGGCCCATGAACATTAAAATTGCCATTTTAAACTGTACAACAATTAAGAAAAGCATATGGAGCAGCACGAACGTAAGAAAGACAAAAAGAATAGGAACACAGCACAACTACTTACTTTTTTGCAGCACTCTCCGGATCTTTCTGTACTGCTCGGGCTCTCTTAATTTCAGGTCCTACCACCGCTTCCTGAGCTGATCTTTCGATCATCGTACCCCGAAATTCCTGTGAAGACTTTTGACCACTTTCGCCATGATCTTGGCCTTTCTGATATTGGGGTTGGGGTCAGGCCCATACTTTCTGTCATAGTCGGCCTTCTTCAGGATGTCGACCATCTCCAACACCTCCCCAAAGGACATATTTGTGGCCTTAAATCGTCTCCTTCTGGATCGGGACGTGTCCGGATCCGGGCTTTCCTCCTCCTCCTCCTCATTCCTGTAATTAGCACGCACCTGCTGTGACTCCGCCATGTGCTCTTCCCCCACTGCGCCGAACGAAAAGGGGAGGGGAATAGAATAGAAAGAACGTCAGGGGCGGGCGGAGTTACATGCATGCGCAGTGTATCTAAAGCGTAACACACGTGCGTATTACGTACGATCTGTGAGCGGAGGAAGGAGCATTGGACGCGCCGATCGTAAGAACGAAGGTAAGAGACAAACTTGTGCCTATACTGCTTCTACATTGAGGCCTATATTGTAACAAGATTAGGAGAGTTTTGTCTGACATTAGGCTTTGTCTTGTGTTGTGTCTTGCAGTGAACATGGATATGCTATTGAAAGACAATGACTTCATGTCACTATTCATTGATATGTTAAGGGAGCTGCCATGTCTGTGGGAGATCAACCACCCACATTATAGGAACCAAACAAAGAGGAAGGCAGCGCTGGAACAATTGTGTAAAATTGTGAAGCAGGTGATCTCTACAGCAGACATCACATTTTTGAAGATCTTAAATGGTGGCCTGAGGAGCACTTATGTAAGGGAGCGCCAGAAAGTCCAGGATTCACAGAGATCCGGAGCAGCAGATGACATCTATGTCCCCAGGATGTGGTACTATGACAGGCTGCATTTTCTGGCAGGCCAGACTGAACCCAGGTCATCACTCTCCAGTCTTCCTTCCACGCTTCCTTCCCCCCCAGCTGAGGCTTCTGACGCCCAACCTGGGCCTTCCAGGCAACAACATGTGGAGGAGCCCAGATTGAACCAGGTATAACATTCCTCGAAATATTTCTGCTTGTCCAATCAATGATGTTAACTAGATGTTAGTTGGGAGTACTAATTTAGGATTGTGATTGATGATGCAAAAACTAAAACCATGTCCCTTTTTCATACACAGGGAAGTCTCAGCCAGGAGGTGGCCGGGCCGAGCCGCCTGCCTGATATGCCGGTCCCTCCCCAACACCTGGAAAGAGAAAGTGGCAGGAGGAGGAGTACCCTAGAGGAGGCTACCAGAGGACTCTTTTGGAGGGCTACAGAGGCCCTGGAAGCACCACACACCGTGGAGGAGGACATTGCTGCCCTCATTGCCTCAAAAATGCAGAGGATGGAGGAGGGACAACAACTCATGTGTGAGTCGCTCATATTGGAGGCTCTTAACAAAGGTATGAGGGGCCAAATTACATCTCAGACACACCTTTGCAAACTCACAGATGGTCCTCCTCCTCCTCCTGCAGGTCCTCCTCCTCCTCCTCCTTCTCCTCCAGGTCCTACTCCTCCTCCTGCCACATCTCCAACAGCACAGCCACAGCCCGGAAGGAAGCGTGGAAGGAAGACCAGAAAGTGAGGACCCTGGGTTCAGTCTGGTCAGCCAAAAGATGCAGCCTCTTGTGGTACCACAGCCTGGGGACACAGATGTCATCTGCTGCTTTCCGGATCTCTGCGAATTCTGGACCAGACTGCCCTCCCTTACATATGGACTCCTCAGGCCACCAATTTTGATGTTCAAGAATTGATGTCTGCCCTGGGGGTCCCAGGCTTCGCTAATTTCTCCTGTTGATCCAGTGTTGCCTCCCTCTTTGTTTGGTTCTGAGCCCTTAATAAAGGATTTTTGGTTTGAATTATACTTGCCTATGTGTGTTTTACTTCAAAAAGGACAGTTGGTTTGTGAGGATTCAGGTACATTTCAAATATACAATGTGAAATGAGCAAGGGACACCAACACCAAACAATCTCCTTGAGATTAAATAATAAAAGATATCAATGGTGTTGTGGTAACTTGACACACAAAACACACACAAAAATAGTCTGGAGTAAAAATAAAAATAACATTGTACAAAGATCAGCCTTGGAAAAAATACAAACATAAAATCTAAAACAAAAATGGCTTAAAATACCAAAAAAATAAAAAAAAAACATTCTGTCAGACGTGACAAATAACAATATATTCAGGGAATCCCAATAAAAAAACCAAAAAAAAAAAGTTTGTGAGAAGTGTGTGTGAATATGAGCAGCAAAACTACTTAATTCTTCTCACATTATAAAGAAGAAGAGAGTGCGCTGTATTAAACCATTTTTGACATTGCAGCGTGACGAAAGTGCTGTATCCATTGCGAACGCTAAGTTTACCAGAACGAGCTGTTCCGTGTTGGAATTTCTTCTGAGCATGCGTGGCACTTTGTGCGTCGAAACAGGCCACACACGGTCGGAATTGACGCGATCGGATTTTGTTGTCGGAAAATTTTATCTCCTGCTCTCAAACTTTGTGTGTCGGAAAATCCGATGGAAAATGTCCGATGGAGCCCACACACGGTCGGAATTTCCGACAACACGCTCCGATCGGACATTTTCCATTGGAAAATCCGACCGTGTGTACGGGGCATTAGCCATGAAAGGGATAATTTTATTTTTATTTTTTTAATCTTAAACTTCCCTTTTAAGGGTCTTGTGGATATGTAGGGAAGGTCTAAGCCTCTCATTCCATTACCTGTTTTGAAAAAAATGAATCAAGGAAATGCATTAAAATTACCCTGTATAATATTATTAATTTATTAATTCATAAGTCCATACAAACATGTAACATTCAAAAAATATGGTAATAAAGCAATTTGAATCAATGTTCAAAACTCCCAGATGAAGTGTATTTAATTTGTAAAACCATCTTGTTTCATTTTTAGAAACAAAAGGTTTGAAATTACAACTGTAGAATGCAGTCTTCAATAATTAAAATAATAACAATAACAATAATGATAATAATAATAATAATAATAATAATATACATTCTAAAGTTGTCATTGCAAACTGTTTTTTTTTCTTTTTCGCCATGAACAATTATATTGATATTTTACATTGATTTCATCATATTTTGGCAAATATAATACTTATATTATTTCTAGCCAATAGCTACTGTAGCAGCCTATTAATGTTTCTATAGATTTTTTCTGTATTATTGTATCTGTTAAATTTTTTTTTTTTTACATTTTTTTGTATCTGTTAAATTTTATATATTTTTTACATTAAAATAAAAACATTTTTATATCTTTTGTACTATGATTTTAGTAGATTTTTTTTCCTGTAGTCAGTTTTTTTTATGTTTATACACATGTATTTGTTGTGTTTTTGTAGCCCTAATCAAGAGGGTAATTTTGAAGCCCCTGAAACTCATTGGCTCCATCCCTTATCTTAATTCACACTGGAAATAAATCTGTATCTTAAATATTGGTATGGCAGTTTAATCTTAGACCCAGAAATTGTGTTACTGGCAGGATCAAGGTAAAAAAAACAAACAAATGTAGCCACCACATCTAAGGTAAAGATGATTACTGGTAAACTGAAATCAATAACATTTTTGTTCTTGGGTGTAGTTACTCCGTAATAATAAATAATGTGCCATAATAATGATAATAATAATCTTTTGAAAATTATTTAGTGGGTTCCATTCAACAGAGTAAATGTTTCTCCCTATAAATAACTGCAATGCTGAAACAGTCTCCTCTGGAGTAAAACAATTTCTCAGGATCTCCTCAGTCCTTCTGCATAGTGAAGCATAACTACTACCCAGAAAGTTACCTGGCCATCATACTCCCCACAGTCAGGGATCCCTTATCCACTCACTCCTTGGGCCACACTGTCCTCCAGGCTCTACCTACTTGTCTAACTATAGTCTATCATTAAATGTCCAGAATGGCAAGGCAGTTTCCTGGCAAACCAAAATGGGACCTCCCCTAAAAGGGTCCTACACTACAAGCCCTTCTTGCCCTGGAAGTCTTCTGTGACACTTCTCAGTTAAAACGCAGTTAGCATCATAACAACACTGCATCTAATGTGTGACATTGCAGCATATAATCAACAATTCACAGTTTGGATCAGAAAAACACAGAAGTCTAGTGTATGAGTTACATGTCCAATTTGGGATCAGAGGCTTTGTGCAAGGATGTTTTTTGTGAAATCAAACGGATTAATTATGGAGCTTCTCATTATTAACAGAGGCACAATAACGCTTCATACGTTATTAAATATATGGTAAGTGGCTTATCTAAGACACAACTACATCTCTGCACATATGGGAACAAATTGTGTAAGAAAACAGATAGCAAGAACCAAAATGAAATACTTACAAGTATTATTAACCACATTGACCCATCAAAATGTGTCTTTTGATCTGATTACTCTGCATTTAAAGTTGATAGCTAAGGGTTGCCACACGTCACACCAACATTGCTCATTGATATAAGTACACATTTGTGAATAAGAAGGAGAAGTTATATGAGCACATATATTCAAAAAAGGGACGCTACAGAAGAGGGTAGCCAAATATCTTATCAGCTAGTTTCAGTCTGTATACTAAACAAGTCTGCAAGGCAGACTATAGGGAAAGATTGCCACTTATTAAAAAAATGACCTCAATAATGTGACAATCTCACAAAATATAAGATCAAGGCAAAGTTTCTGGGGAGAATGATGCTTTGCCTGAAAATATCTAGCAGGCTGGACATTTTCAGACTTTGTGCTAAACAAAGAGACAAAGACAAATGGGTATCGCACTGCTTTACCTATGGGAATGAGTTGAAGATCGCCCAACATAAACTTTACAGAGGCTGTTTATGAGGGCCCAAGAATCATCAACCTAAAGGTCGGACCAGAAAAAAAAAACAATTAGATTCCTCCAGGTATGGCCTTAGAGGTATACCAAATATGTGATGTCACTTTTAAAGCACAAAGAGCTAAAGATAAACTGTGATTTCACAAGGGGATAGATGTCTACTGAGTCAGGCCATAGGGTCAGTTGTGCTTGCCATAAAATAGGCCTAATTAAACAGGCAAGAATAAGTGTTAGGAAACAAATGTCTGAATCAACATAAAAAGAAAGCACATTAGAATGAATTGCAAACTGATACTTAATCTGAAAATGAGCTCAGAATGGTTCTTTAGTTGGTGAATTGTGTTAATTTATAAAGGTATTCTCCTTGTGTCTAGCACACTTATCCTTGACTTCTGATCACCTTAAGACACAAAGACAAAGGTTGTGTGAGAGCACCATTATAACCAGATCATTTATGCATGAAATTGCATGACACATCTCATTTGCACCAGTCATTATTGACACCTCATTTGCAAAGTTCACTGACAGCAATGACCTTTTTTTGTGGGTAACCAATTCTTCAGGGTGACACAAATTGCAGATTCTACCACAAAAGTTACAGTATGGAAAGAGTGACTAATAATTCACTACTGTGTAGATAAAAACACCCATACATGCATGAAAGTTGAGATATTTGACATTTGTGTAACTAGATAAGCAGCCTATTGCTATTGTTGGCTACCACTTTAGGCAAAGAACGGGAGTATAATAATAGTCTATTGTTTATGTCCATGAGATTAAAAGAACAAGAAGACTGTTGTGTGTTAGAAAATAATGTACCGCACTTTACCACTTTTTAAATACCTTCCCTTCTGATAATCTTCTGAACTTTTACTTATTAAGATTACCTGGCTGTTAATGAACTCTCTTCTTTATAAAAAGGTTTATAAATATGATGTACTTTAAGTGTAATGTTATCCAAGTTGTATTTTGCAGTTTAGAAAAAAAACGCACAGTAAAGAGGCTTATTTGAAAAAGAGAGAGTCCAATGGCTAACCTTAAGTTATTGCATTATTACAGAGTATGTATAGTCTAGGTGTGGTTTGAACACCATAAATATAATAGAATACATTTTTATAATGCCCAGTATAACTTGTAATCCTTTAGATCAGTGGTTCTCCTGTGCTCAGGACCCACTAACAGGACAGGTTTGCAAGATAACTGCAATACATCACAGGTGATATAATTTGCTGATTGGTGATTGCAGTATTCTAGTCTGCATCTCACCAAGGTAATACATAAAACCTGGTCTGTTAGTGTGTCTTGAGGACAGGAGTTGAGAACCACTGCTTTAGCTGAACATCCATAGGCTATAGAATTAATCTTTTCTGCCACCTAACCTGCACTTATTGCACCTTTTTATTGTCCACTATTTCAGACTTGTTCTCACTTTCCTACATCTCCTTGGATTGAGGTCTGCACCCAGGTCTTGTGTGTCCCACTGTCTGACCTTCTTGACCAGTGGGGCTTGAGGTTTCTGCCAGAGACATTTGTTCATCCAGACTACTTAATCTTCTCTTTCCTACGCACCTGCCATATGGGTTGAGATTGGCTCCTTTAGAGGCCCATAAGATCGTTTTTTGGTTATTATTACACTTGTGTACAATTTTGTCAGCTGTACATCATATTACTTTTCTTGCGCTACTTTCAGGTACGGTGCTATTTTCTCTCACTTATATGTGTGTAAAACTTTTCTTTAGATATAGATTACAACCAAAAAAATAAATCACAGTGCTTCCAAATGTTTTGATTTGTATTCAATGTGTGCTATAACATGATTGACTTACTAAAGCAGTAGAATTTTCACTAAGCCTAGTGAGGTTGTGTTCACTTAGGCTTCCCATTTGCAAGGAAGTTTGAAAAAAACAAAAAAAAGAAATTCTCTTTTCACATGATTGTATTGTAAGCAAACACCGATATTTCTTTAATAAATCAACTGCCATGATCACACATTATTCCCTTTTCTCAGCAATTTAGACAATTTAGAAATAAACTAAGAACTCACAGAGCGGGGGGGGGGGGGGGATCTGCAGTAGCAACGCTGCTGGCTCTAATACAGTAGTACGGTAGTTAGGTATGACCAAAAAATTGACAACTATTTGGGGTTGATAAAGAGAGTTGACAAAAAAGAAGATATTACCAACACTGCAAGGGAATCATTTTGTTTTACTATAATTGTTTTTTAACAAGTACGCTAATTTCACTTGTCTGACGTACAGTAACAGTATCACAGTGAAAGTCACAAAAAAATAATTTCCAATAAACCTAATAATAAGACAGACAAGGCATTCCCTGAAAATAATGAGCTATATATCTAAAGATATATATATATATATATATATATATATATATAGATATCTATCTATATCTATCTATCTATCTATCTATCTATCTATCTATCTATCTATCTATCTATCTATCTATCTATCTATCTATCTATCTATCTATCTATCTATCTATCTATCTATCTATCTATCTATCTATCTATCTATCTATCTATCTATCTATCTATCTATATATATATATATATATATATTTCTATCGATAGATAGATAGATAGATAGATAGATAGATAGATAGATAGATAGATAGATAGATAGATAGATAGATAGATAGATAGATAGATAGATAGATAGATAGATAGATAGATAGATAGATAGATAGATAGATAGATAGATAGATCTATATCTATAGATAGATAGATATAGATGATAGATATATATTACATAAAGGTGTACAGGTGTAATGCCATGAGTAAATAGTGTGAGCATTTACATTTACATTTTATTTGCTTTTCTACATTATTATACTGTATTTTGCTGATGTGAATTGAAGGTGGAAAAAGTTAAAGCTGAACTTTAGGCAGATATTTAAGAAAAAATCAATGCATCGCTGTATTCATTAATACATAATTAGCATTACTTCTGTAAATGCAGACATTTTAATTCCATGAATTTGCCCTGGTATCAGCCTCTTGCAACCCACTGTAAAACAAAAAAATCAGTAACTGTAAAGTAAGTTTATGGGCCTTTCATGATGTATTCTTATTTACAAATTTTACAGCATATACAGTACCTGACAAATCAAACCAGAACACCTTGATTGAAATGTTTTTGAATCTAGAAAAGTCAATTTAATGTTCTGCTTCAAAGCTGTCAAATTAATGTTCTGCTTCATAGCTGAGCACGACTTCTTGTAAAGGCAGTTGATTGGCAGTGCAGTTTTCAGAGTCAAGGTGCGACTGTATAACCTATTCTACATATCTTCTAAATAGCACAGATGCATAAACTGCCATGCTTTGTATTCACTAACTAAAATAGAGATTCATTTTGAAAGCTAGGCCCACAAATAGTATCAGACCTGCATATCCTGTTATATAAAATTTCCCAGTAAAGTTTATAGGTTTGCATTCATAATTGTCCATGTATGTTAAGCAAGTTTATTATGTTCTAAACACTTTAGGAGTATAAGTGAACAAAACACTACTTTTGAGGGAGCATTCAAAGGTGAAATCCCCATGCATCCCAATAGGTAGATTTTCTCGTATGTTTCTCAGCTACAACCACACCATTGCAGTAATAAATCTTCCTTAATCGTATGCTGTGCAGTGGAATAAGTAAACAGGTGCTACTGTATCCCTTCAGACAAGCGAACCTAACAGGCATAGCTTGACAATGTTGTGCTTTTATTGGCATCGCCTGACACTATTGTGCTTTTATAACACAAAACAGGATTGGTTATTGCTGTGGCAAAGAGACACAGCTATGACCTCAACAGGAGAACTTACAGTATCTGAGAGACAGCAAAAACTCTGCAGTGGGTGTGTTTGGGAAAACCTTACCTAAATCACAAACAGAAGTTCTCACAAACAATGGAGTGATGATTGATGTCCTTTCCACAGTTAGTGGTATCATCAGAGATTGTAGATAAAAACTGTTAGATATTGCAGGATATCAGGGAACTGGAGAACTGCAGAGAAGGCAACCAAACTGATAAAAGGCATGGAGAAGCTCAGCTATGAGGATATATTAGAGGAACTGAATGTATTCTCTCTTGAGAAAGGGAGATTAAGGAGGGATATGATCAACATGTATAAATACATAATTGGTCCATATAGTGAACTTGGTGTTGAGTGTTTCACTTTAAGGTCATCACAGAGGACAAGAGGGCACTCTTTACACCTAGAGGAAAAGAGAATTAATCTCCAAAAGCGGAAAGGTTTCTCCCTCAAAAGTTAGTTCTGGCCAGCTCAGTAGATTGCTTTAAAAAAGGTCTGGATTTTTTTTTTAAATCAGAACAAATTTTATTTGGATTTTCACACAGCCATATACAAGTCATACAAAACATTGATATAACAGTGAGTACAGCATACATCATATGACCTCTCTCAAAGCCATGAAAGGTTAACATTATCTGAATACCACCTCACATATATATATATATATATATATATATATATATATATATATATATATATATATATACTGTATATATATATAGCGTGGCAGTGCAGAACAAAACGAAAAACAAATAAAAGGAGAAACATCTATGCGTCTAGAACATAATGCATGATGTACAACGCAACATAAGATCTATTTCCTATACTCTGGGAACATTGCTTATTTGGTTAGATTGCCCAACCCAACAGTGTCATCAATCGTTCTTGTTATATAGTTATCAATTAATTAGAGTTCAAGTACTTCATTCTGGCGGTTATCCTTGTAACAATCTATATTTAACCAGTTGATGGGGTGCTAAGCCTGGGACATGCAGCCAATTTTGCCACAACATGTAAAATTTACGAGGTACACTTCTGTGTTGGTGCGTTAACTTTTCACGTATTAACATTTTATTTACATGGTCAATCCATTGTTGCCTGGTGGGGACCCTGGAGGTAATCCAGTGTCGAGCTATCAGTTGTCACGCTACATAAAGCAGCCGAATAATCGCTGTATGGGCAGAGGGAGTCAGTGACTCCTCATCCAGGGCACCCAACAGGCACACTGTAGGTGTTTTTGGAATTGTAAAGGTAACACTTGTGAAATCATCTCTAAAATTTCCGACCAATACCGAAAGAGTTTTAGGCACCTCCAAAACATGTCTCCCTTGTCCCTCAGGCACTTAGGGCAGAGTGATGTATCACGAATACCCCATTTATGTAATTTAACAAGTTTTCTGTAGGCTCTATGCAACAGATGGTGAGAGAGTTTCTGTGAGGCTGATACTGACACCGTCAGAGAGGTAGGAGGAATAAATCGAACACTAGTCATGCTAGATATTCTTCTACCGATAGTGATCCGGAACGGCAAGATAAATCAGTAGTTTTTTTAGATCAGGATGGGCAAAGTATGGATGCACAAAACCCCAGAAAGGACAACCAAAAAGACACCACTATGAGCAAAAATCAGATCAAGGCCAACAAGGGAAGAGAGAAAGAGACAAAGGGAAGTCAACGGGAACTAAGATAGGGGTCACGAAGACCCTGAATAATGAACAAAAAGGTATACCCACCCTGGGGATTGATGGGCTGCCATCTGACTACAGGGTGGTTAACCTCACCAATTTTCCCCTTAATCAACATCATATTTCCCTATTGCAAAAAGGCCTTTCATTTTCACCAACCGCAACAATGAGTGAGTTTGAGGTTTTTAAAGATCTGAACTTGTTCTTGCGGAAGGTGATCTTCAGGTATTGGCATTCGGATAGGGGTAATCAGTCCACACAAATAGATGAGCAAAGCCGGGAAGAACGCGAGTCTTTGGAAGCCTTGGTTGCTCTTTTGGAGGAAAACCAGGACTTTGACTCTGATACAGAGACTCCGGATCACTCACAGATATGCTCCCGCCCGTCGAAACTACCAATAAAATCACTGAAAAAGCCCTCATTTTCTAAACACAAAAGGATACAGCTCTTTCTGGAACAGGTGAAAAAAGACCTTTCCAAAATCAACTGGAATTACAAGGGACATGACAACCTTACTAAAGAGGAAAGAAAAGCTCTGAGAGAGTTGGAGGAAGCCCCCGATATTGTGATAAAAGGGAGTGATAAAGGTGGTAACACCGTACTCCTATCCAGCACTATGTATGAGAATCAATCTTTATGCCTCCTCCGGGATGAAACCACATATCGGAGGCTCTCTACAAATCCTTTTTCTCAAATTGTTGTCAATCTTAATTTTAAACTTCACATGGCCCTGGAAGAGTGTCTTATTACACGCAAAGAATATAGGTATCTCAGTGTTCAGGAATTCAATATCCCTACATTCTATAAAATACCCAAACTCCACAAATCCATGACAGACCCCCCAGGCAGACATATAGTTTTGGCTATACAAGGTCCCCTTGAGAGGATAGGCAAATATGTAGACACCCTTATTAAAGAACTAGTATGCGAACTTCCCTCATATGTACAAGACACACGTGATGTCCTGGGGAAACTGGGGGATATCCTGGTACCAGAGGGTGTGCTTCTTGTTGGAACTGATGTGGAATCATTGTATACATCAATACCACACACGTGGGGTCTTAAAGCGACACAACATTTTTTTGACAATAATTTTCCATTTCAGGCCACTCAAAATTAATTTATCATAGACCTCTTACAGTTCATGCTGGATAACAATTGTTTCCAGTTTCTGGGGGTCTACTACAGACAAATCAGGAGCACCTCCATGGGGGCTCCATGGGCCCCATCATATGCATGTCTGCATTTGGGGTTGTGGGAGCTTGAATGTGTGTATCCCTCGTTGATGTACCTTGGCCACTGTTTATTGTGGCTAAGGTACATCGACGATGTGATCATGCTATGGAATGGTACGTCTGAGGACCTTGTCACCTTTATGGAAGAATTAAACAGAAATGATTGGAACATCAGATTGACCTACACCTATAATTCTGAGACTTTGTCCTTCCTTGATCTTTTTATTAACATTGAGGGAGGCAAACTTCAGACTAGGACATTTAGAAAAGACACGGCAGCTAATATACTGCTTCTGGCCTCAAGCCATCATCCCAGATCCCTCATACAGGGCATCCCGGTTGGCCAGTTCCTTAGGGCTAGAAGGAACTGCTCGGGTGAGAGAGATTTCCACTCTGAGATACAGGACCTCTATGGGAGATTTCGGGATCGTGGATATTCCCACAAAACCATAAGAAAAGCTAAAAAAAGAGCTTTAGAGTCCGATAGACAGTCCCTTCTAACAAAAAGCACAATGAGTAAGCCAGGTAATGTAAATTCGGCCCCAATTAGGATCATCACTAGGTATGGGGCACAGTGGGAACAAACCAGGAAGGTATTAAGCCATCACTGGCACATACTGTCTGAGGCCCCAATTATAGGAGATATTGTAGGTGATAGACCACTCCTCACAGCCAGGAGGGCAAGGAACCTCAAAGACTGTTTGGTCCATTCTGAGTACAGTAGACCTCAAAGACGAGACTGGCTTACCAGTCTCCCACCCCTAAAAGGCATGTATCCATGTGGTAGGTGCCATATCTGTAAGTATGTTGATAGGACGGACATGTTCACCAGTTCAGATGGTCATAGACAATTTAAGATTAAGAACTTTATTAATTGTTCTACAACACGCGTAATATATATGTTGACCTGTCCATGTGGACTAATCTATGTCGGTAAGACTAAGAGACAGCTCAAGACTAGAATTGGTGAACATGTCCAGAGTATTATCAACAAAGAGGACGATCGCCCCCTCTCATTACATTTCTTGAAGGTACATGATGGTGAACCAAGTGGGCTTAAATGTAAGGGCATTTACAAATTGAACTTGCCAACCAGAAGGGGGGATTATGATAGGATTCTGTATCAAAAAGAGAAGATGTGGATCTTCTATTTAAAAAGCCTGCAGCCTTTTGGCTTAAATAATGAATTTAATCTTTTGGTATTTTTGGAATGTTAACTGGACATCTTTTCATGTAGATATCTATTATACATTATAAATCATAGAAATTTGCATGTGTTCATCATACATGGGATGCTCAGGCATATATCCCCTATGTAGGCTGCTATCGCTCAACAAGAGTGACAGATCTTCTGATCTATAGAGGAAATTATAGATACACTTTTGTTATTTAAACATATATTTGGTCCGTTGTTTGTTCGCACCTATACTGGTTTTTAAATCTTGCACTTGTGGTGAATGACGTAGTGATGGGTGTTCAGGTGTGGATGGTTTTAATTGTTAATTGTTATCAATAGTCTGGCTATTTAAAGCACGTATCCTGACCCAGCACGCATGCTCTGAGGAAACCTGTGAACAGGTGAAACGCGTAAGCATCCTGCCACTACGTGAGTAGTGGCTGGGACCTCTGGATGCCCACCAAAAGCCTGGAACCACCTCTGTATATCTCCACCTTTGGATTGACCATAACCGCTAACTCAACAGAGATCCTCTCTTCCCACTGTCCTCTGAAAGTGGCCTGTTACACCATTGCTGATATAGCCTCTGAACACTATCCAGTCGGCTGACTTTGAACCTTGAGATCCACCGTACATTTCATCTGGAGGAACTAATACTGCTGGGAGTGCACGGTTCCCAGCGCGTGTGTGATTAGCAAGGAGACGGCAGTAGCACGGGACATATGTGGACTGAGAGTTAACCAGATCAAGACGCCAAAACGGTGAGAGATCAATATATGTTATTATATGGCAAACATCAGTGGACTCTAACCCGACCGGTCACTAATCGCTGACTCACGTAGTTAACAGTGATACATTGTTTGGATGTCGGTTCACAACTGATATATCTGGGTCGATCCTACGGGTGGATTTCTCGTCTATCAATGCAGACTTAATACAGACAGTCGTTCTGATCATAAGCCCATGGACTTTTTAGGCTATTTTCAAAGCATTTGAGCAGCTTTGGCTAAAATTCATCCATTTGACCCGGGTCTAAGACTTTTGTCTGTGTGTGTATGCAAGACAAGTGATTGAGAGAGGTGTGTGCAAAAGGCAAGGTGGCCACCCATGTTCCCTGTAAGATGTCTGTCTTATTTTTATCATTGGCTGGAGGGAGGAATAGTCCTTGTTCAATTGTAGTTACTTTGTAGTTTATTTGTTTACATATGTACTTTTACATCAAAGGGTTTTTCAATAAAGATAATCAATACAATAGATCAGTGGGTCCCCATTGAAGAACTGCTGTCTGGAATCTTTTTCCAATATTTTTTTGGAGGCGAGACAAAGACTACATGTCTCCTCGTCCAGCGGACCTACATCTTCCTTCCATTTACGTTTGCATGGTAAACCAGTGGGGTCCTGAAGTGCAGCAAGGATAATACTGTATCCTCTAGAGATCATACCTTGTGTTTCTTTTTCCATCAAGATCCCCTGCAAAATGGCATGATCAGTCAGCTGTAGAAGAGTATATCCAGATTGCAGCTGTAGAGCGTGCCTTAATTGCAGGTATCTAAAGAAATTTGTTTGTGGGATACCAAACTCTGTCTGGATCTCCATAAAGGACTTGAAAACCTGACCTCTGTATAGGTGTGATAGGAATTGAATCCCCGCTGCCTCCCACAACCCAAAGCCCTACAGTTTAAGTATTTCTCTGTAATTAGCGTTTCTCCAAATTGGGGTACTTGCTAGGAAGCCTCTTATACCCAGTAACCGTTTGAGATAAGTCCACAACCTTTTTAACAAGGTTATGGATGGGAGTCTCCTGTCTAAGTGTGTGTATCTGGCCTCCAAGTTGGTCAACGCAGTGACATCACTTGATGATGTGCAAAGAAGCCTACGTATGGGGTCCAAGTTATCTACCAGTCCCCAACCTCCCAATTGCTGCAGTTGGGAGGTGAGTAAATAGGCTCTAGCATGCGGAACCGCCAGGCCGCCTTCCTCCTTATTGTATTGCAGAGTGGACAGGCTGATTCTAGCTAAGGTCTGGATTCTTTCCTAAATGTACATTATATAACTGGATAATAACTTGAATCGGGAAAATATCCAATTGCCTCTTGAGGGATCAGGAAGGAATTTTTTCCCCTGCTGGAGCAAATTGGTTCATACTTTGCTGGGGTTTTTTTTTGCCTTCTTCTGGATCAGCTCTGGGTATAGTATTGTGTATACAGGATTGTATGATATATTTTTTTAAGGATATTCTTGTTTTTTCCCTTTTATTGGTTGAACTAGATGGACTTGTGTCTTTTTTTCAACCAGAGTAACTATTTAACTATCTGTTTCTCAGTGAGCACAATATACAGGGACATAGGAAGTCATTGAGGTACACACACACACACACATATGTTGAGCTGACTGGACCTGTGTCTTCACTCAACTACACCAACTATTTAGCTATATAACCTGACAGATTAAAGATCCAGTCACTGGACATTCGCTCATTAGTGGTTTCCACCTTGTGGGAGGGGACAGACAGACTACTGCTGGTATGTCTTGATACTAAAAGCTACTAGAATAGATTGGCTTTTAACTTTGTTTTCCTGACCTTTAAAAGACATTATTGCCCATTGAGTTTTTGTGTAAATGGGTTCACTCCATCCACTGGTATTCACTTTGCTAGCACTCCCCCATGGCTCATTCCTTCATCAAAGCCGGTGCCAGTGTCTGTTGGACTCAGAGGCCACCATTACATTGACATTACTTGTTTAGTTAAGTAACAGTTCTTGGGTTCATTGATTGGTGGCTATAGTGAAGTACTTTCGAATGTGAAGGGGGGGTCATATGCTACCCCATTTCCAGAAGCACCAGTTTTTTTTTGCTGGCTGAGGCAACAGAAGGAGCGGTGGGAATGAGTTGTCAAGGCTTACCTCAAATTGGCAAGGTGACAGTATTTCTTTATAGCTAATGTTTCATTAATATATTAACTGTCTTCACACCAACAGGAATTTAAAATCTATGTACAAAATTTGTATTACATACAATATTAACGTTTGTTGAATACATTTCAATAACTAACTTGCTAAAACAAAAATACTGTTGGCTTTGCAAGGGAATTTAGCTGAACTTAGTGAATATGATGAAGTTTTACTTTACAAAGAATACCCAAATTATGTGCAAGGGAAATAAAAAAATGCATTTTCACTTGCACATGGTTGGAAGATGGAAGTCAGCAGACCTTCACCTCATTCACTAAGCTCTGGTGCAAATTCCCACGCAAAATGCAACTTCCCTTGCAAAGTAAACAGTCTATTTGCGGTTAGTAAATCAACCCCAATATCTCTATTTTAATGTTTGTATTGTATTAAATCAGAATTTGAACCTAGAATGTTGCCATCTCAAAGTGTTTGAAGGTAACCTATATAATCCAACTGCTGCAAATGACCTTCTGTGATTTTTTTTTGTATTAAGGAATTCTGACATCATTAACTAACATTTCTATATTAATGCATAAAGGCTGTCAAATCTTCAATTTCCAATATTCTAATGAACATCAAAGTAGACCAACAGTGCTGACATTGACAAATTGCAGAAGAGAGTTTATTCATTAAACACGGTACTAATGTTTATTTAAATGCAATTTACTGTTGCATTATTGATTAGCTAGTGCAAAATTATCTTGCAGGGAGCACATGTACCAAGTAGATTTTAAGTTCAAAAATGATTTGTCTAGGGATGACATGTAGTCTTGTTGAAGCCTAGGGACATGAGAGTTTTAATTTGTCTGAAAACAAAGGGCTGAGTGAAAGGTTTGCTTTATTTGCATTTAAACAAAAGATGAAGGGGAATCAACAATGATCTATTTCTTTTTTTCTTTTGCAGAAAATATATAGCCAGAGAGTACCTTTGTTGTAAACTACTCTGATGCAGTGCACATTTATAATCAATAAATTGCTTTGCATTTGCAGTGTAAGTGTGGTAGCTGATGTTGATCTCTAAGTTGTAGTGGAAGAACAAGACCCAGGCTTTACCAGAAACATTACTGTCATATATAATTCTTATTCATGAACTCCAAGAAAAATCTAGCTTCTGGATTGGTGAACAGCCTGGACCACTACCAGGATCTACTATTCACTTGGTGTGGTAAACTTCATGTCTAATGAGCATGGTTAAATACTATCTGTGTAGTCATTCTTATATGATCATTTTATGTTTTGAACTGTGCGTTTTTAGCAATGTCTACTGACATCATTGTTTTAAAAAGTATACCAAAAATTATGCTGTCAGAGTTGCTGTCAGGAGTTGCAAATAAAGAAAGATGTAATTTGTGTTGTACTATTTAATGCCTACTTCAAAATAATAAACCCAAATATTAATAGCAAATTTCAAGACTTCCAGTTGCTGGTGCATGCATACTGATGTAGCACTACCCCACAGGGGCTGCTGGTGACTGGCTCCCTTATTCCTGCACAGCCAGGCAACACACATTTTCCACTTGCATTCAGACACAAGAAATCAGTTCCTGGGCTTGTTTTTGTGGTTTTTATTAGAGATCCCAACTTGAATGGAGTAGAGGGGTTATGGGATGCACAACTTCACTGAAACAACAGATGGGGTCAATTTCCTTCCTATGTACAGAGAAAAGATCCTGGACTGTTCTCCTTCCTGGACAGTCAGTCTTTAAGGATCAGTGGCCAAAGTCCCTTGTGGACAAAACTGCATGCAGGAGTATCTCCTCTCCTCTGTAGAACTGCTCCCAGCTCCACTGCCTGCAGGTACTACCAGCCCACCTGGTGTCTTGTCTACCAGCCCATCTGGCTGCTCTGAAGATCTCACAGGACAAGGGATAAAAGGGTTAAGCACAACATCGTTCTTTGAAAACTTGCTACTTGTGGTAGTCTCCCCCATTGTGAATCCCTGGGTGTGCTAATGTATTCACTCTGTCCTCCTTGCTTCCTGCTGCTCTTCCTGCTGCTCTTAGGTCAAACTGAACACTAAAAGGATTTTTCCCAGCCAGCACCCCAGACCTAGGGGATCCCTCCCAGGCCACCGACAGCCTCCTCAGCACTCCATCATCCACCTGACTCCCCTGCTGGCATGGCTCCTAGCCACCCTGACCTAGCCACCCTGCCAGGACAATCAGCCTGGGGATTGGCCAAGTTCCCTCAAGTATGCAGATCAGAACCTCCTGGCCTCTTCCCACTAACTTCCAGAAGCTTCTATAAGCTTCTACATCCAGGGGGAGGTACCAGAGACTTGCATCTGTAGAGCCATCCAGCCTGGCCTGCAGTAATCTGACCCAATTACAGACTCCCATAACTTAACATGAAACATAAGCTTAAAGTGTTAATAAACCCATGACCCCATTCACTATATCTGGTCTCCCACAGTACACAGAAAATGAATATGCAATTATTTTAGTAAATATAAACTGCTAAATACCTTTTCTCATCAGCAGTATACAGCAGTCTTATGACTTCTATGCTTGTAGGAGGAGTTTTCACTCTACTCTGACTTTCCTACGAGGCTGCAGGTTCCCTGACCCTCTCTCTGGACAGTGCTGATTGGCCCTGTGCTGATCACATGCACCCTCCCAAGAAAAGAAAACTCAATACAAACCAAACTGAGCATGTGCAGAGTGCCCCCAAGGCTCTGTACTATCAGGAGATGGATCGGGACTGTGGAAGAAGAGGAGGATCAGAGAAGACAGGATCAAACAGCCTTTTTACACAATGCAGAGGATTAACCTCTTAGGTTCCATAGTGAATATAACAGGCATGCTTTACTGCATATATAGACTGATTTTACTGTTGTGGGTTTAGTAACACTTTAAATTTACCTACATTAACACTAGTAGCACACTAGAGGGTTGTACACTGATAGAAAATATTATGGAATGCCAATAACTCTTTTGAAGTAACAACCTATATTAAGATATCAGCTGCTTACAAAAAGCAGATCACAGCTTATAAAACAATTGGTTAAAAACACTCTTCTAAATTTGTTCATGAACAAATTGGCATACTGAAGTGCCATTTTAATGCCCTAGAGGGTTCTGATTTACTGTACATAGATATCAATCCTAGAAGAGAATTGGTTGTCTCTATGATTAAGCCACTTAAATTGGTGAAATATTTCAGAGGAGGAGTTTCCTAGGTATACATTTTTCCAGTACATGAAATTATTTTGTTTACACTACAAAAGTTTTGTATGTAGCTGTTTATTTCTACAGTGTTGCATCTTCCCTGGAGTTGGCATGGGATCCTCTATCAACATCTACTGGCCCAGTGACCAAGCCAACTTTGGGGCTTGTAAGGGGTGTATAATTTTTCCTTGTGGTTTGAATTGACTCTTCTTCAGTAACAGCCACAGTCAATTGTGTATCAGAAGAAGTTTATTCATGAACAAGTTGGCATACTATGGCACCATTTTTAGTGGCCTAGGGGTTCCTGGTTTACTGTAAGTAGGTAGAATCCTCAGAAGAGAATTCTTTATTGGCAAGAATGTGTTTTGCAAGTTGCAAATATTTTTGACTCTGATAATTTAAAGTAAAGGCTGATAAAATGTAGGTTAAAATGTTGCATCACTTCTCCTCGTACCCATGCTGCCCACTGTTTGTAAAAGAGTTCTGTGTAAATACTTTTTTATAAGCTTCAGTTCAGTCACATGACCTGTAAGTCTCAGCGCCCCAGTGTCAGTGCAGCAGATCAGATAGGAGAGTGCACCAACAATGGAAGGTATTGAGAGCCAGCAGGTGATGTTGCAGCTAATAGAATTCAGCCCCATTCTTAAACCACTTACTGACACAGGGGAACCACAGCCTACAGATCACGTGACTGCACTGAGGCTGAAAAAAATAGGTATTTACACAGAACTCTTTTGCAAATAGTAGGTAAAGTGCATATGAGGAGGGGAATGCAACTTTTTAAAATAAAAAGGATTAGCCTTTAGTTCAACTTTAACACCTACCAGTAAACAAGAAACAATCAGTATCAAACAACCATCAACCAGTAGTTTAGACTACTGCAACACCAACTAATAAAAAAACTTACTACAAAGGCCTCTGGGTTGCCTAATTTATTTATTGATCCTTAAAGTTTATGTAAACCCAATCTTAAAATGATCATGTACAATTTAATATGTTGTTAGATTTGGGGAATACAGTTTACATCAAAACTAATTCCCGTACCCTGAGTGAGACCACATGCCAGATTTAAAAACATTATATGATGTCAAACGATGGAGATATGTAAAGCACCAGAAACTTTTCTGGCATATAACCATTCAACATTAACTAACATAATAATGTATCATTTTTAGAGGAAAGGGAAAGGTTTAAACAACATGTTGACATCACTCTTTGTATGTCCTTTTAAAGCAAAGCAGAAAGAGGCTGGATGGAAAGGCAGGGAATCTATAGCATAGAGAGACATATCTACCTTATACCTCCCAACTTTTGAACTTCAGAATGAGGGACACTCAAAAAGAATGAAGAGAAGGAGCGCATGCGCGGAGGACTCCAAGATAGCCGCTTGAGCCTGGAGCTCCGTGACAACCCGGCCTAACGGCACACAGAGCTATCAACTGCGGCTAGTGAAACAGCTCTGGACCGCACCATCAGCAAGGGGAACCACCTGGGAACCTCTCTATGCCCTGGGGCTCGGCCAAACGGAATCTCAGGCCTCATTTCAGCTCGATCCCGGAGCCTCTCGAAACGAAGATGGAGGCCGCAGCACAATCATGTGCTGACATGGAGGAGGAGGATACAGGGCTGCAAGCTCACGACCCCCCACAAACCCCCCCAGGACACACAGTGAGTACCCGACCCGCCATAGCACCCTCCCCAGCTTCTACGGAATCCCTCATCAGCCACACAATGGAGGATTTTCTGTTATCCCCCTGAGGCAGGCTGAGGCCTATCCCCCCCCCCCCCCGCACCACCTCACACAGGCAGCTCAGACTCCCTCATAAACACAGCGGACCTTTTCAACAAACTGTCAGAAATTACTTGACAGGGGACTGACCACAATAGCAGCTAAGATAACGGGGGACATTAAGGCTGACTTCCAAAATCTTGGTGATCACATAGAAGCCATCAAAAACAAGCTAGACACCACAGCAGCCAGGACCAATCAAAACTGCGACCATATTCAGGTCATGCAAGAACAATTGGACACTGCTCTTTCCAAAATTGAGGATCTCGAGAACACATCTAGACGTTATCATTTCAGAATGAGGGGGCTCCTGGAGTCCATCACAGACGTCACAGCAGCCATCCAGGACTTCAATAAAGACCTCATCCCGGACATTCCACCTCATAAACTTAAACTAGAACTGGACAGAGCTCACAGGGCCCTGGGCCCCCTGAGAAAGGATGGAGCCCGAAAAGATATTGTGGTGAAGCCACATTTTTATTTGGTGAAGGAGGAGATCATGAAAAAATCCCGCAAGCAAATGCCCCTCCTTTGTCAGAAACATCCAATCCAAATTTTCGCTGACATATCTCCGTCGACCATCCAGAGGAAAAGGGCACGGTCCTCCCACAGAAGGAGATAAAATATTGGTGGACTTTTCCTTTCGCTCTCAAATTCACCTTCAAATCTAAGACATACTCCTTCTCCAACCTCCAGAAAGGAGAACATTTTTTATTGGGACTGCGACTAATCTACTTCGGCCCACCACAAACCCCACCAAACTCCCAACCGGGAGCCACGAAACGCCAAACTCATTCCAGCCCCATCTTACCGGTGTGGAACAACTCCAACTTCAAGTGCTCTAAGGAAGGACACCCCCCCAATGCAGAACAAGGTCTACACAGTCTCTACTCTTCTTTCCAAACCTACCAAGGATTTGGACATTCCTCTGGTGATCAACGCACTTTTTCATAGCACCTCCTGCGGGTAACAAGTTACGCATTTAAAATGTTTAATCTTGGTTACTTTTCCCCACATCAAGTCAGGTGCCAGTTTTGCAAGTTAACTTTGTTCTCATATATTTTTCATTTTTTCAAGACTGCATGGAGCATGCTCTGTTCTAATGAGAACTAAAGTACATAGACTGCTCCAATTTACTATCTCAGGGTCTTTAAGTGGGCTACCCACCTGTCAGGACCTTTCTAGAGTCTCGCCCCCAGACCCCTTTACAACTAGTACAAGGACTTCCGTGTATACTCCCCATACCCCACTCCCTCCCCAAATATCTACCAAATATCTATCTGTTGCTTCTCACAACGTGCAAGGGATGAACTCCCCGGTTAAACACAGGAAAATCTTGCAATCCATGCATTCACAAAAAATTGACATAGTCCTTCTCCAGGAGACTCATTTGCCAAGGCGGTATAATCCATCCTTCCTCCATGCAAAATTCCCTATGTTTTTCCTAGCGAATGCTGAGGACAAGGCCAGGGGAGTAGCCATTCTGATATCTAAAAATTGTAGGTTCATAACACAACTGAAACACAGGGACCCAAATTGTAGATATATCCTCATTAAGGGCATAATAGACGACCACCTTTATTCAATCATTTCTTACTATGCACCCAATCAGGGACAAGCTATTTTTTTTAGACAATGCTCAAAACACTAGAACCCTTATTGAGCGGGACAGTCATTTATGGGGGTGACTCCAAGACTGCCCTAGATCAAGGGTTAGACAAAACCAGGCCTCCGGGAACACAGCTCATTCGCCCACCCAGAAGAAGTATTAAAATTGCTAAGTTACTACATCAACATGGTCTAGCTGATGCCTGGAGAGCACTTAACCCCACCAAGAGGGACTATACGCACTTCTCCCACCCACACCAGTCATACGCTAGAATTGACCACATATTTGTCTCTACCTCCAAAACCCCACATTTGATCAAATCCTCTATAAAAGATACGGTATGGTCTGACCACTCCATAGTATTAGTATTTCCTTAGAAGAAGCTCCAACCTCCCCAATCTCCTACATTGGAGACTGAATGAATTCTTACTCAGTGACCCAGTGAGGGCAGCTGAAATTGAGAAAGCCATTGAGAATTATTTCCTCCTGAACACAATGGAGGAGGTCTCCGCAGAGGCCCTTTGGGCAGCACACAAGGCTACAATCAGGGGTAAATTGATCTAAATTTCTACCCAGGTGAGAAAGGAACGCGCAATTGATAAAATTGATATATTTCACCATTTGTGCAACCTACATAAACGAGACCCCAAACTTGTTCCTGTAGCTGACTTGGATGCTGCGTGATTATCCCTTAACCTAGCCCTCACATCAAAAGCTGAAAAGCATTTACGATGGAGCGGAGCTAAATTTTATCACCAACGAGACAGAATGGGCCTCATGCTCGCAGCCAAACTGACACCCTTAACTAGACAGCAAACCCTGCCCAAAATAGGGGTATCAGGCAATCAACATACCTTGAATCCAAAACGCATTATGGAAACCTTCCACCACTTTTATCAGAATCTATATAGTGCAGGTAAAGATGAGAGTGAACCTCATATGAATTAATTTCTAAACTCACTCCCCCTCCCAAAACTTGAAGCTAGACACCATGATATCCAAGAGTCCCCTATCACAGTGGAAGAAGTGATAAATGTCATAAAAACCTAAAGAGGGGATCTGCCTCAGGGCCGGATGTATTCTCTGTGCCTTACTCTGTGCCATTCTCTGTGCCATTTGCACAGACTTTGGCCTGACCTCTCACGCGCTTCTTTAATGATAAGACGAAAGGAGACCCCTTAGATAGAAACCTAAATTCTGCTTACATATCTGTTATTCCTAAACCAAATAAGGACCAGGGGGAGGTAGGAAATTATAGGCCCATATCACGAAAATTCCACCCAAAATCCTAGCGGACCGCATATCCTCCTTCATCAACCTTTATTTTCACAAGGATCAGGTCAGATTCATTCCAGGCAGACAGGGCCCGGACCAAATTCAAAGGGCAATAGATATCATTCCAATATTACAATCAGGTTGGACTCAGGGAACGGGACAGGAAGGTCTTCTCCTCTCCCTCGGTCTCCAAAAAGCCTTTGATTCGGTCTCCTGGCCGTACCTATTTAACATCCTACAATGCTGGGGTTTTGGCCAGAGTTTCATAGGACTAATGACAGCACTTTATTCCAACCCTGAAGTGCGAATTAAACTGCAGGGCAACTATTCAGATACCATAAAAATAGCCAGGGGAACCAGACAAGGGTGCTCCCTGTCGCCCATTATATTTGCGATAGCGATAGAAACCCTAGCAATCGCCATTTGTGCCCGCAAACACACAAATGTGCCTTGTTTGCGGATGATATTCTGCTATTCGTTACATCGCCGACTACCTCCCTCCCAAACATTTGTAAACTGCTTGATCAATTCTCCAGAGCCTTGGGTTTGACAGTCAATCTCAACAAATCCCAAATTATGAACATCAATATTACCCCTGCTCTAGTAGAAAATCTCAAAAGTTACTTCAAATTTCGCTTGGAGCGACTCTACAATCTGCTATCTAGGAGTATAACTCACCCCAAGGGTGGAACTACTATATTCAGCCAACTTCCCCTCCATGTATGCAAAACTTAGCAAGGAGCTCACGGGTTGGGCTCTTCACAACATATCCTGGCTAGGGAGACTGAACGCTGCCAAAATGACTCTACTCCCCAAATTACTTTATCTTTTTCGAGCACTTCCCATTTTGATCAGAAAAGACCACTTGAGGACATTTCAAAGCAAAATGATAAAATTAATTTGGGGCTCCTCAGGCCATCGTCCATCGAGGAAAGTATTGTATAGACCTAGGGAGCGGGTAGGGATGGGGGCCCCAAATCTCCCGTGGTATTACCATGCGGTTAGATTAGCACAATTATCAATTATCTACACACGCGTAGAACAACCTGATTGGATGCAGATTGAGAGGCAAGCTGTTCCAACGCACACCCTAGACTGCCTTCTCTGGTGCCCTGTAAAGAATCGCCCACCTATTATGTCCCCTGTACTCTCTAATTCCATCTCCCTATGGGACAACCTAAAAAAACACCCCTCGCTGACATCGGAGATGACAACGCTAGCACATATTTTTCACAACCCCAAATTCCCACCAGGCATGAACATCACAGCCTTCAGATGTTGGTTAAATAAAGGATTATACTGCATTGGACAATATTTAACACCCCGGGGCCCGCTCTCGATTAGCTTCTGTAAGAGCAAGCTAGAGATGCCCGAATCTGAAAAATTTAGATTTTTCTAAATTTGCAAATCTCCCATTTCTTAAACGCACAGTGGCGCAACAAACCATTACCTCTGCCTATAACACATTACAAACAATGGTGTGGCCAAGCCACAGAGCAGAGGGGGGGCATATCCATAATTTACCTGTCACTGGCGTTGGATGCTTCCAAGCTCCCATATATGTTGTCCTGGGAGAAAGAAGCCCAGATTAACTGGAGCATAGACACCTGGCATAACAATGTCTTTCGGTCTTATAGAAACACAAGTAACACAGTCTTAATTGAAGCAAATCTCATACTCATAACCATTTTGTACCTGGTTCCAGCAAGACTAGCCACAATGTTCCCCTCCTCCTCACCTTTGTGCTTTCGAGGATGCAATTTATATGGTTCCATACTACACACCTGGTTGGAGTGCCCGAACATCAGGGGATTTTGGAATAAAATTTTCTATATGATCCGTAAGGTCACAGGTTGCCAAATTCCAAATGAACCATCCATTGCCCTACTCAATGGCCGTGTACCTAATGTCTCTAAAGCTATGCATTCACTGATCTTCTTCATCCTCTTAGGCACTAAATTGGCAATTGCTAAGGCCTGGAAACAGCATAGTGTATCTTTATCTGCAGTCAAGAGAAAAATCACTTGGATAATGGCTCAAGAAAAAATGGTTAGCTTCTTAAACGACACTGTGACAAAATTTGAGTCAATTTGGGAACCATGGGCCACCTACATTTGTAGACCCAGGTGATTTGTTAGCATGTTTGAAAGAATGGGGGGCCCTGGGGGCTAGCGAGGAGGGGGGAGGAACCTTACCTCTTAACTTTACTATTTATCCGTTCCTCTTTCTTCCTACTTATCTACTATTCATTCCTTTCATTTCACACTTTCTTCTCAAGCTCACAGCCTGTTGAGATTTACAACGAGACCTAGGAATGCACCCTACATGTCCTCTACCGTAATTTCCTGAAGATGTTCAAGGTTAGGCTAACCATTGTCTATTCTGACAAATTAGGGAGTATTTATTCCCAGTGGGTAAAACTAGCTCCTCACTCTTACATTACCCAGGGAATTAAGCCTGCCTATATAAGATATGTTATTCACCTTCAAGTTCAGAACATATTCAGGAGATATTCTCACTAACTTCAATGTTATATGCTTGTTTTGTTATTCCTAGACATGTTGATGTAACGCGGTAATGATCACCACATCTATTTATGTTTTTCTTCATAAATGCACATATCAGATAAACATTCTGAAAGAGGTGCAGGGATTGTGTCGTCTTCCTCTTGAATGCAGCTAGCTCCCAAATGGGGTGTTTGGACATGGGGGACGACGCACCTTACCCTACGATTCGCAAATAATATAGATTTCATTGTTTCACCTCGGATATTTTGTTTACTATATTATAAATTTCTACTTGAACTATTATCTTTATTGTGCATCACTGTGTGGCAATTTATATCTAAGTGCACTTTTTCATATGTATTTGTGAAAACTTTAATAAAAACATTGAACCAAAAAAAAACAAAAAAACAAAAAAAAAAAAAGAATGAAGAGCTTCCATTACAAATGGTTTTGCATGAACTATGAAAGTGTGCTTTACACAAAGTGCAGAAGGATTCAGGGGTCCATTATGCACAGAGTTCAGGAATGCGTTATGTGCAGAGTGAAGGGCTCAGGAATGCACTATGTACAGAGTGCAGGGTTCAGGAGTACACTATGCACACAATGCAGAGATCATGAGTGCACTATGTACACAGTGGAGGGATCAGGCGTGCACTACCTACACAGTGGAGAGATCAGGCGTGCAGTTCATACACAGTGGAGGGATCAGGCGTGCACTACATACACAGGGGAGGGATCAGGCGTGCACTACGTACACAGTGGAGGGATCAGGCGTGCACTGCATACACAGTGGAAGGATCAGGCGGGTACTACGTACACAGTGGAGGGATCAGGCGGGCACTACGTACACAGTGGAGGGATCAGGCGTGCACTACATACACAGTGGAGGGATCAGGCATGCACTACGTACACACTGGTGGGATCAGGCATGCACTACATACACAGGGGAGGGATCAGGCATGCACTACGTACACAGTGGAGGGATCAGGCGTGCACTGCATACACAGTGGAAGGATCAGGCGGGTACTACGTACACAGTGGAGGGATCAGGCGGGCACTACGTACACAGTGGAGGGATCAGGCGTGCACTACATACACAGTGGAGGGATCAGGCATGCACTACGTACACACTGGTGGGATCAGGCATGCACTACATACACAGTGGAGGAATCAGGCATGCACTACATACACAGGGGAGGGATCAGGCGTGCACTACGTACACAGTGGAGGGATCAGGCGGGCACTACATTAAAGAGCCCTTGTTACTAAAGTGTGGTAAACATAGGTTTAGTAGAATGCCACCAGACAATATCCTGTCATTTTTCAATACATTCTTCTTGTATTGTGACACCAGCAACATTTATGTTACAGATGACGGATAGATGGATGGATGGATGAATGGATGGACAGAACACTCAGACATCCCAGATTATTTTCTCCCTGTCAGAGTCTATGTAAGTACCATATGACTTGTGCTGGCAGAAAGGATTACAATCTTTCTGTGTTCTGTATGCCCCACAGACAATCTTGATCACAAGTCTTGCTGGTGTCAGTATACAAGCCTGGAGGGATTGGATGAATGATTTTGTTCTCTGGAGCTCCATGCTGGCAGCAGTGCAGGGTAACACAACTTACTGTTTGTCAGTGCCGGGGCCGAGGAATCTGTCTGCTTCTTACAGTGTGTCCCCATAGCAGGTTGTGTTCTCTTCTCTCTCTCCCCCCTCAATGCAGCTGCCGACATCTCCTCTTCTTAGAAGTCAAAGAAGGTGGGCCGGGTACAGTGTTTCCCATTGGCTGAGGAGGCAGAAGAGAGATTGTATATCAATCCACCTCTGAAATTTTCTTGCCGGGTCTAAGTAAAGATCATCGGATTATGCGGCCAGGCTGCTGTATCCCTCCACAAGAAAAAAAATAGTCCCCAGTTTCCAGGCAGCAATAGAGGATATGCAGGCAATGACATAAAAAAACCCACAGTAACATCTGCAAATACTAACGTAAATTTTGGGGGTGCTTAACCGCTTCAGCCCCTACCCCCTTCCTGACCAGAGCACTTTTTGCGATTCGGCACTGCGTCGCTTTAACTGACAACTGCGCGGTCGTGCAACGTGGCTCCCAAACAAAATTGACGTCCTTTTTTTCCCACAAATAGAGCTTTCTTTTGGTGGTATTTGATCACCTCTGCGGTTTTTATTTTTTGCGCTATGAACAAAAAAATTGCAACAATTTTGAAAAAAACACATTATTTTTTACTTTTTGCTATAATAAATATCCCCAAAAAGTAATTAAAAAACATTTTTTTTCCTCAGTTTGGGCCGATACGTATTCTTCTACATATTTTTGGTAAAAAATTTGCAATAAGTGATTATTGATTGGTTTGCACAAAAGTTATAGCGTTTACAAAATAGGGATAGTTTTATGGCATTTTTATTAATTATTTTTTTTTTTACTAGTAATGGCGGCGATCAGCAATTTTTATTGTGACTGCGACATTATGGCGGACACATCAGACATTTTTGACACATTTTTGGGACCACTGTCATTTATACAGCAATCAATGCTATAAAAATGCACTGATTCCTGTGTAAATGACACTGGCAGTGAAGGGGTTAACCACTAGGGGGCGGGGAGGGGTTAAGTCATTACTAGGGAGTGATTTCTAACTGTAGGGGGGATGGGCTAGCTGTGGCACGTCACTGATCTCTGCTTCCGATGACAGGGAGCAGAGATCAGTGAGACTGTCACTAGGCAGAACGGGGAGATGCTTGTTTACATCAGCATCTCCCCGTTCGTCCTCTCCATTAGGCGATCACGGGTATCCCGGCGCGCACGCAATAGCATGGCGGGGAATTCAAATGGGACTTACAGTTACGCCCATTTGCCCAGCCGTGCCATTCTGCCGATGTACATCGGCGTGTGCCTGTCGGGAAGTGGTTAATACATTTTTGAGGGACCTTGAAGTACAAATGCCTCTCTCCCTATGCAGTAGTTGCTTGACAGAGGGGGCGGGTCTCAGTAGCAGTCCCGTCCACACCCGACATCACAGCTCAGATCTGACAGCTGTAGTCTCTCATGGGGGCTGCACAGTGCACACCCAGCCATCTTGCTCACCAATCCCTGGCTGTTCTGAATGTGCACACTGCTGCAGGTCCTATTGAGCTAGAAGGCAACATTAATCAACAAAATAATACGGGACAAAGCCCCTGCACAAAGGGACAGCGGGACAAACTTGTAAATGCGGGAAAGTCCCACTCAATCCGGGACTGTTGGAAGGTATGCTACAGAGAAAGAGCAAAGATCTCAGTGCTTATTACTAAAGATACAAGGATTATGTGACTTCAAAACCAAACCCAAACACAAATTATATGACCACAAATTTAATGGTTTGAATAATTGTGACAGTGCTGGAATTATCACCTAGAGACTTTATTCCCTGACATAATTTGGGACAGAAATATACTTGGTATTAACATCCCTGAAATGAAAGAGTAATTAAGCTTGCAAGGTGCTCAAGTTAGACTAAATGAGGCAACTGATACTGGAAAATTCCACAAGGCTTCCTAGATGCCACTGACACTCATGGCTGAAACAAAATACATGAAATAGACAAAGTTCCCAAAACTTTTATACAGTCACAGCTAAATTCTGACACTATATATAAAGTATAAAAAGTATATCAAAATAAATAAAAAACTGATGTGGAAGATTACACAGAGGGCAGAATAATGCTGCAAATTATCAAATGTTTCACAATTGCAAAATGAGTTGTCACTGTACTAACATGTTTCACTCTATAGATGTGCAGGATATTTTATGCAGCATTCAATAGTTAAGGGTACTTATCAACTTGTAATAATGGTTAGACTTTATTACTTCCAGCCAGGTTCCTATGTTCAACCACTTCCGGAGCGCCGCACGACGATGTACGTCCAAACTTTGAAGGGGGATACCGGGGTTATGGCAGCAGCTAGCTGCCATAACCCCGGTATCCCAATTTTCGTGCGGCGGCCGGCTCTCTGATAAAAGTGGTCCCTGCGGCGGATTCGCCGCAAGATCACTTTTATCGGTGGCGGGAGAGGGCCCCCCTCCCGCCACGATCCGGTGCCCTCCGCCGCTTACCGGAGCCGTCAGTAGCGGCAGAGGCGATCATGTCCATCTCCGTCCTGTGCCTGGAGACGAGTGAGGCTAAGATGGTGCCCACTCGTCTCCATGACACTGCTGGGCGAATCGATGTCAAAACGTCACTTCTGCCCACGCCTCTTAAAGGCATATTTTTTTCAATGTCATTTTTTGAAATGACTTTTTTTTTTTTAATTGCATTTTAGTGTAAATATGAGATCTGGGGTCTTTTTGACCCCAGATCTCATATTTAAGAGGTCCTGTCGTGCTTTTTTCTATTACAAGGGATGTTTACATTCCTTATAATAGGAATAAAAGTGACACAATTTTAAAAAAAAAAAAACAGTGTAAAAAAAATGAAATAATGTAAAATAAATAATAAAAAATTAAAAAAAAAAAACCCCCGTCCCGACGAGCTCGCGCGCAGAAGCGAACGCATACGCGAGTATATGAAAACGGTAGTCAAACCAAACATGTGAGGTATCGCCACGACCGGTAGAGCGAGAGCAATAATTCTAGTCCTAGACCTCCTCTGTAACGCAAAACATGCAACCTGTAGAATTTTTTAAATGTCGCCTATGGAGATTTTTGAGGGTAAATGTTTGACACCATTCCACGAGCTGGTGCAATTTTGAAGTGTGACATGTTGGGTATCAATTTACTTGACGTAACATTATATCTCACAATATTAAAAAAAAAAATGGGCTAACTTTACTGTTGTCTTATTTTTTTATTCAACAAAGTGAATTTTTTCCAAAAAAAGTGCGCTTATAAGACTGCTGCGCAAATACAGTGCAAAAAAAAATATTGCAATGACCGCCATTTTATTCTCTAGGGTGTTAGAAAAAACACATATATAATGTTTGAGGGTTCTAAGTAATTTTCTAGCAAAAAAAACTGTTTTAAACATGTAGACACCTAAAATCCAAAACGAGGCTGGCCCTTAAGTGGTTAAGCTTTCAGATATGTGGATGTGGTGTAATAATTCCAACAATTCAAAAGTAGTATAACAATAAAAGGAAATTACTTAGCTTATTTAACCACCTCCCACCCAGCTTATTGTAATAATACGGCTGAGCAGGAACACTGCTATCCTGGGTGGTTGTCATATGATGTCCTCCTATTTACCTACCATGTGATAGCTGGCCAATCACAGCTATCAAGATTGTACACAATGGCACATGAATGGATGCTATTCAGTTTTACAGTGTAAATATGATTGCTTATACTGTGATCATCACTGTAAAAAGCAACCATAGTGTACAAAAAAAATCCTGATCCCCTCCCAAGAGCAGAACACTATACTGCTCTGAAAACAGTATGTAAAAAATGTATCTATCTATATATATATATATATATATATATATATTTATATATATTTATATATACACAGTTGTGCTCATAAGTTTACATACCCTAGCAGAATTTATGATTTCTTCAGAGAATATGAATAATAACACAAAAAACATTTATTTCACTCATGGTTAGTGTTTGGCTGAAGCCATTTATTATCAATCAACTGTATTTACTCTTTTTAAATAATAATGGCAACAGAAACTACCCAAATGACCCCGATCAAAAGTTTACATACCCTCATGATTTTGGCCTCATAACATGCACACAAGTTGACACAAAGGGGTTTGAATGGCTATTAAAGGTAACCATCCTCACCTGTGATCTGTTTGCTTGTAATTAGTGTGTGTGTATAAAAGGTCCATGAGTTTCTGGACTCCTGACAGACCCTTGCATCTTTCATCCAGTGCTGCACTGACGTTTCTGGATTCTGAGTTATGGGGAAAGCAAAAGAATTGTCAAAGGATCTGCGGGAAGAGGTTGTTGAACTGCATAAAACAGGAAAGGGATATAAAAAGATATCCAAGGAATTGAGAATGCCAATCAGCAGTGTTCAAACTCTAATCAAGAACTGGAAAATGAGGGGTTCTGTTGAATAATATTGAACTAATATTTCAGCCACAAGTGCTAGGAAAATTGTTTGGGATGCAAAGAAAAGCCCACAAATAACTTCAGGTGAAATACAGGACTTTCTGAAAACATGTGGTGTGGCTGTTTCAAGATGCACAATAAGGAGGCACTTGAAGAAAGATGGGCTGCATGGTCGATTCGCCAGAAGAAATCCATTACTACGCAAATACCACAAAGTATCCCGCTTGCAATACGCCAAACAGCACAGAGACAAGCCTCAAACCTTCTGGCACAAAGTCATTTAGAGTGATGAGATCAAAATTGAGCTTTTTGGCCACAACCATAAACACTACATTTGGAGAGGAGTCAACAAGGCCTATGATGAAAGGTACACCATTCCTACTGTGAAACTTAGAGGTGGATCGCTGATGTTTTGGGGATGTGTGAGCTACAAAGGCACAGGAAATTTGGTCAAAATTGATGGCAAGATGAATGCAGTATGTTATCAAAAAATACTGGAGGAACATTTGCATTCATCAGCCAGGAAGCTGCGCATGGGACGTACTTGGACATTCCAACATGACAATGATCCAAAACACAAGGCCAAGTCGACCTGTCATTGGCTACAACAGAATAAAGTGAAGGTTCTGGAGTGGCCATCCCAGTCTCCTGACCCCAATATCATTGAGCCACTTTGGGGAGATTTCAAACGTGCAGTTCATGCAAGACAGCCCAATAATTTACAGGAGGCCATTTGCCAAGGGGAATAGGCAGCTTTACCATCTGAGAAGATAAAGGGCCTCATCCACAAATACCACAAAAGACTTCAAGCTGTTATTAATGTTAAAGGGGGCAATACATGGTATTAAGAACTGGGATATGTAAACTTTTGATCAGGGTCATTTGGGTAGTTTCTGTTGCCATTATGATTTAAAAAGAGTAAACACAGTTGATTAATAATAAATGGCTTCAGCCAAACACTAACCATGAGTGAAAGAAAAGTTTTGTGTTATCATTCATATTCTTTGAAAAATGGCAAGGGTATGTAAACTTATGAGCACAACTGTATATATGTATATATTTATTTATATATAATTATATATATATTACATTTTTGTAAAAGAAAAAATTGTGAAATAAACAAATTTTATTTAATTTCCTAATTTTCCAAAAAATAGTGACAAAAAAAATTACAACTTCAAAAACTTTTCATGGCTCTTAGTAAATATGTTGGCATGTCTATTTTCCCAAAATTTTTGTACTTGTATTTGTACTGTCATTTTAGGGTCTCAAGTAGGGATGAGCTTCGTGTTCGAGTCGAACCCATGTTCGACTCGAACATCGTCTGTTCGATCGTTCAGCGAATTCCGAACGATATGGACCGTTAGCTCCAAATTCGTGTGGCGCGTCATGGCCCATAATTCACTACGGCATTGCAGTGCATTGCTGGCTGATGATTGGCCAAGCGTGCACTATGACCCACATGCTTGGCCAATCACAGCGCCGTCAGTAGAGAGAGCTGTAATTGGCCAAAGCCAGCGTGGCTTTGGCCAATTATGGCTCAGGGGGTTTAGAACACGCCCCACACTATATAAGGCCGCCTGTGGGGCGGCCCTGTGTAGTGTGTTCTGGCGTGCTTAGAGAGAGAGAGACAGTGTCATTTCATTTGAGTCAGCTAGATTAGGCAGGACAGTCAGTGAGTTAGCTGCACTTACAGTGTATTGTGTATATATATATATATGCATCCCAGGTGTTTTATATATATATATATATATATATATATATATATATATATATATATATATATACACACTGTATTCAGTTTAGCTAGATCCATTCCTGTTATCTTCCTACTGACAGGCAGGCTTGTCTTGTTACAGTATTTACAGCTACCTGAAGAAAATTGCTGGTGTTCTTTTGATCCTGTTAGTACCACAGTCAGGCAGCTAGACTATTTACAGTTAGTGTAGTGCGTCCTCCTCACAGTGTTCATCTAAAGCTACAAGTTAGTTTAGTGTGACCTCTGCACAGTGTTCAGCTAAAGCTACAAGTTAGTGTAGTGCGACCTCTGCACAGTGTTCAGCTAAAGCTACAAGTTAGTGTAGTGCATCCTCTGAACAGCGTTCAGCTAAAGCTACAAGTTACTGTAGTGCATCCTCCTCACAGTGTTCAGCTAAAGCTACAAGTTAGTGTAGTGCGTCCTCCTCACAGTGTTCAGCTAAAGCTACAATTTAGTGTAGTGCGACCTCTGCACAGTGTTCAGCTAAAGCTACAAGTTAGTGTAGTGCGACCTCTGCACAGTGTTCAGCTAAAGCTACAAGTTAGAGTAGTGCGTCCTCTGAACAATGTTCAGCTAAAGCTACAAGTTAGTGTAGTGCGACCTCTGCACAGTGTTCAGCTAAAGTTACAAGTTAGTGTAGTGCATCCTCTGAACAGTGTTCAGCTAAAGCTACAAGTTAGTGTAGTGCGACCTCTGCACAGTGTTCAGCTAAAGCTACCTGTAGAAGGTTGGTGGTGTTTTCCTGATCCTATCACTACCGCAGGCAGCTACATTATTTTAACGTTAGTGTAGTGCGTCCTCTGCACAGTGTTCAGCTAAAGCTATCTGTAGAAGGTTGGTGGTGTTTTCCTGATCCTATCACTACCGCAGGCAGCTACATTATTTTAACGTTGGTGTAGTGCGTCCTCTGCACAGTGGTCAACTAAAGCTACAAGTTAGTGTAGTGCGACCTCTGCAGTGTTCATCTAAAGCTACCTGTAGAAGATTGGTGGTGTTCTCATACTACAGGCAGGCAGTTGATTTTGCTATCTGCAGTATCAGTATATATATATATATGTATATATATATATATATATATATATATATATATATATATATATATATATATATATATCCCAGCTTAGTGCAGCTACATCTCACTACAGGCCATTAGTATGTCTGGAAGGCCAACAAGGAGTGGCAGACAGTCACAAGCCAATAAAAGAGGGCAAGCAGGCTCTGTGTATAGAAGGAACAGTGCTGGTCATAAAGACGGTGAATCCTCATCAGCACGTGGGACACGCTTGGCCTTTTTTCGGCAGCTGGCCCTGTTGAGCAGCAACATGCGGAAGACTTGGTCGAGTGGATGACCAAGCCATCCTCATCCTCCTCATCCTCTCTCACCCATGCTCACGGTACTTTGTCTGGCAAAGCAGCTGCCAATGCAGCCTCTTCCCTCAGCTCAATGGCATCAGTGACTCCTTCCGCAGCCCCACCATGTCCTCCTGAGGAGTCCCTCGAACTGTTTGACCACAGTGTTGGGTACATGCTCCAGGAGGATGCCCAGCGTTTAGAAGGCTCTGATGATGATACTGAGCTAGATGAAGGCAGTAACGTGAGCACGGACAGAGGGGGTGCCCAAGAAGGACAGCAATCTGGCAGTCATGCTCCCCCTGCTGCAGCATACTGCCAGGTTTGCTGCAGTGATAAGGAGGGAGGGGATGATGAGGTCACTGACTCAACATGGGTGCCTGATAGGAGAGAGGAGGAGGAGGAGGCACATCACCAACGAGGCAGGATGCCCTACAGGGGCCAGCCTAAGGGCAGCACACTGACTGCATCACACCACAAAGCTCCGCATGTGCAGGGCGCTGCTGTCTCTGCGCGTTATTCCAAAAGTTCTTTGGTGTGGGCCTTTTTTCAGACGAGTGCATCAGATCGCACCGCTGCTTTTTGCAACATATGTCTCAAGCGTATCTCGCGTGGCCAAACCATCTCCCGCTTGGGCACCACATGCTTGACGAGACATATGTTGACCTGCCATGTAGTTCGTTGGCAAGCGTATCTAAAAGACCCACACCAAAGAACAAAGAGGACCTCTCCTTGCTCCTCATCAGCTGAGATCTCCAACCCCACTATACCTTCAGTCCTCTCTGAGACCTGCACTGAGAGGAATGAAGGTGTAGAATTAGGTGTGTCACAGCCAAGTACTTGTGGGCAATCTGCTTTCGGTCAGATTGTACCAGGCAAATTTCCCTGCCCCAGCTGCTGCACCGCCGAAAGAAGTTCGCTCCCAGCCATCCACATGCCCAGCGGTTGAATGCTAGCTTGGCAAAATTGCTAGCACTTCAACTGCTACCTTTTCAGTTGGTAGACTCTGCCCCCTTCCGTGAGTTTGTGGAATGTGTGGTTCCTCAGTGGCAGGTACCCAAACGCCACTTTTTCTCACGGAAGGCAATTCTGGCTTTCTACCGGCATGTGGAAGGCAATGTCCATGCCTTGCTGGACAGGGCGGTCAGTGGTAAGGTGCATATTACCGCTGACTCATGGTCCAGCAGGCATGGAAAGGGACGTTACCTAAGTTTCATGGCGCATTGGGTGACTCTGCTGGCAGCTGGGAAGGATGCAGGACAAGGTGCAGTAGTGTTGGAGGTTGTTCCGCCACCACGCCTCCAAAATGCCACTACTAATGATTCTGACACACCTCTCTCTCCTCCACCCCCTCCTCTTCTTCTTCCTCTATGGCCTCTTCCTGTGCTTTGTCTTCGGAACCAGCGGTGCTCCGTAGGCATTCAAGGGGCTACTTAAGTATGCAGGCCAAAAGATGCCATGCAGTGCTTGAGCTGGTGTGCTTGGGGGACAGGAGCCACACTGGGGAAGAGGTTCTGTCAGCTCTGCAGGGGCAGGTTCAGAGGTGGTTGACGCCATGCCAACTTAAGGCAGGAATGGTGGTTTGCGACAATGGCACCAACCTCCTCTCTGCCCTCCGACAGGGACAACTGACCCATGTGCCCTGTTTGGCTCACGTCCTTAACTTGGTGGTGCAGCGGTTCTTGGGCAGGTACCCGGGCTTACAGGATGTTCTGAGGCAGGCCAGGAAAGTCTGTGTGCATTTCTGCCGGTCATATAATGCCAGTGCTCAGCTGGCAGACCTCCAAAAGGAGTTTAACCTGCCCAAGAACTGCCTAATCTGTGACATGCCCACCAGGTGGAACTCAACGTTGGCCATGCTGCAGCGGTTGCACATGCAGCAGAGGGCCATCAATGAGTACCTGTGCGACTATGGCACCAGGACAGGGTCAGGGGAGCTTGTTTTTTTTCCCCACGCCAGTGGGCCATGATCAGGGATGTATGCACTGTCCTGTCACCATTTGAGGAGGCCATGAGGATGGTGAGCAGTGACAGTGCATGCATCAGTGACACTGTCCTCCTTGTCCACCTGTTGGAGCACACGCTGCGTGGAATAATGGACAGGGCACTTGAGGCAGAACAGAGGCAGGAAGAGGAGGACTTCCTTAGCTCTCAAGGCCCCCTTTATCCAGACAGTGTTCCTGAGTGCCCGCCGATCACACAGGAAGAGGACGAGGAGAAGGAGGAGGAGGATTGTGTCAGTATGGAGGTGGAGCCTGGCACTCAGCATCAGCAGCAGTCTTTAAGAAACACATGGACTTGTACTTGGCTGGGAGGAGGTGGCTGCGGATCATGTCGTCCTTAGTGACCCCCAGGACTCCAGACCGAATGCCTCAGCAAACCTACGATGCATGGCCTCCCTGATCCTGCAAAGCCTGTGGAAGGATCCTCGTATTCGTGGTATCAAGGAGGGGGATCGTTACTGGCTGGCAACCCTCCTTGATCCACGTTACAAGGGTAAGGTTGGGGACCTTATCTTGCCGTCGCAGAGGGAGGAGAGGATGAAACATCTTCAGGAGGCCTTGCAGAAAGGTCTGTGCAATGCGTTCCCAGAGACTGGGAGGCTACAAACTCCTGTTTCTGGACAACGTGTTGCTGAGGCTTCGGTCAGTCAAAGAAGGAGCGGTGGAGAAGGTGGCCATCTGACCGATGCGTTCAGACAATTTTTTAGTCCGCAGCCCCAAGGTATGATCAGTTCCAGCAACCATCGCCAGCGTCTGTTTTACATGATGCAGGAATACTTAGGGGCTCCTTTCCCACCGAACTTGGACACCTTTCCCACCGAAAATCCTCTGGGTTGCTGGGTCTTGAGGATGGATCACTGGCCAGAGCCTGCACAGTATGCAGTTGAGCTACTGGCCTGTCCTGCATCAGCGTTCTTTCAGAACGCACATTCAGTGCTGCTGGAGGCTTTGTAACCGATCATAGGGTGCGTCTGTCCGCCGACTCAGTCGATCGACTGACCTTCATAAAAATGAATCAGTCTTGGATCACCACCAGCTACCAAGCACCTGGGCTGATGTAACCGAATAATTTTTTTTGAAATGTCAGATCCCTTCAAAGACTGCCTATGCTGATGCTGAGTGACTATCCTGTTATACTGAGTAATTATCCTCTTCCTCCTCAATGATCATGATGATAGCTTGTAAGAACATTTTTGGTTCTGGGCGCTGCCAGTCCCACCACCAGTATCTGTGAGGGGGTGCAGTGTTGTTGCACCAGCACCAGTGCCTAAGGCCTAATTTTTCAGCCCCTGTTTAACAGGGGCGTGTAATTACAATTTTTGATGCAATTCTTTGCAGCAGGGCTCGTTCCTGCGCTCCAACTAGAGTATCTGTGAGGGGTTCCAGTGTTGTGGCACCAGCACCAGTGCCTAAGGCCCAATTTTTCAGCCCCTGTTCAACAAGGACATGTAATTAGAAATTTTGATCTAATATTTCACAGCAGGGCCTGTTTCTGCACCCACCAAGAGTATCTGTGAGGACTTACAGTGTTGTGGCACCAGCACCACCACCACCACCAAAGGCCCAATTTTTCAGCCCCTGTTCAACATGGGCATGTAATTACAATTCTTGATCTAATACTTCACAGCAGGGCCCTGTAAGGGCTTACAGTGTTGTGGCCACAACAACACCTAAGGCCCAAATTTCTGCTGAGTATATAGGGCAGGCCCCTACTTTCAAACATCCAACTTACAAACGACTCCTACTTGCAAACGAAAGGAGACAACAGGAAGTGAGATGAAATCTACTCCTAGGAAGGGAAATTCTCTCCTGTAAGAGTTAATATGGGAAAAACTTTTCTCCTTTCCACTGATGCTTTATCACCAATCCTTGTTTCACAAAAAAACCCAGATTTTCAAAAAACATTTGTCATTGGGACAAAAAGTGAGGTGAAATCTTCTGAAGAGGAGCACAGACAGCAAAACAAATGTCACAGGGGTGATAACCCTTCCCTATGTTTTCCAAAAAGCTTTAAATAATTTTTTTGACTGGAGCTACACTTTAAAAATGTACCAGTTCAAAATTACAAACAGATTCTACTTAACAACAAACCTACAGTCCCTGTCTTGTTTGCACCGCCTGTATACTGCTGTTCAGAGTATATGGGGCCTGGGGGCCCCACACCTTTCCTTTTTTAATTTGGGTGGGGGGTTCCCCTTAATATCCATACAAGACCCAAAGGGCCTGGTAATGGACTTGGGGGTACCCATGACGTTTGTCTCACTGATTTTCATCCATATTGCCAGGACCCAACATTACATTAAAGCCGGAAGCAGTTTTAAATGACTTTTTTTCCTTTAAAAATGACATCTTGTGCAGGGACTGTTCTAAGCACGGAAAACACGCGACACTTTACAGGCATACTATTACGATACGTAGGTACAATATTTAAAGGAATATTTCACTTTTTTTTTTTTTTTTTTACTTTAGGCATCATTAAAATCACTGCTCCCAAAAAAAGTCAGTTTTTAAAAGTTTTTTTTGCATTGATACATGTTCCCTGGGGCAGGACCCGGGTCCCCAAACCCTTTTTAGGACAATACCATGCAAATTAGCCTTTAAAATGAGCACTTTTGATTTCGAATGTTCGCATCCCATAGACGTCAATGGGGTTCCAACGTTCGTGCAAATTTTCGGTCCGTTCGCAGGTTCTGGTGCGAACCGAACTGGGGGGGTGTTCGGCTCATCCCTAGTCTCAAGAAATGAGATAGGCCTTCAGTAAAGTGGGTTTGATCACTTTTTTAAATATATATATACCATAGATTATAGACTCTATAAATTTCACACAGAATAAGTAATAAAAAAAGATTTGGGTTATTTTTCCCAAATAAATGTAGCACAAAACATATTGACCTAAATCAATGAAGAAAGAATATTTATTTTCAAAATGTTTTAACAGAAACTAAGAAAAACATGTTTTTTTTCAAAATTGTTGAAATCTTTTGTTTTTTATAGCAAAAAATAAAAAACCCAGTGGTGATATAAATACCACCAAAAGAAAGCTCTATCTGTCTAAAAAAAATGATAACAATTTAATTTGGGTAGTGTTGCATGAGTGAGTAATTGGCATTCAAAGCGTGAAAATCTGAAAAGTGGCCTGGGCAGGAAGGTGGTGAAAGTGTCTGTTATTGAAATGGTTAAAGTCGTATTACAGATGACAAAAATAGATAAATACAACATCCTTCAAATCCAGGGGAGCCTGTGATTTCATTAAAAATTCATGGAAGCAAAAGTGCTTTTCCCCAGGCACTTTGTTGCTCAAAGTCCTGGGTGAGCTCAACCAGTCTTTTTCTCCAAACCATATACAGTGCCTTGAAAACGTATTCATACCCTTTGAAATTTTCCTCATTTTGTCATGTTACAGCTAAAAACGTAAATTTATTTTATTGGGATTTTATGTAATAGACAAACACAAAGTGGCACATAATTGTGAAGTGGAAGGAAAATGATAAATTGTTTTCAAAATTATTTACAAATAAATATCTAAAATGTATGACATGCATTTTGTATTCAGCCCCCTTGAGTCAATACTTTGTAGAACCACCTTTTGCTGCAAGTACAGCTGCAAGTCTTTTTGGGTATGTCTCTACCAGCTTTGCACATCTAGAGAGTGACATTTTTGCCCATTCTTCTTTGCAAAATAGCTCAAGCTCTGTCAGATTGGATAGAGAGCAATTTTCAAGTCTCACCACAGATTCTCAATTGGATTTAGGTCTGGACTTTGAATAGGCCATTCTAATACATGAATATGCTTTGATTTAAAACATTTGTAGATCTGGCTGTATGTTTAGGGTCGTTGTCCTGCTGGAAGGTGAACCTCCTCCCCAATCTCAAGTCTTTTGCAGACTCTAACAGGTTTTCTTCTAAGATTGCCCTGTATTTTGCTCCACCAATCTTCCTATCAAATCTGACCAGCTTCCCTGTCCCTGCTGAAGAAAAGCATGCCCACAACATGATCTTGGTAAGTTTGCAGTTGTGTCAATCAGGGCGCAGAATGCACTATGCAGCACTCAGTGCATTGCAGGGTGTTCGTCAGGGCGAACACCCAGAAAACACGCTGCAAATTCGGGTGTTCGGCGAATGCTTGGGCCAAACTGTTTGCCCATCCTTAGTTATTCTTATTTATGCTGTCCAGGCCCCTGTGTGCTTCAGTTTGTGAATGAACGGGAAGCTCTCTACAGAGTTATTCATGTGGTTATTCATTCTGTGCAGCTAAGGTTGCAGAGATGGAGATTGAGGGCTGTGTCCTCAATCTCATTTCTCTGTCTCAAAAGTGAAACATCAGACTCTAACAGGTTTTCTTCTAAGATTGCCCTGTATTTTGCGCCACCAATCTTCATATCAACTCTGACAAGCTTCCCTGTCCCTGCTGAAGAAAAGCATGCCCACAACATGATCTTGGTAAGTTTGCAGTTGTGCCATACTTTTTCAATTTTTGGCAAAGCTTTGCCCAATCAGGGCGCAGAATGCACTGTGCAGTGCAGAGTTATTCATGTGGTTATTCATTCTTGGCAGCTGAGGTTGCAGAGATTGAGATTTCAATCTCATTTCTCTGTCTCAAAAGTGAAACATCAGGGGTCTGTTTAGACAGGACTCCTAAAAATTTGTAAAGAATTATAGAAAACAAAATGAGATTAAATAAATACATAAATAAATAAATAAAACTACTGACACTATCTACTGCTCTACTGACCCCATCCTCTGCCTTACTGACAAAGTCCACTGCCCCTATGACTAATGCTAGCCATACATGGGTTGAATTCTGAAATAATTTTCTTTCAAAAACCATAATTAAGAATTTTCATTTGAATTTTACACCATTAATGGGCCACAGCAATGGGCAGTTTTTGTGTGGCCATCGAATTTGAGTAATCGATCATGTTGGAAATGTTTTGAAAAATGAACAAATTTCTAATCAATGCTGGGAGAATTGTGCCAGAAATAGAATCAAAAAAGGAATGAGCATGAGCTGTGAACTGGAAAGAAAAGTATATCTCCAGTAAGGATGAGCCCAACACCCCCCGGTTTGGTTCGTACCAGAACATGCGAATGGACCGAAAATTCGCGCGAACTTTAGAACCCCATTGAAGTCTATAATTTTAAAGGCTAATTTGTATGGTATTGTCCTAAAAGGGTTTGGGGACCTGGGTCCTGCCCCAGGGGACATGTATCAATGCAAAAAAAAGTTTTAAAAACGGCCGTTTTTTTGGGAGCAATAATTTTAATGATGGTTAAAGTGAAAAAAAGTGAAATATTCCTTTAAATATCGTACCTGGGGGGTGTCTATAGTATGCCTGTAAAGTGGTGCGTGTTTCCACTGCTTAGAACAGTCCCTGCACAAAATGAAATTTTTAAAGGAATAAAAGTCATTTAAAACTGTTTGCTGCTTTAATGTAATGTCGGGTCCCAGCAATATGGATGAAAATCAGTGAGACAAACGGCATGGGTACCCTCCAGTCCATTACCAGGCCCTTTGGGTCTTGTATGGATATTAAGGGGAACCCCGCACCCAAATTAAAAGAAGAAAAGGTGTGGGGCCCCCAGGCCCTATATACTCTGAACAGCAGTATACAGGTGGTGCAAACAAGACAGGGACTGTAGGTTTGTTGTTAAGTAGAATCTGTTTGTAATTTTGAACTGGTACATTTTTAAAGTGTAGCTCCAGCCAAAAAATCTATTTTAAGCTTTTTGGAAAACATAGGGAAGGGTTATCACCCCTGTGACATTTGTTTTGCTGTCTGTGCACCTCTTCAGAAGATTTCACCTCACTTTCTGTCCCAGTGACAAATGTTTTTTGACAATTTGGGTTTTTTAGTGAAACAAGGATTGTTGATAAAGCATCAGTGGAGAGGAGACACGTTTTTCCCATATTAACTCTTACAGGACAGCATTTCCCTTCCATGGGGTAGATTTCATCCCACTTCCTGTTGTCTCCTTCTGTTTGCAAGTAGGAGTCGTTGTAAGTTGGATGTTTGAAAGTAGGGGCCTGCCCTATATACTCTATAGAAATTGGGGTCTTAGGTGTTGGTGTTGCCACAACACTGTAAGCCCTCACAGTTACTCTTGGTGGGCGCAGGAACGGGCCCTGCTGTGAAATATTAGATCAAGAATTGTAATTACATGCCACTGTTAAACAGGGGCTGAAAAATTGGGCCTTAGGCATTGGTGCTGGTGCCACAACCCTGCAACCCCTCACAGATACTCTAGTTGGAACGCAGGAACGAGCCCTGCTCCAAAGTATTGCATCAAAAATTGTAATTACACGCCCCTGTTAAACAGGGGCTGAAAAATTGGGCCTTAGCCACTGGTGGTGGCGCCCAGAACCAAAAATATTCTTACAAGCTATCAGCATGATCATTGAGGAGGAAGAGGATAGTCACTGAGCATAACAGGATAGTCACTCAGCATCAGCATAGGCAGTCTTGAAGGGATCTGACATTTAAAAAAAAAAAAAATATTCGGTTACATCACCATCAGGTGCTTGGTAGCTGGTGGTGATCCAGGACTGATTCATTTTTATGAAGGTCAGTCAATCGACCGAGTTGGTGGACACTGAATGTGCGTTCTAAAAGAACGCTGGATGCAGGACAGGCCAGTAGCTCAATTGCATACTGAAGACACAAAAATAAGGTAGTACTAAGTATTACCAGGAGGGCGGACTTTATAGGCTAAGAAGCAATAGAGAGGAGACAATTTAAAATATTCAAATTTATTAAGGTTAACAATTACATAGAGAAGATATAAAATAAGAATTATTGCATATATGCATCTATGTGTATTGTGCAGTGAGCCCTTGTATGTCTATGCGTTTCACCGCTAGGCTTCCTCAGGCCACGGCCAAGGTTCACAAACGAGACAGATAAGAGAATATGTTTCTCTATCTGAAATGAGATACAATGCCATTAGAAACACATAACTAATACATAGACAAACTGTTCAAGATAAAAATCATGCGCTGAGCACATATGAATATAGGAGTGAGACATCAAATCGGTACCTTGGTTTTGAAGTACAATGTCATACACAGTCACGGTAAGGTGAATGATGCACTTAGAAGCTTAAAGAAACTGAAAAAAGAGCAGATATAACCAGTTTCAATACAAAAATATGTGTTGCAGCAAATACAAAACTTTTTTAGGAAATGAACTTACTAGATTGAATATAGCTGAATCTATGAGCAGGGACGTGTAGATAATTGGTTATTATTCCTGATTTTGAAAGGCCAAAGGGAGAGGGGGCCCAAAGGTTTCCAAAAAAAGAGTCCTTCCTAATTTCAGCAGTGCTGATGGCTATGTATAGCCTAACAGCATATCACTGTATCTATGAATGTAAAATAGGGTGAAATAAATAAATATCCCCAAGTCAGTATATAAAGGTAAGCGCCTTATAATGAGTATTTGCATTCAAAATTCAGATATCACAATATGCCCCTGGGAGACAGCAATCCACTGCACACAAGGCTATGGACGACAAGGGAGTCTATTTACGCTGGAGTACTTTTTTGTCAAAATCGCCCCCACGGGGGTCTGCATAAACGGTGTCCAGAGCAGCAAATTTAAACACAATTGGGTTATACATATGTTTAAAAGCTGTATGGTAACCCATCGTGGTATTCAAAAGACCATTTGTAGCAAAATGTACATGGTCCTTGATTCTTCTCCAAAAGGGCCTAATAGTTTTGCCCATGTAGAAGGCTCCACATTGACAAAAAATGATGTAAATAACTCCTTGAGTTTGACACGTAATATGATGCTGTAGAACGTGTGTGTAACCATTTGAGAGAATAACTGAAGGTCCACATTAAAAGAGACCTGCAGGGGATTGTAATGCATTAGTGGTTTTAACATAATGGCTTCGTACTAAACAACCCTTTTTGGATCTGGCTCGCCAAAAGTAATCTTGGGTCGAGATCCTATGTATTTGCTGATGGTGGGGTCTGTCCTTAGAATATGCCAATGTTTTTGGATAGTTGAACGTATAGTTTGGTGCTGGTCAGAATAGGTTGTGATGAATCTCACTGTATCTGAACTGGTTCGTTTAGGTTCTGGAAAGAGAAGAATGTTTCTAGGCCTAGCAACAGCTTTTTTAAAAGCTTTTTTGAGACTGGTTTTTGTGTAACCCCTTGCATAAAGATGTTTATAAAGGAGGTCAGCTTCATGCTTAAAATCAGTGTCCATTGAACAACTGCGTTTCAAGCGTACATATGACTAAACAGAATACTTTGGACAGGCGGACGTGGATGCGCGCTACGCGCATGTAGTATTGTGTTGCCCGCTGTGGGTTTTCGAAAAAGTGGTGTATTGATTTGGCCCTCCTGGTTGATTTTAATAGTGATGTCTAAGTATGTAATAGTAGTGGGGCTAAACTTGTAGTTATCCTGACTTAGAATAGCCATAAATTCATTCAGTGCTGCTGGTGGTCTCTCCCACAGTAACAGAATGTCATCTATATAGTGGAACCATCGCAGCATGTGAGAACATTTTTTTTAATGTGTATCATTAGCAAACAGATCCCGCTCCCACCCCCCCAGGTAAAGGTTTGCATATGAGGGTGCACAACATGTGCCCATAGCAACCCCCTGTACCTGGAGGAAGTGGGAACCATCAAAGGAAAAAACATTCTTCGAAAGAATGTGCGATAAAAGTCGCAGTACGAAGCCATTGAGATCCAAAAACGTGGGTCCTCTTTCATTTAAAAATCTGGCAACTGTTTGTAAACCTAATTCATGTGGGATAGAAGAATATAAGACTTCCACATCGATGGTTACCAAAAGACATCCATGGGGAACAGTTAAACCCTCCAGGTTTTTTAGCAGATCGGGGGTATCTTTGATATAAGAGGGTAGGGTAGTGACATGAGGCCGTAAGTACTGATCTGCAAAAATGCTTGCTCTTTCAGTTTTGGAGCCTATACTGGATACTATCGGGTGTCCTGGTGGTTTGGTGGAGTGTTTATGAATTTTGGGAAGAGAGTAAAAAGTGGGTACTTTAGGATGGGCAACTTGGATACCTTTAAAGATCTCTTTCGTGATCAATCCACTGGCAAGGGCAGATTGTAGAAGATCATCATATTGTTGGTCAAATTTGATTATGATGCTAGCCGCAATTGGTTTGTACCAGAGTCTATTTTTTAAGATGTCCAACACATGTTTCTGTATGAGAGTGCATCCATCAGTACTACATTACCGCCCTTGTCTGACGGCTTGATTATTAAGTCAGAGTTGTTACTCAGATTGACTAGGGCTGTTTTGTGGGCCTCACTTAAATTGGGGGTTGTCACCTTTCTCATGGGAATAGATTTAATGTCTTTAATGGTTTGGACCAAAACGGTCCATACATTAGAATTTATATGTAAGGAAGGAAAGTTGGTGGATTTTTTCTTGATTGCCTCTCCTAGTGATTTAATATCCTTCAGATATAGTGTTGTTTCTCTGTTATTTCTTTATATGGATCTCTGTTCTGTTTTTTTTTAATTATCATGGGTTGTGTGCTTGTGGTTGTTGGTTGCGAGACATCTAGAATTTGGTGCCTTCTTTTTGTGCTTTTTGATATACAGTCTATCAGGATATACAGTATTATGTCAGCATGCTGGTAACAAATAAATCTTATACTCCAGCCTTTTTGTGCAGATTATGCTGAACAGGCTGTCGGTAATGAGGCTATTACAATCACATAGACACTGTCTCTTACAGAAGTGTGTCTCCTTAGAGCGGCGCTATAATACTTTTTTCCTTCCTGATGGCACTGCTTACTGATTTTGGCAGGTTGCTAGTAACCATATGTACATCTATCAGTTCCTACATTCCCCAGAATGCACCTAGATGGCTCCACGAGTGCTGGCGCATGTGCATTGCTCTCTTCTCCGATGCTGTGCCGTTTTAAACACAGGTCTCTCTTTCATGTCTTTCTTCCTGGCCGTATAATCCTCTGCACATGCGCAGAGGATAAAACTACTGAGATGTCCTACAATACCCACAAGCCCTGGCAGCTCTCTACATTAGTGTATCACGTGATGTTATCCTTACAATAAGCTGTAACCAATTTAGACTATAAATAGACTCCCTTGTCGTCCATAGCCTTGTGTGCAGTAGATTGCTGTCTCCCAGGGGCATATTGTGATATCTGAATTTTGAATGTAAGTACTCATTATAAGGTGCTTACCTTTATATACTGACTTGGGGATATTTATTTATTTATTTATTTCACCCTATTTTCCATTCATAGATACAGCGATATGCTGTTAGGCTATACATAGCCATTAGCACTGCTGAAATTATGAAGGACTCTTTTTTGGAAACCTTTGGGCCCCCTCTCCCTTTGGCCTTTCAAAATCAGGAATAATAACCAATTACCTACACGTCCCTGCTCATAGATTCAGCTATATTCAATCTAGTAAATTATTTCCTGAAAACTTTTGTATTTGCTGCGACACATATTTTTGAATTGAGACTGGTTATATCTGCTCTTTTTTCAGTTTCTTTAAGCTTCTAAGTGCATCATTCACCTTACCGTGACTGTGTATGACATTGTACTTCAAAACCAAGGTACCGATTTGATGTCTCACTCCTATATTCATATGTGCTGAGCGCATGATTTTTATCTTGAACAGTTTGTCTATGTATTAGTTATGTGTTTCTAATGGCATTGTATCTCATTTCATATAGAGAAATATATTCTCTTGACTGTCTCGTTTGTGAACCTTGGCTGTGTCCTGAGGAAGCTTAGCGGTGAAACGCATAGACATACAAGGGCTCACTGCACAATACACATAGATGCATATATGCAATAATTCTTATTTTATATCTTCTCTATGTAATTGTTAACCTTAATAAATTTGAATATTTTAAATTGTTTCCTCTCTATTGTTTCTTAGCCTATAAATTCTGCCCTCCTGGTAATACTTAGTACTACCTTATTTTTGTGTCTTCAATAATTTACGGACGTGGCAAACACAAGTCTATTTATGAGTGCATTGGATTGTTCTAAAATATAAATTTTCCCCTTGTATAATTAACTGATATCTGCCTGTCTCTCACAAGTGTTTACCAGGATGGCGGAGTTGGCAGGAAACAACTGGGAGGGCTTTATGCTGGACATTAAGCAAACATGTTCCTCTTTGAATAACAATGTTAAAATGGAAATTGTATATCACAAACTACTACAAGTATTTGAGCGGAAAGCTAGCCTTTTTTGGCACATTAAGTACTTTGAACAATATATCTCAACCCAAAAGGTCTCAGAGTTCAGGTCTTTCCCAATATTTGGGCCGCTGACCATGACTTTAGGACCCAATGGGAACAGAACCTCCAGGACTGTTCCCGTAAAATGATGGAATTAATGATAGAATACTACATGCAAGAACTCAAATTAGTAGACTGTGAGATAAAACGAATCTATGACGAAAATACCACTATACTAAACAATTCTAATTTTACAACCTTCAACACTCGCTTAAAAGAGCATATTCAAACATTTACTAAGACCTGTTAGTCAAAAAAGAGGACAAACTGGCACATGATAAATTGGCTTTTGCGGGCAAGTACGCATATAACTGGCCACAAACAAATCGCCAACAAGGGAACCGTAAGTTCTCCAATGCACAAAGAAATAGACGTAAGTCTAATGACAAAGCAAGTGATTCTGATTCCTCTATTAACTCTTATCTTTCACAAGGCTCTGGGACATCTGATCGGGGTCGACAGAGAGGTCGAGGCTCAAGGAAGAGAACACAGACTAGTGGTGGGCACCAAATAGGTACAGACAAGAAAAGAGCACTGGGTGAATTAAATCCCCCCACTACTGATAGAAATACTGAAAAGATTGACTCTTCCGCTCTAACAAGTACAGGGCTAACTATGTTTCCTAACCAAGCACTGGGTGTCTCCTCTGACAGTTCTTCTACTACTTTATCTATGGCTTCTAAGACAGAACAGAACACTCGACTACAAATTATAGATTGTGCCAAAACTTTGGTGTCATCTAGACCTATTAGTACTGCAGCAGCTGGAGCAATCCAGAAAGACACGAAAAAATTACGTATAGATCAATTTTTCCCTACTACGACTTCACAACTATTAGGCATTAATTCTGATAATAGATCATCTTTTGAGTCAACACTAGAAACAGCTGGAAAAAAAGTCTTTCTACAAATGAATGTAAACTAGAAGTGATTAATCTATCAACATATCCCCTGAATGACGTTGAACGTGAGCTATTGCAGCTCGGTCTCAGTTTCTATCCCAACTCCTTACCAAACAAGTTTGAGATCATTAAAGATCTATATCTGTTTGCGAGAAAGCTTACTTTAATGTTTATGTATGATAGTGATAGACGGGGGAAACAAACAGAAATCTCCCATCAAGAGATTTGGAAAGATTTTTCAGTGGCCGAATTCAGAGCCCTAAAAAATCTGGTTCTGCTCCTAGAAGAAAATGAACCTACTCCAACAACTCAGGATGCCCCTGAATCTGATCTAATCTGAGGTCAACAAATACAAACAACACTATATCTGACGGATATTAAATCACTAGGAGAGGCAATCAAGAAAAAATCCACCAACTTTCCTTCCTTACATATAAATTCTAATGTATGGACCTTTTTGGTCCAAACCATTAAAGACATTGAATCTATTCCAATGAGAAAGGTGACAACCCCCAATTTAAGTGAGGCCCACAAAACAGCCCTAGTCAATCTGAGTAACAACTCTGACTTAATAATCAATCCGTCAGACAAGGGAGGTAATGTGGTACTGATGGATGCATTCTCATACAGAAACGTGTTGGGACAGCTTAAAAAATAGACTCTGGTACAAACCAATTGCGGCTAGCGTCATAATCAAATTTGACCAACAATATGATGATCTTCTACAATCTGCCCTTGCCAGTGGATTGATCACGAAAGAGATCTTTAAAGGTATCCAAGTTGCCCATCCTAAAGTACCCACTTTTTACTCTCTTCCAAAAATTCATAAACACTCCATCAAACCACCAGGACGCCCGATAGTATCCAGTATAGGCTCCAAAACTAAAAGAGCGAGCATTTTTGTAGATCAGTACTTATGGCCTCATGTTACTACCCTACCCTCTTATATCAAAGATACCCGCCGATCTGCTAAAAAACCTGGAGGGTCTCACCGTTCCCCATGGATGTCGTTTGGTAACCATCGATGTGGAAGCCTTATATTCTTCTATCCCACATGAATTAGGTTTACAAACAGTTGCCAGATTTTTAAATGAAAGAGGACCCACGTTTTTGGATCTTAATGGCTTCGTACTGCGACTTTTATCGCACATTCTTTCGAAGAATGTTTTTTCCTTTGATGGTTCCCACTTCCTCCAGGTACAGGGGGTCGCTATGGGCACATGTTGTGCTCCCTCATATGCGAACCTGTACCTGGGGGGGTGGGAGCGGGATCTGTTTGCCAATGATACACATTCAAATTTTTGTTTCTCACGTGCTGCGATGGTTCCGCTATATAGATGGCATTCTTTTGGAATAACGAGCAGAGACAGCAGCACCCTGAACATGCGATGCTCTGCGGTGTGATGCAGTCGGTGTGCTGCCCTTAAGCTGGCCCCAGGAGGGCAACCTGCCTCATTGGTGATGTGCCTCCTCCTCCTCTCTCCTATCAGGCACCCACGTGGAGTCGGTGACCTCATCATCCCCTCCCTCCTCATCACTGGAGAAAAATTGGCAGTATGCTGCAGCTGGGGGAACATGACTGCCAGATTGCTGTCCTTCCTGGGCATCCCCTCTCTCTGTGCTCATGTTACTGCCTTCATCTAGCTGGGTACCATCATTGGAGCCTTCAAAACGCTGGGCATCCTCCTGGAGCATGTACCCAACACTGTAGTCAAACAGTTCGAGGGACTCCTCAGGAGGACATGGTGGGGCTAGGGAAAGAGTGACTGATGCCATTGAGCCATAGGAAGAGGCCGCGTTGGCAGCTGCTTTGCCAGACAATGTACCCTGAGCCTTGGTGAGTGAGGATAATGCGAAACGTGGATAAAATATAGTGGGTATTACTCCTGCGCTTGTGAAGGCGTTTGTTGTGTAAATAGGTAGTATTGTTGAACGTGAAAGGACTGAAGGAGATGGTAATGCATGTCCCGGATGAGGATGGCTTGGTCATGCACTCTACCAAGTCTTCCGCATGTTGCGGCTCAACACGGCCAGCTGCCGAAAAAAAGGACAAGCGTGTCCCACAGCCATGTGCTGATGAGGATGCACCGTGTCCACAACCAGCACTGTTGCCTCTAGACACAGAGCCTGCTTGCCCTCTTTTATTGGCTTGTGACTGTCTGCCTCTCCTTGTTGGCCTTCCAGTCATACTAATGGCCTGCAGTGCAGTGAGATGTAGCTGCACAAAACTGGGATATATATATATATATATATATATATATATATATATATATATACTGATTATACAGCAGCTAGCAATGCCTGCCTGTGGTATTAATAGGATCAGAAGAAGCACACCAGCACTTGTCTTCAGGTAGCAATAGGTGCAACTGTGCAGGGTACACAGTACACTAACTGTAAATACTTCAAGCTGCCTGCCTGTGGTATTAATTGGATCAGAAGTAGAACACCAGCACTTGTCTTCAGGTAGCTATACTGTAGGTGCAACTGTGCAGGGTATACAGTAGGGATGAGCCGAACACCCCCCCGGTTCGGTTCGCACAAGAACCTGCGAACAGACCGAAAATTCACATGAACGTTAGAACCCCATTGACGTCTATGGGACTCGAACTTTGAAATAAAAAGTGCTCATTTTAAAGGCTAATTTACATGGTATTGTCCTAAAAAGGGCTCTGGGACCCGGGTCCTGCCCCAGGGGACATGTATCAATGCAAAAAAACTTTTAAAAAGGCCGTTTTTTCAGGAGCAGTGATTTTAATGATGCTTAAAGTAAAAAAAAAAAAAAAAGTGAAATATTCCTTTAAATATCGTACCTGGGGGGTGTCTATAGTATGCCTATAAAGTGGCGCGTGTTTCCTGTGCTTAGAACAGTCCCTGCACAAAATGTCATTTTTAAAGGAAAAAAAGTCATTTAAAACTGCTTGCGGCTTTAATGTAATGTCGGGTCCTGGCAATATGGATGAAAATCAGTGAGACAAACGGCATGGGTAACCCAAGTCCATTACCAGGCCCTTTGGGTCTTGTATGGATATTGAGGGGAACCCCGCACCCAAATTAAAAAAGGAAACAGCAGTATACAGGATCAGTACTCTGAACAGCAGTATACAGGCGGTGCAAACAAGACAGGGACTGTAGGTTTGTTGTTAAGTAGAATCTGTTTGTAATTTTGAACTGGTACATTTTTAACATGTTTAGCTCCAGCCAAAAAATCTATTTTAAGCTTTTTGGAAAACCTAGGGAAGGGTTATCACCCCTGTGACATTTGTTTTGCTGTCTGTGCACCTCTTCAGAAGATTTCACCTCACTTTTTGTCCCAATGACAAATGTTTTTTGAAAATTTTTTTTTTGTGAAACAAGGATTGGTGATAAAGCATCAGTGGAAAGGAGAAAAGTTTTTCCCATATTAACTCTTACAGGAGAGAATTTCCCTTCCTAGGGGTAGATTTCATCTCACTTCCTGTTGTCTCCTTCCTTTGCAAGTAGGAGTCGTGTGTAAGTTGGATGTTTGAAAGTAGGGGCCTGCCCTATATACTCAGCAGAAATTTTGGCCTTAGGTGTTGTTGTGGCCACAAAACTGTAAGCCCTCACAGGGCCCTGCTGTGAAATATTAGATCAAGAATTGTAATTACATGCCCCTGTTGAACAGGGGCTGAAAAATTGGGCCTTAGACACTGGTGCTGGTGCCACATCACTGCAACCCCTCACAGATACTCTAGTTGGAACGCAGGAACGAGCTCTGCTGCAAAGTATTGCCTCAAAAATTGTAATCACACACCCCTGTTAAACAGGGGCTGAAAAATTGGGCCTTAGACACTGGTGCTGGTGCCACAACACTGCAACCCCTCACAGATACTCTAGTTGGAATGCAGGAACGAGCTCTGCTGCAAAGTATTGCCTCAAAAATTGTAATTACACGCCCCTGTTAAACAGGGGCTGAAAAATTGGGCCTTAGGCACTGGTGCTGGTGCCACAACACTGCAACCCTTCACAGATACTCTAGTTGGAACGCAGGAACGAGCCCTGCTGCAAAGTATTGCATCAAAAATTGTAATTACACGCCCCTGTTAAATAGGGGCAGAAAAATTGGGCCTTAGGCACTGGTGCTGGTGCCAAAACACTGCAACCCCTCACAGATACTCTAGTTGGAATGCAGAAATGAGCCCTGCTGCAAAGTATTGCATCGAAAATTGTAATTACACGCCCCTATTAAACAGGGGCTGAAAAATTGGGCCTTAGGCACTGGTGCTGGTGCCACAACACTGCAACCCCTCACAGATACCCTAGTTGGAACGCAGGAACCAGCCCTGCTGCAAAGTATTGCATCAAAAATTGTAATTACATGCCCCTGCTAAACAGGGGCTGAAAAATTAGGCCTTAGGCACTGGTGGTGGCGTCCAGAAACAAAAATATTCTTACAAGCTATCAGCGTGATCCTTGAGGAGGAAGAGGATAATTACCCAGGATAGTAACTCAGCATCAGCATAGGCAGTCTTTGAAGGGATCTGAGATTTCAAAAAAAATTCAGCAGCACTGAATGTGCGTTCCGAAAGAACGCTGGATGCAGGAATGGCCAGTAGCTCAATTGCATACTGTGCAAGCTCTGGCAAGTGATCCATCCTCAAGACCCAGTAACCCAGAGGATTTTCAGTGAGAAAGGTGTCCAAGTCAGATCTTGCCCCTAGGTATTCCTGCACCATGTAAAACAGACGCTGGTGATGGTTGCTGGAACCGATCATACCTTGGGGCTGCGGACTAAAAAATTGTCTGAACGCATCAGTCAGACGGCCACCTTCTCCACTGCTCCTTCTTTGACTGACCGAAGCCTCAGCAACACGTTGTCCAGAAACAGGAGTTTGTAACCTCCCAGTCTCTGGGAACGCATTGCACAGACCTTTCTGCAAGGCCTCCCGAAGATGTTTCATCCTCTGCTCCCTCTGCGATGGCAATATAAGGTCAGCAACCTTACCCTTGTAATGTGGATCAAGGAGGGTTGCCAGCCAGTATTGGTCCTTCTCCTTGACACCACGAATACGAGGATCCTTACGCAGGCTTTGCAGGATCAGGGAGGCCATGCAGCGTAGGTTTGCTGAGGCATTCGGTCCGGAGTCCTCTGGGTCACTAAGGACGACATGGTCCGCAGCCAACTCCTCCCAGCCACGTACAAGTCCATGTGTTTCTTGGGACTGATCCCTTAAAGACTGCTGCTGATGCTGAGTGCCAGGCTCCACCTCCATACTGACACAATCCTCCTCCTCCTCCTCCTCATCCTCGTCCTCTTCCTGTGTGATCGGCAGGCACGCAGGAACACTGTCTGGATAAAGGGGCCTTGAGAGCTAAGGAAGTCCTCCTCTTCCTGCCTCTGTTCTGCCTCAAGTGCCCTGTCCATTATTCCACACAGCGTGTGCTCCAACAGGTGGACAAGGGGGACAGTGTCACTGATGCATGCACTGTCACTGCTCACCATCCTCGTGGCCTCCTCAAATGGTGACAGGACAGTGCATGCATCCCTGATCATGGCCCACTAGCGTGGGGAAAAAAAACAAGCTCCCCTGACCCCGTCCTGGTGCCATAGTCGCACAGGTACTCATTGATGGCCCTCTGTTGTGTGTGCAGCCGCTGCAGCATGGCTAATATTGAGTTCCACCTGGTGGGCATGTCACAGATTAGGCGGTTCTTGGGCAGGTTAAACTCTGTTTGAAGGTCTGCCAGCCAAGCACTGGCATTATATGACCAGCAGAAATGCACACAGACTTTCCTGGCCTGCCTCAGGACATCCTGTAAGCCTGGGTACCTGCGCAAGAACCGCTGCACCACCAAGTTAGGGATGTGAGCCAAACAGGGCACATGGGTCATTTGTCCCTGTCGGAGGGCAGAGAGGAGGTTGGTGCCATTATCGCAAACCACCATTCCTGCCTTAAGTTGGCGTGGCATCAACCACCTCTGAACCTGCCCCCGCAGAGTTGACAGAACCTCTGCCCCAGTGTGGCTCCGGTCCCCCAAGCACACCAGCTCAAGCAATGCATGGCATCTTTTGGCCTGCATACTTGCATAGCCCCTTGAACGCCTACGGAGCACCGCTGGTTCCGAGGACAAAGCACAGGAAGAGGCCATGGAGGAAGAAGAAAAGGAGGGGGTGGAGGAAAAAGGTGTGTCACAATCATTAGTAGTGGCATTTTGGAGGCGTGGTGGCGGAACAACCTCCAACATTACTGCACCTTGTCCTGCATCCTTCCCAGCTGCCAGCAGAGTCACCCAATGCGCAGTAAAACTTAGGTAACGTCCCTGTCCATGCCTGCTGGACCATGAGTCAATGGTAATATGCACCTTACCGCTGACCGCCCTGTCCAGTGAGGCCAAGACATTGCCTTCCACATGCCGGTAGAGAACTGGAATCGCCTTCCGTGAGAAAAAGTGGCATTTGGGTACCTGCCACTGAGGAACCACACATTCCACAAACTCACGGAAGGGGGCAGAGTCTACCAACTGAAAAGGCAGAAGTTGAAGTGCTAGCAATTTTGCCAAGCTAGCATTCAACCGCTGGGCATGTGGATGGCTGGGAGCGAACTTTTTTCGGCGGTGCAGCAGCTGGGGCAGGGAAATTTGCCTGGTACAATCTGACGTCGGTGTACCGAAAGCAAATTGCCCACAAGTACTTGGCTGTGACACACCTAATTCTACACCTTCATTCCTCTCAGTGCAGGTCTCAGAAAGAACTGAAGGTATAGTGGGGTTGGAGATCTCAGCTGATGAGGAGCAAGGAGAGCTCCTCCTTGTTCTTTGGTGTGGGTCTTTTGGATACGCTTGCCAACGAACTGCATGGCAGGTCAACATATGTCTGGTCAAGCATGTGGTGCCCAAGCGGGAGATGTTTTAGCCACTTGAGATACGCCTGAGACACATGTTGCAAATAGCAGCAGTGCGATCTGATGCACTTGTCTCAAAAAAGGCCCACACCAAAGAACTTTTGGAATAATGCGCAGAGACAGCAGCGCCCTGCACATGCGAAGCTTTGGGGTGTGATGCAGTCAGTGTGCTGCCCTTAGGCTGGCCCCTGGAGGGCATCCTGCCTCGTTGGTGATGTGCCTCCCCCTCCTTCTGTTGTGGAAAATTTTATATTAATGTATTGTCATAAGTCTCCTAGTGTCTGTTCAATCACAGCCCGCTCTAAAGAGCTGACTGGGGCAGACTGATGCTGGCTGAGACCTGTTAGGTAGTGGAAAACTTCCTGGTGTTTAGAGCGAGGGCCCCTGTGCAATGCACAGAACGATCGTCTGGTGGGGATGCGTTTACTCTGCAAAGACATTATCGGTTTAGCGGTGGTTTGCTCTTGTCACCCCTGGTATGCCTGATCAACATGTTTGGGGTGCCATGACATACACCTGCAGATAATATCCCATGCACGAGGAACTTTAGTCATCCTCATTAAGTATATTGTATCATGTCCTTTAGTAATTGGTGGTTGTTTTGTGTTGTGTGTTGTTAAATCCTTATATGGTCATTGATATCCTGTGAGGTCATATCCTGTGAGGTCACAAGCTTTGTAAGAGGTGTGTTTGGCTGTTGGAGGCCGAACCCACGAGCTTTGGGGACTTCCTGTTATGCTAATAAAGAGTGAGCACACGGCTGAGCAGGCAGTGTGTTCTTGGAACTGGAAGTGTGAGGATGTGTTTTGTCTAGTTGGCTGGATGTGGCACACACTAGAGGATGGATACGATCAAAAGGTGAGATGCATTTGTATCATTAGACAATATTGTTATTATGATTAGAAACAGGAGATTTGGCTGTGTGCTCTGTGTGCAGCCAAATTTCGCTGACACTCCTCTCTCCTATCAGGCACCCATGTTGAGTCAGTGACCTCCCTCCTCATCACTGGAGAAAACCTGGCAGTATGCTGCAGCAGGGGGAACATGACTGCCAGATTGCTGTCCTTCTTGGGCACCCCCTCTGTCCGTGCTCATGTTACTGCCTTCATCTAGCTCAGTATCATCATCAGAGCCTTCTAAATGCTGGGCATCCTCCTGGAGCATGTACCCAACACTGTGGTCAAACAGTTCAAGGGATTCCTCAGGAGGACATGGTGGGGCTAGGGAAGGAGTCACTGATGCCATTGAGCCGACGGAAGAGGCCGCGTTGGCATCTTCTTTGCCAGACAAAGTACCCTGAGCATGGGTGAGAGAGGATGAGAAGGATGAAGATGGCTTGGTCATCCACTCGACCAAGTCTTCCGCATGTTGCTGCTCAACACGGCCAGCTGCTGAAAAAAAGGCCAAGCGTGTCCCACAGCCACGTGCTGATGAGGATGCACCGTCTCTACGACCAGCACTGTTGCCTCTAGACACAGAGCCTGCTTGCCCTCTTTTATTGGGTTGTGACTGTCTGCCTCTCCTTGTTGGCCTTCCAGACATACTAATGGCCTGTAGCTGCACTAAGCTGGGATATATATATATATATATATATATATATATATATATACTCATACTGCAGCTAGCAAAATCAACTGCCTGCCTGTAGTATGAGAACACCACCAACCTTCTACAGGCTTTAGCTGAACACTGTGCAGAGCTTGCAAAAAACTAACTTGTAGCTTATTTAGCTGCCTGCGGTAGTGATAGGATCAGGAAAACGCCACCAACCTTCTACAGGTAGCTTTAGGTGAACACTGTGCAGAGCTCGCAAAAAAATAACTTGTAGCTTATTTAGCTGCCTGCGGTAGTGATAGGATCAGGAAAACACCACCAACCTTCTACAGGTAGCTTTAGGTGAACACTGTGCAGAGCTCACAAAAAAATAACTTGTAGCTTATTTAGCTGCCTGCAGTAGTGATAGGATCAGGAAAACACCACCAACCTTCTACAGGTAGCTTTAGCTGAACACTGTGCAGAGCTCCCACTACACTAACTTGTAGTTTTAGCTGAACACTGTGCAGAGCTTGCGAAAAAGGAACTTGTAGCTTATTTAGCTGCTTGTGGTAGTGATAGGATCAGGAAAACACCACCAACCTTCTACAGGTAGCTTTAGGTGAACACTGTGCAGAGCTCGCAAAAAAAATAACATGTAGCTTATTTAGCTGCCTGCAGTAGTGATAGGATCAGGAAAACACCACCAACCTTCTACAGGTAGCTTTAGCTGAACACTGTGCAGAGCTCGCAAAAAAATAACTTGTAGTTTTAGCTGAACACTGTGAGGAGGACGCACTACACTAACTTGTAGCTTTAGCTGAACACTGTTCAGAGGACGCACTACACTAACTTGTAGTTTTAGCTGAACACTATGAGGAGGATGCACTACACTAACTTGTAGCTTTAGCTGAACACTGTGAGGAGGACGCACTACACTAACTTGTAGCTTTAGCTGAACACTGTGCAGAGGTCACACTAAACTAACTTGTAGCTTTAGCTGAACACTGTGAGGAGAACGCACTACACTAACTTGTAGCTTTAGCTGAACACTGTGCAGAGGTTGCACTATACTAACTTGTAGCTTTAGTTGAACACTGTGCAGAGGTCGCACTACACTAACTTGTAGTTTTAGCTGAACGCTGTTCAGAGGATGCACTACACTAACTTGTAGCTTTAGCTGAACACTGTGCAGAGGTCGCACTACACTAACTTGTAGTTTTAGCTGAACACTGTTCAGAGGACGCACTACACTAACTTGTAGCTTTAGCTGAACACTGTGCAGAGGTCGCACTACACTAACTTGTAGTTTTAGCTGAATGCTGTTCAGAGGACGCACTACACTAACTTGTAGCTTTAGCTGAACACTGTGCAGAGGTTGCACTACACTAACTTGTAGTTTTAGCTGAACACTGTTCAGAGGACGCACTACACTAACTTGTAGCTTTAGTTGAACTCTGTGCAGAGGTCGCACTACACTAACTTGTAGTTTTAGCTGAACACTGTTCAGAGGACGCACTACACTAACTTGTAGCTTTAGCTGAACACTGTGCAGAGGTCGCACTACACTAACTTGTAATTTTAGCTGAACCCTGTTCAGAGGACTCACTACACTAACTTGTAGCTTTAGCTGAACACTGTGCAGAGGTTGCACTACACTAACTTGTAGTTTTAGCTGAACACTGTTCAGAGGACGCACTACACTAACTTGTAGCTTTAGCTGAACACTGTGCAGAGCTTGCAAAAAACTAACTTGTAGCTTATTTAGCTGCCTGCGGTAGTGATAGGATCAGGAAAACACCACCAACCTTCTACAGGTAGCTTTAGGTGAACACTGTGCAGAGCTCGCAAAAAAATAACTTGTAGCTTATTTAGCTGCCTGCAGTAGTGATAGGATCAGGAAAACACCACCAACCTTCTACAGGTAGCTTTAGCTGAACACTGTGCAGAGCTCGCAAAAAAATAACTTGTAGCTTATTTAGCTGCCTGCGGTAGTGATAGGATCAGGAAAACACCACCAACCTTCTACAGGTAGCTTTAGGTGAACACTGTGCAGAGCTCACAAAAAAATAACTTGTAGCTTATTTAGCTGCCTGCAGTAGTGATAGGATCAGGAAAAAACCACCAACCTTCTACAGGTAGCTTTAGCTGAACACTGTGCAGAGCTCGCAAAAAACTAACTTGTAGTTTTAGCTGAACACTGTGAGGAGGACGCACTACACTAACTTGTAGCTTTAGCTGAACACTGTTCAGAGGACGCACTACACTAACTTGTAGTTTTAGCCGAACACTATGAGGAGGATGCACTACACTAACTTGTAGCTTTAGCTGAACACTGTGAGGAGGACGCACTACACTAACTTGTAGCTTTAGCTGAACACTGTGCAGAGGTCACACTAAACTAACTTGTAGCTTTAGCTGAACACTGTGAGGAGGACGCACTACACTAACTTGTAGCTTTAACTGAACACTGTGCAGAGGTTGCACTATACTAACTTGTAGTTTTAGCTGAACACTGTTCAGAGGACGCACTACACTAACTTGTGGCTTTAGTTGAACACTGTGCAGAGGTCGCACTTCACTAACTTGTAGTTTTAGCTGAACGCTGTTCAGAGGATGCACTACACTAACTTGTAGCTTTAGCTGAACACTGTGCAGAGGTCGCACTACACTAACTTGTAGTTTTAGCTGAACACTGTTCAGAGGACGCACTACACTAACTTGTAGCTTTAGCTGAACACTGTGCAGAGGTCGCACTACACTAACTTGTAGTTTTAGCTGAACACTGTGAGGAGGACGCACTACACTAACTTGTAGCTTTAGCTGAACACTGTTCAGAGGACGCACTACACTAACTTGTAGTTTTAGCCGAACACTATGAGGAGGATGCACTACACTAACTTGTAGCTTTAGCTGAACACTGTGAGGAGGATGCACTACACTAACTTGTAGCTTTAGCTGAACACTGTGCAGAGGTCACACTAAACTAACTTGTAGCTTTAGCTGAACACTGTGAGGAGGACGCACTACACTAACTTGTAGCTTTAGCTGAACACTGTGCAGAGGTTGCACTATACTAACTTGTAGTTTTAGCTGAACACTGTTCAGAGGATGCACTACACTAACTTGTGGCTTTAGTTGAACACTGTGCAGAGGTCGCACTTCACTAACTTGTAGTTTTAGCTGAACGCTGTTCAGAGGATGCACTACACTAACTTGTAGCTTTAGCTGAACACTGTGCAGAGGTCGCACTACACTAACTTGTAGTTTTAGCTGAACACTGTTCAGAGGACGCACTACACTAACTTGTAGCTTTAGCTGAACACTGTGCAGAGGTCGCACTACACTAACTTGTAGTTTTAGCTGAACGCTGTTCAGAGGACGCACTACACTAACTTGTAGCTTTAGCTGAACACTGTGCAGAGGTTGCACTACACTAACTTGTAGTTTTAGCTGAACACTGTTCAGAGGACGCACTACACTAACTTGTAGCTTTAGCTGAACACCGTTCAGAGGACGCACTACACTAACTTGTAGCTTTAGCTGAACACTGTGCAGAGGTCACACTACACTAACTTGTAGCTTTAGCTGAACACTGTGAGGAGGACGCACTACCCTAACTTGTAGCTTTAGCTGAACACTGTGCAGAGGTCACACTAAACTAACTTGTAGCTTTAGCTGAACACTGTGAGGAGGACGCACCACACTAACTTGTAGTTTTAGCTGAGCACTGTGCAGAGGTCATACTAAACTAACTTGTAGCTTTAACTGAACACTGTGAGGAGGACGCACTACACTAACTGTAAATAGTCTAGCTGCTTGACTGTGGTAGTAATAGGATCAATAGAACACCAGCAATTTTCTTCAGGTAGCTGTAAATACTGTAACAAGACAAGCCTGCCTGTCAGTAGGAAGATAACAGGAACGGATCTAGCTAAACTGAATACAGTGTATATATATATATATATATATATATATATATATATATATATATATATATATATACACAACACCTGGGAGATGCATATATATACACAATACACTGTAAGTGCAGCTAACTCACTGACTGTCCTGCCTAATCTAGCTAACTCAAATGAAATGACACTGTCTCTTTCTCTCTTTATGCACGCCGGAACACACTACACAGGGCCGCCATGCAGGCGGCCTTATATAGTGTGGGGCGTGTTCTAAACCCCCTGAGCCATAATTGGCCAAAGCCACCCTGGCTTTGGCCAATTACAGCTCTCTCTACTGATGGCGCTGTGATTGGCCAAGCATGCGGGTCATAGTGCATGCTTGGCCAATCATCAGCCAGCAATGCACTGCGATGCCGCAGTGAATTATGAACCGTGACGCGCCACACGAATTTGGCACGAACGGCCCATATCGTTCGCAATTCGGTGAACGATCGAACAGCCGATGTTCGAGTCGAACATGGGTTCGACTCGAACACGAAGCTCGTCCCTAGTACACAGTAAACCATCTGTAAATACTTCAAGAGCCTGCCTATGCTATTATTAGGATCAGAAGAAGCACACAAGCACTTGTCTTCATGTAGCTATACTGTAGGTGCAACTGTGCAGGGTACACAGTACACTAACTGAAAATACTTCAAGAGCCTGCCTGTGCTATTAATAGGATCAGAAGAAGAACACAAGCATATGTCTTCACGTAGCTATACTGTAGGTGCAACTGTGCAGGGTACACAGTACACTAACTGTACATACTTCAAGAGCCTGCCTGTGCTATTAAAAGGGTCAGAAGAAGCACACAAGCACTTGTCTTCAGGTAGCTATACTGTAGGTGAAACTGTGCAGGGTACACAGTACACTAACTGTAAATACTTCAAGAGCCTGCCTGTGCTATTAACAGGATCAGAAGAAGAACACAAGCACTTGTCTTCACGTAGCTATACTGTAGGTGCAACTGTGCAGGTACACAGTACACTAACTGTACATACTTCAAGAGCCTGCCTGTGCTATTAATAGGATCAGAAGCAGCACACAAGCACTTGTCTTCAAGTAGCTATACTGTAGGTGCAACTGTGCAGGGTACACAGTACACTATCTGTAAATACCTCGATAGCCTGCCTGTGCTATTAATAGGATCAGAAGAAGCACACAAACACTTGTCTTCAGATAGCTATACTGTAGGTGCAACTGTGCAGGGTACACAGTACACTAACTATAAATACTTCAAGAGCCTGCCTGTGCTATTAATAGGATCAGAAGAAGCACACAAGCACTTGTCTTCAGGTAGCTATAGGTGCAACTGTGCAGGGTACACAGTACACTAACTGTACATACTTCAAGAGCTTGCCTGTGCTATTAATAGGATCAGAAGAAGCACACAAGCACTTGTCTTCAGGTAGCTATAGGTGTAACTGTGCAGGGTACACAGTACCCAGTTGGTGTTGCCACAACACTGTAAGCCCTCACAGGGCCCTGCTGTGAAGTATTAGATCAAGAATTGCAATTACATGCCCCTGTTGAACAGGGGCAGAAAAATTGGGCCTTTGGTGATGGTGGTGCTGGTGCCACAACACTGTAAGTCCTCACAGTTACTCTTGGTGGGTGCTGGAATGGGCCCTGCTGTGAAATCAAGAATTGTAATTACAATTGTAAGAATTGTAATTAAACAGGGGCTGAAAATTGGGCCTTAGGAACTGGTGCTGGTGCCACAACACTGCAACCCCTCACAGATACTCTAGTTGGAGCGCAGGAACGAGCCCTGCTGCAAAGAATTGCATCAAAAATTGTAATTACACGCCCCTGTTAAACAGGGGCTGAAAAATTGGGCCTTAGGAACTGGTGCTGGTGCCACAATACTGCAACCCCTCACAGATACTCTAGTTGGAGCGCAGGAACAAGCCCTGCTGCAAAGAATTGCATCAAAAATTGTAATTACACGCCCCTGTTAAACAGGGGCTGAAAAATTGGGCCTTAGGCACTGGTGCTGGTGCCACAACACTGCAACCCCTCACAGATACTCTAGTTGGAGCGCAGGAACAAGCCCTGCTGCAAAGAATTGCATCAAAAATTGTAATTACACGCCCCTATTAAACAGGGGCTGAAAAATTGGGCCTTAGGCACTGGTGCTGGTGCCACAACACTGCAACCCCTCACAGATACTCTAGTTGGAGAACAGGAACAAGCCCTGCTGCAAAGAATTGCATCAAAAATTGTAATTACATGCCCCTATTAAACAGGGGCTGAAAAATTGGGCCTAAGGCTCTGGTGCTGGTGCCACAACTCTGCAACCCCTCACAGATATTCAAGTTGGAGCGCAGGAATGAGTCCTGCTGCAAAGAATTGCATCAAAAATTGTAATTACATGCCCCTGTTAAACAGGGGCTAAAAAATTGGGCCTTAGCCACTGGTGGCGGCGCCCAGAAACAAAAATATTCTTACAAGCTATCAGCATGATCATTGAGGAGGAAGAGGATAGTCACTCAGCATAACAGGATAGTCACTCAGCATCAGCATAGGCAGTCTTGAAGGGATCTGACATTTAAAAAAAATGTATTCAGTTACATCAGCATCAGGTGCTTGGTATCTGGTGGTGATCGAAGACTGATTCATTTTTATGAAGGTCAGTCGATCGACCGAGTCGGTGGACAGGCACACCCTGTGATCGGTTACAATGCCTCCAGCAGCACTGAATGTGCGTTCCGAAAGAACGCTGGATGCAGGACAGGCCAGTAGCTCAATTGCATACTGTGCAAGCTCTGGCCAGTGATCCATCCTCAAGACCCAGTAACCCAGAGGATTTTCGGTGGGAAAGGTGTCCAAGTCAGATCTTGCCTCTAGGTATTCCTGCACCATGTAAAACAGATGCTGGCAATGGATGCTAGAGCCGATCATACCTTGGGGCTGCGGACTAAAAAATTGTCTGAACGCATCAGTCAGATGGCCACCTTTTCCACCACTCCTTCTTTGACTGACCGAAGCCTTGGCAACACGTTATCCAGGAACAGGAGTTTGTAACCTCCCAGTCTCTGGGAACGCATTGCACAGACCTTTCTGCAAGGCCTCCCGAAGATGTTTCATCCTCTGCTCCCTCTGCGATGGCAAGATAAGGTCCGCAACCTTACCCTTGTAATGTGGATCAAGGAGGGTTGCCAGCCAGTAACGATCCCCCTCCTTGATACAACGAATATGAGGATCCTTCCACAGGCTTTGCAGGATCAGGGAGGCCATGCAGCGTAGGTTTGCTGAGGCATTCAGTCCGGAGTCCTCTGGGTCACTAAGGACGACATGATCTGCTGCCACCTCCTCCCAGCCACGTACAAGTCCATGGGTTTCTTGGGACTGTAAATGATCCCTTAAAGACTGCTGCTGATGCTGAGTGCCAGGCTCCACCTCCATACTGACACAACCCTCCTCCTCTTCCTGTGTGATCGGCGGGCACGCGGGAACACTGTCTGGATAAAGGGGGCCTTGAGAGGTAAGGAAGTCCTCCTCTTCCTGCCTCTGTTCCGCCTCAAATGCCCTGTCTATTATTCCAAGCAGTGTGTGCTCCAACAGGTGGACAAGGGGGACAGTGTCACTGATGCATGCACTGTCACTGTTTACCATCCTCATGGCCTCCTCAAATGGTGACAGGACAGTGCATGCATCCCTGATCATGGCCCGCTGGCGTGGGGAAAAGAGAACAAGCTCCCCTGACCCTATCCTGGTGCCATAGTCGCACAGGTACTCATTGATGGCCCTCTGCTGCATGTGCAGCTGCTGCAGCATGGCCAACGTTGAGTTTCACCTGGTGGGCATGTCACAGGCGGTTCTTGGGCAGGTTAAATTCCTTTTGGAGGTCTGCCAGCCGAGCACTGGCATTATATAACCGGCAGAAATGCACACAGACTTTCCTTGCCTGCCTCAGGACATCCTGTAAGCCCAAGTACCTGCCCAAGAACCGCTGCACCACCAAGTTAAGGACATGAGCCAAACAGGGCACATGGGTCAATTGTCCCTGTCAGAGGGCGGAGAGGAGGTTGCTGCCATTGTCGCAAACCACCATTCCTGCCTTAATTTAGCGTGGCGTCAACCACCTCTGAACCTGCCCCTGCAGAGCTGACAGAATCTCTGCCCCAGTGTGGCTCCTGTTCCCCAAGCACACCAGCTCAAGCACCGCATGGCATCTTTTGGCCTGTGTACTTGCGTAGCCCCTTGAACGCCTACGGAGCACCGCTGGTTCCGAGGACGAAGCACAGGAAGAGGCCATGGAGGAAGAAGAAAAGGAGGGGGTGGAGGAGAAAGGTGTGTCAGAATCATCAGTAGTGGCATTTTGGAGGCGTGGTGGCGGAACAACCTCCAACACTACTGCACCTTGTCCTGCATCCTTCCCAGCTGCCAGCAGAGTCACCCAATGTGCCGTGAAACTTAGGTAACGTCCCTGTCCATGCCTGCTGGACCATGAGTCAGCAGTAATATGCACCTTACTGCTAACCGCCCTGTCCAGTGAGGCCAAGACATTACCGAATGGTCATTCCACCCCTGGCCAAAGGGCTGGCCCATAGTATCACTGAGAGTAATATAGGACTAAATATATACACATACTTAGCACTTCATCTTGCAGCGCTTACTTTAAAAATTGCAACCATTGGAATATCTTTGATTGAGACTATAATGTAATCGAAAATGTAAACTAAAATGAACAATAATGAGTATTTATAAAATGACCTTCCCTAATGAACAAAAAGATTGTCTTAAATTTAAACTGTCGACCATGTACAAAAATCTACTACAAACCAGACACCAGTTATATATATAAGACCCAAATTTAAACCTTTAAACTTAAAAGATGTCACTGCGATCACACTTTCTCACTCTGTGCAGTGCATATCCCGTGGATTTGGTTTTAAAAACATTATGCACACTCCACCAGTGGTTACACATTACAGTTCCACTACAATGACTATGGCAGAATGTGTCAGAGTGTTACAAAATTGGCACAGTTGCTAAAGTCTAACTTAAGCACACATAAAAAAGCACAGCACAGGAACATATACAACATTTTTAGTTTAAATGTTTTGGTTGAGACAGTCTACAAGGCATTGAAATAGAGTTTACTAATTCAAATGTGGATACATTATTATGGTTGTTAACCAAAATCTAGTTCTTCTCTCTCTCTCTCGCTATTGTTTTTTTTTTTTTTTCGGATTCACCTATTCAGAGAAAAAACTTTAAATAATCATCACGCAGCATCAAAATAATATGCTGCTCTAATTTACAATTGGTCTTAAAGGGCAACCTTTCATTACATTTTGTATACAGTAATTACGTTCATGTATTACACAGAAAGATAAAAACAATATTAAAACTGTCCATGAAGGCTATGGTCTTCTTCAGTTCTGTTACATCAAACCATATCAGACAGGTTGATTGATGCTGTTTGGTACCATCTAGGAACTAAACACAAAGAAAAGGTCGTAGTGGAGTATCATTAAATTTCCCTCTTAGAAATTAATGTTTGGTTAGATACTTTGCAAATATTTACGAACCAAAAGCACATTGCATAAAACACACTACACAAAACCATAGGGCCCTTGTTTTGTTGACTTATAAATTCACTTTCTGTTACACATATTTAATGACCTTAAGTAATTTTCATTATTAAGGTAAATTTCTTTAAAGGAAGTCTATTAAAAGTTGTCATTAATTCACCTTGGTTTATGTGACATTCAAAGTAACATATAAAGTGTATTTATCACATTTGTGCACAATGACTATACATCACTGAATCGATATTGATTTAAAGTGATTGTAAACGATCACCTTGTAAAACAACTCATTCAGTTTAAAATAGAAATCAAAGGCAAAACATTTCTGTATATATATAAAAAATGCATTATAAATACCTTTTTTCCCTTTTTTGAAAAAGAATACATTCCCTCTGTTCTCAGCTGCATAAAAGCTGGGGGGGGGGGGAGTAAGAGCCACAGTACAGTGAGCTTCCCAGTGAATGGCTGTGCAGCGAGGGGGGGGGGGGGGTGTCAGGACAAGTCTGATCATTGCAGGAGAACACACTGAGTTCCCAGCATAGCTAGAGAACTGATCACCGTGTGTTCTGCTGCTTAGTGCGATCAGTTTTTAATAGGAAAGCAGAGGGGCTGGAAAGAACACCAGGGATTTCACACAAAGAATACAAAGAGAACAGGAGACTTTCTCATACAAGTACATGGTACAGCAGGCATATATCAAAATATGAAGTGCTGACATAACAAACGCTTTAACTATCTCAGCCTCTTGTCCAGCCAGAGCTCTATTGGATGGATGGCTTGCAACACTGGTTGTACCAGAGCAGCTGGAGTGGGAGGATCCAGATGAGCAGTTTGAATCAGGAGCGTTTGTAATGCTTTGGCAAACTGATCCATGCTGTGGTCCTGCTCATCCAATCTGGAAAAAATACTAAGTGGATTGCCTGCATCTTGTGAATTATTGGCCCTTGCGTAATATCAGGAATCATAAACCAGGCAGAGACAGAAAATGCAGTTAAAATCACATCTTTAATGAAAATAATAATGTAATAATAAATGAAAATAATGAAAATTACACAGTACAGGTACGTAGTCAAAAAATGAAGCCAGGGTTTGGATGCCAGAGTGGGTAATCAGACGAGCCAGGGTCAAGAAGCCAGAAATTAACGTAGTAAGGAGCCAAAGCAGGAACAGGTATCAGAAGAGAAGTCAGCCAGGCAAGGTCATACCAGGAACACACTGCATATAGTTGACCATGCAAGGGTGAGGAGAGAATTATTATTATTTCAGGTACTTATATAGCACCGTCAATTTACACAGCGCTTTACATATACATTGTACATTCACATCGGTCCCTACCCTCAAGGAGCTTACAATCTAAGGTCCCTAACTCACATTCATATACTAGGGCCAATTTAGACAGAAGCCAATTAAACTACCAGCATGTCTTTGGAGTGTGGGAGGAAACCGGAGTACCCGGAGGAAACCCATGCAGGCACAGGGAGAACATGCAAACTCCAGACAGGTAGTGTCATGGTTGGGATTTGGACTAGCGACCCTTTTTACTGCTAGGCAAGAGTGCTACCCACTACACCACTGTGTCACCCTACTCCACCACTGTGCCGCCCAAAATGAGCTAAGCTGCTTAAATAGCCAAAAGGGGCTGGCTGTGGGCTGGACTAATGAGGCAGGTTAATGGTAACCAGGTGAGTCATTGTGGAAACAATGAGTGCCTGGTAATTAACCAACAGCTGAGCTGGTTAGCACCCAACATTCCATGGATCTTCCTGCTCCAGGTAATACCTCTTCAAACATTCTTCTCCCAGCAACTGTCCATAAGAAAATCAAGCAGGAAAAGAGTTGCAGGCACCGATCCTTATAATATTGACCCCATTATAAATCTTGACAGTGACCTTTTGATATTTTCCTTATTAAAAAAAAAAAAACAGTTGTCAAAAAATATATGTCTTTATTAACAATTTACACTTTTTATGTGACTGAGTAGAGCTTATATGTACCCTGTACTTTTTCACTTAGAGGTGGTGTTCTAGGGGCCCGTTTATTTTTAAGGGGGTCTTCTTGATTTCTAAAAGCCCCCACCCACTAATCCCAGCAACCACAGGGCCAGGCCCTTGTTCTCATCAACATAGGGACAAGGTGTCAAGTCTGCCAGGAGACTCTAACTGTCCCTCCGGTTTTCTGACTGGTAGTCTTCTTATCCCAGTATCAGGTGGAAGGATGGTTGAGATCCTGCAGCCAGAAATAGGGACCACAATAGAAAGTGCAAACAGGCTATATCAAGGAACAACAAACAAGCAACTCACAGTTAGTAGTGGGTGAAGTCAGGAGCCAGGCAGAAGGAAGGGCAATTCAAAAATGGTCTCAGTCAGCAAACCAAGGCAGCAGTCCACGGGGTATACCAGGAGGCGGTGTCTGGAACAGGCAGAGTGGGCAACAACGATCAGCGTAATCCAAAGGAGTACTCCAATGGACAAAGTCGGGAACAGGCAAAGTCGGCAACAACGATCAGCGCAATCCAAAGAAATTGTCCAAGAGGTGAAGTCAGGAACAAGCAAAAGTCAATAACTAGAAATACAATATGTTAAACACCAACAAGCAGAAAACAGAACCTATACTAGGGCAAGGACAGGAAGGGGAAGTGATGATTTATAGGTCACTAGATCAGATGACTGCCTACTGCTGTTTACTGGGTGGAGCCTGAATCCATAAACAAGGAGCAGGGAATAGCAAGGTCCGTCTGCACCTAGAGTATGCTGTCCAGTTCTGGGCACCAGTCCTCAGGGAGGATGTACTGGAGCGTGTACAAAGAAGGGCAACAAAGCTAATAAAGGGTCTGGAGGATATTAGTTATAAGGAAAGGTTGTGAGCACTGAACTTATTCTCTCTGGAGAAGAGACGCTTGAGAGGGGATATGATTTCAATATACAAATACCATACTGGTGACCCCACAATAGGGATAAAACTTTTTAGCAGAAGGGAGTTTAACAAGACTTGTGGCCACTCATTAAAATTAGAAGAAAAGAGGTTTAACCTTAAACTATGTAGAGGGTTCTTTACTGTAAGAGCGGCAAGGATGTGGAATTCCCTTCCACAGGCGGTGGTCTCAGCGGAGGGCATTGATAGTTTAAAGAAACTATTAGATAAGCACCTGAACAATCGCAGCATACAGGGATATACAATGTAATACTGACATATAATCACACACATAGGTTGGACTTGATGGACTTGTGTCCTTTTTCAACCTCACCTACTATGTAATTATGTAACTAGTTCCCCAGTGGCTTAGGTAGTAAGGAACTGTCCAAAGAACACCAGGTCCCAGGATCAACTTAACAGAGCGTGACACAAAGGGTTATGCCCGGGGTTCACCCTTGCATGGTACCCCTCTCGATAAGTACATTTGGCCTGGTTCTTGAGTGGACTGCAAGTTTGTTTCACCTTTTTCCTGGTCAACCAGTCTGGTATTGATTTTAGGGGGGCTGGTGCTTTTTTCTTTTTTCTCCTTTGCGTGGGGTTCCCTCTTAAAATATATACCAGACCCTAATCAAGAATAAGGACCTTGTATGTATTTTAACCCCATGCCATTTTTTTTGTGTCGGGCCCCCCAATAACATCAACAGTATATCAGGCCCTCATCTAGAATAAGTGTCTGTTATAAATTAAGATAACTCTCAGCTGCTTTGTCTAAACACAGAAATTAATGGTCTAGAAAATGTCCGTTACTGTTTTTTTTAACATTTGGTCCCCAGTGGCTTCAATAGGGTTTGGGTTCAGAACCCAAAACTTCAGAAATATCAGCAAAATCCACCTTTTAACCAAACTCAGGTACGTTTGGCTCATTCCTAATTTGAAGTTCTGGTGGGAAGAAAAAAATATGGACAAAATTTAGAAAAACTAAAGAATAAGCTGAGACTATATATGAGCCAGTTACATAGAGAGTAAATTAGTGTATTATTTTAAATTGTATATGAATAGGGGCAATAAAAAGGAAACATATAGGACACACAATACGATGAAGGTTTGTAAAGAATACTGTAGGAAGTAAAGTTGATTTATGTTCAAATTAGTAATATATGTCACACCCATTTTGAAGAATTAAAACACTGATAACCCCAGGTGTAGAGTCAATATATGTGTGAAAATTAAAACTATATACAGTATATAGTGGTCGCTAATAATTGTATAACTTGCTTTGCGTTTCACATTTGTGTACACTGTTCTTTTGAAAGAAGGGAAATGATGCAGTAAAGTGAATAAGGTTATGTTGAGACTTGTTGGTTAAAGAGATTCTGTCACTTTGCCCAATAAGTATATTTAAAGCCCACCAGTCTAACCCACTAATATTCACCTTTGCAGAGCTCCCAGCTCTTTCTTCCTCTGTTGTAAACAGGATACCAACTCTGTATGCATTCCACACTGTTCTCAGCATTTTTTATGAGCTGAGAACAGTGTGAAATGCGTTAAAGCTTTGTATCCTGTTTATCATAATGAAATACATGAAGGTTTGCAAACGTCCCAGTAAATGTTGATTCCTTTTCCACCTAAATGTGCTGTGAGGTTAAAAACATGGACTAACACGGAATTCTTTCTAAATGTCTTAGGTTATATGGTGACAATCTTAGGTGTGAGCAGGGGTTGTACCAGGTGTGCCTGGGCACACCCTATTCACCCCATGCAGCGCTGATTCCCCCTGCTGATATTTCACCAAAGCCCCCCAGTGGGACTCCTAAAATAAAAAAAATAATAATACGAAAATAAAGTAATAAAAATAAAAAACTACTGACACCAACCTCTACCCTACTGACACATCCACTGCCCTACTAAAACCGTCCACGTTTTAACACATTTTAAAATGTTTTTTACATTTATTTATGAGTGTGTTTGTATATATTACACATACATACTGTACATACATACAGACACACGCGTGTTTGAGCTTTGGGGTGCACACCCTAATGCAATAAGCTGCGCACACCTATGATGACAATGTTTATTTGTCCCTAGCATTTTATAATTGAAAAGCACAGGAGAAGAAGAGAGAGAACAGGCAGATTGTTTGAGTGCAGTTACAACATACTAGGTACCACATTGCATACTTTTCTGTAATTAAACAGTGAATTTGGTCATTCTTTTGGGTATGATCATTCATAGTTTTTTGTACAATGCTATTTAAAAAACAAGCATGTCTTTAGATATAGTTCCTATTACACAACAACTAATGCTAACAATATATGAACCATAAAGATGCTTACCATCTAACCTAGTTCACCAATAAATCAATGTTGAAAAAAATGGTCCATCTGCAGACCTGATAATGACTGAAGATTTAAAACACCTTCAAATATTGCAATAGAGAGCACCAGCAGCAACTTGTTAAGGTAAATAGTCTATATTGGTCTCTCAGAATAGGCAAACAAAAATGGCTTTCCTCAGAAAAAGTAAACAGATCATAGTCCTGGTATAAGGAAAACCATATAACATGGCTCACCGCCAGTCTCTAAGTCCAGTCCTAGGAGCTTAAGGTTCACATTTGTTTTGAGGTAACAGACAATCTGCAGGAGTTCAGCAAAGCCAGAACCTCAGTCTCCAGGGGGACCACCCTTGTTCACAGCTCTGAACCACCGACACACCTCATGGACACCCAGAGTTTGGAGTCCCCCCCCCAAAAAAAATAATTTGAACCTCTTAAATTCCTGGTCCCTAATGAGGATTTACCAATCCAGAGAGTAATGAAAATCATCCATCTCCTCTCCAACCGGACTACTCCAGAACCCCTCACCCTGCATTGGTGAAAACACCTTATGTCTTCAAACCATCCCCCTTAAAGGGACCACAACAGAAATAGCAGGGTCTGTCTAGGACAAACCCAGTATCCTAATATATATATATATATATATATATATATATATATATATATATATATATATATATATATATATATAGAGAGAGAGAGAGAGAGAGAGAGAGAGAGAGAGTATCTCAGTAAGGCTGGGAAGGAAAGGACTTGGTGGTACAGGATATCCTCTAGCCAGAAAATAGGGCGTGGTCTATATGACTTGCTGTAGCTTCTAATGAACACTATGAGAAGTTCACAGTGTGCAGTGAAATCAGAGTAAGACATTTTAGTACAGGAGAGCTGTGTGTACAACTGTACAAAACTAAAGGTAAGGCTGAACTTCAGCTTTAAAGCTCTGATGTTTCAGAACATGCTCGTGGTTAAAACTTTGAAAGATAGATAGAGCTATGTTTTCAAGCAAAACAAGATGTAATTTTTGCTCATTTGTAAGAGTTGGAAGGCAATGGAAGTCCTGCCCACCAATAATAAAATAGGTGGATATCTATCATTATGGTACTTTTGACTATCATGTGCTGTTTGATATCCTGAATATTTAATACATAAATCTTAATTGTGCTAATTTACTCAAATAATCAAAATACACTTCTTATTTTGACAGTTCTCAAATTTGTTATTTTAAATGTAAGAAATGCAATTTAGGCAAAATGGAACAAGCTCAATGCGTTTCAAGGATTTTTTTTTGTATTTTTTTTATGTTTTTACTAATGTGAAAAATGAAGACGGGGGAGTCTTGATAAATCAGCACTGCTTCATTAAGGACTAAAGCACAATTTCTACTTTACATAATTTAACATAAAAAACAATATAAAAACATAATAAGGTGACAACTGCAACCCCCAGGCACACGTTTAATACATCCTCATTTAGATGCTAATTTTGGTTCCTGGTGTATGACTGGTTAAAATAAAAGCCATTTTCAAAGGACCAGATTACTTAAAAGGCATTATTAGGCAAATATCTATTGGCTCTCTAATATCAAGTGGCCTTTTAGTGACTGAATAAAACAGTTCAGATTAGAGGAAAAACAAAACATTGGTTGAAAATTTTGAAATCTGAATGGAACTATTATATAAATAATAGAAGTAAAATATATGGCATCTATGCACCATAAACACTTAGTGCATTACTCAAGTGAATAAAAACAGCATCAACTAAATTACTTTTTACCTAAAATGCTTTTAAATACAACACTCCTTCATGTAATTTTGTATTTTGCCCTGCTTATTAACAGAAGAATCGTAATAGAACTTAAACAACAGGGGCAACGAAAGTCACAAGAGAACAGATTGTCAATGCTGACATCAGAATTCATTGCATGAAAATTATGCTATAATTGGAATAATGAAAAATATTCAAGCTGGAAAAAGAGCATGCCGCATTGCATTGTGTGCTTACTACTGGGACATTCATTACACGCTTTAGGATTTGGACTAGGAGGAAAAAAAAACTGAATTTCACAGACTTATTGATCAAAGGTAAACTTAGGTTGCAAAACTGTAATAAACCTAAAATAATACATTTAAAATAAGTTTATATGTACTCTACTCTTGAATACTAATGGGAGTCAGTGCTTTGATAATGCAAAATGCTCTTATGTTCTGTTCAATAGCACATACAATCCTGTTTTGTCACTTTCCAAAAGTGATGGTTTGTATTTTGGTAATAAATATTTATTCACGGGGCATGGTTTCGGCATGCAGCGGTGATGATGCTTCTCTTCTGGGCTCCGTCACCGACCCTGTAATTAAGGCTCTTATTTCATCCCTAAACTACCGTTATAACACTGGAGAAGATGCGTAAGAGGACTGGCAAATCTTTACCGAAAAAAAAGCACTTCCGCGGGCTCCATTAAACGGTTCCTGGTGACGGACCCAGAAGAAATGGCAGACATGGATGGCCTAGGCCGCTCACCACGAGGCACAAGCTCCGGCGTGGGCTCCGCCTCTCGTCACAGGCCTGAGCCCAGACGCCGGTCGTCAGCCTCATCAGCCGGATCGGAAGGGGAAGAAAGTACCTCCAGACAATCCGAAATCGCAGCGCTTGTGAGCGGACTCCCTACCAGAACTGAACTGGCCTCCATGCTTCTGGGACTTGAACGAGCTATTAAAAAGGAGGTGTCCGCAGTACGTGTGGACTTGTCTCAGGTCCTAGTCCGAGTTGAGGAATCTGAACAACGTTTAGATAGGCACGCTGCTACCATTAGAAATCTGCAGGCATCCACACGATCTCTGCACATTGCACACAGGATGGCCCTTTACAAGATCGAGGACCAGGAAAACTGAAATCGGCGAAATAATATCCGCATCCGAGGTTTTCCAGAGGCGACTGGTGACGATGATCTACTACCATCAGTACGTGGTATCTTTAATGGCCTACTAGGCCGAGCAGCGGACCATCCTTTAAAAAAAGACCGAGTTCACAGAGCCCTCTGGGTCCGTAACCTATCCACAGATACCCCACGGGATGTGATCTGCAGGGTCCACTAATATGATGAAAAGGAACTCATCATGAAGAAAGCCAGAGATGCCGCACCCCTAGATTTTGACGGCGCATCCTTATCTTTCTTCCCAGACCTGGCACGAGAGACACTGGACCATCGCAGGGCTCTGAGACCCTTGACCGAGAAATTGCGAGCTATTTCCATAAATTACAGATGGAGCTTTCCAGCGGCTTTGATTGCACGCAGAGATGGGAAAACAGCAGTGCTCCGGTTCCCAGAAGACCTGGAAAAGTTCTGCATGGATGCAAACATCACCCCACCTGAAATCCCCGGCTGGCAAGATACCATTCCACCTCTACCTAACAGCTCCGAACCAAGATGGCATAAGGTAGACTGCAAGAACCGCTCCGTGGCTCCTGACGCATCACCCCAGTTAGAGTGATTACTGTGGCTGAGGTTCACAACCATTCAAGGCCCTCTAAGCCCCCGGCTTTGTTTGCTTGACCCCTTTTGAACGCAAGTATAAGTTCTCCTTTGAAATGGACCCAGACTTCAACACCTATATGGGTGCTAGATAGGTTCCACTTTGAATACTTACCTATTAGACTTTACTTGCTCCAGCTTAAATGGCCTTAGACTAGATCTCTCGTTTTGAGTTCTGGGCATCAGTTTTTCGGTTTTATGTTGCTAAAGTATACTGTTTAGGTTAAGTGCAATGTTTTATACCCACGTCCACACCGGGTCGGTGCCGGAGCGAAGGGTCATCACGTTCACCAGTTTAGGTGGTCGTGCTCTGATGCCCATGGTTCCTCACCTCCCCCCTAGGGGATGTCGGGTGGCCCGGTGCCCTCATACATCTGTCCGTTTATGGGCGGTGGGTGTGTGGGGGTTGGTCTGCACGATTTTCCCTTCTATGCACCGCAGTTTCATGCGTGCTCATACTGACCATGTATCAACATGGTTTGTGGATTACATGCTGCTGTTTATTAATTGTTATTTTTTTTCTTACATTTCCTACTTTCTTTTCTTCTATCACTCTTTCCCCACCCCTCCCCCTCCCTTCTTTTTCCCTTCCCCCTTCCCGCCTCAGGTACTACTCCCCAGGAAAATATTGTATGTGGGGTCTCTCTGCTGGTTCCCATGGCTACAGTGAAATTAATATCCCTAAATGTGAGGGGCCTCCATGCTCCAGGTAAGAGACATAATTTGTACAGAGAGCTGGGTCGACTGCGGGGAGACATTGTTTTCCTACAGGAGACCCACCTAACGCTCACCACATCTGTAAAACTTTTGTTCACCTCAATATCCCACATGGTATTATAGCCTATCAGATGTTCACAAAGCCAAAGGAGTGACCATTGGGATCCACAGGGGAACCTCATTCACGTTAGATTCCATGTTAAATGACCCTAATGGGCGCTTTCTGTTCCTGAAGGGTAATTTGGGAGGTATGCCCTGTAACCTAGCAACTTTGTATGCCCCTAATCATGACCAAGTGGGTTTTATTGCGTCCATTATCAAAAGACTAAAAGAATTCGCCCGTGGATGCATTCTCCTTGCTGGGGATTTTAATACTCCATTAGATCCTTGTATAGACACATCCCAGGGGAAATCTAGCATCCCACACAAACGTTTGCTATTCATACGCAAACGATTACATGATGCCCAGTTAATGGACATATGGAGGATTATGCATCCACGGTCGAGAGACTATACCCATTTTTCCCACGTGCACCAAACCTATTCTAGAATCGATTTTTTCTTCATAGATCATCACTATCTTCCTCTACCCACGAATGCTGACATTGCAACTTCCCCCATATCGGACCATGTTCGGATAACACTTACTTTAAAAATTCCTTCCATGCCTCTTAAAACCACTAATTGGAAACTCAATGAGAATCTTATATATGAGAATATTGATAAGAAAATGATAGGAGTGGAGCTAGCCACTTACTTTAAAGAAAATGTACACCCGGACATTTCACCGGGAGTACTATGGGAAGCGCATAAGGCCCATATCCGAAGTAAATGTATTGAGCTAGGGACCAGGAAAAAGAGAGAACGCATACACCAACAAAATGGATTGATTCGAGACATAAGTGCTCTTGAACAACAACACAAAGCCAATCAGTCCCAGGCCGTATTTCACACTCTAACACTAAAAAGAGAGGAACTGAAAGCCCTCTTTCACATAGAGCAAAAGCGACACTTCCGCACAGTAGCACAACGTCTCCATGAGTGGGGTAATAAACCGGGAAGATTATTAGCACGCTCACTGCAAAAAAAAAACTGCCTCCTTCATAGAAAAAATTAAGACCTCCTCGGATACCCTAGTACACAAAACACCGGACATAGCTAAAACATTTAGATCGTTCTACCAATGATTATACCACGTCCAACACACTATAGCAGACCAAGACACCAGAACTGCCCTTATCTGTGACTATTTAGCACAAGCTGAATTGCCCAGGCTTCCATCCGACACCTTAACTACATTAGAGGGAGAATTCACTACCTCAGAGCTACGCATTGCATTGAAGGCCATGGCTAATGGCAAGGCACCAGGGCCAGACGGCTTCACTGTTGCATATTATAGAGCTTTTGCAGATATCCTACTGCCCCGCCTGGCCTCCTATGCCAATGCGGTCCCCTCGGGGGGGAACCTACACCCAGAAACCCTCCACGCACACATCACTGTGATCCCCAAACCCGGGAAAGATCCTAGTACTTGCGGTAGTTATTGTCCTATTTCTTATTGAATATAAACGCCAAGTTGTACGCAAAGGTTATTGCAAATAGACTCCTTCCCTTAATCCCACGCTGGGTCTCTAGTGATCAGACGGGATTTATCCCAGGAAGAGAAGCACGAGATAATTCGCTTTGCACTCTATCCCTAATAGCTCATGTACTGGGCTCCTCCCAGCCCACCCTTCTATTATCAACAGACGCAGAAAAAGCATTTGATGGGGTGGACTGGGAGTACCTTATGGCAACACTATCTCATCTTGGTATTGGCCCCTCTCTTCTAGCTCATATATCTGCGCTATATAACCTTCCTACGGCCCAAAATATGAATAAATGGCACCCTAAGTGAACCCTTTACACTTTTCAATGGCACCCGCCAAGGCTGCCCCCTCTCCCCCATTTTATTTGCTTTATCATTGGAGCCTTTCTTATCAATGATCCGACATGGCTCTTGTATTCACAGAGTTAATGTAGGGGGCGTAGAACTTAAGTATGCCGCTTATGTGGACGACATTCTGTTTTACATACAGCAACCCAGGATCTCTCTACCTAACCTTATGGCAGCTTTCTTGAAATTTAGCGCTATCTCCAATTTTAAGATTAACATGACCAAATCTGAAATTCTAAATATCTTGGTGTCAAATGAAACCATAGGTCAATTGAAACAGTCCCTCCCCTTTAAATAGCAAACAAATAAGATGAAGTATCTAGGGCTATATCTCACCCCTGACCTGGCTTCTCTATTTCGCACCAACTTTGTGCCCCTTCTCAACACAATAAGGGCGGACCTGCAAAAATGGTCTCAAATGTCGCATTCGTGGTTGGGGAAGATCAGCGTGGTGAAGATGAACATACTACCCAGGTTACTGTTTTTGCTTCAAATGATACCGTATGGAATACCTATTGGTTTCTTTACGCTGGTTAGTTCATTGATAGGCAGATACGTATGGAACAGAAGGCGATTCAGATTGGCTAGGTCTCTTCTTGTCAGATCTGAAAGGCAAGGGGGCCTGGCCTTACCTAATCTTAAGCAGTACTTTTGGGCAATAGTATTAAATAGGATTTCAGACTAGAAGTATCGTAAGAATTCCAAATTATGGGTCAACCTGGAAATAGCACTCAGCGGATCAGACCTCTTTTCCCAAATATGGATCCTTAAGAAATATAGATCTTTATCACTGACCTCTTCACCGCTCACGCATTAAACTCTAATGGTGTGGGACTCACTGTGTAAAGCTCACAAATGGACATACAACTCTCCTCTTATGCCACTGACTGGTCATAACTATTTTCTCCCTGGAAACATAGACCCTAGGTCACATGCCTGAAATTTGGGAAATTCACCTCTCCTTCACCAAGTTGTCACCCAAACAGGCATTGTTCCTGTCTCCACATCACTTTCTAACTCTACGGCTGCACCTTTGGATCATTGGAGGTATCGCTAATTGATGGCATTTGTTCGCTCTCTCCCGAAACCTTTCAGGAACGCTACAGATTTAACATCCATAGCATTGGCCTTTTCAGAAGACCAGCCTGTTGAGAGACCCATCTCCTATTTTTACCAAGCCTTACAGATGATAAACTCCACAGGCAATCCCACTTTCTTAACCAATTGGGAGAAAGATCTTAATAAAGAGTTGTCAGAAATTCAGAAGTCCACCATTCTCCTAATGGCCCACACCTCTTCCACGGCTTCAAAAACAGCGGAATTTAACTATAAACTGCTAAAAAGATGGCATTATACCCCAGAAGTACTACACAGAATGCTCCCTGAGTCTTCGCCACTATGCTGGCGAGGTTGTGGCGAACGTGCTACACATGCACATATTTGGTGGTATTGTCCACTGATCCGCCCATACTGGTTGTCTATTTTGCACTGGGTGAAAGAGATTCAAGGTACTGAGATACCCAATGACCCATGGGTTTTATTACTCCACTGTACAGGCTCACCAGCAGGAACATATAAAAAATCCATTACGCCCCACTCAATGCCACAAAGGTACTGATTTCCCGTTATTGGAAGCAACCGAACATACCCTCCCTACGCCAATGGCTAATGGAAGTAGACCATACATATTACATGGAAGATCTTACCTACTCCCTCAGAAATAAATCTGATCTAGTCCAGAAAATATGGTCCTGCTGGTTTGCCTTCAAATATACATCTGCATATATGAATATTATGTCTCAAAATAAGTAAAAGATATGATACACATTGATTGTAGTAACTCAGAAGGATTGGACCGATGCAGGTACCCCCCCTTCCCTCTCCCCCACACACTTACCCCTACCTCTCCCCCCCCACCTCTTCTTCTTCTCTCTTTTCCTTTCTTCTCTTTCTTCTGATTATTCTGGAGATTATGTAAATGTTTACATTCAAATGAAGGCCCACATAGAGGCTGTTATGCTATTTGTGTTACTGGCTAGCTGACATTCCCAGTGGTCTATATTACCGGACTACCTGGAGGAGAAGCTACACATTGTACTCAACTATGTGTAAATTTTATGACACCATTTTTGGAAATTCAAAATGTTTAACGATTACCTTACTTCAATTGTCGGCTACTTCGAGTAATGTTACCTTAGGGCCCAATGGCAGATAAGATTATTTCCTTATAAATGCTTTGTATTTCATATTCTCTTAATAAAAATTAATTAAACAAAAAAAAATATTTATTCACCTGTATGTTGTTACATCAATGTTAAATGGATGATAATTAAAATTTGTGGAGGTGATGTGCCTATACCTTGGCACATTTCCCCCACTCAGATACAAAACTTCACTTTTATCCCATACCATTAAAATAGTCCTTTTGAAAAAGCAAATAGTCCTGCAGACAGTAAACAGGGAGCTAGAGGAGGTACTGGATTGCTGGATGCATGTAAATAACCACATCACCTTGTTACTGCTTGAGTCTACCAACCTCAGCCTAGTATATTACCCTCCGTTGGTTTTTACAATAACTTCTTATATCTGGCCTCTCCTGGTTCTCTACAAATAATCTAAATAACCTGTGCCCCCTAGCCAACTGCTAATAAAGTGCTCCAGACCCAACATGTTTTGCCTTCAGGGGTAGTGCTGTGCTGATATTTTGCAAAGTAAAAAAAACAAAATGTTTAATGGTGGCCACCGCTCAAACATCTTCTATTTATAACAGCGCTAACATCAGCAGGATGATGTCATCTTGTCACATTCATGTACGCACTAACATCTTGACATCATCAACATACAGATTGATGCGATAACATCATGCACATCATGTATGTGCACACATATTGTGCACAACCCTTGTCCCGCATTCACGTCACTGGAACATTCTACATTCCTCTATCATCAGGAATCCACTATTACTAATGTATAAATTAAGAGCAAGTTTGCCGGGAGAGAACCCACTCCTCCTTCACCACTTGACCTGTGAAAGATTTACCCCCCCTTTCATGACCAGGCCATTTTTTTAAATACAGCTCTGCGTTATTTTAACTGACAATTGCACGGTCATGCAACACTGTACCCAAATAAAATGTATGTAATTTTTTTCCCACAAATAGAGCTTTCTTTTAGTAGTATTTGATCACCTCTGCGTTTTGATTTTTCCACTATAAACAAAACAAAAGACTAAATTTTGAATAAAAACCCCAATATTTTTTACTTGCTGCTATGAAACATTTCCAATAAAAACAACGAAAAAAATTTAATTTCTTCATAAATTTAGGCCAAAATGTTTTCTGCTACATATTTTTGATAAAACAAAATACCAATAAGTGTATATTGTTTGGTTTGTGCAAAAGTTATAGAATTTACAAACTATGGTAAACAATATTTACTGGAATTTTTAATATTTTTTTATACTAGTAATGGCGGCGATCAGCAACTTATAGCGGGACTGCAATATTGCGGTGGGCAATCGGACACTAACGGACACTTTTTGACAGTTTGTGGGAACCAGTGACACTAATACAGTGATCAGTGCTAAAAATATGCACTCTTAAGCCGCGTACACTCGAGCGGAATGTCCGACAGAAAAAGTCTGACGGGAGCTTTTCATCGTATATTCCGATCATGTGTGTGCCTCATCGGACTTTTTTTTTTTAAAATTCTGACGGACCTAGAAATAGAACATGTCCAATGGAATCAATTCTTATCGGGAAAACCGCTCGTCTGTATGTTGTTCTGACGGACCAAAAAGGGCGCATGCTCTGAAGCAAGTACGAGACGGAAGCTATTGGCTACTGTCTATTGAACTTCCTTTTTCTAGTTCCATCGTACGTGCTGTACGTCACCTCGTTCGGGACGGTCGGACTTTGGTCGGAATTTGGTTTGACCGTGTGTAGGCAAGACCGCTTGAATGGAATTCCGCTGGAGTTCCATCGGAGAAACCTTCAAAGTTTATTCCGACGGCAAAACCGGTTAACTGTGTGCCTAGCCAGTGTTTTTATGTAAACAGTGTAGTGCTTTTAATAAGGGAAGTGATGGATTTTATTCAGGGACAAACAGTTTTGCAGGGACAAAAAATCCCTCACTTCCCCCTGTCAGAACGGAGCTCTGCCTTGTTTACATAGGCAGAGCTCCATTCTGTGTCTCTGCCTGACGATCGGTGGGTGCCCAGCACCCACAGATTGGCTTTTGCTGTGAGTAATTACAGCAGAAGTGGCCCGTCGGTGGCACACGCACTCACCCCCTAGGCCAAAGTGCAGAATCATGTACATATACATGATTCTGAACAGGGGGGCAGTCCTGTAGCAGTGCCTCTGTTATAGGGTGGTCCTTAACTGGTTAAAGACAAACCTGCCCTTAATTTATCCACTGCTATATATGCTCCAACTTGGAAACTCTAAAAAATATAGAGTTAGGACCACAATATACAGAGGAATCTTGATGTGGGCACTGCTTCCTCATTTGTAAACATGTGCAAGAAAACCCTCTGTTTTTAATATGAATTGTAAACAGAGTTAATTTGATTTGTTTCCAGGCTAGCTGGTAAGTGCATTGGGAACATTTTATCTGTTTGTGATGTGAGTTGCCCTTCCAAGTGCACCTTACTGCAAAGGCTACTTATAAATTAGGGTGGTTGCCATCTTTTTATATAGCTTGTTCGCTGATTTGGTGTGGGGACATATTGAATGCCTTCAGCTGCCATTGTCCTTCTGCTGGGCATCCAGTGTGTCCCTAAGCTTTAAGGGGGAGAGGGTTTTCTCCAGCCAAACCTGCCCTTAATTTATCTACTGCTATTTATGCTCCAATTTGGAGACTCTTAAACATACACTGTAGAGTTAGGACCGAGGTATACAGAGGAGCCTTTACACAGGCACTGAGGCTTCAACATATATTTGCAAATGTGTGCAACGAAACCCTTTATCTTTAATGGGAATTGTTAAATAGAATCAATTTGGTTTGTTTGCGGGCTAGCTGGTAAGTGTGCTGGGAAAATTTTGTCTGTTTGTGATGTACGTTGCCCTTCCATGTGCACCTTACTGCAAAGCCTTGTTACAAATTGGGGTGGTTGCCATCTTTTCATAAAGTGTAAGAGAAGTCTGGCTAACAGATGTGCACCTGCACACAAGCACAGGCACACCAGTGTGTGTAAAAAGGACTTGCTTTGGCGCGCCGATGCCCGCACGCACGTGCACACATGCACATCTGGGCGCCAAATAGTTTATTTTAACTAAACACTGACACATGAGCCTTGCTGAGTGGTCTTTCAGCTAGTACCTGTTACCTGAATCTGATCTGTTTCTGTGTTTCTGTGTTTGACCCGGTTTGTACCTGAGACACCTCTTGGACTTCTGCCTGCCTTCCTGTGACACCGGCTTGTGTTTTGACCTTGTCCCTGCTTCATGCTCCTGTACCGTGCTGCCCGACTGTGTACTGAACCTGGCCTGTATCCCGTCTTTGATTCTGTCTCACGTTCCAGTACCTGCTCTGCTCGGCTGTTGATGACCTACTGGCTTATGTACCGACCACGACACAGCCTTCTATTCCAGCAACACGGAGTTCGAGTCCTCGGTGCCCATCCAGTAATCTGCAGCTATCGAGCTCCTGCCAAGACCCGTCCTGAGCCACCTGCTACATCGGCCCTCATGCCACTCTGTGTCTTTCACTCCCTGTCATCTCTATCAGGGGTGATATACAGGAGGTGCAAGAGAAGCCCTCTCTACAGCTCAGTCTCCACCAGGTACGTGACAATACCACTCAGCCAGATGTCGGAGACTGAGAGAGAGGCTTCACCTTTGGAACTGCTATGCCAGAAACTTGTCCCGCTCACACAGGCAGTCAGCACTCTGCAAAGGAGCCATGCACAGCTGGAAAGTCGCATCCAAGCTTTTGCCTCAGCGACTCCTGCACCCGTTATCGCACCAGACCGTCCCGCGTCTGAGCAGACTGCTTCCGCATCCTCACATGTCATATCACCACCTGAACCCCGAGTTCCTGCACCAGAGCGATTCTCAGGCAATCGGCACAAGTTCCGTGCATTCAAGAACTCTTGTGAACTTTACTTTTCCTTGCAGCCAAGAACTTTCTCACGTGAAGTCACTAAGGTGGGATTTGTTATTTCCCTACTTCTTGGAGAGTCACAATCTTGGGCCCACCAACTCCTAAACAAAAGAGCTCAGTCCTGGACTCTCTTTCTTAATTTTTTGATGCAATGGCCCAATTATATGATGACCGCTGAATCAAACCTCCATATTTTGCGACAGGGTCATCGACCTGCTGAGGACTATGTTGCACAATTCTGCTTATGGGCCTCAGATTCCGGATGGAACAATGCGGCCTTACGGCATCAATTCCGCCTTGGCTTGTCCGAAGGAGTCAAAGATGAGCTTGCTCAAGTGGAGGCTCCCAGTTCCCTTGAAGGCCTCATTAATCTTGCTATTCAGCTTGATCGCCGATTCAGGGAAAGGAGAGCAGAGAGGATTGGCACCATTACCAGACCTATGCAATTGGGACTTTTTTGTTCTCCACTCTCCAGCACTGAGAAGCTGCAAAGACGCAGAATGGGCCTGTGTATATACTGTGGGGTAGCAGGTCATTTTCTCCAAAACTGCCCTGTGAGACCCACAAAGACTGGGATCACCCCCTCTGCCTACCTTGCCAATTGTTCTGGATCAAAGGGATCTGCTCATGTCACCCTATCCTTGTCACTTCAGCTCCCCGGGAGAAACATTCAGGTACCAGCTGTTGCCTTATAAGTTTATGTGAAATATCCATTAATCGCTGTAAAATATTGTAATTAGAAATATATTTCAGTTAGAGGGAAATATATTTAAAATACTGAGTGTTGTGTTGGTGTTATTGTAATTAGTTCAACTTCAAAGGTTGGCCTTTTGTTCTTCCTGAGAACATCTTCCCTGGGTAGTAAACAATAGCCTTCTTTGACTCATCCAATCAGGCTGTGCCCAATATACATTTACTAGGTACAGTGACCAATTAGGGAGAATTATATTAGCCACACTACAGAAAGGAGGGGGGGGATATAATGCTTTGTGACCAAGCTTACTCACTTTTTGGTGTGGGAACAGACAGCAGTCACCATGGGCTGACCTGAAGTTAACAGGTAATCTAACATACTTGTATTTTATACTGTACTGTAAATATGGGTGTTGTGGGTAATTTGTAAATACCATGTAAGCCAGGAGACCTACACTGTACATTGTGTTGTAAATACTGTTGGGTGTGTACTTTGTATAGATTATGTAACCCTATTAATAAATGTGTATTGCGGAACGAACTACCTCTTTGTTGTAAGATCTCTCAGATCTAGATATGTATATGTCCATACTACTACAATGATTGAGGTGTATGCACAAAATACAGAACTAGTCAACAAAATGGCGACCGGCGAAGGGACAGAAAAATTTGGTGGTCTCTTTCAGCAATATCTCAAGGGGTTGCAATATCTACAAAAGGCACTTTGAAAGGGTTTTTCATTTGAATGCTAAAAAAATGAACATTGGGTGCTCTATGTGCTCGATATAGAAATGGGCTATAAGAAATAGCTGTGTTCTACAGTGGGTAATTAATAGGGAGCCTACGAGGAACACATAACTTTTGTTAAAAGCTAAATATAATATAGAATTGGTACATGAAGAGTCCAGATGCATTAGAAGGAGATGAAAAGAGCTGTTGCCCAATGTTTCTATGCATGAAGATTCAGTCTATTTAAAAAAAAAAAGAGAGCTGTTTCCTGTATGTATGCATATCAACAGGAATTGAGAGCACAGCACAAAAGATGGATAGGGAGGACAGACAGTCTTTAGAAAATGTGCTACTTGTAGCTAACAATATTGGCAAACTGTTGCCAGGAGTGCACATAACATTTCATGCAGATAATGTCTTGCAACGATGTAAATTGCTGGGAGTTGGCAACTCCAGAGATCAGGTTAAAGTTTTACTATTAACCGTTAACTTAGACACATGGTCTTCCCTACCAGACCATGTTAAAGAAGGAAGAGCAGATTACAATGAAACTGTAGATGAATTGCTAAAAATAATATGTCCCTTTGACCTAGGCTTAAAAGCAGCGTATAGAACAAAACAGGAAAATAATGAGAACCCACTTCTTTATGCAAAGAGGCTATGGTCAGCTTACTATGTAGGCAAACGGAGAAACGTACACAGAGAGGACCCAGAGTACAAAACCCTCCTAATAGCTAATGCCCATCCAAAATTTAAAATTAAATGTGGATTTTTTATAAATCCCCTTAAAGATTCATATCAATGCATCATGGACTGTATGCACAAATTTTTTCATGTAGCCAGAAGGTCTAATTCTGTGAAATCAAAGATTTATCACCAGAGTGCAAACAACAAAACCTGTTTAGCAAGTCACACTACAGGAGAATTTGCCACCTTTTCAAACAGAAAGAGGCACCATTACAATTACAATGCCTCCAAAGATAAGATCTATAGGCATAGCCCCCCAGGTACTAGTCAAAGGCAAATAGCCTCATGCTCCCCTTTGAATGTAAATTCCATGGAAAGTGATCTCAGATTACAGCACAGGAAATCAGTTCTGAAAGAGGTTATGTTAATTAGCACAATTACTTCTCTTGAAAATGAGATTGAACTACTGAAGTCACATATTCATAATTGGGAAAATACCAATAAAATAATGGAAACATCACAACATGTTCTTAAGGTAAAATATGAAGCATGCCATGCAGAGGTGGTACAGTGTAGGAAAGAACTGAAAGAAATAAAACAATCTTTTGATCAAATTGTTAAGGTCCCACAGAAAACCATCTGTTCCATTCAAACAGAAAATACTGGAGGGGGGGCCAACCTATCTATGCTATCTGCTAGGACTTCACCTTACTGGGAACAAACCTTAAATATAAGCAATTTAGAAAAAGCAAAAGAAATACCAGATCTAATGTGTCATTCAGATGTCTATGATCTGAGTCATTTGTTTTCACCAGATCCAAGGGTGAATGTCAGTGAACATATACCAATGTAAATATGTAAATGTAACAATGTGGCAGTGTTTGTTTTCTTTGTGTGAAAGAAAGGGAAAAGGGTAATAACTTTTGTCTAAGTTATATTTTCCAGGTGCAGGGAGCTCATGAAAAAGTATTTACATATTAATCAGGTGTATCAATATAGATGTATTTATACATAAATACATACACCTAAGGTAATGTATATTAGGCTAGGTATTCAAACATGGTTATTAGTAATACAGGTGTTTATCTTCCCCAAAGGATCAGAAGACTGCCATAAATATTCAAAGGTATAGGGTACAAGTAGTGTTTAGTACAGAAGCCTACTCTTGCTTCATTTTATATATTTTTTATTTATGTATTTGTTTTTGGTTGGTGTTCTTGGTTTTTGTTTGTTTTTTTTGTTTCCTTTCTCCTGTTTGCGTAAACACATAACAATTCATTTGCGATTTATCAAAGCTCTATCCAGGATGTATGGGTTCAATCTAAATGAATGTGTGTGTCTGAGTGATGGAATGCATGGGTATGAACTGTCCATGTGTAAAGAAAGATTTTTTTTTTTTTTTTGTAGGGGCGTACATTGTTTTTATGGCCATCAATAAGTGTGATCACACTAATGCGCATGCTTTGTACTGTTTACGATTATTTTATTAATTTTTCCCATTTGTAATGAGCTCAATACTGGTACCAGTTTAAAATAATACTTTTTTTTTACAAGTTTATATGTATTCGCGAATAAATAACCTGTGCACAGATAAGAGATCTCGATCCCTATAGCTCTGAGAAACTGTAGGGATTTTGTTTTGATAATTTTTCCTTTCCTGTGGCTTAGAGTGAAGTTTCATTCACTCTGATACATGGAAAATACATAACAATGCATTGCTTTGCACCTTTGTGGCATCTTATGGATTCAGTAGGTCTGGTGTTTTGTTTTTCCTTCCAAATTGACGCATGTGCTGTTAATATGTGTAAAGGTTTTATGTCTACAGGCTGTCTTCTTAAACTTTAAGTACTTACAAACACACCAGGTTTCCTATAACTTTTTGTTTGTCAGAGTACAGATATGTGGGTGTGTCTGTACATTTTTGACTGTACTTACTGTGGATGGACGCATTATCTCAGCTGGAAGTCTGTTCCAATCATCCACTACTAGTTTAGTCCATTATGAACCTCTCAGAGAGGTACAGTGAGGTGTTATTAATTTTTGAGTTTTGTATTTTAGGAGACATACACAGACAATGACAAATGATTGGACCCAGACTGGACAAAGTACTTTGAAACACAGAGGACCTTGAAACATAATTTTTATTTTTTTTTTGTTTTAAGGAGAAGCCTTGAATCCAATTAATTGCAGTCAGGCCTAACTAAATTCTAAAAAGAAAAACATTTAAACTTTTTTTTTAAAACAGAGATCCTGCTCTCTGTAATACAAGTTCTTGTGGCCTGATTGAATTGCAAATAGATTTGCAATCTAATTAATATGTTAATCACCACCGACAGAGGGTGTTGCCTTTTGAATAGCTACAATGTTTGAAGGCAGTTTCAATGTTTTTGGTTTTTTTTTTTTGACAGAATACAGATTAATTTTTTTTTAATTTGTTACATTTTTTTTTTTCTCTTATTTTTATTCTTCTTTTTCTTAACGGTAATTTTTTTTCTTTACAAAAGAAAGAAAAAAACAAAGGGGGGAAGAACGATTTCTAATTTTTTTTTTTTTTTTGAAATTTTTTTTAACGTTTACTATTTTTCTTTCTTTCCTATAGTACCTTTATTTATTTATTTATTTATTTTTTGTATGGTGATTCTTGAGTTTGGTGTCACTAGGGTGAAATAAATAAATAAAAAAAAAAAAGAGGGGAGTAGGGGGGAACATTATATGGAGAACATTTAAAATGGTTAGAAATGTTGATATAGAATATTAAAGCTTCCCTATAGCATTTTGGGGATAGACCAAGTTCCAACAGTTTTTCTTCTCTCTTTCGACATTGGATAATTGTTTTATATAAATGTATGTCATGGTAGTTATTACCAACTATGACAGTAACACCTGGTTACACCTGGTCATGTGACTATTTTCGTTGTATATGTGACATACAATCCTCTCTACAGTTCTAATATTGGGCAGGCATCATATGTGGTCATTGATCAATTTTTTTTGTTTGTTGGTCAGTTTTCTTTTTCGTGCCATAACTAAGTTCAAAGAGCATTGCGTGAATATCATATAGATATACTGGGACTGGTGAGACTCATAGTGATTGGCAAATAGCAGGGAGTATAGTACAATTGTACTTAAGTGTAATTTAGTTTAATTGTTCCTGAAGCCACTAGTGACTGATGACATCACACTCATCCGTATTCCGAATTATTTTTGTCTGCGTAGGCGACACTGCCTAATCTGCACGGAGAACTCTTAAAGTGATGACCTCTTCTGTAGCCTGCTAAAGGCAGGACGGAGCTATATGCCCAAAGGTTTGGCACCAGCCAAGGTTGAACGGAACACAGTTCCAGTAAAAAGGAGTTAGTGGTGAGTTGCGATGGCAACAAAACTCCCCAGAACACGTGAAGGGTCATACACGCACACACAACGTGGTATTCCACAGAAGGTGGGGCAGAGGTACTTGCAGGCATATGACAATGGAGGAAGAAAGATGGGGGGATGAAAATCAGACACCTGGCTGAAGGGCGTAACCATTCAAATTGTTACACATGTCACTGGGAAAGGGGTCTCATTAGTATGTCGCAGTATATCTATGACAATTCTAATCAAAAGGTCCTTACGGCTTAGACTTACCAGACAAGCATTCAGTTGAATGCATATGTTTTAAATGTACTTGTGTTTTTATTTCTCTACCTTTGTCCACATTAATAAAGTATAATCTTAGAAAGCCAGGAAAAGCTGGTCCCCAGGCTATTATTGTATGCTGTATCCACTTGGAATCACCAGTGAAGGCCGTCCCAGAAGCAAGGGCAACATGACCAGATTCGCCTTATGGACTTTCGTACTGTTATTATCGGACTATTGTTATTTTTGGACTGTTGAGAACAAGGATCCTCATGTTTTTTTTTTGTTTTTGTTTTTTTTCCTTATTGTTTTGTTTTGGTGCCGTTTCTCATGATTTCTATTTTGGACTTATGACATCCAGAACAAGTGATGACTACCAATACTGGGATCCAGAAGTGTGAACTGTAGAGATGGAGAGTTTAAAAAGTTTTTTTTTTCTTCTCAAAGAGTTTTATTTCATTTCAGAGGGTAAAGCCAAAAGTGACAAATATTAAAGGAGATTGCACATAAACCATTATTCTAGGTGTGGCCGAGTCTCATATTCTCAACTGGCCACAAGGGGCCATCTGTTGCCTTATAAGTTTATGTGAAATATCCATTAATCGCTGTAAAATATTGTAATTAGAAATATATTTCAGTTAGAGGGAAATATATTTAAAATACTGAGTGTTGTGTTGGTGTTATTGTAATTAGTTCAACTTCAAAGGTTGGCCTTTTGTTCTTCCTGAGAACATCTTCCCTGGGTAGTAAACAATAGCCTTCTTTGACTCATCCAATCAGGCTGTGCCCAATATACATTTACTAGGTACAGTGACCAATTAGGGAGAATTATATTAGCCACACTACAGAAAGGAGGGGGGGGATATAATGCTTTGTGACCAAGCTTACTCACTTTTTGGTGTGGGAACAGACAGCAGTCACCATGGGCTGACCTGAAGTTAACAGGTAATCTAACATACTTGTATTTTATACTGTACTGTAAATATGGGTGTTGTGGGTAATTTGTAAATACCATGTAAGCCAGGAGACCTACACTGTACATTGTGTTGTAAATACTGTTGGGTGTGTACTTTGTATAGATTATGTAACCCTATTAATAAATGTGTATTGCGGAACGAACTACCTCTTTGTTGTAAGATCTCTCAGATCTAGATATGTATATGTCCATACTACTACAATGATTGAGGTGTATGCACAAAATACAGAACTAGTCAACACAGCTACAGTTGACTCCGGGGCCTGCATCTGTTTTATGGATAAGGATTTTGCTCATCATCACCAAATTCCTGTGCAAACAAAGACTTACCAGCTGTCCATCCACCTGGCTGATGGATCCCGTCTCAGGTCCGGGCCGATAACACATAAAAACCTGCCCGCTACTGGCTACATCTGATACGGGTCATCAGGAACACCTACGCCTGGATATTATCCCATCACCCTTGTTCCCCATTATCTTGGGCATTCCCTGGCTGCAGGCCCACAACCCGCTGATAGACTGGGTTACTGGGAAAATGACCTTTTCTTCTTCCTATTGCCAGCAGTCCTGCCTTCATCCTATGTCCCTATTGAACTGTTGCCGGGATCCGAAATCCCGTTTGGGCACATTTTTCCCCTCTCTGAACTAGAACTTGAGGTACTACGCCACTACATTGATGAGAATCTGGAAAAAGGGTTCATCCGGTCTTCCACATCCCCCGCAGACGCAGGAATCTTCTTTGTAGAGAAAAAGGATCACACTCTGCGTCCTTGCGTGGATTACAGAGAATTGAATAAAATTACTGCCAAGAACAGATACCCTTTGCCTCTAGTTCCGGAGCTTTTTCAACGCTTCAAGACTTCCGTTGTTTTCACAAAACTTGACTTACGAGGGGCATACAACCTTGTACGAATCCGCAAGGGGGATGCGTGGAAAACTGCCTTCCGCAGTAGATTTGGATATTATGAATACCTTGTTATGCCTTTTGGGCTATGTAATGCCCCAGCAACATTCCAGCATTTTGTCAATGACATTTTTAGAGACTTCCATGATCTGTTCCTTATCGTGTATCTAGATGATATCCTCATCTTTTCCAATTCCCTCTCGGCACACCTTGAACATGTAAAAAAGGTTCTCAGCCGGTTAAGAAATCATGGACTATATGCAAAGGCTGAGAAGTGCGAATTTGAGAAAGACACCATCCAATTCCTGGGACTGATCATCTCCACCTCAGGCATCTCCATGGATCCCCAAGAAGTCAAATCCATCCTAGAATGGCCCACTCTTACAGACAGGAAGAGTACAGAGAGGTTCATTGGATTTGCCAACTTCTACCGCAAGTTCATTAAGGATTTCTCCGTCATTATCATGCCCATTACCCAACTAACAAAACAGAATACTCGCTTCCAGTGGACACCTGCTGCACAAGCCGCTTTTGACCAACTGAAAGGCCTGTTTACCTCAGTTCCCATCTTGTGACATCCAGACCCTGCATCACCATATGTTCTTGAGGTAGACGCATTGGAGAATGCTGTGGGTGCCATCCTGTCCCAGCGCCAGGGGGCGAAGTCTCTACTGCACCCCATTGCTTTCTTCTCCAGGAAACTTAGCCCTGCAGAGAGGAACTATGATGTGGGTGATCTTGAATTGTTAGCCATAAAAACAGCCCTGGAGGAATTGCATTATTTGTTGGAAGGAGCAGCCCACCCTATTTTGATCTTTACCGATCATAAAAACTTTGAATACCTTAGGAAGGAGAAACGGGTGCTATTCTTTTCCCGTTTCTCCTTCCACATAACTTTTAGGCCAGGCTCTAAGAATGGCAAGCTGGACGCTCTATCATGAATGTACCCAGAGGAAGGAGAATCCCACCAGGCAGACACAATCTTGCCGGCACAAAGTTTTCTCCTACTACAAGTAGACCTCATTTCCCAGCTCAAGCAAGCATCCACAAGGGACATTTTGCCATTAGGCATCTGTTTTCAGGAACAAGAAGGTCTATTTTTACACAATGGAAAAGTGTTCATACCCCTGAGTCTGTGCCCCAAGATCCTGAGTCTCTGTCATGACCACCCTCTAGCAGGACATTTCGGGGTAACCAAGACGGTGGAACTTGTGCAACGGTCCTTTTGGTGGCCGGGCTTAACACTCGACTGTAAGAACTATGTGAACACCTGTGGAGTCTGTGCCTGGAACAAGAATGATAAAGTCAAATCCTGGGGTCTGCTAAGACCACTGCCCATTCCCAAGAGGCCCTGGGAGATGATTAATATGGATTTCATCGTGGAACTCCCGCCATCTAAAAAATTTACCATCATTTTTGTGATTGTGGACAGACTGACTAAGATGGCCCATTTTATTCCTTTAATAGGAACTTCATCAGCAACAGAGATTGCCTGCACCTTTATTAGGGAGGTAGTCAGACTCCATGGGGTACCCAGCAGCATCACCTCGGATCTGGGGGTGCAATTTACTTCCAGATCTTGGAAAGAGCTCTGTAAAATGTTGAAAATTGAAACCTATTTCTCCTCAGCATACCATCCCCAGACCAATGGCCAAACTGAACGTACAAATCAGACACTCGAACAATATCTCCAGTGTTTCTCGTCCTTTGCCCAGGATGACTGGGCATCACTGTTACCCCTGGCAGAGTTTGCATACAACGATGCGGTTCACTCTGCTACAGGACAAGCCCCATTTTTTGCAAACTATGGATACTTTCCAACTTTCCTACCTGACATCTTACCTGACTCGTTGGTCCCTGCAGTTCAGGAAAGATTAAACTTCCTTCAATTGAACAATAAAGTTTTACAAAAGAACATCTCTAAGGCACAACAGGACAATAAATAAACATTTTTTGACAAGAAAAGAAGAGGGGACCTAAAACTCCACATCGGAGACAAGGTCTGGTTAACCACTGCCAACTTAAAATTATCCTGTCCATCTAAGAAACTCGGACCAAGATTTATTGGTCCCTTCCCTGTCAAAAGGCAGATCAATCCTGCAGCCTACGAACTGTCACTCCCGGAGAATTACAAGATCCATCCAGTCTTCCATGTCTCGTTACTGAAGAATGCAAGGTTAGATCCTTTTCCTGGTCGTGAGTCGGATCCACCTACCTACTCAACGGTAATGAGGAGTATGAGGTTGAAGCCATTATGGACTGTAGAAAGAGAAGAAATGTAATTCAGTTTTTAATTAAATGAAAAGCTTACGAACCTGAAGACAACTCTTGGGAACCAGAGTCCAATTTACACGCCAAGAGGTTGATACAGGCTTTTTTCCAGGCTCACCCTGAAAAGAAATTACAGATGGGCATCCGGAGGTTGCCCATTGGGGGGGCAATGTAAGAGAAGTCTGGCTAACAGATGCGCACCTGCACACAAGCACAGGCACACCAGTGTGTGTAAAAAGGACTTGTATTGGCGCGCACAGGCGCGCGCCAATGCGCACACACAGGTGCGCGTCACTGCGCGCACACAGGTGCGCGCGCATGTGCACACGTGCACGTTTGGGCGCCAAATTGTTTATTTAAGCTGAACACTGACACATGAGCCTTACTGAGTTGTCTTTCAGCTAGTACCTGTTACCTGAATCTGATCTGTTCCTGTGTTCCTGTGTTTGACCCAGTTTGTACCTGAGATGCCTCTTGGACTTCTGCCTGCCTTCCTGTGACACCAGCTTGTGTTTTGACCTTGTCCCTGCTTCATGCTCCTGTACCGTGCTGCCCAACTATGTACCGAACCTGGCCTGTATCCCATCTTTGATTCTGTCTCACGTTCCAGTACCTGCTCTGCTCGGCTGTGGATGACCTCCTGGCTTATGTACCGACCACGACTCAGCCTGCTGTTCCAGCAACATGGAGTTCCAGTCCTCGGTGCCCGTCCGGTAATCTGTAGCTATCAGGGTCCTGCCAAGAACCGTCCTGAGCCACCTGCTACATCGGCCCTCGTGCCACTCTGTGTCTTTCACTCCCTGTCATCTCTATCAGGGGTGCTAGACAGGAGGTGCAAAAGAGAAGCCCTCTCTACAGCTCAGTCTCCACCAGGTACGTGACATATAGTCTGAATCACCAGCCAGACCTTCGGCTCACTGCTCATAAAATTTTGTTTCATACAGGATTTAAAATCCTCACCTCTCGCAAATAGCCCAATTGAATATCACTGACTCTAAAGTACCCTGGCTTAAGTTTGAAAGTTCTTCTATTTATGATTTTATCTTTTATCTACCAGCCCTACTCTAGTCTAACTCAATTTCAATTAAAGATACTCCTTCTCACAATTTAATAGTTGCCCAATCCCTTCAGATTTGGACTATAGAAGAAAATCTCCTTTGGCTTCAGAAATCTCTCCATGGACCTTTTTTTGGGTGACCCTAAATTTATTGCCATCTCTTCCCAGCCTGGGATCTTTACCTGGTGGTGGTCATATGCTAAGACTACTATTTTGAGCCTTTAGGAAAATTCTACTTTTCTCCAGCCTCTCCCACGCTCAGAGCATTTACGTTATAGGCAGATTAGACACTTTTATTCCTCACATTATGCACTGACCTTGACCTCAGCTCCTAACATTCACAAACAAATCTGTCACAACAATCCCAGAGAAAATTATTGATCTCTACCCTATATAAATTTCTACCTAGTGGTGCATTTAAGGACTAATTACCCTATATGCTCAGGTGGGAGGAAGATAGTGAGATGAAATTCACAGACCAGGAGTGGGATGATATGCTACGCAATCTGCGGAAATGTATCAGATCTCGGATAGTCAGAAAAACAGCTAATAAACTTCTCACATAGTGGTATTATACCCCCCTTAAACCACACTTTACCCACAAGTTTCTCACTCCTGCTTTTGTGGATGCCTTTCCCCTGGCTCCTTTTTTCATATATTTTGGTCACATGAGAAATAGACTCCAGTTTGGCAGAAGGTCACTTATCTTTCACTCACTGTGTGTACATTCTTTTTGTGTGTATGCCAATAACACTGTGCTACTACTATTTCTTTTACACTGCTCAATGAAAAGTTTGTAAACTTAAAGTATCCACCTGCTGCAGGGATCCAAAGCTCAGCAGTGTCTCAGTAGCCTCACCAGTACACAGCTCCTGTCACAAGCATGTCCTGCTCTACACCGCACCTTAGGGACAACTGCTGACTGCTTCCTGCTCTTTTCAGGAACCTCTTCAGAACCACAATACCTGTAGTCAGGGTTGGAGGCTCTTAACCACCCAAAAAATCTCTGAGCGTCAGGGAAGGCAGGTCCCTAGTACAAATAAAGTCCCTAGTACTAGTACAAACAAACTGGCCGGGCAGATGTGCAAAGTCAAGGGCATAGGCACATGTGCATGTACACTCACGCATCAATGCATGCATCTGTCACTAATGCTGGCTCCAAGTGGGATATTTAAGCTGGCTTCAGTATGGGCTCATTGCTGTTTGGTCTGCAGCTTTGTGTTGTTCCTGATTCCATGTGACCTCCGATCCTGATCCGGCTTACTTCTGACCCGTGTTTGTTTGCTACATGACCCGACCCCAGCTTGTCTTTGGATTCTGCTTCTGCCTGATGTTTCTGCTTGTTTGATTTCCTGTTGCTGACTTGGCTTGTTACCTGACCATCCTGCTGTCTGCCTCCTATGCCTGATCTGCCAGAATGTTACCGACCCAGCTTGTCTGACCCTGCATCCTGCTCATCCAGCCTGTTACAGCTCCCAGTCCAGCAAGCTCTCATCTGGTTCCTGCTTCCAGCTGCCTACCACAGTCTGCCACCAGCCAAGCTCTGTACAACTCATCTACTATGAGCCTGCTCTGCTGCCACTTCTACCTGCTGACTGCTGCCACGCAAACTACTGGACTGATTACAGGCACTCATACCTTACAGTGCTCCTGTGGCTGTTGTCTCACTACCAGTGTCCCCCTGAGCCGAAGCTGTATGAGAGGCCTTCCTCTACAGGTCAGGCGCACTGACCAGGTACGTGACACTGAGCCTCCAAATTCCAGGTCCCATATCAGGACTCAATTCCAGGAAAACTGATAAACAGTTTGCTTCTGTTTGAATAAAACTTTTGTTCAAATCACCTTTCCCGGGCCATTGTCAAGATGGCTGTACACCAAGACATCCTTCCAATTCTTTGCTTGTTGGTATGTTACACCTAAGTTTTTGGGTAACATCCAAAAGGACTGACCAATATTTGTATTATTATACAGGATTTATATAGAGCTAAAAGTTTGTGTATCGCTTTACAGTGTAGAGGGGGGATAGCACAGATCTACAGGGATTGCACTTCCAACTGCACTTTCGGTGCAATTTCAAGTGCACTTGCAGTGCACTTATAGTGTAAACTGGATTTGCCTAAATATCCCTCACAGTGCCTTGAAACATACAGCTTGGAATTTTCCACATTTTGTCATGTAACAACCAAAAATGTAAATGGATTTTATTGGGATATTGGTGTCTGTTTATGAAGCAGTGAAAAAAATTCACTGCTTCACTCTCCTGCATTCTCAGAGGAGATTGTTCTGCCCTGAGTGCCAGTTTATGAAGCTTTCTCCACCTCTGAGCTGGTGAATCGGGGAGGGTGAATTCTGACTCAGATCGCCAGTGAAGTGCTGAGATCGCAGCTTCATAAACTGGTCGTTTCTGTGTCTGTCAATGAGGATTCTCTGTGTGCAGATATCATCGGCGGGAGAATGTGTTCTCCCCCGATTATCTTTGTTTCATAAACCGTTTATGATCCTCAGGATCACTGCTGTTTACTGCTTCATAAATGTGAATGTGATAGACCAACACAAAGTGGCACATAACTGTAAAGTGGAAGGAAAATGATAAATATTTTTAAGCATAAATATGTGAAAAGTGTAGCGTGCATTTGTATTCAGCCCCCCTGAGTCAAAACTTTGTAGAACCACCTTTTGCTGCAATTACAGCTGCAAGTCTTTTTGGGTATGTCTCTACAAGCTTTGCACATATAGAGAGTGAAATTTTTTTCCCATTCTTCTTTGCAAAATAGCTCAAGCTCTGTCAGATTGGATGGAGAGTGTCTGTGAATAGAAATTTTCAAGTCTTGCCACAAATTCTCAATTGGATTTTGGTCTGGACTTTGACTGGGCCATTCTAGTACTTGAATGTGCTTTGATCTAAACCATTGTAGTTCTGGCTGTATGTTTAGGGTCGTTGTGAAGGTGAACCTCCGTCCCAGTCTCAAGTCTTTTGTAGACCCTAACAGGTTTTCTTCTAAGATTGCCCTGTATTTGGCTCCATCCATCTTCCTATTAACTCTGACCATCTTCCCTGTCCCTGCTGAAGAAAAGCATCCCCACAACATGATGCTGCCACCATCATGTTTCACGGTGGAGATGGTGTATTCAGGGTAATGTACAGTGTTAATTTTCTGCCACACATAGCGTTTTGCTTTTAGGGCCAAACAGTTCGATTTTGGTCTCATATGACCAGAGCACCTTCTTCCACTAGTTTGCTGTGTCCCCCATATGGCTTCACACAAACTGCAAACAGGACTTCTTATGGCTTTCTTTCAACAATGGCTTTCTTCTTGCCACTCTTCCATAAAGGCCAGATTTGTGGAGTGCATGACTAATAGTTGTCCTGTGGACAGATTCTACCACTTGAGCTGTGGATCTCTGCAGCTCCTCCAGTGTTAGCATGGCTGCTTCTCTGATTAATGCTTTCCTTGCCCGGTCTGTCAGTTTAGGTGAACGGCCATGTCTTGCTAGGTTTGCAGTTGTACCATACTCTTTCCGTTTTCGGATGATGGATTGCACAATGCTCCGTGAGATGTTCAAAGCGTGGGATATTTTTTTATAACGTAACCCTGCTTTAAACTTCTCCACAACTTTATCCCTGATCTGTCTGGTGTGTTCCTTTGCCTTTACGATGCTGTTTGTTTACTAAGGATCTCTAACAAACCTCTAAGGGCTTCACAGAAAAGCTGCATTTATACTGAGATTGAATTATACACAGGTGGACTCTATTTACTAATTAGGTGACTTCTGAAGGCAATTGGTTCCACTGATTGGTTCCATTGATTTTAGTTAGGGGTATCAGAGTAAAGGGGGCTGAATACAAATGCACGCCACACTTTGCAGATGTTTTATTTGTAAAAAATGTTGAAAACCATTTATCATTTTCCTTCCACTTCACAATTATGTGCCATTTTGTTTTGGTCTATCACATAAAATCCCAATAAAATACATTTATGAGCGCATGCGCGGCAGCTCGTCGGATGGAAGTCTAATCCGAGAGCTCCTTACCGCACCAGCCACCTAATCCCTCCAGCGCCGTTCTCAGCGCAGAGCCTCGGCCACGATCAGTCCCCATGGACAGGGGACATCTCAAGGAGCCCCAGGATGGCAGGGGGAACAGCATGGAGAGATCTTTCCCATGCTTTAGCTTCCGGACCGGGACCCTCAGTCTCAGCCAAGATGGCGCCGGACGCCGCCACACGAGGGGGAAGGCAGGAGACGGAGCTGGAGAGGGGAGACTCCATTGCAGATCAGGATGGCTGCTCTTCAGGGCAGGCAGGCCCCACAGTGAGTACACACAGTCATGTCTGTTTGTCTCCTGCCTCCACAGAGTCCCTAATTAGCAGGACCTTGGATGATATGCTCCTCTCCCCTGTGGAAGACCTCATGGTCAGCCCAGAAGCATGCAGGGCTCACACACAGGGATTACCCTCTACACCCCAGGATTTTTCCTCCATGATGGCCATGTTTGACACAATGCTCTCCAAAGGTCTCTCACAAACTGCTAATCAAATTACCACTGCCATCCAGGCTGACTTACAGCTTTTAGGTGCAAGAATTGAAACGATCAAAATCAAAGCAGATCAAACAATATCTAGAGTGAACCAGAACACCGCCAGAATCCAAGATTTGCAGGACCAGCTTGAAAACGCATTCTCCAAAATTGACAATCTCGAAAATTGTTCAAGGAGATATAACTTCCGCATTCGGGGGGTACCGGAATCCTTCAAAGACACCGATCACATTGTAAGAACATTTATTAAGGAACTTATCCCCAGAATCCCATACCATCGCCTTGAAATGGGCCGCGCTCACAGAGCTCTACAATCCCCCAGCCAAGACGGTCTCCCGAGAGACATTATAGTGAAACTACATTTCTTCAAAGTAAAGGAGGAGGTGATGCAACGCTCGCATGCCGAAGGTCTACTATCATTTCAGGGTCACCCCATACAAGTCTTTGCGGACCTCTCCCCCTTTACTATACAGAGAAGGAGATCCCTGAAACCACTCCTTCTGGCGCTGACCCAGAAATCGATCACCTACAGATGGTCCTTTCCTTTTCGCCTTACATTCTCCTTCAACAACAAACCATATGGCTTCTCATTGTTCTTGGAAGGAGAAAAGCTACCGTTCCAGCTGGGCCTCATCTCTCAGGAACCAGAATCAACAACTTCCGACAGAGGTCCCAAATCGTCTTCCAAGAGACCAACTCCTTCCAGTCCCATTGCCCCTAACTGGGATAAGCGCCTCTCCAAAAAATCTAAAGACTCCAGGCCCCCCTAACCAAGGCTTGGGGCCTGGGTTTCTTCTAGACCCGCTCTGTTCCAATCCGACCCGACCAGTCCTTCTGAGGAACACTTTCTCTCCTTGATATGCTGGCTTCTCCAGTCGTAGCTCAATTTATCCCGACTCCATAGTTGGGATGCACAGAACACTCGAGTTCATGCAATTCTATTGGTCCTATATTTCTCTTCTTTCGTTGTTTTAGGTCCAAGGAACTGTTCCTGTTCTGTTTGACTTCTTTAGAAATGTTTTAATTATTTTGGTTTCCTTATCATGTTTACATACATATAGACACCTTATTCTATGTTCAAAGGGGTTTTTTGCACGGTGTGTCTTATAATAGCTGGTCATTCATAAAGCGCAAGGAAATAGCTTAGGGGAGGATTTAACCCCCCCGACAATGTATTTGACCTACTGCCCTCCCTTTCCCGAGTGAGGCGAGCTTCTCCCTGGTCCTTGAGCCGTTCCAGTATGACCCCCTCTAAAGGGACCATGGCCGACTCATTGGTCAGGGGGGACCTCTCTCGTCGGGAAACACTGATACTGTTAGGGGCTCTGCCCACAAACACTTAAACGTTTTGGTCGCTAGAAGCGGCCGGTGCGGATGCCCTGCCCCTCCACCCGTCTCTAGCTGGGAAGGGGTTTTCTGGTCTCTTTCCAGTTGGTGACTGCTAGCTCCCCCTGATCCTGGGAGGGTTTGTTCTTTGTAGTTAGTGGGAAAAGGGTTGTGGATGTGCGGGAATGGGTTCCCACGCACCATTGGGAATTGGGGAAATTTTTTCAGTCCGTTTATCCCTATTAACATGTTACTTCTCTCATGCTTCCTCCTAGATGGTCCACCTCGTCCCCCTACAATCTTCACTCCTTCTCCTTCTTTTCCTCGAAGCTCACCTAGACTTCCGTGCCTTCCCGCTCCGGAGGTCTTCTGCACCTTCGCACAAGGTAGGTCCCACTCTATCATGGTAGCTACCCTCTCCTCTGATCCATGCACATAAATGACATGATACCAACCGAATTACATGTAGTATCGCATAATGTGCAGGGCATTAACTCTCCAGTAAAACAGAGAAAATTGTTCAAGATTTATCAATCCCAAAGATCGGATGTCCTCCTGCTTCAGGAGACCTACTTCCCCAAATCCTACAAACCATCGTTTATCCACCACCAATTTCCCCAATTTTATCTCTCCAACGCAGAGAATAAAACAAAAGGAGTAGCTGTCTGTTTTTCTAAACCCACCTCATTTAGAGGGAATCATCATTCTGGGAGGGGATTCGAACATAGCATTTGATCTTACTCTCGACAAATCGGGAACAGGCCTGCCCCGCTCTAGGAAACCCCCAAAACAGAGTACCAAAATTGGCAAACTCCTCTATGACTCAGGACTAGTGGACATTTGAAGGGAATTCAACCCCCGCACCAAGGACCACACCCATTACTCTGCTCTGCACCAGACCTACGTCAGGATAGATCATGTTTTCCTTCAAGCGACACACATACCCCATGCAGTAAAGTCTTCCATCAGAGACTCCCCTATTTTAGATCACTCCATGGTCACTCTTTCCCTTCGACACGCCAATAACACTAAAAAAGAATTTAAATGGCGACTCAATGAATCGCTCCTAAGTAACCCAGTTCACTGTACCCTGCTTGAGAAGGACCTCAAAGAATATTTTATCACAAATGACACGGAGACAATCTCTCCATCTACTATATGTACAGCCCATAAAGCAGTGACGAGGGGCAAAATTATTCAGCTTTCAGCCCGTCTTAAGAAAGAACACAGAGCCGAGATAGATAGCCTTACCAAAGCATACCAGGACTCTTGTAGGCGCAACAAACGTGAACACTCTCAGTCATCACTACAACTGGAATCAGACAGGTTAAAGCTTAACCTGGCTCTCACCACGGAGGCTGAGAAGCACCTGCATTGGTCGGGAGCCAGATTTTATTCTCAAAAGGAAAAGATTGAGTCCAAACTAGCCACCAAACTTTCCCCCAAACCTCGCCTGTTGGCTTGTCCCAAAAACTGTTTACCATCAGGCTCTATCACACAAAACCCACAACGTATCATGGAATGTTTCCATGATTTCTATGCCTCCCTGTATAAAGAAGACAAACCATGCCCCACCCTCCGGCTTGAGGAGTTCCTCAACTCCATTTCACTCCCCAAACTTTCAACGGATCACATTAATCTTTTCGAACGACCCATTGCATCCTTAGAGATCAGTGAGGCAATCAAATCCCTTAAGCTTGGATCAGCCCCTGGTCCAGACAGTTTTTTGGCGGGCTATTACAAAAAATTCTCCAACACCCTGGCACCTTACCTGGTCAGATTCTTTAACTCCCTCAAAATAGGCTCTCCCCTGGATAAATCCTTAAATCTAGCATATGTTTCAGTTATACCCAAGCCAGGAAAAGACCCCACAATGACTAGCAACTATCGTCCGATCTCTTTGATCAATAATGATCTCAAGCTATTAACTAAAATTTTGGCTAATCGCCTTTCCTCATTCATAGCTCAATAAGTCCACCAAGCTCAGACGGGATTTATCCCGGGGAGACAAGGCCCTGACCAGGTGAGAAGGACTATTGATGTGGTGTCCCTTTTGGGATCTCAGTAGGTCGGAGGTCCCTCTCAGGAGGGTCTTCTGCTTTCCATTGATCTCCAGAAAGCATTTGACATGGTCACATGGTCGTATATTTTCAAGGTCCTGGAAAGGTGGAGACTAGGCCCCAACTTCTTGGCATTTTACACTCTCTCTACTCTAATTCAAGTGCTCAAGTAAGATTGCAAGGTAACTATTCAGATACTTTTAATATAGAGAAAGGCACCAGGCAAGGTTGCCCTTTATCGCCCTTGATTTTCGCAATCGCCATAGAATCCCTCGCAATAGCCATTCGTAGCCATCCAGACATTAAAGGAGTCAGATGTGCCTTATTCGCGGATGACCTACTCCTCTTTATCACTTTGCCCCTCATCTCCACCACTAACATTATGAAGCTCCTCGATCAGTTTGGGGAGGTATCAGGTCTCGGTGTCAGTGTGTCCAAATCCACAGCCATGAACATCTCAATCCCCTCGGACCTTCTTGTGCGTCTAAAGACACACTTCCCTTTCACCTGGTGTTTATCACATATTCCCTATCTAAGCATCAATCTGACCCCTAATTTTAATAAGTTATACACCACCAACTATCCCCCGCTGTTCAAAAAACTTGAAGCTGATATGTCCGAATGGTCTAAGCATGATCTATCCTGGCTGGGCAGAGTTAACTCTATAAAAGTGACCCTCCTTCCCCGCCTCCTATATTTTTTCCAATCGCTTCCAATCCCGATCGAGAAAGCGCAACTTCTACGTTTCCAATCCTCCATCATTAAATTTATCTGGGAATCCAAAGGCAGACGATGCTCCAAAGAAACACACTCTACAGACTCAAAACCCAAGGAGGACTTGCCCTCCCCAATATTTGGTTATACTACCAAGTGGCACAAATTGCACAGATTTCTGTAGCATATTCCAGAGGTCCGAAACCGGACTGGCTGCTGATGGAAAGGCAAGTGACACCACGCCATACGGTAGACTATTTACTTTGTGCTTTTCCCTTCTCTCCTCCCTCCCCTTCTCTTTATAGCCTCAAGTGGAGAGGATGCATCTTCCTTGACTTCTGACTTCAGGTGAATGTTGGCCGATATTTTTCTTTTATCATTCTAATCTGTATTGGATTTGGCCAGTAAGTAAGGTACCCAGAAGCGTCTACTTTATACCTTAATGAGTTTTTTATTTGCTTCTATGACCGCATAACTCCACATGTCCCCTGCATCGAAACTCTAGGGATAGATCAGAGTGATCACGTTTCTCCTTTTCTGATGACATTGTCTGGAGGGACTGGTCGGGTTCATCACCTCCTCAGTGAGTTCCCCTTGGGGTGGAGGGATAGCCTATCATGATCAATTATACTCCTTTTCAGTTGCTGTTTCGACCCATAGCCACCTGAACAGGACCGACTTCCCGCGGCAGCCTCACATCGGGTTTGTATATACTGATCTCCCTGATCTAGCTTGTAGTCCCAAGTAATCTTTCCCATGAGCAGGTTTTTCGTATTCCTACTGTAACTAGTGGTTAATCGCAGAAAATTATGCTTTTTGTACAACGGTTTCAATTTGTGTATTCTCACCTGAAGTGCCTTACCTGTATTTGAAAGTAACATGATTTATTGTTAAATATATATATTTTTTTCTCTTTAAAAAACAATTAAAAAAAAAAAATTGGAAAAAAAAAATACATTTACGTTTTTTGGTTGTAACACGACAAAATTTGGAGAATTTCAAGGCGTATGAATACTTTTTCAAGGCACTGTATATATATATATATATATATATATATATATATATATATATATATATATATATATATATATACTGTATATACAGTTGTGCATACCCTGGCAGAATGTATTATTTCTTGGCCATTTTTCAGAGAATATGAATGATAACACAAAAACTTTTCTTTCACTCATTGTTAGTGTTTGGCTGAAGCCATTTATTATCAATCAACTGTGTTTACTCTTTTTAAATGATAATGACAACAGAAACTACCCAAATGACCCTGATCAAAAGTTTCCATACCCTGGTGATTTTTGCCTGATAACATGCACACAAGTTGACACAAAGCGGTTTGAATGGCTATTAAAGGTAACCATCCTCACCTGTGATCTGTTTTCTTGTAATTAGTGTGTGTGTATAAAGGGTCATTGAGTTTCTGGACTCCTGACAGACCCTTGTATCTTTCATCCAGTGCTGCACTGACATTTCTGGATTCTGAGTCATGGGGAAAGCAAAAGAATTGTCAAAGGATCTGCGGGAAAAGGTAGTTGAACTGCATAAAACAGGAAAGGGATATAAAAAAGATATCCAAGGAATTGAGAATGCCAATCAGCAGTGTTCAAACTCTAAACAAGAAGTGGAAAATGAGGGGTTCTGTTGAAACCAAACCACAGTCAGGTAGACCAACTAACATTTCAGCCACATCTGCCAGGAAAATTGTTCAGGGTGCAACGAAAAACCCACAAATAACTTCAGGTGGAATACAGGACTCTCTGAAAACATGTTGTGTGGCTATTTCAAGATGCACAATAAGGAGGCACTTGAAGAAAGATGGGCTGCATGGTTGAGTTGCTAGAAGAAAGCCATTACTATGCAAATGCCACAAAGTATCCAGCTTACAATATGCCAAACAGCACAGAGACAAGCCTCAAACCTTCTGGCACAAAGTCATTTGGAGTGATGAGACCAAAATTGAGCTTTTTGGCCACAACCATAAACATCACATTTGGAGAGGAGTCAACAAGGCCTATGATGAAAGGTACACCATTCCTACTGTGAAACACGAAGGTGGATAGCTGATGTTTTGGGGATGTGTGCGCTACAAAGCACAGGAAATGTGGTCAAAATTGATGGCAAGATGAATGCAGTATGTTATCAAAAGATACTGGAGAAACATTTGCATTCATCAGCCTGAAAGCTGCACATAGGACGTACTTGGACATTCTAACATGACAATGATCCAAAACACAAGGCCAAGTTGACCTGTCATTGGCTACAGCAGAATAAAGTGAAGGTTCTGGAGTGGCCATCTCAGTCTCCTGACCTCAATATCATTGAGCCACTTTGGGGTGTTCTCAAACGTGCAGTTCATGCAAGACAGCCCAAGAATTTACAGGAACTGGATGCTTTTTGCCAAGAGGAATGGGCAGCTTTACCATCTGAGAAGATAAAGAGCCTCATCCACAAATGCCACAAGAGACTTCAAGCTGTCATTGATGTTAAAGGGGGCAATACACGGTATTAAGAACTGGGGTAATGTAAACTTTTGATCAGGGTCATTTCAGTAGTTTCTGTTGTGATTATGATTTTAAAACAGTAAATACAGTTTATTTTATAATAAATGGCTTCAGCCAAACACTAACCATGAGTGAAAGAAAAGTTTTTGTGTTATCATTCATAGGGGTTTATTTATTAAAGCTAGAGAGGGCAAAAGTAGTCACAATTCTGCAGAGAAACAAATCAGCTTCCAGGTTTCATTGCTAAAGCTAAATTAAACACGCTGAAGTTAGAAGCTGATATATATATATATATATATATATATATATATATATATATATATGTACATATATATGTATATGTGTATATATATATATATATATATATATATATATATATATATATATATATATATATATATATATATATATATATGTGTGTATATATGTATATATATATATATATATATATATGTGTGTATATATGTATATATATATATATATGTATATATATATATATGTGTATATATATATATATATATATATATATATTAGCAGAGCATCCCAGAGAGGCGGGAAAAGTCCTGTTCGAAGTTTATACGTCTCCCAGGCTCCTCTCATACACGTTCAGGGATCTCTGATCTATGGTCCAGTTCGGGTCTTGGTCCTCTCCCCAGTGCTCTTGGTCTGGGAACCTCAGACAACTTCTGTCTAGGAGAGCAACAGGTTGGTAAAAGCTATTAAGCTGTGTATGTGGAAGCTGACAAGCTGTAGGCTTGCTCAGCCTGGTAGTTAGGATCTGTAAATATTGTATCGTTAGTGCCAAGACACAGCTAGGTTTTTGTTTGGCTATTTTTGTAACTATTTGTTTTTGGACCACTGTACAGCACCTGTATATAGACTTGTATATATCACAAATAAACACCGCACGTTTGTTACTACCTCACTGGATTTGGTATCTGTGCCTGAAAGACTGCCCATCCCAGGGAGCTTTGTACCTGCTACCTGTCCCCCTCATTACATAAGGTGGAGGCTGCGACCAGCAGTAGTAAGTTACTACTTAAAGGGCCAGTACCTAAAGTGACTAAACATGGAGAAAATCCTTAAACAAATGGTATTATCCAAAGCTGCACAACAGCAAACTAACACTTCTATACAGGAGCAATCGCAGAGGCTGTTTGAACAGCTAGCCACTGAGGCAAAAGCTGATAGGAAAACCCTGACTAAGGTTGTGGAGACACTAGCACATTGCTCACCTGCTAAAATGAATGCTGTTGGAGACAAGCCCTCAATCATCCATGTTGGTCGATTTCTTTCCAAGATGACTGCAGAGGATGATCCAGAGGCCTTTCTGCTAACGTTTAAATGCACTGCTGAGAGGGAAGGTTGGCCTAAAACCCAGTGGGCAGGACTGGTTGCCCCCTTGCTGTCTGGAGAATTTCAGAAGGCCTACAATGATCTAGAGTCGGCAGAAGCAGGAGACTATGAAAAGGTCCAGCAGGAAATTTTGGTGCGACTCTGTGTCACCCTGGCAGTTCGAGCACATGTGGGTCCACAGCTAGTTCTTCCAAGATGAGAGCCCCCCAAGATCACAGATATTTGACCTAATCCACCTGGTGTGGAAATGGCTATAGCCGGAGTCCCTGTCTGGGTGACAAATAATGGAGTGTGTGGTCATGGACCGATTCCTGAGGTCACTACCAGTTCCCTGCAGCAGTGGGTAAGTCAAGGAGACCCCAATTCGGCAAACAACCTGGTGGAGCTCGTGGAGAGATACTTTTCTGCAGAGAGCCTGGTCACCACCCCTACAGCCGCACAGACTTTCCACCCAAAGCCACGGTCTCGGTCTCCCCAGGCAACCAGTAAGAATGTTCCAGGGGAAGTGGGTGGTAAGCATGGCAAGGAGATAAGGGAAGCCACTGCCTGTCAGCAGATCAAACTGGGGCAACATCAGGTGTTTCTGTTGCCAGGAACTGGGACATGTTGTAGCAAACTGTCCATTGACAGATGAACCTATGCAGTGTGATGTATCTTATAAAAGGCAGTCTATGTTTGCTGCTGTTTCATGCGCAGCAGCGCCAAGTGTAAGAAAACACATGTGCCAAATGACTGTTAATGATAAACCTATTATGGCATTGCTGGACTCTGGAAGTCTAGTGATTTTGGTTAAAGCTGAGATGGTTGAAACTGTGAATTTTCATGCAAAAAATGTTGCTGTGATCTGCGTACATGGGGATACCCGGGAGTATCCTACAGCCACTGTTAACTTTAAAACTGACTTAAGTACAGTGACCCATCCGGTCGGACTTGTGCCCCACTTGGTGCATGAAGCCACCATTGGTAGGGACTTCCCTAAGTTTTGGGATCTCTGGGATCCTCCTGACCCAGTCGCAGTAACTGACTCAGTGGCAGAGCGAGAACTCCTGGCCGGCACCAACAATGTGGGTTCAGGGGACTCCTCTCAGGGTTCTCCGGGTTTTCCGTTCTCGGTTATGGCGGGGGAACTGGAGGAGCCTGAGTAAGTACCCACAACCAGTGAAAGTGGACAGCCGTCTGCTGATTCTGAGGCTGCATTGAAGTTTGCTGACCTTAATGTGCACAAGGAAAACTTTGGTACTGAGCAGAGAAAAGGCCCTACCCTTGCCAGGGCCTGGGAAAATGTAGTAGTGATTAATGATGTACCTCTCAAACCAGGGGACAGGCCCTGTTTTCCTTATTTCAGCAGCAATGAGGATTTAGTATCGTTTATGCAAAAAGAATGAGGAAATTGTTGAACAGTTGGTGGTCCCTAAGCCATACAGACGGGTGGTGTTGGAACTTGACCAGAGGCACTTGCTAGGAGGTCATTTAGGGGTTGAGAAAACCACGGAAAGGGTGTTGCGCAGGTTTTACTGGCCTGGGATACAGAAAGATATTGAGAATTATTGTCAATCCTGTCCTGTGTGTCAAATGTCAGCCTCACTACCCCACTTCTAAAGTCCTTTAGTGCCCTAACCCATTATTGAAGTGCCCTTTGAGAGGATCGCCATGGACCTGGTGGGCCCACTTCCTAAGTCTGCCCAGGGTCATCAGCATATTCTTGTAATCATGGATTACGCTACCCATTACCCTGACGCAGTTCCCTTACGCACTGAATCTGCTAAGAACATCGCCAAAGAGCTGTTCATGGTATTCAGTCATGTTGGGATCCCTAAGGAAGTCCTTACAGACCAAAGCAGCCCAACAGAGAATATACAACAGGCGGTCCCAACCCTGTGTTTTCTCACCTGGTGACAGGGTCCTGGTGTTAGTTCCCACCATTGAAAGCAAGTTCCTGGCTAAGTGGCAGGGTCTCTTTGAAGTAATTGAAAGAATTGGAGGTCAATTACAAAGTATATCAACCAGGTAAAAGGAAGCCCGAACAGATTTACCACATAAACCTGTTAAAGCCCTGGAAGGATAGACTGGCATTAACTGCGAGGTCCCTCCCGGTAAAGCCTAAGGGTACTGAGTCCCCTCTGATCCCTGAGGTCACGATTCCAGACACCCTGTTGTATTCCCAAAAACAAGAAGTTAGAGAGTTCCTGATAAGGAATAGAGAGAAATTTTCAGAGATACCTGGCACGACTTCAGCAGTTCAGCATGATATTGTTACTGAACCTGGGGTCCGTGTCAAGCTCAAACCGTACCAAATTCTCGAAGCTAGAAGAAAGAACCTCAGTGATGAAGTTAAAAGCATGTTGGAGCTAGATGTCTTTGAGGAATCCAATAATGACTGGTCTAGCCCCATCGTGTTCATCCCAAAACCGGATTGCACTTGGAGGCTCTGTAACGACTTCAGGAAGCTTAATGCAGTGACAACGTTTGACACGTACCCAATGCCCAGGGTAAACTTATAAACCGACTTGGCAAGGCCTGCTATCTGACCACTTTGGACTTGACAAAAGTTTATTGGCAAATACCCCTGACTGGTAGCGTCAAAGGGAAGACTGCATTTGTGACCCCGGAGGGTTCCTTTCAATATAAAAAAATGCCTTTTGGGCTGCAAAATGCCGCTGCGACATTTCAGAGGGCCATGGACAAGACCCTAAGACCCCACCAACGGTATGCAGCAGCCTATTTGAATAATATAGTGGTACATAGCACTGACTGGGAGTCTCACTTGACCCATGTCCAGGCTGTCCTTGATTCTCTCTCTCTGCAGGGCCGTCTTTAACACAGGGCAAAAGGGGCAGCTGCCCTGGGCCCTGTCATTGCTGTGGGGCCCAAAGCAGCTGCCACTTAAGCCCTGCGCTGCCCGCAGTTTTTGCGGAGTAGCGGGGGGAGCCGATCCCCCCTGCTCTCCCAAGCGGCTACATTCATTATACAGGAGAGCGGGACAGCTGCGGGCTTCATGTGTTTGAGCCCGCTCGTCCCGCTTCTCCCTCTGTCAGGAGCTGCGCACCAGAGTCAATGACAGAGCGAGAGCGGCGCTCTGTGTTCCTCCCGCCCCCACCCCCCGCCTGGCAGACCTGTGTAGCACACAGCCGAGTGAAGTTTTCTGGCTGTGTGCTGGGTCTGATAGGCTGGGACTGTGTGTGTTCGTTGCACCGCCGTGTGATCAGGTAAGAAAGAACAAGGTGAAGAGAAGGGGAAGAGGATTCATTTGTGCAAAGATGGACATGGGGGTTACAGAGGTGGACATGGGGGGTACAGAGGTGGACATGGGGGGTACAGAGGTGGACATGGGGGGTACAGAGGTGGACATGGGGGTTACAGAGATGGACATGGGGGTTACAGAGGTGGACATGGGGGTTACAGAGGTGGACATGGGGGTTACAGAGGTGGACATGGGGGGTACAGAGATGGACATGGGGGTTACAGAGGTGGACATGGGGGGTACAGAGGTGGACATGGGGGTTACAGAGGTGGACATGGGGGTTACAGAGGTGGACATGGGGGTTACAGAGGTGGACATGGGGGTTACAGAGGTGGACATGGGGGGTACAGAGGTGGACATGGGGGTTACAGAGATGGACATGGGGGGTACAGAGGTGGACATGGGGGGTACAGAGGTGGACATGGGGGGTACAGAGGTGGACATGGGGGGTACAGAGGTGGACATGGGGGTTACAGAGATGGACATGGGGGGTACAGAGATGGACATGGGGGGTACAGAGGTGGACATGGGGGGTACAGAGGTGGACATGGGGGGTACAGAGGTGGACATGGGGGGGTACAGAGATGGACATGGGGGGTACAGAGGTGGACATGGGGGTTACAGAGGTGGACATGGGGGGTACAGAGGTGGACATGGGGGTTACAGAGGTGGACATGGGGGTTACAGAGGTGGACATGGGGGTTACAGAGGTGGACATGGGGGGTACAGAGATGGACATGGGGGGTACAGAGGTGGACATGGGGGGTACAGAGGTGGACATGGGGGGTACAGAGATGGACATGGGGGTTACAGAGATGGACATTGGGGGTACAGAAATGGACATGGGGGTTACAGAGATGGACATTGGGGGTACAGAAATGGACATGGGGGGTACAGAGATGGACATGGGGGTACGGAGGTGGACATGGGGGGGTACAGAGATGGACATGGGGGGGTACAGAGATGGACATGGGGGTACAGAGGTGGACATGGGGGGGGTACAGAGATGGACATGGGGGGTACAGAGGTGGACATGGGGGTACAGAGGTGGACATGGGGGTACAGAGGTGAACAGAGGCGGTGGGGGGGTACAGAGGTGAACATGGATGGGGGGTACTACAGAGGTGGATAGGGGGTACAAAGGTGGACATGGGGGGGTACAGAGGTGGACGGAAAGATATAGAAGTGAACGTGGATGGGGGTAAAGAGCAGAACACAGAGGTGGATGTGGGGTACAAAGGTGGACGGAAAGATATAGAGGTGGACATGGGGGGGGGGTACAGAGGTGGATGGGGGATACAGAAGTGAGCTGTGGATGGGGGGGGGCAGAGGTAGACAGGGGATACAGAAGTGAGCTGTGGATAGAGGGGTACAGAGGTGAGCTGAGGATAGAGGGGTACAGAGGTGAGCTGTGGATAGAGGGGTACAGAGGTGAGCTGTGGATAGAGGGGTACAGAGGTGAGCTGTGGATAGAGGGGTACAGAGGTGAGCTGTGTATGGGGGGGGACAGAGATAGACAGGGAATACAGAAGTGAGCTGTGGATGAGGAAGCAGAGGTAAGCAAAGTGATGTGCAGAGGTGACCAATAGATAGTTACCTTGCGGGAGGGAGGAGAATATGCAAGTACTGCCCCTTGTGCTGATTTTTTTCTGTGCCCTGTATGATACAAACACCTCAAAGTACACACCCCCAATCCCTGTGTGTCATCCTGGACTCCTATCTCCCCCCTTCCCCCATTATCTTGAACTCCCCCATCTCCCCCCCCCCCAATCATCCTGGACTCCCATATCTCCCCCCCCACCCATCATCCTGGACTTCTCTATCTCTTCCCCCCATCATTATTATACAGGATTTATATAGCGCCAACAGTTTGTGCAGCGCTTTACAACATGAGGGCAGACAGTACAAGCAGAATACAATGCAATACATACGTTTACGTGTTTGTTTTGTTTTTTCGAATGTTGGGGTGGAGAGACAATTTGCATGGGGGGGGCCCAAGAATTTTTTTTGCCCAGGGCCCAATCAATAGTAAAGACGGCCCTGTCTCTCTGTAATGGTGAAATGGTCCCCAGTAGCAGAGGAATCTTTCCAAGTCCTGAAGAAGGCTCTTTGTGCACAGCCAGTACTGTACTCCCTCGATTTCTCCAAAGACTTTTTGGTTCAGACGGATGCATCTGATGTAGGTATTGGGGCAGTATTGTCACAGGTACACAAGCAGAAAGCTCAATGACCATGAGAAAAAGTATGTAGTCATTGAAAAGGAATGTTGGGCCGTAGATGCGCTAAGGTACTATTTGTTAGGGCGTCAGTTTGATTTAGTAACTGACCATGTTCCCCTGAAATGGATGGCCCAAAAGAAGGAGACTAATAGACGGGTGAACCGGTGGTTTCTGGCTCTACAGGATTATTCCTTCACTGTAAAACACAGGTCAGGTATTGAGATGGGGTATGTAGATGCCCTGTCCCATGTTCAATCCTGTTGGGCCACAGGTGTTCCAACCCTGGGGTTGAAACAAGGGGGGAGGATATGTAGCAGAGCGTTCCGGAGAGAGCCGGGAAAAGTCCTGTTCGGGGTCTATATGTCTCCCAGGCTCCTCTCATACATGTTCAGGGATCTCTGATCTACGGTCCAGTTCGGGTCTTGGTCCTCTCCCCAGGCAGTGGTGTATCCAGGGTATGGCAGATATGGCAAGTGCCATGGGAGCCATATGAAGGGGGCGCTCCTGAGTGGCTGGGCAGCAAGGCACTTGCAGAGATCTCTTCTTAAAATGGCCCTGATATCGCTACTGTTACTCACTGTCAGCCAGGGGTGGGATCCTGGCCAGCGGATACTGCTTTAGGTCATTCACCACTGGCCCCTGGCTCACTGCCCAAACTGGTTGCTAGCCACGGCCCGCCTGGCGTCTAACAACCAGTGACGTCATGAGGAAGAGAGAGGCAGAGATCAGCATTCAGAGCGGAGGAGATTTAACTTCCTCTTCAGCGCCCACTGCTTAGCTCCACCCACCTCCTCCTTGCATCTTCTCCGACATGCACAAGAATCATGTGAGGCACTGACTGCAGTGCACAAAGGGAGAGAGGAGTTTAGGCAGTGGTGTCCCCCAAGGTTATTTGCAAAATAGGCTGCCCTGCAGGAGAGGGGGAAGGAGCCGGAAGGTGTGCTGTGCTCTCCCTCCTCTCCAGCTTCACAGTCCTGACACTGCAGCTTTTCTCTCCCAGTGGCTCTGTGTGTGTATAGGAGCACCCTACAGCTTCTCCCCTCCTGTCCTGTCATTGACCATATAGAAGCAGCAGAAAGGAACCAGCAACCTCATATTATAGGAACGGCTGCCACAGGACAAGAAAGAGTTAACAGCAGGAGCTGATCCACCTCCTGCTGCTTACTGAGCCAATGGGCACTGCTGTAACCCGCCCCTTATTCAAGCCACCTCCTTTGATTGAGAAGTACAGAGTACCGGAGTCATGCTGGAGCCTGGAGAAAGAACTGAGCTGCGGTGGGGACTGGGGAGGGGGCAGAGAATGGTGAGAAATGAGTAAGAGAAGCAGAAGAATGCATTCAGGTGAAGGTAATGTGGAGAATGTGCACAGGAAGAGACATTTACTACAATGCTCCTCTCTTTATTCTCTCTGTACTTTCTGTATTTTGTATTCCTCTTCTCTCTCCCTCCCCCTGCCCCCCCCCTCTCTCTCTCTCTCCTCCCTTCCCTCCCCCCCTCCCCCAGTTCCCTTTCTCCTCCCCCTTTCATCTTTTCTCCCCCTCCCTTTTTTCCCTCTTGGCATAACCAGTATAAACACTGTAAATATTACAATAAAATACAATGCTGTGCTTCCTTCTTCACCAAAGTGTTTTAATTTAAATGCAATTGCATAATTTAAAGCGGTTGTATACTGCTGGGCTTTTTTTTTTTTTTTTTTTTTACCATGCAAGGTAAAGGTATAATCTGCTAGTATGGATTGCATACTAGCACATTATGTTAAACTTACCTTAAAACAAAGCCCTCCTGCACCCAGAAGTCAGCGCAGAAGGCGCTCTCATTTTTCCTCGTCTTGCTTCCGGGTTTGTGGGCTCTGTGCCTGGCCTGAGCCATAATGAAGTCACTCCCATGCCTGCGCGCAGGAGCCACCATTTATGGCACAGGGTTCTAAAGGAACAGCACCGGTGGCCATTCCCTTCAGAGCACATGCACCAGTGATGTCACTGGCTCCATGTAATGTAAATAGCTTCTAAACTGTACATGTTTAGGAGATATTTACTGTACCTATAGGTAAACCTTATTATAGATTTACCTATATGTAAAAGGCAGTAAAGGAAGTTTACTTCCACTTTAAGTGATGGTGGAGCCCTCCCTCTGAATACCATATACTATATATGTGGTGTCCTGTAAACCAAATATACAACTTGATATCTTCCAAACAAATAACAATATCAAAATATAAAATTGCAGACTATTAGTGACATTGACACCCCCTCAAAATATTTTTGATAACAAGTTGCAATATATAAGTGATGGTAACGCCCCCTCAAGAAATAAAATAACTCCACTTACAATAGGGGGTGTCACCTTCACTAATATACTACAATTTTATATTTTGAAATTTTGCCTTGTTGTTTTGTTAGGTGTTTTTTTTTTTTTGTTAAGGTTATCTGAAAGATGGGTTTCAAATGTTTTGACAGGGGCGCAGTTTCAGTGCTTGCCTTAGGGGCCATTTTCACAAGATACGCCTCTGTCCCCAGGCTAATTTAAACTCACCTAAGACAGACAGCCAGTGCTCTTGGTCTGGGAACCTCAGACAACTTCTGTCTAGGAAAGCAACAGGTGGGTAAAAGCTATTAAGCTGTGTATGTGGAAGCTGACAAGCTGTAGGCTTGCTCAGCCTGGTAGTTAGGATCTGTAAATATTGTATAGTTAGTGCGGAGACACGGCTAGGTTTTTGTTTGGTTATTTTTGTTCCTATTTGATTTTGGAACCCTGTACAGTACCTGTATATAGACTTGTATATATCACAAATAAACACCGCACTGTTTGTCACTACTTCACTGGATTTGGTATCTGTGCCTGAAAGACTGCTCATCACAGGGAGCTTTGTACCTGCTACCTGTCCCCCAGATTACAATATATATTTACAAAGTGAATGTCCTAATTGCATAAGATAAATATATATATATATATATATATATATGCACTGTGCTAATGAAAAACACCTGTTTGTGCTGTCACTTAATATGCAATAAACATGCAAATGAGGTGAAACAAATGTCAATGTAAAAAAGAGACAAATAATTCCACAGTAGCACGCTAAATTAATCTACAAATCTCCTAAATTATAGCATTGTGAAATGATCAACATAAAACACCCATACATAATGAAAAGTGTCCATATGACATATAAAAAAATAGCTACTACAGAAGTAGGCCCAGGAGTTCTGGGGCCTGCTGATCCAAAGGGTGGTCCTGTGCTGTCTTGCCTGCGGGGAGAAGCCGATCGGTTGGAGGAGACCAGGGGAGGACTTCTCTGGAGGTGACCGAGCAAAGTATGCTTGTATCTCAGGAGGAGCCTGGAAACTCAGTCGAAGGATGCAACCTGGATCACCTATCTCACAGTATCGCCAGATCAGCTGAAATAAACTGGTACTGTGCAGTTAAGCTTTAACTCTAGCAAAAGTTGGTTACACTGTCCTGTGGCAGGGGATTGTGTAATGACCGCAACGATTATTATTTAATAAGTCTGTGGCAGAGACTGTGTCCGAGCATTGCACTGGCTGCCAGGTCAGAGAGAGTGACCTATCCGGTGAATGCTATATCCAGTTGAGGAAACAGTTTTTCCTCTGGATAGAAGAAATACCCTGATCCGCAATACAAGGTACCTGAATCCCCCCTTAACCCTCCATCCCTCTATCTGACATTGAAGAATAAAAGAATTGCAGAAAAAGAAACTAAGTGTTTGGTGCAGACATCAATGAATCTTTTCTCTTTAATGGGACCCTTGTGATGGACGCAGTGTAACGGTGAGGTAACGGTAAGCCCAATTTAAACCAGCAGCTCCTTCAAGGGTAAGTGCTACATGTGGGGGCTCTAGTCCGGGAGTTGCCTCTTACAACTTGAGGAAATTGGAGGCTTGAGGAGAGGTCGAGGCTTTGGGTATGCTATGCAACAGGTGCAGAGGACTGATCATAAACCTCCGTCCATTTGCCCGGTGCCTACATTACCTACATTGCGGGGAGTACCTGTTCACTGTAGAACAACCCACCATGCTACATTGTGCCTACCGGATGGACTGGGCCATGGGCATTGCTACTGAGGAGACCACTACGTTTGCTCCTATGGTGAGGCCTACGCTTACCGCATCCGCCACAACAAGTATTCCGGATGGAGATGGCGCTGTCGCTGCTATCACGGGACCACCAGCGGAGATCATCACTGCTGTTACCTCCACTACTACAAACCCCATTGTATCTGCCCAAAAGAAGGTGGGATACGTAGAAGCCCCCCGCGGCCGAGGCCTACCTCAAAGACTACCCGAACCGGATCCAGAGAAAGAAATCGCTCCTGAAGAATCCACGACAGGAATGGGTGAGAGATCTAGGGACAATGTACATAGGGGGACTGTATGTAAATATGTGCCCGCGGAGGAGTTACAGGACTCTGAGTTAGATTCCCTGTCAGACGATTACTTATTTGAAACCTTATCTCAGGAGATGTTATGGGCGAATTGCGATGATGTTGCCACAGCTTTTGCTTTTTCCGATTGGGTAGCCATAGACTCAGGGAAAACATCACCCAGTGTGGAAACTCCCGTTGTTACTAACAAAGTTCTGGCCAGAGGTACCAGTTAATTTTGGTCTAAAAAGATTTCTACAAGTGCTATTGTGTGCAAGTCGCCGGCCTCATGTGTACCCCCTGGACTGGGAAGTAACAGAGCTTTGCCAAGGCTAGCCCAATCTCAAAGACTGCTCAATAAAAGGGTGGCCACAGAATATGGCCTGGAATTTCCTTATGTTCCTAAAGAGATCATGCAGGAGATTGAATGCAACCGGGAGAAGTGGTACAGTGATGCTGTTTGGGACTATTTAAGGGTACCAAAACCTTTCCGTAAAACAGGTCATTCTTCCACCATGTATGACCGTTACAATGGATGCCTTTTGCATTGGAGCTATGGAAGACACATTTATGCTGATAAAGTGATCATCTGTCGGCCTGGCAAAGATAATGTTGTGTACTTTATCACTACCGTGGATATGCAAGGGAAAGCCCTGACTTTGCATATATGTGGGGGGAGTATGTAGCACCCTGCTCCTGATGAGCAGGTGCTATCTGTGTAAATTTAAATTTGTCCGAAGCTGTAGTTTAGCTCAGACTTATTATGGTAAATTTACTGGTTTCTGTATCAGTTCAGCTGGGCTTTGTCAGTTTCCACTTGACCGTGGTTGTCGCTGTGGCGCCTAGTAAGTGTTGGAAATGCTACAGGCTGGATGCATTGGGTACCCTTTTTATTCAGAAAACAGCACGGTGGGAGTGGTTCACTCGCTGTGCATTCTGAGTGAAGGTATTTAAGGTGCAGGCGCCAATTGGTCGCAGTCTTTTTATCGTTGTCCCTGACCTAAAGGCCCTCCTGGCCAAAGGGGGGTCGGGACAGCTCTGCTGCTTCGGGGCCGGCTGGCCCGAGGCGTAGCTACTACAGAAGTAGGCCCAGGAGCTCTGGGGCCAGCTGATCCAAAGGGTGGTCCTGTGCTGTCTTGCCTGTGGGGAGGGGGCTCACAAGGGCGCATCAGAGTAGTTAATTTATACCTGGGATTCTTTGTTTCCCATAGAAACAAGGAAAAAAGTTGGTTTAATTTAGTAAAAAAGGACATAGGAAGCCACTGGGGAGAATGTCTAAATAAGTACATGAATTTTGGTATAATTTTTGATTAATACGTCCCTATAAAGACAATAGTAGAGACATTACATGCTTTCAAATTCGACCCAATATCTCCCAGAGTGGGAGTCAATTTCAAGGAAATAAATTCAGAAGCTTGGCAGGAAATTACAACCCCTAAATATTTGAAATTCTTCACCCGCTGCAATGGAATATCATTCAAAGCTGTACTGTGGGCCCCCATATCCACTGGAAACAGCATAGACTTGCTCCAATTTACCTTCAACCCTGTGACTATTGAAAAAGAGTCCAATATCTTCAAAGCCCCTTGAAGAGAGGGTCCAGCATCATTTAAAAATAATAAAAGGTCATCTGCGTACAAGGCTACCCTCTCCTCCAACCACCCAATCTGCAGTCCCTTAATATTGTTGGAGGTGCATAAAGCCTCCCCCACAGGCTCCATAGCAATGTCAAAGAGGGACGGAGAGAGAGGGCAGCCCTGCTGAGTTCCCCCAAACAGTGAGAAGGCAGTTGATAATCCTCCCCCCATCTTCACTGCAGCTGTTGGATTTCTATATAAAACCTGCAACCATTTTATAAACACCACTGGAAAGCCCATTCTACGGAGTACCTCCCACAAAAAGGGCCACTCCAAAGTGTCAAAAGCCTTCTCTATATCCAGGGAGGCAATAACCCTAGAGCCTGTATTAAGATGTGAGGCATGAATATTGGTATATGATCTCCTCAAATTCACATCTGTAGTCCTACCAGACATGAAACCCATCTGATCCGTGTCAATAATATTAGACAGCAGTGGTTATAATCGCCTAGAAATGAGCTTTGTCAAAATCTTAAAATCTACATTCAAAAGGGCAATGGGTCTATATGAAGTACAAGAAGATGGGTCTTTTGAGTGTTTATAGATTAAAACTACAGTGCCTTGCAAAAGTATTGACCCCCCCCCGGCTTTTTACCTATTTTGTTACATTACAGCCTTTAGTTCAATGTTTTTTTAAATCTGAATTATATGTGATGGATCAGAACACAATAGTCTAAGTTGGTGAAGTAAAATTAGAAAAATATATACATAACACTATTTTTCAGAAACAAAAAAAACTGATAATTGGCATGTGCGTATGTATTTACCTCCTTTGTTATGAAGCCCATAAAAAGCACTGGTGCAACCAATTACCTTCAGAAGTCACATAATTAGTGAAATGATATCCACCTGTGTGCAATCTAAGTGTCACATGATCTGTCTTTACATATACAAACCTTTTTGAAATGCCCCAGAGGCTGCAACACCTAAGCAAGAGGCACCACTAACCAAACACTGCCATGAAGACCAAGGAACGCTCCAAACAAGTAAGGGCCAATGTTGTTGAGAAGTACAAGTCAGGGTTAGGGTATAAAAAAAATATCCAAATCTTTGATGATCCCTAGGAGCACCATCAAATCTATCATAACCAAATGGAAAGAACATGGCACAACAGCAAACCTGTCAAGAGATGGCCGCACATCAAAACTCATGGACCGGACAAGGAGAGGTCAGAGAGGCAGAACAGAGACCTAAGGTAACCCTGGAGGAGCTGCAGAATTCCACAACAGAGACTGGAGTATATGTACATAGGATGACAATAAGCCATAGGCTCCATAGAGTTGGGCTTTATGGCAGAGTGGCCAGAAGAAAGCAATTACTTTCAGCAAAAAACAAAATGGCACGTTTTGAGTTTGCAAAAAAGCACGTGGGAGACTCCCAAAATGTATGGAGTAAGGTGCTCTGGTCTGATGAGACTAAAATTGAACTTTTTTGCCATCAAAGAAAACACTATGTCTGGCGCAAACTCAACACATCACATAACCCAAAGAACATCATCTCCACAGTGAAACATGATGGTGCCAGCATCATGACGTGGGGATGTTTTTCAGCAGTCGGGGCTGGAAAACTGGTCAGAGTTGAGGGAAAGATGGAAGGTGCTAAATGCAGGGATATTCTTGAGCAAAACCTGTACCACTCTGTGTGTGATTTGAGGCTAGGACGGAGGTTCACCTTCCAGCAGGACAATGACCCCAAACACACTGCTAAAGCAACACTTGAGTGGTTTAAGGGGAAATATGTAAATGTATTGTAATGGCCTAGTCAAAGCCCAGACCTCAATCCAATAGAAAATCTGTGGTCAGACTTAAAGATTGCTGTTAACAAGCGCAAACCATCCAACTTGAAGGAGCTGGAGCAGTTTGCAAGAAGGAATGGGCAAAAATCCCACTGGTAAGATGTGGCAAGCTCATAGAGACTTAGCCAAAGCGACTTGGAGCTGTGATAGCCGCAAAAGGTGGCTCTACAAAGTATTGGCTTTAGGGGGGTGAATAGTTATGTACATTGATTTTTTCTGTTATTTTGTCCTATTTGTTGTTTGCTTCACAATTAAAAAAAATAAATAAACATCTTCAAAGTTGTGGGCATGTTCTGTAAATTAAATGATGCAATCCATGTTAATTCCAGGTTGTGAGGCAACAAAACACGAAAAATGCCAAGGGGGTGAATGCTTTTGCAAGGCACTGTATATGGGCATGACTCATTGATTTAGGTAAGGCTCCTTCCTTCAGACAGTCAGAGTAAAGTGAAGCAAGTACAGGGGCTAGAAGCTCTCCATGGGTCTTATAAAATTCAATAAGAAGACCGTCCGGCCCAGTGACTTCTCCACTGGAAAGGAACCGATGACTGAGAGGACTTCCTCCAAAGTTATTGGGTGTATGACACAGCTGAGATGTACCGTATATAGTGTCTGGTAAAATTGCCGAAAAGTCTCCTGAATCTTAGGCTGGGTAGAGACCATATCCCCAGAAGCGGTGCATATTTCTGATATCGGAATACTAGGTTGTTCATGTTTGGCCATCATAGCCAAAAAGCTTCCATTACGATCTCCCTGTTCAAAAAACTTTTGTTTATTTTGGTATAAGTCCATTCTTGTACCCTCCACCATATGCAAATGTAGCGCCCGTTTACTGTAAAGTAGAGTACTAAAATTTAACTCTGAAGGATCCACAGCATATTGGCTTGTTTTATCCTCCACTATACATTTCAGAGCATCACTCCTTATTTGCCAAGCCTTATTAACCGCTTTTATAGCGGATATATACTGTCCCCTTGTATAGGCCTTAAAAGCATCCCATATTATTGCTGAAGTAGATGACCCTGCATTAAACTCCCAATACTTCGTTAAAGAGATGGAATTTTATTAGCCTCATCTGGATGTGAAATCCAGTGAGTTCCCATTCCCAATTGTGCTGCATCTCGAGAATGGTACATGCGAAATGTAAGCATAAATGGGGCATGGTCAGATAACCCACTCGGCAAATACTTAACATCCACCGTATCCACCAATATTGCCAAATTAACAAACGCTAAATCAATGCGAGAGGTGGTATTATAAGAGGTTGAAAAAAAGGAGTATGCTCTCCAAGCTTCTACCAAATCTACCATCTTGGCCCAAATGATGAGTTCTCCCGAGAAATATTTGGGAGGGGTTGGTCTATCCAAAACAGGATCGAGTATAGCATTGAAATCTCCCATTATCAATAACTTAGCTGGGCCATACAGAGAGATCTTTTCTATGAGGCTACATAAAAGAGTCCCCACAAAATGGGGTGTTATATATACACTAACGACTATATATCTCTGACCCTACAGAAGAAAAACAGCCAAAACATATTTACCCTGAGGGTCAGAAAATATATCCTCCACCTTGCATGGCAATGATCTACTAATCAATATTGAAACCCCTCTTGAAAAAGTGGAATATGTAGCATGATATGCCTTCTGTACCTAATGCTTCTTAAGGGCCAAAAGCTTGCTTCCCGTTTGATGAGTTTCTTGAAGTAGCACTATATGTGGGGAATAACTTTTCAAATATCTAAATAACAATGCTCTTTTAAATTTTGAGTTAAGGCCATGAACATTCCATGACAGAACAGAAAAAACCTCTTGGTCACGTGACATTATCTAAAGGGTGAAAAGTATAGTACCCAAATGATAAATTATATTGCGAGATACATTGCAAAATAATAACTCCTAGAAGCAACAAGCATTTGGAAAGACAGATTAAAAAAAACAACAAAAAACACAATGTGTATAAACAATTAACAAAAAACAAACCCTGAGCGTTAATACGCCCTTCCTGCCTTTCTCCCACACGATCCCTAAAAAAAAAAAGCAAGGTGGCATGAAGAAGGCCTTATTCCAAAACTATCAAAAATAGGCAACTATATCTACTTGTCCTATATACTAAAAAAACAAACAAAAAAACAAAAACAAACACCCCCACAAAACAATTTACTCCCACCACCCCAAATCTATTCAGGGGAAAAATGTGGGGTGGGGGGGAGATGTACAGTAGTTGGTACTAAGGGTTACTAAGGAGAGTCCAAGAAAACACATGTTGGAGCTCCTCATTCAGGATAATAAATCCTTTAATGACCATCCAACCAGAGGCAGCAGCCGGAGTATAAAAAAAAATGTTTGACCGCTGTAATACGCAATCTGCTGGTAAAAAAAGGCTGAACTGTATACTCTTCTCTGGCAGTCTCTTATGAATCTCTGTATAAGATTTACGATTATTCTTCTTGAGAATAATACGGAAAAAATAGTAGCTTGGTATTTTCAAAAGGTATTTCCTGTTTAGCTCTGGCGCCTGCCAGAACCCTATCTCTATCCCGATAGTTCAATAGTCATAACAAAAAGGGCCTAGGGGGTGCCCCAGGTTTAGATGGTTTTGGTGGGACCCTTTTTGCCCGCTCCACCACAAAGGTGGGTGGCACACTACGCAGGCCCAGACTTGTAATAAGTAATTGTTCAGCAAATTCAGTAGGTTTAGTCCCTTCCGTCCTTTCTGGTAAGCCCAGTATACGAACGTTATTTCTTCTAAGACAATTTTCAGTATCATTGGCTCGCTCCTGTAACTGTTTAACCTGTAGTTGTAAAGCCTGCAACTCTTTGGAGTCCCGTTTAGTAGAGTCTTTCAATGTGGAGACCTATTTTCCACCTTGGAAACTCTATCTTTAAATCTGTGAAGATCCTGGTGGATCTGAGAGTCATCCAAAGCTATCAGATCCATTTGCCCCTTAAGAGTCTCTTTACACTCTATAATGGCTGATAGGATGGCTGCAGCTGAAGAAAAATCCTCCAAAGAAGTAGCTAACACATCATTAGATGATTGAGAAGTAGCCGCCAGACCTGCTTTTGTTTTTGCTATCTTTACCTTCTTTGTTTGTTTTGTTTTTTTGTAGAAGAGATGACTGCTGCAGAGGTTGACATCAAGGTTGATTTACTTGATGTCACTGAGAAAGTCTGAGGCTGAGACATCTATCCCAGGCTCCCCCCCAAAAAAAGACGTATATATAACCGACCACTTCTTATATCATCAGCTGCAAGATATTTAAATAAAAATGTCTCCAATACCTGGTGTCCAATGGCTAGTATATTACAATGCTTTAATAATAATTTCGAAATATTACATCATAGCATTTATAGAGTTCAAAGACATACCTCCAGACTTCAACATGACTGAGACTTCAACCAATCTAGCCGATTGGCCACCTAAAAAAAAATTGTTCCACGGTAGTAAGTAGTAGTGAGTAGTAGTAAACAGCAGACAATATCCAACAATATCCAGCAACTGTATCCAGCAACTGTACTCTATCCTGCGACTCTATTGTAACAAACAGGTGGACAGATGGACAGACTCAGAACAGGCTCAAAACAGCACAGAGACAGCATAAAAAAGCAGCCAAGAGCATTCATTTGACAGTAAATCAGCTCTGTGGGTATTCTGTAGAAGCCAGAGGAGCCAAAAGCCAGGAGCCAGCAGCAGGACCACAGAAAGCAGCAAGTAGCAGACAGCAGATAATACATTAGTAAGCTAATAAGTTCATAATTAGTGCTATAGCTGTTCTATAGATGTCAGGAGAACTGCAGACTAATGCCCTGTACACACGGTTGGACATTGAACGGACATTCCGACAACAAAATCCATGGATTTTTTTCTGACAGATGTTGGCTCAAACTTGTCTTGTATACACATGGCCGCACACAGTTGTCGGAAAATCCGATCGTTCTGAACACGGTGGCGTAAAACACGTATGTCGGGACTATAAACGGGGCAGTAGCCAATAGCTTTCGTCTCTTAATTTATTCTGAGCATGCGTGGCACTTTGTCCGTCGGATTTGTGTACACACGATCGAAATTTCCGACAATGTCGTTGTCGGAAAATTTTATAGCAAGCTCTCAAACTTTGTGTGTCGGAAATTCCAATGGAAAATGTGTGATGGAGCCCACACATGGTCGGAATTTCCGACAACAAGGTCCTATCACACATTTTCTGTCGGAAAATGCAACCGTGTGTACAGGGCATAAGAGTCAAGAGCTGGGAGCCAGCAACAAACAGCAAAAAGCAATAAATTGAGTAACCAATTCATAAATTGATCAGTGAACTAATAAATCAGTTGCATAGCTGTATTGCTGTAATACTGTTATATGTTATATATTGCTTGTTCTGTACAAGCCAGAAAGCCAGCTACCAGCAGTCCCCTAACTGCCACAGGGAACAGGATATAAAGACGCAGGTCACCGGTCTTCTGAAGCTGGCCAGATCTCACCAGTAACACGAGATCTCTGGAGCAGTGTCTCAACATCTTAGCGTTTTAGATCTCAGCCTCCAGCCATCAGCGAGGATAATAGGAGATCAGGATATCAAAGTATATCAGGGCGCTCTCCGTTGCACTCCAATGCAGGGTCTCGATATCCCCAGCTCCCAGAACAGTATCTCGGCGTCTCAGCATCTCTAATCACAGTGTTTCAAGCCTCTGAAGCCGGCCAGGTCAGCAGGATAACAGCAAGATAACAGAGCTCCCACCACGCGCCGCTCAGACTCTCACACCTTCATTCGGTCAGGCCCCCCTCCTATTACAGCTTAAACTCTTCTGGGAAGGCTGTCCACAAGGTTTAGGATGTGTCTTTGCGAATGTTTGACCATTCTTCCAGAAGCGGCACTGATGTTGGAAAAGAAAGCCTGGCTCGCAGTCTCTGCTCTAATACACCCCAAAGGTGTTCTATCTGTTTGTGGTCAGGACTCTGTAAAAACCAGTCAAGCTCCTCCACCCCAAACTCGCTCATCCATGTCTTTATAGACCTTGCTTTGTGCACTGGTCCAGATCATTTGGTGGAGGGAGGATTATGGTGTGGGGTTGTTTTTTGGGGTTTGGGCTTAGCCCCTTACTTTCAGTGAAGGGAACTCTTAAGCCCCGTACACACGATCGGACTTTCCGACAACAAAACCATGGAATTTTGTTCGAAGGGTGTTGGCTCAAACTTGTCCTGCATACACACGGTCACACAAATGTTGGCCAACAATTACGAACGTAGTGATATACTAGACATACTACGTGGTTTACTACGTGGCTCCTTCTGCTAATTTCGTGTTACTAGAAGTTTGGTGAGTGTTGATTCGTGCTTTTCTTTTTGTTTTTTTCATTACATCCTTTTCAGTTTGTTTCTGAACAGCCGTTCGTCAACCAGACATGTTGTGGAATCGGAGGAGATAACGTGTTATTTATTATTGGCCTTGGAGTCATTGCTTTGACATTATTTTTTTTGGTTGAATAATGATTTGATTCGGTGTATTTTCTATATTTTTGGATGCATAGAATGGACTTTTTGGTTAAGTTCTATTGGCAGATAGCATGTCTAATTTTTTTTTTTTTAATACACAAATTAAAAAAAAAAAAAACATAATATTATTCTTATGTATCACTAGAAAAAAAAAAGCCTTTGAAAATTAGTTTGCAATAACTCCAATAGTATCACCAGCAAAGCAGCTTTATTATTATCCCATTAAAGAAGAAGAGAATGTACGCTGCATTTGGAGATTTCATAATTTGCCACGTCACGAATGTTAATTCTCCATTACAATCGCTAGTTTACAAGGCCAACCGCTTCTGCTCCCGAGCATGCGTGTTTGTACTTTGGACTTTTGTCCGACGGACTTGTGTACACACGATCAGAAAGTCCGACAACACACATTTGTTGGCGGAAAATTTGAAAACATGCTAGCCAACATTTGTAGTCGGAAAGTCCGACAACAATTGTCCGATGGCGCATACACACGGTTGGACTTTCCACCAACAAGCTCACATCCAACATTTCCCGCCAGAAAATCCGATCGCGTGTACGCGGCATTGAGGTATCAGCATACCAAGACATTTTGGACAATTTCATGCTAAATTTGATTTTGACATTTCATCCCAACTTTGTGGGAACAGTTTGGTGATGGCCCCTTCCTGTTCCAACATTATTGAACACCAGTGCACAAAGCAAGGTCCATAAAGACATGGATGAGCGAGTTTGGGGTGGAGGAACTTGACTGCACAGAGTCCTGACCTCAACCCCTTTGGGATGAATTAGAGCTGAGACTGCGAGCCAGGTCTTCTTATCCACATCAGTGCCTGACCTCACAAATGCACTTCTGGAAGAATGGTCAAACATTCATGTGGACACACTCCTAAACCTTGTGGACAGCCTTCCTAGAAGAGTTGAAGCTGTTATAGCTGCAAAGGGTGGGCCAATGCAATATTGAACCCTACAGACCAAGACTGGGCTGCCATTAAAGTTCATGTGCATGTAAAGGCAGGTGTCACAATACTTTTGACAATGTAGTTTATATACCACTTCTGCTGGACAGCATGGTCTGTTAAAGGAAGTTGGATGAATCAACAGGTGAGCCGTGGGCAGATGAGTGGCCAGCCCACCTCTCTTTCCACTCAAGGTAATGCTGTATATGATATGGGTAAATGTGGCAATTAAGGTTTTAGGAGTATAATATCAAGCCCTGTGGTAAGTATTATCAAGGGCTGCCAAATCCAGATATATTTTGGTATCTTATCTGTTATGCCCCGTACACACGGTCGGGCTTTGTTCGGACATTCCGACAACAAAATCCTAGGATTTTTTCCGGCGGATGTTGGCTCAAACTTGTCTTGCATACACACGGTCACACAAAGTTGTCGGAAAATCCGATCATTCTAAACGCGGTGACTTAAAACACGTACGTTGGGACTATAAACGGGGCAGTGGCTAATAGCTTTCATCTCTTTATTTATTCTGAGCATGCGTGGCACTTTGTCCGTCGGATTTGTGTACACACGATCGGAATTTCCGACAACGGATTTTGTTGTCGGAAAATTTTATCTCCTGCTCTCAAACTTTGTGTGTCGGAAAATCCGATGGAAAATGTCCGATGAAGCCTACACACGGTCACGCTCCGATCGGACATTTTCCATCGGAAAATCCGACCGTGTGTACGGGGCATTAGTGTTGCCTTGATTTGTTCATGGCTTATGGTCTGAGAAATCCTATTTTTAGTTTCCGTTGAGCATAGATTCGGATTTTTCTAGGCCTTTGCTATAGTTTGCTTAGCTGCTGTTAGCATTCAGGGTAGAAGATTAAACTGTGCATTGGAGATATCAGAAAGGGGCTTGTTTAGAAGCACTAGGGTGGGATCAGTTTGAATAGGATTAGCAATGAGGTTTGTTAGGATGTTGAACCACCACATATGGATATTGGAGTCTGTGTCTATGCAAGCTCTGAAAGAGGTGTGTGGATATCTGGGTGCAAACATATTTATTTCGGTCAGGCCCAAATACCATTTGGAGAGGACCTTTTTCTTCATTCCCACTGTAGCTATGTTTATTGAGAAAGATTGTGAATTGCCAGATTTGATCCCAGTCATCCTTGGTGATGTTGAGGTCAAATGTCCACTTTGTCATGTGAGGAGAGCTGGGGTGGGCAATCGTAATTAAGTACAGGGAGGGAGTTAAAGCCTAGTACACACTGATAGATTTATTTTTTGCTCAATCCAGTGAGCTGAACGAAAAAACTGAAAGCTCAAGTCGGAGCCACTGTCTGACAGGGAGACAACCCCCCCCCCGCCAGAACACTTCAGTCATTGCTCTCAGCCATTAGCTGAGAGCGCTGACCAGGAGCCGGTCGGCAGACATTTTCTGGTCATGTCCCTTCGACAGAAGTCGGCCAAATGGCTGGCTTCTGTCAGACCGACTGTAGTACACACAGGCTGAATGTCGCCGCCCAACATTCAGGCGTGTGTACGGGGCTTAAGACTGGGGTATATGGGTCTCTCAAACACTTCTGCTACTCTTTTAATCATTTCACTGATGTAAGGTTTTACTTGTAAATAATGAAAGGTTTCAAACATGGGAAGGTGAAAGGTTAACTGCAGGGTATGGAACAATTTAATTTCCCAGATATTTACAAGGAGTATAATGTATTCTGGTTATCCTTTATGATTCCCATACTGCAAAAGAAGCTGGTGAGGCAAAGCCCGGATGGAATGAAGGATTGCGTAGAAAGGAGCGTAATGGTATGTGTGGGCTCCACCTGTGTTTCAGAGCCCCAAGGTCTAAGGGAATGTGCTGTAATCTAGTTGTAGCCATAGAATATTACTGATGAGAATAGACTCAGAATCAGCTGCTTCTATACTTACCTAGAGGATTCTCCCCAGTCTGGGTGGTAATTAGTTAGTTGTGCCAGCTTAGTATTAATTTGTGAAGTTTGGAAGTCCCAGTCCTCCCTTAAGTTTATGTTGGTGAAGGACTGCTCAGGGTTTAGTGAATCTCCATATAAAAGCAAAAACAATTTTCTGTAAGATGTGGAGGTAAGAAGAGGGGGCTGCAATTAGGAGGACTTTGAAAAAGTACAAAATTGTGGATAGGAGGGTCTCCTTATCCACTACAGTTCTTTTGAACCTGGACAAGCATTGGATTGACAAGGTGTTATGGAAATAGGTAAGTTTTGTTAGCATAGGGATGTTATTGGTGTGGTAGAGAGTATTGTGGGTTCTGGTAAGGTTAACCCCTAAATAACATATGGAGAGCCAAAAGGCCCTGCAAGGAGAGTAAAATGTTTTAATTGACTTCCAGGCTGGAGCATTGCGTAAAAAGTTCTAATGTGCAGAGCAGATTGGGAGTAGACACCTGTGTCAATACATAAAGTGTCAATACATGAAATTTACCTGATTTTGGCCTCCTGTTTGACCCTGTACAGTAGCACTTACTCTAGGAGAAGAAGGATCAGCATTAGGTGCTAAGTAAATTCCTCAAATGTGCTGGCGAGGAACATGCTTGATTGGAGGAGAGAGAAGGGGGATGACCACATGCATCTGCTGCTGCACCTGCACTGTTCAGTCAAAGGTTTTTATCTAGAAGGTGACCTAGTTGTTTTACCTCAATAGCAAAATGTGAGGTCAGATAGCTGGCTTTGCTCTCTGGTTGGGCTGTATAAATATCAGGACTGGATGGACAAATATAAATCATTTGGCAAGCAAACAGCTCACATGCAGCATATATGCATTTTAAAAGGTGCATTCAACTGTTTGCCTTGGGGTTCAGCTTAGAATGTTATTGTCTGGCTGTTTTCTGATCTTCTGGCTTTAAGGCCTCATGCAAACTGGATGTTATAAAAACATTAGGAAAACGCCAGTAGCTTTGCAGTGAGTTTTTCAGCGTTTTTAGCGTTAATGCAATGGCGTTTTTTAGCGTTAGTGTTTTTTACCAAGAAACCACCTCTCTGCTATTAGTAACTCCCATTTACCCACAATGCATCTCTGCAAATGCTTTGTGTATTGTTTAGTGCCCATTTTCAGAGCAGAGAGAGTACTAGAGGAGAGAGGAAGCATTGCATTGTTCAGGAACTATTTTGATTTTTCTTGCTGTGTTATGGATCCTGTGATACAGAAAACTGATGAGGCTAGGCTACGTTTTCTATTAACCACTTGATGACCATACTTATACTGCGGCAGGATGGCTCTCCTGCACGAACCGACGTACCTGTACGTCGGTCAGTGCACATGAGATTGAGGACACAAGCCACTAGATGTCCGCGGGCTGCCTGTGATCGCTGTATACAGAGGCAGAATGGGGATCTGCCATTGTAAACAAGGCGGATCCCGGTTCTGACAGGGGAGAGCTCAGAGATCTGCTGTTCCCAGTGATCAGGAACGGCAATTTCTGTCATATTCCAGGCAGCACATCCCCCCTACAGTTAGAACACGCTGAGGGAACACATTTAACCCCTTGATCGCCCCTAGTGTTAACCCCTTCCATGTCAGTGTAATTTTTATAGTAATGATCAATGTAACAATGTCACTGCTCCCCAAAAAGTGTCATTTGGCGTCAGATTTGTCTGCTACAATGAATGTCGCAGTCCCGCTAAAAATCGCAGATCACCGTCATTACCTGTAAAAACAATTAAAAAAAATAAAAGTTCCTAAATCTATCCCGTAGTTCGTAGACTCGATAACTTTTGCGCAAACCAATCAATATACGCCTATTGCGATTTTTTTAGGGTTTTTTTTACCAAAAATATGTAGAATACATATTGGCCTAAACTGATGAATACATTTGTTTTTTTTTATATATTTTTTGGATATGTATTATAGCAGAAAGTAAAAAAAATGTTTTATTTTTTTCAAAATTGTCACTCTTTTTTTGTTTATAGCGCAAAAAATAAAAACCACAGAGGTGATCAAATACCACCAAAAGAAAGCTCTATTTGTAGGAAAAAAGGACATAAATTTTGGGGTACAGTGTCGAATGACTGCGCAATCGTCAGTGTGACACAGTGCTGTATCGCTATCGCAAAAAAATGGGCTGATCATTAAGGGGGTAAATCCTTCTGGTCCTTAAGTGGTTAAGAATAGTGCACAGACAGACAGCTGGAGCAGAGAAGTAGCTGTCGATGACGATTCTGGACCCATTCTTTGCTATCCAGTCGTGTATCCTCTGGATATTTTGCAAATATGTACACTTATCCGGAGAAATTCTTCAACTTTACATGCATGTTCGTTACATCATTTAATCAACTTCTGGAGAGGCTCCAACCAAGATTGAAAAGAATGGCAAGTATTTCACCAGAGAAACATCTCCTCGTGACGATTAGGTATGTAATTCTCATTCTCTAATCGCAAATGTATTTTTATCACATGCATCCCCGGGTACATGGGTTGACCGGAAAAAGCAATGCTTGGTATTGCCGGCGCTGGTCTGCCACTTTGTTTGGCTGCACGATACATCATGGTCACAGTGTACATGCTGTCCGTGCATTGGGTTTCTAGGTCCCCTCCAATGTCCTCCAGAACGTGATAAAGGTTCCTTAGATAGGTGGAACATTCATTTGTAGTATCAAAAGCAGATCCATGCTGTGCCTCTCCTGACATACTTCATGTAGCAGTGCCAAAATGTCCTGCTCAGTTTGCATGTTGAGCCTTCCACCCCTCTAACGCTGGTTTCGACCCCTTCCACAACCTCTGGAAGACATGCTGCTGCTCTCTGTCTCCATTTCGAATTCCTAAAAACAAAATACAATTAACAAGTACATATAGATCGATTGAAATATTGATTCATAGATGGATAGAATGATTGATCAATAGAAAGAATGGTAAATACATAGATATAATACATAGATATCAATCCAACTATCTATCTACACTTTATAAGACCTGAGCTCCTGGAACATTTCTGTGTTCCGTACAGGCGACTGGTGGGCAGCTGCACTGGTGGATGGTGCTGACTTTGGTTCTGATGGTGATGGATAGTATGGAGAAATATCTTCCTCCACCTCCTCCTGCGCCTGCGGCTCACTATCTCGTACAGGTAAATTAGATGTTGTTCTGAAAATCACAAATCACAAAAATGTAAATTATAGTTTGTAAAATGTATTAATAATAATAATAATAATATATATATATATATATATATATATATATATATATATATATATATATATATATATATATATATATATATATATATATATTAAACTATAGATAACGCTTGTTTGGCTGTACTTCTCCTATGGATCATACTTTGCACTCCTGTGACCCGTTTTCAGCAGAGAGCGGGTTGAAGTCCGCTCTCTGCTGACGTCACAGTAGTTGGTCCAGGGCCCGTGTCATCGCGACAATGGAGTCTATATCCGCCAGGCGCCTGGACTGACACCCGCCACCGCCCCCTCCATTTAAAATGAGATAATGATATAGAGATATATGTTAGGAATACAGAATGAACAAATTGTTCACCTTAAAAAATTTAAATATTTTGGATTTTTATTTTTACAAATAAAAAATGAATGTAAACATGCAGAAATTGTTATTAAAAATTACCTTAAAAATATTGATTTACATATTTGCATTTGAAAAGAAAATATCAATTTACAAGTGTCAATCAAATTTAAAATGAAATGAAAAAATTACATATCCAATCCAAAAAATTAAATACTATGAAACAATAACAAAAAAAATACTTATGCCGTGTACACACGGGCGGACTTTTCGACCAGACTGGTCCGACGGGATGAATCCGTCGGACAATCCGACCATGTGTGGGTTTCATCGGACCTGCAGCAAACTTTTTCGGTCAAAAATCAGACGGACTTTAGATTTGTAATATGTTTCAAATCTTTCCGACGGACTCGAGTCCGGTCGAAAAATCCGCTCGTCTGTATGCTAGTCCGACGGATGAAACCTGACGCTAGGGCAGCTATTGGCTACTGGCTATCAACTTCCTTATTTTAGTCCGGTCGTACATCATCATGTACGAATCCGTCGGACTTTGGTGTGATCGTTTGTGTGCATTCATTTGAAAGTCCGTCGGAAGTCCGTCGGACCTTTGATGACGAAAAGTCCGCCCGTGTGTACACGGCATTACTCTCTACTGTTGATCATCGATTTTCGCAAAAATGCCAGCTGGCTACTGAAGATATATGGTTTGGGAGCTGGTGCACTGCTGCAAGAGGCCTTTTCCTCCTCTGTTAAATCCCTGCATTTCCTGTCATGCAGGGACTTCCAACACTTTATTAACAATCTTACAAAAAAAAAATGTTAACATCGATGGTTCTATAACTCAAATATAATATATAAATCCTCTGGATTAAATCGTTTTCTAAATTATTAAATTATTCACTTACCCTTATCTTTTTTCCTGGGACTGCTCAGCTGGTCCCAGTTGGATGTAAAAACCCTTTGTAATTTGCCTCTAAATGTTATCCTTGTGCACACAATCATTGTGTCCATCTGACACATCCCACAGTTCTTCGCGGGCTTGTACAGCTGCGATCAAATCAGTCTGTGAAACGTCACTTGCCATGAGGTCCTCACTGCAGTACATCTATACTCAAAATGGAGTTATACCAAACTCAAGACAATGGGGTTGATTTACTAAAGGCAAATCCACTTTACACTGCAAGTGTACTTGGAAGTGCAGTCGCTGTAGATCTGAGGGGAAGATCTGCTAATTTTATTATCCAATCATTTACAAACATTGTCCCCCTCAGATTTACAGTGACAGCACTTCCAAGTCCACTTGCAGTCCATTGTAGTGCAAAGTGGATTTGCCTTTAGCCACTTCAGCCCCGGAAGATTTGGCTGCTCAATGACTAGGCCATTTTTTGTAATATGGCACTGCGTTGCTTTAACTGACAATTGCCCGGTTGTGCAACGCTGTACCCAAACAAAATTAATCTCTATTTTTCCCCCACAAATAGAGATTTCTTTTGGTGGTATTTGTTCATCTCTGCGGTTTTTATTTTATGCGCTATAAACAAAAAAAGTGACAATTTTGAAAAAAATGCAATATTTTGCCATTTTTGCTATAATAAATATCCCCAATTAAAAAAAAAAAAATACATCTTTTTTCTCAGTTTAGGTCGATATGTATTCTTCTATATATTTTTGGTAATAAAAATTGCAATAAGGGTATATTGATTTGTTTGTGCAAAAGTTATAGCATCTACAAAATAGGGGATAGATTTATGTCATTTTTATTATTATTCATTTTTTTTTACTAGTAATGGTAGCGATCTGCAATTTTTATCGAGACTGCGACATTATGGCAGACACATCGGACACTTTTGACACATTTTTTGGACGATTGACAATTATACAGCGATCAGTGCTATAAAAATGCACTGATTACTGTATAAATGTCACTGGCAGGGAAGGGGTTAACACTAGGGGCAATCAAGGCATTAACTGTGTTCCCTAGTGTGTTTTCTAACTGTAGGGGGAGGGGACTGACTAGGAGATGACAGATCGTGGTTCTTAGCTATTAGGAACTCAGGATCTGCATCTCCCTCCTCACAGACCAGGGATTTCTGTGTTTACACACACACGTCCCTGTTCTGTCTCTCATGCCCACGACAGCGCGTGTTCGGTGGTCATCGCGACCGCCGGTCACGAGCATCGGCACCCCTGCAGTGCAAAGGCATGGGAGCGCGTGCACCTGCTAACCCGCTTAAAGGAGCCGACGTACAGCTACGACGGTTCGCGGGATCGTGCCGAGTTGCAGCAGTATAATGACGGTGGCTGATCGGCAAGTGGTTAGTAGATAAACCCCAATGAGTCTGTTTTGCAAAGCACATTGGGAAAATATTCCTGTATGTACACAGCCAATTACAAGCAAGAGCAGCAAAGCAGACTGGGAAATGTAGGAATTTACAGAGACAATGATAGCTGTACAATAGTGAGGACCTCATGGCACGTGACTTTTCACTTTTGATCGTAGCTGTACAAACCCATGAAGAACTGTGGGATGTGTCCCATCAAAGACACAATGGGGGTTATTTACTAAAGGCAAATCCACGCTGCACTACAAGTGTACTGCAAGTGCACTTGAAAGTGCAGTCGCTGTAGATCTGAGGGGAAGCTCTGAAATGAGGGGAAGCTCTGCTGATTTTATCATCCAATCATGTGCAAGCAAAAATGCTGTTTTTTATTTTCCTTGCATGTCCCCCTCCATCTACAGCGACTGCACCTGAAAGTGCACTTTCAGTGTACTTTCAAGTGCACTGACAGTGCAAAGTGGATTTGCCTTTAGTAAATAACCCCCAATGATCTTGTACATAAGATAACATTTTTGGTGAAAATTACATGCGGTGTTCATCATGCACCAGTGTGAACCCAGGCTACTGTTCAATGAACGACACCCCCAAAGCTGAATGAAAAATGCAGTGTGATTGCAAGAATCGCATTGCATCGCATGGGTATTCACACCCATGCAATGTGATTTTGGGTGCAGCGAGAAAAGTGGTTGAACAACATTTTGTGGTGAGCGCGATGCAATTTGAGCCATACAAAATGTATGGCTCAAATCGCATCGCACAGACATTGCATGTGAATGTGGGAATGTGGTGAATTTTTCCCATGCGGTGTTCATCCGCCACCAGTGTGAACCCAGGCTACTGTTCGATGAACAACACCCCCAAACAGAACTCAGGCTTAAAAAATCAATGAGATCAAAAATGTCAAACGCCGGTGAGACACGTTTTTGAGTGTTTATCAGCATTGTCTGGCGTTGACGTTTGACGTTGATGACATTTAGAACCCACTAGTTTTGGGGTTTTTTTACAGCCCAAAAATGCCCCTGCCCAAGACAGTTGATATCAGCCTATGTGTGCATGGACACATGGAGGGTTATTTACGAAAGGCAAATCCGCTTTGCACTACAAGTGCCCTGCTAGTGCACTTGGAAGTGCGGCCACTGTAAATCTGAGGGGTAGATCTGAAATGAGGAGAAGCTCTGCTGATTTTATCATCCAATCATGTGCAATCTAAAATGATGTTTATCATTTTCCTTGCATGTCCCCCTCGGATCTACAGCGACTGCACCTCCAAGTGCACTTGTAGTGCAAAGTGGATTTGCCTTTAGTAAATAAAACCCATAGGATAACATGATGGGGAGTTTATTGACTGTAGAAAAAAACTTCTGAAGCCAAAAACAGCCGCTGTAATAGCATCCAAAAATGTTCAGTGTGCATGAGGCCTTATAGTTTGAGTCACTAACTTTAAAAGAATATGCAGATATTAGGTCTTGATGCTACTCTGACTTCCCTGGTCTGCTTACATGTTCTGGATTGGAGACTGTGATATATCAATGCCAATGGATCAGAATAGTTGGCAGGCAAGTAACATTTTAAGAAAGTGACAACCCTCATATATCCTTCAGAATGGTTTACTGTATATTAATTAAGGAAAAACAAAATATTAAAAACAGAATCACCTGATCGCCTGATAGTGTCTTTATACCCGTTATATTCGTACATTCTTATGGGATATTGTAATATTGTAATCCTCCAAGCTTTCCCAGGATTTCACAGGAAGGCCCAATGATGTCACCCTCCCCTAGACAAACACACCAAAAGCAAGAAGAGGTGTAAGGTGAATATTTTCCTTTTTTTATGTTTTTTATGACTAGAGGTCCCATTAGCCATTATGTTTTTTTTTCTTTAAATTTAAAATAGCATTATAAAATTATAATGGCTTGCACAGCATATTCTATATGTTGTATAACTTGGAAAAAGTCTTAGAAAAAGTTAGTTTTGCTATAAAATAAACCTGTCAGTATGTCAAAGTATACTAAACAGGCTGCTGCACTACAATGCAGGCAAGGAGCAGAATTGCATTAAGATAGTTTTGCAACCTCCATACTCCAGTTGTTATGGAACTAGAGGTCCCATTAGCCATTATGTTTTTTTTCTTTAAATTTAAAATAACAGTTTTATGGGGGGGGGGGGGGGGGTATTAAGAAAACCATCAGATATTTTAAGAGCTCTGCTTTAATGCTTAGTTGGGGTAGCCAAATGCACACTTCATTATCAGAGGTAGCATACTGAAATGCTGCAACACATTTTCTCACCAGTAAAGGCCAATGAAGATCTGCACAAAATGCTTACACTGTGGCAGGCCATTGTAATTGATGTCCCTACAAGGTTTCGTATAATGATGTAAGAAGTAGTGTGATTTGAACCCGTACTCTGCTCTGAGGCTTCCTAATTGCTGTCTGAGCCATTAATAATATGCTTAGCCCTGCATCTGTCTGAGCTTAAATCAGCTGGTTATCTTATGCAGCCCCCTGCACACTGCTTGCACATGATTTACATGCAAATGAAAGATGCCACTTTTATCTCAATATATCTCTTATGAATCACAGTTACAACTGATATTGCATTTAAACATGTTTGATCTAATGTTATAAGCCTAATAGCAACTTGCACTTTTTTCCTACCTCATTGTAAATCATACTGTTTTTTTTGTTACCAATCATAAAAATATGACAATAGAAACCTGTTTGGCAATAGCAATTCATCAAATAATGGTGCATGTTGTGCTATTTCAATCACTATGCCTAATGTTAAAGTAAGGTTATAGGATTTTTGCTGGATTGTAAATATATCAAGAAGTAAATTTCAAACGAACTAGACAAGCTTATTTCACTGAACCCGCAGCTGTCAGTATACCCAAAGAGTGACTGCATCTGATTGGATGCAGGTGCTGTTCAGCCAGGAATTGTCTACTTGACGGGGCTACCTACGAAATTAGTTTCAACTTATTCAGCAGGAATCGAATGAAATTCCATCCATGGATGGCCTGCTTGAGTTCTGTATACGATGGTTTAGGGGTTATTTCCACCTCTGTGACCTTGTTTCATGTTACACTCATATTTAGAATCTGACATTAAACCAGTAGCAGCTCGTCCCTAAGGGGCGCAGGGGCGGTGCCTCTCTAATCCATGCACCCGGCCCCTAATCTACATTTAGGGCGCCGGACGCATGGATTCCAATGGGGTTTCTTTTTTTTTTTTTAAAGCACGTGATTAGAGTCGGAGGCTTTAATTGACTTAAAAAAGGGTGGGCTTGCCCTGAGCCCACCCAGCTGTGTGACAATATCAAATTAATAGTCGCTATTGTCTTCCTGATTCTCCTCCTGGCCAATCAAGAAGTCTTAGGACTCCCTGGCCAATCGATTCTCAGGACCCACTTCCTGTTCGACCGGGAGATGCATGTATTATTCAGGTGGATTATTCTTCTAAAATTCAGGATTTTGTTCCTGTATCCTATTGGGGAGATTCCGCAACACTTTGTGTCCTGATAACACATCAGGAATTAAGATATAGAAAGAAAGAAAGAAAGAAAGAAAGAAAGAAAAAAAGGAAGAAAGAAAGAAAGAAAGAAAGAAAGAAAGAAAGAAAGAAAGAAAGAAAGAAAGAAAGAAAGAAAGAAAGAAAGAAAGAAAGAAAGACCCTTTCCCTTTCTCCAAAGGTTTTTTTTATTGTTGTAGGATTCCCCACTGGAGAGATTTTCTTCATGGCCAGCCCCAGTACCACTATAGGAAGTGAAAAAAAATCTTCTCTGGGACACAGCAATACAATTCTAACAGAGGTTCTGGCCCTTTCCCATTTTGCTCAGAGATAAAACTTGCAGTAGGTAAAACTATGATATATTGATTTTGTTTGGTTAATATCTATCAGCACGCTTTGCTTTTTTGTCAGTCACTTAATTTTAGAAAAAGTTTGTAAGGTAATTTGAGTGAATAAAAAAGGGGGCATTGTTAATAAAGAGGTAATAAATCCAGAAAAAACTAAGTCTGGGCCCCTTGCTGCAAGGTAATGGAATAATGTTTTAGTATGCCTGCTGACAGTCTTTCCATCGTCACACAGTCTTCCTTCGCAGGCCTTTACCTTAGGTAAAAGTTGCAAAGCAGAGTTTACTAGGGATGGGATGGGTTAAACATCTGGGCCTAAAATTATAATGGCTTGCACAGCATATTCTATATGTTGTATAACTTGGAAAAAGTCTTAGAAAAAGTTAGTTTTGCTATAAAATAAACCTGTCAGTATGTCAAAGTATACTAAACAGGCTGCTGCACTACAATGCAGGCAAGGAGCAGAATTGCATTAAGATAGTTTTGCAACCTCCATACTCCAGTTGTTATGGAACTAGAGGTCCCATTAGCCATTGCAAAACTGACAGCCAAAAGCATGACTCCCAGAGACAGAGAAATTATGAGATTTGTAGTCTCACTACAACAGGAGTGCCAGGGCTGCCTACCCCTGCTTTAAAGTGTCCTCTTTAGCATTCTTGGTGCCCTGATATTCCAGTATTTGGCAATACACCAGTATGCTTCTTTCCATCTCTTGCATCTTCCTACTGGCCAGTAAGACTGTCCATCATCGTAATGGGCACTGACAAAGGTACCTAAGGTCTGTTCAGGTATTTAGCGGAAACTGAATCGTAGTACTGTAGTATGTTTTGTGCCATTAGTATCTCAACAGTTTTTTTTTTCAAACAGCTTCAACATATCAAAATTACAAAACCAGTTACAGACATAGAAAAGATTTAACAGGTATGTAATTGGACAACTTGCATTTCATAAATGTATATGTATTAAAATTACATTGAGTTGTAGGTTAGTTTGTCTTAGTAAACACAGGCCTTTAGGTTATCTGCAGATAAAAGTGTGAAGAAAAATGTCCAGTACTAGGATGATGTTAGAATGAAGTGTTTTTTTACATTTTTTACATCATTTAACACATTTAATTTACATGGTCTCAATAGATACAAAATGAAAAGGTTATTTTCCTGCTCTAGGGGGAACTGGAATAGTGACTAATAGTCTTATAGCACTTAAACTCAATTGAGGTCATGGGAAACTTTCTATACAGATTGTGTATGTTTTCGTAGAATTCTGAATGATTCAACTTTCTCCCACAATCCAAAAAGGTTAATTGGCTTTGGGACAATGTTGGCCCAAGTGTGTATAACTGTAAGAGGAACATCAGGTTGTAAGTTCCTCTGTGGTATACAATAACATAAATGGCTTCATGTATCCTGTAAGCTATTGCATTGTATGTTAGCAGCACTATATAAAGTATCTGCTAGCACACTCACCCGACAACATGTTGGTACATTATTTTGTCAAAATAAAACAACAAAGTACATTTTAAGTTATTTCAAACAAGCTGCAAGCACCATCTGTATGACATAAGCACTAAATGGCAAATGGTTTATAGAAACTGATAATATATATAATAAAGCTTGGGATTTTTTTATAACCTAATCCTGCTTTAAACTTCTCCACAAATTTAATCCTGACCTGTCTAGTATGTTCCTTGGCCTTCATGATGCTTTTTGTTCACTAAGGTTCTCTAACAAACTTCTGAAGGCTTCACTGAACAGCTGTATTTATACTGAGGTTAAATTACACACATGTGGACTCTATTTACTAATTAGGTTACTTCTGAAGGCAATTGGTTCCACTAGATTTTAGTTAGGGGTGTCAGAGTAAAGGGGACTAAATACAAATGCACCTCACACTTTTTAGATATTTGTTTGTAAAAAAAAATGTAAAATGATTTATCATTTTCTTTCCACTTCACAATTATGTGCCACTCTGTGTTGGTCTATCACATAAAACCCCAATAAAATACTTTTACGTTTTTGGTTGAATGGCATGACAGAATGGGGAAAATTCCAAGGGGTATGAATACTTTTTCAAGGCACTGTATGAGGTCATATACTAATTCAAAAGTTGGTAAAGGAGAGTTGGTTTTGGAACTTTGAACACAGAAATAGTTTAGCATCAGTTTGCCTGCTTGTGAAGCTTTCCAGATTTTGTAATCGTGAACGTTTGTTTACGTGCTCAGTAACATTTCACTTATCTATTAACATATGAGGTCAGATTATGAGCAGTGTAATGGGAATTTAGTGTGGTTGTAGCATTCTGTGGACTCCAAAGTAACACTTGTTATATTACCATTTATATTAATTCTTATTCAGTGTTCTGAATATAATATATGGTATTATTTACAGCGTTTTTAAGTTATTTCACTATAGGGAGCATTTTTCATATATTGTGAACAAGTTCAGCAGGGCTTGCAAATCTTTAATTTGGGGCTTAGCAGTTTATCAGCAGTCACAAAGCATGAAATCTTGATCTACACATTTTCTGCCTTGATTTTAAGGGTATTAAAGATTAAAATGTATTGAATATGTTTTAAAACTGTTAAAAGTATGCTGCAACACATTTTATAGTAAAAACATGTTGGGCATGTAAGATTCTTTTTTTTTTATAATTGCAGGAGTTAAACGCAAAGCAATACACATTCCTTTAAATGGATCTTGTAAGCAGATTATTTCAGGGTGTAGATTACGTGGATACTAGAGGGATGTTAAGATCCATGTTATTTGGATGACTGTTAAGCTGATGAAGAATCATTCATTAATAAATAAATGTTACTGTGTGTCTATGGGTTTATATCTGCATGTCCTATCTGTAAGTCACAGTATAAGACAGTTAACACACTCACCCAAGTAACAGCACACCTTCCACTGAACGCCTTTCCAACGTTATACATCCAAGAATGATATAGCAACTAAAAAACAAAACCAAAGCACACTGTATTGCACAGTAAACAATATAATAAACACATAAAAAAAAGTAGTAATGCAGAAGAGAAGAGGGTAGGGTTCCTTTACACACACCTGTGATTTAAGCTTTTTGGATAGGATTTATTTATGTATGATATCTGCATACGAATTACCACTTTTTAATATGTTTTTTATTAAATGATACATTACAAAGGTTGGGTCTATATTTACTGCCTTACTGTACATGTGTGACATCACATGCTCCTGACAGGTTTTGTCAGTTACTTTCTGGCCACTCTGATCAAAGCATTGCAAACAAAGAGGATTTGTCAGGTCAGGGTATTCTCTTAGCTCCCGCTCGAACTTTACCATACATCTGTCCTACTAATATCCTCATATTTGCCAATGTTTTCCTAATCCAGCAATCAGAAATACAGTTCTTTGCAGAAATGGTGGAAATTTAAGAAATAATTCAACAATGCTATATTGTTTTCTTTTCTTTTTGTAAGACCTCATTCACATAAGCTTACTTATGCCGTGTACACACGCCCGGACTTTTCGGCATCAAAGGTCCGACGGTCTTTCCGAAGGACTTTCGACAGACTTTTGACGGACTTCCTACACACGATCACACCAAACGTGATGAGGTATGACCGGACTAAATAAGGAAGTTGATAGCCAGTAGCCAATAGCTGCCCTAGCATTAGTTTTCGTCCGTCGGACTAGCATACAGACGAGCAGATTTTTCGACCGGACTCGAGTCCGTTGGAAAGATTTGAAACATGTTTCAAATCTAAAGTCTGTCTGATTTTCACCCGAAAAAGTCCTCTGCAGGTGATGAAGCCCACACACGGTTGGATTGTCCGACGGATTTGTCCCATCAGACCAGTCTGGTCGAAAAGTCTGCCCGTGTGTACACGGCATTAGGTGCACATATATGCAAAGGGCTGTATTTGCTTGCACGTTTTTTTCTGCCCAGTCTACTAAAGCTGCCTACATACTGCTGAATACATACAATATTTCTGGCTATTTTCTCTGAAATAACATAATCAGACTTTTATAACATGATAAATCTCATCTCTCCCTCTAAAATTGCAGCCTAATAATTTGCTTTTGTTATTCTTCAACTGTATAAATATTTTAGATAATAATTTGGAAAATACACTGTAATTGTTATTTCTTGATAAAATATGCCTCATTTTATCCTTTCAAATTATGGCCTAATAAAGCTGCATAAATACTGTGCATCGACTGTACAACACTTCTTTCTCAATTTTTTATCTAAAATTTTTGTGGAGTAATTTTTTCAAATGTAATACTGCAAACATACTGTTTATTTTATGGCTTCAGTGATAAAAAAAATATCTTCATTGGTCTATTTACAACTCTATTTTATGTGTTAATTATTATTTCCTGTTCTGTTCTGTGTTAACCAATTATTGACCGCCCGCCGTCATTATACGGCGGCACTTTGAAGTGGAATACTGTTGTTATGGCAGCAGCTAGCTGCCATAACCCCAGTATCCATTTCTTCAGCGGGTGGTCCGCTTTCAAATAAAAGTAGTCTCAGTGGCTGATTCGCCAAGAGGTCACTTTTATCGGTGGCGGGAGAGGGGCCACCCTCCCACCGCTCTCCAGTGCCGTCCGCCGCTTACCAGAGCCGCCGGCAGCAGTGGAAGCGATTGCGTCTTCTCCCCATAGAGAGCATGGAGCTGAGTGAGTGTAAGGAAACCAGCAGAAATCACCTGGTGCGTGCTGGTACGCATGTGCACGGGAGACTGCAGATGCCCATGCGCGCTCGTGCGCATGCACGGCAAGCAGCATGCACACGCAGGAGCGTGCCCTAGCACCAGTCAACCTATTTAAAGGAGGCCCCAGCAGCTGATCGGTGCTGACTAGTCTTCAGCTGTGTCCCTTTTACTCTGAATCTGTGTTATTCTGCCTGATTCCCATTGCTGACATTGGCTCCTGTTTACCCGGCTTTGAACTCTGCTATACCTGATCTCTGGTTCCTGATCACGGCTTCCCATCTGACCCATCTCTGCCTGATGTTCTGGTACCCTGCTGCCCTCCTGTTGACGAATCCGGCTATCCCTGTGACCTGGCCCTGGTGCCCAGCTTGGCCCAGCGCAATTACCCGAGTGTCTGCAACTACAGTCCTGCTACCAGCTGCGACTTCCTGCTCTGCAACTACAGTCCTGAGACCAGCTGCGACTTCCTGCTCTGCAACAACAGTCCTGCGACCAGCTGCGACTTCCTGTTGTGCAACTACAGTCCTGCGACCAGCTGCAACTTCCTGCAACAGGGTTCCTGGTTTCCACCTGCAGGCACTCGTGTGCCTCCTGTTCCTTGGCTCCTTCTGTTTCACTCTCAGCAGGACCTGGACTAGAGATACAAGAGAGGCCGACCTTGTCAATTCAGTCTCCCTTCAGGTACCTGACAGTGAGGGGAAGATGGCCCCCGCTCGGCTCCATACAATTGCAGGATGGAAGCGATGTGAAAACATCACTTCCGCCCATAGCTCTTAAAGGGACATTTTTTTTTTTCTTATCAAACTATTTTTATTTTATTTTTTGACCCCAGATCTCATATTTAAGAGGTCCTGTCATGCTTTTTTTCTATTACAATTGATGTTTACATTCCTTGTAATAGGAATAAGTGAGACAATTTCTTTTTAAAAAAGAACAATGTAAAAAATAAAAATAAAAAGTAAAATAAAAAAAATTTACGTGCCCCGTACCGCCGAGCTCGTGTGCAATAAAAACGCATACATGAGTAGCGCTCGCATATGAAAATGGTGTTCAAACCACACATGCGAGGTATCAACGTGATCGTTAGAGAGAGAAAAATAATTCTAGACCTTCTCTGTAACTCAAAACATGCAACCTGTAGAATTTTTTAAACGTCTCATATGGAGATTTTTAAGCATAAAAGTTTGTCACCATTCCACGAGCGGGCGCAATTTTAAAGCGTGACATGTTGGTTATCAATTTACTCGGCGTAACATCATCTTTCACAATATAAAACTGTTGTCTGACTTTTTAATTATAAAAAGTGACATTTTTCCAAAAGGAGTGCACTTGTAAGATCGCTGCGCAAATATGGTGTGACAGAAAGTACTGCAATGACTGCCATTTTATTCTCTAGGGCATTAGAACCCCGAAACATTATATATATATTTTTTACTAAGTAATTTTCTTTAAAAAATAAACAGATTTTAACTTGTAAACAATAAGTTTGAAAAATAGGCCCGGTCTTAAAGTGCTTAATTGAGTGGAACTTCCAACTCCTTTGAAACGTTGGTGTCACCTTTTTCATTATGCTATCAATACCCTACTCCACATTGTCAGAAGACCCCAGTGATGCATTTGAGACCAAACGTAAATGCTATTTTTATTCCAAAGAACCATGTGAATATAACACAGAGAACTCTTTATCCCCAAGGCAATCATAATTTAAATGTTTGTTTAGGGAAAAAAAATTTATAAAAAAAGATCAATTAAAAAATTAAAAATTTTCAGTGCAAAATATTGTTCTTAAAAAAAATACTATCTCTGCTCTTAGAACCTTTCACTTCAGGCCTGGCAGACCTTGTTTTTTAAGAGGATTTACTAGATGTCATAGTTACATTGGTAAGATTGAATAAAGACATAAGTTCATACAGTTCAGTGTGTGTGTGTGTGTCTGTGTGCATGTTTGCATATGTTTGCATTTATGTCACTACCATTTTCCATATCCCTGTATATATTGTGTTCGCTTACTGTATATGTTCATCTTTCCTCACTCCCCATTGACACCAACAACTTTGAAAAGTATTTTAGTAACCTGATCTGTTTTAGTTTTAGTCATATCTTAGTCAATTAAAATTGAATGGGTTTAGTTAAATTATAATGCATTATTTCACCACAAGCCGACCAGCCGCCGTCATTCTACTGTGGCAGGTCGGCTCTCCTGCGCAATCGGCGTAGCTGTACGTCAGCTATAGCAGGCGTGTGCCTTTACAGAGGGGGACCCGGTGCGCGTGGCGTCCGCCAGCCACACGCAATCGCGGGCATGAGAGCCAGAACAGGGATGTGTGTTCTGTACACACACACATCCCCATTCTGTCAGGAAAGGAGAGACAGATCGTCTGTTCCTACTAGTTAGGAACAGCGATCTGGCTCCTCCTCTAGTCAGTCACATCCCCCCACAGTTAGAAACACACACGAGGGAACACCTTTAACCCCTTGATCGCCCTCTAGTGTTACCCCTTCCCTGTCAGTGACAGTAATCAGTGCATTTTTATAGCACTGATTGCTTTATAAAAGTCAATGGTCCCAAAAATGTGTCAAAAGTGTCTGACCTGTCTGCCGCAATGTTGTAGTCCCACTAAAAATCGCAGATCACCACCATTACTAGTAAAAAATAATAAAAATCCCATAAATATAGCCCCTATTTTGTAGACGCTATAACTTTTGCGCAAACCAATCAATAGACGCTTATTGCGATTTTTGTTTTTTACCAAAAATATGTAGAAGAATATATATCGGCCTAACTAAGGAAGAAATTTGTGTTTTTATATTTTTTTTGGGGGGGGGGGTGATTTAATATTATAGCAAAAAAGTAAACAATATTGCTTTTTTTTTTCAAAATTGTCACTCTTTTTTTGTTTATAGCACACACAAAAAAAAGCAGAGATGATAAAATACCACCAAAAGAAATCTCTATTTGTGGGAAAAAAAGGATATCAATTTTGTTTGGGTACAGTATCGCACAACTGCGTAACAGTTAAAGAGACGCAGTGCCGTACCACAAAAAATGGCCTGGTCATTAAGGGGGCAAACCCTTCCGGGGCTCTAGTGGTTAAGCATTTATCTAGAATTTCCAAACTTATTATATACTCCTGAAGTAAAAATTGAATAACTTGTAATGGGGATGGGGAAGTAAATGGTGGTGAGGGAGTACACAGGGCAGAGAACTGGTCTGGGGAGGCTGTTATTTTACACAGTGCTAAACACTGCTACCTTGCTGGGAGGGGAAACACCCACCAAGACAGCAAGATAAGCAAGACTCCAAGACAGCGGGCAGAAAGAGGGAGCCAGAATCTCTCAGCCAATACAGTTTGTTAGTGGGACGGGCATAGGCGTCTAGCAAACAGTGACGTCACGGCAGCAACTTTCTTCCTGCCCACTGTGCCCACACTGCCCAGCATTCAAAGCGGAGGAGGATTGCACTTCCTTCTCTTCCGCGCTAGTGCTCGTGGGGCCTGGCCTGCGACTGCTGGACTGGAGCGTTCCACCGCTGGTCCGGTGGCGGCGTGAAGTGCAGAGCAGCGGGATCAAACAGGGAAGAGCCCAGGAGGGAGAGAGAGAGAGAAAGAAGACACCGCCACTGCCACCCTGAGTTGCATCCCCGGCGCCTCCCAGAGCCTGCACTCCTCCAACCTCAGTCCTCTCCCAGCTCGCTGTGACTGGAACAGGAAGAAGGCTCCAGAAGGCCACATTGATCCCCACTCAGTGCTCGGGCAGCTCTCCTTCTCTCCTCTGGCTGCCTCGCACACCAACACCATGGCTGAGCTGCTGCTGCAGGACCTGGACCCATGAAGTCTGTCTCCTTCTGGTCAGGTAGGTCAGTCAGTGTGTGTATGTCAGTGTGTGTATGTATGTCAGGTAGGTAGGTCAGTGTGTGTATGTCAGGTAGGTCAGTGTGTGTATGTCAGGTAGGTCAGTGTGTGTAGGTCAGTGTAGGTCAGTGTGTGTCAGGTAGGTCAGAGTATGTAGGTCAAGTAGGTCAGTGTGTGTCTGGTAGGTCAGTGTATGTATGTCAGGTAGGTCAGTGTGTGTAGGTCAGTGTAGGTCAGTGTGTGTCAGGTAGATCAGTGTATGTAGGTCAGTCTGTGTCAGGTAGTGTATGTATGTCAGGTAGGTCAGTGTGTGTCAGGTAGGTCAGTGTGTGTATGTCAGGTAGGTCAGTGTATGTATGTCAGGTAGGTAGGTCAGTGTATGTATGTCAGGTAGGTCAGTGTGTGTCAGGTAGGTAGGTCAGTGTATGTATATCAGGTAGGCCAGTGTAGGTCAATGTGTGTCAGGTAGTGTATCTATGTCAGGTAGGTCAGTGTGTGTCAGGTAGGTCAGTGTATGTATGTCAGGTAGGTCAGTGTATGTCAGGTAGGTCAATGTGTGTTAGGTAGGTCGGTGTATGTGTGTCAGGTAGATCAGTGTATGTATGTCAGGTAGAGATCAGTGTAGGTCAGTGTGTGTCAGGTAGGTCAGTGTGTGTCAGGTAGTTCAGTGTATGCCAGGTAGGTCAGTGTATGTAGGTCAGTGTGTGTCAGGTAGGTCAGTGTATGTAGGTCAGTGTAGATCAGTGTGTGTCAGGTAGGTCAGTGTATGTATGTCAGGTAGGTCAGTGTGTGTCAGGTAGGTCAGTGTATGTCAGGTAGGTCAATGTGTGTCAGGTAGGTCAGTGTATGTATGTCAGTTAGGTCAGTGTATGTCAGGTAGGTCAGTGTTTGTAGGTCAGTGTGTGTCAGGTAGGTCAGTGTATGTCAGGTAGGTAGGTCAGTGTGTGTATGTCAGGTAGGTAGGTCAGTTTAGTGGTCAGCATTGATGGGCACTGGTAAGCCAGGCAACAACCAGCAAGTGAGCTTACCCTGCCACACAACCCCACCGCCCAGCCAAAAAAACCTGCACCACTAGAGACAACAGATCCGTTTCCATCCTCAATTTCCCCAGAGGCCCCTCCCCCAGCAAGCATATTTTTCACCCTCAAGTGCATTATTTTATATTTATCAATAATAAACCTCATTTGCCATGTAGTTGCCCACCCTGGTTTTTTTATTGAGGTGTTCCTGTAAAGTTGCTATATGCTGTTATTACCCTGCTTAGCTTTTTATGATCAGCAAACATTGACAATAAACTATTCTAATCCCTCTATCATTTATGAACAATTTAAACAGAATTGGTCCCAGGACAGAGACTTAGGGTACCCCACTTACAACTCCAGACCATACTCTATTTATCACCACCCTCTGGACGGTATCCTGTAACAATCATCAATGCCAACAGACATCAGTATGTAAATTAACCATTTAGTGGGTACAGATGCTTTAGCGAAATCCAGGTATATCACATCCACTGGTCTTCCTCTATCAGGATTACAGCTCACTTCCACATAGAGTGTTAACAAGTTGGTCAGGCAAGATTGATTCTTCATAAATCCATGATTTCTATTGATACTTTTTCCATATTCTTGGATATTGTCCCTTATCATCTCCTCCAATAGTTTACATTGCTGTTTGGCTTACTGGAATGTAGTTTTCAGGTACAGTATCTTTTCATGTGACAACACTGAAGAAATTATACTTTGCTACAATGTAAAGTAGTGAGTGTACAGTTTGTATAACAGTGTCAATTTGCGGTCCCATCAAAATAACTCAATACACAGCCATTAATGTCTAAACCGCTGGCAACAAAAGTGAGTACACTCCCCAAGTGAGAATGTCCAAATTGGGCCCAAAGTGCCAATATTTCGTGTGGCCACCATTATTTTCCAGGTTGCCACTGGAGTCTTCTTCCACGCCTCCATGACGACATCACGGTGGATGTTAGAGACCTTGCGCTCCTCCACCGTCCAGTTGAGGATGCCCCACAAATGCTCAATAGGGTTTAGGTCTGGAGACATGCTTGGCCAGTCCATCACATTTACCCTCAGCTTCTTTAGCAAGGCAGTGGTCATCTTTGAGGTGTGTATGGGGATGTTATCATGCTGGAATACTGCCCTGAAGCACAGTCTCCGAAGGCAGGGAATCATGCTCTGCTTCAGTATGTCACAGTACATGTTGGCATTCATGGTTCCCACAATGAACTGTAGCTCCCCAGTGCAGACAGCACTCATGCAGCCCCAGACCATGGCACTCCCACCACCATGCTTGACTGTAGGCAAGACACACTTGTCTTTGTACTCCTCACCTGGTTGCCGCCACACCGCCTTGACACCATCTGAACCAAATAAGTTTATCTTGGTCTCATCAGACCACAGGACATGGTTCCAGTAATCCATGTCCTTAGTCAGCTTGTCTTCAGCAAACGGTTTGTGGGCTTTCCTGTGCATCATCTTTAAAAGAGGTATGCAGTGTGCGGCATATGATCTAAGCACTGACAGGCTGACCCCCCCAACCCTTCAACCTCTGCAGCAATGCTGGCAGCACTCATACGTCTATTTCCCAAAGACAACCTCTGGATATGATGCTGAGCACATGCACTCAACTTCTTTGGTTGACCATGGCGAGGCCTGTTCTGAGTAGAACCTGTCCAGTTAAACCATTGTATGGTCTTGGACACCATGCTGCAGCTCAGGGTCTTGGCAATCTTCCTGTAGTCTAGGCCATCTTTATGTAGAGCAACAATTCTTTTTTTCAGATCCTCAGAGAGTTCTTTGCCATGAGGCGCCATGTTGAACTTCCAGTGACCAGTATGAGAGAGTGAGAGAGCGATAACACCAAATTTAACACACCTGCTCCCCATTCACACCTGAGACCTTGTGTAACACTAACAATTCACATGACATCGGGGAGGGAAATTGGCTAATTGGGCCCAATTTGGACATTTTCACTTAGGGGTTACTCACTTTTGTTGCCAGCAGTTTAGACTTTATTGGCTGTGTGTTGAGTTATTTTGAGGGGACAGCAAATTGACACTGTTATATAAACTGTACACTAACTACTTTACATTGTAGCAAAGTGTCATTTCTGCAGTGTTGTCACATGAAAAGATATAATAAAATATTAACAAAAATGTGAGGGGTGTATTCACTTTTGTGAGATACTGTATATATCTTGGCCCTATCTGGAATATTAGTAACATGTTGGCTTTTCACCAATCAGCTGGTACCATTCCGGTCCAGAATGTCATGGAAGCAATGGTGAATGGGGAGGACAAAGTGAGGGATGCTTTCTAGGACACCACTTTGTGCAGAAGTATGCAGTGAAGTGCCACACACACAAAGGGCAGGTTTGCTTGTCTCAGTAAACATGTGAAACCATGGCCCCCTTATGGACAGACAGCTGGCCTGTTCCCATTAGGTGTTTCTTCAGTAGGAGGAAAAGGAAATATTAGGCATCCATAGAAATGGCTGGTATGCATACCTGGGGTGAAGAGTAGGAAGGAAAAAATATGTTAGCAGTCAATTCACTACCTCCTGTGTGATTCATCACTATTGGGGTGAAAAGAAAACCCAGATCGCCAGAGCCTCTGGTTGTATGATTTGACATTCAACTTTATTTGCTGCCTGCCCTTTCCCCTTGCCATAGACTTTTTCCCTCCATCAGTTGCTGCCTGTCATTCCCCCTGAATTGTCGAAGATGTTGCATCCTCTTTATCTTTACATAGGGACAAGGTGGTGCTTAGTCATAGGAATTTTTTTTGTTAAGAGAGTCCCTAGATTGCATTGCCATTCATACCCATGTGTGCTTCACCAAGGTCGGGACAGCCTTAGAAGTAAAAAACAAAAACAAAAACAAACCCATAAAAATGATAATTATAAAAAAAAGTTCATCTGTTCTGTAAAAAATATTTCCTCTGCATGCACAACCTATAGCACTGACTTGAGGCCTACCTGTCCCTCTTAAATAAATTTAATGCTAGCTATGGCAAATGGGGGGACAAAATAGAGGGTTTTTTGGAGCACACAGACGTGTGCAGTGATATGCCACACATAATGGGTAGCTTTGCAAGCTTCAGCAACAAGTATAAAAACATGGTCACCTTGTGGGAGGCAGCCAGCCCTTTTTCATCAGGTATTCCCCCTTCACCTATGCCTATAGGGTGGTGGATCCAACCACTATCAGGAAATGCAGAAAAGAGCTTCTTTACCATGATTTTCCACTTGGTTCAGGGAAGGGTGAAAGAGACACTTCACAGCACCCCAGTATTGTCTGCAGTTCTAACTCACTAAAACTGGCATGGCTCAGGCTGGGGGTCAGCCATATTTCATCCTGCCCCTGAAGTGCTTCCAAAATATTTGGTCCAGTGTGGCTTTTGTCTACCAGACATACCAGCTGAAAAATAGAGTGGCAGCATTTTGCCTGGGTCTTGGCATAGGTTGTGGGGTACTTGAGGGGACTGATGGTTCTAAAGAACCAATGGATTAGGCCATTGAAGAGAAGGAAGAAGAGGTCACTGCCTGTCACCATCACCAAGCTGTAGAACAGGAGGTGCACTACCAGCTTCTACAGCTTGTCCAATCCTGCATTTTTTCCAGCCACCAGAAAACATAATTCCCAGTGGGACATGAAGGAGATGTAACGTTCCTGCGCATGCTTGCTGAACAATGTGCCTGTGCTGGTGGTGGGCACGCATGGACTTCTGGGCAAAAAATGGTGGTTGATGCAGCCTGGCTGATGTTGAGTACCAGATTTTGGAAGTGTCACAGATGAGGCAGTTGGCATGCAGCTGATGTCAACACTCTGCCAGAGAACACTGGTCGGGTATGACCACCTAAAGTTTCCACAAAGCCCTCTGGCCTGACAAAAGACTCCATGGAGGTGAGGCTACTTCATGGTGAACCACTGTACCACTCTGGTTGAGGACATGTGACAGGCAAGCTACATGTGTATGGAAGCCAGCAGGTTAGTGCTGGGTTAGTGCTATTGTCACACACAATACCTTGCCTGCCATGGAGACAGCCACCACCCTGCTAGCATTTCCAGCTTAGTGTGGCTCCTTTCCCCCAGAAATTAAAGCTGTAACACGGCATGGCAATGTGCTCTAGGGTGCTTATAGGGAATGTTGGTTCTGAGGAGTCAGAGGATGGGACCAGTGAGAAAAATGGGGTATAGGCACTGTCACCAGCAGTGTTCCTCATCCTGCACCCATCCCAGCCACCAAAAGGTTGACCCATTGTACAGTGAAGGATACAGTATATAGCATTCCTGCCCATGCTTACTATACCACGTGTCAATGGTCATGTGTACCCTGCCTACGACAGGGTAGTCCAGTAACAAAGACACATTACATAGCAAATTCTGGTGGAGGGTGTGGCATGCCTTCTAGGCAAAATAATGGTGGCTGAAGATCAATGAATGTGGTGTTGCACAGGCTTTAAATTCACATGAAAGGGTCTGGTTCCACAAGTTGGAATGAGAGTAATCCAGCAGTTTTGCTAAGCCAGCATTAGTGCATTGAGCATGGGGGTGATTTGGTGTTGTTTTTTTCTGCTCCAACAGCTACAGAATAGACACCTGCCTTGGAAAGTATCTTGTTGGCAGGGTGGAGATAGAATAATTTTGCAGAGGTTCATGCCATTATCTGACCCTCCTAAGCATGGCCCCATGACCTCCCTCCTTGCTTGATGTGGCATGTGTTCCTGTCTCTATCAAAGCACACAGTGATTAACCCCATGCTACTTATGCCACTAATAAACCCTTGTGTTTTCATTTATCTTGCATTCTGTTATTATCTGCATGTTTTCCTGCAGTGCACTTAATTTCAGTTTTTTTCTGCCCATTAATAATATTTGTTTAATTTAATGATTATTACTGAAAATAAATTTGATGCCTGCCTAACATTTTTAATAAAGTGAACTGCCTAAATGTAATGACAGCTATAGCAATAGGGACGATAAATATGTAGTAATTTGATGCATACTAGTTAACTGAACAAGGGCAGCTTTGTCTATGTCAGCAACAAATGTATGCTGACCAAAAAAAGCCCTTAAACACTTGATTACAACCTATTTTAATCTATCATAAATGTTTTTAAAAATGGTTAAATATGAAATAAAATAAAATGTTTGAAAAAAACGGGAGGGGGGGGCGGCGGGCTGATGGGTAGCAGCAAACCCAAACCCCATCTCTATGTTATTATGCTATAAACGTAAGTTATTCTACAATACTAAATAACATCAATATTGGCAGCACCTTACGTTACTATATCAACCTGTACAATGTTACTGTGTAATCTTCCAACTTGTCAACAAAATAACTGTGCCGTGGAATTACCACAAACTGAAAAATAAAAGTGCTTTTGTAAGAAAACAAAATCACTTATGCTATGCCAAATTATACAAGATGTTCTTCTCAGTGCTAACCAATAAATAATATCTTTTGAATAAAACAAAATAAAAGTGCCTTTTTTTCAATATTGGAAACCAAAGTCACTATTGCTGTGCAGAATTAAAAAATTGCTTCTCCAGAGCTTCTTTGGTGCCAATAAATGAACAATTTTTTTTCCATTTTTTCCCCCAAATCTTCTGCTTTATCACCATATACTGTAAAGTGTTCAAAAAGGGCTTCAAGGAATAAACATGCAACCCAAAAAGTGCTCCAAGTGCTCTCAGCCCAGATAAATATGACCTTCTACCCAAAGGGAGGTCTATCAGCACTTTTGGATCAACTGTCAAAACCTCTCCGCATCCAAGTATATTACACCAGCTCCTCTTCTCCAGCATCAAGGACATAAAATCAGACCAGAGAAAAAAAGCCCACTGTATTAAACCATTCAAAATTAATCACTTGGCAACTGGTCACCTTCACCCCTTTCCTGCAAAGGCCAAATTTCAGCTTTCAGTGCTCTCACACTTTGAATGAAAATTGCGCGGTCATGCAACTCTGTATCCATATGAAATTTGTATCCTTTTTTCACACAAATAGAGCTTTCTTTTGGTGGTATTTATTTACTACTGGGTTTTACATTTTTTTGTGTTTTAAATAAAACAAGTTGACATTTTTGTAAAAAAAGACATTTTTCTTTCTGTCCCAGGTTCTGAAACCAAGCTGGAACACACGCAGACGATGTGACATCAGGTGAAGGTTTTGGGCGGTAACTAGGTCTGACGAAGGAGTTGTTCATGCGCCGAAATATGTTACTGCCCACCACCTTCACCTGATGTCACATCGGCCGCGTGCATTTCAGCTTGGTTCCAGAACCTGGGCCACCTCGTTGCATCTTCACCTCCTCGCCAATCCACGTCACTAGGGACTCTGATAGCTGTAGGATGGCTCTCTCTCTCCCCCAGACAGATGAGGATTACATCGATCCACATGAGGACAAATCATGATATGCCTATGACCTCTTACTATATTGTAAGTGTTTTTAATCCCATTGTGCCTGTAATAAATATTTTAACCACTGCACTTGGCCTTTCTCTTTCCTTTATTTCTCTCACATGGCATATACATACCTGCAACTACACCCCAAAACACATTCCGCTACTCCTGAGTATGGCGAAACCACATGTGTGAGACTTTTTTTTACTGCCTAGCCATATACAGAGGCCCAACATGCAGGGAGCACCATCAGGTGTTCTAGGGACATAAATTACACATCTGATGTCATGATGACAACACATCACAATTTTGAAGGCCCATCGAGTGCCAGGACAATGGAAATACCCACAAAATGACCCCGTTTTGGAAAGCAAACATATATTCTGGGAGGCAATATGAGCAATTTTTCTAGCAATATGGCATGCACATAGCAAAAACTGCACCACTAAATACATTCTGCTACTCCTCCTGAGTATGGTGATACCACATGTGTGAAACTTTAACACAGGCTGGCCACATAAAGATGCCCAACATTCAAGTAGCACCTTCATTCGTTCTAGGAGCATAAATTACACATCTAAAGTAATGACAACCTATCATGCTTTTGAAGGCCCTGGAGCACCAGGACAATGGAAACCCCCACAAAATGACCCCATTTTGGAAAGCAAACACCCCACCCCTTCCAAGAGGCATAATGAGTCTTTTGAAATTGTCATTTTTTTCCAAAAGTTTTTGGAAAATGTGGAAAGAAAATGAAAAACGCATTTTTGTTACACAAAGTTGTGCATTTATTCAATATTTCTAACATGTAGCATACACATAAGCAAAATTTTCACCCCTAAATACATTCTGCTACTCCTCCTGAGTATGGCGATACCACATGTGTGAAACTTTTACACAGCCTAGCCACATACAGAGGCCCAACATTCAAGTAGCATCTTCAGGCATTAATGACACATCTAATGTCATGACGAGCTATCACACATTTGACGGCCCTTCATATTTCTAACACATAGCATGTACAGTACATACCAAGACTTATGCTGTGTACACACGGGCGGACTTTTTGACAGGACTGGTCTGACAGGACGTATCCATCGGACAATCCGACTGTGTGTGGGCTTCATCAGACCTGCAGCGAACTTTTTCGGACGAAAATCAGACGGAATTTAGATTTGGAACATGTTTCAAATCTTTCCGGTGGACTCGAGTCCGGTCAAAAAATCCACTCGTCTGTATGCTAGTCTGATGGATGAAAACCGACGCTAGGGCAGCTATTGGCTACTGGCTATCAACTTCCTTATTTTAGTCTGGTCGTATGTCATCACGTAAAAATCCGTCGGAATTTGGTGTGATCGGGTAGGCAAGTCCGTTCGTTTGAAAGTCCATCGGAAGTCCATCAAAAGTCAGTTGAAAGTCCGTTGGAAAGACCTCGGACCTTTTATGCCTAAAAGTCCACCCGTGTGTTCACGGCATTACACTCTAAAATAAATTCTATTGAGGAAAGGGTAAAAAAAATATTACCTGTTGTTTTAGTAGTGTAGTTTTCCACAGAGGATAGCATTGGTCCAGGCAGGGACGTGCTTAGCGACAACAAAGTAATTATCCATGCAGCAGGCAGGAATATTGTCTATAGTCAGTACTGGGATATTGTCAGCACAGTCAAAGCATTTGTCCAAAGGAATTGTCCAGGCAGAGGCATGGTCAGCACAGCCAAATTATTGGTCCTGGTGCATAGGGGTAGAGGCTTCTCCCACCCAAATCTCTTTGAAGCCTCCAAACTCCAGACCCTAATCCAGAAATGACAAAACCTGAAGAAAACCAAAGAATTTGTTTTCTCTATCTGAAAAAACAATTTTGGAGCTGTGTACTACAGTAGCAGGACAACAGATCAGTCCAAGCAGTAGGCAGAAGCATAGTCGATAAAACAGGCCAGTGTCACAAATGTCACATCTACCCCAATGCAGGTGGTCAGACACTATAGCTAGCTACCGTGTGTTTCACCTATAGCAGCCCCCTTTACTTTAAAGCAAGCAGGCCTACTGGTACTTGGTTGCCCCCAAGACTTATACACAATGCTATAGTGCCTGGCCACCATACCAGGGCAGACGCAAACAGAGCAAACAACAGACTACTTGCAGTTTAGCAGACAGATAGCGTGGTTCTATGACAGTCCAGGTTAAAGGCAGGCTGAGTTCAGGGAATAGTCCAACAGCCGATCCGGGTCATACACAGGGAAATCCAACAGTAAAGCAGGGCAAATGAGAGGTTTGATCAGGAACAATGCAGATAACTCTGTCTCTATCACAAGCAAGGGATAGAGTGTTCAGTTTGCTTATAATAGGTGAATGACCATCAATCACCTTGCAGGTGAACACAGACAGGGAGAATGCAACAGCCAACACCCGGATGCTGGAATGACTAGCAGGAGCACTAAGAGATCCTGACAGTCAGGGTCAGTTCACGTGGAAGGCAGAAACATGGTGGATCAACAATTCAGATGGTAGGCAGAGGCATAGACGAAAAACAGGCCAAGGTCAGTTTACATGGAAGGCAGTGGCATGGTTATTTGAGGAAGCATGGAAAATGGTCAGCACAGATGTAGAAAATGGGGAAATGGTCAGCACAGATGTAGAAAATGGGGAAATGGTTAAAAATATGGGCTAATATTTTAGGAATGTATGATAACGTTGTAAGCATTCTCCAATTCATAGGCTGGGTTGGGAGGAACACTGGGGACAATGGTAGCTGGTATCTTCTCGAACCCCTCTTTTGCTGCATATGCAACATCTTTTTTGGTGTCTTCGGCCTGCTTCAGATGGCGGAGTGCTGTCCGGGAAGTGGCACTCATGAAGTCGGCTAACAGTATCAGAGTGAAGGTTTTCTAAGGAGGCGTCTTTGCTGATAGATGGGGGATGTCACTATTGCTTTGATGAATTTTAGGAAGGGGGGTGGAGCTTTCTGTGGATTTGGTGTAGGTGATATTTGCATTGTAAATGGGCAAGTGAAAAAGATAAATCACAACTTTCTTATACCAGAAACAGGACCTCATTGTCGCCAATAGGGGTGAAGCCTTTGGTCATTAAAATCCACCCCCCATATAATGAATATATTCTTGGATGCATCCTGGTTTTTGAATGGGACTGCGTCATCTGGGAATCCCGACTGTGGTGTCGTTATAAATGGTGGACAGCATGTATACATTCCTCCTATCCTTCCACCTCAAGGCCAGCACTTGGTCATTTCTCATAGTTGCTTTTCCCCCCTTCGCATTTTTTTTTTCACTAACGCTTGTAAGAAGCCCTTCCTGTTCATTCTGGAAGTTCCACGGGCCATGGTTTTGTGATGGTGTAGGTGTCTGAAAAGGGGCAGGCATATATATATAGGTATATATGGGTATATATATATATATATATATATATATATATATATATATATATATATACAGCTCTTTGCTAGGAATATATTGTTTTATATATTGTTTTATTCCTAGCCGGCCTGTAAAGTTTACCAGGGACTCATCCACACATATATTCTGATCAGGGACATAAAGTTCAGCAAATCTTTGGGAAGAAAACATTTATAAGTGGGTGAATTTTATATAATTTGTCATAGTTTGGATGATCTCTGGGAGGGCACTGGGTGTTGACGCTGAAGTGAAGGAAGCGCATAATGGGCATTACTGAAGAATAGATGGGCATGTGGTGGATGGGGTAGCTGGACCAGTAGGCATGTCCTTCATTTTTTTTTTTGTAAGCCCCATGTTAAGGGTGAGGCCCATAAACAATTTCAATTCCTCCAAAGTCAGATTTCTCCACTCATACGGGTGGGCATAGGATGATTGGAGGTTGTTAGAAATATACTGCTGGAAGGACGCATGTGCATGGCTGAAGATGGCGAGTCTTCAGCTCCGCTACACGCTGGCACAACTCCTCTGACCCTGGCACATAGCGATCCCACCCGCACTTGCTATGGACCTGACTGGGCTCCCCACACATCTGGGACCCTGTCTACGGCCAGAGACAGGCTGAAATCTGTATCACAACCGCCGCAGAAAGAACCCCTTGAGAGCTCACAGGCTGGCAAGATGGCATCGGCACCACTGCTGCCACAGCGTACACAGCAGCAGCCAAAGCTTTCCTCACACATCCAGCTCAGGGAAGCTCCTCCAACGACTGGGACAGGTGAGTTGGTGGATTAATTATTCCACCCATGACTCTGTATCATCACCAGCAGGGGACCTGTTTTCCTCCCAAAATTCTGATATGGACAAAGTATTATGTGACATAGAGCTTAGTCAGGGGAGCATGGAGGACAGCACTCCTCCTACACCCATTTTCTCTGCTGCTCCGCCACAAGAATATAAAGGGGACTCTGCCATCATAGCATGTTTTTGTGCAATATTGGACCAAGGGCTGGAGAGGGAGAATAAACGCATTACAACTGATCTGAAACATGAGTTCCAGGAGTTGGGAACTCGCATAGGGACCATTGAGTCTAAATTAGATGAGACTATTGACAGAACCAACCAAAATACTAACTGTATTGAGGAAGTACAACTGGAGGAAGCCCTTAACATGATTGACGATTCGGAAATTCGCTCACGCTGTTATAATTTTAGAGTACGCCATATTCCTGATTCAATGGCAGTGAGCAATGAACTGATCTCCCACTCATTACTGTATCTTCCTTCACACAAATTAGAGTTGGATAGAGCTCACAGGGCCTTGACTGAACCCCGCCCGGATTAACTGCCATGGGACATCATCAGGAAACCGCATTGTTATTTGGTCAAAGAACAGGGGATGTCCAAAGCCAGAAAAATTATGGATCTACACCTTCGAGAGCCTCCCATCCAAATCTTCATGGATATTTCCCCCACAACTGTGCAAAAGCGCAGGGCACTTAAACCATTACTGCAGCCTCTTATAATGAATGTAATGAAATACCACTGGGCCTTTTCTTTCTGCCTAGCCTTCACCTACCAACGCAGCAAGCATTTTTCCACCTTTCAAGAGGGCGAAGCAGTGCTGAAAAAATTAGGCCTATTTTCTGTGGATTCTAGGGGCTCACCACATCCTTTGCAACCTCTTATTCTCCAGACAGATCACCCCACACCCCTCTCTCACTGGTCTGGCATTCAGCTAGAAGCAAGGCCAAGCTGAAAGATAAACCTTCTTGAGAAGGATGTGTACTTTTCTGTTTCATACACCTACCTTTGTGAAAGTTGTCACCCCTTTTTTCCTATGCTGATCCATGGGCGGGATCACAGTTGGATCTTCTTAATGATCCTTTAAAAAACATAATGACTTTACAGTCACGGAACCCCCTTCGTTAGCTCGAGGCCGACTTTATGGGGACCCCCCCAATAACAAGTTGTCACTTTAACAATATCACTGGCATGTTGGCTCTCTGTTGCACTTTATCCTCTAGTTTACTATTATGGTTTATGGAGTACCTTAACTTGATGCTACTTTGAGTTTTAAATATTTGAATAAGTTTTACTGGGTTTGGCGGAGGCTGGTAGTGGTGGCCAATCGCCTTGTTTGCTTTTGGTCCTCCCACTGGGTGACGGGATCGAAACCAAACTGGGCACAGGGTCTTATCAACTCTGTGCTGGTCCCGAAAGGAGTAGGGGAAATGTCCCAATTGGTTACTAGCTTAAAAAGTTGATGTTAGTGTGATTGCATATTATTCTCCAACTCTAATTTGGCGACTCTCTCTTGGGTCACTCTTCCTCTTTTCTTTTATTTACTGACTTCTTTACTAATTCTCATCTGCTTTATTTCCATTTTGCTGTAATCCCATGGTTCCAGACTCTGGCCGTTCCGCTGACTCCGACTCCCTAGGAACTGTATCCTGTGACCTCCAGGGAATTGGTAAGTGACAGCTTTTCTTCTCTTGTGCCCCAGTGGCAACCACTAATTGCAGTCACTCTTTCAAATTTGTTTCTCACAATGTACAGGGTCTGAACTCGCCAGTTAAATGTAGAATGTCCTTCCTATACTACAAATCTTTGAACGCTGATGTGCTTTTTCTCCAGGAAAAGCACTTCTCCCCGACTTACAACCCTAATTTTTTACACCATTAAAACCCCCAATTCTACTTAGCGAATGGACCGGGAAAAACTGGAGGGGTGGCCATTTGCTTCTCTAAACAGGTGACCTTTTCATTGAAAAAGCTCATGGGTGACCCAGATGGCCACTACCTTTTGGTGGTGGGTCATCTGGAGGGCACTCTGATAACTTTAATTTCATATTACACCCTTCTTTCGGAAGCTTTGCATGATGTGACCCCAGAACTACAGGGCACTGTCCTGTTTGGGAGGGGACTCCAATGTAGCCCTGAGCTCCATACTTGATAAGATGAGATGACTCTCATCCTCCCAGAGGCATTTCCTAAAAATCGACTTTAAGCTGACTAAAATGTTACATTACCATAACTTAATTGATCTATGGCGGGAACCTAACTCATCCAGCAAAGACTACACCTTTTACTCGTATGTTCATAACACCTATTCTAGAATAGATCACTTTTTGTTCTGTCTATGGTCTCCTTGTTTTGTGCTAGCAAAATAGTGGACGTGATGTGGTCTGATCATTCAGCGGTTTGGACAGTATGAGTACTTTGCTCAGAATGATCCTTTGGACACTTCTGTGGTAAATACCTGGGCAGCACACAAAGCAACTATCAGGGGACATTTCATGCAGATTGCGTCACGGCTGAAAAAAATTTGACTTGCTAATCAGCCAAAAGGAATGCAAGCTGTCCAACCTGCTAACTCAACACAAGGACAATCCTGATCTATGTCTGAGGGCTCAGTTCCGGTTCGACTGGAACTGAACCCTTCTTTAATGGTTAGGGCAGAAAAAACCTTAGATGGACACAGGCAAAATTTTATACTCAGGCAGACAAACCAGAAACATTGTTAGCTCGCAAATTGGCACCCAGACCCCACCGCAGGACAGTCCCAATAATTAGACAGCCTGATGGATCCTTCACACAAAGCCCACAAAAGATATAGGATCTTTTTCATTCTTACTTTACCTCCTTATATAAAGAGGCCCTAAAACCAGGTGCTATAGATGAATTCATAAAAGAGCTGCCTCTCCCATCCCTTTCTGACTCCCATAGGGAGGTAATGGATGGGGCTATTACTATGAAAGAGTTAATTTCTGCAATTAAACAAGCTCATGCTTCAAAGACCCCGGGTCCAGATGGGTCCTCTTATTATAAGAAATTTGCCCAGGTATTAGCGCCCCATTTGTTGGACATTTTCACTGCCCTGCGGGACGGGTCCTACTTGGGTGGGGACCTAACTAGAGCTAACATCTGTCTAATACCAAAGCCCGATAAAGATCACAGAAGAGTGAAGAATTATCGCCCCCATATCGCTTATTGATGTAGATTTTAAATTATTAATGAAAATTTACGCTAATAGACTTAATACCTTTCTGGCACAATATGTCCATGTAGATCAAGTGGGCTTCGTCCCAGGGTGACAGGTGGCAGATCACATCCGTAGGGCCGTAGACATGGTATCTCTACTTCACTCTAATTGGGATGGCTGAGGATCCAGACGGGGAATGTTGTTATCATTGGATCTTTATAAGGTCTTTGATTCCCTCTCTTGGCCTTTTCTGTTCCACATTTTGAGGCAATTGAATTTTGGGCCCAAATTTCTATCACTACTAGATATACTGTACTCCACTCCCTCACCTAACATTGTAGCTTTTGGCAACAAGTCAGACCTATTGCAAATTAGGACAGGAACCAGACAGGGATGTCCCCTCTCACCACTCTTATTCATAGTCGCTATAGAAACATTGGCTGTTGCCATCAGGACCAATCCTAATTTACACGGTGTCCGAGTGGAGGCAGAGATCATAAATGCGCATTATTTGTGGATGATCTTTTATTATTTATCAGGGACCCTGTCACAACCCTACCTAATTTGGTTTCACTTCTATCTAAATTCAGAGCGGTTTCAGGCCTGACGGTCAATCAATCTAAATCGGAGACAATGGATATTAATCTTCATGCCTCGACCCTGACCTCTATATGTGCTTCCTTTCCATTTCGGTGGTTTAAGCAGGCCCTCCCTTACTTAGGAGTAAAACTCATCCTGGACGTATCTACCCTATTTAAGGTTAATTATTATGTCCCTCTCCTTTCTTCTATGACAGAAGGTTTAAAGAACTGGCAGAACCATGGTCTTTCTTGGATGGGCATAATAGGTGCTAATAAAATGATGACTATTCCCAGAATTCTCTATTATTTTAGGTCCCTGTCAATATCAGTTCCCATAACATTTTTTAATCAACTCCAATCATTCATTTTTTTTTTTTTCAAGGTCAAAATTTCTATTTATTTATGAAAAAAACAAGCATGGTACAATACAGAAAAGCGGATTGTAGTTGTTACATTGCATAATATAGGAAAGAAGTTACATAGACTTAGTCAGGAAGTATAATTGCAGTTCAAATTGGATTACAGAACAGGAATTACAGTCATTAGTTCAATAGAGTCAAAATGGCCTTCCAGCAAAATGTACTGGAGAAGGAAAGGGGGGTAGACAGGGGGGGAGGGGGATAGCAGGGGGGAAATAAGGGAAAGGACCATCCATGTAATTCAATTGTAACACTCAATGCACTCATGCCGTCCAAGGTAACCAGATACCATCAAACTTTTTGGGACATTTTCTGTTCAGGTCATTTTATACAGCGGTAAAGCACTATTAAAGGTATCCTCCCAGAGAGTCATCATTGGGGGGATGCAGAGTTCCATTTAAGTAGAATGTTTTTTTGGCATGGTAAAGCAGGAAAGCAATCAGGAGTTGGTGTATCATGGCCTCTGATCGTCTTCCTGTATTCCAAACAGTGCTAGCTCTGGAGACTGAACTAATGATATCCCGAGGCGTTCATTAATGGCTTCAAATACCGCAGTCCAGAATCAAGCTACTCCAGGACAGCTCCAGAACATATGGTAATATATCCCTATATCTTGTTGACACCTATTACAGAGGGGGTCCCTCAGGGGGTACAGTCCGTGCAGCCACTACGGGGTATAGTACACCCTATGAAGAAACTTAGTTTGTAACACTTTATCCCTGGAAGAGATAACCAGCCCCAAGCTATCCTCAAAACAGTGATTCCAATCCTCCCTCTCCAGTGTGGGGATATCAGTCTTCCACGCCTCCCACAGCCTCTCCAGCCTGGGAGAGTCCAAACTGAGCAGTGACATATAGAGGGAAGAGAGAGGCTTGGAAAGCGATTCCTGAGCCAAAAGCTCCTCTATGGGGTCCATGGACAGGACAATAGGCCCCGGAAACTGTGCTCTTGCTGCATGACGCAGTTGGTAATAACGGAAATACATCTATCTGGGCAAATTAAATTTGGTTGAGAGGTCTTTGTATGTCATTAACGTCCCTGTCGCCATAATATCCCGAAGGGCCTTAACCCCATACTTCACCCAGACTTGTGGGTCCAGGATTGTACGGAAGTGTGGGAGGTTAGGATTATCCCGTAGAGGTTGAAAAGGCGACCATGCGTTTGATTTATGAAAACTCTTCCTAGCAACCACCCACATTTTAAGCATTGTCCTAGTCAGAGGCGGGAGATCGGCATATGCCCCAGAGCCCCTATACACTAGATTCCCCAGGTCACCGAGGGAACCCAATAGAGCTGCCTCAAGGCACACCACAGCATTGGCTCTGGAGCGAACGAACCACCAGCGGACCGAAACTAAAACGGTCGCCCAGTAGTATACCCAAAAAATTGGGTAACACCAATCACCCGCATCTCACAGGGAGACATAGAGTGAATCTTCGGGGAGTGGAGCCCCCCAGATAAAGGCCCCAATACAGCTATCTAGTTCCTTAAAGAATGCGCCCGGAATCCACACTGGGGAGTTTCTAAATAGGTAATTAAACTTGGGGAGAAACACCATTTTAAAGTTGTTAATATGCCCTAACAGATTAAGTGGCAGAGTCCCCCAGGAGGCACACCTAGCTCTCAGCTGCAGTAGCACGGGATGCAGGTAGAGCTCATAAAATTCAGAGAGTCCCTGGTAGCAAGGAGCGTAGGAGGTCCTCCACAAAGGTAGACGGGTTCTGTCCCTCTGCTCCCTCCGCGAGTCCCACTATCTGCAGATTGTTTCACCTGCTGCAGTTTTCAGCATCTTTGGCCTGATATTCAAGGACCTTAACTTTATTTTGCAGGGTCTGAATCGCCACCGAATGCTCCTCCGCAGTATCCTCCACGTGGCCAACCCGCTGTTCAACAACCCCCAGCCGAGAACGGATCTTGTCCAGATCTTGTCTGATCAATCCGACATCCATCTGAACAGCTTCCATCTTCCCAGTCAGGGCTGTCTGGCATGCCGATATCACCGCCATCACCTCAGGTATGCCAGGGAGAGATGGAGAGGCAGTCTCCTCAGGTGCCGTCTGAGTGGCCATATTGGAATGTGGAAAGGGGGAAAACGGAGTTTCTTACTGCTTTTCGATCCGGCGGAGGATCTGGACAGCCTAGAGGGTCAGGTCACCCAGCTCAGGGTCGATCAGTCCAGGCAGGAGAGTAAAACAGGATAATTCTCTAGCAGAGCTCTGGGAAGCATGTCTTCTCATGCTGCCATCTTGGACACGCCCCCCCAATCATTAATTTTTAAATTTATCTGGAGCCAGGGAGGTTGCAGAGTGGCTTCATCTTCCTTGTATGTCTCAAAATGGTAAGGTGGATTGGGGGTTCCACACTTTTTGCATTACTATAGAGCAGCTCAGTTAGTGCAACTCTTTTTCTACAACTTATCAGCCAAATTGGGTGAAACTGGAGGCGCAGGTGAGTTCTCCACTCCCTATGGACCTTCTACTGTGGTTACCCCTAGGGAGTATAGAGCCATTCTGACCCCCTCTCTTTCTCATTCATTGGGTCTCTGTAACAGAATGTGCAAAATATATTCACTAAAGTCGCCTGTCCCAGTGGCCCCTGTTTTCGAAAATCCCCACTTTCCTCCAGGGCAACATTTGCAACAGTTTGCATGGTGGATTAATAAAGGTTTATAAAAGATAGCACATTTTATAGATCATAAAGGCATTAGAAAGCCTTCTTACTTTCGAGATACTCTGACGTAGTCGTTTAGATTCTGCCAAATTACTCATTATTTACAATCACTATGCCGAGACGAGGGGGACATTACCACTAGAACATTTTATGAAAACAAATGCCTGAGTGGTCCTGGGACATGGGGTAGTAATTCAGAGTTGTATATTCTGTTAACGGGTCAGAGCTCAAAACTCCCCCTGGGAGGCAGACCTTGGAGAGACTATTGATGAGGACGTTTGGTCCAAATGGTTGACCATGGTGCACAAGGGAATTTTGAACACTTCTCTGGTGGAGGTGAACTACAAAGTATTGTCACAATGGTACCTTGTTCCGACGAGGTTAATTAAAATCTACCCAGATGCATCACCTCTCTGTTTCAGGGGGCGTGGCCAGGAGGGCACAATGCTCGCATCTGGTGGATGTGCCCAAAAGTCAAACGGTTTAGGAATTTTTAACTCGGTTTATTCGGTGACTGGAGTGAATATACCCAAAAACATTAAGACAGCCTTATATTCTGATCTTTCCAGTAATTTGCCCAGACATCTCAGGACCCTCATCTTTTTTATCTTTTTGGCAGCCAAGACCACCATAGCGCGAGCATGGAAAACCCTTCTGATAAATTTAGCATTAGTGAAAAATAAAATTTCCTGTATCATGATAAATGAAAAATTAACTAGTAGCCTTCGTGATCAACAAAATCGGTTTGAAAGGGTTTGCAACCCCTGGATTAGATATCCCCAGTCACCGTGAGGGAGGGGACGGGGGATGGGGTCAGTAGTCTGGAGCGTGGTGATAAACCGTAAACCTCTTCTTTTTCTTCTTTCTTTTTTCTTCCGTTTACTTCTTCCTTTTTTCTTCTTTTATTGCTTCATGCAAACTCTCACTTTACCCACTATTGGGTTCTCACACGTTTGATATGGGCTCTAATGTTACGTTAAGGCTAGATTGTAATAGATAATGAGTTCTGTATTAATAATTTAAGCTGGAAACTCTGGTTCCGCTACACGAGAATCCCTCTTCAGGGATTTGCCCTATTCTCTATCTTCTTCTATGTAATGTTTTTCGGAATCCTACAAGCACAATAGCCTTGACTTGTTATAGATGTTAACAATATTAGTTAGGTATACAGTGAATAGTTTTCTTTGATCAGTGAGTTATAGGCATCTTTTGAATCATCACCTTGTTCTCGGGACAGGGACAGTCATGATTGGTAATTTTGATGTGATATTGTTGTACAATGATCCAGCTGCACTGATCTGACACCCACTATTGTAACACTGTTGTTGACACTGTATTTGTGTTATTGAGAACCTTATTAAAACCTTAATTAAAAACGTATTTTCAATAAAAATCATTGGAAAACAAATATACTGCTGGGCATATAAATTTGCCTTGTTCGTAATAAATTGAAGCAAGGCAAAAAATAAATAAAAAAAACTATTGCAGAGAAATATTGGCCTGCACACCTGGCTGTGTGTTGAAAGGGGGAATGCTTGCTGATCCCGAGTTGGAGGGCAGCCATGTTGGGTTGGCAAGAGCATCTGGGAGGCATGTCGTGGCCCTGACTCTTGGAGGATGGGACACTCCAGTGCTGGTACTTGGGGGTGATACTGCAGTAAAAAACATTTAAGTGAATGTGGCGCTAAAAGTACTGTGACAAAAAAAAAAAAAAATTAAATTGTGTCAGATATTCAGAAGTGGTGAAAAAAATGAATAGGTAAAAAAGGAAAACTAAAACAGAGTGCTCTATATAAAATATATGATATTACATAAATAGTGAACCTAAATGGACAATACGTAATCTATAAGTGGCAATTAATATGAATAAGTATCAAATACTGTAACAAATAATACAAAAAATTATAAATGGTGAATCCACAAACGTGATCCAAATGAATGAAAACAGGTGTCCGTGGAGCATCACATAAAGCGGTGAAATCAATACAATCAGAAAGTGATAAAAAATGTATATTGAAGCTTCTTTAAAGTCCCATTAATAATAAACAATGAATCAAAAGCATCCATGTGGGTATGAGTTGTGGCCAAGAGGTTGTAAAGAAGAACCCAATCTCCAAGTAGATATATACACCCGAAGTGAGTATGTAATCTCCTTACCAAAAACAATGACCACAACGGCGGTCTCACCAAGCACAGGAATTTTGGTCTCCCAAAAACCTAGCAGTGGATTTCTCCAGCTCCTGGATCTTTAATATTGTCATTGGCGGAGTCCGGTGTAGTCAGTCCGGCTGGTATGGTCCCAGAGCTTAGTCATACAATCCCGGGCAGAGCGCTGTCTCCTAATCACTGTCCACTCACACCCCCACCACAGCCCTTCAGTTCAAACAAGCTCTCTATCCAGCCGCAAACTCTCTTCTTTAACCCGATTTACTGCAGTGCTGGTACTGGGCATTTCATCCTGGGGTCTATCACTGGCGGCTGCCCAGTTTTCAGAGCGCCGTTTCCTTTTCAGAGGGACCCTTTCTTCCTCCGATTTGTTCACCTAACCACTTCAATCGGTTCAAACTCCAAATCATATTGGAATCTGAATTGGAATCTGACTGTGAGAACTTACCGCTGCTCTCATCAGTCATACTGAGGTTCTGAAACCCCTCCTTAATGCTGTAAACTTTTTTGGACATGCTGCTGATGGTGGGATGGTGTGACGGGTACTTTGGTGATGGGCTGTGCAATGGGTACTTTGGTGATAGGCGGTGTGACGGGTGACAGATGATTGCTGACGGTCACTGATTCGTGGCAGGTGACAGTCACTGATGAGAGTCTAATAGTGTTTCTGCCTCCAGTATGTATGGCTGTAGGTTCAAGACTGCTAAACCTTTTATTTTCTAAAAAGGTACTGTTATTGTTTAAAACAGATATTAAAACTCCCAATTGTTTATGTTACCTCTTGTAAGATATTACATACATGTTCAGCTCCATCACATGAAACACTAATGCCAGGTTCACACTGGTACGACATGGAAGGACTTTGCCCTATGATTTCATGTCCAACTTTCATGCAACTTCAATGAATGGGATCTGACTTTGATCTGACAAAATTTTGGAAAAAAACGGTATGGGGTCCCCCCCCAAGACCATACCAGACCCTTCGGTCTGATATGAATTTTAAGGGGAACCCCCATGCCAAAATAAAAACAAACGGCGTGGGGTCCCCCCCAAAATCCATACCAGACCCTTATCCAAGCACGCAGCCTGGCAGGTCAGGAAAGGGGGGAGACGAGCGAGCGCCCCCCCGGACCATACCAGGCCACATGACCTCAACATGGGGGTTGGGGGTTTTGGGGTGGGGGAGCTCTGCACCCCCCACCCCAAAGCACCTTGTCCCCATGTTGATGGGGACAAGGGCCTCTTCCTGACAACCCTGGGTGGTGGTTGTCGGGGTCTGTGGACAGGGGGCTTATCGGAATCTGGGATTACCCCATGCTCATTGACCCTATGTCAATGAGTATGGGGTGCATTTTACCCCTACCTGTCCACCCCAGAAAAGCGTAAAAAATAAATACAGTACATACGTTTTTTACAAAGTCCTTTATTAAAGTAGCTCCAGCGTATCTTATCCCTCCGACTTCTCCCTCCCACTGTTAAAGGGGGCTTCCAGATTCCGATAAGCCCCCCCCACCCACAGATCTGTAAACCCTTCCCAGGGTTGTCGGGAAGAGGCCCTTGTCCCCATCAACATTGGGCCAAGGTGCTTTGGGGTGGGGGCACAGAGTCACCCCTGCCCAAAAGCACCCACCCCCTCATGTTGAGGGCATGTGGCCTGGTATGGTCCAGTGAGACCAAAATTGGACCAAAGTGATGCAGGAACTTTTTTCAAAGTTGGACCGACTTGTGTCGGACCAGTTAAGATGGCTCCCATAGGGAACCATTGATTTATACACATCATGCAACATGTTCTCCCAAAGTTGGAGCATATGTCGCACCAGTGTGAACCGGGCCTAAACCATGATCAAGTTAACCACTTCAGCTCTGGAAGGTTCACCCCCCTTCATGGCCAGGCCATTTTTTTCGATATGGCACTGTGTTACTTTAACTGACAATTGCGCAGTCGTACGACGTTGTACTCAAATAAAATGTATTTTTTTCTCCACAAATAGAGCTTTCTTTTGATGGTATCTGATCACCTCTGTGGTTTTTATTTTTCGCGCTATAAATTAAAAAAGGCCAACCATTTTTTTAAAAAAAACAATATTTTTCACTTTATGCTATAAAACATACCTAATAAAAAAATTTAAAAAGTCTAATTTCTTCATCAGTTTAGGCCAATATGTATTCTGCTCCATATTTTTGGTTAAAAAAAATCCCAATAAGTGTATATTGATTGGATTGCACAAAAGTTATAGCATCTACAAAGTCTACAAACTATAAGATATACAGTGGGGACGGAAAGTATTCAGACCCCCTTAAATTTTACACTCTTTGTTATATTGCAGCCATTTGCTAAAATCATTTAAGTTCATTTTTTTCCTTATTAATGTACACACAGCACCCCATATTGGCAGAAAAACACAGAATTGTTGAAATTTTTGCATATTTATTAAAAAAGAAAAACCGAAATATCACATGGTCCTAAGTATTCAGACCCTTTTTGGGAAAGATGCAACAAGTTTTTCACACCTGGATTTGGGGATCCTCTGCTATTCCTCCTTGCAGATCCTCTCCAGTTCTGCCAGGTTGGATGGTAAACGTTGGTGGACAGCCATTTTTAGGTCTCTCCAGAGATGCTCAATTGGGTTTAAGTCAGGGCTCTGGCTGGGCCATTCAAGAACAGTCACGGAGCTGTAGTGAAGCCACACTTTTGTTATTTTAGCTGTGTGCTTAGGGTCATTGTCTTGTTGGAAGGTAAACCTTCGGCCCAGTCTGAGATCCTGAGTACTCTGGAGAAGGCTTTCGTCCAGGATATCCCTGTACTTGGCCGCATTCATCTTTCCCTTGATTGCAACCAGTCGTCCTGTCCCGGCAGCTGAAAAACACCCCCACAGCATGATGCTGCCACCGCCATGCTTCACTGTTGGGACTGTATTGGACAGGTGATGAGCTGTGCCTGGTTTTCTCCACAAATACCGCTTAGAATTAAGGCCAAAAAGTTCTACCTTGATCTCATCAGACCAGAGAATCTTATTTCTCACCATCTTGGAGTTCTTCAGGTGTTTTTTTAGCAAACTCCATACGGGCTTTCATGTGTCTTGCACTGAGGAGAGGCTTCCGTTGGGCCACTCTGCCATAAAGCCCCAACTGGTGGAGGGCTGCAGTGATGGTTGACTTTCTACAACTTTCTCCCATCTCCTGACTGCATCTCTGGAGCTCAGTCACAGTGATCTTTGGGTTCTTCTTTACCTCTCTCACCAAGGCTCTTCTCCCCCGATAGCTCAGTTTGGCTGGACAGCCAGCTCTAGGAAGGGTTCTGGTCGTCCCAAATGTCTTCCGTTTAAGGATTATGGAGACCACTGTGCTCTTAGGAACTTTAAGTGCAGCAGAATTTTTTTTTGTAACCTTGGCTAGATCTGTGCCTTGCCACAATTTTGTCTCTGAGCTCTTCAGGCAGTTCCTTTGACCTCATGATTCTCATTTGCTCTGACATGCACTGTGATCTGTAAGGTCTTATACAGACAGGTGTGCGGCTTTCCTAATGAAGTCTAATTGGTGTAATCAAACACCGCTGGACTCAAATGAAGGTGTAGAACCATCTCAAGGATGATCATAAGAAATGGACAGCAAAGGGTCTGAATACTTAGGACCATGTGATATTTCAGATTTTCTTTTTTAATAAATCTGCAAAAATGTCAACAATTCTGTGTTTTTCTGTCAATATGGGGTGCTGTGTGTACATTAATGAGAGAAAAAAAATTAACTTAAATGATTTTAGCAAATGGCTGCAATATTACAAAGAGTGAAAAATTTAAGGGGGTCTGAATACTTTCCGTCCCCACTGTATTTTTGGACTTTTTATTTATTTATTTTTTCTGTTTGTAATGGCCGCGATCATCAACTTATAGCGGGACTGCAATATTGCGGTGGACAAATCAGACACCTAACTGACTCTTTTGACACTTTTTGGGGACCTGTGACACTAATACAGTGATCAGTGCTAGAAAATATGTCACTGTCACTGTACTAATGGCACTAGCAGGGAAAAGGTTAACATCAGGGGCGATCAAAGGGGTTAAATGTGTTCCTAGGGAGTGCTTGCTAATTGTGTGGGGGGTGCTTGTACTGTGGTAGGGCAGACATCCGTGAAACACAGGATCGCAGCCTTCCCTTGTCATAGAATGGTGATCTGCCTCGTTTTTTTTTTTTTTTTTTTTACACAGGTAATGTTTATTAAATGTATTACACATTACACTTGAAAATGCAAGTCATACATTAAGACAGAAGTACAGCAAACCAGGGTCTACAAATTACACTGGTAGGTTTAGAAAGGCTTGTATCATTTGGTATGTAAACTTCTAACACCATGGACAGACTGAAGAAACAATCCTCAAGGGAATCAGCATACTCCATGCAAGAATAAACCATACATGTGAAGCACAAGCACAATCTCACCCAGTAGTTTCATCACATATAAGAAGCCTTTTCCTTCCCTATATCGGGGGGGGGGGGGTTGACAGAGGCACCCACCAAGAAACCAAGGGGGTGAGAAGAGGTGGGTCCAATATCCACCTGCTAACTCCAGGATCCTCAACCCTCTATTAGCACAGCATATCTGCCCCCCATCAATTGTTTCGGGGTAGAATTAAACCGTCAGATGCTTAGCCTCAACCCAAGCCGCCCATATCTTCTCAAACTTATGAGGACAGTTCCTACCCATGTAAGTTAGTTTATACATTGGTAGTATCGCATTCACCTGCGCCCGCCATGCTCTTGTAGTAGGGGGGTCAGGCAGTTTCCATCTGAGCAGGATTTCTTTCCTGGCATAATAGGCTGTATAGAACACGAATAGCTTTATGTGTTTAGTAGTTGCCAGGTTATCTGTAATGCCTAGTAGAAACACCAGCGGGTCTACATCCAGGTGTAACCCTGCTACCCCATTTATATCTGCTACCACCGCCCTCCAGTAAGTCTGAAGGACCGGGCATGACCATACAACATGGAAGAAAGTTCCCACCGACTGCCTGCATTTGGGACAAACATCTTCTACTCCTGGGTAAATGTTGGATAGCCTGTGCGGGGTATAGTACGCTCTACAGTGGCGGCTGGTGAAGTTTTAGGATGGTGGGGCGCCAGACCCCGCCCTTCCTTTTTGACCCCTCCCACTTGATGGAAATGGGCGTGGTTTCAGCGAAATAGTGGGCGTGGCTCTAAGGTGGTGTGGTTAGTGTCTGAGATGAACGAGGGATGGAGGGAGAGGGCGAGGGAGAGAGGGACAGCAGGCCTAGATCCTACACAACAAAAGAAATGTGTATTCTACAAAGTTTAACAATCAGCAGATAAAGATACTCCAAACACCTGGTGTTAGCGCTTCAATCATCCCGGCACCATGGTTGTTATGGTGTCAGGATGATTGAAGCTCATTATTACTATTATTACATTGTAATATAAAATGAAATCGTTCAACTCACCATAATGCAGAATCAGTGGGAGCCCCGAGTGTGTCACTAGCCACGTCGCCTGTCACCAGATGCCATCAGGTGTCCCCAGCAGTCCCTTCTTACATGCAGCCTGTGTCACATCAAATGCAGCCTCTGTCACATCAAATGCAGCCTCTGTCCCCCCCCCAAAATGCAGCCTCTGTCCCCTTACATCAGAGTTGCCATCAGTGTCCCCCACAGCATGTGTCCCCATCAGAGCCCCCCACAGCAGGTGTCCCCCACAGCAGGGTGTCTCCATCAGAATCCCCCCCACAGCAGGTGTCCCCATCAGAGACCCCCCACAGCATGTGTCCCCATCAGAGCCCCCCACAGCAGGTGTCCCCCACAGCAGGGTGTCCCCATCAGAGTCCCCCCACAGCAGGTGTCCCCATCAGAGTCCCCCCACAGCAGGTGTCCCCATCAGAGTCCCCCCACAGCAGGTGTCCCCATCAGAGTCCCCCCACAGCAGGTGTCTCCATCAGAGCCCCCCACCAGAGCCCCCCACAGCAGGTGTCCCCTATCAAAGCCCCCTACAGCAGGTGTCCCCCATCAAAGCCCCCCACAGCAGGTGTCCCCCATCAGAGCCCCCCACAGCAGGTGTCCCCTATCAAAGCCCCCCACAGCAGGTGTCCCCCATCAGAGTCCCCCCACAGCAGGTGTCCCCCATCAAAGCCCCCCACAGCAGGTGTCTCAATCAGAGTCCCCCCACAGCAGGTGTCCCCATCAGAGTTCCCCCAAAACAGGAGTCGCCCATCAGAGCCCCCCACAGCAGGTGTCCCCCATCAGAGCCCCCCACCAGAGCCCCCCACAGCAGGTGTCCCCTATCAAAGCCCCCCACAGCAGGTGTCCCCCATCAGAGTCCCCCCCACAGCAGGTGTCCCCCATCAGAGTCCCCCCCACAGCAGGTGTCTCCATCAGAGTCCCCCCACAGCAGGTGTCCCCTATCAAAGCCCCCCACAGAAGGTGTCCCCTATCAAAGTCCCCCACAGCAGGTGTCCCCTATCAAAGCCCCCCACAGCAGGTGTCCCCTATCAAAGCCCCCCACAGCAGGTGTCCCCTATCAAAGCCCCCCACAGCAGGTGTCCCCTATCAAAGCCCCCCACAGCAGGTGTCCCCTATCAAAGCCCCCCACAGCAGGTGTCCCCCATCAGAGCCCCCCACAGCAGGTGTCCCCCATCAGAGCCCCCCACAGCAGGTGTCCCCTATCAAAGCCCCCCACAGCAGGTGTCCCCCTTCAGAGTCCCCCCACAGCAGGTGTCCCCCATCAGAGCCCCCCACAGCAGGTGTCCCCTATCAAAGCCCCCCACAGCAGGTGTCCCCCATCAGAGTCCCCCCACAGCAGGTGTCCCCCATCAGAGCCCCCCACAGCAGGTGTCTCAATCAGAGTCCCCCCACAGCAGGTGTCCCCATCAGAGTCCCCCCAAAACAGGAGTCGCCCATCAGAGCCCCCCACAGCAGGTGTCCCCCATCAGAGCCCCCCACCAGAGCCCCCCACAGCAGGTGTCCCCTATCAAAGCCCCCCACAGCAGGTGTCCTCCATCAGAGTCCCCCCCACAGCAGGTGTCCCCCATCAGAGTCCCCCCCACAGCAGGTGTCCCCCATCAGAGTCCCCCCACAGCAGGTGTCCCCCATCAGAGCCCCCCACAGCAGGTGTCCCCCACAGCAGGTGTCTCAATCAGAGTCCCCCCACAGCAGGTGTCCCCATCAGAGTCCCCCCAAAACAGGAGTCACCCATCAGAGCACCCCACAGCAGGTGTCCCCCATCAGAGCCCCCCACCAGAGCCCCCCACAGCAGGTGTCCCCCATCAGAGCCCCCCACCAGAGCCCCCCACAGCAGGTGTCCCCTATCAAAGCCCCCCACAGCAGGTGTCCCCCATCAGAGTCCCCCCCACAGCAGGTGTCCCCCATCAGAGTCCCCCCACAGCAGGTGTCCCCCATCAGAGTCCCCCGCACAGCAGGTGTCCCCCATCAAAGTCCCTCCACAGCAGGTGTCCCCCATCAGAGTCCCCCCACAGCAGGTGTCCCCATCAGAGTCCCCCCACAGCAGGTGTCCCCATCAGAGTCCCCCCACAGCAGGTGTCCCCATCAGAGTCCCCCCACAGCAGGTGTCCCCATCAGAGTCCCCCCACAGCAGGTGTCCCCATCAGAGTCCCCCCACAGCAGGTGTCCCCATCAGAGTCCCCCCACAGCAGGTGTCCCCATCAGAGTCCCCCACAGCAGGTGTCCCCATCAGAGTCCCCCCACAGCAGGTGTCCCCATCAGAGTCCCCCACAGCAGGTGTCCCCCATCAGAGCCCCCCACAGCAGGTGTCCCCCATCAGAGTCCCCCACAGCAGGTGTCCCCCATCAGAGCCCCCCACAGCAGGTGTCCCCCATCAGAGCCCCCAACAGCAGGTGTCCCCCATCAGAGCCCCCAACAGCAGGTGTCCCCCATCAGAGCCCCCAACAGCAGGTGTCCCCATCAGAGTCCCCCACAGCAGGTGTCCCCCATCAGAGTCCCCCAACAGCAGGTGTCCCCATCAGAGTCCCCCAACAGCAGGTGTCCCCATCAGAGTCCCCCAACAGCAGGTGTCCCCATCAGAGTCCCCCAACAGCAGGTGTCCCCATCAGAACCCCCCCACAGGAGGGTGTCACCATCAGAACCCCCCCACAGCAGTTGTTCCCATCAGAGCCCCCCACAGCAGTTGTCCCCATCAGAGCCCCCCACAGCAGTTGTCCCCATCAGAGCCCCCCCCTCAGCAGGTGTCCCCCCAATTCTCCACACAGCGGTACTTACCTTCAGTCTCCTGCGGTGTCCTCCTCCTCACACTGGCACCAGCATTCTTCCTGCTTCCTCTCTCGGGCGCAATGAGAGAGAGAACCAGGAAGTGACATCTGCCTCAGGGCAGATGTCAATCAAATCTGAAGTGCCAAGTAGCTTCCGCCCGGCGCCTGTAGTATGTATTGCTATGGCCGAGCGGAAGCTACTCGGCGCTTCAGAAAACGCCCCAAGGCGGGCTAAACGCCCGCAAATGCAGCGCCACGTCTGCAATCTCGTGATTGCATAGACGTGGCGCTTCCTATAAGTGCACTGTGTCCGGCGTCGCACTGTATCTGGCGTCCGAACACAGTGCACTTAAGGACCTTTTTTTTCCTTTTTTTTTTTTTTTAAAGGGCCAGTATTAAAAAATTTTTTTTTTTTTTTTGACTTTTTTTTTTTTTTTGCTGCCTGGAGGGGGGGGGGCGGCGCCCAGGCGCCCCCTATGGACGGGCCGCCACTGACGCTCTATGTAGGAATTTCAGCTGGACAAATCTGTCCCTTGCTGAGATCATGAGTGGAATGCACTGCTGCAAGCCTTCAGACCAATCCTCTTCAGTCAATTCAGGAATATCCAGCTGTCATTTAGTGAACAGTGGGGTCAACCTGGAGGTGTCTTTACAGGTAAGCCTGATATATATAGAAGACAGTATGCGGTCAATATCCTTTACTGTAAGTAGGGACTCAACTGAATGTGTGGCAATAACTATCCCATTAGGGAACTGATCCCTGGCCGCGTGACTGAGCTGTACAGATCTAAAGAACATCCACGAGGGAAGATGATATTTACTTTTTAATTCTGTGAATGACATAAGGCGATCGTCTTTAAAAATATGTCGTATTGTCCGGATCTCGTATCTGGCCCATACCTGCGGGTCTGGGATAGATTGGAAATGCGGCAGTTTGGGATTACCCCATAATGGTGTATAAGGGGAGACAGCATTCCGATTATTAAGGTAACCTGATACTTGACTCCAGACCCTCACCGTCGTCTTCATCGGCATAGTAACTCGAGGGCTGTATCTCGGTCCCCTATACACTAGGTTGCTAAGTTCTGAGTATGAACCAAGAATCGCCGCCTCCGAGTTAACCGCTGGGTTGGCTCTATCCTGAGTAAACCACCAACGCACAGACACTAATACCGCCGCCCAGTAGTACTTCTGGAAATTGGGTAGGGAGAGGCCACCTTCCATAAGCGACAGTTGTAAAGTGTGTTTAGCTATTCTGGGAGCTGCCCCCGCCCAGACGAAAGACGTGATAGCCTGGTCCAATTTGACAAAGAAAGAGTTAGGGATGGGAACTGGGGTGTGTCGGAAGGCATACAGGAATTTTGGTAAGAAGGACATCTTAATTAGGTTTATTCTCCCTACTGGGGTCAGTGGAAGTGATTTCCACACTGAGCATCGTTGGATAAAGCGCTGTAAGATGGGATAGACATTATCCTCCAAGTACTTCTGTAGGTCTAATTGTACCTGAATACCCAGGTATTTGAACCGCGCTACCCTTTTCAGGGGGGTGGTGGAACCTATCGGTCTAGGGACTCCCGACAGAGAGAACAGGAGGGACTTATCCCAGTTCACCCGAACTCCTGAGAACGTACCAAACTGGTTAATAATGGACAGAGCCGCCCCTAGTGATTGCTGGTCATCTTGAAGGTATAAAAGCATATCGTCTGCGTATAACGAAACTTTTTCAGTCAGGGGAGGAAACGATATGCCTCTCACCGCCGTCGCCGCCCTAAGAATCACCGCCAGTGGTTCAATTGCAAGGGCGAAAAGAGTCGGAGAAAGTGGACAGCCCTGCCTAGTGCCTCGGCGGAGTGGGAATGATGCAGACAAAACACCGTTCGTGCGAACTCTAGCCGTCGGACTTGAGTACAGAAGGCGCACCCATTTAACAAATTTAGGTCCCACTCCAAATCTAGGTAGAATATGCCATAAATATTCTCACTCCACCGAGTCAAAGGCCTTCTCCGCGTCCAAGGAGGCCACCGCGCCAGTCCCCCCCCACCAGTCGAGCTCGCAATCACCGTAAACAGTCTACGCAAATTGATATCTGTTCCCTTGCCTGGCATAAACCCAGTCTGATCACCATGGATTAAGGATAAGATAACTGTATTGAGCCTGGTAGCCAAAACCTTTGCAAGGATCTTTGCATCCACATTAAGGAGCGATATAGGCCTATATGAGGAGCAAAGATCAGGGTCCCTTCCAGGCTTGGGAATCACAATGATAACAGCTCAAGACATGGAGGGAGGCAAGGAGTCAGAGTCGAAGGAGGCATTCAGGACTTCCAGCAGTCTAATGGCAAGGGTGTCAACATGTTCTTTATAAAATTCCACAGGGAATCCATCATCACCCGGGGTCTTTCCCGACTGGAGGGAGCCAATAGCCATTTGGATCTCCTTGAGGGAGAGCGGAGCGTCAAGTCTCTGCCTAGCTGCTACCGACAGGCAGGGCAGCTCAATGGCTTCTATGTACGCCTGTAATTCATCAGCAGAATATTGTACTCTGGAAGAATACAGGTCCTCATAAAATGAGGCAAAACACCTGTTTATGTCTCTAGGATCAGACAGCAGCCGACCCGATGTCTCTCTAATATTAGCTACAGAGGTCGTTGCCGCCCGCTCCCGAGACAACCATGCCAGGAGACGCCCGGTCCGCTCACCCTGCTCGAAGATACGCTGCGATTGGTGCAGCATTATCTTCCTCGTGGCTGTCACCCGCAGAAGTGTCACCTCCCTCATCGCACACTGTAAGTCAACTCTACAGGTTTCATCCCTAGTGGCGGTATACTGGGCCTCCAATTGACCAGCCCTGCGTTCAGCCTGAAGCAGTGCCTCGCCAGTCTGGCGCCGAGTGGAGCCCACGGCTTTCTGATAATGATCCCTAGCATGAAATTTTAAATTTTCCCATGTAGAAGCAGGTGTGGTAGCAGGTGGATTAGCTGCCCAGTACTCCCGCACAGCCAACTCTGCCCCCGGAGCTATACAGTCATCAGAGACCCAATACCTGGACAATCGCCAAAGGCAGTCGGTGGGAGCAGGACCCACGTGCAGTTTTAATAGAATAGGGGAGTGGTCAGATATACCTCTAGGCAAATGGGAGATCTCCTGTACCTTAGTAAGAAGAGATCTAGTGGCAAAGATCAAGTCAATGCGGGACATGGCTCTATAGGAGGCTGATTGGCAGGTGTAGGATCTCAAGAGGGGATTCTTCCACCGCCAAACATCCGTTAGGTCAAATGTGGATGCCCATTTAGAAAGCGGGGATTCCACAGACCCATCCGGAGTCAGCCTATCTACAGCAGGGCAGGGAGGCATATTAAAATCACCCGCTAGGGCTACATTGTCAGTGGAGCATCCTGCTATAAATCTAGCAATTTTATTTAAGAGTAGCAGCGAGGCTGGCGGGGGTATATAAAGTCCCACTATCACCATAGGCATATTTGCGATAACTGCATGCATTGCCACGTATCTGCCCTCGGGATCCAAGTGCAGGTCCAGCAGTGTAAAAGGTAGGTTCTTATGGATTAGTATACTAACCCCTCTGGCATACGAGGAATAGGTGGCATGATAATAGTGTCCCACCCACGGTTTCTTTAAACTAAGGACTCGACCCCCGGTAAGGTGAGTCTCCTGTAGTATGCAGATATCTGGCCGGTGGAGTTTAAGGAAGTTAAAGACTAAGGAACGCTTAACCCGGGAGTTTAACCCTCGGACATTCCAAGATATGATTGTTACTGGGGCCATAATAATTTGGGGCAATATATGACAACCTGCAGGAGGAGTGCACTCAGATCCCTAGGCAGGGAAGTTAATCTCATTATCCATGACTCTACATTTGGCTTTGTACATTTGACTAACCAGCCATATACACCGTGAAACCAGCATACCCCATATACCTGTGTGTAACTTAAATAACACATCTTATCAAACTTTAACCAAAATCCCCCCCCCCCTCCCCGCACACCCCCCCAAACCAGAGCGTGCCTGATCCCAAAAGCCAAACATGATCAACGATCAAATGGGGACATGAACCAGAGGGCCGGAAACAGTTAACGCCCTCTCTTGTTACAAAGGACTGGGTCAGTGGAAGATGCCGCCATCAACGGAATATGACGGAACTCCACCTCAGTGACCCGCTGCCTCACCTTCTCGAAATCCTGCCAGATAAGACCGATCTCTAGCTGCACGGTGTCAATTTTAGTGGTGAGAGTAGAGAGGGAGGACTGACAGCCCGTGATAGCCTGCATCAAGGCAGCGAAATTACTCTGTTCCGTAGAAGCAGTCTCAGGCCCCTCCGTCTGGGTCGCCATGCTGTGCACTGCCTCCACGCGTGCAGCGGCGCCTCCGGGATTGATGTGAGTGTTTCTCAGGCTATGTTGCTCCTGGCGCCGCCGGTTCCGTGTCCGCATCTGCAGGGGGAGATTAGGAGTCGCTTCAGCTAGGTAAGGCAATTCAAAGGATGGGATAAAAGGATAAAATCCCCGCTATGGCTGCAGAGCTTCCTGACTAACCGTCCTACTCCGTCGCCATCTTGGCCACGCCCCCTGATCTGCCTCGTTTACATAGCAAAGACATTGCTGTGTCCATAGACGCAGCGATATGTGAAAGTTAGAGTAACAAAAGGTGGATATTAAATGAGAGACGGAAAATGTAAAATAGTGAAGCGGGATGACTATCTATTAATCATAATAATAGGAAACATCCCATTCAAATTTTAAGCCTAAGAGAATTCTAGTGTTTAAAGAAAAAATCCAAAAAACCTCGCGTTTACACAATAGATGAAATTTATCCCCTCCTCTAATGGGTGTGACAATTTTCTCTATACCCTGGATGAAAAGTCTGGATACATCTTTTTGGTGTACGGAAATCCAATGTTTGGCCACATTTGTTAACTTATCTTTCTCTATATCGTACAGGTGGTCATATAGTCAGTCTTTTAAACAGCGTGTTGTATGACCGACATATTGGATTTGACATTTATCACAAGTGATAACGTACACCAAAAATTGAGTGTTGCAATTAATGAAAGAGGAGATATTGAAAGTTCTACCATTGGTGCATGAATGTATATTTTTGCCAGTTTTAATGTGACTACAATAATTAGACCCCTTTCACACTGGGGCAGTTTGCAGGCGGTATTGCGCTAAAAATGCCGCCTGCAAACCGCCCCTAAACAGCCTCCGCTGTTTGTTCAGTGTGAAAGCCCGAGGGCTTTCACACTGAAGCGGTGCGCAAGCAGGACGGTGAAAAAAGTCCTGCAAACCGCTTTTTTGGAGCGGTGAAGGAGCGGTGTATTCACCACTCCTTCACCGCTCCTGCCCATTGAAATCAATGGGACAGCGCGGCTATACCGCGGCAATACCACGGCTATAGCTGCGCTGTAAGAAGGATTTTAACCCTTTTTTGGCCGCCAGCAGGGGTTAAAACCGCACCGCTAGCGGCCGAATACCGCTGCAAGAACGACGGTACAGCAGCGCTAAAAATAGCGCTGTTGTACCGCCGACGCCCCTACCGCCCCAGTGTGAAAGGGGCCTTACAGCCTTTTTTCCACATCTGAAATTCCTTGTTAAACTCAGCCAGTTTGGCTTAGACTGTCTACTTGAAAATAGGCTGGGTGAAAGGGAATTTCCCAGAGTAGGTGCTCTACGTGATCTTTGGAAAGAACTTTGCTGTAAACAGGGTCATTGAATAGAATGGGGAGATACCTGTTTATGATGTTCTTTATTTTGTTAAACTCTGAGCTAAATGGTGTAGAAAAGACTGGAGTGCACTTTAGAGTGTTTATCGGGGGACCCTGGAGTTTATCTTTTAAAAGTAAATGTCTGGGAATGGTATTAACGGTGGTTAGTGCTTTTGTAATCAAAGAATCCGGTTACCCGCGATCTTTAAAGAGCTGTGCCATATCGTTAGCTTCTATAGAAAATTTTTCAGGTGTACTGCACAAGCATTTTAACCTGAGGAATTGTCCATAGGGTACCCCTCTGATGGTGTGTCTAGGATGTGCGCAGTCTGCTCTAAGTAGAGCGTTTCCCGCGGTGGGTTTTCTAAAAAGGCTGGTATAAACTACATCCCTGTTAACCTTACATCCAGAAATTCTATGCTGTTGGTCTCTAGAACACCTGTAAATTTGAGGTTTAGATCGTTGTAATTAAAGTAGGAAAGCCAGGTGTTAATATCAGCAGTCTCATCCGATGTAACAAAGAGGAGGTCATCAATGAAGCAGCAAAAGAATACCGTATCTAAACGGCGGGGGCTATCACATCCAAAGATGTGAGACCTCTCCCACCAACCCATGAAAAGGTTGGCTAGTGAGGGCCCCCATGAAGGCCCCACATTTCTGGAGATAATAACCCCCATCAAACATAAAATAGTTGTGGGTCAATAGGTATTAAAGGGCTTGTAAAATAAAATCCTGGGGTATTAAAGAGAATTTGCCAGACCTTTTTAGGAACCAAGCAACAGCTTGGAGACCTAAATGGTGTGGAATGCTGGAGTATAAACTAGTGACATTGCTACTGATCCACCTATAATTATTCTTCCATTAGAAATTTTGGAGTTTTCCTAATAGTTGCTTGGTGTCTCTCAAATAACCCAGTAGGTGTACAGTTAAAGGTTTGAGTTGAGAGTCCACCCATTCACCCAATCGTTCGTTTAGTGAACCTATGCCAGCAACAATCGGTCAACCTGTTAGGGGATTAAATCCCTTATAGACCTTGGGTAGATGATGAAATATTGGCATAATGGGGTGTTCTGGGATAAACATTTCTTTATCCTTAGGGGAGAAAAGGCCAGTTTGTACTGCTCTGTCAAGAGCAGACAATTTTGTTTTAAATGATGATGTAGGATTGGATGAAAGTGTTTGATAAGTGTGTGTATCCAACAATTGGCGTGAAGCTTCTTGTTTATATGTTTCAGCATCCAATATAACTACAACACCACCTTTGTCCGCATTTTTAATGACAATACTGTCATCTGCTGTCAATGCCTTAAGCACCAATCGTTCATCTAAGGTGAAATTATCAATCATAGGTTTTTGTGACAGTTATGAGCTAGGCGAGTTAATTCACCCTCCACCATTTTTTGGAACAGATCTAAATCCTTTCCCCTGGAAGCCACTGGATAGAAGTCTGATCTAGATTTAAATGACAATGTATTATGAATGTTAGTGGGATCCATAGGGAAAGGATCTGATTCCATAGCCAAATCAATCAGATCGTTGAGTGCACAAACTTCAGTGAACATTATAGGTGAAGGGGGTGTGTCACGTACCTTACAGCGGAGCCCAAAATGATGAGGGTGGCCTCTTGCATGGTTCCGGTCCAAGCACCCCTGGTGGTGGGTACAGGGAGTGCGAGGGCACTGAAAGGGTGCAGGTGCCGCAGGCAGGAGGCTGGAACTTGGAGATATAGGAACCTCTGCTGAGGAACCTCTGCTTGATCACCAAACTTGTTCAGCGGGAGCCAGATCAGGATCAACTGCAGAATCAGGAACAGGCAGGAGTCGGCAACAGGCTGGCAGCGGGTAAGAAGTCAGAAGGCAAAACCGTAGTCAGGAACAGGCAGGGGTTGGAAACAGATGGGCAGCAGGGTACAGAATCAGGAGGCAGAGCCGTAATATTGAGTTCAAGGGAAGGTCATTATTGCAGGTAGAGGCAGGTTCAGCAGGCAGGGGAGATCCAAGAGAATGGTCAGAAGATAGCCAGGTTTTCAGGAACAAGGTCAATCAGGCAGAGTAACAACAGGAACACAGGAACAAGCTGAAGACAATCCAGCACTGATGCTAGGCAGACTCTCTGTTTATACAGGGTGCTGTGTGCCAGGATTCGCACCAGCGTACGTGCGTACGCGCATGCACACTAGCAACTAAGCACATACGCGTTAGCACATTAGCACCTTGGCACCTTGGTGCATGCGCGTTAGCACACTAGCGCTTTGGCACTCGCGGGCACGCGTTATCACGCGTGAGTGTTCGCATGGAGGTGCCATTGTGCATGCCCACCCTGGATCTCATTTGTCTCTGGCTATGGTTCCGTGCATGCACCTTGGCATTAGCAGAACGAGGATTGGCAGCTGCTGCATGGAGACGGGTGCTTGCTGTGTGAGTTCTCTGACATTGGGGGCAGCCTCCTTAGGGGCAGCCTCCGGATGCCCATTTGAGCCATCTTCTCTGGGTGGGAACGATGAAAGGCCTGTATCAGTCTCTGAGCATGGAGATTGGTCTCAGGTTCCCAGGAATTTTCCTCCGGGCCAAAACCTTTCCACTTGATCAGGTATTGGTTCTGCTCCTGTCGTTTCCTACAATCCAAGATGGTTTCAATCTCAAACTCTTCTTCTCCATCCACCATTATAGCTTCTGGGGGTCCCACTTCACGATCTGGAAAGGGATTCGCTACGTCAGGCTTCAGTAGCGAAGCATGAAACACAGGGTGGATCCTAAATGAGTCAGGAAGTTCGAGTTCAAATGCTACCGGATTAATCTTCCTCTTAACTGGGAAGGGTCCCAAGTATCTGGGTCCCAGTTTCCTGGAAGGGCATGCCAGTTTCAGGTTTGCTGTTGAAAGCCACACACGGTCACCAGTTTTCAGGTCCAGTTCCCCCCTTCTTCTTTTATCAAAGAATCTTTTACTATTTTCCTGTGCCTTGGAGATGGTTTATCTCAACACCTGATTGTTGGTAACAAGGAAGTTTAGTCTATCCTAGACAGCAGGCAAAGGAGAGTCTGGCACTAGTGTTGGCAAAAAAGAGGGGTGGAACCCATAATTGGAAAAGAAGGGTGACTGGTCTGTGGTAGAGTGGGTGGAATTATTCAATGCAAATTCTGCCAGGGGCAGTAGTGAGGCCCAATCTTCCTGGGTGAAGGAGGAAAAACAACGTAGATATTGCTCCAACGTTTGGTTGGTACGTTCAGTCTGCCCATTGGTCTGGGGGTGGTAGGCTGAGGAGAAACTGAGTTTGATACCCAGGGCTTCACACAATGCTTTCCAAAACTTTGACGTGAACTGTACCCCACGATCAGAAACAATGTCACCAGGAATTCCGTGAAGCCTAACAATTTCTTTAATGAACACCCCGGCCGTCTCTGTTGCTGATGGAGTCCCCTTCATGGGGATAAATTGTGCCATCTTAGAAAGACGATCAACCACCACAAAGGATGAAAATCCTTCAGAAGGAGGAAGCTCAACAATGAAATCCATTGTGATCTTATCCCATGGTCTTTCAGGAATGGGCAGCGGTCTTAGTAACCCCCAAGCCTTGTTTTTACTGTTTTTATTATTGAGGCAGGTTAAACAAGAACTAACGTAATCCCTGCAATCCTTTGCTTTGATTGGGCCACCAGAAATATCTTTGAACTAAGTCCATAGTCTTGTGTCCCCTGAAATGACCCGCCAAAGGATAGTCATGGCAGGCCTGTAGTATGTTAGTTCGCAGGTCCTGTGGTACAAATATTTTATTTCCCTGCCAGTAAAGCCCATCTCTTTCTTGCAGGTTCCTGCCTGGAGGTAAGGAAGTTCTCAGGGATGCCTGACGGATCTGCAATTCAAAATCGGATTGGGTTAACAGAAAATTTCCAGCTTGCAGGATAGTATCTGGAGCTGATGAAACTTCGGTCTCTGTGAACATGCGGGATAACGCATCGGGTTTGATATTTTTGGACCCTGGCCGGTAAGTGATATGGAAGTTAAAGCGTGAAAAAAAAAGAGCCCATCTCGCTTGTCTGGGTCTGAGGCGTTTGGCAGTTCTGAGATATTCTAAATTTTTATGATCCGTGAAGATCAATATTGGGTGTGCTGCTCCCTCCAAGAGGTACCGCCACTCCTCCAAGGCTGGTTTTATTGCCAACAGTTCTCGGTCCCCCACATCATAATTTCTCTCCGATAACCCTAGTTTTTTGGAGAAGAAAGCCACGGGATGCATTAAAGACTTAGGTCCTTGACGCTGATACAGGATGGCCCCTACAGCACTCTCAGAAGCATCCACTTCCAGGATGTACGGCAAAGCAGGATCAGGATGCTTTAATACTGGAGCGGAGGTAAATAGTCCTTTTAGCTTGTCGAAAGCAGCTTGAGCTGCCTCAGTCCATTGGAAACGGTTTTGTTTCTTTGTGAGTTGTGTAATAGGTGCTATGATACCAGAAAAATTTTTGATAAATTTTCTGTAGAAATTGGAAAACCCGATAAAACGTTGTACCCCTTTCTTGTCGGTTGGAGGTGGCCAGGACATTATAGCCGAGACTTTTTGAGGGTCCATTGCCACACCCCCAGTTGATATTACCAAGCCGAGAAAATGAATGGTCTGACGTTCAAATTCACATTTCTCGGCTTTAGCGTACAATCCGTTCTGTCTCAGTCTGTGGAGAACTTGCTTCACATGGCTACGGTGTAATTCTAGAGAAATTGAAAATATCAGAATCTCATCCAGATAAACAATCATGAATAAGTCTAGGAAGTCCCTGAAGATGTTATTAACAAAATGCTGAAAAGTGGCTGGTGCGTTACAAAGTCCGAATGGCATAACAAGATATTCGAAGTGACCAAAACGTGTCCGAAAAGCCGTCTTCCATTCATCCCCCTCACGGATTCTGATTAAGTTGTAGGCACCTCGTAAGTCTAGTTTTGTAAATATTTTTGCAGAACGGAGTCTCTGAAAAAGCTCTGGGATCAGAGGAAGAGGATAGCGATTTTTGACTGTTATTCTATTCAATTCCCTGTAGTCTACGCATGGGCGAAGGGAATGATCTTTTTTCTCAATGAAAAATATTCCTGCACCAGCTGGAGAAGAGGAGTGTCGGATGAACCCTTTCCTAAGATTCTCGTTGATGTATTCTTTAAGGACCAGGAGTTTAGGCTCTGAAAGAGGGAAGATCCTTCCAAAAGGGATTTCTGCCCCAGGCAACAGTTCAATTGGGCAATCATAAACCCGGTGAGGGGGAAGGGTATCTGCCTTCTGTTTGTCGAACACGTCCAGGAAGTCATGGTATACAGATGGGACGAGTTTCCGGGTTTCAGATACGGATTTCAAGCTGCCGATGACTGGAACTACATGGTGGGAGGACATGAGACAGTTCTGGAGGCAGTAGGAGGACTGGAAAATCACCTGTCCGGTAACCCAATTAATTTGGGGGTTATGGGCTTGCAGCCAGGGCATTCCTAGAATGATTGGGAATAATGGGGAGGAGATGACATCAAGGCATAACAGTTCTTGGTGATCTGGCAAAATGTCCGCGGACAAAGGTTGAGTTTCATGGGTAATAGGTCATGATTTGATGCCTGACCCATCAGCTAGCTGTATGGAGAGTCGCTGTTGTTTGGGTTGCAGAGGAATGTTGTGCTGCTGGACGAAGGCATGGTCGATGGAGCAGCTGCAGGCACCTGAGTCAATTATAGCCTGGACCCAGAGTGCCCCTTCTGGAAGCTGTAGTGAGACAGGAACAGCAATGTGAGCAGATCTGGTCAAAGTCAATACACAAGAATCGTAAGGAGGGGAGTCACACTTACCGGTCTTGTTGGGGCACATGCTTGCATAGTGGCCAGCTCCCCCACAATACAGACAGAGGTTATTCTGACGACGACACTGCTTCTCCTCTGGTGACAGCGGTGAGCAAAGCAGGCCTATCTGCATTGGCTCTGGGGCTTCAGTAGTGGCGGTAGGTAGTGAAGAAGCAGGAACAGATGGACTGCTAGGTACTTTGGGCAGCATCCATATGGGATGAAATTGGCTGGTCCTCTCAGATCTTCATTCCCTTAAGCGATGATCGATCTGGATGGATAATTGGATCAAATCTTCCAAAGCACTGGGGACCCCAACTCGAGCCAGCTCATCCTTAAGTGCTTCAGAGAGTCCTAGACGGAACTGGCATCATTCCATTGTGTATCAGAACTCCACTGCTTAAAGTCAGTTACATAGTCCTCTACCGCCCTGCGCCCCTGCTGGAGGGCGTGAAGGCTGGCTTCCACTTTTGTGGTACGCTGGGGGTCATCATACAACTTAGCCATTTCATCCAGGAAAGAGTCCATGGAATTCAAAAGAGGGCTGGCTTGTTCCATTAAGCGGTGAGCCCATGTTTGGGGTCCACCCTGGAGTAGTGAGACGATGAACCCCACTTTAGTGCTTTCCAAAGAGAAGGTGTGTGGTTGTAGCAGGAAGTATAACTGGCATGCATTCTTGAAGGCACGGAACTTGCTGCGATCTCCCGAGAATCTCTCAGGAGTAGGGACCCGAGGTTCTGAAGGTGGCACCACTACTGTGGGGACCGATGCTGATGTTGCAGGAGCAGAGGGTGGAGGTGCTGTGTCTGTCAGATGTGCTGAGGTGCCTGGAGATAGCGACTCTACTCTTTGTTCAAGTTGACGATAGCCATTTTGTAGATCCTGGACTGCCTGGGTAAGGGCTGCGATCTGTTGGCACAGTGCTTCCATGGGTGAGGCCCTCCTTTCGGGCTCCATGTGGCTGGATTGTACTGTCACGTACCTTACAGCGGAGCCCGAAATGATGAGGGTGGCCTCTTACACGGTTCCGGTCCAAGCACCCCTGGTGGTGGGTACAGGGAGTGCGAGGGCACTGAAAGGGTGCAGGTGCCTGCAGGCAGGAGGCTGGAACTTGGAGATATAGGAACCTCTGCTGAGGAGATGTGGAAACTGATCACCAAACTTGTTCAGCGGGAGCCAGATCAGGATCAATTGCAGAATCAGGAACAGGCAGGAGTCGGCAACAGGCTGGCAGTGGGGTACCAAGTCAGAAGGCAAAACCGTAGTCAGGAACAGGCAGGGGTTGGCAACAGACGGGCAGCAGGGTACAGAATCAGGAGGCAGAGCCGTAATATTGAGTTCAAGGGAAGGTCATTATTGCAGGTAGAGGCAGGTTCAGCAGGCAGGGGAGATCCAAGAGAATGGTCAGAAGATAGTCGGGTTTTCAGGAACAAGGTCAATCAGGCAGAGTAACAACAGGAACACAGGAACAAGCTGAAGACAATCCAGCACTGATGCTAGGCAGACTCTCTGTTTATATAGGGTGCTGTGTGCCAGGATTCGCACCAGCGCACGTGCGTACACGCATGCGCACTAGCAACTAAGCACATTAGCACATGCGCGTTAGCACATTAGCACTTTGGCACATTGGCGCATGCGCGTTAGCACACTAGCGCTTTAGCACTCGCGGGCGTGCGTTATCACGTGTGCGCATTCGCATAGAGGTGCCATTGTGCATGCCCACCCTGGCTCTCATTTGTCTCTGGCTATGGTTCCGTGCATGCACCTTGGCATTAGCAGAATGAGGATTGGCAGCTGCTGCATGGAGACGGGTGTTTGCTGTGTGTGTTCTCTGACAGGGTGACTCACCTGTATCATAAGTATCCAAAGGAACCTCCTCTCCCTCTGTGGATGAAAAATAATGTTTTCTAAGGGTTAAGATGCGAGAGAACTTATTGACATCTAAAATAGTTGCAAACAGGTCAAAATGTCTGTTGGGGCAGAAATTCAAGCCCTTTGCCAAGAGACTGATCTCTTCCTCTTTTAATGGTCTCCTAGAGATGTTAATAACACTGTAAATCACTTCTTTATTCTGCCTCGCAGACTATAATGGGTGTTGTTTGGATCTTTGATGTTTCTTGCCACCTCTCCTGTTTTTTTTGTAGAAGATTTCTTCTTCTTGGAGTGACCGGACCTGTGAGGGTTTCCAGCGTGACTCCGTCCACCCGTTCTGGCTGGTTCCGTGGATTCCGCAGACTGATCGAAGGAGGAATCTGATGTGATATAAGCGGAGGTATCATTTGCAGGTCTGCTCTCTTGATCGGAGAGACTAAACTGCTTGCCTCGGTTTCTCCATAGTCGATTAGGGGTGAACTATGGTCTTTTCCATATATAAACATTATTGGTTTCATAATTGTTCTTGTCTCTGGCCATCTTGCCTCTTTTGCTTTCAATGACGGACTTCTCCATTTTGTCCAATCTCCTGTTTAAACGACCATCGAGGTCTGAAAACCCAGAATGAGTTTGTAAAGTGGTAAGGTCCTTTTGAATCAAAGATATATCCGTTTGTAACACTTCCACTTCTTTCTTCTTTGAGGAGATGAGAATGTTCATAAGTTTGAGCGAACATGTGTCGAGAGTATCAGTCCATTCTTTTTTGAAGTGATCGTCAAATATAATTTTAAGATGTTACCTTGAGAAAATGTCTCCAATAGCAAGTTCACTCACTAATTCTCCTCAGAGACATGTGCAATGATTGTAAAAGCATTACAATTCAAATGCAGGTTCTCAATAGGTACATGAATTTGGCACACTTTTAGAACCCCATTGAGACACTTTGGTATAATCTGTCTGTATCAGTCTTTGTGAATTACAGAGAATACATTTTAATTCCCCACACATAACGTTTACATGTGTATTGACCTTCTTTATAAAATGTGGTCTTTTGTGGAGACTTGCCCCTCTTCCCCAGAAGTTTATTGATAACATCATGATTTCCTATCTTGCCCTAGTCTCCCTAGATTTCTGACTTCCTATAATACAGGTGACAGAAAGACACTGGCACCTTAATGAAAGTCTCCCACAGGACCTAGTGGTAATGGTGGACTTCCTTTCTCAACTTGATGCAAGAAAGCCAAGTTAGTGCAGATACATAATCTCTTGGCTTAATTTCAGATGCCCAAACTTACTCTTATGCCGCGTACACACAGTTGGACTTTCCGACACCAAAACCGTGGAATTTTGGCCGAAGGGTGTTGGCTCAAACATGTCTTGCATACACACTGTCACACAAATGTTGGCCAACAACATGGTTTTTCAGCTCTTTAGCACCACCCTTTAGGCTCCTTCTGCTAATTTCGTGTTAGTAGAAGTTGGGTGAGTGTTGATTTGCGCTTTTCTTTTCGCGTTTTTCATTTAGCCCTTTTCAGTTTGCGCTTTTCATTTCGTGCTTTTCAGTTCGTTTTTGAACGGTCATTTGTCAACCAGACATGTTGCGGAATTGGAGGAGACAATATGTTATTTATTATTGGTCTTGGAGTTATTGCTTTGACATTATTTTTTTGGTTGAATAATGATTTGATTTGGTATATTTTCTATATTTTTTGGATGCATAGAATGTTCTTTTTGGTTAAGTTCTACCTGTAGATAGCAGGTCTAATTTTTTAAAAGAAAAGAAAAGAAATCCTACAAGCCACAACGAACCTAGTTCTAAAAATAAGCGCTACACAGCCGCATGCATGAACCACGTCTTGTACTGCGTGTAAATAACAAATAAATAAATAATGATGCACTAAAGTGTGCTAAACAAGCCCTTAACATGGCACAGAGAGATATGGTACATATACAAATAAGTACAGAGGTGTATACCACGTTACATAATATATCGCATAAAACTAAGAAGCATAATGTGCACAAGTGAACAATACAATTTGCATATAAATTATAATAATAATAATAATAATAATAATAATAATATCAATAAACACTTTTGCTTCAAATATAATTCATAAGTGCAAATAAATGCCGAGAAGTGACATGCGCCAAACAAAAGTGCTAAGTGTTCCACACTAAATATGCATACTAGTCCATCTTGAACTAAATATATAAAAAGTCCTTCAAGAAAGTATTGACATGTGATCTTCAATGGTGATATATATTTAAAAGTGCTGAAAAATTCATGTGCCACAGGTCATGTGATGGTGCAACATAAGTGACCCCCCCCAAGGTAATGCGCTCACCTTAGAGAATGTGACTAAGTCGCTAGACAAAGTCAGGAAACGCTTTTGAACCACCCAGGGCTCTATGTGGATCACAGGATCACAGGCTCCAGCATGAGAATACAAGTGGTTTCTGCTCACCCTTTGAAAGGGTTATCTGCTCTGGCAATGAGAAGCTGCATAGCCATAGCAGGTGAAACAGTCCATTTTCTGAATTTCCAGGATGGACATGACTGCATAAATTCTGCTTTGTTCAAGCAACCATGGATAAAACATCTAACAGATTGTTACATGAGGCTAATACACTCTAAAGAAGTGTTTCCTCTCACCCTGTGAAAGGGCTATCCTTTCTATCAGTGAGCAGTCACCTAGCCTTCCAGGCAAACCATCTTCCTTGGGCTCTACCAAAAATAAGAGACAGGTAAGCATGACATTATAAGCCCTGTTGGTTCAAGCAGCCAGGGATAAAGATGTCCACACCTGTCAGGTTGTCACATTCATTGAATACATTCTAAAGGAGTTGCTTCCACTCACTCTGTGAAGGGGTCATATATGGTGCCAATGAGTAGTCTCAGAACCTCCTCAGGTAAATTAACCCTTGTCTTCCCAAGAAGAGGTGAATGAACATGTGATTCCTACTTTGTTCAGGCAGGCTGTGATTAAGAGGATGGTGACCAAGTTGTCACAATTAAGCATATGGTCAAGACACTCTAAAGGAATTACTGAATTCATCTTCTGCACTGGCCATCTATTCTGGCAATGTCCAGTCTAATATTTAGGGCCTTCTCAAGCCAATCAATCCTCTTCAGTCTCTTATGAACAGGAAGATGAGGACGACCTTTGTCCAGATCGGTAAGGTTGGTGAAATGCCTTTAAATAGAAGTGAAGCTTTGGAAGTATTTTAAATACCTCCAGAGGACAGCTTGACAAATCCCTTATGTTGGATGGATCAAGTGCTCGTTCTACAAGACTGGAGTATGTTGTCACAGCAGGATGTCAAAGTTATGCCCTTTTGAACTGAAAGATGTCCAGGGGTTGAGATCACCCCCTCTGGTCAGTGGGTGTCCCTTGTAGGATTGGCTATATACATGAATTTAGCATCAGAAAATGTTGTGGCCTTCAAGGACAAACGCTATCACTGCATTTTTTTTTATCGTAAAAGGTCAAGCCTACATTTAATAGTGATCAGTTTGGCTTCCTGCCTCAAGATGAATGTCTGCTGAGTTAAAGGAGACCGAAAAACTCAAGAGTCAGTTTTCACACTCACTCCAGAGGGGTTAGCTTCTGTATTTCTGGCTGGGAGTCCAGGAAAAACTGGGAAGCCAACACATAAACCAGGAAGTCAGTAAAGAGTTCCATGTCAGGATGCTTTCTGGTATTTTGGGATTATGCCACCCATATATGCCTTAAGGGCACTTTGTGGCTCCTCTGTGGACATATGTACGGCTTTGGTGATTGATAGGGATGGGCAAATGGTTCAGCCCGAGCATAATTTAGGGCCAAACTTTGGTTGTTCGGATGATCGGCGAACACCGAACAATATGTGGTGTTCCGGGCAAATTCGAAAGCCGCCAGAACACCGTTAAAATCTATGGGACACTAACATGAAAAATCAAAAGTGCTCATTTAAAGGCTTATATGCAAGTTATTGTCATAAAAAGTGTTTGGGGACCTGGGGCAAGGGTTGTGGGGAAGAGTCCCTTCTCTCATCCCTCCTCTTTTCCTGTGGCCTGTCAGGTTGCGTGCTCACATAAGGGTCTGGTATGGATTTTGGGGGGCCCCTACCCCATTTTTTTTATATTTTGGCACAGGATTCCCCTTAAAATCCATACCAGACCTGAAGGGTCTGGTATGGATTTGGGGGGACCCCTATGCCTTTTTTTTTTTAATTTGGCGCAGGGTTCCCCTAAATTTCCATACCAGACCTGAGGGGCCTGGTACGGATTTTGGGGGACCCCCACGCAATTCTTTTTGAATTTTTGGTTTAAGGTTCCCCTTAATATTCATACCAGACTCAAAGGGCCTGGTAATGGACTGGGGGGAACCCATGATGTTTTTTTCAATGAGTTTTATCTATATTGCCGAGACCCGACAATTCATTACAGCCGCAATCAGTTTTAAATGACAATTTTTCCTTTAGAAATATCATTTTTCTGTGGTACTGTTCTCAACATGGAAAAAATATGCCACGTTACAAGCATAATATAGACACCCCCCAGGCTTGATATTTAAAGGAATATTTAATTTTTATTGTTTCACTTTAAGCATTAAAAAAATCACTGCTCCTGAAAAAACAGCAGTTTTTTCTATTTTTTTTTGCATTGATACATATTCCCTGGGGCAGGACCCGGGTCCCCAAACACTTTTTATGACAATAACTTGCATATAAGCCTTTAAAATGAGCACTTTTGATTTTTCATGTCCCATAGACTTTAATGGTGTTCGTATGTTATTCCGAATTTTTTGCCTGTTCTGATGTTCTGGTGCGATCCGAACCCGGGGGTGTTCGGCTCATCCTTAGTGATTGACATATGGTCCCTTCAAGCAAGCATTATAGGCTATATTGGGAGATCTTTCATCCTTCAAGTCTCAGATTGAGCCATAGAAATCGCCCCGCTCCAGCAGCTCAGGTAGGCTCAGTTTAACTCTCGCTCCCATTAATATAGGGTTTCTGGACCAGTGGTCTAAACTTGTGGTTGAAGAAACTAAATCATCTGCAATGTCATTCCCTTCTGGTGAGCTAGTGGCTGGTGGTACAATCAGACACCAGCAAAGTAGTAGGTGAGCCCTACTTCAAGAGCAATGGGCTCAGGGCCAATGGTCCTTTTCAATGGTCCAAGATGGTGTTCAACATCCTGGAGTTGAGAGCAGCATTTCAGGCTCTTAGCCTTCAGTCACCTATTCAGGGATAAGCCTGTCCTGGTTGGACAATGCAACAACTGTGCCCTACATCTGGAAACAAGGCTCAGTCTCTACCTTCTGAAGGAGGTTTCTCTAATTCTAAAATCTGCCCAAGTCAATCTTCTGCAGCTATCTGCGGCCTATGTGCCTGGTCAGAAGAATCTTCAGGCAAACTATTTGTCCAGGACAAGTCTGGACATCAATGAATGGTCCAGACTACTGCGAGTCTTTCGAGAACTAACAGAGCTTGGTATTTTTCTTCCAGAGGTAGACCCGCTCACATCCCCAGTCAACACCAAGTTGCTGAAGTTCCATTCCAGGGCCCAGAATCCGCAAGCAATCGGGGTGGAAGTGCTGACCACAGAGTGGATCTCAAAGACAGCTTATGCCTTTCTGCTGCTCCCTCTGATTCTCAGCTTCCAGCTGAGGCAGTGGTGGGGGAAGGTGCCAGTTCTGGTGATGATCCCAAATTGGCCGATGTGGCCTTGGTACCCTCTGCTCATCCCTATGAGTGTCAAGGATTGACTCCCTCTGCCTGTAAGATCAAATCTTCTACAAATTCCCATTCATCCAGTATCCGACAGGCTCAGACTGATGGCCTGGGTCTGGAGAGGCAGATGCTAATAGATTTTGAATGCTCTGTGAAGATTGTGAATACTCTTACGAAAACAAGAAAGGATAGAGCTAACCGTGCCTATAGTAAAATATGACATCAATTCCCAGTATTATTGCTGATTGCTGCAAATTCAGAAGGAGGGACTTGACAAATATTATCATGTGTTTTTTCTAAAAGAAAATCCAGAAATATAGTACAGACTCAATGCACACTATATTGGCCTTTTTACCAGGCTGATATATCAGAGGCAGAGACAAGGCAGGTTTTAGGCTGAAGTAAAAATAGAGTGTATTATTTTTGAGAAGGCCATAAATATTGTGAAGACTTCATGGTTGTATTACCAGGCCACAATTTCAGAGGCAGAGACTGGGCAGGTTTTATCAGTAAGAAAAATTAGAGAGTACTGTTTCTGAGACAAAAGACAGAAATATTGAACAACACAGTGCACACAATGCATGACGCCATCTGCTGTCTGTAGCGTACCTGCTGACCAACAGACCCACCCACCAGCCCTGATCACACAGACCCGCTAACATAGCGGCCGTTTGAATCTACCCGCAGAAACCACACGAGCGGAAGACTGTGGCATCAGCCAATCGGGCTTTACCCGCAGTAACAACCTGGGCTTACCCTCTCCCACTGCCCACTTGCTACCAATGATGGAGGCACACTTTGGATGATCCCGTGCAGGATCGAACTATTTGCAACAAGGCACTTTACAAGCAGGAGACGGTGACAGCTTCAACTTCTTCTCCTGTTGTGGACGGCAGTCAACACTGGGTGAGATCTTACCTCTTTGCATCCCTGATTTGGGACAGTTATCTCTAGTAACTCCCAGTGTTTATTACCTGATATCCGTCCCACAGAGACAGCCACACAGCCTAGCCTGGCTCCTCCAACTTCAGTTGCCTGCATCCTCCATCTACAACCTCCGGTCTCCAGTCTCGTGAGCCATTCCCGGCCTAGAGAGATCACGATCCTATAAGTCTGCACACACTTGTGCCCCGAGGCTGCTGCTGAGTCATCCATGCATCCCTCCATCTAGGGCCTCTCCACCACGGCCCTTCAACTCTCCCCCCCTCCCTGGGTTTTTTCTGCCCTCCAGATTACTATACAGTGTTGATCAGATGTGTTATCACCCACCACCTAATCAGTTCTTACTGTTTATCATTTGCTGTCCTTCCTTCATGCCATAAGGACTTCCAGCAATGCTTTGTACCTCTTACTTTGAAACCATTCATGTTTATATATTTTGAATGACTTCATATGTTTAATACGAGTGGCTGGATGTGATAGGTGGCCATCTGTGTCTGCACATGACTGTCTTGTCTTTTTTAATGGTGAGGTACCTGTGTTTTCAGGATATTTTTTGGATTGGTGTTTATAGTGAGCTTTTTCAATAAACAGCATTTAATTATTTAATTCGACTCTTGCATGTTCCTCACTTATGAATTCACTTTTTCTTTTGTTTTCCTGTCACCATACATTGCACATAAGCAGCGGTTTCATATGGATAGACCAGGCAGGTTTTAAAGAGTAGTTCACCCTTTTGCTGAAAAAAAACACATTCCTGACTGGGTGATCTATATACATTGCAAGGATTTAGCCAAACTATGTTTCAGATTTCTACCTTTTGTTATTCTGAAAAATGGGATGTATGGGAGTGAATTTATAATTATCATCTAGTTGCTGCACCTGCAGGGCTCAATGAGGAAGTGACAAGGTCTGCATCCTTTTATACGTGATTTCCCTTTGGGAGTTTATCACCAAAAATGACAATGGGTGCTCAAAATATGACTTGTATCTTAGTGCAGACATCTGGGAAAATCAGTAAGCCAATCACACAAGCAGGAAATTACATTTCTGGGGGGTGTTCTGTACACCATCCAGATACCACTTCCATATTGCAGAAAATTACAGTTCTACAGATTGAAAAAAAAAGGTAATTTTTACATTCAAAACATTTTTTTTTATTCATGTCATGTCAAATAACATTTTTGTTATTCATACATTGTCAAGAGCAACACATGTAAAGAAAGATAATTTTTAATAACATTCAATTACAATATGACTTGTGTAGCAATTGTGGAGTTACTTTTTAAAGTGGTTCTAAAGCCTAAATATTTCATATCTTAATGCATTCCTTGCCCCTTCTAAGCCACTTGACCACTGTTCAAAGGCCAGGAAGGTGAAGAAGTGTATTATTGGTAATTAGTTGCTAGAGCAGAGAATGCCCGCATTAATTTACCATTTTTTCAAACTGCGAATGACTAACGTTCAGGTCAAGCTCATGTTAAACTGACACCAAAAGCTCTTCCTTAGTGATAATCTCTATAGCTGCATTAGAGTATTTGTGAATGAGCAGCAAAATCATTTACCACATAAATTATATATCTTTTGTACATTGTACTATATAAATATGGGTTTAAGTTTATCATCCCTGTTATACTGCACCAGTCTTGGATCCAAAAAAACTGATAATGCTATGCCTGACTAAATCCAGAAAAGGTGTTAGATTAAACAGGGCATCTGCAAAACATAAAACTGTAGCTTTTGGTGGCCTTGTCATTTAACAAAGCTTATATGTTACTGTCAGGGACATGCTGGCCATAGCACAGCTGAGGTTCCGGGGCAAAGGTAAATACGAATGCGCAGAAACGTTCCTACAGGTGCCCATCCCGCGCAGGCGTATATGCCCATGCACGTGCATATTAGCCATTGATGCTGGCGCCAAATGGCCCTCTATAAGGGCACCAGCTGCACTAGTGCATTTCTGTCTGATCTGCAGCTTTACTTGTATACCTGTTCCTGTGATCTCTGCTTGACTCCTGTGTTTGACCTGGCTTATCCTGACCACGCTTTCTCTCCACCTATCCCGACCTCGGCTTGCCTTTAAGTCTTTGTTATATCTTCATCTGACTGATATACTGTTGCCAACCTCTGGCTGCACATTGACCATTCTCTGCCTGCTGTTTATGCTTGTCTCTGATCATCCGCTGCTTCAGCCATCCAGCCCAGCTCTGGTGACAAACCTGCCTCACACCTCTGCGACCAACAGAAGATCTTGCAGGCACTCTTACCTCACAGTACTCTCACGGCCACGGTCGCAACTCCAGTGGCCGGGGCTGTAAGAGAGGTCTCCCTCTACATGTCAGGCTCTGCCACAAGGTACGTGATGGTTACATACTTTACAAACTGTTTTTTTTTTCCTTTTTGAAAATAAAATTAAAATGGTGACACTAATGAAGAGTAGAGCCTAGGGCCAATGATAGACAAAATTAAACCTTGCACTTTCCAATGGATCTCACTAGAACAGTGTACTGATTTACTAAAGGAACTAAGAATCTTTATACAATAAATTATAAATAAATATTCCATTCAATTATCCAATCATGTCCAAGTGAAATAAGCAAACAGACATTTGCTTTTCACATGATTGTATGATTGAAGTGAATATTCACATAATTTATTTTAAGAACATTCTCACCTCAGTAAATCAGCCTTCATATGTCAGTTAGTGTAGCCTGAACTAACAATAATAAAGTATTCTGCCTACATCTTAGGTGTTACTTTCTATTTAATTAATGATTGAGTTGTCCACCTGTTTGGATATTACAGCACGAAATAATAATTTATCTCAGCTCAGCAGGAAGGATGATTACTTTATGCATCTCCTATACTTAGACAATCTTTCACACTCTCTCATGGGGTTTCCACATGCAGCCATAGACGCACAAAACAAACTATTAAACTATCATTCTATCTGTAGCCTAAAGAGGAACTGCAGTCTGCTCACATAATTTGTAATAAAAACATCTTTGCCATTCTGAAGCCTCCCTCCAACCACTTTGCATTATTTTATATATACTTGTTTCTGTACTTGCCAAATACGCTGCAGAAATCTCCCTCCACTGAGTCTGGCTGCAACCATTTTAACTGTGGGCAGCTGAAGCTGCTGCCTGTTCACTTCCTGGATTTACACAGACACACAGAGGCACACTTCCAGCTCTGCAGCTCTCATTGGCCCTCTCATGACTCACACCCCATCCCTTCCTGGCAAACTCTCACAAGAGTGAGAGAGAGCTGTACACGATGTCATAAGCCTAGGCGTTTTACTAGACAAGAAACAGGAGGTGGGCTGTATAAGGTATTTACTGGCAGAAAAAAAAAATTTTACTATCCAAAGTTAAAACAACAAGGGCAGAAGATGTAATAGATGAAAAAAAATGACTGAAGGTCCGCTTTAGGTTCATAAAATATGCACTGAAAATTAGTTTTATAATGGGCCATCAGCATTCCTATAGAGTTAAAGTAAAATAAACTAAACAATTACAGCTACTTATTGTTGTAATATGTTGGCCAATTTATAATGTATAATATTGGCCAATGTATAATATTGTATTGGAGTATGGGTTGAGCAGAAATTGTCCAAGCCAGCTCAATTTTAATATAACAGTTGAAGATCCTTTGATGTGCTAATCTCATGCAAGTCTACCTAGGGGTGTGAGGTATGGGCTGTTAACCTGATTGAACATTTCAAAGGGTACATTGTTTAAAGGACCATAGAAGAAATATTTATTGATGGTAATTAGACCTGAGGGGGTAACAATGGGATCAGGAAGTGTTTTGGGTTGGCCTAGCGGAGGCTCCCTCCTGTGGGGCTAATTTATCAGGAGGGCTTGTGGATATGCAGGAATGTAGGTATTCCAAAAGGTATTCAAAAGGGTGTTCAGGTGATATACACCTATCTAAAGGGGACTTGTTGATGTTGATATGCGGGAGTGCAAATTGGGGTGGTTCACAGCTGTTCACGGCTGGGGGTTGTTGTCTGTTTGAAAGACTAAAGCTAAATTGAAAGGCCAATCAAATTGCTCAGCCATTCAATGCCTGGTGAATATAACACGGCATTCAGTCTATAGGTTTTGTAAGTAAGTGAGGCTTGTATGTGTATGAGTGGGGCTTGTCTGTGCATGGCTGGGAACGCACAGGCCTAGGAGATGGGTTTCTGAATTATATTTCCTCTGTCGGATTTCTTTGTCATCTGTGGACTTTGGACTTTGTTCTGTGTTGGAAGTCAATAAAGTGCATCTCTCTGGAAGAATTGGGTTGCTGCGGAAGAGTACTTACATCATCATCATTATAATAATACTTACTTATTAATTATCTATACACCCAATATAATATTAATATACTAGATCACTACATTTGGTGCCGTGACTCGGATCAGAAGAGCATTTTCGGACTTAGTAACGGAAGTCGGTGGTGACAACAATCCTGTGAGGTGGACAGAAGTCTGATGAAGAACCAAGAGCTGTGCTGTGACTCTAATGTCTGGAATGTCTGGTTGTGACATAAGAGAGTCTGATCTACAAATTTAAACAAGTTGGGAACCCCAGAATTATTCTCTGGAGACCGGAAACAACAACAAAAAAAAGGACTGTGTCGTGTACCAGAAGACCTGAAGTGGAAGCCAAAGGAGTAACTAATGCGGTGAGTAAAATATTTTTTTTTTTTAATTATTAGTAATATAGTCAAAATGCTTACTCAGTGTGAAGCTAGTGTCAGTTCTGATCAAGTTAACAGATGGGTATTAAAATGTATTAAGCGCCATGGCGGTCCTTATGAAATTCCAGAAAAATGTAAGCAGACATGGACGATGATGAAGGAATTTTTAGAGAAAAATGTTTTTGATAGCAAAATTTCAGAAAGTAAAAGAAAAGGTTGTATTATACAGGGCTTGTTATCTTGCTGTTTAACAATGGAAAGTTCTTTGAATAATAAGGTTGAGGAAATTACCCAGTTACAGAAGGCAGTTGCTAATAGCAACAGTGTTTGTGAGAGGTTACAAAACCAATCAGACACCGAGACAGTAAATTTAAAATTGCATGCGGTTACGATTGGAGAAGCTTTACTTGAGAAATCTAAACGTTGTGATGAATTATCAGAGGAAAATGAGAGATTAAAATTAAGAATTATGGAATTAGAGAAGAGATCTCAGGAATGCAGATATGCATCAAATCTTGGATTCAGCAATCTGCAGCAAACAGAACCTCATATTAAATCTGATAATGCATTACCAGCTGCCCCCACTGTGACTACCACAGTTTATAACAATAATAATAATACAGGTGAAGTTCAGCTTGTAATGAAGCCATTGAAACCAAAATTATTAGACGCAATTCTTAAAGAAATAGGAATGGTTCCATACCATGATTTAAACAGATTTTTAAAATGGTTTTGTGACGTGCAGCAAGTCAGAGATATGTACAATCTCAACCCATCTGACTTAGAAAGAGTCATACAACATTCTGTAGGAAGTGGTCTTTGGATGAGAATTAAACAAATCTGTATTCAGCCTCTGAGGACAAGGGACATATTACTGGAATTATTATGTGTTTTGTATGGTGTACGTTCTGATGTTACTATTCATGGAAAGATCCAACAAATGCAAAATGAATCTCCCTATGAATTGTCACACAGGATATCCACTATTATGGAATTATTGGTCGGTAATAATCTTGCATTTGAGCGTGGGGGCTCGATACATATGAGTATGTTTCTAGATGCTTTGCATGAAGATATCAAACAAAATATTTTATTAGTTACCCCAAATCCTCATGATTTAAAAGACATATTGTTGAGAGCAGACCATTTATGGAGAAAGTCAAATGAGCAGGCTGTCAAAATTGATTTAGCCACATTGTTTAGGACAAATACTGAACATAAAGATCAGAAGATAATATCCTATGATAACACCCAGAGAGGACACTCCGGGTCAAACATAGGTGATATTAATATGAAAAACAGAGCTGACCAAAATAATAATAAGAAAAGGTCAAAGACTTGGATACCGTTCTCTCAGTTAAAACATAAATATGACCAGCTGAAAATTGAGTATGACAAGATGAGAGAGGAGCGTGATACATTATTACAGCAGTTGAAGGGGGTACAGGGTGTCATGAATGTACAAGATGTATATTCTCCAGATCTGTCTTTGAATGCAGATGACACTTGTCTAGCAGTGGGGGTGAATTAGCTCCAAACTGTAAACGTGTAAATAGTGTTTTGTTTTAACTTCAAACAATGTTTAAGGACCTCGCTAATGAGTTTTGTTGGAGAGTTTTTTTGTCTTTCAGATATTGACATTTAAATGACGGTGAATAGCAGAAGCACAGTCTGAAATTGCTGGCTAGTGTGGGAGAATTATGGGAGAAATGCTGAATAGACAATATATCACTATACATGGAATTATAAAGCATTCATGGACTCTCTCGAAATTCATCAAGCAATGGACCTTTTTTTTTTTTTTCTTTTTTCTTCAACACCCTAATTTTTTTTAATTTTTCTCCCTTTTCCTGATATATTTTGCTTTTCGTTTTTTTATTTTCTTTATGTTTTATTTCTTGAACTTTACCTTAAAACCAAAGAGAAGCATTTTAACCTAAAATAATTTTCATAACATCTGTACATATTACATAATGCGTATTGATCAATATATTTGACAACTAAGGTGAGATGCTGCACAATGGCTTGGCATAGAATACATTTTAGTATGTTGGGTGGTTTTCCTAAATTTATAAGAGGGGTGAGTGAAATTCATCACTCTAGTCATGATTTGAACTTTGTTGATTCAGTTGTTTATAATATGCTAAAGGCTATGACATATATGGATGAAAAAGACCTTTCTACCTTTCATGGTGAAGATACTGGCAAGAATTTCCACTGCCGCTTTGTCTGGACAGAAGATCTGATAAACACTGTTTGTGAAGCTGACTCTATCTGAACCATCGTGTGGGGGTATATCTATATGTTGGTATACCATTCAAGTATAATTGTGGACTGAATGATCCAAGTAACTGCTTTATTGAAGACAATGAGGGGTCGGCCTACAGCAAATTACAAAAAAAGCAAATTGTGGCTGGCAATCAACAAATTCTGATACTTGACAGGTACACATCCCAGTCATCATTGTTCAAATAGGAAATGGAAAGAAGCAGATGTGAATTGTAAAATGCTTGCAAGATGGACTCATGAATGTCAAGTGCAAGAAAATAGTTTAAAGCACAGTTTTTACTGCCATATCCAAACCTTTTGACCTTGAAAGTGAGTGCTGGTACATTGATAGTTCTTCTTACTATAAAGATGAAAGTAGAGTGTTTGCGTAAAAGCATCTTTAAAAATGGAAAGCTTGAGCCTGGAGATGGAAAAATCCTGGACTTATGTGGATTGGAGCTCCCAGAGCATACCAAGTTTACTTTCAGTGAGATGGTGAGAGATGTGATGAAGTCAGACCAAAGAATGGACTGTGACATCAGCTCATCTTTGCGCAATATCCAAGATCTTGATGTGATATAATAAGGCCTAACAGCTATATGGGCCACTGACGTTTACCAAATCCTTTTCCAGTCATGGTCTAAAAGTTATATTATCTAATAACTGTTTCATGGGGATATTTTAGAGGCTGGCGAAGAGAGATGTAACCAGTTTCAACTTCATATTTTATATGAGCCATTGTAAAGCATCCAGTACCTTAAATCGTAATGATATTTTTTGTTGTTTGATTTATGGGTCAGTTCTAGTTGTTAGAACCGACCCAAGTGGGGGTATATGTTGTAATATGTTGGCCAATTTATAATGTATAATATTGGCCAATGTATAATATTGTATTGGAGTATGGGTTGAGCAGAAATTGTCCAAGCCAGCTCAATTTTAATATAACAGTTGAAGATCCTTTGATGTGCTAATCTCATGCAAGTCTACCTAGGGGTGTGAGGTATGGGCTGTTAACCTGATTGAACATTTCAAAGGGTACATTGTTTAAAGGACCATAGAAGAAATATTTATTGATGGTAATTAGACCTGAGGGGGTAACAATGGGATCAGGAAGTGTTTTGGGTTGGCCTAGCGGAGGCTCCCTCCTGTGGGGCTAATTTATCAGGAGGGCTTGTGGATATGCAGGAATGTAGGTATTCCAAAAGGTATTCAAAAGGGTGTTCAGGTGATATACACCTATCTAAAGGGGACTTGTTGATGTTGATATGCGGGAGTGCAAATTGGGGTGGTTCACAGCTGTTCACGGCTGGGGGTTGTTGTCTGTTTGAAAGACTAAAGCTAAATTGAAAGGCCAATCAAATTGCTCAGCCATTCAATGCCTGGTGAATATAACACGGCATTCAGTCTATAGGTTTTGTAAGTAAGTGAGGCTTGTATGTGTATGAGTGGGGCTTGTCTGTGCATGGCTGGGAACGCACAGGCCTAGGAGATGGGTTTCTGAATTATATTTCCTCTGTCGGATTTCTTTGTCATCTGTGGACTTTGGACTTTGTTCTGTGTTGGAAGTCAATAAAGTGCATCTCTCTGGAAGAATTGGGTTGCTGCGGAAGAGTACTTACATCATCATCATTATAATAATACTTACTTATTAATCATCTATAATAACCCAATATAATATTAATATACTAGATCACTACACTTATTACTTATTACTGTAATTGAATATTTTACTTCAAATGTAATTCTAAATTAAGTAATATTTGGTTTAAAGTACAAGCTTTTACTCTCATTTTGATGTTAAAAGCATGCCATCCCTATCGGACTCTACATTTTCTCTTTACTGACTCCATTTATCCCCTCCCCTACATACACACACATGCACACACACATACAAACACACACACACGCTATACCAGTGCACCACTACCTTCCTTCAAGAAGCTTGATTTCAACTGCTAGAGCTAAAAAGTCTGAATTTTAATCAGGCCTCAAGCCTTCCTTAAAGGAAAAGAGCAGGAAAAAGGAGGGGTAGTGGGTATGCATTTACTCCATTAACTTTATGAGACAAATAAAGGTTTTTTTGTCCTGCTGGGCAATCACTAGGATGCCTGGGGTACAGCTGCACTGCTGTTGTGTTAGTTTATTTGGTAAAAGGGATAAAGAAAATTTAAAGAGAACATGTATCTTTCTTTGTGTCTGCTTGTAATTAATGCTGTGAATATGTCTCTTAACAAGCAATGATTTTAAAGTCAAATTTGAATAAAGTTTGATCGGCACTGCTGGAAACATATAATCATATTGTCATCTGTTAAATGTTTAAAGACCTTTAAAAACGAAGTTGATGTCTACACCACCAGTGTGATTTTTTCACAAAATAGAAACCAGGTTAAAGCTAAAGGCATGAGTAACTATAGATCACTTAGTAATATAAATATTATATTAACTTGGATCAATAGCGTACTTGGTAAAAATGTATTTGTTTTTTATCTTAAACTGTAAACACTCTGGAGTCTAATTATAAAAAAAAAAAAAAAAAAATTGTATAGCTATTTGTCCAGCAAAACTGCATGTATATTCATCCTAAATGAATAAACCAGCTACCAGCAATAACTTCAGGGATTTTTTTTTCACACAATGTATAAATCTGTGGCTGTTGGGAAAATGTGGTAATATTTTGTCTTTATAGTTACATAAATTCAACTGTTGTTTTAGTGTAAGTATTGGCTCATCCGTAAATGGAAAAAAAAATGTTAGGCAAAATCTCTTTGACATTTAGCAACTACATCAAAAGCTGATTAAACCATTTCGTGGAATGTTTGGTTGTCGATTGTTCTTTGATTTTGACCAGATTTGCATGACAAATCTTAAGATCATTCATCTGTTGGGTATTGAATGTTACATTTTCCCTGTGAAAGACAATTGAAATATCATAAAATAACATTTAGCACATATCAAAAGCATTTGTAAGGGTATTATTTATAACTTTTTTTCAGATACCAGCACATTTGTACAGTTTTTTTTTAATAAATAGACCTCTAAATGTATGTATTAAAATAGGTAAGGTTATAAATTAAAATTCCATTTTATTTTTATGCTATATATGTAATCAAGATTGTTGTTTAGGGTCAGTGGCTTACTGCCTAATGAAACTTGGATGAAGACGACAGCCCTATAGCTTCCCCCTTTAAAAACGAATTAGCAATGTTAACTTTTTTCTGACAGATTAACTTTAAAAAAACACAAATTGTTTGCAAGTACTTAGCTTCCTGGTGCAAGGCTATTGTTTATGTGTGTTGGGTTTAATATATGTTCCTAGGAAAGCTAAGCTTTGCAGCTGTCTAATGAAAGGTTGTAATGTCCAATTAGGACTGAACGAATACCCCACCTCACCAGTGTATTTTCTAAGGGCTCTTGGTGTTCAGTAATGACCCAGAGAGTCATTATAATATAGTAGTATAAAAAAAAAAGCCCAGTTGTAACTAAACCTGAGTAAAAGTTCATATATTTTAAGGGAACACATCAAAACAGTCATTTTAAATATTAATTGCTACTAGTTTGTAACTTTTTGATTATAGTGCCTTTCTTAGGATATTCATTGCACCCAATAGCAAATGGACTTCAGTTGTTGGCAGATGGAAAATGTCAACACATGAGAAATTTTGCACATGCATAGGCAGAAAGGAGGAGGATTTGGATTTTTGTGGGAATTTCAAAGACCTGGTTCAACAGCTCTCATGATTGGCTGGCAACCATTCAAGGGTATACCCTTTAACACAAGGATAGAAAGGGTAAAAAAGGGGGAGGGGTATGCCCATATATCAAGAATAATGTACAAGTGAATGTGACAGATGACTTCACTAAGGGAGCTAGGGAAGAGGTGGAATCCTTATGGGTAGAGCTCCAAAGGGATGAAGCTAAGGGGAAAATACTGGGAGTATGCTATAGGCCCCCAAACCTGAGGTAGGAAGGGGAGACAGATCTCCTATCACAGTTGGGATTAGTAGCAAGGATGGGAAGTGTTATCATAATGGGGGATTTTAATTATCCAGACATAGACTGGGGGAGGGAACCACAAATTTGTCTAAGGCTCGCCAGTTCCTAAATGTCTTGCAGGACAATTTCATGGTTCAGATGGTAGACGCACCAACATAATAAAGCATTACTGGATCTACTGATTACCAACAATACAGACCTTATCATGAATGTGGAAATACGGGGGAATTTAGGAAACAGCGATCACAGGTCAATCGGCTTCAGTATAAATCACACAAATAGGAAACATAAGGGGAACACAAAGACACTGAATTTCAAAAGAGCTTCCCTAAACTACAAACCTTGCTAGAAGATAAAAATTGTGATAAAATCTTAGGAACAAAGAACACAGAGAAGAGATGGGTTTACTTTAAGAGCATATTAAACAAGGGCATTAGCCAATGCATCCCATTGGGTAATAAATTTAAAAGAGCGAACAAAAGTCCTGGATGGCTTAACTTCAATGTAAAAATGCATATAAAAGCAAAGGAGAAGGCCTTCAAAAATTACAAGTTTGAGGGATCATCATCAGCATTCAGACTTTATAAAAGAATGCAACAAGAAATTTAAGGGTGCAATTAGGGCAGCTAAGACAGAACACGAAAGACACAAAGCAGAGGAGAGCAAAAAATATCCCAAGAAATTCTTTAAGTATGTAAATAGTAAAAAAGGGAGGACAGACCATATTGGCCCCATAAAGAATGAGGAAGGACATCTAGTTACAAAAGATGGGGAGATGGCAAAGGTATTGAATTTATTCTTCTCCTCAGTCTTCACGAGGGAATTCGGGGGGCTAAACGGCAGTGTTTATCCTTATGACACATCACAGGAAGCACCTCCATGGTTAACAGAGGACAGAATTAAAATTAGACTTGGGAAACTTAACATTAATAAAGACCAGATGGCTTGCATCTGAGGATACTTAGGGAACTCAGTCAAGTAATCGCCAGACAATTGTTCCTAATTTTTACTGACAATCGACTGACTGAAATAGTACCAGGTGATTGGAGAAAAGCCAATGTAGCACCAATATTTAAAAAGGGCCCAAAATACATCCCTGGGAATTACAGACCAGTTAGCCTAACATCAATAGTATGCAAGCTCTTGGAGGGGACGATAAGGGACTATATACAAGATTTTAGTAACAAGAACGGTATCATTAGCAGTAATCAGCATGGATTCATGAAGAATCATTCTTGCCTATTAACCTTCTATGAGGAGGTGAGTTGCCATCTAGATAAAGGAAGGCCCATAGACATGGTGTATCTGGATTTTGCAAAAGCATTTGACACAGTTCCCCATAAATGTTTACTGTACAAAGTAAGGTCAATTGGCACGGACCATAGGGTGAGTACATGGATTGAAAACTGGCTACAAGGGCGAGTTCAGAGGGTGGTGATAAATGAGGAGTACTTGGAATGGTCAGAGGTGGGTAGTGGGGTCCCCCAGGGTTCTGTGCTGGGACCAATCCTATTTATTTTGTTCATAAATGACCTGGAGGATGGAGTAAACAGTTCAATCTATGTATTTGCGGACGATACTAAGCTAAGGAGGACAATAACTTCTCCGCAGGATGTGGAAACCTTGCAAAAAAATCTGAACAAATTAATAGGGTGGGCAACTACATGGCAAATGAGGTTTAATGTAGAAAAATATAAAATAATGCATTTGGGTGGCAAAAATATGAATGCAATCTGTACACTGGGGAGAACCTCTGGGGGAATCTAGGATGGAAAAGGACCTGGGGGTCCTAGTAAATGATAGGCTCAGCAATGGCATGCAATGCCAAGCTGCAGCTAACAAAGCAAACAGAATATTGGTATAGGGGATCAACTCCAGAGATAAAACGATTATTCTCCCGCTCTACAAGACTCTGGTGCGGCCGCACCTAGAGTATGCTGTCCAGTTCTGGGCACCAGTCCTCAGGAAGGATGTACTGGAAATGGAGCGAGTACAAAGAAGGGCATCTAAGCTAAAAAAAGGTTCTGGAGGATATTAGATATGAGGAAAGGTTGTGAGCACTGAACTTATTCTCTCTGGAGAAGAGACGCTTGAGAGGGGATATGATTTCAATTTATAAATACCGTACTGGTGACCCCACAATAGGGATTTAACTTTTTCAAAGAAGGGAGTAAAGTACAGTAAAATGGTCTGAAAACTTATTACCATGGCATCTGACAAGATTTTTCAACCTAAATTCTCCTTATCGGCGTGGGATCCCATTTTTCTACAAGCTCATCACCGATGCCTGCCACACTTCTAAGACCCCAATGATGCTAAAATGGGAACAGCTACTACAATGCTCCTACACCTCCCAACAATGGTACCACTCGCTCCAAGCACCTTTGAAAATCTCAACATGTGTGCTACATTTGGAAACTGTCCAAAAGTTATTCCACAACTGGTACCTCACACAAACTAAGCTCGCCCACATCTATTTAACCTCATCCAATTTCTGTTGGAGAAACTGTGGAACCGCAGGAACCCCACTACACATTTGGTGGGACTGTCCAATCCTCATCGCATTTTGGACTATGCTCTCTAAACTCCTTCTCTCCATTCTACCAGCTCCTGTATCCCTTACGCCTCAAATGGTACTATTGGGTCTGGACACGGATTTATGGCCCTGACCTTCCCACACAGTCATCTCCCACATATTTATTGCTACTTGACTAGCTATTGCCAAAAATTGGAAAACCCCCAACCCCCCTCTAGCTCGGAGCTAATTGCTCTTATGAATAACCACACTGCCTGATGGAAATTATGTACGCCAAAGCCCACCTGCAAATTCCTAAATTCCAAAAGCACTGGGATCTTTGTCTCAAACATCCTAAATGCCTACCTCCCATGAATGCTCTACCACATATCTGAAACCCTAACGCCTTGTCCACACACAATTGACCATAGCTTTGCTCAAATACCTGTCAAGCACAACACAATATAAATGTTTACCTTTTCCTTTAATTGCTAAGCCTTTGTTAGACATACTCAACAGATTCTTAAATGTCTTCTGTATACCTTCTATTAATATAATAACCTGCTCATCACATGTCTACTCATATGCTGATCAACTGTTCAACTTTGTACTTTTATTACTCTGTATAACTTACAATAGAATTGAGTTAAAAAAAAAAGACCTGCATAGCCGCCACTCACTAATCATCTTGGAAGAAAAAAATTGAAAAAGGCACAGAGAGACACCCAGCCGCCTTGCAGTAGCGTATGCTGTGCTCATGGCAAACCCTCCTTATCTGCACAGGGGCTCCTGCCCAGCGCTGCCCCCACATCAATTGGCTCGTGACATAACTGGACCCGGCCCCACAGAGCATGTGCGCAGTGTTCTAAAGCTGGGCACATACACACAGACATGGATGATGGCTGTGCAGTGTGTTGGCGGTCAGACATCGAGAGCGAGGGTGGCGTGTCCGCTACCACGCTCTCCCTGCAACTCCCTCCCTTCCTCAGGAGCTTTGTATTGCATAGTATGACCAGAGACAATATATATTACTACAGAGATAAAAGAAAAAGAGGTATCAGATTAATCATAATGCACGTAATAAAGCATCACATAACATAGTCAAATAATAACACAATAGTGGCAAAATATGGCGTCCCTTCCAGTGAGTAATCCGAAGGTAGCAACACAGGTTGCAGTCCAGAAAAAGTGGATCTGCCCCCGCAGATCCAAGATCCCCCCGCAGACCAGGGAAGGAAAGCAACTGGGAATCTATTAGAAAGAATAGTAAAGATATTATGAGTCTAGTCTGGAACTATTTTTCATAGCAGCAATGGCTAAAGGAACATTATAGTAAATACATAATTGTCATACCCAAATATGTACAACCTCAGTAAACAGCCAGAGGTTGCTCTGATAATGGATAACAAAGATGCTCGGATAGTGCGAGGTTTCAATGGATAGCCCAGAGTTGCTCTAATAATATATAATTTCAGTAGACAGCCAAAAGTTGCTCTGATAACATATCCGACATATGCTATAAGTGAAGGAAAGGAAACAAAGAAATGGCATTGGGGGAGTGGGCGTTGCCCTGGGAATATGTACCAAAGCAAAAAAATGTTTTTGAAATTCTGTTTGATGGGGAGCAGCGATTCTATTATTGCCTAAAGCAACATTTTAAAAATGCAAAATTCCGTTAACCACTTCCTGCCCGGCCTATAGCAGAATGAAGGCTGGGCAGTGGTTCCGTTATCTTGACTGGACATCATATGATGTCTTTCAGGATAACAAGCCAGCGCATACCCATGGGGGCACGCAGAGTGGCGATCGGTGGTGAGGTGTGGTGTGGCACTCTGACACACCGCATCTCCGATCATGGTAAAGAGCCTCTGCCAGACCAATCATGTTCATATTTGGTTAATGACATTACCTGGGAGACTCTGCCCCTTTTCTTACTTCTAGTGGCAGGGCCCCAAGATGTGTCATGCAGCACACATAAGTGATGGGACCATAACTCGTCTGTGGTCCTCTGGGTTTTTTTAGGTGGGTGTTGGGCATTGTTTATTGTGATTGACATAGATCTGCATCATTGGATATAATTGTGGATGGATTTACATCATCTGACTTTTTTTTTTTTAATCAAATGATTTGTAACAGAAAGTGTCAGTGTTTAATTACTATTTAACTTTTTTGTGAATGAGTAGGGGTACTCATTCACTTGGGGGAGGGGCAGTATCAGGGGCCCCTTATTGTTAAAGGGGGCTTCTGGATTTCAATAGGCCCCCAGATTCTTAAAGACCAGGATTGTGGGGAAGAGGACCTTGTCCTCATCACCCTAGGAACAAGATGCTTTTCCAGGGAGTTCCTCCCTGCCAAGGTACCCCCATGTTGCGTGCATGTGGCATGAACTTGGGTACAAACTAGACCAACAGCTCACCCCAATCCTTGCATGTGACAGGCAGCCTCATGTTTCAATAGAAATTTCAGATAACTGTAAAACCAACCTCAACTTTACAGGAAAAGTCATAATATACATATAAATGAAGTTGCCTAAATCTTATGATCACATTTTACTTAGGCTGTGGCTGCTTTCTAAAGGAACTAAACTGTAAAGCTAGCCATACACTGATTGAAATTTTGATTTTGGTGTGTAACTACTGTATCTCTGCCTAAGGATATGGAAAATTTTCCTTGATCAGAGGCTGCAGCTGTTGATCAGTGTGTTCTGACAGCAGCAGGTGCTGCTGTCAAAATACAATGTAGGTTTGACAAGCGCTAATTTGTAGTCTTAAAGTAAACCTGTTTTACAAAGCATCCCCAACCCACTTGCCTACCATGTCCTATTTATTTTCCAGCACTTTCACTTATTGGTAGTCCTCCAGTGCTTAGATTCTTGCCATTCTATTTAGTACTGTTGACACTAGTACGACCCACACATCTCAGTGTGCTGAGGATAAGGGGCTGGGTTGGATTTATTTTCTGACAGGTTTGCCTTATCAATTAAAAAAAAACTCTTGTTAGGTGTAGGGCCTATTAAAATTAATATATTTAGCTGAACAGCAGACAGATTTACCTGCAATACACACTTGTGAATCACTAGACTTTTATAACGGTAATATTATAATCTTTATATGTGATTTTATGATACACTTTAAAATAAATAACCAAGGTTGATAAGAAAGTATTAATCCATATACAAATCTATAGATATACTAAAGTATATTATAACATTTTGAAGCTCAGAAACAGCCTGTGTTCATTTCTACTGCAAATGCCAGGACATATAAATATTTTATTTCATCTTTGATTGCCTGAAAACTGTGTGTGACTGACAATGTTATGTACTCATGTTTTGTCCTTATTTCTCTCCTTTGTGGAGAAAGTGCTAGTGACATTTCATTTTTTTAATGTTATCTTATCACCTAAGCCATTTGTGTTTCAAAAAATCATCTTGTGTTCCCTTTTTTACAGAAAAAATATTATGTGATTACACAGATTGCCATCTAACATTCATCAGTTTAGTTTCCATTTTCACATTAAAATATATTAAAGATTTGACATGGTACTCCAAGTCTTCCAGAGTGACAGGAAGCTTTTCTTATAACCAAACCAAAATGAAATCTTGGTTATCCGTAGCAACCAGTCAGATGGTGATTCTCATTTTGCATCCTGCCCTGGAATCTGATTAGGTGACACGGGCAATAAATCCGAGTTCCAAGTTCACCAGGCTCAGTTATTTTATGCTAGTACAACCTGTATATATATATAGACAGACAGCCCAACCTACTGGAAACAACAGCAGCAATGGGAGGTGACGAGAACACGTCGCTCTGCCCTACGCAGCGTTTCGTGATAGAGTCACATCATCCGCGTAGGGCAGAGCGACGTGTTCTCGTCACCTCCCATTGCTGCTGTTGTTTCCAGTAGGACGGGCTGTCTGTGAGCTTCCGGCCGGTGCTCCAGACTACACTACATGCCTACTATTGTCTACTAACATGTGAGTTTAACTTTTTACTTATCCAATAAAGTCAATGATTTTACACTATATGGAGCCTTTTTTTCCTTCTATGACCGTATCTGCAATGCTGTGGGCTGATGTCTGAGTACCTGTCAGTGTGAACATCTTTAGTCTGACCCTGCAATCTTTGATGTCCCATCTCGGTATAAGGTCTCTGATCCATTGGTTGTGGTTCGAAGCAGTATTAACAAACAGCTTTCTCTGATCCTCTGTAACGGGGGATCATGAGTTTCTGGTAAGCGGCCAGTCTGATTTCACGGTGGTGGAGCAACATGTTTTTTTCTTCTCACAGCAAGAATTTATGTTTTTTAGAACTTTTTTAAGATACTTTCATATCACTTGGGTTATTTATTTTTTATACATGGACTTTTTATTATCACTTTGAACATTTTATTTTTGGATTGATTATTCATTTGACATGTGCTTTGTATATTATGTATACATTAAAGGGGAACTCTTCACTTAGTTCTAAATATTTGGTTTGGTGATGATGTGTATGATCACCAATCTGTTTTAGCGTGATTCAACCCCCCTTTTTTTTCTTCCATAATTCACTGCAGCATCGCAGTGCATTGCTGGCTGATGATTGGCCAAGCATGCACTATGACCCGCATGCTTGGCCAATCACAGCGCCGTCTGTACAGAGAGCTGTAATTGGCCAAAGCCAGGGTGGCTTTGGCCAATTATGGCTCAGGGGGTTTAGTACACGCTCCACACTATATAAGGCCGCCTGCGTGGTGGCCTTGTGTAGTGTGTTGCGGTGGCGGAGAGAGAGACAGTGTCATTTGATTTAAGTTAGATAGAGTAGGCAGGCGAGTCAGTTAGCTGCACTTACAGTGTATTGTGTATATATATGCATCCTAGGTCTTGTATATATATATATATATATATATATATATATATATATATATATACACTGTATTCAGTTTAGCTGGATCCGTTCCTGTTATTCTCTTCCTACTGACAGGCAGGCAGGTGTTTTTACAGTATTTACAGCTACCTGAAGAAAATTGCTGGTGTTCTTCTGATCCTATTAGTACTATTAGCTACAGTATTTACAGTTAGTGTAGTGTGTCCTCTGCACAGTGTGCACCTAAAGCTACCTGAAGAAAATTAGTGGTTTTCTTCTGATCCTATTAGTAAAGTACCGCAGGCAGCTGCAATATTTACAAATTAGTGTAGTGCGTCCTGTGCACAGTGTGCACCTAAATCTACCTGAAGAAAATTGGTGGTGTTCTTCTGATCCTGTTAGTACCGCAGGCAGCTGTAGTATTTACAAATTAGTGTAGTGCGTCCTCTGCACAGTGTGCACCTAAAGCTACCTGAAGAAAATTGGTGGTGTTCTTCTGATCCCATTAGTACAGTACCACAGACAGCTGCAGTATTTACAAATTAGTGTAGTGCGTCCTCTGCACAGTGTGCACCTAAAGCTACTTGAAGAAAATTGGTGGTGTTCTTCTGATCCTATTAGTACCACAGGCAGCTGTAGTATTTACAAGTTAGTGTAGTGCGTCCTCTGCACAGTGTGCACCTAAAGCTACCTGAAGACAATTGCTGTTGTTCTGCTCCTATTAATACCACAGACAGGCAGCTACAGTATTTACAGTTAGTGTACTGTGTCCTCTGCACAGTGTGCACCTAAAGCTACCTGAATAAAATTGGTGGTGTTCTTCTTTTTTTTTTTTAATTCTTTATTTATTGTTTTATCAATACAAAATCACACCCAACTGGTGACATTACCAGTTGCATATAAAAAAAAACACATAATAATGTCATTATCCCCAATCCCCTCGCCCCAACCCCTCCCTCCCCCCAATCCTGCAGAGGACTACCAAGGGAACCCCCCTCTAAATTAAATCTCGCCAGTCTTAAATTGATCTCCCGCCATTTATCCCGTATTTATTATCTCCTCCAGGTAGCTCCAGGACCTTTTGAATTTTTGCCAGCCTGCCCATTTCCCCGTCGGTTCCTCCCCCTCGTGCGGTACCAGTCCCCCATCGTCCAAACACTCAATATTATATATTTCGTTTATGTAAAGGAGCCAGTCTCGTATATTTTGGTTTGACAGTTCCAGCCATTTCATGGCAATCTGTCTTTTAGCTGCATCGAGCATTATAGGGACCAAAGAGGACCGGTATCTCTTACCGACATCGTCGTACCATGAAAGAGACATACCCACGGGTCCTCTGCTATTTCTTCCTCAGTGATCTCCTTAATCAATGATATGATTTTTTTCCAATAAGTCTTAATGATGGGGCACTCCCATCACATATGAGCCATTGTTCCCAAACAAGCACACCCCCTCCAACAGGTGTCTGATTTCGTACTATCAATTTTGCTTAACCTGTCTGGGGTGGCGTACCATCTTGCAAGACATTTATAGTGAATTTCCGTTCTTCTTGTGTCAAGTGCTGAGTAGTGTACCAACTGCAAAATCTTTTCTGACAGAGCTTTACTACATTGTGACCCTAATTCCCGCTCCCAACTTTTGATGTAAGGAGGTGCCTCCAGTTCCGTCTCTGATCCCAAGATCCTATAAATTTGAGCGAAAGCACCGCCTGTTTGCTCCCTCACACAAAGCTGTTCAAGCGGTCTGTACTCATCTTCACTTCTCAGTGGTTTCGGTAGCTTGTCTATAAAGTGCGAGAGCTGGAGGAACCTCCAGCCATCCATCACCCATGACCCCGATTCATTCCTTAACTCGGCAAACGTGCAAATTCTCCCATTACTCAAAAAATGTTTAGTTGAGTGCAGTCGTCTTTTAACCAATTCCCCCCCACCTCCCTCATCCCAGGTTCAAAAAATATATTGTTTTTCATGTAGATCACTGGTGAGTTATATGTCCATTTATTCTTGTTGTGTATCAGGTCCCAGTATTTAAAAGTGTTATGTGTCAAGACTGCCGTGTTGCTGCTTAGTGCTCTATATTTGGGTGGGTTCCACAAAATGTGCCCTAAGTTAGTGTTACTCAAATGGTGTTCTATATTTACCCATCTCTTCTCCGATCCCTTTTTAAACCAATCAATAACTCGTGATAAAACTACTGATATATAATACCTATTGAAATCAGGCAGTGCAAGTCCACCTTTTTTTTTTCCCTTTTTCTTACTTAGAATTGCATAAGAGATACGTGTTTTTTTGCCACCCCAGACAAATTTCGCTATCGAGCTCCGTAGGGCTCTAAAATAGTACTTGGGCAGAGGAATAGGTAACAACTGAAATTTATACAGTATTTTAGGTGTCAATATCATTTTAACCGCGTTTACACGCCCAAACCAAGATAGAGGCCTTGGTGATATTCTTTTAGTTTCCTGCCTGATCTCGTCCAGCAATGGAATATAATTTTTTAAATACAATTTCTTGAGAGTATTAGCTAACTTTATCCCTAAGTACTTGATTTCCTTTTTCCAAGGAAAGGGGAAAACTTCAGCTAGGTGGGCCTCCTCTTGTTTTCCCAAACTAATATTTAAGATCTCTGACTTCCTCAAATTTATTTTGAAATTAGAGATGTCCCCGTATCCTCTGAGAATCTGAAGCAAGTTTGGGAGCGTAATTCTGGGATTCGTAATGAAGAACAGAACATCATCGGCAAATGCCGCGAGTTTATGCTCCTCAATTCCTGTCTTCACTCCACTACAATCTGGGTTGTTACGAATAGTGGCCAGTAGAGGCTAGAGGGTCAGAACGAACAAAAGAGGGGAGAGGGGACAGCCCTGTCTGGTGCCGTTTATCATGTTAAAGGGCTTTGAAAGGGCCCCATTTACCTTGACGGAGGCCGTGGGATTGTCATAGAGTATTTTGACCCACGAGATAAACCTTGGGCCGATCCCCATGGCTTCGAGGGTTTTCATCATGAACCCCCAGTCTACTCTGTCGAACGCTTTTTCGGCATCCACCGACAGAAATAGAACTGGGGGCCCACCCCGTTTACTGGTTTCTAACAGAAGCGCTGCTCGCAACCCATTATCCCTGCTCTGTCTCCCGGGTACAAACCCTGCCTGGTCTGGATGGACCAGAGAGGTCATTTTTCCCTTCAGTCTATTGGCCAACACTTTCGCATAAAGTTTAACGTCTGCGTTCAGCAACGAAATGGGTCTGTAGCTTGAACAGAGCCTGGCGTCTTTCCCCTCTTTTAATATTAAAGTTATCGTCGCGGCTAGGGCTTCCCTCTCCATTTCACAGTTGGTACCCAATTCGTTCCAGTAGTGACACAGCCTAGGTACCAGGATATGTTTTAGTTTTTCTAGATCGATAGTAGTGAATCCATCTGGGCCTGGGCTCTTACCCTTTGGGGAATCTTTCAAGGCGGTAAAGATTTCTTCCTCCTCGATAGGTCTATTCAAAATAGATCTCTCCTCCTCGGATAACTCGACTAACCCCGCCCCCTTCAGGAATTCCTCGCCTCTACTCATACGAGTGGGGTCCTCCACTCCATGTTGACCGATAGAATACAGAGCCGCATAAAACTTTTTAAACTCGTCTGCTATGCCTCTACTGGTCACTACTGCCTCGCCTTTTTTATTTTGAATTTTTTCAATAAAGTTCCGACCCCTTTTTTTTCTTATTAATCCGGCAAGGTGCTTGCTCGACCTATTCGCCCAGAGGTAGTTATCTTTTGTTATCTTATTGAGGGCTCTTTTGGCATCGTGCTCCATCGAGTCCCTCAACTCCTCCCTTTTAGCAGCTAATTGGCGATAGCAATCCTGATTCTGCCCTTGGGACTTTTTATGTACCTGTTCCAGAGAGAAAATTTCCTCTATCAACCTTGCCCTTTCTTCCTTTCTCTTTTTTTTTTAAGGAAATGAGGATCCCTCTAATGTAGGCTTTATGTGTTTCCCATAAAATAGAGGGGGACACCTCTCCAGTATCGTTCGATTTAAAGAAGAAGTCCGCTTCCTCCTGAACCCTTTCGACTACTTTTGGATCCTTGAACATGTATTCATTCAGCTTCCACGAGAAAGGGTTGTCGTTGCCATTCTGGGATCTTCACCTTCATCGTGACCGGAGAATGATCTGAAAGGGATAAGATTTCTATTCTGGTTTCTTCCACCCAATCCAACAGGCTATGGTCCACAAAAATATAATCCAATCTGGAGTAAGTCCCGTGCAAAGGGGAGAAGAAGGTAAAATCTCTTTCTGTGGTGTGCTGCAGTCTCCATACATCCATCAGCTGACATAGAAACAACCTCCGCCCGATTGTGCTGATTGAGGCCTTCTTTATCCCCTGGGCACGGGACGTGCTATCCAGATCTGGATCTAGGCAGAAGTTGAGGTCCCCCGCCAGCACAACCTCACCCTCCCTGAACTGCATAAGCTTCGTCAGCAACTGTCCCAAAAACACCGTTGGATCTTTATTGGGGCAATACACATTCACCAAGGTAAACATCCTATTCCCCATTTTACCTTTCAATAAAATGTAGCGACCCTCAGGGTCCGTCATTCTATCTACTAGTGAGAAATTCGAGGCTTTCGAAAACTCAATAGCAACTCCCTTCGATCTTTTTTGGGCGTGTCCCCATAGAACCACATAGGCAACCCTGGAGAGAAAAGCCTAATTCTGGAATCCAGGGTCAGGTGGGTCTCCTGAAGGAATACTCAGGCACCCAGGTGATGAAGTTCCCTCAATATTTTATGTCTTTTTGTAGGCGAGTTTAAACCTTTTATATTGTATGATATGAATTTGAGCTCTGGCATATCACTCGATCATGCCCATCTCCCCTACCACCTGCTCCCCTGGGGCCCAACCTGCAGGAACACCTCCCCATCCCGACACCCCTCCCCCTCCGCCCTAGCTGCAGTATCAGTATATATATACATCCCAGCTTTGTGCAGCTACATGTCACTGCAGGCCATTAGTATGTCTGGAAGGCCAACAAGGAGAGGCAGACAGTCACAAGCCAATAAAAGAGGGCAAGCAGGCTCTGTGTATAGAGGCAACAGTGCTGGTCGTGGAGACGGTGCATCCTCATCAGCATGTGGCTGTGGGATATACTTGTCCATTTTTCGCCAGCTGGTCGCGTTGAGCCACAACATGCGGAAGACTTGACCAAGCAGTCCTCATCCTCCTCATCCTCTCTCACCCTGGCTCAGGGTACTTTGTCTGGCAAAGCAGCTGCCAATGCGGCCTCTTCCCTCGGCTCAATGGCATCAGTCACTCCTTCCCTATCCTCACCATGTCCTCCTGAGGAGTCCCCCGAACTGTTTGACCACAGTGTTGGGTACATGCTCCAGGAGGATGTCCAGCGTTTTGAAGGCTCCGATGATGGTACCCAGCTAGAGGAAGGCAGTGACAAGAGCCCAGAGAGAGGGGGTACCCAAGAACGACAGCAATCTGGCAGTCATTTCTCCCCAGCTGCAGCATACTGCCAGCTTTGCTCCAGTGATGAGGAGGGAGGGGATGATAAGGTCACTGACTCCACGTGGGTGCCTGATAGGAGAGAGGAAGAGGAGGCACATCACCAATGAGGCAGGATGCCCTCCAGGGGCCAGCTTAAGGGCAGCACACCGACTGCATCACACCGCAGAGCTCCGCATGTGCAGGGCGCTCCTGTCTCTGCGCATTATTCCAAAAGTTCTTTGGTGTGGGCCTTTTTTGAGACGAGTGCATTAGATCCCACCACTGCTATTTGCAACATATGTCTCAAGCGTATCTTGCGTGGCCAAAATATCACCTGCTTGGGCACCACATGCTTGACCAGACATATGTCGACCTGCCATGCAGTTTGTTGGCAAGCGCACCTAAAAGACCCACACCAAAGAACAAAGAGGACCTCTCCTTGCTCCTCATCAGCTGGGATCTCCAACCCCACTATACCTTCAGTCCTCTCTGAGACCTGCACTGAGAGGAATGAAGGTGTAGAATTAGGTGTGTCACAGCCAAGTACTTGCGGGCAATCTACACCGTACGGTACACCAACGTCAGATTGTGCCAGGCAAATTTCCCTGCCCTAGCTGCTGCACCGCCGAAAGAAGTTCACTCCCAACCATCCACATGCCCAGCAGTTGAATGCTAGCTTGGCTAAGTTGCTAGCACTTCAACTGCTGTCTTTTCAGTTGGTAGACTCTGCCCCTTCCGTGAGTTTGTGGAATGTGCGGTTCCTCAGTGGCAGGTTCCCAAATGCCACTTTTTCTCATGGAAGGCGATTCCGGCTCTCTACCGGCATGTGGAAGGCAATGTTTTTGCCTCGCTGGACGGGGCGGTCAGCGGTAAGGTGCATATTACCGCTTACTCATGGTCCAGCAGGCATAGACAGGGACGTTACCTATCTTTCACCACGCACTGAGTGACTCTTCTGGCAGCTGGGAAGGATGCAGGACAGGGTGCAGTAGTGTTGGAGGTTGTTCCGCCACCACGCCTCCAAAATACTACTAGTGGTGATTCTGCCACACCTCTCTCTCCTCCACCCCCTCCTCTTCTTCTTCCTCCATGGCCTCTTCCTGTGCTGATTTGTCTTTGGAACCAGTGGTGCTCCATAGGCGTTCAAGGGGCTACGCAAGCACGCAGGCCAAAAGATGCCATGTGGTGCTTGAGCTGGTGTGCTTTGGGGACAGGAGCCGCACTGGGGCAGAGATTCTGTCAGCTCTGCAGGGGCAGGTTCAGAGGTGGTTGATGCCACGCCAGCTTAAAGCAGGTATGGTGGTTTGCGACAATGGGACCAACCTCCTCTCCGCCCTCCGACAGGGACAACTGACCAATGTACCCTGTTTGGCTCACGTCCTTAACTTGGTGGTGCAGCGGTTCTTGGGCAGGTACCCGGGCTTACAGGATGTCCTGAGGCAGGCCAGGAAAGTCTGTGTGCATTTCTGCAGGTCATATAATGCCAGTGCTCGGCTGGCTGACCTCCAAAAGGAATTTAACCTGCCCAAGAACCGCCTAATCTGTGACATGCCCACCAGGTGAAACTCAACGTTGGCCATGTTGCAGCGGCTGCACACGCAGCAGAGGACCATCAATGAATACCTGTGCGACTATGGCACCAGGACAGGGTCAGGGGAGCTTGTTTTTTTTCCCCACTCCAGTGTGCCATGATCAGGGACGCACCATTTGAGGAGGCTAGGAGGGTGGTGAGCAGTGACAGTGCATGCATCAGTGACACTGTCCTCCTTGTCCACCTGTTGAAGCACACGCTGTGTGGAATAATGGACAGGGCACTTGAGGCAGAACAGAGGCAGGAAGAGGAGGACTTCCTTAGCTCTGAAGGCCCCCTTTATCCAGACAGTGTTCCTGCGTGCCCACCGATCACACAGGAAGAGGACAAGGAGGAGGAAGAGGAGGATTGTGTCAGTATGGAGGTGGAGTGTGGCACTCAGCATCAGCAGCAGTCTTTAAGGGATCATTTACAGTCCCAAGAAACACATGGACTTGTACGTGGCTGGGAGGAGGTGGCTGCAGATCATGTCATCCTTAGTGACCCAGAGGACTCCGGACCGAATGCCTCAGCAAACCTACGCTGCATGGCCTCCCTCATCCTGCAAAGCCTGCGGAAGGATCCTCGTATTCGTAGTATCAAGGAGAGGGATCAATACTGGCTGGCAACACTCCTTGATCCATGTTACAAGGGTAAGGTTGCGGACCTTATCTTGCCGTCGCAGAGGGAGCAGAGGATGAAACATCTTTGGGAGGCCTTGCAGAAAGGTCTGTGCACCTCGTTCCCAGAGACTGGGAGGTTACAAATTCCTGATCCTGGACAACGTGTTGCTGAGGCTTCGGTCAGTCAAAGAAGGAGCGGTGGAGAATTTTTTAATCCGCAGCCCCAAGGTATGATCGGTTCCAGCAACCATCGGCAGCGTCTGTTTTACATGGTGCAGGAATACCTAGGGGCAAGATCTGACTTGGACACCTTTCCCAACGAAAATCCTCTGGGTTACTGGGTCTTGAGGATGGATCACTGGCCAGAGCTTGCACAGTATGCAATTGAGCTACTGGCCTGTCCTGCATCCAGCGTTCTTTTGGAACGCACATTCAGTGTTGCTGGAGGCTTTGTAACCGATCACATGGTGCGCCTGTCCACCGACTCGGTCAATCGACTGACCTTCATAAAAATGAATCAGTCTTGGATCACAACCAGCAACCAAGCACCTGATGCTGATGTAACCGAATAATTTTTTTTGAAATGTCAGACCCTTCAGAACTGCCTATGCTGATGCTGAGTGACTATCCTGTTATGCTGAGTGACTATCCTCTTCCTCCTCAATGATCATGCTGATAGCTTGTAAGAATATTTTTGGTTCTGGGCACCGCCACCAGTGGCTAAGGCCCAATTTTTCAGTCCTTTTTTAACAGGGGCTTGTAATTACAATTTTTGATGCAATACTTTGCAGCAGGGCTTGTTCCTGTGCTCCAGCTAGAGAATCTGTGAGGGGTTGCAGTGTTGTGGCACCAGCACCAGTGCTTAAGGCCCAATTTTTCAGCCCCTGTTTAACAGGGGCGTGTAATTACAATTTATGATGCAATGTTTTTCAGCAGGGCTCATTCCGCTCTCCAACTAGAGTATCTGTGAGGGGTTGCAGTGTTGTGGCACCAGTGCCTAAGGCCCAATTTTTCTGCCCCTGCTCAACAGGGACATGTAATTACAATTCTTGATCTAATATTTCACAGCAGGGCCCGTCTCTGCGCCCACCAAGAGTAACTGTGAGGACTTACAGTGTTGTGGCACCAGCACCACCACCAAAGGCCCAATTTTTCTGCCCCTGTTCAACAGGTGCATGTAATTACAATTCTTGATCTAATATTTCACAGCAGGGCCCATTCCATCTCCCACCAAGAGTAACTGTGAGGACTTACAGTGTTGTGGCAACACCACCACCAAAGGCCCAATTTTTCTTTTTTTTTTTCTTAATTCTTTATTTATGTTTTATAAGTACAAAACAAAAACCATACATTGACACACAGCTAAAAAAACATCTCTAGCATCCCCCTTAAAACTAAAATCCCCCCCCCCCCCATCTATCTTGCAAATACTAACAAGACACTGAAAAGCCCTGTTTTCCTCTAATAATTCCCTGTCTTTAGCCCCTTATACTTTAACAAATAATCTCCTCAACATAACTCCACGTCTTTTTGAACAACCGCCACCCTTCCCACTTGTCTTTTCGTTCAGTCACATCGTCTGGATCTATTCCTGCCCAGTCCATACTCTCTATATTATAGATTTCATTAACACAAAAAATCCAGTCTCGAGTTTTTGGGCTTTCCATTTCCTGCCATCTTTTTGGTATCTGACTCTTAGCGACGTTAAGCATAATAGGAACAGTAGATGTTTGATATTGTTTAACTGACTCGGCTGTCCCATGGAATAAACATGTCCATGGGTCTTTCGATATAGTTTTATTAGGAATTTCCTTTATTAGCTGTAAAATTTTCTTCCAATATACTTTAATGATGGGAAATTCCCACCATATATGTGCCATTGTTCCAATGGTTTTACACCCTCTCCAATATTCCACGGATTTCTCCAGTTGAAATTTGCTAATTTTGTCTGGTGTCTCATACCACCTTGCTAAGCACTTAAAATTTGTTTCAATCATCTTAGTGTCTACTGAGGAACCATGTGTCATTTTCAATTTATTTTCTAAAGTGTGGTTACTACATTGTATACCTAATTCCATTTCCCATTTCTTAATGTAGGGCGGCGCATCCAGTTCCTCTGTAGACATTTGAATTTTATAAAGTCGTGAAATATTATTCCTTGATTCCCCCACCAAGAGTAACTGTGACGACTTACAGAGTTGTGGCAACACCACCACCAAAGGCCCAACTTTTCTGCCCCTTTTCAACAGGCGCATGTAATTACAATTCTTGATCTATTATTTCACAGCAGGGCCCGTTTCTGCGCCCACCAAGAGTAGGGATGAGCCGAACACCCCCCTGTTCGGTTCGCACCAGAACATGCGAACAGGAAAAAAGTTTGTTCGAACACGCGAACACCGTTAAAGTCTATGGGACACGAACATGAATAATCAAAAGTGGTAATTTTAAAGGCTTATATGCAAGTTATTGTCATAAAAAGTGTTTGGGGACCTGGGACCTTCCCCAGGGGACATGGATCAATGCAAAAAAAAGTTTTAAAAACGACAGTTTTTTCGGGAGCAGTGATTTTAATAATGCTTAAAGTCAAACAATAAAAGTGTAATATCCCTTTAAATTTTGTACCTGGGGGGTGTGTATAGTATGCCTGTAAAGGGGCGCATGTTCCCCGTGTTTAGAACAGTCTGACAGCAAAATGACATTTGGAAGGAAAAAAGCCATTTAAAACTACTCGCGGCTATTGCATTGCCGGTCCGACAATACACATAGAAGTTCATTGATAAAAACGGCATGGGAATTCCCCACAGGGGAACCCCGAACCAAAATTTAAAAAAAAAATGACGTGGGGGTCCCCCTAAATTCCATACCAGGCCCTTCAGGTCTGGTATGGATTTTAAGGGGAACCCCGTGCCAAAAAAAAAAAAAACGGCGTGGGGTCCCCCCAAAAATCCATACCAGACCCTTATCTGAGCACGCAACCTGGCAGGCCGCAGGAAAAGAGGGGGGGATGAGAGAGCGGCACCCCTCCTGAACCGTACCAGGCCACATGCCCTCAACATTGGGAGGGTGCTTTGGAGTAGCTCCCCAAAACACCTTGTCCCCATGTTGATGAGGACAAGGGCCTTATCCCCACAACCCTGGCCGGTGGTTGTGGGGGTCTGCGGGCGGGGGGCTTATCGGAATCTGGAAGCCCCCTTTAACAAGGGGACCCCCAGATCCCGGCCCCCCTGTGTGAAATGGTAAGGGCAAGTACCCCTACCATTTCACTAAAAAACTGTCAAAAATGTTGAAAATGACAAGAGACAGTTTTTGACAATTCCTTTATTTAAATGCTTCTTCTTTCTTCTTTCTTCCTTCATCTTCTTCTTCTGGTTCTTCTGGTTCTTCTGGGGATCATACTCGGCTTCAGTATGTCACAGTACATGTTGGCATTCATGGTTTCCTCAATGAACTGTAGCTCCCCAGTGCTGGCAGCACTCATGCAGCCCCAGACCATGACACTCCCACCACCATGCTTGACAGTAGGCAAGACACGCTTGTCTTTGTATTTCTCACCTGGTTGCCACCACACACGGTTCAAACCATTTTAACCAAATAAGTTTATCTTGATCTCATCAGACCACAGGACATGGTTCCAGTAATCCATGTCCTTAGTCTGCTTGTCTTCAGCAAACTGTTTGCGGGCTCTCTTGTGTATCATCTTTAGTAGAGCCTTCCTTCTGGGATGACAGCCATGCAGACCAATTTGATGCAGCGTGCGGCATTTGGTCTGAGCACTGACAGGCTGACTCCCCACCCCTTCAACCTCTGCAGCAATACTGGCAGCACTCATACATCTATTTCCCAAAGATAACCTCTGGATATGAAGCTGAGCATGTGCACTCAATTTCTTTGGTCAACCATGGCGAGACCTGTTGTGAGTGGAACATGTCCTGTTAAACCACTGTATGATCTTGGCCACCGTGCTGCAGCTCAGTTTCGGGGACAACAAATTTACACTGTTATACAAGCTGTACACTCACTACTTTACATTGTAGCAAAGTGTAATTTCTTCAGTGTTGTCACAAGAAAAGATATAATAAAATATTTACAAAAATTTGAGGGGTGTACCAATTTTTGTGAGATACTGTGTATATATATATATATATATATATATATAAGTGCAAAAAGGTGCTCAGATTTTTTTTAATCATCAATAGTTCATCTTTCTTTGCCATGAATGAATGATGATAACGTGCAGCACCGAATAAAAAGTGCTCCCAAAAGGTATCACCACAAGAGATTAAATGAGCTCCTTACCAACTTCTCTGATCCCACAAGGAGATCATTAGACACCTTGCTGCATAGCAGCCATAAACATCACAATCTTGCATGCAAAGGTTCCACGATCTCCTAAGCCAAGATAGAGTTCATGGAGGAAGTTAAAGTACAGAGGAAAATCCACATAGTGTAGTATTTCACCAATATTTTAATAAAATTATAAAATCACACTTACAATTTTTATAGAATTGCACAGCAGTTACAAACAACTAGCAGGTCCAAGCGGCCAGGCTGACTTGCGGATTAGCATCATGTGTGAGGCCTCAATGCGTTTCTCTGTAACCAGAATCATCTGTAACCAACGCCTCATATCCCCAGACGATGTTGGTTATGGAGAAACGCGTTTGGAGGGACCACACACATGACATTATTCTGTAAGTCACCCTGACCGCTTAGACCTGCAGGTTGTTTGTAACACATGCTGTGTAATTCCTTAAAAATCTCTCCAATACCTCAGAGAGTTAGCCTGGGTTAGGTTTAGGAAGGGGTTAATAGTAGAGGCAGGGACTTCTTTTTCAGGCCTGTTCATTAAGTAGCTGGTCAGAGAGGCTAGTTAATGGCTGTTTTGCTATTAGTGGTGAGGAGACCTGAATGCTGTCTGGAAGGCTCCATAAGTGGACTCTGACCTGCTGGGTGAGCTGGCCTGTAAACGTGACATTAGTTATTGCATCTACTGTGGCTAGAACACTGAAAGTTAGCCCTATAAGCCTGTGTTGTGCTGAATGAAAGTTTACCCGCTGTGCGTGGGAACTGTATTTGAAGACAAACCTGTAATTTTTTCCTGTTTCATGCTGAGTAAAGCAAATTTTAAGTTGATCGAACTGTCTCCCAGGCGCCTATTTTACACTTTGATCCCGACAATTGGTGGAGGATGTTGGCAGTTTGAGGGGTGCAGGCCAGTTCCATGTCCTGGGTTAAAACTACACGGCTATTAAAATGTCAGATAAAGCAATGGAGAAACTGATTAAGCAACTGATGGCTAATATGCAGGCACAGGCCCGCCATGAAGAGGTCCTGGCTCAGGCACAGGCCCACCATGAGCAGGTCCTGGCACAGACAGTTGCTCCAGAAGAGACAAACTGCTTACTGGTTAAACAGATAGCAGGTTTACAGAAGGCAGTACAGATCCAGCAGGCTGGAAAGATGGGAAATGGCTCCGGTGCAAAGCGTGACCCATGGAAAGCTGTGCAAAAGATGCAAAAGATGACCACCACAGATAGCGTTAAAGTTTATAGGGCAATGTTTGAGCGGATTGCAACAAGATAAGGTCTGCCTGAGAAAGATTGGGCAGTTGTGCTGGCCCCTTTCCTGACTGCAAATGCTCAACAGGCATATTATGATTTGACCTCAGAGTCAGCAGGAGATTATAGACTGCTAAAGGCAGAAATGCTAGCCAGGTTGGGAGTGACTGTTGCTTTGAGGGTGAGCCGAGTTCATAGCTGGTGCTTTGACAGGGCTAAGCCCGCCTGTGTGCAGCTGTATCATCGAATGCACCTGTTCCAGCATTGGTTGAAACCTGAGGAAATGACAGGTGTGTCTTCAAAGACGTTTCCCATACACAGCAGGTAAACTTCCGTTCAGCACAACACAGGCATATAGGGCTAATTTTCAGTGTTCTAGCCACAGTAGATGCAATAACTAAAGTCTCTTTTACAGGTCAGCAAACCCAGCAGGTCAAAGTCTACTTTTGGAGCCTTCCAGACAGCATTCAGGTCTCCTCACCACTGATAGCAAAACAGCCATCAACCAGCCTCTCTGACCAGTTGCTTTATAAACAGGCCTGAAAGGGATGTACCTGCCCTCTACTATTACCCCCTCCTAAACCTAACCCAGACTGACTCTCTACAATATGTAGTATATATACATATGTAGCACCCTCTAGTGTGCTACTAGTATAAGTACAGGCAAATTATAGTTTGGCTTGGGGCTAAACCTGAACCATGGAATCTGGGTCAGGGTTCATTAGAGTTCAGGGCTGGATGACTCATCCAGGAAGATCTCTGGTGCCTCCCCTGGTTCTAGACTATGGGAGACTGTTCTAGCAATTAGTGGGCAGAAGCTAGGAGGGTTGTCTTGCATATTTAGGGGCTCTTAGCCAATCCCCATGCCTAGTGGGCCTGGCAGGGGACTAAGGAACCCTTAAATATACTTGAGCCATGCCAGAAAGGGAGTCGGGTGGAAGATAGAAAAGCTGTGCTGAGGGAGTCTGTCGATGGCCCTTGTGGGACCATTGCCGTGGAGGGGTTTTATCTGGGGCTGGGGCTCGGGTGGCTGCCCTGGAAGAATCCTACCACAGGAGGCAGTTAGAAGGAAGCTTTCTGGAGGGGCAGCAGGAGGAAAGAGAGACAGAGTGAGTAAATCGGGATGGTGCAGGGACAGACAAGGGGAGAGTCTACCACATGCAGCAGGTCTCTCTTGAAGATGGCGGTAGGGGCTTAACTCTTCATCCAACCTTGCCCTGGGAAGTCTCCAGTGTGTCAGTCGGGTAGACTGGGAAGAAGAAGCAGCCGGGTGGGCTGGTGAAGTGGCAGCCAGGTGGGCTAGCATTATCTGCAGTATTAGAGGGGGGATCAGTGTCTACAAGAAAGCAGAAGGAGTTGCAGGATGCAGTTCACTTCACATGTGCCAAGTGATTGAGCTAAGCTGATGTAGCGGTTGGTTACCACTAGTTACTAACATTCACCAAATCACCCTGCTGCCAGACCCCCAACTATAACTCCTGAGACAATGAGCAGTCATTTGCGTAGTTTTGTTGCGTTTATTGTGAAATACAACTGGGTTGGGGTAAAGGAAGATACAGGATGCCCATAGCACTTATTGAATTGTCATCACATTGGTAGAACATTGATTAGCAGCTTTAGTGCTGAAAACGATGCACCTCTAACATTCACAGTCTATTTCCTCTGCATATCTCCACTACAGTCTATCGCTCCTCTTCCTCTACACTCACTCCTGCAGATTATCACTCCTCTAGATTCCTCTCTCCTTGTACAAATCTTCCACTGCAAACCTGTTAGATTCCTGTTGCTTCAATTCCAGTAAGACAAGAAGGGATCACTCTGAATAACCCCAGCTTGCTGGCTGTACTTTGTTACTGTAATTAAGTCTCTAAATAGTGTCGCTTGAGCAAATCAATAAGCCAGAGGCATGCAATACCTCTCCCCGGTGGCTCAGTGAATTTGGTAGCTACACAGTCTCTTGAATGATATTACCAGAGTGCTTTACCAGGCCAGAGATACTCAGTACCCCTCCCCGATGGCCTAGCACACAGCAATAAATGGACTACTGCTCCCAGCCAGTCCATAACTGCAAAAACTGTGTTCCCCAGCCACAGCATTCTGCACTACTCTCAACCATACTCCTTTGGTTTCTTCCACACTGACATTCTCCAAAGTGCAAGTCCTGTGTTTCCTGGTCACAGCAGCCTGACACTCACTCCTTGGTACAAGGTCTTTATCCAGGAATCCATCCTAGCAGCTACTCCGGTACTCCTCCACGCTCGGCGCGCCCCCCACGTGGGGACGCCCTGCGGCAGCTACCTACAGCTCCATTCTCCTTTTCCTGCACCGTCCAGAACTCCTTAGCAGCATGTGACCTCAGCTTATATGGGAGGCCTGCCCGCTGCCAACACTGAATGGGAATTGGTCAGAGCTCCTCACATGAGCTGCCTGCTACTCAAACTTCAGGTCCAACCTCTGTTCCAGAACAATCTTCCTGAAAGCAGGGGAGGTGCCTCTGAGTCAGAGCACAGGTAATCACACCCACTACTACACTAAACACTCCCAGCCCCAAATCAAAACAAACAGGCCTAACCTAAAGCACAGGTCTGTCTAAATTTGCCTACACTGATAGCTCAAACCCAGAAAAATCCTGTTCTAACACCTACCTAAAGGTAGAGGGTGCTACACTGACAAAAAGACGGTTAGTTCCTGAAGGAGTGAACCCAGCGGAGCTGTGCATAGGATCAAGATTTGTGCAAGAGGGTCAAGTGGAAGCTGTATATAGGGAGACAGTTGTCCCTGGTTTTCTTCTTATTGTCAAGTTGGGCATTCCATAATACCTAACACCATACACGTTATTATCCCCTAAATAAAACAACAAAAACAGGCTCAAGGTCTGTTTTCTGTGTCTCAATGCAAGAAGGAAATGTTATGTGACTGGCTGTGCTGCAGTGGGGAACCCTGACACTTGCAACTCCTATGGGGGTAGTGCTACACACATAAAATATTTATATACAATATATACTCACCAGCCACTTTTTTAGGTATAACTGTTCAATTGCTTGGAAACAAAAAACTGCTAATCGGCCAATCACATGGCAGCTACTCAATGCATTTAGGCATCTAGATGTGGTGAAGACGACTTGCTAAAGTTCAAACCGAGCGTCAGAATGGGGAAGAAAGGGGATTTAAGTGACTGAAAGTGGCATGGTTGTTGGTGCCAGACGGGCTGGTCTGAGTATTAAAAAAACTGCTGATCTACTGGGATTTTCAGGCACAACCATCGCTAGGGTTTACAGAGGATGGTCCGAAAAAGAGAAAATATCCAGTGAACGGCAGTTGCGTGGAGGAAAATGCCTTTTTGATATCATAGGTCAGCGGAAAATAGGCAGACTAGTTTGAAATGATAAAAAGACAACAGTAACTCAAATAACCACTAATTACAACAAAGGTATGCAGTATACCATCTCTGAATGTACAACACATTGAACCTTGGAGCAGATGGGCTACAGCAGCAGACGACCACACCGGGTGCCACTCCTATCAGCTAAGAACAGGAAACTGAGGCTACAATTTGCATAGGCTCACCAAAATTGTACAATAGAAGATTGGAAAAACATTGTCTGATTAGTCTGGATTTCAGCTGTGACATTCAGATGGTAAGGTCAGAATTTGGTGTAAACAACATGAAAGCATTGATCCATCCTGCCTTGTATCAATGGTTCAGGCTGGTGGTGGTGTAATGGGGTGGGCGATATTTTCTTGGCACACTTTGGGCCCCTTAGTACCAATTGAGCATCGTTTAAATGCCACGGCGTACCTGATTATTGTTGATGACCATGTCCATCCCTTTATGACTGTAATTCATAGAAGTACTCACATTTAAGCAGTTTATAATAGGCAACCAAATGTCATCAAAACAGGAGAGCGTCAGATTTAAGTTGGTGATCCTCTGGGAGATGATGCAAAAGCGTCAGAATAGGCCACGCCCTACGCATTTCGTCATAGGGACGTCAACTGGAGCGTCATCAGAATAGGCCACGCCCTACGCGTTTCTTAAATCTGACGCTCTCCTGTTTTGATGACATTTGGTTGCCTATTATAAACTGCTTAAATGTGAGTACTTCTATGAATTACAGTCATAAAGGGATGATCACGCTGTCAATGGGAAGAGCCATTGATCGGCTCTTCCTCACTCGCGTCTGACAGACACGAGTAGAGGAGAGCCGATTGGCGGATCTCCTGGCAGGGGAGGCTGCGCTGTGAAGGGGTTAACCACTAGGAGGGGAAAAAAGTGCGTGTTATACGCTGATAAATACGGTAAATTAAAGTTTTTAAGGCAAAAAAATATATATATATATAATACTTACCAGAAATTGGTTGAAAAAATGACAGTTGCTCCAAAACGGTCCTCTTGCACGAGTCTCAGCCTATAAAAGAAAAGAGGATGCGTCATTAGTTGGGCAGAAGATGACGAAGATCAGAAGAGGAGCACATCTGCACTTACCTGTCATGGAGCAGTTACTCCAGATGATGGACCGGGCTGCCGCTGAAGATGGGGATGTTTGGATGAGGCAGTGTCTCTCCCTTTGGTCTTCTTCTTTTCTGAGCCAGCCTTTGACTTTTCCCTCTGCATCCATCCCTGCTCCTGGTGTTTTTGCCCTGATTCTCTGGTGTCCTGGAGTAGGCATTCCTCTCGGCTTCCTTCTGGTCCGGTGAATGACGGATCCTCCGTGCCTCGGCTTTCGATTTCGTCATCTCCGCCTTCTTTGTCTCCTTCGGGCCCTCCTCCTATTCACGATGATGCTCGGCCTTCAACTTCGGCTGGGATAGTGGGTGCATGCGCAGTACGGCCTGGAAGATCAACACAGAGACTACATAAGCGACCTCGCAGGTTCGATTCCCTGGCTGATCATGTCACTGGGAGAATTGCAAAAATAAGGTTTTTGGAAACTCTGAGTGCTAGAAATTCTAGGAAAGATTTGTTTAATGTTACTAATTATTCTGATTCTCATTTAACCCCTTCTAGTGCTGTTGCTTCAGCTGGTATGTCACAGATGACTTCTGTGGGTCTTTCAATGACAGCAGATCCCGTTGTCATGGCGACTTGTGGTAAACATATGTCATTTGGAAAAAAGCGACTTTGTAAATCCAAAGGTAATGTAATGCCTTCTACTGTTTTACTTGATACTGAGTGTTCAAATCTTCCATTTAATCAATCTAGTTTCGTCATTCCAGCCATTACGCAGCATACAACTCCTGCTGATCCATCTTTGATGGCAGATCACATTACCACGGGTCATGATTGTGAATCTCCTAACTTTGAAATTTCACCAAATACACTGCCAGCAGGGTCGGCGAATGCCCCATCTACGATGGTATCCACTCCTGCTGGTGAGTTTCATAATTTTTCTCAGTTTAAAGAATTGTTATGTTCTTTTTCTAAATTTATGTCTACGTATGCTGCTTCTTTTGATGCTGTTAATCAGCCCCAGTTGACTCCTACCGCTGCTTCTGGATCCTTTATCTGAGCCAATTAGTGACCCTGTCTCTACCTCTGTCGCTACGGCGACTGGGGTTCATGATGCCCCTAACGTGATGAATCTTGCTTGTGGGAAGTTTTAACATGTGAATTGTTCCCTCTGGGTTTTCATTTACCTGGAGCCCTGAAAGAGAGAATTTGGAAAGGAGATTATGTTGAGATTTTATCTTTGCTTCCATCCAATCATGAAAATAGATTGGATAAGAGGGAATGTGAACGTAAGGATGATGATAAAAGAAAAAGTGCACCACGCTCTTTTAAAAACTGGCTGCAAGCTTTTTGCATTTACACCAGCGTGATGGGTGAGAAACGTCCTGATTTGTGTTCTGGCCTATTCCAGCACGTTGAAAATATTCTGGAGGCGTATAAGAATTTTCCTGGTTTCTCGTGGTTTTATTATGATGAGGCCTTTCGCCAGAAATTATCCGTGCAAAAATCTAGTGGGGCTTGAAAGATGTGGGTCTGTGGCTCAATCTTTTGTTACCTCAGAAGCCATTAGCTAAGGTTAATGTTTTAAATAGTACTAGTGTGTATCACAGAGGGGTGTGTTTTCATTTCAATGATGGATTATGTAAGTGGCCTAACACCTGTAAATATAAACATGAATGTAGTAATTGTGCTTGTTCGCACCCTGCTTTGCGATGCTTTAAAAAATTGTCATCTAGTGGTTCTGCTCCATCTAAGGAGCTTTTTCTTAAAAGCCACAACACTGGTGAAAATACTAAGCATGTTGCCGTGGCTTCACATATATCCAGAGCTCCAGAAGTCTCTCGTCTTGCGTGATGGTTTCTTATTTGGTTTTCATGTGCCTTCCTTTTCTGGAATTGGTTGCCGTATTTTTCCGAATCTGCCTTAGGTTTCTTTTCAGTTAGCTGTTGTTGTTGTTGTTCATGAGAAGCTTGAAAAGGAATTGCGTGCAGGTAGGATTGCAGGTCTATTTTCTACTCCTCCTTTTGTTAACTTTCGTATTTCGCCACTTGGTATTGTTCCTAAAAAGGAACCAAACTCTTTTAGATTAATACACCATGTATCATTTCCCATAGGGTTTTCTTTAAATGATGATACTGACCCAACATGGTGTTCCGTACAGTATTCTTCATTTGATGACGCTTTGTTCAAAATTAGAAATGTTGGTGCGTCCGCTTTACTTGCTAAAGCTGATGTTAAGTTCTTGTTTCGGTAACTTCCTATTCACCCGTCTGCGTTTAACTTTTTAGGTTTCTATTTTCAAGGTTCATATTACTTTGATAAGTGTCTCCCGATGGGATGTTCTTATTTTGAACTTTTTTCTACATTTATTGAATGGGTTGTTGGTTTTCGTACGGGTTTGAATAACTTGTTCATCTGAATATAGGATTGTGCGTAGGGAGTTTGGTATTCTGATAGCTGAAGAGAAGTCTGTCTACCCCACGTCTTGCCTTGAATTTCTTGGTATTCAAATAGATACAGTTTCAGTGGAGTTTCGTCTGCCTGATGAGAAGATAATAAAAATTAAGGGATTTTGTTCTTTCTAAATGTAAGGTTCAACTGAGAGTCTTGCAATCTTTGCTTGTTTTTTTGGCGTTTGCGTCTAGAGTTTTACAGATTTTTTTTGAAGAGATTGTATCGCGCTATTTCTTGAATTTCTTCTCTTTTCATTTTGTAAGGATTACGTCTGGTATTAGGGACAATCTTAAAGTATGGCATCGTTTTTGTCTACATTTAATGGTAATTGTTTGTGGCAGGCTCCTTTTGGTTCAGCTTCTGCACTGCATCTACATACCGATGCTGCTGGATCTTGCGGTTATAGTGCTTATTGGAATGGGCATTGGTCTGCTGATTTGTGGCCAGCATTTTGAAAAGATTCGGGTTTAACGTCTAATGTTGTTTTATTAGAGATTTTCCCTGTTTTAGTAGCTTTAGAATTGTGGTGTATTCATTTTAAGAATCGTCGTATTTTACTCTATTCTGACAATAAGGGTGTTGTTTTTGCTCTTAATTGCTTGTCTTCTAAATCTCTTCCTGTTCTTGCTGTACTTAGACTATTAGTATTTAAATGTTTGAACTTTAATATATGGCTTAAAGCCAAATACATTTCTGGTCAGGACAATCTAATTGCTGATGCTTTGTCCCTCTCCGAGATACAAGAATTCAGATGCCTAGTGCCGGATGCAGATCCAACTGGCCTGTTGTGCTCTCAACACCTATGGGACCTTCAGTTAATCCTGTCTTCATTGCTATTAGGGCTTCTTTGGCACCTTCCACATGGGCATCATATAAAGCTGCGTGGTCCTTGTGGTGTTCCTTCTTGCTTGCTTCTGAGCATAGTCCACCCCTTTTTTCTGAGGGATTAGTTTTGTCCTTTCTTAATTCTTTAATGTCTCGTGGTTATTCACATTCCCATATCATTAAAACTCTGTCGGGTGTTTCCTTTTTTATGCGTATGCAGGGTGGCAGATCCTGTATGTTTTTTTCTCGGTTAAACATGCCTTGAAGGGCTATAGGAGGAAACACTTGGTTGCTGATACGAGATTGCCAATCTCTGTTGACCTTTTGGGTCGTCTTTGTGACGTTTCTAAGAATGTATGTTATTCTCCTTATTAGTCTTTATTATTTACTTTGGCCTTTTGTTTTTGTTTTTTTGGGGCCTTTCGAGTTTCTGATATGCTGCCACATAAAGTTTCTGATGACACTGGTCTATTCTTTCATGATGTTTTTGTTAAAAGGGATTCTATTCAAGTTTAGCTTCGTAGAAGTAAGACTGATCCTCTGGGTCATGGTCGGTGGATTATTTTATGATCTTATTCTGGTGTTCTCTATTGTATTTTCTCTTTAATTAAGCAATTTTTGGGAGTTAGACCTGTGTCACGCAAACAATTTTTGATTCATAACACGAGTGCACCAATGACTAGTTATCAGTTCAATGCTGTTCTGCGTAGATGCCTGAAAGCATTGCGTTTGGAGCATCTTTGAATTTCATCTCACTCATTTCGTATTGGTGCAGCCACTGAAGCAGCTTTAATTGGTCTCGATGAAACTGTGATTAAGAAAATTGGGGGTTGGCGGTCTGACTGTTATAGATCATATGTTAGGCCTATTTTTTGTTTTTTGTTTTAGGTGCTCCTTTTCACATATGAATTGTTGGACACTCTTATGTTTTTTGGGCTCAGAAGAGAGCTGAGTGGAGAGTCTATGGCAATCATTTGGAATTACCTTCTACTGGTTTTAATGTACATTGGTATGGACAATGTGGTATGCGTTGGAGTGATTTACGTCCTGTTTTGTCTCATTTACAGGATTGCTGGCCCATACCTAAGATCATTATTTTACATTTATCTGGTAATGATCTTGGTAAACCCAAAACATCAGAGTTAATTTCTCAGATTAAGCTTGATCTGTTATGCTTACATGCTGTTTTGCCTGATACTTTTTTAATTTTTTCTGAAGTGATTCCTCGACTTGACTGGTTGCTCTGCTCTGAGCGTCAGTATTGGGAAAAAAATTGTAAATGAATTAATAGGGCTTCGGATAAATTCATGCCTTCCGTTCATGGTTTGTCGTTCCAACATGTGGACTTAGAGGGCGGTTTGCCTGGTTTTTATAGACCAGACAATGTGCATTTATCTGCTATTGCTCTTGACATATTAAATTTGGATTTTCAAACCTGTGTTGAATTGGCTGTTGCCGTGGTGGGATGACAGGTTCCTTAAAATTTGGGCCTGGCGTATGGGATATTATAATTGATGTTACAATTGCAGCTTGAGCTGAAATGGCTAAGCTATTTATATATATAATTATATATGGTTATATGTTTTTTAAGAAGATTTTAATACATGCTAAAAAGTGTATTGATTGTTTAAAAATTTTATCTAAAAGTTGATATAAATTGATTTAATATTTATACCTATAAATAAAGGGCCAAGGCCAATTTAAACCACAGGTATTCATTAAGGTATTTGTATTCTTTATTTATTTAACTAATGGAATATTTTATTAAATATCAATTGTTAGTGAATTCTAACTATGATTCCATGGCTCCTCCCACTGATTTCCATGTCCGAGGGCATAGAAAAAAGGCGAAAAGAGAGTCCAAACTTTCTCCAGACTGGGTTTCCAACTATCTGTGAAGGAATTAAGTAAGCAAACGTACCAGCACAGCTGAAACACTCTACAATTTCCTTCCAAGAAAAGAACCTGCCCAGCCCCTTTTACTGTCTGAATAGCTAAAGGGGATGCCAGGGAAGCCAAATCTCTTAGATCTTTGTCTACAGCCCAAACCCAGCCCAGCCCCTTTATCTGCTGAGAATTAAGTTTGTAAGCCCTAGCAAAGTTGCCTGCATTCCTCAGGTTCTGCAAGTGTAGGGATGTTATGCTATACTGGACAGCAGTGCGGTGTATCTGGAAAACTAAGTAAGCACTGATGCATGCTGTGTGCATAAATATGTGCTTCAGAGACTAAAAATGAACTGCGAAGAGTGTTTCTTGGCACTGAACACTAAACAGCACAAAGTACAGGGGCTGCCCTGTGTGATGAATTATTTATAACTATGTTGCACTTTACACTCCTAACTTGTTGTACAGCCCATACTGCTGTTAATTGTATTTTGAGGCATGTGATAGCTGAGCTAATATCTGTGCATTGGTTATAAAGACAATATTGGCATCAGATATCCCATAGAACATTCAAAAGGACTGGAGGATTGATAACTGTTCTTGGTGCCCATGGCAACCATTTCGATTTCAGGTTTCATTTTATATATTTCACATATTTACAGTATATAACACTGACGTTTTACCATCTGTACATTCACATTAGTGTCTGCTCTCAAGGACCTTACAAACCAAGGTCCCTGTGTCACATGCATACATATGAGAGCACTTTTTGGACAGAGGAGTGTGGCAGAAAACCAACACAAGCACATCAAATCCCATGCAGGTCTGCTGCTACAAGACAGGAACCGGAGTGCTGACCACCAAGCCATTGTACTACCTGAATTTTTCTTTTCAATATGTTTATTGTGCAATCTCATAGGTAAAAACATTGTCATGGTAGGACAAGCATTGTCATGGTATTACAAAACATTGTCATGGTATTACAAGACGTAGAGTAGTATATGAAAAACCAGTTAGTTAACATTAATCAGATAAACGTAGGTGACAAAGCTTATAGGCTAAAAAATAGTGTTATGCAGTATCTGAAAAGTGCTTACTGCATTTTTCAAGAAGGCCCTGCAGGGACAATAGATGTAGATCTGACTGGTTTCTCTGGGCAGCAAAAACTGTTTTTCTTCCTCCAGTTTTTGTGAATTTGGCCCAATATTTTTTTATTTTAAAAAGCTTTTTATCTGGCACCTACTGCATATTTAGGGTGTTTTCAGCCCTATAGTTAAAGAATTAGTATGGCTTCAAGTAAATGTGTAGTTCAGGAAGGATATAGCTGGTAATTTTTTTTTTCAAACCTTGGGATGTTGACTAGACAAACTATTCTATAATTTGAGAGAGCTAAATCATATCCCCCTGAAAAACAAATATCTACACCCCTGCCCAGTGTTCATAGTTTGTGGTCTGGGGGGCTGAATCTCAAGCTGTCCCTTGCTTCTTTATCCTAATATGTATCTTTTTTCATGTAAACCTGTAACATAAAAAAATATAAAATTATTTTTTAAATGCATTTTTCTTACCCATAAATGCCAAAATACCTAAACGTTTTCATGAAAGTTGTTGTTAATTACATTCTTTGTTTATCTATGAGCTACACTGAACTGTACATCCACAAAAAGCCATGGTTGCAAGGGCAGTACAGTAAAAGTCACACATGTGGCATAATATTGTTAGGTAATAACACTCTTCAGATAATAAAAATATATTTCTATACTGTATATATTCCCAGTACTGTATATCATGGCTTCATAACTGTGTTCACTAATTTACTGCAATGCACATTTCCACAACACTCTTGAGGTTTTGAAACACATAAGGTAGGACATATACTTGCTTAGTAAAGATGTAATTATTTACCTTGTGTTAATGGAAAATACATTTAATTATTTACAGAATGTTTATTGGATATACAAATTTAGCCGTTTAATAGAGCACTGCTTTTGGTGAGAGTGACATCTATTAAAATAAAATTAATGTCCTTATTTGCATAATAATCATGCAAGCTCAATCAAATATAATCCGTAATGAAAAATATTATCACTTGGCATAAGTTGGCAAAATATCTTATACTGAGAAATCATAATTACAAATGGTTTAATCTTAGAGTAGTTGTGTTTGTTCTCAAAACTTTTCCAAATCACATATTCATTTACAGTAGCCAAATAATTATTGGAATATCATGGAGAAATGTTTTTAGAAATTATATCGGCTGAATAATTTTGTAGAGGTCTGGGAACAAATAAGAAGTGGTAAGATAGAATAGCCTCAAATCTAGGACTAGGATAAGAGCCCTTATTTAAAAAAATAAAGTTGTTTTTAGCTGAGTCCAATGAAATGTGAAAATTACATTACAAAGATCCTTATACTTGTGTAAAGCTTTGTGAGTTGAACCTCATGTTTTTCATAACTCATGCCAAGTTTATTGAAATGCTGGATAATGCACAAAAATAAAAGTCTTGTTTATCAAGCAAAAACAAGGATGGTATTTCCAGTTAGATTCTTACTTTCCAACTTGAAAATGGACTTGAAAATTCTACCTACAAGCGCCATGGGACTCGGTTTGGCGCTGAACCACCAGGCGTCTCCCCTTCCCTTTGCTCACATATGTGTGACGTTGATGGGTCTTTTGTGGCGGTGCCCCTATAGGTGCCTTCTTTTGGTTGGTTCTAGCATTTGGCTTCTGCTTCTTCCCTTAGACACCATACACAGCCTACCTCCCTTTTTGGTTAGTAGGCTATCTTTCCCCCATATCATTCCTTCTGCATCCTAGTTTTCACTTTCTGGTTCTGTTAGTCCACTTTTGTGGGTGCTCTTTTACCTTTCGCACACTTCCCTGCTTTTTATCACCCTTCTCCCTTTTTTGTGAAATTGCATGACCTTCATGCGATTTTTCACTCTTCTATTTTTTCCCCCTTTGTGGTGTGTTTCCTTCTCTTCGAACTCACCACATGCTTTACTTTTCCAGGCAACAATGGGTGCTGGTTTCCTATCCATGATTATATATGAGAGGAGCCCAGGGAGTGTACCCCCACTGGGAGTCTTGTTCACATTCTGGCTTTTCTCTTCACACATGCACTTCATGTTTCAGAGCGTGTCTTTGTACGTTATCACCAGGTAACTATTTCTGATTTCCTCTCCATCACATAGACTGCACATCTTTTGTTTTCTTTCACTCTTTTCCCCTCAGGGTATTGCATGATTTTCATGCAATTTTTCACTTTTTTTATTACTTTTTCTTTTGATTTGGTTCATTTTCACACACCTTCTTGCACTTTATTTTCCTATTCAGTTTATTCAATACTCATCACTCACTTTTATAATTCTATTAACTTTCTACAGCCCTAATTTGTTTTTTGTGATCACATATGCTTACTCACACATCACAGCCTGATGCATGACCGTCCCTTGGAGGGTTGCCTGTTGGGCAGGCTGTCACTTAACATACCATCTCAGCTCCCAGAGCTCCCATCCCCAGGTGTTCCCCATGTGGGGATATTCATGACCCTCAATGCCGTACCAATTGCACATGGATGCCCTGTAAGTATTATATAGGGTGTTTTACCCCCCATTTCTTTTTATATTTTTCACACCTGTGACTATATTAGACCAACTAGAAATGCACAATATATCATTACAGAGATATCTTGCACGTGTACACGCTTGCGCCTGATGAGTGACATCAAGTCACGAAACGCGTTGAGCTAACAGATGCTGTGTTCAAATCGCATACTTCATCCTACCACGTCATTGTGGATCCTGTTCATGCATTATGTATTTGACTATATTCTAATCATGTGCCATCCATTTTTTGGATTATTTATGTATTATGTATCGCTGTATGAAATAAAGTTTTTCATTTAATATCTTACTCCATGCAGGTATTCAATTATATGTGTAGTATATCAATTTTCTATTGAATATGAATTATGAGACAAATGTCCTGCTCCTTTAAATATATTATAGATATGTCAGTTATAATGCCACACTACACTTGACCCTCCGTGTACTGCCTCCCTGTTCTCTTTTGCATAAAATAATAGGAATGGAGGCTGATGACAACGTCATCTCCTCATATAAAGTCGCACAGACCCCTCTCTTTTAGAAACTTGAAAATGGACAAAACAGGCTGTTCTTATTTCAGACATACTGCATAAAGCATTTGGTCACTAGAGTTGGGCAAACAGTTCGAGCTGAGCAAAAGTACGGCCCAAACATCGCCTGTTCGGCAAACACCCAAACTTACGGGGTGCTCAGCGGGATGTTCCCTGTTGAGCGCCCCACAATGCACTGTGCGCTGCATAGTGCATTCTAAACCCTGATTGGGCAAAGCTTTGACCAATCAGAGCACAGCGAATAGTTGGTTGTTAAGGAGTGGGCCGGGAAGCCAGCTGCTGTGTCCTTAACAATTGATGAGTCATCAGCTGTCAACTAGCTTACCCACTGACAGCTGAATGAAAAAAAATTTCCGGCAATGGAAAAAAGGTGGAAAAAATGTTGTGGGGGTCCCCCAATCCATACCACCCTTATCCGAGTATGCAGCCTGGCAGGACAAGAAAGAGGGGGGTGAGTGACTAGCCTCCCCTCCTGAACCATACCACATGCCCTTAACATGGGAGAGTGCTTTGGGGCAGGGGGGCTCTGCTTCCCCAAAGCACCTTCTCCCCATGTTGAAGGGGACAGGGCCCTCTTTCTGGCAATCCTGAGCGGTGGTTGTGGGGGTCTGTGGGTAGGGGGTTTAACGGAATCTGGAAGACCCCTTTAACAAGGGGGCCCCCAGATCCCGCCCTCCCATGTGAATGAGTATGGGGTACATTTTACCCCTACCCATTCACCAAAAAAAAAGTTGAAAAAAAAATAAAGACATGAGGCAGTTTTTGACACTTCCTTTATTAAAACTGTAGCAATATGGACTACAAGCATAAAGCCCCGTACCTTCTAGTATTTCAAATTATTGCCTGTCCCTCTAGTGATCAACGTATCCAGTGACATCATATTTGTGTGCCAAAAAAAAAGGATTGTGGGACAAATAGTCTTCCCGTCATATAATTGCTTTGCATGATTGTGTGCCAGGACTACATATCTGAGAGATCCTTGCTGCCATCTGAAGATTGCTAGGAGTAGCAGAAGCCCCTGCGGAGGGTCTCTTCCTCTTGAGCCTGATGCAAGACGGACCTCTCTGTGGTCCTACCATGCAGAGTCTTACTTCCAACCCGTGGCCTGAGGGGTCTAGCTCTATTGTTCACTGTTGGACATCTTTTCCAGCACCACTCCAGTCCTCTGCCTGTCAGTGTGTGTGGCAAGCATCATGTCAGGAGATCGAGACAGCGGATCCGCTGCACGAGTGTCGCTACACAAGTTCCTGTTCGGAAGACATTGAGGTGATCTAGTCATTGGTGAGAGGGCAAATTGCTCGACCTTTATCCATTCTTTGCCACCATTTCATTAACACACTTTGGACAGACATCTCTACTCCAAGAACACTTTACTGTATTATTTGAACACTGTGCTCAGACACCTTTAGCTTTCTTCACAAAAAGAATCTACGGTTCCCACTATACCCAAACCGATTATAGTTAACGAGCTCCGATTAGCCAGTGAAGAACATCAGATCTGCAATGTGGACTTTATTGCCATTACTTATAGCAAGGCCCCTATATTACTCTTCTTTAGACCCAGGTTCCATCTTTTATAGCGTGGCAGTATAAGCAGTTAACTGAAACATCCGTCTAGGGAGTAACATTATATCTAAGGGATGTGTACATATATGTATATAGTATTGTCGTTGCTGAAATATTGTCTTGTGTCTTTTGGAGGAATTCTTTTGCTGAGTTGGCGCTGTTGCCTAGAACTATTATCTCCTCCCTGTGACAACTTCCCCTTATATTGGTTCAAGTAAGATATTCATAGAACCTAAATACCTTGAGTTGTTTGATTATTGTCACACAGTGATACGAGGATGTCTGAACCCAGAGTGTCAGGTGGGTTGGAAGGTTCACCAGGTCATGGCCGTGCAGATGAGCAGGTAATTCTAAGCAGTTCTCTAGGGGGGCCATACTACATTTGGGGGCTCTTCTGGTATGCTATCTGCAGCTGGCCCTAGCCAACCTAGATCAGAGCTGCAATCTGCGTGGGAAGTCGCCTCCATTACCACGGTTGATTGGGGTAGAAGTTATGGTACCCCAGCCGACAGAAGCACCGTTCTGGAGATCTTGAGAAATGAGCACACCGAGAGGGAGATCAGAAGGCTGAGAACTCTGGCACCAGGATATCGGGCCTACCTGGTGGAAACAGAAGCCTCGGAGGAGTTGGATCAAGTCAAGGCACTGATAGAGTGGCAGGAAGAGGTGCCGGTGTGCTTTCAGGTGGAAGAGGTCCGTCTGACAGAAGAAGTGACTGTAAGGGTGTTCTCACTCAAACTGGAGAGAGGACAGACCGAGAAGCCACCCTCGAAAAAACTCACAAGGAAAGTCCTGTACTTGTGGGAGACAACTCAAAAGGGGCCAGTGCCCCTCCCCTCTCTTTCTACACAGATATGAGTCGCTTAGTTGATAGCCTAGTGAAGAATGGGTCTGGGAATGCTAATCAGAGTTATCAAAGACTTTGATTTTTCTCAGGACAATTACTGACGCCTGTGGGAGAACACAGGTTTGAAACATGAATGAGCCAAGCTTTACAGGCTATGAAAGAGTGGAGTGTTTCAGAGGCTGTGAAACAACAACGACTTAGTGCGAGCCTTCGAGGCCCAGCGGCTGATGTAATCTGCAACCTGAGGATGGGCAAGAGGACGTGTGTTGCCGTGGACTACATCGATGCTTTGTGTGCTGTTTTCAGAAGAGTTGAAACTACTGTTGATTTGATGTATAAATTCAACCACACTCACCAGCAGAGGGGGGAGAGTCTGTCCGAATACATCTCCCGAGTAGACCGGATGCTACATAAAATTATCCTCAAGAAGGGCCTTGACCCTAAAGATGTTGACCAGGCCCACCTGGACCGGGTTCTGCATGAGGCCTGTCCAATCATCCTATTGTGTTGAAATTATTGCTGAAAAGATCTCAGGTGGTGCCTGCCTATCCTGAGTTGATAAGGGAGGTTTGAGAGGAAGAGGTTCTGTTGGAAGAGAAAAGTCAACAATCAAGAGACTTGAATTCTGCTACTGGGAACAACGAGAAAGTGGTGGCCCGCACCATCCATGCAGAAATGTAGTTCTCCGATGAAGATAGTGGGACTGAGTCTAAACCGAAGGGGACCACCCCCGCCGTATCCATAAACCAGTTTCAGAACTCGTGCCAACAGAACTGATGTCCCAGGTGGCTCAGGCTCAAACTCAAATGTATCATGCTCTGATACGAGTGATGGAAACCCAAGCGAAAGTTCAGGAGCAAGGGATTCATGCAAGTGAACAAAAACTGTACCCAGAGAGAGGAAAGAGATGTTACGGATGTGGAGAGATCGGACATTTCTGAACAAAGTGCCCCAAATCCAGCGTCATCCCTCAACTCCTCAACAAAGTCCTAAGAGCTTTACAGAAATTGCTCCTTCCAAAGCCGATGGGAAACTTCAAGGGACCTCAGTGAAGGAGCTAGTTGAGAGTCCCAAGGGAAAACTGTGCTCCAAAGACAAGAGGAGAGACCAAAAGAGAGCCAAGGAGAAAGGGGGACGCAAGCCCCCAGTCCTCGCTAACCCTCCGGTGCCTAAGCACACTATAAAAATAAAACCCTCAGAGAATGGAGGACGGGGACAGGAAATCAATGCACACCTTGCTAAAGGAGCAGTTAAACCAAATCCACCGACTCCAACGAGGCCGGTTAGGGCACAAACCATAGTCGCCTGTGGGAAACCTACCCAAGAACTTAGTGGGGCCTTTCCCCATAGTATCAATACAGGTAGAGGGCATCTATACACAAGCACTACTGGATACTGGAGCCCAAATGACACTGCTAGGAAAAGGTATGTTCCTTATGATGGTTATATACCCATTAAAATAGGAAGACCAGAAACCTTTGACACATTGGCTGTCGTATGCCCCTGACCGCCTAGAGCTGGCCGAAATTCTCTACTGATAGGTACTAACGCCAATTTGGTGAGAAGGCTACTCACTCCCTTGGCCTTAGAGGGTAACCCTGTTGGGAAAATTCATCCACAATTGAGACAAGCATTCCAGGGGGTGTTGCAAGAAAAGAAGGCACCTGCGGAAGGAGTGGGAAGATTGTAGTGACTGGACATCCAAGAGAGAGTGCTGCAACCTGGAGAAAGGGCATATCTTAAAGCCACCGTCAAGTTGTCTTGAGACCAGCCGAGTCCGTACGTGGTGGTAGAAGCTGATCCCATAGAAGAAGAGGTTGGGATAGAACTGGTAACAGAGATTGTACCCACTCGGCCTTGCTAAGAAGTAGAGGGCGAAATCCTGTCAGTGTCCGGAATGTCACTAGCAATCCGATCAACCTAAAGCCTCAAATGGTGATTTGGAAAGTGACTGCTGCCACTCTACCAGCAAGGAATGAGGTAGACCAGAAAGGAGATGGAGGAAGCACCACTGTCCACTGCCCAAGTCTTCCCCCTGCTTGGGAAGAAAGGATTAAAGCCCAGATAGCTCGATGGAAGGAAATGTTTTCCAAGAATTACTTCGATGTGGGTTGTGCTAAGAGTGCTCAACATTGAATCCGACTGACGGAAGATAAGCCATTTCGAGAGAGGGCAAGGCAAGTCCCCTTGTGCAATTTGGAGCATCTTCGAGAGCAACTAGCTGATCTAAAGAAGTCAGGGGTCATTAAGGAGTCCAGAAGCCCTTATGCTTCTCCGATTGTGGTAGTAAGGACAAAGAATGGGTCCCTCTGGGTGTGTATTGATTATCAAACTTTGAATAGAAAGACTATCCCAGATCAATACACGACTCTTCGCATAGAAGAAGCATTACAATGCTTATCAGGAGCCGAATGGTTCAATGTGTTTGATCTAAAGAATAGTGGATACTACCAGATTCCTATGCACCCAGAAGACCGAGAGAAGACGGCTTTTTTTTCAAGTTTGATTGAATGCCACAGGGATTAACCGGAGCCCCTGCCACTTTTCAGCGATTGATGGAGAATACAGTGGGTGATATGAACTTGGTAGAAGTAATAGTTTACCTAGATGACATCATTGTGTTTGGCCGAACGTTGGAAGAGCATGAGGCCCGATTGATGAGGGGTTGAAGCTCTCGTTAGAAAAGTGCCAGTTCTACCAGACTTTAGTCACATGCCAAAGGGATAGCCACTGACCCCCAAAAGCTGAAGGCAGTCATTTCTTGGCCTTGTCCAATTACTGTCACCAAACTAAGGTCGTTCCTGGGCTTCTGCTCCTACTATGGATGATTTGTGAAGAACTTCTGACAGATTGTTTGGCCACTGAATGAGATGTTACAGAAGAAAACGGAAAGGGAACAGCAGAAAAAAAGAAAGGGGAAGCCAGGAAGCCTCGGGAATCTATCCAGAAGCAATCGTCATTGAAGTGTGTGAGGTCCTTTGAGCAGTTGCAGGAGAGCCTGGTTGAAGTCCCGGTGCTGGCCTAAGCTGCTCCCGCGACACCATACGAATTACATGTGGATACCAGTAGAGATGGTATTGGGGGAGTGTTGTACAAGGAGTCGGAGGGGACACTTCGTCCAGTGGCCTACGTGAGTTGCAACCTCACCCCCCGAGAAGAACTATCCTGTACACAAGTTGGAGTTGTGGGGAGTAGTGTATAAACTACAGGACTATCTGTACGGAGCCACTTTTGTGGTGAAGACTGATAACAACCCCCTGACTTATTTGCTATCCACTGCCAAACTGGATGCCACTGGACATCGGTGGTTAGCTGCTCTGTCCGAGTTCCAATTCAGTTTTAAATATCGACCAGGAGTGGGAAAGAGAGACACTGACACTCTTTCCCAAAGACCTCATTTCACTCAGAAGAGTTGGGTTAATTTGCCTCTCGAAGGAGTACAGGCTGTGTGTCAGGGAGTGGAATAGAAACACAGGGGAGCCATAGGGGCTGAAGCAGTGGGAGTCGCCCCTGCGGGAGTATCAAAGCACTACTGCAATCTGACCCAAGTACACAGCCAAGGACTGCCTCAATTGACTAAGGAGGACATGAGAAGGGATTAGCGGGAAGATCCACTAGAAAATCTAATAAGGAAGTTGCTGTCAACTAAAGACCCTCAAATATTGATGAATAGCTCCATTGAGGGAGTCAAGGTGATTCAGAGAGAATGGGAACGAATGAAGCTGGAAGAGGGGATCAGTTCTTCGTCCATTACAGGTTACCTCAGCACCTACATTCAGATCAAGGTTGGGTCTTTGAGAGCAAACTGGTCCCCAGACTATGTGAACTCTTAAACATAAAGAAATCCAGAACTACTCCTTACCACCCCCAAGGGGATCCATAACCTGAGCGTTTCAACCGCACTCTGTTGAACATGCTGGGAACCCTCCATTTAGAGAAGAAACAGCATTGGGGAGACCATATCGCTCCAATAGTTCATGCCTACAATAGTACCTCAAATGATTCTACCGGATATTCCCCTACAGTTTGACGTTCGGGAGAGAGGCTCGCTTACCAGTAGATTTAGCATTCGGAACATCAGTAGATCATACCTCTTATGCCTCCTATAGGGGATATGTCGACAGGCTCTGGAAGAACTTAAAGGTGGCTTATGAGAAAGCCAAGGAAGCCTCCACCATCAGAGAACACAGGAATAAGAAGAACTTTGATCTTAAAGCGAGGGTCCATCGGGGCGTGTCCAAGATGGCGACGGGAGAGGAAGCTCTGTAACTGAGCTCCTGGAGTCCAGCTCATTAATCCTGCTTTTTTCCTGTGCAAAAGACCTAATTGTGCTGTGGATTGGTCCGGGATACTCAGCGGCACCTCTGGGTCATGACTGGCGGTAAATCCCTTCTCTCCAAATCCACAGAAACCTCATTAGATCGGGCAAGGACCAGGAGACAGGCCGCCATTACAGCGCACATGGCGTCTCAGACAGAGGCCTCTGTCTCTCCCCATGCAACAGCGGCAGACCTCGCGGCCATCATGCAGACTATTGCAACCGACCAGACTTCACTTATGGACAAAATAGACCACCTGCAGATGAATGTGGATTTTATTTGCAGGGATTTTGACTTCCCGGCCAGGTGGTGGAGTTGGAGCAGAGGATCTCCGCGATGGAGGACTCCATTAGAGATAATGCAGGTGACCTCCATACGCTTAAAGTCAAGGTCAAGACATTGGAGACCAGAGGGGAAGACGCAGAAAATTGCAACCGGCGTAACAACTTGCGGATCATAGGTCTCCCGGAGGGAGCAGAGGGTAATGATCCTACTGCCTTTGCAGAACCTCTCTCACATTGCTGTTACCTAAATCTCATTTCTCTCCTTTCTTTACTGTGGAGAGAGCTCACTGTATGCCTGCTTCGAGGGGCCCTCAGGGTTCTCCATCCCGCACATTCATATTCAAGCTTAATTCATATTCAAGCTGCTGCATTTTAAAGACAGGGATGTGATACTGAGGGAGGCCAGGGCTCTGGCGGAGCTCCGTTCGGGGGTTTACTTATGTTTTCTTTGCTATATGCCTATATATGTTAGTATGTTTTCCGTATTGCACGTCTACTGTTCTGTTTCGGGGTTGCTAAATATTCTGTTTGTATCGTACTGGGGTGGGTTACCAGCTTTGATCCTCTGCCGCAAGGGCTAAACCTGACTATTGCTGTTGTAGATTTGATGTTAGGACCTTATGTCTATATGTAAAATAGTGTCACGGAACACCAGGGGTCTGAACTCCAAGGTTAAAGGATCATTGGTATTTCAATTTCTTCTGTGTCACTCGCCTCATATTTGTATTCTCCAGGAGACTCATTTGACCGGTGGTAAGCTCTTAAGCCTTAGGAGGCCCTGGGTTGGTCATTTATACCATTCCACTTATTCCAATCTTTCACTCTTTCAATCTCTGCCTTTCTGCCTTCTGGAACTAGACGTTGACCCAGGGGGTAGGTATGTTATATTGCATGCAATTATTACTACCTTGGAGGTTGTCATAGTGGGATTGTATCTGCCCCCTCCAGCCTCGGTGCATTTACTTTACCAATTGGCATCCAAACTGTTGGGTTATGCTACTGATAACATTATGATATTTTGGGACTTTAATATGGTGCCGGATCATGGGATGGACAGAATAACACAGACATCTGGATCTGCCATGGACCTGGCATCTTGGTCGGAAGCCTCCAATTTTACGGACACCTGGAGGTGGAGACACCCTAACTTGCTGGCGTATACCTGTCATTCTGCCTCTTACAGAACTTTCTCTAGAACTGACCTGGTATATGGCAGGGGGTCTGTCCTTTCCAGGGTCCGGGATGTCATCATTCTCCCCAGGGGTATCTCTGATCATGCTCCTATTTCCCTGCAGCTCAGTTTGGCGTGTCCTTCAGCAGAAAGCTTGTGGCGTTTGTCTAGGTTCTGGCTATCTGGCTCGAGGGTTGACATTCCTCACAAGACTGATATGATCAATTTTTGGAACTCCCAGAATCACGCTGTTTCTATCCCTATTACTTGGGATGCATTTAAGGCCTGCACAAGGGGTAGCTTCCAGGACCATATTGGGAGGGTGCGTAGGGGTGCCAGTAAGGAGCTACAGGAGGCTGAAAATAAAGCTATGGCCCTGGAGACTATTTATGCTAGGGATAGGGACCCTCTGGTGTATTCCTCTCTCCAGGCAGCTCTGCGGGATGTCTCCCTTATCCGTATATATCTGCCACGAAAATTCACCTGCTCTATCAGAGTCAACGGATTTTTGAACAGGGGGAGATGTCATGGTACTACTTACAGTGAGCTCACAGGCGAGCAGGTGACATGGGATCCCCAGGGCATGGAGTCTAAGGGCCAGGCGGTATTCTGCCAGAGACCCCCTCACAAAGGTTTGGGCTTAGCTGCGTGCTGACCCCAGGTCACGACCCCTGGGTTCACCCTTCTCGCTAGGGAAGTACCAGAAGACACTGTCAGACAAGGATGGATGGATGAAGCAAAAGGAGAGCTGGATAGCAAGCCAAGGTCAGGGCAGGCTGCAGACAACGTAATCAGAACAAGCTGAGTCGGTACACAAGAGATCAGTTCATGAGAGGTCAGGTTTAAGGCAGTTTACACGAAGGGAGCTTCAGAAACAAATGTTGCTCGAGCAACCAGTAGCTGGGTTGAAAGGGATTTAAATAGGGAAGCACATGAGGGGCTGGACAGGAAGGAATCATATATTAGGCATTAGGTGTGGCCGGCGACACCCATAGCTGCAGAGTGCACAGAGCTGAACACAAGCTAGTGGAAAAACAGGTGCCAGCCGGCCTACAGCAGTAAAGGTGAGACACAGATCAGCTCCGCAGCTAATCTGTGACAGGAGAGGAGTGGTCGGCTGTTGGCCTGGTTGTCACGGGAACACTCCACCCCAGTGTCCATATCCCATATCCGATCCTTCTAGGGAAGTTATGGTAGATCCCTTGCAGATTAATGCTCAGTTTTCCTCCCATTATCAGAGGCTCTATAGCTCCCGAGTGATATACACTGCGGTGGGCGGGCTGGAAGTCACTCCCTCTTATCCCAGTTGGCAGGGTGAATTGAATAAAAATAATCCTCCTCCCCAAGTTTCTTTATTACTTCAGAAATTGCCCAGTTTTGCTTCCGGCGTCGTTCTTTAATAAATTAAAATCTATTGTTATTTCCTTTATCTGGCTAGGGAGAGTGCCCCGACTTGCGATATCCACACTACAACTACCAGTAAGCCAGGGTGGACTTGCTCTCCTGAACTTCCAACAATATTATTGGATGGCAGTCCTGGTGATGGTCCATTGGTGGTTCTCCCAACCTAGGGAAAACAACCCTGCGGTGACTTTGGAAGGCGACGAATATGGTGTCATACTCTACGCTGAGTAATCTAGTATCCTGAGGGGTAAGGGCCCACTCTATGATAACTACCTTGATGCGTACGACTAGGCATGAGCCGAACACCCCCCTGTTCAGTTCGCACCAGAACATGCGAACAGGCAAAAAATTTGTTCGAACACGCAAACACCGTTAAAGTTTATGGGACACAAACATGAATAATCAAAATTGCTAATTTTAAAGGCTTATATGCAAGTTATTGTCATAAAAATTGTTTGGGGACCTGGGTCCTGCCCCAGGGGACATAGATCAATGCAAAAAAAAGTTTTAAAAACGGCCTTTTTTCAGGAGCAGTGATTTTAATAATGCTTAAAGTGAAACAATAAAAGTGTAATATTCCTTTAAATTTCGTACCTGGGGGGTGTCTATAGTATGCCCATGAAGGGGCGCATGTTTCCCATGTTTAGAACAGTCTGACAGCAAAATGACATTTCAAAGGAAAAAAAGTCATTTAAAAACTACTTGTGGCTAATAATGAATTGCCGGTCCGACAATACACATAAAAGTTCATTGATAAAAACGGCATGGGAATTCCCCACAGGGGAACCCCGAACCAAAATTTAAAAAAAAAATGACGTGGAGGGGTCCCCCTAAATTCCATACTAGGCCCTTCAGGTCTGGTATGGATATTAAGGGGAACCCCGGCCAAAAATTTTTAAAAAATGGCGTGGGGTCCCCCTCAAAATCTATACCAGACCCTTCAGGTCTGGTATAGATTTTAAGAGGAACACCGCACCAAAATTTAAAAAAAAATGGCGTGGGGTCCCCCCAAAAATCCAAAGCTCCCCCTCCTGAACCGTACCAGGCCACATGCCCTCAACATTGGGTGGGTGCATGTTGATGGGGACAAGGGCCTCATCCCCACAACCCTTGCCCGGTGGTTGTGGGGGTCTGCGGGCGGGGGGCTTATCAGAATCTGGAAGCCCCCTTTAGCAAGGGGACCCCCAGATCCCAGCCCTCCCCCCTGTATGAAATGGTAAGGGGGTACAAAAGTACCCCTACCATTTCACAAAAAAATGGCAAAAATGTTAAAAATGACAAGAGACAGTTTTTGACAATTCCTTTATTTAAGTGCTTCTTCTATCTTCTTTCTTCTATCTTCTATCTTCCTTCGGTTTCTTCCTCCATCTTCTTCTTCTGGTTCTTCTGGTTCTTCCTCCGGTGTTCTCGTCTGGCATCTTCCTCCGCGGCGCTGGCGTCTTCTTCCCTTCGTCTTCTGGGCTGCTCCGCATCCAGCATGAATGGAGGCTCCAGTTGTGTGATGCTTCTCCTCTTCTGACGGTTCTTAAATAACGGAGGGTGGGGCCACCCGGTGACCCCGCCCCCCTCTGACGCACGGTGACTTCCCTGTCCGCCCCCCTCTGAAGTCACGGGGAATACCACAGGGAAGTCCCCGTCCTCCATTATTTAAGAACCGTCAGAAGAGGAGAAGCGTCACACAGCGGGAGCCTCCCATCATGCTTGATGCAGAGCGGCCCAGAAGATGAAGGGAAGAAGACGCCGGCGCCGCGGAGGAACATGCCGGACAATAACACCGGAGAAAGAACCAAAAGAATCAGAAGAACCAGAAGAAGAAGAAGATGGAGGAAGAAACCAAAGGAAGATAGAAGATAGAAGATAGAAGAAAGAAGATAGAAGAAGCATTTAAATAAAGGAATTGTCAAAAACTGTCTCTTGTCATTTTTAATATTTTTGACACTTTTTTGTGAAATGGTAGGGGTACTTTTGTACCCCTTACCATTTCACACAGGGGGAGGGCCGGGATCTGGGGGTTCCCTTGTTAAAGGGGGCTTCCAGATTCCGATAAGCCCCCCACCCGCAGACCCCCGCAAGCACCGGGCAAGGGTGGTAGGGATGAGGTCCTTGTCCCCATCAACATGGGGACAAGGTGCTTTGGGGGGCTACCCCAAAGCACCCTCCCAATGTTGAAGGCATGTGGCCTGGTACAGTTTAAGAGGGGGGGCGCTCTCTCGTCCCCCCCTTTTTTCCTGCTGCCTGCCAGGTTGCGTGCTCAGATAAGGGTCTGGTATGGATTTTTGTTGGCCCCACGCCATTTTAAAAAAAATTTTGACAGGGGGTTCTCCTTAAAATGCATACCAAACCTGAAGGGTCTGGTATAGATTTTGAGGGGGACCCCACGCCATTTTAAAAAAAAATTTTGGCCGGGGTTCCCCTTAATATCCATATCAGATGATTTTTTATGTGTATTGCTGGACCGGCAATTCATTATTAGCCGCGAGTAGTTTTAAATGACTTTTTTTCCTTTGAAATGCCATTTTGCTGTCAGACTGTTCTAAACACGGGAAACATGCGCTCCTTTACAGGCATACTATAGACACCCCCCAGCTACAAAATTTAAAGGAATATTACACTTTTATTGTTTCATGTTAAGCATTATTAAAATCACTGCCCCTGAAAAAACAGCCATTTTCACAACTTTTTTTTGCATTGATCCATGTCTCCTGGGGCAGGACCCAGGTCCCCAAACACTTTTTATGACAATACCATGCATATAAGCCTTTAAAATTAGCACTTTCGATTTCTCCCATAGACTTTTAAAGGTTGTTCCGTGGCTTTCGAATTTGCCGCGAACACCCCAAATTGTTCGCTGTTTGGAGAACTAGCGAACAGCTGATGTTTGAGACGAACATGAGTTTGACTCGAACTCGAAGCTCATCCCTACGTACGACAATAACAGTGTCGAACCGGGCAAGCTGCAGCATCACCCCCCAGAGACATGCCACTGTGGGGCAACCCTAACCTTCCTCACCTGCGTAGCATTCCCGAGGGGTGGTGAGGTTGAAACACCTGGTGACAGAGGGTAGGCTAAGTACTTTTCCAGAACTCAAGATAGCTTATAACCTTCCCAATTGGATGTTCTTCAGGTACCTGCAGGTGAGGCACGCCTTTCAACACCAGTTTCCTGGGGGAGTCACGCTCGAGTCATAGCTAGTAGAACGCCTTCTGTCCTCAAAAGTTTTACATGCTCCCCTGTCCTCACTGTACTTTCAGCTCACGATAACTCCGTCCTCTAAACTGACCAAGGTCTTTTTGAAGTGGCAACAAGATATCTCTTCCTTAACTGAGGAGGACTGGGAGGGCTGTGTCTCTTGAAGAAATGGATTCTGGACAGCCAAACTCTGATAAAAGCCTTTATTGTACTGAATAGTCAACGTTCATGTGACAACAGAAGCAGGACAAACAGCTGACGCATTTCACAATTTCATTGTTGCTTAGTCATAGCTAAATGACCACATATTGTTTGACAAATATATACCAGATTCAAACATGTCACATGATGCATTCAATGATTTTAAATTGCACATGTGGCCAAAAAAGGGGGGGAGATACATACATACATGCAAGGCCCCTGAGAAAACATGGAAATAGATCACAAAACAAGATGGTTAATAGGGATGAGCATCGTATTCAAGTCGAACCCATGTTCGACTCGAACGTCGTCTGTTCGCCCGTTCGCTGAATTGCGAACGATATGGGTCGTTCGCACCAAATTCGAGTGGCGCGTCATGGCCCATAATTCACTGCGGCATCACAGTGCATTGCTGGCTGATGATTGGCCAAGCGTGCACTATGACCCGCATGCTTGGCCAATCACAGCGCCATCTGTACAGAGAGCTGTAATTGGCCAAAGCCAGGGTGGCTTTGGCCAATTATGGCTCAGGGGGTTTAGTACACGCCCAACAATAAGTAAGGCCGCCTGCAAATCGGCCCTGTGTAGTGTGTTCCGGCGTTGAGAGACAGAGACAGAGAGACACTGTCATTTGATTTAAGTTAGATAGATTAGGCAGGGCAGTCAGTCAGTTAGTTGCACTTACAGTGTATTGTGTATATATATATGCATCCCAGGTGTTGTATATAAATATATATATATATATATATATATATATATATATATATATATAAAAATATATACACTGTATTCAGTTTAGCTAGATCCGTTCCTGTTATTATCTTCCTACTGACAGGCAGGCAGGTGTTGTTACAGTATTTGAAGAAAATTGCTGGTGTTCTTCTGAAACTATTAGTCCTATTAGCTACAGTATTTACAGTTAGTGTAGTGCGACCTCTGCACAGTGTTCAGCTAAAGCTACCTGTAGAAGATCGGTGGTGTTTTTCTGATCCTATCACAACTGCAGGCAGCTACATTTTTTTTGGTGTAGTGCGACCTCTGCACAGTTTTCAGCTAAAGCTACAAGTTAGTGTAGTGCGACCTCTGCACAATGTTCAGCTAAAGCTACAAGTTAGTGTAGTGCGACCTCTGCACAGTGTTCAGCTAAAGCTACAAGTTAGTGTAGTGCGACCTCTGCACAGTGTTCAGCTAAAGCTACAAGTTAGTGTAGTGTGACCTCTGCACAGTGTTCAGCTAAAGCTACAAGTTAGTGTAATGCGACCTCTGCACAGTGTTCAGCTAAAGCTACAAGTTACTGTAGTGCGACCTCTGCACAGTGTTCAGCTAAAGCTACCTGTAGAAGGTTGGTGTTGTTTTCCTGATCCTATCACTACCGCAGGCAGCTACATTATTTACACGTTAGTGTAGTGCGACCTCTGCACAGTGTCCAGCTAAAGCTACAAGTTAGTGTAGTGCAACCTCTGCACAGTGTTCAGCTAAAGCTACAAGTTAGTGTAGTACGACCTCTGCACAGTGTTCAGTTAAAGCTACAAGTTACTGTAGTGCGACCTCTGCACAGTTTTTTAGCTAAAGCTACCTGTAGAAGGTTGATGTTGTTTTCCTGATCCTATCACTACCGCAGGCAGCTACAATATTTACACGTTAGTGTAGTGCGACCTCTGCATAGTGTTCAGCTAAAGCTACAAGTTAGTGTAGTGCGACCTCTGCACAGTGTTCAGCTAAAGCTACAAGTTAGTGTAGTGCGACCTCTGCACAGTGTTCAGCTAAAGCTACAAGTTAGTGTAGTGCGACCTCTGCACAGTGTTCAGCTAAAGCTACCTGTAGAAGGTTGGTGTTGTTTTCCTGATCCTATCACTACCGCAGGCAGCTACATTATTTACACGTTAGTGTAGTGCGACCTCTGCACAGTGTTCAGCTAAAGCTACAAGTTAGTGTAGTGCAACCTCTGCACAGTGTTCAGCTAAAGCTACAAGTTAGTGTAATGCGACCTCTGCACAGTGTTCAGCTAAAGCTACAAGTTACTGTAGTGCGACCTCTGCACAGTTTTCAGCTTAAGCTACCTGTAGAAGGTTGGTGTTGTTTTCCTGATCCTATCACTACCGCAGGCAGCTACATTATTTACACGTTAGTGTAGTGCGACCTCTGCACAGTGTTCAGCTAAAGCTACAAGTTAGTGTAGTGCGACCTCTACACAGTGTTCAGCTAAAGCTACAAGTTAGTGTAGTGCGACCTCTGCACAGTGTTCAGCTAAAGCTACAAGTTAGTGTAGTGCGACCTCTGCACAATGTTCAGCTAAAGCTACAAGTTACTGTAGTGCGACCTCTGCACAGTTTTCAGCTAAAGCTACCTGTAGAAGGTTGATGTTGTTTTCCTGATCCTATCACTACTGCAAGCGGCTACATTATTTACATGTTAGTGTAGTGCGACCTCTGCACAGTGTTCAGCTAAAGCTACAAGTTAGTGTAGTGCGACCTCTGCACAGTGTTCAGCTAAAGCTACCTGTAGAAGATTGGTGGTTTTCTCATACTAATAATACTACAGGCAGGCAGTTGATTTTGCTAGCTGCAGTATCAGTATATAAATATATATATATATACATATCCCAGCTTAGTGCAGCTACATCTCACTGCAGGCCATTAGTATGTCTGGAAGGCCAACAAGGAGAGGCAGACAGTCACAAGCCAATAAAAGAGGGCAAGCAGGCTCTGTGTCTTGAGGCAACAGTGTTGGTCGTGGACACGGTGCATCCTTATTAACACGTGGCCGTGGGACACGCTTGGCCTTTCTTTCGGCAGCTGGCCATGTTGAGCCGCAACATGCGTAAGACTTGGTGAGTGGATGACCAAGCCGTCCTCATCCTCCTCATCCTCTCTCACCCATGCTTAGGGTACTTTGTCTGGCAAAGCAGCTGCCAACGCGGCCTCTTCCCTCGGCTCAATGGCATCAGTGACTCCTTCCCTAGCCCCACCATGTCCTCCTGAGGAGTCCCTCGAACTGTTTGACCACAGTGTTGGGTACATGCTCCAGGATGATGCCCAGCATTTAGAAGGCTCTGATGATGATACTGAGCTAGATGAATACAGTAACGTGAGCATGGACAGAGGGGGTGACCAAGAAGAACAGCAATCTGGCAGTCATGTTCCCCCTGCTACAGCATACTGCCAGGTTTGCTCCAGTGATGAGGAGGGAGGGGATGATGAGGTCACTGACTCAACATAGGTGCCTGATAGGAGAGAGGAGGAGGAGGAGGCACATCACCAACGAGGCAGGATGCCCTCCAGGGGCCAGCCTGAGGGAAGCACACTGACTGCATCACACCTCAGAACTCCGCATGTGCAGGGCGCTGCTGTCTCTGCGCGTTATTCCAAAAGTTCTTTGGTGTGGGCTTTTTTTGAGACGAGTGCATCAGATGGCACCGCTGCTATTTGCAACATATGTCGCAAGCGTATCTCATGTAGCCAAAACATCTCCCGCTTGGGCACCACATGCTTGACCAGACATATGTTGACCTGCCATGCAGTTCGTTGGCAAGCGTACCTAGAAGACCCACACCAAAAAACAAAGAAGACCTCTCCTTACTCCTCATCAGCTGGATTCTCCAACCCCACTATGCCTTCAGTCCTCTATGAGACCTGCACTGAGAGGAATGAAGGTGTAGAATTAGGTGTGTCACAGCCAAGTACTTGCGGGCAATCTGCTATCAGTACACCAATGTCAGATTGTACCAGGCAAATTTCCCTACCCCAGCTGCTGCACCGCAAAAAGAAGTTCGCTCCCAGCCATCCACATGCCCAGCGGTTGAATGCTAGCTTGGCAAAATTGCTAGCACTTCAACTGCTACCTTTTCAGTTGGTAGACTCTGCCCCCTTCCGTAAGTTTGTGGAATGTGCGGTTCCTCAGTGGCAGGTTCCCAAATGCCACTGTTTCTCACGGAAGGCGATTCTGGCTCTCTACCGGCATGTGGAAGGCAATGTCTTGGCCTCGCTGGACAGGGCGGTCAATGGTAAGGTGCATATTACCGCTGACTCATGGTCCAGCAGGTATGGACAGGGACGTTACCTAAGTTTCACGGTGCATTGGGTGACTCTTCTGGCAGCTGAGAAGGATGCAGGACAAGGTGCAGTAGTGTTGGAGTTTGTTCCGCCACCACGCCTCCAAAATGCCACTACTAGTGATTCTGACACACCTCTCTCCTCCACCCCTTCCTCTTCTTCTTCCTCCATGGCCTCTTCCTGTGCTTTGTCCTCGGAACCAGCGGTGCTCCGTAGGAGTTCAAGGGGCTACGCAAATACGCAGGCCAAAAGATGCCATGCAGTGCTTGAGCTGGTGTGTTGGGGGACAGGAGCCACACTGGGGCAGAGGTTCTGTCAGCTCTGCAGGGGCAGGTTCAGAGGTGGTTGACGCCACGCCAACTTAAGGCAGGAATGGTGGTTTGCGACAATGGCACCAACCTCCTCTCCGCCCTCCGACAGGGACAAATGACCCATGTGCCCTGTTTGGCTCACATCCTTAACTTGGTGGTGCAGCGGTTCTTGGGCAGGTACCCGGGCTTACAGGATGTCCTGAGGCAGGCCAAGAAAGTCTGTGTGCATTTCCGCCGGTCATAAAATGCCAGTGCTCAGCTGGCAGACCTCCAAAAAGAATTTAACCTGCCCAAGAACCACCTAATCTCTGACATGCCCACCAGGTGGAACTCAACATTGGCCATGCTGCAGTGGCTGCACACGCAGCAGAGGGCCATCAATGAGTACGTGTGCGACTATGGCACCAGGACAGGGTATAGGGAGCTTGTTTTTTTTTCCCCAACACCAGTGGGCCATGATCAGGGATGCATGCCCTGTCCTGTCACCATCTGAGGAGGCCACAAGGATGGTGAGCAATGACAGTGCATGCATTAGTGACACTGTCCCCCTTGTCCACCTGTTGGAGCACACGCTGCGTGGAATAATGGACAGGGCACTTGAGGCAGAACAGAGGCAGGAAGAGGAGGACTTCCTTAGCTCTCAAGGACCCCTTTATCCAGACAGTGTTCCTGCATGCCCACCAATCACACAGGAAGAGGAAGAGGAGGATTGTGTCAATATGGAGGTGGAGCCTGGCACTCAGCATCAGCAGCAGTTTTTAAGGGATCATTTACAGTCCCAAGAAACACATGGACTTGTACGTGGCTGGGAGGAGGTGGCTGTGGATCATGTCGTCCTTAGTGACCCAGAGGACTCAGGACCAAATGCCTTAGCAAACCTACGCTGCATGGCCTCCCTGATCCTGCAAAGCCTGCGGAAGGATCCTTGTATTCGTGGTATCAAAGAGGGGGATCATTACTGGCTGGCAACTCTCCTTGATCCACGTTACAAGGGTAAGGTTGCGGACCTTATCTTGCCGTCGCAGAAGGAGCAGAGGATGAAACATCTTCGGGAGGCCTTGCAGAAAGGTCTGTGCAATGCGTTCCCAGAGACTGGGAGGTTACAAACTCCTGTTTCTGGACAACGTGTTGCTGAGGCTTCGGTCAGTCAAAGAAGGAGCGGTGGAGAAGGTGGTCGTCTGACCGATGCATTCAGATTTTTTAAATTTTTTAGTCCGCAGCCCCAAGGTATGATCGGTTCCAGCAACCATCACCAGCTTCTGTTTTACATGGTGCAGGAATACCTAGGGGCAAGATCTGACTTGGACACCTTTCCCACTGAAAATCCTCTGGGTTACTGGGTCATGAGGATGGATCACTGGCCAGAGCTTGCACAGTATGCAATTGAGCTACTGGCCTGTCCTGCATCCAGCGTTCTTTCAGAACGCACATTCAGTGCTGCTGGAGGCTTTGTAACCGATCACAGGGTGCGTCTGTCCACCAACTCGGAAGATCGACTGACCTTCATAAAAATGAATCAGTCTTGGATCACCACCAGCTACCAAGCACCTGATGCTGATGTAACCGAATATTTTTTTTTGAAATGTCAGATCCCTTCAAAGACTGCCTATGCTGACGCTGAGTGACTATCCTGTTATGCTGAGTAATTATAATTTTCCACCTCAATGATCATGCTGATAGTTTGTAAGAACATTTTTGGTTCTGGGCACTGCCACCAGTGTCTAAGGCCCAATTTTTCAGCCCCTGTTTAACAGGGGTGTGTAATTACAATTTTTGATGCAATTCTTTGCAGCAGGGCTGGTTCCTGCACTCCAACTAGAGTATCTGTGAGGGGTTGCAGTGTTGTGGCACCAGCACCAGTACCTAAGGCCCAATTTTCCAGCCCCTGTTTAACAGGGGCGTGTAATTACAATTTTTGATGCAATTCTTTGCAACAGGGCTAGTTCCTGCACTCCAACTAGAGTATCTGTGAAGGGTTGCAGTGTTGTGGCACCAGCACCAGTGCCTAAGGCCCAATATCTCAGCCCCTGTTTAATAGGGGCGTGTAATTACAATTTTTGATGCAATTCTTTGCAGCAGGGCTAGTTCCTGCGCTCCAACTAGAGTATCTGTGAGGGGTTGCAGTGTAGTGACACCAGTGCCTAAGGCCCAATTTTTCAGCCCCTGCTTAACAGGTGCGTGTAATTACAATTTTTGATGCAATTCTTTGCAGCAGGGCTAGTTCCTGCACTCCAACTAGAGTATCTGTGAGGAGTTCCAGTCTTGTGGCACCAGCACCAGTGCCTAAGGCCCAATTTCTCAGCCCCTTGTTTAATAGGGGCGTGTAATTACAATTTTTGATGCAATTCTTTGCAGCAGGGCTAGTTTCTGCGCTCCAACTAGAGTATCTGTGAGGGGTTGCAGTGTTGTGGCACCAGCACCAGTGCCTAAGGCCCAATTTTTCAGCCCCTGTTCAACAGGGACATGTAATTAGAATTCTTGATCTAATATTTCACAGCAGGGCCCGTTTCTGCGCCCACCAAGAATAACTGTGAGGACTTACAGTGCTGTGGCACCAGCACCACCACCAAAGGCCCAATTTTTCTGCACCTGTTCAACAGGGGCATGTTATTACAATTCTTGATCTAATATTTCACATCAGGGCCCTGGGAGGGCTTACAGTGTTGTGGCCACAACAACACCTAAGGCCCAAATTTCTACTGAGTATATAGGGCGGTCCCCGACTTTCAAACATCCAACTTACAAACGACCCCTACTTGCAAATGGAAGGAGACAACAGGAAGTGAGATGAAATCTACCCATAGGAAGGGAAATTCTCTCCTGTAAGAGTTAATACGGGAAAAACGTGTTTCCTCTCCACTGATGCTTTATCACCAATCCTTGTTTCACTAAAAAACCCAAATTGTCAAAAAACATTTGTCACTTGGACAGAAAGTGAGGTGAAATCTTCTGAAGAGGTGCACAGACAGCAAAACAAATGTCACAGGGGTGATAACCCTTCCCTATGTTTTCCAAAAAGCTTAAAATAGATTTTTTGGCTTGAGCTTAACATGTTAAAAATGTACCAGTTCAAAATTACAAACAGATTCTACAACAAACCTACAGTCCCTGTCTTGTTTACACCGCCTGTATACTGCTATTCAGAGGGCCTGGGGCCCCACGCCTTTCCTTTTTTTAATTTGGGTGCGGGGTTCCCCTTAATATCCATACAAGACCCAAAGGGCCTGGTAATGGACTGGGGAGGTACCCATGCCATTTCTCTCACTGATTTTCATCCATATTGCCAGGACCCGACATTACATTAAAGCCGCAAGCAGTTTTAAATGACTTTTATTCCTTTAAAAATGTCATTTTGTGCAGGGGCTGTTCTAAGCACGGGAAACATGCACCACTTTACAGGTATATTATAGACACACCCCAGGTATGTTATTTAAAGGAATATTTAACTTTTTATTTTTTACTTTAAGCATCATTAAAATCACTGCTCTCGAAAAAACGGCCGTTTTTAAAACTTTTTTTGCATTGATACATGTCCCCTGGGGCAGGACCTGGGTCCCCAAACCCTTTTTAGGACAATACCATGCAAATTAGCCTTTAAAATGAGCACTTTTGATTTCGAACGTTTGAGTCCCACAGACGTCAATGGGGTTCTAATGCTCGTGCAAATTTTCGGTCCGTTCGCAGGTTCTGTTGCGAACCGTACCGGGGGGTGTTCGGCTCATCCCTAATGGTTAACATAAACAAAAAAAGAAAAAAGGGATTGCTGTCTATACATGTACATTTCAAAGATACACATATAAAAGAAAATCCAATATCTCGAAATAGTCAAAAAAGTTAAAACACGATAATAAACACATAGTAAACCATCACCATGTATAATACGGGGGAAACACATGAAAACATGATGCATACAAATTTATGATAAGATTTATAATTTATATTTACATAAGATTTATGACATAAAAACTAGATACATTTATAAACAAAAGTACATATGCAAATTGTTGCGAAGCAACCTTCAATAGTAAAACCGTGTTTATAAATAATGTCTAAAAATCTACCAAAACATGTTGGAACGTACCATGTTTATATGTAGGAACATGGCTGTGTCTCTTCCTATGTCACGAATAGGGATGAGCTTCGAGTTCAAGTCGAACTCATGTTCGACTCGAACATCGGCTGTTCACCGTACAGCGAACAATTTGGGGTGTTCGCGGCAAATTCGAAAGCTGCAGAACACCCTTTAAAAGTCTATGGGAGAAATCAAAAGTGCTAATTTTAAAGGCTTATATGCATGGTATTGTCATAAAACATGTTTGGGGTCCTGGGTCCTGCCCCAGGGGACAAGGATCAATGCAAAAAAAAGTTTTAAAAACGGACGTTTTTTCGGGAGCAGTGATTTTAATAATGCTTAAAGTGAAACAATAAAAGTGTAATATTCCTTTAAATTTCGTACCTGGGGGGTGTCTATAGTATGCCTGTAAAGGGGTGCATGTTTCCCGTGTTTTGAACAGTCTGACAGCAAAATGACATTTCAAAGGAAAAAAGTCATTTAAAACTACTCGCGGCTATTAATGAATTGCCGGTCTGACAATACACATAAAAGTTAATTAATAAAAACAGCAAGGGAATTCCCCACAGGGGAACCCCGAACCAAAATTAAAAAAAAAATGACATGGGGGTCCCCCTTAATTCCATACCAGGCCCTTCAGGTCTGGTATGGATATTAAGGGGAACTCCGGCCAAAAAAAAAAAAATGGCGTGGGGTCCAACTCAAAATCTATACCAGACCCCTCAGGTCTGGTATGAATTTTAAGGGGAACCCCCGCGCCAAAATTTTAAAAAAAAAGGCATGGGGTCCCCCTAAAAATCCATCCAAGACCCTTATCAGAGCACACAACCTGGCAGGCCGCAGGAAAAGAGGGGGGACGAGAGAGAGGCCCCCCTCCTGAACCATAAAAGGCCACATGCCCTCAACATTGAGAGGGTTCTTTGGGGTAGCCCTCCAAAACACCTTGTCCCCATATTGATGGGGACAAGGTCCTCTTACCGGCAACCCTGGGCTGTGGTTGTGGGGTTCTGCGGGCGGGAGGCTTATCGGAATCTGGAAGCCCCCTTTAACAAGGGGACCCCCAGATCCCGGCCCTCCCCCCTGTGTGAAATGGTAAGGGGGTACAAAAGTACCCCTACCATTTCACAAAAAAGTGTCAAAAATGTTAAAAATGACAAGAGACAGTTTTTGACAATTCCTTTATTTAAATGCTTCTTCTTTCTTCTTTCTTCTATCTTCTATCTTCTTTCTTCTATCTTCTATCCTCCTTTGGTTTCTTCCTCCATCTTCTTCTGGTTCTTCTGGTTCTTCCTCCGGTGTTCTCGTCCAGCATCTTCCTCCGCGGTGTCGGCGTCTTCTTCCCTTCTTCTCCTCGGGCTGCTCCGCATCCATGATGGCATGGAGCTGTGTGACACTTCTCCTCTTCTGATGGTTCTTAAATAACGGGGGGCGGGGCCACCCGGTGACCCCACCCCCCTCTGATGCACAGGGACTCGACGGGGGCTTCCCTGTGGCATTCCCTGTGATGTCAGAAGGGGGCGGGGTTACATAACGGGTGACCCCTCCTCCTCTGACGTCACAGCCCAGGGTTGCCGGTAAGAGGTGTTTTGGGGGGCTACCCCAAAGCACCCTCCCAATGTTGAGGGCATGTGGCCTGGTACAGTTCAGGAGGGGGCCGCTCTCTCGTTCCCCCCTCTTTTCCTGCAGCCTGCCTAGTTGCGTGCTCAGATAAGGGTCTGGTATGGATTTTTGGGGGGACCCCATGCCATTTTTTTTTTAATTTTGGCGCGGGGTTCCCCTTAAAATCCATACCAGACCTGAAGGGTCTGATATAGATTTTGAGGGGGACCCCATGCCATTTTTTTTTTATTTTGGCTGGGGTTCCCCTTAATATCCATACCAGACCTGAAGGGCCTGGTATGGAATTTAGGTGGACCCCCCACATCATTTATTTTTTAAAATTTGGTTCGGGGTTCCCCTGTGGGGAATTCCCATGCTGTTTTTATCAATGAACTTTTATGTGTATTGTCGGACTGGCAATTCATTATTAGCCGCGAGTAGTTTTAAATGACTTTTTTTCCTTTGAAATGTAATTTTGCTGTCAGACTGTTCTAAACAGGGGAAACATGCGCCCCTTCACAGGCATACTATAGACACCCCCCCCCGTACGAAATTTAAAGGAATATTACACTTTTATTGTTTCACTTTAAGCATTATTAAAATCACTGTTTTAAAACTTTTTATTGCATTGATCCATGTCCCCTGGGGCAGGACCCGGGTCCCCAAACACTTTTTATGACAATAACTTGCATATAAGCCTTTAAAATTAGCACTTTTGATTATTCATGTTCGTGTCTCATAGACTTTAACGGTGTTTGCGTGTTCGAACAAATTTGCTGCCTGTTCGCATGTTCTGGTGCGAACCGAACAGGTGGGTGTTCGGCTCATCCCTAGTCACGAATTTGATCTCTGCACGAGATTGCTTTATTCAATTGAAGTTTCTGCAAAGAGCGTACTATATGCCTCAGACTAGCTTCTATTTACCCTGATAGGTCCTCGTCATGTCCCCACTGTGGGAACATGGAGGCTTCTTTTCTACATATGATTTGGTCATGCCCCCTAGTGCAGGTGTTTTGGGAGAAGCCCCTTGAGGATATTAATCAGGCTGCAGGAACTACCCTTGCACTAACCCCTGAGGTTACACATTGCTGACTGTAATCGTAGACCCCACTGTGCAGAAATATACCAAACTATTCATAATACATGCTACATACTATGCACGTAGAGAGATTTTGCTGAAATGGAACGCTACACTGCCACCCTCCGTTGTCTCCTGGAGACATACCCTGAATAATGTCCTACCTTTGTATAGAATTACGTACATTAATAGGAACTGTCCGAGTAAATTTGACAAGATCTGGTCCTCCTGGATAGACTCTTGGGGCTCTCTGCAAATGGAGATTTCTCCACCTAGCTCAGAGGTGGACCAATAGAATTGAACATGCTACTTGACTGGGTCACCCCCGGCATGATTACGGTTCCCCTCCCTCTCCCCTCCCGTTTACTCCCTCCCCCCCTTTTTAGTGATCTCCTCCTTTATCCTCGGTTCCTTCCCCCCCTTCTATCACACTGCCTCTTCCCACTCCTACCCTCCATTCCCTTGGCCCCCTTTTTCCATACAAGACCCTCCAATGTCTGTCCAGGACCCACTGGTTCAGGTGATAATGTGATCCTGACCTTTATCATATGCTCCAAATAAGTAGTCTATTCTGTTAGTTGAATATGAATGGTCTCCCCTTGTACAATTTTCTCTGTGTTGTGAACATGTGTACCTGCACTTTTATGTATGCCATGCAAATATTTTCTGTTATTGGCATGCGATTACTTTAATAAAAGTTCTTTTAATTGTAAAAAAAAGTGAGGGTCCAGGATCAACAAATTGGGGATCAAGTGTTGTTGCGTAATCTAGGGGTGCCAGGAAAACATAAGCTGGCTGATCGATGGCGTTCCCAACCCTACATTGTTTGAGAACGACTGCCTGGACTCCCTGTGTATCAGATTTAAAAAGACTGACCCCCTCAAGACTTGGCATCAAAACCATTTGTTGCCCATTTCAGAGGCCGTTTGAGTACCCTCAGCTCCTTGCCCAGAGACATGTCAGTCCCCAACATTGAGGCCAAGGGTCAGGACAACCAGTCCGCCTGCCCTCCTGGAAGAGGAAAGTTATGAGGAATTACCTTTGGATTGGCTGTGGGTTCCCTCCTTGGAAGATGATTTCATTGTTCCTGGTGCTGAAGAAGAAGGTTGTTCAGGGACAGGCTCCCACTTACCTGACACTGAGGTGGTAGCTCCCTACACACTTAGGGGAAAGTGAAAGGGGAAGTCAAGCTGGAACTCAGTGAAGTGTCCGATACAGCTGATACTCTCCTCCCTCCTACCAATACAACAGGGAGAGAGACAGTCCCTGAGCCAGGGCTAGAGCCTGAAGTAGAACCAGAGCTTGGAGTAGAACCAGAGCTTGAGGTAGAGCCGGAGACCGAAATAGAACCTGAACCGGAAGCTGGATGCAGTTTTTGGGAAGCAGAGCAGAGACCTGAGTTACTGGAAGACATACATTCTCAGTTGAGACAAAAGATATGTCCCGCAAAGAGGCTGAGTTATGACAGTCTTGGAGAAAATTCCAATGAACTCATACCCACTACTCACCGTTCCAGCACCGTACCTTCTAGCATTTCAAAGTCAAAGTATCGCCTGTCCCTCTAGTGATCAATGTATCCAGTGACATCATATTTGTGTGCCAAATAAAAGGATTGTGGGACGAATAGTCTTCTTGTGAGTTCATTGCTTTGCACGATTGTGTGCCAGGACTACATATCCCAGGGATCCTTGCTGCCATCTGAAGATTGCTGGGAGTAGTTATAAAAGCAGCAGAAGCCCACACGGGGGGTCTCTTCCTCCTGGGCCTGATGCAAGACAGACCTCTCTGTGCAACAGGGAAAGAGAGGTCACGGCCTACCACGCAGAGTCTTACTTCCAACCCGTGGCCTGAGGGGCCTAGCTCTGTTGTTCACTGTCGGACATCTTTTCCAGCATCACTCTGGTCACCTGCCTGTCGGTGTATGTGGCAAGCTTCATGTCGGGAGATCGAGACAGTGGATCCGCTGAACAAGTGTTGATACACGAGTTCCTGTTCTGGTTGTTGGTGAAAGGGCAAATTGCTTGATCTTTATCCATTCTTTGCCACCATTACATTAAGGCATTTTGCACAGACATCTATACTCCAAGAACACTTTACTGTATTATTTAAACACTGTGCTCAGACACCTTTAGCTTTCTTTACTACAAGGAATCTATGGTTCCCACTATACCCAAAAGGATTACAGTTAACCAGCTTCGACTAGCCGGTGAAGAACATCAGATCTGCAATGTGGACTTTATTGCCATTACTTATAGCAAGGCCCCTATATTAATCTTCTTTAGACCCGCTCTCCCTTCCTAGGATAATATGTAGGCTGGACTGGTTCCCTCTTTTATAGCGTGGCAGTGTACCTATATGTATATAGTATTGTCATTGCTAAAATATTGTCTTGTGTCTTTTGGAAGAATTATTTTGCTGAGTTGGCGCTGTTGCCTAGAACTCAGCAGATTTATTACCTCCTCCTTGTGACAACTACCCCTTGTATTGGTTCCAGTAAAATATTTGTAGAACCTAAATACCTTGAGATGTCTGATTATTGTCACACAGTGATACAAGTGTGTCTGAACCCAGAGTGTCAGGTGGGTTGGAAGGTTCACCAGGTCTTGACCGTGCAGATGAACAGGTCATTCTAAGCAGTCCTCTAGGGGGCCGTGCTACAAAACAATAAAAAACAATGTACCCCGATATAGATAAATCATCAATCATGATGCCAAACGTGAAAAAAGAAAAAAGAAAAACGCTTCGCCCGTGATGAAGGCTAACCATCAAATACCTGCTGTGCCATTTGACAGTTCTTGAATAGGTAAAGGGCGGGGCCACACGGTGCCAGCAGCATGCACTGGTTGGTGATATCATAAGGGGGCAGTGTCATCAAGTGATGTCACCAGATGGCCATGCCCTTTACCTATTTAATAACTTTAAGCGGCAGAGCAGGCATTCTGCTGTTAGCATTCGTCCTGGGCAAAGTGTTTTTTTTTTTGCGGGTGTCATGATTGATAATGGATCTACATCAGGGGGACATTGTTTTTTTAATTTTTTTTAGTAAAGGAATTGTCAAAAACTGCCTCCTGTCTTTATTTATTTTGAACACTTTTTTTGGTGAATGGATAGTGGTACAATGTACCCCATACTCATTCACATAGGGATGAGGCCATGATCTGGGGGCCCCCTTGTTAAAGAGGGCTTCCAGATTCCAATAAGCCCCCCGACCGCAGACCCCCACAACCACAGCCCAGGGTTGCTGGTAAGAGGCCCTTGTCCCCATCAATATGGGGACAAGGTGCTTGGCAGGCTGCATGCTCGTATTAGGGTCTGGTATGGATTTTGGGGGTTACCCCACGTTGTTTTTTTAAAAAAAAATTAACGTGGGGTTTACCTTAAAAACCATACCAGACCAAAGGGCATGGATTGGAGGGGGACCTCACGCCGTTTTTTTTTTTTTTAGATTTTTTTATTCCCGGAAATGGTATTGTATTGCCGGCAATTTAAATGTCATTTTTTATTCTTTATAAATGTCAGTTTTGCTGCAGCAGGTTCTATACATGGTATAGATGAACCACTTTACAGGCAGACTAAGGTAACCCCCCAGGCACTATATTTAAAGGAATTTTTCATTTTTATTGTTTCACTTTAAGCATCATTAAAATCAATGCTCCTGTAAAAACTATATGTTTTTAAAAATAATTTTTTGCATTGATACATTGATACACGTCCCCCAGGGCAGTATCCGGGTCCCCATACCCTTTTTATGGCCAATAACTTTCAAAATGGGGGCTTTTGATCTCATAGACTTCAATAAGGTTCGAGGTTGGGGTCCGAACTTTTGCGATGTTCGAGAGTTCAGGCGCAAACCAAACTGGGGGGTGTTCCACCCAACTCTATTGGTCATCTGATCTCTGCTGATGGGAAGGACTAGAGTTTTAAATAAACATTATTATTATTATTTTCATCTTACATGTGCAATAAGAGGGAAAACAGTAAAACCAAATACAAGCTATTGCCATACTGTTAGTCCCCTACATACTTACCTTCAAGTTGCAAACGTGTAAAGATACGAATATGCATTTACATGTCCAATCGCACGAGTTAGTTCACATTTCAGGTGGTTTTGGTTCTCTGTATCTATATTTCAACCTTTTTTTCCATGTATTATTTGTGTGAAATGTGTTTTTAACCTATTACAGTGACTATTTTGGACCGTTTGTGTTGGTTGGGTATCTAGGCTAACTTTGTTGGACTTACAAACAAACTGGACTTACAAACGTGCTCTCGGACGGAACTCATTCGTATGTAGGGGACTTACTGTATTACATTACATATTATAAAAGTACACAAATGGCAAGCAAAAAAAATGATAAAAGTTGTCATAGTATCTAATTTATACTATTTATTTTTTAGTCCAAACTGGTTTTTAAGGTATAAAAATGAATCATTGACCACAGTTCATGATATGCAAGGCCTCCTGCTTCAAAATGTAGGCATAACTGTTATATCTAATCCCTCAGATCAGGTGATCTGATTGACTTCCAAATCTTAGGAATAGGGAATCTTAGGAATAATGATCATAAATAAGCCCCTTTCACACTGGCAGAGTCCTTCAGCAGAGCACTGCGCTTAGCAGGTGGATGACAGGTCTGTGTCTGCCCCGCTCATGCAGACACTGTTCTGAGCAAACGGGCAGGGCCGGTGCAGGGATTTTTGTCTACTTAGACAAAGTTGCATTTTGGTGCCCACCCCCCCAACCATCCTCCTGCTACCTCCCTCCCCTCCACAATGCAAACCCCCACCCCCGTATGGCATACACTTTATTTGTCTGCTGTTACATCATCATTGTTACCATGCATTCAGTCATGAATGTAATGCAGTGTATATTGCATTGCATTACATTCTTTCCCGACCTTCATGGCCAGGGAAACTGTCAAAGTTGCTTCCAGGTCAGGAACAAAAAGGGGAGGAGAGCGGACCTGTGTCCGCTCTTCTCCCTCCCCTCAACCCATCAGCACCCACTATGGGCAAGCTGAGCCTGGGATACATATCAAGGGAAGGGGGTGATCAGCAATTTTTAGTGGGACTGCGACATTGCAGCGGACAAATCAGTCACCTAAAGCTGCGTACACACGGCCGGACTTCCCGGCAGAAAAAGTCAGATGGGAGCTTTCGGTCGGACATTCCGACCGTGTGTATGCCCCATCTGACTTTTTCTGTCGGCATTTCCGACGGACTCAGATATAGAACATGTTCTAAATCTTTCCGTCAGAAATGCCGACTGAGTTTAGCCCATTGGCAATTCCGGCCATGTGTACGTGGCATAACTGATACTTTTGACACTTTTTGGGGACCAGTGACATTAATACAGTAATCAGTGCTATAAAATGTGCACTGTTACTGTACTAATGACACTGACTGGGAAGGGGTTAACACCAGGGGCAATCAAAGGGTTAACTGTGTCCCTAGGAGGTGCTTGCTAACTGTAGGGGATGGACTTACTGTGGGAACACAGAGATCCGTGTTCCTGCTTAGCAGGAACACTAGACCACTCTGTTCATACCTGACAGGACGGCGATCTGGCTTGTTAACATTGGCAGACTGCCGTCCTGTCTCTCTGGGGAGCAATCCCGGGTGGCCGGCAGACTTCGCGTCCATCGGACCCACCAAATGGCTCCCCCACTCTCCAATCAGCGTGCACACCCCCGCTGGCTATTGCATGGAATGACGTACAGGTACGTCATTTCACGCAATAGAGCCAACCGGCTTCAGTATATGTACTGCAGCCAGTCGGCAAGTAGTTAAGGTAAAACAAATGGCAAAAAACATATTTATCCATTTACATGAAGGTCAGGTTAATATAGCCCAACACAAAGTTCCCCTTTACAGTGTAAAGGTGAACTCTGTGGACCCTGACGTGAAAGGGAACATTGTGGACCCTGATGTAAAGGAGAACTCTGAGGAATCTGATGTAATGGGGATGCTGCTGACTCTGGTGTAAAGGGAATCTGTGATGTCTCTGGTCACCACAGCCCCCTCCTTACGCTAGAGTCCATAGAGCTTCCCCTTACATCACAGTCCACAGAGACTGCAAACATGGCACATGGGAGGTCAGAGACTGCAGACATGGGAGGTCAGAGACTGCAGACATGGGAGTTCAGAGACTGTGAACATGGCACATGGGAGGTCAGAGACTGCACACATGGCACATGGGAGGTCAGAGACTGTACACATGGCACATGGGAGGTCAGAGACTGCACACATGGCACATGGGAGGTCAGAGACTGCACACATGGCACATGAGAGGTCAGAGACTGCACACATGGGAGGTAAGAGACTGCGGACATGGGAGGTCAGAGACTGCAGACATGGGAGGTGAGAGACTGCGGACATGGGAGGTGAGAGACTGCAGACATGGCACATGGGAGGTCAGAGTCTGCACACATGGCACATGGGAGGTCAGGGACTGTGGACATGGCACATGGGAGGTCAGAGTCTGCGCACATGGCATATGGGAGGTCAGAGTCTGTGGACATGGCACCTCCCCAGCCTCCCCCCTCCCCTCATCTCACATGGCCTGCCTCCAGTTCAGTGGCAATTGTCTCTGTGTGCTTCTGGACTGAAGGTATTTGTGTCTCTCTGCCACCACCCAGGGGGGAGGAGGAGGTTCCCTTTTTGCTGCCAAAGCGATCCTCGAGGGCTCCCTGGTCTCTGAGGAAGACCGTATTGCTCTTCCAGTTCTACATCTGTCAGAGAGGAGGAGGGGGGGTGGAGTAGGCGGGGCCGGGACTCGGGAGAGGAGCTGCAGCCGTGGAGTCAGTGGATCCTGAAGTTAACAGCACCTAAGGACGAGAGGAGAGCCAGCACCAGCATTAGCACTTCCTGGGAACCCTGACTTTGGCGCCCCCCCTCTCCTGGTGCCCTCAGGTGGCCGATTGGCTGCCTTAAGCTGGCTCCGGCCCTGCAAGCCGGCACAGCCTATTGTCCTCTATGGGCTGTTGGAAGGAATCTGGACAGTCCATCTGACTGTCATCCGATTCAATCCGCCAGAATTGGTAACAAATCCCCATCTGTCTGTTTTTAGCAGACAGGATCGGATGCCGGCGAGTGCAAATGGACACATGTGCATTGACATCCGCCACTACATAGAAAGTATTAGATGGTGCTGATCGGTCCAGCCACGTGAAAGGGGCCTTATAATGTTTGTAATTGTTTTTTTTCTGATAATAAATTCTACTAAGCAGACCAAACAGCCCTATAGTTGGAATGTAAGAAATTTTTATACTAAAACCACAAATACATCCATAGAAACACAATCAGTACCTTTCTGCCAAATCTGGAAACATCATCAGAAACATAATCAGTGCCCTACTGACAAAAGCAGAGGGAACAGTCAGTATTTGACACAACCATAGCACAAACATAGCTGCTGACACACCGTTTGTACTGAAAAAGAAATTAAACATAACTGAACACAAACTCAGTACCAGAGGCGCATCCCATCCATTAAAGGCACACAGGCTCTGCCCCCTCCATCACTCCACCTCCCTATATGACTAATTGGTAGATTCATGCATTGCATGAATCTATTTATGGCCGCTGTAGCCACCCCCTATTCAGGTGTCCGGCCACTTTTCGGACACCGGGCGCCTGAATTACAGTGGCAGGGGTGTTTTTTTGAAGCCTCTGATTAGAGCCATAGGCTCTAATAGGCTTCAAAAAAGGTAGACTCGGAGCACAGAGCATTGCGCTCGGAGTCCACCCAGATGTGTTAGAAAAGCAAATAATTATTTGCTTTTCTAACACTGAACCGCCCCTCCACCAAACAGGAAGCGCGGGTCTAATACCCATCACCTGATTGGCTGAAGGCACAGGCGCCCCTATTGGACACCTAGCAGAATGGATGAAGAGAGAAGGGGGAAGCATGGAGGACACAGGAGCTGTCCATAGCTTGCCGCTGTCACCCGCTGCCTGACCCGCACCAAGGTGGGGAAAGTGCAGGGCAGAGAGTGGGCTGGGGGTCACAGTAGCTGCATTTGATGGGCACAAGTGGCTGCATTTGATGGGCACAAGTGGCTGCATTTGATGGGCACAAGGGGCTGCATTCGATGGGGTACAAGTGGCAGCATTTGATGGGGTAAAAGTGGCTGCATATGATGGGCACAAGTGGCTGCATTTTATGGGGCACAAATGGCTGCATATGAGGGGGCACAAGTGGCTGCTTATGATGGGCACAAATGGCTGCATATGATGGGGCACAAGTGGCTGCATATGATGGGCACAAGTGGCTGCATATGAAAGGGCACAAGTGGCTGCCTTTGATGGGGCACATGTGGCTGCATATGATGGGCACAAGTGGCTGCATATGATGGGGCACAAGTGGCTGCATATGATGGAGCACAATGGCTGCATTTGATGGACACAATGGCTGCAATTGATGGCACAGTGGCTGCATTTGATGGGGCACAAGTGGCTGCATATGATGGGCACATGTGGCTGTATATGATGGGGCACAAGTGGCTGCATATGATGGGGCGCAATGGCTGCATTTGATGGGCACAATAGCTGCAATTGATGGCACAGTGGCTGCATTTGATGGGGCACAAGTGGCTGCACATGATGGGGCACAGTGGCTGCATTTGATGGGCACAGTGGCTGCATTTGATGGGTCACAGTGGTTGCATTTGATAGGCACAATGGCTGCAATTGATGGCACATTGGCTGCATTTGATGGGACACAAGTGGCTGCATATGATGGGCACAAGTGGCTGCATTTGATGGGCGCAGTGGCTGTATTTGATGGGCACAGTGGCTGCATTTGATGGCACAGTGGCTGCATTTGATGGGGCTCAAGTGGCTGCATATGATGGGCACAAGTTGCTGCATTTGATGAGGCACAGTGGCTGCATTTGATGGGCACAGTGGCTGCATGTGATGGGGCACAGTGGCTGCATTTGATGGGCACAATGGCTGCAATTGATGGCACAGTGGCTGCATTTTATGGGGCACAAGTGGCTGCATATGATAGGCACAAGTGGCTGCATTTGATGAGGCACAGTGGCTGCATTTGATAGACACAGTGGCTGTATTTGATGGGGCACAGTGGCTGCATGTGGTGGGGCACAGTGGCTGCATTTGATGGGCACAAGTGGCTGCATTTGATGGGGCACAGTGGCTGCATTTGATGGGGCATAGTGGCTGCATTTGATGGGGCACAGTGGCTGCATTTGATGGGCTCAGTGGCTGCATTTTATGGGGCACAGTGGCTGCATTTGATGGGCACAGTAGCTGCATTTGATGGGCACAGTGGCGGCATTTGATGGGGCACAGTGACTGCATTTGATGGGGCACAGTGGCTGCATTTTGATGGCACAGTGGCTGCATTTGAGAACACAATGGCTGCAATTGATGGTGCAGTGGCTGCATTTGATGGGGCACAAGTGGCTGCACATGATGGGCACAAGTTGCTGCATTTGATGAGGCGCAATGGCTGCATTTGATGGGCCCAGTGGCTGCATTTGATGGGGCACGGTGGCTGTATTTAATGGGCACAATGGCTGCAATTGATAGCACAGTGGCTGCATTTGATGGGGCACAAGTGGCTGCATTTGATGGGCACAGTGGCTGTATTTGATGGGGCACAGTTGCTGCATTTGATGGGGCACAGTGGCTGCATTTGATGGGCACAAGTGGCTGCATTTGATGGGGCACAGTGGCTGCATTTTGATGGCACAGTGGCTGCATTTGAGGGCACATTGGCTGCAATTGATGGTGCAGTGGCTGCATTTGATGGGCACAAGTGGCTGCATTTGATGGGCACAAGTGGCTGCATTTGATGGGCACAAGGGGCTGCATTTGATGGGGTACAAGTGGCAGCATTTGATGGGGTAAAAGTGGCTGCATTTGATGGACACAATGGCTGCAATTGATGGCACAGTGGCTGCATTTGATGGGTCACAGTGGTTGCATTTGATAGGCACAATGGCTGCAATTGATGGCACATTGGCTGCATTTGATGGGACACAAGTGGCTGCATATGATGGGCAAAAGTGGCTGCATTTGATGGGCACAGTGGCTGTATTTGATGGGCACAGTGGCTGCATTTGATGGCACAGTGGCTGCATCTGATGGGGCTCAAGTGGCTGCATATGATGGGCACAAGTTGCTGCATTTGATGAGGCACAGTGGCTGCATTTGATGGGCACAGTGGCTGCATGTGATGGGGCACAGTGGCTGCATTTGATGGGCACAATGGCTGCAATTGATGGCACAGTGGCTGCATTTTATGGGGCACAAGTGGCTGCATATGATAGGCACAAGTGGCTGCGTTTGATGAGGCACAGTGGCTGCATTTGATAGGCACAGTGGCTGTATTTGATGGGGCACAGTGGCTGCATGTGATGGGGCACAGTGGCTGCATTTGATGGGCACAAGTGGCTGCATTTGATGGGGCACAGTGGCTGCATTTGATGGGGCACAGTGGCTGCATTTGATGGGCTCAGTGGCTGCATTTTATGGGGCACAGTGGCTGCATTTGATAAGCACAGTGGCTGCATTTGATGGGCACAGTGGCGGCATTTGATGGGGCACAGTGACTGCATTTGATGGGGCACAGTGGCTGCATTTTGATGGCACAGTGGCTGCATTTGAGAACACAATGGCTGCAATTGATGGTGCAGTGGCTGCATTTGATGGGGCACAAGTGACTGCACATGATGGGCACAAGTTGCTGCATTTGATGAGGCGCAATGGCTGCATTTGATGGGCCCAGTGGCTGCATTTGATGGGGCACGGTGGCTGTATTTAATGGGCACAATGGCTGCAATTGATAGCACAGTGGCTGCATTTGATGGGGCACAAGTGGCTGCATTTGATGGGCACAGTGGCTGTATTTGATGGGGCACAGTTGCTGCATTTGATGGGGCACAGTGGCTGCATTTGATATGCACAAGTGGCTGCATTTTATGGGCACAGTGAGGCTGCAATTGATGGGGTTTTTTCAGTATTTTTCAATTTGTTTGCGCCCCAAAATATTTTGAGCACCAGCTGCCACTGCTCAGTACCATACTGACACAACCAGATACCTGAAGGTGTTCCAGTAAAAAAAAAAAGCATAGAATATAAACAAAGTTGGAAGCAATCCATGTGTAAAAATTGTGCGTCAAGATGCATAGATTATGCACATTATGATGCACATCATGCATTCACATGTGTTTTATTGCATTTTCATTGATTTCAATGGAAAATCCATCAAGCTAAAGGTGTGAAACCAGACTCACTCTGCCTAGTTATATGACAATCACACACACACAGCATAGCATTTTACTGTTCTGCACATTGGTGTGAATCTGAATGGCACCTTAACGCGTGTTTTTAATACACCTCAACTAACGTGCATTGCCACATTTAGTGCATTTGGTAGCCTATTGTTGCTCTGATGCAACATGCAGAATAACACAACATAATATAACACAGTGCAACAATGTAAATGTGGCCTAAGAGAACCATTTCCATTACCATTTCCATACCGGACACTTTTACCCCCTTCCTGCCCAGGTCAATTTTCAGCTTTCAGCGCTGTCATACTTTGAATGACAATTTTGCGGTCATGCGATACTGACCCATATGAAGTTTTTAGCATTTTTTTCACACACATAGAACTTTATTTTGGTGGTATTTAATCACCACTGTTTTATTTTTTTATTTCTTTGCAAAACAGACTAGAAAAGAACACAAATGTTAAAAAAAGCGTTTTTCTTTGTTTCTGTTGTAACATTTTGCGAATAAATAATATAGAGTCCACAAATTATGGTATATAGATCTGAAAATCGATTAATCCTGATGTTCTTGAGACAGGAAAATGTCAGGAGTCAGGACAGTACAAATCCCCCCTAAATGACTCCTTTTTGGAAAGTAGGCAGTCTAAGGTATTTAGTAAAAGGATTGGTGAGTTTTTTTAAGTCGTAATTTTTTGTCACAATTTTGCAGAAAATTTGAAAAAAAATGATTTTTAAAAAATGTTTACATTCTGTCACCAGTGCAGTACAGTGTCATCATATAACTGGTGTGGTGGTGATCAGGGACACTGACTGGTGACAGTATGTAAAAGAAAAACATTTTTTAATAATTTTTTTAATTTGTATTACATTTTTTTTCTGTTTTTATATACAGTGACCAGAGCAATACAACACTGTGCTACTCTGGGGAGGTGATCAGGATTTTTTTTTTATACACTATGGTTGCTTATAACTGTGAATTTTACAGTTATAAGCATCTATTTTTTTCTGAATTAAGTGTTTTAAAATTGTGATTAGCTGTGATTGGCCACAGGCCACAGTTCTCACATCGTACAGATGAGCTGTTATTGTCTGTACCATGTGATGATTGTGACCAATAACAAAACTCATCAAAATAGTACACAATGACAGGCATGAATCAAAGCCTTTCATTGTGTACAACTGTCATGTGATCTGCTTTGATTGGCCACAGCAGTCTCATGGTACCGGCAGTGGGCCGATACAGTGATCTGTCATCAGCTGTGTCTGGTGGACACGGCATTTGATGGGGCACAGGTGGCTGCATTAGATGAGCACAGTGGCTGTATTTGATGGGGCACAGTTGCTGCATTTGATGGGGCACAGTGGCTGCATTTGATGGGCACAAGTGGCTGCATTTGATGGGGCACAGTGGCTGCATTTTGATGGCACAGTGGCTGCATTTGAAGGCACATTGGCTGCAATTGATGGTGCAGTGGCTGCATTTGTTGGGCACAGTGGCTGCATTTTATGGGCACAGTGAGGCTGCAATTGATGGGGTTTTTTCAGTATTTTTCAATTTGTTTGCGCCCCAAAATATTTTGAGCACCAGCTGCCACTGCTCAGTACCATACTGACACAACCAGATACCTGAAGGTGTTCCAGTAAAAAAAAAAAAGCATAGAATATAAACAAAGTTGGAAGCAATCCATGTGTAAAAATTGTGCGTCAAGATGCATAGATTATGCACATTATGATGCACATCATGCATTCACATGTGTTTTATTGCATTTTCATTGATTTCAATGGAAAATGCATCAAGCTAAAGGTGTGAAACCAGACTCACTCTGCCTAGTTATATGACAATCACACACACACAGCATAGCATTTTACTGTTCTGCACATTGGTGTGAATCTGAATGGCACCTTAACGCGTGTTTTTAATACACCTCAACTAACGTGCATTGCCACATTTAGTGCATTTGGTAGCCTATTGTTGCTCTGATGCAACATGCAGAATAACACAACATAATATAACACAGTGCAACAATGTAAATGTGGCCTAAGAGAACCATTTCCATTACCATTTCCATACCGGACACTTTTACCCCCTTCCTGCCCAGGCCAATTTTCAGCTTTCAGCGCTGTCATATTTTGAATGACAATTTTGTGGTCATGCGATACTGACCCATATGAAGTTTTTAGCATTTTTTTCACACACATAGAACTTTATTTTGGTGGTATTTAATCACCACTGTTTTATTTTTTTTATTTCTTTGCAAAACAGACTAGAAAATAACACAAATGTTAAAAAAAAGCGTTTTTCTTTGTTTCTGTTGTAACATTTTGTGAATAAATAATCTTTCTTCATAAATTTAGGCCAAAATGTATACTGCTCCATTTCTTTGGTGAAAATAACCCAAATTAGTGTATATTATTTAGTCTGTAGGAAAGTTATAGAGTCCACAAATTATGGTATATAGATCTGAAAATCGATTAATCCTGATGTTCTTGAGGCAGGAAAATGTCAGGCAGAGGCGGCTCTAGGCTTTGTGAGGCCTTAGGCAAAACTTACACATGAGGCCCCACGGACTGGGACGCTCCGTGATGAGGCCGCTATTCCTCAGGCTGCGGGCAGTATCTGATTTGTCCGTCAGCTCCTAAGCCACAGAGTCCCACTGGGGGTAGGCGGAGCCGCTGGCGTCAACTTCAGTGATTGAGAACAGGCAAATTAGGCGGCCGCGAGGCCCCTGTGAGTGCGAGGCCTTAGGCGACCGCCTAATTTGCCTAATTAGAGATCTGATGTCAGGACAGTACAAATACCCCCTAAATGACTCCTTTTTGGAAAGTAGACAGTCTAAGGTATTTAGTAAAAGGATTGGTGAGTTTTTTAAGTCGTAATTTTTTGTCACAATTTTGCAGAAAATTAGAAAAAAAAATGATTTTTAAAAAATGTTTACATTCTGTCACCAGTGCAGTACAGTGTCATCATATAACTGGTGTGGTGGTGATCAGGGACACTGACTGGTGACAGTATGTAAAAAAAAAACATTTTTTAATCATTTTTTAAATTTTTATTAAATTTTTTTCTGTTTTTATATACAGTGACCAGAGCAATACAACACTGTGCTACTCTAGGGAGGTGATCTGGATTTTTTTTTATAGTTATAAGCATCTATTTTTTCTGAATTAAGTGTTTTAAAATTGTGATTAGCTGTGATTGGCCACAGGCCACACTTCTCACATCGTACAGATGAGCTGTTATTGTCTGTACCATGTGATGATTGTGACCAACCAACAAAATAGTACACAATGACAGGCATGAATCAAAGCCTTTCATTGTGTACAACTGTCATGTGATCTGCTTTGATTGGCCACAGTGGTCTCATGGTACCGACAGTGGGCCGATACAGTGATCTGTCATCGGCTGTGTCTGGTGGACACGGCGGTTGACATATCGCGCCAGAGCTGGCCAGTAGTGATTATGTAATGTCCTCCCAGAACAACAGTGCTCCCGCTCAGCCGTCATTTTACAATATGCTGAGCGGGAAAGTGTTAAACTTTGTCCTCAAGGCATTCTCTCACAGTTACATACATATACATACATACACACACATTTACATACATATACATACTCACATACACACACCTACATAAACACGCGCAATCACATGTACTCATACACAGTGACATACATACACACACTTACATACTTACACACAGAGTAACTTACTCTTCCTTCTGGTGGCATGGCTGGCTGTCCTTCTAGCTTCTTCGCTTTCTATCTCACTGCTGCTGCTGCTGCTGCTGCTGCTGCTGAATCCATGGGGAAGCAGTGCTGAGGAGGATCAGCATGTTTAAAGCTGCCCTCCTCATGTGTGCAAAGAGAGCTGGGTCTATCTGGAAAGCAAAAGCAACATGTTGGCAGCCCCAGCACTGCATAAGAAGTTGTAGTCTATTAATACAGGGCGCACTAGAGGATCCTCTACCCTCTGGCAGACCAGACCAGACCAAGCATGCCCAGAAGCACTGGGTAATTTGCACCAACTTTTGACAGAGAAGTGATAGAGAGGTAATTATGAGCATGTGTGTGTGTGTGTGTGTGTGTGCAGGGGGGGGGGGGCTTTAGACACAGCCACTTTGAGTGTCTCTTTTACTATAGATATTTGTCTAACTATTTGTCTTTTAATTTTCTTTTGGTAGAAAGGATTACAGAATATACCTTAATCTTGGCTTTAAAGACCATCACCATCCATTTAGCTAAGATACAGCACACCTACATTAATATCCTAGCTCAGTTTCCAAGGGCTCTCTGATTAAAAGCTGTTTATTGAAATCTTACAAAATATCTAAGGTTCACAGGTACAAGACATTTACAAGACCAAGAATTTTCCCTAGCAAGCTTAATCATCACAACTGCTGACTTATCATTTTAAACTGCAGCTCTTTCGCATCAAAAATAAGATCAGGCAGTCAGATAAGCACTAGAGTAATTACCAGTACATACACCAAATGGATATAAATAGTGAAAAACATATGCCCAACACTGAAATAAATCATGAGAAAATAGAGTTGTTAACACTTTGGCCTTTCACAGAATTGGATTGAGCATTTTGTTTTCACAAGCTCTATGCTGGTATTTCTTCGGTGTTCACTGCCACAGGTAAAAATTGTATATTACCAGCTGTGAAGAAGACTTGATGTGTCTGCCAAATTTTGCCTTCTCTAATTTCCTCCAGCACTGTTCTTTATATATCGGTTGGTTATTACTTTTTCAAGATCTGTCAAGTGGGCTTTTAAAGAGCTCTTAAGAAACCCCTAACAGATGTACAGCAATAAACGAGTAAAACTGTCAAAATTATTGGCATCCAATTAACTCATCTGTGGCCAAACAGGGAAATGTTAAGATTCTGTAGTTTATAGGGCTTTATAAAAAAAAAGAAAAAAAAAAGAAAAGAAAGAGAAAATGACAGGAGAAAAAGTTGAAAGTAAGGTTTTTTAACTAAGATTTCAAGATATTCAACTCAATTAGTTAGTTAATTAAAGGAAAACTATGCTTTTGTTAAAATTATTATAATATATGTAATTTCAACAAAAGCCAGTTTGTAATTAAAAAGCACACATTGTGGTTGATTTGTTAAAAATGGAGAGTGCAAGTTCTGGTGCAGCTGTGCATAGAAACCAATCAGCTTTCATTTTTTGTTTTGTTTTTTGCTTTGATACATATTTCCCTTTTTTGCAGCTGATGCTGCTAATTTGTTGATAGTTGTTCTGGTCTGACAATCCCCACTGATTTCCTATCGGCCCATGCATATTGTAAACAGATCTTTAAAACTTTGGTTATTAGTACTTTATTATGGTTTTTTTTCCCTCTTTTTCTTTCCCACCAGACCATATCGCTAAAACATATTTTGCCTTTCTTTGGAGTGCACCCTAGCAGGTCCTATTGGACTTCCCAGTGGGTATGACATATTGTACTATTCTTAGCTTCCCTGGCAACAGGATGGATATCACTGACTGTCTTTTTTTTTTTTTTTTAGCTGATGTATAAAAGTTCAATTTGCTAACAACATGTGAGTGCTATCTATTTTCCAAACAAAAGGAATGATATGTATAACATGATAAAATTTGATGCTTAGAATTCTTTTGCTTCATTTGTAGAAGTGGTCTGTTCTACTAATGTACACACCCCTGAAGAAAGAATGAACTTCTGAAATGCGTTGGGTGTTTTACGTTCATGCTGTTACATGATGTTTTCATTGTGGTATTTTTGGAATATGTAGAACTGTATACATTTGTATGATTTGCACTATGTTGGCATTACTTTGCACCAGCCACAATCTGTTTTTAATAATTTTTGTCAATAAAATTTATACTTGAGATTTTTAAATATTCTCTGGTTAAACTATATTTTTCTACGGATTGATACCATGTAGGCCTCCAAAGTCCCGCTAGGGGGTTATCTGCTTTTCTTGTTCCAATCTTAATTGAACAAGGTGAAATTAGTAGCTGATTGGCTACCATACACAGTTGCACCAGATTTTGCACTCCAGTTTTAGTAAATCAACTCCATTGCATACTTTGAGAAGTATTGCGTGAGGCAGCTCATTCAAAATGAATGAGCTGTAACACATCTCAATGCCCAAAATGTAAAATGATCGTATCCGATACTTACCGTAATTTTCCTTTCCTGGTGCCAATCCATGGCAGCATACATCAGAGTTAATGCCAACACAACAGCCTATTCCCTGTACATCGCTAGCATCAAACTGGGTGCGTTTAGTATGCTGCCATGGATTGGCACCAGGAAAGGAAAATTATGGTAAGTATTTGATATTATTTCCCATTTCCTGGCACCAATATGGCAGGATGCATGTGGTAGATCAATAGCTAGCTATCAGGGTGCAAATTCTTATAAGAAAGTGATTAAACTACTGCTTTCCCGCCAAAGACAGATGTAGTGAGGACTACTGAGACCATCAGTAGTGCTGAAAGAACAAGCTATAAAACAACCAGATTGGCTGTCCTGCCTATCGTGTTGGTTGACACCTCTACGTAAGGTGCCAACAATGTTCAGATGCTGCTGATCAAACGTGCAGCAATTACTTCCCGTGGCTTCAACCCAGAAATATAGTGGGCCCTTTAGAATTAACTTTAGTAAATGCAAGGGGGTTGTGCGCTGGAGCCTTCTATCATTGTTAGTTTCTAAGGAACTAGGTATAGCTGTTATGGCTAGCTAAACAGCTGTTTTTAAGTGTGCTATCTTTGATCTGAATGTATTGAAAGAGTACTTAACCTAAAGTAGGTCAAAGCAATCCCATCATGGGATAGGCAAACGCCCACAGGCCCTTGATATAATGATACAGCAAAGCTGTCAACTGCTGGTAGCTCAAAGAGCCTGCTCAAGGGATCTTATACTAGAAGCTGGCTTCAGATTAGGCCAAATGTCCACCTGGTAGAAAAACAATTGAGCACCATCTGGGATATCCTCCCCAACCGCTCCAACATCCAAATCTGCAGGACAAAGACCCAGAATGCACACTCCAAAAGTTTGCCTTAAAAACCCGGACACTAGCGCAGACAATAAAAAAAACACTAAAGACAGGACCCAACAACTCCTGTTGCAAGTGCACCAATATGGCTACAATCATCTTAAGCACCCGAGACAAAAGGCAGTAGCCCTGCCGATCTGAGAAGCAGTCGTCTGCAGCCAAAAGCTCATGAGGCACTTAGATTTAGTAGAGTGCATCCTGTCAACAATGGATGGAACCTAAACCTTAGACCATGGGGTCGGATTATGATCTGCTGAATCAACTTGAAATAATGGAGCTAGAAATTAGAGCATCAGTGCAGGATCCATCTTCAAAAACAAGAGTAAAGTAAAGCCTGAGAGATAGACTCTCTATCCCGACCACACCCAACTAAGAGACGGAAACTTACTTTAGATGAACTGGTGGCAGACCAAAGAACTGGGTAATCATGTTCTGTTTGAGGAGATAAATAGAAACTACCCAAGGAAGATGGAAAACTTAATTCAAAACAACCTTGTCTTATACAAAACCCATGAAGGGTTCCATGACAGAAAATATCACCAGTCCGAACATTCGCCTCACCCCATCTGAAGGCTACGAGTGAACTACTTCAGATCCAACAAAGTAACATGGGCAGCAAATGCCTACCTAAGCCCAGCTGTAGGAAAGGACTTGTGCAATGAAGAAACTCCTGTTGAGAAAGTGCAGAGGCTTTTACCAAGATAAGCATACATCACAACTCAAGCAATAGATTTACCAAGAAGTAGACCTCCCAGCTTAGCATCAAGGGATTCTTTTACTCCAGGATGCCCTGTCTCTCAGAACTTGAGCTTCAATCATCAAGCTCTCAAAGGCAGCTTAATGCTGGCTGGCAAAAAACATCCTTGGGAACAGAGGACCCTGATGCCATAGATCCTTCAGAGCAACTGCCTGTCATTTCTTTAGTTTGGTGTATCACTGCCTGTGTCAGATTGGAATAATAAGGAACACTGGAATGCCTTCCATCCTGAACATGCAAGATAACAAAAGAAGGAATATGTCAGGAAGTACTGATCCCATTAAGTCACCTGAGCATCCACTGAATCTACCAAAGGGCCACTGCGCCTGAGATAAAAAGGCCTAGCTTTTAGTTTGACCTCAGGACCAGGTAGTCAACCTCTACCTGCAACATACTTCTAGGAATAGCTCCAGGGGTAGGAATCACTCTCACAGGTTTAGACGCTGATGCTGATGCAGTCTGCCTGCCACTGTATACAGTATATCTGGAATGCTCATGCCTGACAAGGTTAAAACCTGATTGATACCAATCTATATTTTTGCTACAGCTAAATTCAGGATAAACCTGATAATTGATGTATGCTGCCTCTCTGGCATTGTCTGCTTGAATCCAGATTGTATAACCTTCCACTAAGGTGGTCTAATGCTATAGGGACAATCAAGCTGCCCAGAACTTCTGGATGTTACTTTATGAAATGAGACCCTAAAGACAATCAAGTTCCTTGTAATCAAAAGTGTCCAGGTCTCCTTCCCAGACCAACCGACTAGTATCTGCTGTGGGGATTTCTTAAATAACAAGAAGGAAGGGAGAACTTCCCCGCTCCAGAGCTACATCCCTGTGCCTCAGCGATCAGCAAATCACCTGTCCAAAGACTGAATCAGCCTTTCCTCTGACGAATAAAGTCCTGTAAAGGCCTGAGTTAAAACTAGGTCAAAGCAATTTGCCTCAGATGAGGCTACCCCTAGTTTTAGGACTTCATACAAAAATGGAAACTCAGATAGCTTCACGTCTGGAGAGCTTGAATCTGAGACAAGCACTCTGTCCTGAGCTGTGTGTGGGACGATTCAGATTTTCCTAAGGTAAGCCAGTTCCATGGACAATCTCTGAAGGTTCTGGACCCATCCAAATTACTGAAATATCTAGAGGATCATGTCAGGGTGCTCGATTGAGTCCATGCCTTGTGTTCCCTCACCAGGAGGTCATATAAAGATCCCACCATGAGAATGTTTCAGGAAAACAACAAGGCTAGTACTGGGTCCAGCAACATAGTACTGAGGGCTGATGGGAGGATAAGGGGCAGGACCACAGATTGATAGTGCATGGGCCCTATAGCAAGCCACAGATTTTGTTGGAGATGGGAACATCAGTTATCTTTGATGCCCACAAAAGCCAGAAAGTCTCCCAGGTGAAGAGAGGCAATGCAAATTGTGTATATTTCTATGAAAACCTTTCATTTGAAACAATCTCCTTAGAGCTTCAAGCAGAATGGGTAATACCCACCCTGCACTTTGGAAAGAAGAACTGTTTTGCCACCAGAACTGGGGCAAAACACCTTGCCCCAGAAACCTCCAGAGGATATGTGGAGGCTACGAGTGGAGAAAAGATGCTTCCTAACAATTAGAGGCAGAAAAAGACATTGCAAACTATACTCTAGGCACTTTCTGCTGGGAATGACAGGTGTTCAACATCAGCAGAATTTCTGATGCTGTTGTCCTGAGCTGTCTCAAAGAGACACTGACCCCAGAAAGCCATGCAGGCTACTTTCACCGACTGAGTAAATGCTGTAGCAAGTTTATTACCTTGAACCCTCTGGCTTCTCTGGTTCTTCTCCACTCATGGTAAACTTATCTGCCTTAAAGATAAAATGGCCTAACAGGGGTAAAGCCTCAGGTTGCCAGCTTCTTTCTTCCCTTCCTGGCCAGCAAAAGCTGGCTTACTCTCTGCAGTGGGAGGCTCTATGCAGTTGGCAGGAATAGTATTATTATGTAGCTTGATTTATTTGCAATATCTTGGCTATGGTAACTTCAACGAGGGCTCACAGCAATCCTTTGCAGCTATGATTAGTGGACTTCTATCTACCCCTTTAAGGCAGTCTTTACACACTCTTTATCTTGTAAAGGCACCTTCACCCAGGGCTCACAGCAATTTCCTGCGACTATGAATAGTATCTTCTGTCTATGTCATTCTATGCATTAAGATAACAAACCTTCTGTGTGCAGCAGCACCCCTCAGCCCCACTAATACTTACCTAAGCTCCCTCTCATTCCAGTGATGTTGCACGGGAGACTCGGCTATCTGGGACTCTCACTCCTCAGATGAGGCAGGGCCAAACCGCAACCCTGTGTCAGAATGGACACACAGAGCAGCGGCTTGGCTTGGGTGCTCCCATAGCAAGCTGCTTGCTGTGGGGGCACTGGGCAGGAGGGAGGGGCCAGTAGAGCCGGTGAGGGATCCAAGAAGAGAAGGATCTGGGCTGCTCTATGCAAAACTACTGCACAGAGCAAATAAGTATAACATGTTTGTTATCTTTAATCAAAACAAACCAAGAATTTAATATCACTTTAAGGCAGCTTCACCTAGGATTCACGGCAATTCTTTGTGGCTACGAATAGTGGGCAGGGGAGCTTCTGTCTACACCTTTTAAGGCAGTCTTGATACATTCATCATCTTGTAAGGGCAGCTTCACCCAGGGTTCCCATCAGTTCTTTGCAACTAAGCATAGGGCAAAAAAGCTTCTGTCTACCTCTCAGTCCTAAAAAAAAACAATAACAGCATATTACCTGCAAAAGGATGTGCATTTATTTATTTATTTTTTAAAGGTGAACTTATCCTTTAAGCCAGGGGACTGTTTTAACAATGTACAAGGTGATAAATGGGTGAATATTTTGCTAATATCAGATTGAATTTACATTGATAGATATGATGAATAGTACAGTAAATCACTTTTTCCCATTGAAGAAAATATGTAGGAGAATCTTGTTTGGTGAAATTTTCACAAGGGTGAATTTTGTTTAAAGCAGTTTCGACAGGCGAATATTGAATGAAATGGGTTTGAAAAAATACTATGATAGATAAAGTGATGTGAAAAATTGAATTTTGCCCCAAAAAAAGGGCGAACCTTTGCCAAAAATTTTGTGAACCTCTGTTGAAAACAAAAATAAATACAATCATTAGAATAATATCTCATCTATAATATCTGATGTTTTGAAAATTTGCATGTAACTGGTAGACCATGGTAGATAGCAGCGCCATAATGGAAGGGCAGGAATCACAGTGCAAATTCTGATACCTATTGGACATTACAACTGGTTAGAAAGAAAAAAATTAAAAGAGGCCATGGAATCCATGCAATATACATTTAATCACTCTTACTTAAACGCATTTAGAAAACTCATTCCCTTGAATCCAATTTGTTTTGCACAGAAGCACACAATGTTGTGTGATGTACCTCTGCATGCACTTTTATAGAGCAGCTCGTTAATATTCAGTTCTTGATTATATTAATCAATCAATTAATCAAAGATGCCAAAATGCAAAAACATTTTGGTTGATTAGCTTGGTAAATTCAACCAAGCTGACCAACCATTAAGCAGCATATGATATAATTTCCTATGCAAACAAAACCCTGTCAGGTTGAATCCTAATGAGCTGGACCTTATCCAGCACTGTTAAGAAACAGATTAGAGTATGACCCCCGTTGCTATAAGTAAAAGGTTTTGGATCCCTCTCTTCCTGTTTGCATTAGGTCAGTGTACATGGCTGTTTCTCTGTGCTTTTGTTGCAGGTATTTTTGATCAGTTTGTTGGAGATCTACTGAAATTATAATGCTGATTATTCATTATACAATTATATTTAATTTACAACCAGTTTGATCATTCTCACTGGCATGAGTTTCTAAGTAGACAAATGATGGATATGTTAGGATTGTATATTTGTCATTTTATGTTGTAACATATAATTTGAATTATTTTTATCAGTGATTGTTTTAAAGTGTATGTAAACACTAACAAGATACTCTCCATTTTGGCATGCAAATATACAATTGTAAATATTTTGTTATATCTGTTTATTGTACCTGTTAGTTCTGCCAGAAATACATTTCACTGCTAAATTCCTGTGCACCCTGGGCTACAAAACACCTCCCTCCATGTTAGGGGGGTGAGGAGGAGGTGTCCTGTATTCTGAATCAGTGGAGAGGAGCATAGGGTGATAACTGTGCTCCTACATTGATACAGTATAGTGAGTGAGTGTTGTCACTCTAGAGCAGGAACTGGCAGGATCAAGTACTAGTAAGCTGCAATATAATTATTGCTTTTGGGTATAGGTACACTTTAAGGTGTATATAAGCAAGCATAGTATGTAAAAAAAAAAAAATCCTGATCAACTCATCAGAGTGGTGCAGTGTTACTATGGTAACATTGTATTGCTCTGATCACAGTATGTAAAAAACAATGTAAAAAAAAGGAAAACAAATAAAAGAAAGAAATATTTAAAAACATTGAAAAACGTACTTACAAATTACATACTGTCACCAGTCAGTGTCTCTGGTCACCGCCACACCAGTTATATAATGACACTGTACTGCACTGGTGACAGTAAAAAAAAGTGAACAAAAAACTATTTTTTTTCTTCATTTTCCAAAAAATTGTGACAAAAACTTACAACTTCGAAAAATGCACCATGCCTCTTACTAAATACCTTGGGCAGTCTACTTTTCAAAAGGTCATTTTGGGGGGTATTTGTACTGTCCTGGCATTTTCGGGCCTCAAGAAATGAGATAAGCCATCAGTACATCAGGGTTGATCGATTTTCAGATATACAGTATATACCATAGTTTGTGGACTCTATAACTTTCTTACAGACTAAATAATATACGCTGATTTGGATTATTTTCACCAAACAAATGTAGCAGAATTTAATTTGGCCTAAATTTATAACAGAAACAAAGAAATATTTGGGTTTTTTCAAACTTTTTGGCAACAAAAAAAACCCAGTGGTGATTAAATACCACCAAAAGAAAGCTCTATTTATGTGACAAAATAATAGAATTTTGATACGGGTACAGTGTTGCATGACAGCACATTTGTCATTCCAATTGCGACCGGTACGGGGGGTGGAAGTGCCCGTATTGAAGTAGCTAAACAATATTTGTTTGGTTCTTATGGCTAACAATCCTTTTTTACTTGTACATTTATATGCACCGGTTTTTCATAAAGTGGCTTTTTTCATAGAAAATAAGTATTCTTTGTCTTCTTCGTCACTAATAGTTTTAAATGTGGATTCTCTGGCAGTCAGTTCAGTTCAAGTTTGGTGACTACATTGCAGTAAAGAAATGTAAATGCTTAGATTTTCAATATTGAACTTTTTTCCACTTTACAAACACAACCAGAGGCATGTACCATGAGCAGATGTGTTGTGGAAATACCCACTGTGAAAGTATAGAGCATGAAAGTTTGTCGCAATTTAGGTGGAACTCCATTTTTTTTAAATGGCAAATGAAAATCATAGTAATGGGCTGCATACTGTTACATTAACATCTTTTGGGAACATAAACTTGTCAAATGAAGTTACATAGTTACATAGATCCCTAATATGAGGATTTAAAGTATATGAAAATCATAACAATGAATCTCTCTTATTTGCTACCTTTTGGTCTGTCAGATATACCAATGAAAGCTATATCTGCTTCAGTAAGTGCAAAAATATACTTGCTGAACACGTCAGAAATGCTGAGCTGCCATGTGTCCTGTGCACACTTCTTGAGTTTATGCAAGGAGTCAAATTAGCCTTCCCGTTTTTTATCTCACACTATGGAATAATAGTGTGTCAGTAGAAAGGAGGAGAGTGGGGGCATTGTGTCTCTTAGCAAAAGACACCTGGGCAGGGCAGACACCACACAGTCAACAAAAATGTTGTGTGTTGTCAGCCTACAACAGCCCACCTGTGCATTTCTGACACATCAAAAATTATTTTTCTGTACTTCAATTTTTCTGTACTTAAACCTGTTGCTGCCCAGATAACGCATGTGTGCATTAGCAAAGAAAGTGGGCTTTAACGTCCACATGTCACACATATGCATGCATGGGTGGCAGAGGTTTCTCTGCTGAAAGTGCACTTACTGAATGCTTCCAGCACATTGAACAAATTGTCGAGGACAGTTCTCGGTCTCTAGTAATGAGCAGATGGGACCAGCTCCCCATTCAGGTGTCTAGTGTGACAGTCAATCTAAGTCGGTCACATGATTGGACAGACCTTCTTGCCCCCCCAGGCATAATAGCCCAGTTAAAGGGATACAAAGGCTGTGCTACTTTTTTATTTTGGCATGACACACACTTTAACATATTTTGTAAGAGCCTTTGGATAGGTAAATAATGAAACATTTAAAGCATACATAAGATGGGATTCAAAGGGTTTCTGGACAGGTACAATACTGAGCTGTATTTACCATAAGGTAACCTTGAGCCATTATTAAGGATGTTTGTCTGTCCTCTTCTGGACGATCATTAGTAAAGGTTAGTACACTACTGAGAAAAGTCCTCAATCCTCAAATAACAAAGCTATTTATGTTAGTTCTCTCTAGCTATCTGGTATCTTTTGTGACTGTTTGGTTGGGGGCAGACAGTACTTACATCTTATAGGATATATACTGTGCAATGTGTGCTGACTTTACCTTCTTGGCAGCTGTCTCTAAGGAAAATATCACTTTGCACTATACAATTTATCTTTACCATTCATAAACGTGTTGCTTACCTAATCTTAAATAATGTGGTGTATAATAACACAGTGTGAGCAAGCTTACAGTGACATGGCTACTGAACTGTAGCTCAGCACAGTGGCAAATATCACATACTGGTTGGAATATAATGATATTTCCAAACACTTCCTGTTGATGTATCTATGCCTGCTGAGTCAATTATGGCTCTGACCACTAAGCACTACTGCTCTCCTGATAAATGTTCAGTGAAAATACAGAAAAACTAACTAACCCAAATTTTCAGCCAAAGTATAGATTTTTGATTATTTGACAATGTATCTTTATAGAGAAATTCTCAAACTGTCCTATACCAAAGAGATCTAGAACATATGGCATTAGATGTCTGTCATGGTATTATATGTATAGTAATAGTATAAACATACCACGTTCTTTGCCGCGGAAGGCTTTATAAATACAAAACAATGTGCTGTCTTTGGAAGTCATGTGCCAGGAGAGAAAAATACTTTTTCTCTATAGATATTTTAAAGAAGAGAATGACGTAACAGGAATAGGAGGAATAGAATGTGCTCTAGTTTATTTATTTCAAACCTGTCATATACCTTTGCTATGTATAAACAATAAAATTACTTCTAACCGAAGAGATTATTGGCCTTAATTGTGTGCCTACTATTGTTTACCATCATCCAAATTAGATGATATTTAACCACACTGCGCCCGTGCTATAGCCGAAAGACAGCTGCAGCACTGCGCTTAATTGCCGGGAGGGTGTCCCTGGACATCTTCCTGTTTACTTGTTCCCCACGCGCCGCCGTGGGTGCACATCGGGGAAAATCTGTGTTGGCCGTAAACCTTGGACACAGCCAATCACAGATTGTGCTAAATGGCCAATCACAGCGACCATTTAGCACTCGATCAGCGTGTCCAATGAGAGATGATCTCATATGTAAACATATGAGATCATCTCTCATTGCCGGCTCTCCCTTCTCATCTGGATCCAGATGACGTCTTGAATGACGAAATGTGTAGGGCGGAGTTATGAAGGTCTTTGCTTCAATTCCGGTCAGGGCCGCGAATAGGATTTTCTATGGCGCCTGTTTGTTTTTATTACATGCTTGTGTATTCTTACTAAATGTGAGTATAGCTACTGTTTTTTAATTTAAATAAATACTTTTACAAAACAGAAGTATGCTATGGGCACCCCTTTCTCCTTTACATGGTAAACGGGCAGAACGCCAAACACAACGCCAATAAACAAAGCACAGATTGAGTACTGTAAAGATTGCTACACAATGGCATATACTGTGGCTGCTCAGTACCCCTGGGGGGGTTGAGGCTATTTGGTGAGTGCATTTATGATAAGAGCATGGATAAGATCACAACACTATTGTCACTTAAGTAAGAAGATACCAAGGGACTATTTCTCAGCAAGCACTGGACACTTTTTTTTTTTTTTTTTTTTGAGCACTTTTTTGAGCACAAGTCACTGTGTTTGTTATCATTGCACTTGATGTGATAATTATTGTTTTTATTTTTAATTTTTGCAATTTGTTGTTGAAAGATGGATACATTGTTCCTGGTATGTTGTTAGAAAACATCACCAGCATTTGTTATATAGGTTTACAGGGTGTCAAACCCCTATAAATTAAACATCTGTGGTACTACTAGCAGGGGTGATAACACTTAAAGGTTGTTTTTCAACATATTAATTTTGAAGGTAACTGGTTTTATGGTTGCATCCGGCACTAGCACGGATTTATTAAATTTAAATTTTTTTAAATTGTATTTTTTTTTATTTTTCCTTACACATGTTTATGTACAGATTTCATCAGCACATAATTTAGGGTACACATAACTTCTAGTGTTGTATCCTGCAGAGGGTGTAACACACTTGCCGATTGGAGGCAACTATATCTTTTAGTGTTACACTCTGCAGAGGGTCTAACACATCATTACTAGTCACTTTAAACTAGAACAGCGCCACACTTACATCACTGCACACCAACAATGTCTAGAAGATTATCTTCAGCCGAGGAGGCATACAATATTTTTCCGGCCGATGAGAGCAATGGGGAGCTCTCCGCTTTGGATTCCTCCTCAAATTCAGATTCTGAGTCTGATGTTAACTATGAGCCTATCTTAAGAAGTGAACACTGACAGCCTCAGAGGAGGATGATAGTCCACCCGCCAGACGAAGGCGTTCTGGTGAGGAGGCAGTGCCATCCACCAGCACCGCAGTGCCATCCACCAGTACCGCAGTACCTCGGCAAGAAAGGCCACGTACCAGGGGTGTCACCTCAGTCCCAAAGGGTTAGGTCCCATGCCAGCCTTCCCTATTCCCTGCAGAACCCCTTGTGGCTTCCTCCTAATTCAGGAGAAGCTAACATTTCCCCTTTCACTGCCCAGCCAGGAGTCCAGGTGGACACAGAAAATTTTTCCCTGACAGATTTGTTCCATGTAATTTTTACTAAGGACATGCTAGCATCAATTGTGGCCCAGTGCAACCTGTATGCACAACAATTCATAGCAAGTAACTCAACGTTCTATAATGCCCGTCCCTACGAGTGGAGAGCCCTAACAGTAGAGGAGTTTAAACATTTTTTGGGCCTCACATTCTGCATGGGACTAACCAAAAAAAATGAATTACGTTCATATTGGTCAACCCACCCCATCCACCACATGCCCATCTTTTCCTCAGTAATGCCCAGAACCAGATATCTCATGTTTATGAGATTCCTACACTATAATGATAATACCCAGTGCCCTCCCCGAAATGACCCAAATTATGATAAGCTTTATAAAATTCGGCCACTACTAAATTATTTTTCTGAAAACTTCCCCCCAGTTGTTTACCCCAGACCAACACATATGCGTGGATGAGTCCCTTATCAAATTTACTGGCAGGCTGGGCTTCAAACAAATTATTCCCACCAAAAGGGCCCACTATGGGGTGAAGCTGTATAAATTGGGCAACTGAGCCACAGGGTATACATAGGCCTTCATGGTATATGAAGGGAAGGACACCCAGCTGCATCCCCCTAATTGTCCAGACTACATGGGATCAAGCGGGAAAGTTGTTTGGTCACTCATAAACCCACTCCTGGAGAAAGGCTACCATTTGTACGTAGATAACTTTTATACAAGTTTGCCCCTGTTCCGCAACCTTCACAGAAAGAACACTCCAGCATGTGGCACCGTAAGGACCAACCGGAAGGTCTTTCCTCAAAGCCTCGTCAACAAGTAGTTAAGAAGAGGGGGAGATGTTTGCGGAATGAGGAAATTCTGGCTGTGAAGTGAAGGGGCAGAAGGGATGTCTACATGCTTTCTTCGATCCACAATAATACATTCGTGGAGATCACCAGGAGGAATGGCCCAATCCAAAAGCCAACGTGTATCCACGAATACAATATGTTCATGGGGGTGTCGACTTCAAAGACCAAATGCTCAAACCCTACCTTGCCACAAGACGAACATACCAGGGGTATAAAAAAGTATCAATTTATTTGTTTAATTTGACCATATACAACAGCTATATTATCTATCGCAACTCCACTGAAAGCCCAAAACCCTTCCTTGGCTACCAGGAGGAAATCACCACAGCCCTTATATTCCCGAACGACCCACCAAAAAACATTCGATCCGATGTGATTAGCAGACTCTCCAAACGCCACTTTCCTGATAAAAACCCTCCCAGACCAACAGGCCAAAAATGTCAGAAAAAATGCCGGGTGTGCACCAGAGGAGGATTTAGAAGAGACACCACTTATTATTGTCCCCATGTCCTTCCCAACCAGGCCTCTGCACAGTTGACTGTTTCTGCCATTACCATACTTCACTAAATTATTAGTGAAGTATGGTAAACATAACTCTCACTTCCTGCCATTTACCTTCACAACCCTTATGCCTCTGCTTGCTCTGTAACTGACCCTTGCTTGTTATTCGAACACGCTTCTGGATACCGATTCTGTACATACCTCTGCCTGATCTGGAACTGATCCTGGCTTGTTATTCGAACATGCTTCTGCATACCGATTCTGTACATACCTCTGCCTGATCTGGAACTGACCCTGGCTTGTTATTTGATCACTCTTCTGTCTACCGATTCTGTACATACCTCTGCCTGATCTGGAGCTGACCCTGGACTGTTTGACCATGCTTTTTGCCTGCCTCTTGGACTGATCTTGTACCCTGCCACTGGACTAGTGGGATTAATAAAACAGGGGTCTCACATATGTGAGGGGCTCCAGAATTGTTTATATGGATGAAGAAAACTTTTTTTTGTTTTCTCATTCCTAGATTAGGGTCTGGAGACTCGGAGGTTTCAAAGAGATTTGGGTGGGAGAAGCCTCTACCCCTGTCCCCATTCTGTCCTGAATGAGGCCCTATTTTGCCTGCTGCCTGTAGGACCTATGCCATCATGCCTCTGCCTGTCGCATGAACTGACCACACCACATGGACCATGTTCCTACCTACTACCAGGACCAATATTTTGGCACTGCTGACAATCTCTGCCTGCACTGACCCTGGACTGTATATGGACAGTATCCCTGCCTGCTGCCTGTACTGACTATGGACAGTATTCCTGTCGGTTGCCTGGACAATTGTGTTCACTTTTACTGACCAAGACCCTGCCTGCTGCCTGGACCAGTGCTATCCTCCTGTGGACAATTGCGCTACTAAAACCAGAGGTAATCTTTTGTTTACCCTTTGCTCAGCAGAATGTATTTTGGGGTGTAATTCTTGGTATGTACATGCTATGTGTCCCTAGAACACCTGACGGTGTTCCTTGCATGTTGGGCCTCTGTATGTGGCCAGGCTGTGTAAAATTCTCCCTCATGCGGTATCGCCATACCCAGGAGGAGTAGCAGAATGTATTTTGGGGTCTAATTTTTAATTAAATGCGTTTCATTTTTTCCACATTTTCCAAAAACTTCTGGAAAAAACTGAACCATTCAAAAGACTCATTATGCCTCATAGATTATACGTTGGGGTGTTAACTTTTCAAAATGGGGTCACTTTGTGGGAATTTCCATTGTCCTGGTGCTCCAGGGCCTTCAAAACTGTAATAGGTAGTCAACAGGTTAGATGTGTAATTTATGCTCCCAGAACACCTGATGGTGCTCCCTGCATGTTGGGCCTCTCTATGTAGCTAGGCTATGAAAAAGTCCCACACATGTGGTATCACCATACTTAGGGGGAGTAGCAGAATGTATTTTGGGGTGTCATTTGTGGTATACACATGCCATGTGAGAGAAAAAACCTACTACAATGACAATTTTGTGGAAAAAAAATCTTCATTTTGCAAAGAATTGTGGGAAAAAATTACAACATCAAAAATCTCACCATTTTACTAAATACCTTGGAATGTCTACTTTCAAAAAAAGGGGTCACTTGGGGGGTATTTGTACTTTCCTGGCTTGTTCGGGTCGCAAGAAATTAGAATATTTTATCACAGAAACTAAGAAAAATTTGTTTTTTTTCAAAATTTTCAGTCTTTTTTCATTTATAGCGCAAAAAATAAAAAACCCAGAGGTGATCAAATACCACCAAAAGAAAGCTCTATTTGTATGAAAAAAAAGGACAAAATATTCAGTTGGGTACAGTATTACATGACTGAGTAATTGTCATTCAAAGTGTGAGAGCACCGAAAGCTGAAAATTGGTCTGGGAAGGAGGGGGGGGGTTAAGTGCCCAGTAGGCAAGTGGTTAAAGTGAACCTAAAAGCGTGAAGATCTGCTATGTTGTAGGAAACATCTAGAAAGGCCAATATTGTGCGTACAATCTAGTACCCTGAAAATTGTGCCCTTTGGCTGTAATTCTTTCTGAAAAATAGCCATACACCTCCTGATATGTGGTGTTCCTCAGCACTCCTGCAGTGTGAGGTCTACGGCACTGCTGTCTCTGACTGCTAGTTCAGGACTAGGGATGAGCTTCGAGTTCGAGTCGAACTCATGTTCGACTCGAACATCGGCTGTTCGCAAGTTCGACGAACAGCGAACAATTTGGGGTGTTCGCGGCAAATTCGAATGCCGCGGAACACCCTTTAAAAGTCTATGGGAGAAATCAAAAGTGCTAATTTTAAAGGCTTATATGCAAGTTATTGTCGTAAAAAGTGTTTGGGGACCTGGGTCCTGCCCCAGGGGACATGGATCAATGCAAAAAAAGTTTTAAAAACTGACGTTTTTTCAGGAGCAGTGATTTTAATAATGCTTAATGTCAAACAATAAAAGTGTAATATCCCTTTATATTTCGTAGCTGGAGGTTGTCTATAGTATGCCTGTAAAGGGGCGTATGTTTCCCATGTTTAGAACAGTCTGACAGCAAAATGACATTTCAAAGGAAAAAAAGTCATTTAAAACTACTCGCGGCTATTGCATTGCCGGTCCGACAATACACATAAAAGTTCATTGATAAAAACGGCATGGGAATTCCCCACAGGGGAAACCCAAACCAAAATTTAAAAAAAAAATGACGTGGGGGTATGGATATTAAGGGGAACCCCGGCCAACATTAAAAAAAAAATGATGTGGGGGTCCCCCTTCAGGTCTGGTATGGATTTTATGGGGAACCCCGCGCCAAAATTTAAAAAAAAAACAGCGTGGGGTCCCCCCAAAAATTCATACCAGACCCTTATCCGAGCACGCAACCTGGCACGCCACAGGAAAAGAGGGGGGGACGAGAGCGGCCCCCCTCCTGAACTGTACCAGGCCACATGCCCTCAACATTGGGAGGGTGCTTTGGGGTAGGACAAGGGCCTCATCTCCACAACCCTGGCCGGTGGTTGTGGGGGTCTGCGGGCGGGGGGCTTATCGGAATCTGGAAGCCCCCTTTAACAAGGGGACCCCCAGATCCCAGCCCCCCCTGTGTGAAATGGTAAGGCGGTGCAAAGTACCCCTACCATTTCACTAAAAAACTGTCAAAAATGTTAAAAATGACAAGAGACAGTTTTTGACAATTCCTTTATTTAAATGCTTCTTCTTTCTTCTTTTTCTATCTTTCTTCTTCTTCTTCTTCTTCTTCTTCTTCTTCTGGTTCTTCTGGATCTTCTGGTTCTTCCTCCGGTGTTCTCGTCCAGCATCTCTTCCGCGGCGTCTTCTATCTTCTTCTCCTCGGGCTGCTCCGCACCCATGGCATGGGGGGAAGCTCCCGCTCTTCTCTTCATCTTCTTCTCTTCTTCATCTTTTTCTCTTCTTCTCTTCTTCTCTTCTTCATCTTCTATCTTCCGTCATCTTCTTCTTCTTCTTATGGTTCTTCTGGCTCTTCTGGTTCTTCCTCCGGTGTTCTCATCCAGCATCTCCTCCGCGGCGTCTTCTATCTCCTTCTCCTCGGGCCGCTCCACACCCATGGCATGGGGGGAGGCTCCCGCTCTTCTCTTCATATTCTTCTCTTCTATATCTTTTCTCTTCTTCTCTTCTTCATCTTCTTCTCCGGGCCGCTCCGCATCCATGCTGGCATGGAGGGAGGCTCCCGCTGTGTGACGCGTCTCCTCTTCTGACGGTTCTTAAATAACGGGGGGTGGGGCCACCCGGTGACCCCGCCCCCCTCTGACGCACGGGACATGACGGGACTTTCCTGTGGCATTCCCCGTGATGTCACAGGGAAGTCCCGTCAAGTCACCGTACGTCAGAGGGGGGTGGGGTCATCGGGTAGCCACGCCCCCCGTTATTTAAGAACCGTCAGAAGAGTAGACGCTTCACACAGCGGGAGCCTCCCTCCATGCTGGCATGGATGCGGAGCGGCCCGGAGAAGAAGATGAAGAAGAGAAGAAAAGAAGAAGATGAAGAAGAGAAGAAGATGAAGAGAAGAGCGGGAATCTCCCCCCATGCCATGGGTGTGGAGCGGCCCGAGGAGAAGGAGATAGAAGACGCCGCGGAGGAGATGCTGGATGAGAACACCGGAGGAAGAACCAGAAGAGCCAGAAGAACCATAAGAAGAAGAAGAAGATGATGGAAGATAGAAGAAAGAAGAGAAGCATTTAAATAAAGGAATTGTCAAAAACTGTCTCTTGTCATTTTTAACATTTTTGACAGTTTTTTACTGAAATGGTAGGGGTACTTTTGTACCCCCTTACCATTTCACACAGGGGGGGGCCGGGATCTGGGGGCCCCCTTGTTAAAGGGGGCTTCCAGATTCCGATAAGCCCCCTGCCCGCTGACCCCCACAACCACCGGCCAGGGTTGTGGGGATGAGGCCCTTGTCCTCATCAACATGGGGACAAGGTGTTTTGGGGGCTACCCCAAAGCACCCTCCCAATGTTGAGGGCATGTGGCCTGGTACGGTTCAGGAGGGGGGGCGCTCTCTCGTCCCCCCCTCTTTTCCTGCGGCCTGCCAGGTTGCGTGCTCGGATAAGTGTCTAGTATGGATTTTTGGGGGGACCCCACACTGTTTTTTTTTTAATTTTGGTGTGGGGTTCCCCTTAAAATCCATACCAGACACTTATCTGGTATGGAATTTAGGGGGACCCCACGTCATTTTTTTAATTTTATTTTGGCCGGGGTTCCCCTTAATATCCATACCAGACCTGAAGGGCCTGGTATGGAATTTAGGGGGACCCCCACGTCATTTTTTTAATTTTATTTTGGCCGGGGTTCCCCTTAATATCCATACCAGACCTGAAGGGCCTGGTATGGAATTTAGGGGGACCCCCACGTCATTTTTTTAATTTTATTTTGGCCGGGGTTCCCCTTAATATCCATACCAGACCTGAAGGGCCTGGTATGGAATTTAGGGGGACCCCCACGTCATTTTTTTTAATTTTGGTTCAGGGTTCCCCTGTGGGGAATTCCCATGCCGTTTTTATCAATGAACTTTTATGTGTATTGTCGGACCGGCAATGCAATAGCCGTGAGTAGTTTTAAATGACTTTTTTCCTTTGAAATGTCATTTTGCTGTCAGACTGTTCTAAACATGGGAAACATGCGCCCCTTTACAGGCATACTATAGACACCCCCCCAGCTACGAAATTTAAAGGGATATTATACTTTTATTGTTTGACTTTAAGCATTATTAAAATAACTGCTCCTGAAAAAACGGCCGTTTTTAAAACTTTTTTTTGCATTGATCCATGTCCCCTGGGGCAGGACCCAGGTCCCCAAACACTTTTTATGACAATAACTTGCATATAAGCCTTTAATTTAGCACTTTTGATAATTCATGTTTGTGTCCCATAGACTTTAACGGTGTTCGCGTGTTTGAACAAACTTTTTTGCTGTTCGCATGTTCTGGTGCGAACCGAACAGGGGGTGTTTGGCTCATCCCTATTCAGGACTGCTAGGAGATCAGGAATATGATTTAGGGGTGTCACTACTGTACTGGAGGAAGGGTTAGTTGCAGGAAGGCCACAGAATATACTGCTGACTATTCCTTTGCCTTCTGTCTGTGCCTTTGGGCACAGCTTCCAGAGTTAAATTCCTCTTAACAAGTGAAATTCTATGCAAGAGAACTAAGAAACACCTTAATGCTTGCATCACTGCCTTTATTATTTTTATTATTATTATTATTTTATTACGTATTGCTTGGTTATTAGTTTGTGATCTGTAATTTTCCTCATTCATTTGCAGAAGAGACAGAATTAAGGGCCAACCCTAAAAAAAAAAAAATAAAACAAAAAAAAAAAACGTATTTTCTTATTGTTATGTAGCTTTTGACAAGTTAATACTAACACTCTAATGACATGCTCTCAACCTGATTTTTCAAAGCCAAATGTATAACTAAGGAATCCAATTGCAATTTTTTTTTTTTTTTTACTTTTTCTACTTTTTTTTGTCATCATTGACTTGTGGAAGACACTACTACCCTAGACAAGTTTTTTTTCAACCAAATCTATGAAAGACAACAACATGCAGCAAGGAATTAAACTGACTGGTGCCCACCCAAAACTGATCTCAGACAATTATCTATTCAAATAATTTCAGGAATAAATTTCCAGCTTTACTAAAATGGCCCTGACACCTGTAGGGAGATTTTACAGTTTTTGAACAGTATTAAAGAAGCATCCACCCAAAATGTAAAAAATATATTTTTTGTTAATATGGCCTTTGTGGATTTTTAGCTTACCCACTTCAAGACCACCCCATAGCAGATTTACTGCTACAGGATGGCTCTCCGGTGGGCCACTTCTGCAGTGATTAATCACAGCAGAAGCTAATCTGCGAGTGCCAGGCACTGGGTATCCGCCCACACCTGCCGATCATCGATTCAACACACAGAACAGAGATCTGCCTATGTAAACTAGGGAGATCTCTGCTCTGACAGGGGGAAGGAATTATTTTTGTGTTCATGCAAAGCAGGGAATATAATCCATCACTTCCCCTAGTAAAAGCACCTAAAACAATACTCAAAAATACTTACTAGGCCTGCAGTTAACCCCTTGTTGTTTAACCCCTTCCCAGATAGTGTCATTAATACAGTGACAGCGCATATTTTAAGCACTGATTACTGTTTTAGTGTCACTGGTTCCTGCAAAGTGTCAAAAGTGTCAGTGTCCGAATGTCCACCACAATATTGCAGTCCCGCTATAAGTCGCTGATCACCACCATTACTAGTATAAAAAATAAATAAATAAAAATTCAATAAATATATACCATAGTGTGTAGATGCTATATCGTTCACGTAAGCCAATCCATATTGGGATTTTCTTTTACCAAAAACATGTAGAAGAATACATATTGGCCTAAATTTATGAAGAAATTTGATTTTAAAATTTATTTTATTGGATATGTTTTATGGCAGAAAGTAAAAAATATATTTTTTTTTTCAAAATTGGCGGTCTTTTTGTTGAGAGCACAAAAAATAAAAAATGCAGTCGTGATCAAATATCACCATAAGAAAGCTCTATTTGTGGGGAAAAAATTACATAAATTTTATTTGGGTAAAGTGTCTCATAACCGTGCAGTTGTCCAGTTAATGTAATGCAGTGCCATATCGCAAAAAATGGCCTGGTTATGAAGGTGGGTAAATGTGCCAGAGGTCAAGTGGTAATGTGATTTTATACCAGAAACTCTTGAAATGTGAAAAATGTAATGGATTTCTTTTTGAAAATATTTGAAAATTCTTACATTGTTCTATTATTCGATCACACATAGCTTGACAACTTTAGTATAAATTGGATTATTGAGAAAGCTTTTTGCAGTTACTACATATATTTAAAATGACCTTTATATGATCAAGAAAGTTTTAAAGCCGTCTCAGATTAGGCTGGCCATAGATATTAGAGGCATTTGAGAAATCCAGGCATACCCCAAACAGGCATGCTCTGAATGCCATAGCCTGTATGTTTATACCACAGTAAGTAGAAGGAGAAATGCTGCCAAACAATACTTGCATTTGCTCATCTTGTGGAAATGAATGGCAATCTAATGAAGATTTTTCAACAGGCTGTTGTTGTTTCCCCTAATATTAGTCAGGGGGTTGTCCTGTGGAATCTGAAGGTCCCCACAGACATAAGGATCTTCAGTGGTGATGACAACCCTTGTTTGTGGGTATATATAGTTAACTACACCCCCCTCTATTGAAGTAGTCCAAAAAAAGACCAAAATAGTCATGTGATCAGATTTTTAATATTAAACAAATAGAATAAGCCATAAAGATCTGACCATAAATTGCATTTTATATTTTAAATAATTTTAATATAGATATTTAGTATAATTTAAATTACAAACCAGAAAAAATACCTTGATTATTGGAGAAAGAAAGACATGTTCATTTATCTAAATCTTACTAACCCAAATTGAATGAATCAGTTAATGTCTATAATCCTTCAGCAGTACATGGCTGTATTATTCTAGTGATGGCTGTTTAAAGCTATGCTGCTCTAAGGGAAAATCAGCCTCTAGGCTAGATATCCAAAGACCTGAAAATAATTTCTTCATACTTATGTTAATTTAAGACTTTTATTAAAGCAGATGCAGATTTGTTTTGTATATTCCCTGTTATACATATAAAACAATACTTGTGAATTTTTATTTACAAAATATATTATATAAAAGCTGTCACTTTCATTATGAAAATGTACATAGGGAAGTGTGTGTGTGTATATGTACAGTATATGTACATGTTTTATTTATAGCTTAGATGTGAGTAATGTAAGCAAAAACTGGTTTATAACATTTCAAAATAAAAATTACAAGTTTAGATACATATTTTAAAAATTAAACATATAAACTTGCTATTCATTTCTTAAAGATGGGCCAGGTTAGTACAAAATCAAATTTAATATTGTTTTTTAATTATTATTATTATTTTTATGAGGAAAATAAAAATGCTTTGGCTTTTGAGATTTGCCATGGTGTTGCTGCATGATGAATGCCTTGTACCCAGACTGCAGTCATGTCTTCACTAAATGGCTATGTTTCCCAGGTAATAACTAATGTCTTTTTGTTCACAGCTACAGCAGAAAAAGGAGATAAACAAGACAGGGCCTTATATTATTATAGTGCAAATATAAGTCCCCTTTAACTATACCAATAATTTTAAACCCTCCCTTAGGGAGAGAAAGACAGATCAAAGAAGCTGTGAAAAGCTTTGAGGATGCTAGCCTATAATATTGCTGTCCTATACTTTAAGAAACATCAAATGCATGAATCCAGGGGACAGCAAGACCAATGGAAATAACCATATTGCAAATGCATATAAATTGAATGTTCTCTGTGCTTATGCCCCAAAAAAACATGCAGTGGGGGGGGGGGGGAGAAGATAATATAATATTTAAGAAGCAAATGTCAACATTTATTAGAGAGACAGAGCATGAATTAGATAGCGATCGATAGAGAGACAAATACATAGATAGATCAATAGATAAATAGATCAATAGATAGATCATTTAGTGAATATGAAATTCTCTAAATAATACTAACATATAGAAATAAAAAGACAGACACAAAAGGTACAAACACAGATTCAACATTTTCTTTTGTAACTGTGTCACTGGAATAATGCTGTTTATAACCACATTTAGCAGCTGCAAAAATGAGCTGATAATCCTTTTGCTCCTAACCAGGACATTAAAAAAGGGAAAATAGAATGAATGATTTAGTGTTTGGTGGTAAGATTAAAACATTGTCAAGAGCCATCAAATAAATGACCCTTACAATATTCTAGACAAAATTACTTAATTTGTGTTAGCAAGTAGTTGCTTATTTAGTTGTCAGCAGATGTCAGCAGATGTAACTTTTGTATAAAGGGTCATTTTATATGCAGAATCACAATACCCTTGATACAATGAATGCTGATGCCATTGTTGATTTAGAATCATCTACCATGTTTACATCATTTTCAGTTCCTTAAGAATATTAGGGCTAATAATGTATTTTGTTGCATTTCAGTTCTTTTATGTATAACATTTTTTTTTGTCAGAAAACATCACACTTATTAATAAGCAAAGTGAAAAATGTAGCTTTATACATTAGTCCTAAAACTCTCACAGGAGCATCTAAAATGTTGAAAGTTTTCATTTTTTTAAATTTAGCTTTCATTGTGAAAATCTGAAATTTGTCAAATATAAATATTAGTGAAACTCTTAAACTAATACTATAGCCATGTTTGTGCTCATCTGGTGAATATTAATCTGAGCTTAAATTATTATGATTTAGTTACTTTGTGTGTTTTGTATTTTTGAAACTACCATCATGTGGCATTAGGCATTTTTTATTTTAAGAAATGCATTACATGATAATCTTCTTTAGTTGCAGAGATTATTTCTTTTGTGTTCTGGAACAAGCAGCAGGAGCTCTGAAATTGCTCCCTGTAACAATATTCAGTTTGTCATAGAGAAAACACAACTAGTTACTTTATGGTTGTTTTTTTAATTAAGTTGAAAGTTTTCCTTAAATAATATATGGATGAAGTGCATCAGGAAAATGTACATATGTATTAATACTGGAGAAACTGTTAGCAATGTTGTGATTGATAATTCTAAGCAACAATTTAGAGTGTGTGCATCCATTTTGAATACTGTGGAAATAAAAAGTAACCACAATGCACCCTTTCTCTAAAACAGCACATACATGCTATCTATTTGACTTACTTTAATTTATAAATATATTTATGACAAAATAATAATCTAAGAAGATCTCCATAAAATATTGCAAACAAAACATATTTAACAGTCATGACTTAGGTAAATGTATTCTTTTGCTTTAGTGTGTTTTACCACTTTTTCCAAAATGTCTGTGCAAGGCACAGTTTAAATATTTACTAGCTTGGAGTAAATAATCATCATGTTTGTTTAATTTTTTTTTCTATGATCATTCAGCTCCTACTGCTCATGAGAATTGAACTGTGCTGGAGACAAGAGGTGATGGGGAGCTAACCAATAAAAAATCAATCTATGTTGGCTTCTTTGAACTTTGAACAAAGAGGTCGCCAATTAACATGGGATGCCAAAATCTCCTGAATTTGATTTAGGAAAACTGAGAGTCAACGGTGCTTATAAAAAGTATAAAAAAAAAAAAAAAAAGCTATAAGAATTCAGCAATAGGTAGTCCTGTTCCAATTCAATGATCAGGCTGGGTTTTAAAGAAAAATAGCAAATGATTGTCAAATAAATATGCAAATATGAAACTATATGTATATGTATCCCTGTTTACATTTTTGAAATATTATTTAAAATCATAAAAGTGTAATATAATCAACAGTAACATTTATTATTTTTTTGTTTGGGATTGTTTTTATTTCCCAATATAACAACATATGCTGTGTATAAAGATAAAAACTTCTGTCAGAGAGTATTTATCACATTTTACATCCTTCATGTTTATGAATCTTGCAGATTATTGCTTATGGTTAATAAAATGTCCCTTTTGAATGAAAAGATAAACATGCTTTTATATGTAAGGGGTTTCCCCAAACCTTGTTACTTGAGTCAACTGAAAGGAATTGGTTATGGATACAGATACCTCCTATGAGCCATTACTAGGCAGGGGTGATAGCTACAGGGAGAGATGGTAATACATGTCTGAATGTGGGGCTTATCCAACACCGGGTAATTTAAAGGCCTTGCCTGTGACTCTGTTTTGGAAAGAATCAGGCAGACAAAGGTTTTTACAGTCATAACCTTTCTCCAGTTTCTCTTAGTTAGTCAAGTAATAAATAAATGAATAAATGAAGAAAAAAAAATCTCCTTCTGTCCTCTGAATTTGAATAACACAATGGGGGGAATTTACTAAAACTTGTGCACACAGATCCTGGTGCAGCTGTGCATAGTAATCAATCAGCTTCTAACTTTAGCTTGTTCAATTAAGCTTTGACAATAAAACCTGAAAGCTGATTCTGTGTGTACCAGTTTTAGTATATCTCCCCGGGTGTGAACCCCCCAAAAATACAACTCAGCCGCTAGACTTAAAAAGAAACAAAGAAACTGAACACTATTAATTATTATTACGCCTTGGTCAAGGTGGCCTGTTCATCTCAGTATTATGTAGACTAATTACACACTAAGGGGTTAATTTACTAAAACTGGAGAGTGAAAAATATGGTGCAGCTCTGCAAAGAAACCAATCAGCTTCCAGGTTGTTTTTGTCAAAGCTTAATTGAATAAGCTGAAGTTAGAAGCTGATCGGTTACCATGTACATCTGCACCAGATTTTGCACTCCCCAGTTTTAGTAAATCAACCCCTAAATAACTTAAATACATTATCATTAAATATAAATACTAATGTTATTTATTTTGTATAACATGAAGTGCACTGAAAGAAAAAACATAGCCGAAGCTATCCTGTGGGAAAGGTATATTTTGACAATATCATGTAATCAGTAGTAATTTGTGTATACTAAGGCTACTTTCACACTGAAAGCGCCCAGCGTTAGAGGTAAAGTGCCGCTAGCTTTAGCGGCATTTTAGCAGCACTTTTCGGCCACTAGCGGGGTTCTTTCGGCCTCTGGCGGGGCGCTTTCAATGGGCAGGGCGTTTTGGGAGCGGTGTATACACCGCTCCCAAACCGCCCCAAAGATGCTGCTTGCAGGACTTTTCAGAACATCCCACAAGCGCACAGCTCCAATGTGAACAGTCACATTGAAATGAATAGGGAGGTGGTTTTCAGGTGTTAGAGGCTATTTCTATCGCTAAAACACTTGAAAACTGCCTCAGTGTAAAAGCAGCCTAAGATGACCCCATGATCCCTTATCAGACACATATGCTTTATACTGCTTCTTGGACTGACTCTGATCAGCTGACATGATTAGCAGAGGTCTGACCCTTACTTTCTCATTTGTTTATAATCAGCTGGCTTTAGAGAGCATAAATTGCATGAGTTCCTTATTAACCTCGTTAGCGGTATTCCTGAGTGTGGCTCGGGGTGAATTTTCAGTACCAAAAGCGGTAACCCCAGAGCCACACTCGGGATCACATCGCAGGATCCAGGCAAGGTTACTTACCTTGTCCCCAGGATCCTGCGATGTCTCCCCGCTGTGTGAGCAAGCCGTGTCTTCGCTCAATTCATCACAGTGCCGGGCTCTGTTCCCTGTGAGCGTTGCGACGCACGGGGATGGAGCACAGTGCCAAATTCAAAAAGTTAAAAACACACAATACATACAGTACACTGTAATCTTACAGATTACACAACTGTATCAACTTATTTCACATCCCTTTTGTCCCTAGTGGTTTGTCCAATGCCCTACATGTAGTTTTATATTATAAATACTGTTCTTTCTGCCTGGAAACTGGAGATTGTCCATAGCAACCAAAAAGTGTCCCTTTACATCAAAAGTGGTTTTAGACCAGCTAGAAAACAGTGATGATAAATTAGAATCACTTGCAGAATTGAGCGATAGTGATTTGTGGGGAAATCCGTCATCAGACACTGAAAGTAATGACAATGACAATTCTGCAACTGAGCAAATTTCAGTGGTTTTGATTTGATTACATTATTGAATAATTTTTATTATTATTCTATTAATATTAATAATATTAATAAAAGAGTCTACTAGACTCTTGTTTGGACAGATTTAAGTGTGTTATTCCTAAGAATTACAGGCCTACAATATAAAACGCCAAATTTCCATGCAAAACATTGTACCACTTTGAGCATCAAAAATCTGACATAATCATACCGCCAGGGAGGTTAAAGGATGGTTTGGTCAGCCTGTAATAGTAACATGTATATATGTGCAAGGTATGCATTTTTCAGCACTAGATCAACAAATTCAAGCTAACAGCCATATACTTTGCAAAAAGCGTCAGAAACAGTATATATCAGGCCAAAATCATCTTAAAGGTAACGTGATTAAGGTATTTGCCTTAGACATGGGATATGCTGAAATCCTTGCAGCTGAACTTGATAGTGTTGGATCTAATGTACTTGAAAAGTTCTGATGAGTGTGAAATTAAAAAAAAAGACCAACTAAGATAATTAAAAACAGTCATTATTAGCTGAGCCCTATTATTATAGTAGCTACCATGAAGAGCTACCTTGCCCATTTAGAACAAAGTGACAGAATCTATGTAAAACCCATTCACCACCACCACCATTTGAAAATCTCCTCTCCAGCGCTTCCTTGACACCTTTTCATCTGTGATTGCCACTGCAAAATACCCAATGCTTTTAAAACAGAACATCACCCAAAAGGGGAAAATAAACTTTAAATCCATAAAACAATAATAAGTCTGGCTCTAGGGGACTGGGACATAGGTTCCCTTAGCATTGATGTATGGTGCCTTGTGGGAGACAAAAAAGCAGCTGTGTGTTATATCCATACCAGGAGTGATGTGGGAATAGCCAATAACAACACTCAGAAAAACAGCCACAACTGGAAGCGCTTAGTCACTTGAAAACAATCTCTGCTGATGCCAATATGGTAAAAAATATTAGTTTGGCAGTTTTAGTCACATGACTTGAAGAAGGGCCATGCCCTGAAATGCATTGTCACGGCAACAGCCAGCACCTCCTCCTCACCTTGGCCTGTGCTTCATCCATATTCCTGTGTACCAAGCCTCATTTTGGATCCGTGTTCCCCGAGTGGATGACGTCACGCTCGGACGCTTCCATCTGCCAGTGGTTCTCCCAGCTGCGGATCTGCTCCTCTACTTCCCATGGCTGCCCCGCTGTCCACCACCAGTGCTCCTGCCCGATGGTCTGCTCCATTTACCCGTCTCTGCATTCATCCTCTCCCCCTTCACAGTGGAGGTTGTTTTGCTTATGAGGAGTCCAGTCCACTGCTTGTTAAGGTATTACAACAGTGGTTTCCATGTTGGTCAAGCATTCCATCCATGTGAGGAGAATTATACATGTTGGTTTTTACCTTTCCACAGCATTGTTTTAATAAACTTACTAATGTTTTTTACCAGATTGACATAATCAGAGATTATTTTCAAGTGACTAAGCGATCAATTGCTTTCCATCTATAGGAGTTTACATTCAGCACTTCCAGTTGTGGCTGTTTTTTCTGAGTGTTGTTATCCACTTTAAATCCTCCTCCCCCTCCTCTACCATATTTGACATTTCATTTTTTGGGGGGGTAGTGGGTACCTAGTTTTGACATGTACCTGCTCCCGCTTCCCACCCCTCTCTTCACCTACAGCATTCATGCGACATATCACAGGTCCCAGAAGGCTGCAAGACCATTCACAAAGCGCAGTGCGGCTTGCGCATATGCAGTAGGAAGCAAGCTGTGAAGCCGCAAGCTGCCACAGCCGGCTTCCTACACCATGCTGGCACCGGGGACTCAAAAACTAGTGAAGAACTAGCCTGGGTGAAGACAGTGCTGGATACCTGGACAAGTAAGCATCCTTTTATTAAACAATGTTGGGGCCTATTAACCAATCACTAGGCTCAAGCATTGTCACATGATGGAGGGGTTCATGTAAATCCATGAAATTATGGAAATGGAGAGTGCAAAATCTGGTGCTGCTGTGCATGCTAGCCAAGTAGCTTCTAACTTCAGCTTGTCCAATTAAGCTTTGACCTGGAAGCTGATTGGTTTCTGTTCAGAGCTGCACCAGGTTTTTCACTCTCCATTTTTATTAAATCAACCCCACTGCACCCCACTGTGCTTTGACTAGGCAAAATGACAGTGGCTGTTTTTAACATAATTTTATATAATTTAACATTTTATATACATCCTCTTCTGTATTTTTATATTCTACCAAATATAGACATTTGTAGACTAGTGCGTGAGGAAATGATTACTCAGTTTGCAATTATTCTGACTCTAAAAATACATTAGACACCTAGAAAGTGTGCTGTAAGGGAAGGAGAAGAAGCAGTAAAGCACAATCAGTGCAGTACTGCCGAACAGTAAATTACAACTACGAAGAAAGGAAAAAAAAAAAAAATATATATATATATATATATATATATATATATATATATATATATATATATATATATATATAATCCTGAAACAAGGTTTATAGAACAGCAAAATGCAATGATAGAATTATTTACAGCAAGCTAATCTTTTTTAGGCTCATGATACACATAACAAGATACACATCATACACATTACTATCTGGCCATACAATTTCAGGAAAGTCAATCTACTAAAACGATGTAATATAAGGCCCTATCAAAACTATCCAATCCATTTATATACAATCAGGCAGGCCTTTGCACTACATAATTCTCAGTAGATCTAAAGGAGATTGCACAATCAAATTTCAACTTCTGTGGTGAACTTAAAATGTACAGTATATCTTAGCAAACATTAAAAAAAAGTATATATTTATTTTTTTAGACAAAAGGAGTTGTTGCAAATGCATCTATTTAAGGTAGTTGAAAGGGGGAATATTCACTGCTGTGTCTCCATGGATGTGGCTCAGCTTTCTTCTTCATCCTTCCTCCATCACAGCTGCTGCCTGAGGCACAGCTTTATGGGTTCACTGACAAGTGCATGCTTAGGTATATATATCCTTTCATTTATCAGTAATAACCTATGGTATGCTTTGAGATGTTTAGAATGTGTCCTTGAAGTAGAAAAAATGTAGTATTAAGTGTTTGAAACTTATTGACATGCCATAGCCAAATAAAACCAATGCAAAGCAAACGTAACTTTAAAGCACTGAGACCTTAGTTTTCCTGCACATCTTCCTATTGCATCTGTTCTAAACAGTAACTCCAGGTAATGAATTAAATCAATGAACATCCAATGGTATACCAGAAAAGTCAGATAGGCTACTCATTTTTAAGGGCATGCAGTTCAGTGTTACAAGATTTTCAAATGTATTTCTGGGCAGGACTACAGCTACCAACTCCCTCTTCTGCATTCTGAAAGGCAGCAAGCTGTCTTCAACGGGGTTGGTTTACCCAGTCAAATAGACTGTTCACTTCACAAGGAAAGCTGTCTTTTGCACAGGAATTTTCATAAAAGCTATGTGAATGAGTTGAAGCTGTGCTGACTTCCATCATGCAATCATTTGCAAACCAAAATGCTTTATTTTTTCCTTGCTCTGGTGAAGATTCCCTTGTAAAGTGTAACTTTCTATCTGCCTTAGTTAATCAACCCCCAATGAAATACCTTCGGGTGCCTCTTTTGTGCTGCTCTTGCTGCTCTGGTTTCTCTGGGTAAGCAATGTGTGACTTTTCCCAGAACACATACTACTTTATATTATGTTGTAATTTCTTCTCTTCTCCTTCTTTTCTTTTTTTCATCATATCTACCATCTTTGTTACAGTCACCTTGAATTTGAAATTATGATTATGATTTACCTTGTAGATAATGACTGGCTCCTCCTGAAGAAACAACCTATGCTGCGAAACTGGATGACTGCTGCCAAGACATATCATATCCGGTACCCCATGTCAATATTGGAGTTCACAATATCTTCTTTGTAATCTTCAAGTATTGTACACAGCTGTAACTATTGACTGTATACAAAATCTATTTGTGAATATGTTTTTCACTTTATGGTTTTTAATTATACTCTTCTATGAATAAATCTTACTTTAACTATATCCTTGCGGTACCGAGAGAGTCCAAACCCCCCATTTTTTTGCAAGGGGTACATCTGGGGTAGCCCCAGACTCCCTTCCACCCCCAATGAATAGCATTGAGAAGACCTTCACTGAAAATTGACAAGATTGGGAACATGTGTCCACCATAATATAAGCAATGAGGAGATGTAAGGCCATGAATGTGATACCTTGTGTTCAAAATACTACAGTTGTGGTAAGGCAGATTAGATATGCCTAACCAATTATACAGACAAAAGATCTACTGGTAAGGTAACATATCAAGAAGTCAAAGATCAAAATGGGGAGTATTTATTATACATAGACCCTTTAGACTGATTGTATGTACACTTGCTTCAATGAAAGCAATACATAAAAAAAAATCATATTTGCATCATTTCCTTTACAGCTCAGTCATTTTCATTCTAAGTAACAATAACAAGTCAATCAAGGTAACTGCATAAATAACAGACAATATAATGGACTTCACATATAATAGCAATAAAAACATTTGGCATAGTTGTGTCATATTTGAAGAGACCAATCATTCTTATAACTTAGGATGAAAGGGAAAGGTAACAGAGAATAATGGGGGATTATTTAAAAAAAATCAGTGAATGTGACATTCACCAAATATTCACTGCAGGTTAATCAAACACTGTAATTTAAAACACAAGAACCAGGAAAATGCTACGTTCTCTGCTTTATAAATATGCCCTTAAGTTCCTACTACAATTTAATTAAACTGAACAGAGCTCTTTTCTAACATTAGGGGGCCTATAAAACACAATGTACTATGTACAGTACAAGGTACTATGGCAATTAGGCCAGTCATGACAACCAATAATACCAAGATCTTGCCTTCCTTTTACTCTTCACGTTCACGTTGAATTTAAAAAAAATCTGCTTAATCTGTCAATTTGATCTTCCAAATGTTGAATCTATCACTATGATAGCTTTAGGCGATTAATAAAGAAAAACTTCATATTAAAATTAAATTCAGCAAATTTAGAAACTTAACTTTTAGATATAAATGTCAAATTTTTAATTTAGGAAAAAAATATTTTAACAATATTAAGGTGTAAGCATTCTCTGACACCTACAAAATCACAAAGTGATTTGTTTCTTGTATGCTTCTACCTAGATAATATTGCATTTTTCTTGTTCAATACGTTTATTGAAAAAAATAAAAAAACAACAAGAAGCATAACATACAGTATACAGGGGTAGACAATTATGGTAGAGTAAGTATAAATCAGGTACAGAAATGGTCACTAACTGAGCACTGTATATTTGCTAATATGCCACAAAGTAAAATTCTAGGACAGGATTGTGGTTCTTCCAAATATTTGATGGAGGGCCATCTAAGATTTACTATATTGCATTTTTCATACTGTACAAATCATTTAAAAATACGGATTTAGACATGGCTAGGGGAGGTAATAATGTCTTCAGATCTCAGCAAATCTTTAAACATATGCTCTACCCTTAAGTGCTGGAGAAAGCCATTAGAGCATTACAAGGCATTGCAGATTAATTTGTTACTGAGCATGCAGGCACAAACAGAGTTAAAGATACTGCATCGAGACATAAACATTTTTATTTATTTAAGATAGAAAGTACTATTAAAAATACAATATAATGCACTGTATACAGTATTGCTCAACTAAAAACCAAATGCTCTGAAATCTACTGTAAACTGCATTATGGCACTTCAAATGGCCCCTTTCTGTCATCTGCTGTAACCATCACGTTAATATTTCTGCTGCAGTCAGATGAACTGTCAGAGAGCTATTACAGATGGGTGAGTGGAATTCTGATACAACATGGAATTGCTCACTATACAGTATCAGTATTCCTACCGTAACCTTGTATGTTGATGAAAAATGTCCAGCATTTGTGCTGTAGCTGAATTAAACATTTAAAGGATTATGTACCCATCATGAAAAATCCTTTCCTATCACATTGATAACATGTATGCTTGCTGGTTTAATGAAGAGTGTCATGTAAAATGTAGTTATATACTGTATATAATAGTAAAATATAGTGTAAGCATTTAATTGCTATTTGGAAGAAAATTGCATTAATTATACTTTACCGATATTATTCAAAACAAATTAACAAACATATATAATTTAAAAACCATCTACATATTTTAAATATATCTGTTAACATAACACATTGCATGTATTTTTAAAATTGAAACAGTATGCTGATGTGCATGTACAAGGGAATAAAAAAATTAAATAATGTTATTCACACCATTATTCATTTTAAATTTCATGTTTGATGTAGCATGCAGACTAACATTTCTTGCAGAAGAAGGTGAAAAAGTAAAAAGTATACTTTTTACACAATTTATATCTAATGTATTTGATGGGCAGGGTGAAACCAAAATGCAATTTTGTATTTACAGTCTTACCCCACCTATATATTTGAATTTTATTGTAAAAAAAAAAAAAAAAAACTGATACATTCATTATTGCTTTTAGGTTTGGGGGAGGTGGAATTAAGGAAGGCAAGTGTTTATTCTGAGTCCTAACATCCCAAATTCCGTAAACTGTTTTGTTTCCCTGATTTCTCCATAAATCAGGCAAAGTGATTTATTTCTACATATCTGCTAAAGTGGACAAATCAAGGTGACAATCCATGGTTAGTGCTGTCGGGCCCTTTGTCTTGCTGCAGCAGTGTCACAGTACAATAGAAGCTAAGAAGAATACATGACCATCCAGCTGTCTTACTGTCACAGCAGAGTCCCATCACCGCAGTAGATCAGCTTATATTTATATATATTTTATTTAATAAAATCTACAGACAACTTGGCTACATTTATAAAAAAAACAACATAGAAATTCTAGCCCATACTATAGCCCTAAAGTATGTTGTAACTTAACTACGCTATTTATAATTTCTAATATGAAACACTGAAATGCACAATCATTTATTTTGTTTTGTTTTCCATGAGATATTAATTCAAAATACATTTAAATGCAACCACACATGAGAATGCTATAATATTAATTTCTGCAGTTCCATTGTTGTCTATAGATTACATAAAACATAAAACAAATAAAAAATGATCAACATTTCTCCACTACAATCCTATAATTATAGACATCAATTAAAAATCTTATACAAAGATATGCTCTTTGCCTGATAACAAATTCTTGAAGAATTCCACCATTTTGTTTATTGCTGATGCAGCTACACACAAAATGGAGGTGTAATATTGCCCTGCAGCCTGCAGTGTCATCTAAAGCCTATAGATAAACAGCGACAGTCCATTAAAAAGGGGAATATATCTCAAGTCGAAGCATTATAGGTCTGACATGTTAAAGAAAATACTTTTGAATACCTCAGGAAGCCATAACATTGTTTACAGGTTTCTGGCTAAATTATTTTTTACATTCGTGTGCCCTAAAATACACTATTACTATATATAGACCTTGCTGCATTATTTGAAGGGAGCCTGGGAACCCTGTGTACACCGTGCTCAGATGATTTACCATCTCCTACAATAGCACACAAGGTATCCTAGCCAGGCATTTGCTCTTACATATAAGGCAGCTTGCAAACACCAGAACATTTGTCATCCGTTAAGTGTGGTTTAGGACTTCTGAGTGAAAAACATGCATCTTTTTTTCCCCTCCTTGCTGTCGTGTCTGCACGTTTTTTTCTGCTGCATATTTATCAGGTAATGAATTATTTATGAATGTGGGCATGAGGGCAAAAAACATATGCTTGCTAAATGGAATACATCATATATGTTCATGTTCATCTCAGGCATTAAGACTGAATGCAATGTTCAATATACCTATTACTCTGTTTTAGTTATGTCCATATTTGTTTTGATATATACAGCATATCCCAGGTACATACATGAATGGTTTCATGGAAATTGCAAGATATAGAAAGGACTGTTTTTCTTTCAGTATTTAGCTGCAGGGTATGACAGCCTTCTCCTGGAATACAGAGAGAACTGGAATTCTGGGAAAATTCACATGGAATGTTCAGAATACAAAGATTAATATTTCTTGGCTTCATTCAGCCTGCAAAGGAGGGATGTGCTTTTATGGGTTAACATGTTAAAGTAGAAAGCCTCAACTAAGGGGTTATTTCTTACTGCTTACTTTTTATCTAGTAAGGCTCTGTTTGTTCTTGTTCTCTTAAAAAATGCATGCAAGTTTAATATTCATTTTTAATATCTGTTGTACTGCATTTCAATGCTCTGTGCATTACCTTTGCATGCTAGTTCCAGCTTCTTCTTTGGAGCTATGTGTTTTAAAATGCTTGTATAATGGACGTGTTGTGCATCTTACAGGTAGTATTCATCTTTATGGAGGGTGCATTAGAGGAGACTGCAGCTATACTACAGCAAGGTATAGGAACTTGTGTCTTAGCAGTCACAACAAGGAATCCAGGAAGGATAAGACCAATTCCTTATCAACAGTAGCCCATTCACTGTCCAGCAGTGAATCAACCATGCAGATTTCAAAAGCAGAACTGGGCCATAAAATTACAAGGCCAGCACAGGGTACAGTAACACATCTCAATGTTTTTCTGTGTTTGGATATGTAATATGATGTCACATAACTAAGCAGAGTGGACAAAAAGTCTGTAGCCCCTTTCACACAGGCAGCAGTAACAACACGCCATTGAGTCACAGTTTTAACTCCCTCTGACCACCTACCTAAGGCCTACCATACAGCCAGAGGGGGTTGTTCACATTTTGAGGCCAAATTTAAAATGGCATGTCTAATCAATGGGGCCCCACCACAACCGCAAGTCAAGCTTTTGGCTCATGGATGTGACACATTAGTCCCAAAGAAAATTGCTGTTTGGCAATAAAAAAGAGAAAAAAATACCTCCTGAACACCTGACAGTAGCTGTTTAAGCTGGGTATACACTGTCTGAAAATCAGCTGGTTCAGGAGGAAACTGTAAATTTTCGGTCAGTGTGTACAGCAGTCTGTCCGATAGAAGCTGGTCTAACAATTGGCTTTTGTCGAAGGGACGTGCTAGAGGAGAACCAGCATCTGCAGCCATCAATGGCCTCAAGCAGCAATCAGTGAGTTCTGGCGGGGGGGGAGTCCCTCTGTCAGAATACAATAGGGCAGCGGGTGAGATTGCATAAGCAACATCGCTTGTGTTGGTACGGTAATCTGTCGACCTACAGGGTTGAACAAAAAAAAAAAACTTGCAGTGTGTGCCATGCTTTAACTAGTTCTCCTTATTGCAGGGCAATAAAGTGGGGGCAGTATAAGAATGAAAAATGAAAACAACATAAATATCACTGGCAGTAAAGAGATGAAGTGCCCAGAGAGAGAGTTGAAGAAAGGTGGGCCTACTAACGAGTGGAGCTCATTTGATCATTTACTGGGGGACTTATGCAAATAGTTATGCTATTGGCTGCAAGAAAGTTTTTAAAAAAGTACTACATAACATTATCTTTGTGAGAATTGAAGCACAGTCTCACCACATTGTTTAGAATCAGGGAAATGCACTTTAAGCACTGAAGTGTGAACTGGCTCTAAAGAAGACAACCAGAGTTCTATTAACTCATACCCTGTAACAGAACTCTGCTGTAAAATGCCAGAGCAGCAGTTTCCTCAGTCAAGGTAAGTATTTTGTGCTCTGCTGCTCTGTATATATAAAGTGTTATTGCCCAGGACAGCAGTGCATCTTCTTTTGATAGTAGGGCTTCTTAAAGTGCATACACCTATGCCTTCTTAGAAATAAAAGAATGGGCAGTGCAGTGGTTAGCACTTCTGCCTTGCCACAGTAGGATCCTTGGTTTGACAACCAACCAGGACACTACCTGCATGAAGTTTGCTGTCCCAGGCAGCCACAAGCATATTCCTCTGACAGGAAGCTGCACATTCTTCCTTTGGGCAGCTGTTTCCCTAAAGGAAGCAGGGTCTATCAGAGGGATACCAAGTAAGTTTTATGACTAATTGGATACTGGTGAAAATGTTGCTTATAATGACATCAAAGTATAATCACCGGGCACTCTCCCAAGTAGAAAATCAATTAGTAGCCTCTTTTTAAAAGCTATTTTTATTTGCACCTAATCATTATGTAACTGCGTGATTTGAGACCATAAAAACACCAAGTTCTAGAACATCAAGAATGTGAATATGCCAAAGCACACAAGACTAAAAAGACACAACCATCCTGCATTAATGTATTAGCTCATCAAATCATACAAACAATTTATAGCAGCCTAATCATATTGGTTAATCTTCAAAAGAACATTATTTCCACAGGAAAGGTATGTTTTATCATGAGCAACACACATCTATTGTGTTTGCCTGAGCCATCTGTCTAACCATATGTAATAAATTAACAAGCTGCACAGAATTTTACTATGACTTTGGTAGCAGTGGGGTTGATTTACTAAAGTTGTTAAGCAAGTCCACTATGCAAAATACATTTTCACTTTGCAATGAAATTTTACCTTAGCTTAGTGAATGTGGTGAGATTTCACTTTGCAAAGAGTGTAAATCACATACAAGGAAAAAAAATACAGGATCTTTACTTGCACATGGGTGTGGATTGGATGGTTAAAGTCAACACGGCTTCACCCCAATCACTAAGCTAAGTGAAATTCACTTGCAAAGTGAAAATTCAATTGACTAAATAAACAACCTAAAGGTCTTTACTACATCAATTCCAATGTTAAATCAACTGCATACAGTGTACAAAAGTACAGTATGAGGACATAGAAGATTGTTGGTTCTACAGATCTGCTGCTACAAGTCTCCCTTGTTTGATTTCATTGTCTACTATTGTCACGCTTCGTACACAAGGCTTTTTTTCAGAAACACTTGAGACCTTAGGCCAAGTGCAGTCTTTGTCTATAGCAGCTGTCTTTTCCTTAGGGCTGAATACAACCACCAGAACACAGATGCCTGCAGTTTGTGTATATGTAGTCCCCTAGCAGGCTGGAAAATGCTATTGTAAAACTGGGGTGCAACAGAACATAGTGCAAAATAAAAACCAGATGCAAATTAAAAAATGTGATAATCAAGTGCACTTGAGATACCAATATTTGAAGAAAACTAGGACCAGAATTACAGTGCAGTGATATCAGCAAACAGGCCTAATGTATAAAAATGGGAATAAAGCCAGCTAGATGGTCAGAAGTTTAGGTGATCTACTAAATCACATATAGGCCTTACATGCAGATAAGTATTAACCAGAACAATAACAAAAATAAAATGCAGACATAGTGACACAAGTATTTTTTAACATAAATAGACTTAAAGCAGATTTACCTATTTACTTTCCACTTACCAAGTTTGCAGTGGGAGTATTGACCCACAACCAGACTACCAAGACCATCCTTTCAATAGTGTGGGAGCACTTCTGCCTTCCTTATTGCTGTCTGTGGAATACTGTATTCATTCAGATCAGGGACCCTGTTTCAAAAGCCAGTTCTTCCGAAAATGGTGTCACACAGCAATAAGAAGTCAAACACTACTCTTTACCACCTACAAGTCAACGGGACATGTCCCACCCTGATATAACAGCTGGGAGATTTAGCTTATGATAAAGTAAGGTAATTAAACCACTACTTATCGAAAGTGGTCGGGAAATACAACCACAAACTACATTCTCTGACAGGCTACTCACCCTACAATGTTATGTTTGGCTTTGTTTTTGGGGCCCACAAACCTATAGGCACAGGGCCCACAGACCTCTGATCATAAACCCCACAGAAAAACTTGAACATGCTCTGACTTCCTGGATTCATATAGTAAGTGAAAATGAGGCCTATCTGAAGCCCAACAGTTTAGTAAAAAAAAATCATGGGTAAAATAAGAAGAGTTAGAAGAAGCATAATACTTTGTCCTTTCACTTAGAGATTGAGTGCTAGTCTACCATAAAGGCATACTGTACATCACCAATGAAAATTGCAAGCACCATTGAACGAAGTCCCTAGATATGTCCTACAACAGCCCATTCCAGCCATGCTAGTCTGATTTCTAGAGAGAAAGAGACCAGGAAAAGTTTCTAAAACCCACAGAGAGGACCATAAAGGGTTTTTTGAGGAATATGCCAAGGTTGTGAACCACAAACATAACTGACATAGCTAAAAAAAAATGTGCATCTCCTTTCCCCTGAGAAGGTGAAACTGAGGCTCAACCCCTAAGGCACTCCCAGAGAACCAACTTAGGGAGACCCTTGTACATTTTAAGCAGTATAAATTTAAATGATCAGGGCAGCAAATTCAAGTGGAGGGGAGTGTAGCAAATTTGCCTATTTAATCAGATGCAGATGTAAGCCCCTTTAATTCATTTTCCTACCATCCCCTGGGTTCCTAGACATGCCAAGGGAGTATAAATTCCTCAGCTTCTGTTTTCCAGCAGCTCAGAAAGGCCACACCTAATGAAAAAGGGTAACTGTGAAAGTGATCTGCATCCAGGCGAGATGCCCCTAACTTTCAGAATCAGCATGTGGGCAGCTGGGACAAAACCTAATAGCACAAAACCTCTCCAAAAGACCTAGGTACTGCAGGAAGTCCCTCCCTGATTGCTACCAGAGTACTCTATTTCCAGTGAGGTAGACCTTTGCCTTTGGGCCTTGTATCTCTCCAGCTATTTACCTGTGTTACCAGAGATACCCTGGACTTTACTGTGAGGGACACGGTTTACAAGGATAATCACAAGTAGCTGTATACTGTGCTATTTTACTGAAGAGATTATTAGCTTCACTCTGCTGTCATATAGTCTATGAGAGACTGTTATGCAGTCACATTTTACCCTGATTGAGTCACAGAGACATTGCTGTAAAGTGTCCATGTTTGTGCAGCTTTTATTTGTTTGTGCAACTTTCATCATTCTGCGGTGCATGCATGTTTTCTTGCCATCTTGAACCTATTTTGCATGATTGATTCTAACTTTGTGCCTGTCTAGTAAACTGCCACTTAGATATTCCGTCTGATCAATCAGCTGATTACCTATTCTGTTATGGATGATGGAGTCTATTTGACACTGTTTTCACCCAACATTGACAAAATTTTCACCCTCAAGATTCATACATTTTGTAAGTTGAAACTTACATGAAACTGTGTGAATCTTGAGTGAAAACACTAATAAATAGATTCCTATAAGTTTAGTCATAAACACAGGTCTCTCCAGAATAAGATTCTGCCATCTGGTGCATAAGATACACTTACCATAGGAGTCAGTAAAACCAAATGACTTGACTATCACTGCAGTACTGATATCACAGAACAAGAATTTTATGATATAAGAAACATTTCTGGTAGCTCCAAGTTAGTATTTTACCTCTCATTTGCTACCCCTTATACTTTCCAATGCAAGCACCCCTGCCTATTTCATAACATAAGTTCTAATGAATAAGAAGTGAAGACAGGAAAGTAATAATTATTTTCTATCCAATAACCCTACAATAGGAAAAAAGTGTTACTTTGGCCACTCTGTTGATATCATGGACTATTTATTGTACATACAAGCATTTAGGGAGCGTCTAAGCAATAGCATCTCATGTTTTTTATTAGTTACCATCATAAGGGCTACATTCAATCACCCTATGTATTTCATTTAGTTTTGCCCAACAAGCACCATGGTGGCCATACACATGGGTGCTAAGCTTTTACAGTCTAATTCAGTGAACATAGAAGGTACCTGTTTATAATCTCTAAGAGAATTTTGATGTACTTGGCATTGCATGAAACAAAGCTTATTCTCAGGCTGGAAACTGATTAAGCATTTCAGTGGTCACTGCAAACTATTTTATGTATTCCATGCCTGAAGAAGACTTCAAGATAGAAGGGTAAGCCCCGGAATAAAAAAAGGCATAAAGCAGTTTTCAAAGTATAAATAATCACATATACATCAGATACAAACTGCTATATAATCCAGTATTTGTATGATTTTTTTTTTAAATTAGTATTTATTTTAATTTGAAATCAATAAGCACCAGATGATTTTTTTTTTCAAATGAGTACAAAACCATGTATGGCGCAACATGAAGGTTGGAGACCCAAGAGTATAAAATTGTTTAGCTTAATCACTCCCTAATGACAACGACTCATGTCCTCAGTGCAGACGATTTGTTTCTTGGTTTTAAAAAGTAGATTATTTCTGTGGTGCAGGCTTAGTGTAAGCTGTTGAGAAACCACAAGCACTGCATTTCAGCCTCTATTTGGGACGTTAGCCAAAGCTAATCTGATTAAGAGGGCATTTTTTACAATATGGTGGTGCTTTGAAAGTTCTGTGCAACCAGATATAGTAGAGCCAAAACTAGGGGAGGCAAGAAGATTGCTGTTTTTCAAAGCAGTTCGTTTTTCCATGAAGAATTAAAACCTCTAAGATATGTCTCACTGGCATAGGCCTTTATGGCAGTATGTAGCAGAATAAAGCTTTGTTTGGTGCATCTATTAAAGCTTTAACAAGTAGAATCTGTTACAGTCAAGCTTTCTTCTTCACTATTTTAGTATAAATGACTCCCATACACAGATAGTTTTGCACAGCTGCTGTTTTGGATCAGACAGGCTGTAAGGTTAAAATTATAATGCTTCAAACACAGTTAAAGAGAATCTTGTAGTCTTTTATAGAAGTAGTTATGCATGAGATCCATTTAAACTGAATAACCTCATCCAAATATATTATTGCTTTCAAAAACCCTTTTTATACTTACATGCTAAAAAGGGCAAGAAGCTAGGACAGTCTACATCCAATCATAAATAATCCTGTAACTGATCTTACTTCAGTAAAATGTGATTGCTGTGGGCTACTTTGCACACCATCACCCCTTTTTGTATACTGCTGAATAAACCAGATGGTTTTAATATATACTATATATATATATATATATATATATATATATATATATATATATATATATATATACTGGCGAGCTGTATTGCTAATTCACAAGTGAGGTATACCTCAACTAGAGATGAACCAAACTGCTCTGGGTTTGGTTTAAGCAGGGTTTGGCAAACTTCAAAGAAATCAATGGGAGCCGAATTTGCCAATTCAAAAATGTCAATTTCCTGGGCTAATAGGCAGAGGGCTCTCTGGGCTAATAGGCTGAGAGCAGTGATTTTTTTAAAAGCAATGACATTTACAAAGGAAAAATGGTTCTAAATTATTTTGACTTTCCAGCAAATGAAATTGTCCTTCTGGCTACTATTTTTTTTAAATGACATGGGGGTCTGTGTGTTTTTTTTTTTTTTTAATTAGCCAGCAATGAAATGTCATTTGCTAGCAATTTAAACTGTATAATTTTCTTCTTTGTAAATGTCACTTTTGCTGTAGCACATCTTACAGCAAAAATGAGAAAGAAAAAGCATAGTACCCCCCCTTCCCCGCCAAATGCATACCAGAACCTTGCAGTCTGGTTTGGATTTTAAGTAAGGCGTTCCTCACAAAAAAAATGCAAGTAGTCCCCTAAACATTCCTGGTAGACCCTTAATTAAAGCATGCAGCCTGGCTAGTCAAGATAGAAGAAGCACAAGCATGCACCCCACCTTCTGTACTATACCAGGCCACATGTCCTCAACATGTGTGTGTGTGTGGGGAGGGGGGGTTGCTCTCAGCTATAAAAGGGAAAGGTCAAGAATAGACCTAACATCACTGACCATTTTTTTGGAAGTGATGTCACTGCTATTACTGTCCCTTTGCTTAGATGGCTTACATAGCTGGGAAAAGTTTGAACATTTCTCTCCTGGCAAAGCACCTTGTTTTTATATGCATGAGGTGAAGCATCTCTTCTCCTCAATCATAACCTGGTTGTGGGGGTTTGTGGGCAGGAAGATTATCAAAATCTGGAAACCCTATTAAAAAAAAGGGGGGCTCCAAGGTACTAGTCCTCCACATTAATGAAAAAGGGGTACATAGTAACCCTACTCATTTACAAAAAAAAATTAAACAGTAAAGTCCTACTAGGGCGGAGAGGGTGGCTGATGCCATAGTCCAAATTTGGCCAAATATGGTTCTTAGTACCACTATGTCCCACTATGAAAGTTCATTATCAATGATGTCTTCTAGCAATGCAGATCCTTATCAATCAAGATGAACAAAGCTGACTTCCGGGTTCCCACAGCAATATGAAAGGAAAAAGCTGCTCACGGGACACTTACTCCTCTCTGGTAGTGAACGCCCTCACTCAGCCTCACAGGTGCTGGCTCTGCACAAATCTTGGAAGACAAGGAGGAAGAATCTGGATGGCCACACTTCCGTGTAGAAAAAAGCACATTTATTGTGGTAAAAAAAGCAAGTGCAAACAGGTCACATCACAAGTGGATAATGGGGAAAACTGCTAACGTGTTTCACATCAACTGATGCTGAGACCCACGCTTCTGGGTCTCTGAAGGTTAAACATGCAATGTGGGTGGAGCCCCTTCTTTTTCTTTGTCCTTTTTCTTCCTTTTTCCTGGTTTTGGTTTTTGCCCCCTATCAGGTGTTTTAGGTGTTTGTAATCTGTCTACCTGCTATATATGCATGTTACAACAATCTTCAACAGCTATGAATAAGCATCAGTTGATGTGAAACGCGTTAGCAGTTTTCCCCATTATCCACTTGTGATGTGACCTGTTTGCACTTGCTTTTTTTACGACAATAAATGTGCTTTTTTCTACACGGAAGTGCGGCCGTCCAGATTCTTCCTCCTTGTCTTCCGGGTTCCCACGTCGTATGTAGCAGATGAGGGAAACAGCGTCTCCACTCCATACAGGTCTATTAGCCTGCTTATAAACTCCCAGGGCAGCTTTTTTCGCCGGATTACTTCTTCACCAGTTTTGCACCCTATCGAATGGAGCAGTTTCTCTCTCAGCTGCGCTCCTGGTCCCAATCTTTCTCCCAGCACTCGTCTTCAAGGGCAGCCTTGGATCCAAAGATGGCCACCACAGCTGATGATACAGGGTCAAAAGTTAGCATAGAGCCATGTGAGGTGGTGTCTCTGGATCATCAAGATTCACACGAGCATATCTCCCAGGCTGTAGCCACTCTATTATCCCCCACTATCACAGCTGCTGTCGATGGAGCTGTGGCGGCAGGTATTATTCAGCTCAGGAAGGAACAGGGAGAACAGTCTCAAAGACTGTGAGAGGCTGAGCAACCTAAATCCATGCTAGAAGATGATATGTACCAGGCTAATGCAGCTATGGAACAATACACTCAGACACAACAACTTCTACAAGAAAAACTAAAAGATTTAGAGAACTGGTCTAGAAAAAACAATTTAAGAATAATTGGTCTCTCAAAATCCTTCAAGGCTGGATCTCTCCTGGATATCTGTGTCAACCGCCTCCCAGGGGCTCTGGGTTTACCTGACAAATGTGTGTCAGAAAGAGCACACCGCCTTGTCGCTCCTTTAAACAACTGTAATTCTCCTAGACCTGTAATTGTAAAGTATCTTAACTATGCTAATCGACTGGCTATCCTGCAATGTTTCGGGAAGACACGCTCTGCTCAAATTGAAGGTCACAAGCTCATGATTTTTGCTGATTAATCAGCAGAGGTGTCTCAAAAATGGAGAACAACTTACATTCTAAACTCCAGCAGAGGCAGAATCCTTTCTTCAATCACTATCACCTCGATCAGCAGGAGCCGACACCACTCAGGATAAGACCATATCTGGGCCTAGGGAGCAGCGAAGCCTAAAAAAAAGACCCCCCCGAAATAGCCAAGATATGCTAATCCCACCATGGGGCAATCCCGTCATTGTTAACACTGTCTTTACTTTAGTAATACCATATAGCGTGTGTATAATGCTCAGGTGAGTATTGAGTAGCAGTCCAGTGTGGGTGCCTGCCCCAGCTCACCACCGCAGTAATACCCCCAACGCGCTTTTATTCCAAGGGACTCATGTTTTCAGTATGCTCTTATCTTAAGTAAGTGGGAATACATTTATGTTTGCTATGGTGTAAAGCTGGTTCTGAATAACCCCATCATTATCTTGTCTCATTTTGGGGAGTTACTCCACCTGGATTGAGAACATCCCATTCCCAACTGCTTATTCTCTGAGAGAAGCTACAGCCCAGCTCTTCTTTCCGTACATGTCAACGGGCTGGTTTGCTGGATAATAAAGGGCAAATGCAAAAAAAAAAAGTCATCAATATACACTTTTTACAATTTTTGTTGTGTTATACTATCCATTTCAGTAGCTTTTTCTTTTAATTCTGTAGCTTTTTCCTATTAATTTCATATTCTATGGGTAGAAGTGCTAGACTTACCCTCAGTTATTGAGGACGACTGTTCCAGGGCCATATTACTATATACTGTTTCACAAATGGTATGTGTGTAGTCTCATGGAACATTAAGAGTTTATGATCCCCGGCCAAAAGGATAAAAATACTAAGGCACTTGAAACACTTTAAAGTGGTTGTAAACCTCATTCATGAAATTTGACCTAAGCACATATATCTGTACTGTTTACTTATCTCTCTCCAAAGCTCTAAGTGCCATTTCTCTCTGGTGCTCCATTCTTCTGTTATCAGCATGAGTCACTATTGACAAGCTCTCCAACACATGAGATAACATGAGCTGAAAATTTGTGTCAGGGAGGGAGTTTAGAGGCAGATTAGCAGGGAGTTTGTCTATTCAGACTACAGCTCTGCATGTTCCTTCGTTCCTCTGCCTATGTGGAGGGGGGTGTCCCTTTCCTGCAATCAGTTCTCACACAGTGTAAGCCCACTCACTGCTAAAAGAGAAGAAATATTTCTGACATTGTTTGCATTTTCCAAAGTGTGTAGAAAGAGGAAGACAGCAGATATACAAGTAAAACTTATCTAGAGAGATGTGTTTCACCTCTGTGTATTATCTGAGGCTATTCACTTCACTGGGTATATGTGAGGGTTTACAACCACTATAAAACCAATATTGCTCTGCTGCAGGAGACTCACCTGTCAGAGGATGATTTTCCCTGCATGCAGAAACTGTGGGTGGGTCGAGTTCTAGGTTCAGCGGCCAAGGTACAGAAAGCTGGAGTGCCAATCCTGTTCAACAAAAACTTGATAGAGAGTACACTTTCTACTCACACTCCTATAATTCTTTTGCCAGATTACCTTCTTTGCACCACCTCCCTGCTGCTTAACATTCGAGATTCCACTACACATGACTTTGTCATATCAGACCACAGCCCAATCTCTGTGGTTCTAGATAACGTTATACCGCAGGATACTAGTCAGGCAATGGCAATTTCAATCTTATCTGGGGCAAAATGAACCTTTTAAATGCATGCTTAGTGACGTTTGGTCAGAATATGCTACTGCCAATGCCTTTCACAGGAAAAATCCTCACCTCTTTTGGGAAGCTGATAAAGCTTTCCTACAGGGCAAGGTCATCCCCATGTGTCTTCCTATAAGTGAAACACTCTTAAACAATACCAGGTGGCTAGTGAAAGACTTCATACAGCCTAAACACAGATCTTCAGCTTTATAACCATGGAAAAGCGGGTAAATTATTAGCAAGGTTACGTAAGGGACCTTATCACCTGACTATATTAGCGCATTGAAGGATGCTCAAGGCATTCTTTCCTCTTCCCCCAAAGTTATTCACTAAATCTTAGAAACATACTATTCATACTATGTATGCAGCTGAACCTATTGACCTAGACAAAGCTTCTACATTTTTAGATTCCATCCATCTTCCAAAGATAGATTCAGAGCATTTTTAAATACTAAATATCCCAATAACTCAGAAGGAAGCTATAAAAAAGCTAGCGAATGGCAAGGCTCCAGGCCCAGAGGCTACACACCAGAATTGTATAAACTGACTGCAGACCTGATTTCTACTACCCATTTAGAGGTTTAAAATGGGATTCAGGAAGGTGGCCCTTATCCATCATCAGGACATCAGGCATATATAAAACTCACTCCAAAAAAGAAAAGACCCTTTTAAACCTGGATCAAGTGCATGCTTTGGCCAATCATCAGACATCAATGCACTGCGAGTTTGCAGCATTACTGCATTACTGGTTGCTGGGACCAACCAAAGTGGGAAGTTTTTACATTTAGCAGCTGTAATTGTACCGCTGCAAAATGCATTACTTCCCACTGCAGCTAGAGGTTTGGCTCAGTGGGTAGGTGACTGCCCCATTTAATTTGTCTGTTCATCAAACAGACATTTTTTAACATATTCTTCTTTGGTTGGAATCCAAAGCTCATCCCTACTGGTGACTAGTGCATTGTCCTCTGCCTGCCTTTTTTGGGCACAGCTTCCAGAGTTCAGTTCCTCTGTAATGCAAGAAGTGAAAATTGCTAAATTTGACTAAGTGTCCGCCTCTTGCAATCCCCTTCATGGCAGAGCTAGGATATGGAGAAAGAGAAGCAGCACAATTAGCCAATCAGCTGGGCTTCAAGACAAATCTTGTCTCTTTACTATTTACAGTAATTTGTGTGTGTATCTGCTTACTTTATCTTTTAGTAAACAATGAAATATGCACCTCTGTGTTAAAAATATATATTTACACATATTTAGCAAAATTATCTTTAGGTTCACGGTGCTTAAAATGTAGGCCTTGACTTGTAGCATTTATGTAATGGACTATTTAAGCAGTACATCCATTCACTTAAACAGAGTACAGATGAAAATCACTGAAATAAAATAGCTTGAACTCAACGTGTTATTGTAACTGAAAAGTGTGAGGGGGCAGAAATTACTAAGAAATATTACCTTTAAGTTAGTTGCTAGCATTAACACTGTAATTGCAGTAGGTTGGGCCTAACAGTAAAAATAATAACACAATCATTTTAGCAAAACATTCAAAATATTTATTTTTTATTGGCTGATTATTCATAGAAAGCTTTATTCATGGTTCTGTAAAAAATATGTTATGGATACTATAATTCCATAAAATACTTCTTTAAAAAATATATATATCAAATAAAATTATCACACTACTGATTTAGTAATTTGATGTTATTAAAAATTAATCATTCTTTTCCATCTCCAGCCATCCATTATTAACTGCCAGAGTCAAATTCTAATTTTCCTTCATTGTACACTTTACTATAGTCTTGCACTGTAAGAAACGGCAACACTGACAGGTCTATATATGTATTATTATACCATTATATTATTAATTATGTGGATTTAGGTGTCAATTAGAATCAACTGAATACATTCCTTTAATTTTAATATTTTTAAGCTATGGCCGTGGATCTATTCAACATCCTTTAGGAAGTAGGAAGGAATTTCAATCTTAATTAAATAATTAATAAACAGTGGGACTTTTCAAGTGCCACCTCAAAAAGATTTCCACATATATACTTTGTCATTTGTTAAAAAACTGTAAACCCTCTTTTTTATTTAATATACAATTTTTCATAAACACATGTTATACAGCATTGTATTCTCTTATTTCAGTTTAGTAAATCTTGAAAAAGCTTACTCCACAAATATAAATGCCATATTGTACCTTATAGGTCAGCAATTTCATATTACCATTATAAAGATGTCATTTATTCTATCTAAGACATCTAGGACATTTAGACTTTTCACAGTACATACTACACAAAGTGCTTCTTCAGGAAATGTGTACTCATCTGGCGAAGGTGATGTAAAGGTGAGCAAGCAAGTTTCCCCCATAAGAATGGTGGAGGAGTACCTGACTTCTCCTCATGGCCCGGACTGCCCTTGTAGCTGAGTTAACCATATACTAGGGCAAGTGGAAACTTTTTGTAAAACTGTGTACACATGGGCCAAATGTCATGAGGCATTTGCTGGTTAAAAAAACAAAACATCTGGCATTCGGCCTGTGTATATGTCGGTCTGTCCGACTGAAGCCGGCCCTTTGGCGGGCTTCTGTCAGATGAGCATGCTGGAAAACTATCAACAGACCGACTTCCGATCAACGGTCCCAGCCAATAGCGGAGAACGCTGATCAGAGTGTTCTGGTGGAGGAGACATCCCCTGTCAGAACACAACAGCTCAGCGGGGGAGATCACTGTACTAATGTAGGATGGTTAGTGCAGCGGCTCTGACCAAAACATTTCGTGTGTACCAGTTTTAACCACTTCAGCCCCGGAAGGATTTACCCCCTTCCTGACCAGAGCACTTTTTACAATTTGGCACTGTGTCGCTTTAACTGACAATTGCGCGGTCATGCAATGCTGTACCCAAACGAAATTTGCGTCCTTTTCTTCCCACAAATAGAGCTTTCTTTTGATGGTATTTGATCACCTCTGTGGTTTTTATTTTTTGCGCTATAAACGGAAAAAGACCAAACATTTTGAAAAAAAATGATATTTTCTACTTTTTGTTATAAAAAAAATCCAATAAACTTTTAGTCATACATTTAGGCCAAAATGTATTCGGCCACATGTCTTTGGTAAAAAAAAATGTCAATAAGCGTATGTTTATTGGTTTGCGCAAAAGTTATAGCGTCTACAAACTAGGGTACATTTTCTGGAATTTACACAGCTTTTAGTTTATGACCGCCTATGTCATTTCTTGAGGTGCTAAAATGGCAGGGCATTACAAACCCCCCCAAATGACCCCATTTTGGAAAGTAGACACCCCAAGGAAATTGCTGAGAGGCATGTTGAGCTCATTGAATATTAATTTTTTTTGTTCCAAGTGATTGAATAATGACAAAAAAAAAAAAATTACAAAAAGTTGTCACTAAATGATATATTGCTCACACAGGCCATGGGCATATGTGGAATTGCACCCCAAAATACATTCAGCTGCTTCTCTTGAGTACGGGGATACCACATGTGTGGGACTTTTTGGAAGCCTAGCCGCGTACGGGGCCCCGAAAACCAATCACCGCCTTAAGGATTTCTAAGGGTGTAAATTTTTGATTTCACTCTTCACTGCCTATCACAGTTTCGGAGACCACGGAATGCCCAGGTGGCACAAACCCCCCCCCCTCCAAATGACCCCATTTTGGAAAGTAGACACCCCAAGCTATTTGCTGAGAGGCATGGTGAGTATTTCGCAGCTCTCATTTGTTTTTGAAAATAAGAAAGACAAGAAAAAACATTTTTTTTTCTATTTTCAATTTTCAAAACTTTGTGACAAAAAGTGAGGTCTGCAAAATATTCACTATACCTCTCAGCAAATAGCTTTGGGTGTCTACTTTCCAAAATAGGGTCATTTGGGGGGGGGTTGTGCCACCTGGGCATTCCATGGCCTCCAAAACTGTGATAGGCAGTGAAGAGTGTAATAAAACATTTACGCCCTTAGAAAGCCTGAAGGCGGTGCTTGGTTTTCGGGGTCCCGTACGCGGCTAGGCTCCCAAAAAGTCTCAAACTTGTGGTGTCCCCGTACTCAGGAGAAGCAACAGAATGTATTTTGGGGTGTAATTTCACATATTCCCATGGCATGTTTGAGCAATATATAATTTAGTGACAACTTTGTGCAAAAAAAAAAAAAAATGTGTCTCTTTCCCGCAACTTGTGTCACAATATAAAATATTCCATGGACTCGACATGCCTCTCAGCAAATAGCTTGGGGTGTCTACTTTCCAAAATGGGGTCATTTGGGGGGGTTTTGAACTGTCCTGGCATTTTATGCACAACATTTAGAAGCTTATGTCACACATCACCCACTCTTCTAACCACTTGAAGACAAAGCCCTTTCTGACACTTTTTGTTTACATGAAAAAATTTTTTTTTTTTGCAAGAAAATTACTTAGAACCCCCAAACATTATATATTTTTTTTAAGTAAATGCCCTACAGATTAAAATGGTGAGTGTTTCATTTTTTTTTTCACACAGTATTTGCGCAGCGATTTTTCAAACGCATTTGTTGGGGAAAAAACACACTTTTTTAAATTTTAATGCACTAAAACACACTATATTGCCCAAATGTTTGATGAAATAAAAAAGATGATCTTAGGCCGAGTACATGGATACCAAACATGACATGCTTTAAAATTGCAGTGGCAACAAAATAAATACATTTTTAAAAGCCTTTAAAAGCCTTTTACAGGTTGCCACTTTAGATTTACAGAGGAGGTCTACTGCTAAAATTACTGCCCTCGATCTGACCTTCGCGGTGATACCTCACATGCATGGTGCAATTGCTGTTTACATTTGACGCCAGACCGACGCTTGCGTTCGCCTTAGCGCGAGAGCAGGGGGGGACAGGGGTGTTTTTTTTTTTTTTTGCTTTTTTATCTTATTTTTAAACTGTTCCTTTCATTTTTTTTTTTTTTTTTTTAATCATTTTTATTGTTATCTCAGGGAATGTAAATATCCCCTATGATAGCAATAGGTAGTGACAGGTACTCTTTTTTGAAAAAATTTGGGCCTATTAGACCCTAGATCTCTCCTCTGCCCTCAAAGCATCTGACCACACCAAGATCGGTGTGATAAAATGCTTTCCCAATTTCCCAATGGTGCTGTTTACATCCGGCAAAATCTAAGTCATGAAATGCTCGTAGCTTCCGGTTTCTTAGGCCATAGAGATGTTTGGAGCCACTCTGGTCTCTGATCAGCTCTATGGTCAGCTGGCTGAATCACCTGCTGCATTCTCAGGTTCCCTGTTGAGACAGGAGAGCCAGAGAAAAACACAGAAGACGGTGGGGGGGCATTCCCTCCCACTACTTGTAAAAGCAGTCTAGAGGCTAATTAGCCAATAGGATTGCTTTTACATGAAAGCCGACCGCTGGCTGAAAAGAATGATACCAAGATGATACCTAAACCTGCAGGCATCATTCTGGTATAACCACTTAAAGTCCTGAATGGCGTACCTGAAGACAAAAAAATGGTTAACAATAAAACACAGTAAACGGTAAAGTATAAAAAATTGCATACCTGAAAAGCAAACATGATAAAACATAATAACAATAAAACATTGCAGAATAGAATACAGTAAAAAAGAGCAGAACAATAGAGAGAGAATAGAGAGAGAGAGAACAATAAAACAACAACAATTTGTTTGCATTTTATATATTATTTTTTTTATTTTTTTTCCACTTTTTTTTGTTACTAACTTTTATAACTGTAACTGGTTCCAGGTTCGGGTCTCTCAAAATGTGATGGCATCTTGGGAGACCCTGTGAAAGTGTGCCTAGTCTGTGCAATGCTGTACGCTACGCTAATACACAACTAGTGTATGGTAGCGTTCAAAACATTCACCAATGCAAAGACCAGGATTGTCAGGACAGGAGGGACAATAATAGCGGGTGTCATGCCTATATCCGCGCTTGCTGCAGACACGACGTCTTTTTTGGGGGAGTTCGTTGGGTAGGGGTACTGAGGAGGACAGAAAGAAAATGCCTCTCATGCAGCCGACTGCATTTGGTTGGGGATGTGAATGGGGGAAGTACGGACGCTGCAGAAGTGGTGGGTTCCCAATTAGGATTGGCAAATGCAGCAGATAGGGCACTATGGGCACGACGGGCCTGTGTTTGTCTTCTTCTTGGTGGCAGCGGGACACTACTTGTGCTTGCCACCTCACCAGCTTGAACTGCAGTTATGGGACTCGCCACGTCACCAAGTGTTACTGCAGCACTGGTTTGACTATGATCGGGGTGTACTAGGCTGCTGGTGCTTGCCAGTTCACCAAAACGCTATCAAAAAAACTGTGAGCGATCGCAGGGATCAGGCCTGACTCTGCGAACGCTGCAGTTATGTGTTTAGTGTTTTGTAAGTGACAGTGATCGATCAATACTGCACTTGGGTGGGCTGGGCTGGGCCGGGTGGAGGGGCAAAACGCAGGTGCTAGCAGGTATCTGGGCTGATCCCGCTAACACTGCGTTTTTGGGAACCCTAAACTGCTGGGGACGCTGGTATAGATCTGATCGGATCAGATATTGATCCGTTCAGATACTATACCACTAAGGGAGGTGTACGGTGCGTGTGTGGTTGTTAGCGGTACTGGCGGTAACCTGACGCTGCCTGGGGCTGGTGCTTGCCATTTCAACAAAATGCTACCAAAAAACTGTTAGCGATCGCAGGGATCAGGCCTGACTCTGCGAATGCTGCAGTTATGCGTTTAGTGTTTTGTAAGTGACAGTGATCGATCGATACTGCACTTGGGTGGGCTGGGCTGGGCCGGGCGGAGGGGCAAAATGCAGGTGCTAGCAGGTATCTGGGCTGATCCCGCTAACACTGCATTTTTGGGAACCCTAAACTGCTGGGGACGCTAGTATAGATCTGATCGGATCAGATATTGATCCATTCAGATACTATACCACTAAGGGTGGTGTATGCTGCGTGCTTGGGTGTTAGCGGTACTGGCGCTAATCTGACACTGCATGGGGCAACACATATCACCGCCAGGTGATCAGGGGGCTAAACCTTTATTAGGTAATAAACGGCGGGTGCCCTGACACTATAAAAAATAGACGAACTAACCAGCATCACCCGTAACAGTTATACGGTGATCAGTGGTGAAAGGGTTAACTAGGGGGCAATCAAGGGGTTAAATCATTTATTAGGTAGTATATGGGGGTCCCTGACGCTATAAAACGCTGATGGCGAACCTAAATATTTACCTCCCTAACTAGCATCAACAGCGACACTAATACAGCAATCAGAAAAATGATTGCTTAGCGACACTGGCAACAGGGGGTGATCAAGGGGTTAAAACTTTATTAGGGGGGTTAGGGGGGTATCCTAGACCTAAAGGGGGCTACCACTAACTGCCCTACCACACTAACTGTCACAAACTGACACCAATGCAGTAATCAGAAAAAAATAACTGCTTGGTGTCAGTGTGACAGGGGGGGTGATTAGGGGTTGATCGGGGGGGATCGGGGGGTAAAGGGGGGTGTATTGAGTGCCTGGCATGTTCTACTGTGATGTGTTATGTTGGTGCACTCACATTGCAGTCTTCTCTCCTCAGCGCCGGAACGGAAAATACCCAGCCGAGGGGAGATGACATCATTTCCTCTGCCTCTGTGTACTATACAGAGGCAGGGGAATGATCCCATTGGCTGGGAGCGATCGGGAGGGGAGCCACGAATGGATGGCCTCCCCCTCACCTCCGATCGCCGGGGGACAAACGCCGACCGCCTCGGGCACTGGGGGGGTCCGATCGGACACCCCGCCCGTGGGAGGCAGATCACGTACAGGTACGTGATTCTGCCTGCTTGTGCCATTCTGCCGACGTACACCATCGTGAGGCGGTTGGCAAGTGGTTAATACCTGAGCTCTAATAATGCTACTTAGTTTTCTTACATATATATATGGGCATATTGTGTTAGTTGTTAAAGGAACATCACAGAACTGAAGTCCCATCCCAAAACAGAGATTAATTGCCCAAGGAAGATTACAATGTATTTGGTTAGTAATGACAATATATACAGTGTGTCACATATCAGGTGTGACCAAAACTGTGTGGACAGCAACAGAGGAACAAAACGCATGCAAGGTGAAAATATTATGATTTATTTAAGATAAGTGGAAAAATATAAATACAACCACCTCCAATATCACACAGTGCACAACAACCAATACCAAACAAAGACCCACAAATAATTCAAGTCAGACAAGTATATACAATAATAGAGGAATGCCAGAATCGTAAATGTAGCCAGGCCAGGGTCATCAAGAGAGGTCAGCAGATGGGGACAAGGAACAAACAGGACAAGAAGAGGATGGATGGATAAGGCTGAAAGGCAAAGGTAAGGGAAACAGGATCACAGGAGGGACGGGTACAGGTACAAGGCTCAGGGTTCAGGTACAGGGATCAGGTTCAAAAACAGGATCAGGTTTCAGGATCAGGTTCAGAGCAGAGTCAGGGCGCAAGGAAGATACCAAGGCAAAGTGTGTGTGTGCTTTGCCGGGTATTTATACACATCTCCTGCAATCAGGCTCAGGTGATGCCTGATCGCAGGAGATTATGTCGGCTCCACACTGCCAGGAACCACCCGCTGGTGGGCACCAGTACTGCGGCCCAAAGATTAAATAATATCACCAGCCAGAGAGAGCTCCCCTGACAGTTCCAGCCTGTCAGGAGACACCTGCTGGTGGACATCAGTACTGCACGCCCAGTGTGTGACAATGCTACCAGCAGGAGGAACCATTCTTGACCTTACCCCCCCTTAAAGGAGTGACCTCCGGACACTCCAACTAGCCGCTGCTGGGAAAAGTCCAAGGCATCAAGCCGGGCAATGGGCAGAGACATATAACACTGGGCAAGAGAAAAGTCCAAGTCATCAAGCCAGGCAGAGTCAAACCAGGCTGGGCATGACGAAAGTTCAAAGTATCAACCCGGGCAACGGGCCGAGTCACTCCAAGTTGGGCATATGGAAGGTCCATGGCTTTAAACGGGCAACGGGCAGAGGCACCTCAGGCTGAGCAGCAGGACATCAAGCTGGGCAGCGAGCAGTGGTACATCAAGCCGGGCAACCGGCACCTCAAGCTGGGCAGCAGGCATGGATATAACAAGCTCGGCAGCGGGCACGGGTACATCAAGCTAGGCAGTAGGCACAGCGAGCTGGGCAGTGGGCACAGATACATCAGGTTGGGCAACGGGCACCTCAAGCTGGGCAGCAGGCATAGCAATAACAAGCTCGGCAGCGGGCACAGGCACATCAAGATGTGCAGCAGGCATGGGCACATCAGGCTGGCCAGCAGGCATGGGCACATCATGCTGGGCAGCAGGCATGGGAACATCAGGCTGGGTAGCAGGCACATCAGGCTGGAAAGCAGGAACATCGAGCTGGGCATCTCAGCAAAACCAACAGAACCACGATGGTTCCTCTGTGCAGCCACTTCTGGTCAGGGATGGCCTTGGTATACTGTCACGTATCAGGTGTGATCAGAACTGTGTGGACAGCAACAGAGGAACAAAATGCATGCAAGGTGAAAATATTATGATTTATTTAAGATAAGTGAAAATATATAAATACAACTACCTCCAATATCACACAGTGCACAACAACCAATACCAAACAAAGACCCACAAATAATCACAGTCAGACAAGTATATACAATAATAGGAGAATGCCAGAATCGTAAACGCAGCCAGGCCAGGGTCATCAACGGGAGGTCAGCGTATGGGGACAGGGAACAAACATTGAGAACATCCAATTGATGACGAAATGCGTCTGGAGAGGCACGTAGTGACGCTACCACGCGACCTAGGAAAGGAGGACGGGCTCTGTTCTGTGTTTGTTTATGCCGGCTGGCTTTTTTATATACACGATACTACTACTTCTTAACTGTAAGTGCATTACCACGTTTTATTAAAGTTACCTTGGATATATTTCACTATGGCGAGTTCTTTTCTCTTTTGGGTTACATACTGAGGGACTGGATACCTTATCCGGACTAAGTGAGGGATTTCAACCATTCAAATTACCATTCCTATTGTGATCATCTGCAAAATGTAAAGGCCCTGGCTGGGGTGATAGCCATCCCCCTCTAATGCTTGCTGTCTGGTAAGCCTAATTTACAGCTATGGTGGTTGGGCACTTCACCTTGTTTATATATGTACACCGCGGTGTTTGCAAGAATTTAAGTGCTTCCATTGGATGGTCATAACCTTTTGGACATATTTTCATTTCTTTTAGCGCAGCTTTCTTATTATATGTTGGACTTTTTGTGTTATCGAATTTTATGCTGCTGCTTTCTTATTGGTGCATTCAACGACAATTTTTTTCAGCGCGTTTTTTTCTCTCTTAAGGACAAAGAGAGGATGGATGGATAAGGCTGAAAGGCAAAGGTAAGGGAAACAGGATTACAGGAGGGATGGGTACAGGTACAAGGTTTAGGGTTCAGGTACAGGGAGCAGGTTCAGGTTTCAGGATCAGGTTTACAGAGTCAGGGTGCAAGGGAGATAACAAGGCAAAGTGTGTGTGTGCTTTGCCGGGTATTTATACACATCTCCTGCAATCAGGCTCAAGTGATGCCTGATCACAAGAGATGATGTCGGCTCCACTCTGCCAGGAACCACCCGCTGGTGGGTGCCAGTACTGTGGCCCAAAGATCAAATAATATCACCAGCCGGAGAGAGCTCACCTGACAGTTCTAGACTGTCAGGAGACACCCACTGGTGGACATCAGTACTGCACGCCCAATGTCTCATAATGCTACCAGCAGAAGGAACCATTACTGACACAGTGCTGTGCATAAATCAGTACACCCCGCTGCAATACTGGCTCAGTAGTAGCTCCTGCTGGCTTGCTATGGACAACGGTACTTGACTTAGACAACACAGTCACAGTTAGGCAGGGCACATAACTCTGTTTCCCTGTTTTACCCCCTCAGTGGTCCTGGTAGCAAAGCACAGTCCTCTGGATCTTGCTAGGAGCAATGGCCGTGCATGTTACCGTGGGCAATATCCTGGATGAGACCCCAAATATAGCGCACACCCCCTAGGGAGCCACAGATTAACTGGATCCCCCAATCCTGCACAGCCAGGCACACTGATTTTTCATTACTTTTATTAGGGGGTTTTAACTTGGATAGTGATGGGAGGCTATGGGATGCCCACTTGTCTTCACCAACAAAACTTTGGCAACAACTTCAGGGACATCTTCCTATATACAGTCTACATACAGTCTCCTTGACACTTCTCCTGCACTTCACTTGCTTGCAGACTCCAGCTAAATCGCTGTTAGTAAAACTGACAAACTCTCAGTTAGATTTTAGCAATGGCCCTTTTCCATGTAGGAACTTGAAGCCCCTTGATGTGTAGCAGAATACAGTGATCAGCTTGTACTTCTCTTGTGGCTACTGGTCCCAGCACCACCTTTTCAGGCACTGTCAAACCACCTGGCTTCAGCTGCCACTTTCACTAGCCTTCCAGGCTAACTTTCTTCTGCAGTTCCCTAGACTGACTCTTTTCCAGCCCACCCAGCTGACTCTCACCAGCCCACCCAGCTGACTCTGTAGGAGATCTCCTGGGGAAGGGTGAAAACTTAAGCACTCCCAGTAGTGCTGATCTATTTACACTGTCCGGTAAAGGGTTCCTTTGTGTGTTGTGGCTGGATCCTTCCAGTGCCAGAGCCCCGGCCCAAGGCAAGGCACCCCCCAGACTAGGGGGTACCCCTTAGGGCCACTGACAGCCTCCTCAGCACTATATCTCCATCTTCCATCTGACTGCCCTTTCTGGCATAGCTCATGCCTATTTATGAGATAAGCTCTACCCCCTGCCAGCCCACTACTGGGGACTGGCCAAGGCCTCATAAATATTCCAGGCAGCTCCTTCTAACCTCCTTTCCACTAGCTCTAGAACATTCCCCAATGTCCCAGAAACAGGGGGAGGCACCAGGGGAGCTGTCAGGATGAGTCATTAGGCCCTGACTCACTGAACCCTGACCCAGATTCAACAGCTCAGGCTTAGCCCCGAGATAACTAAATTTGCCTACATTAACAAAACCCATTCTACTTCTAGCACACACTAGAGGGTGCTACACTCATATACACTAAAAGAAGCACCTGTACTTTTTCAAAAACCACACTGCACCATGCCCCAGTAATGTGAACAGGCACCATAGAGAATAATGGGGTTTCCATTGTCTAATATTGCAGCATGCAGAAGCAGAAGAAACTGCATTAGTGATATTAAGGCCTTATGTTACAGCCCATCCGATGATCATCTGCTATGTTAAAATGTAGGGTAGGGTCATGTATTAAAAGTCATGTCCTCTATGTTTCATTCCTCATTGGGCGCCAAGCAAGGGTCACATGAGAGGCCTACCCCAGGGTGGTTGCTTCTTCTGGGCTATTCTAGGCACTTAATACAGGTCACTGCCTTACACATGGGGTGCCTTTGTTTTAACAGCCAATTGAACTCTAGTAAAATCTCTTAATGTAGCTACACACAACCACGGACTACCTCACTTTCAGTAATGGTATGGAACCCCACCATGTACCTAGCACTGACTCTATGCGTGCACTTCACTTAACTTCTTCCATACCTGTGCACAGGCAGGAGATCTCTGCAGTGCTGATCTGCTCCTGTTGCTATGGGAGACAGATCTACTCATGAGAATGCTGACAACCTGGCACATGTACACGCTTACGACAGGCTGCTAGAGAATCTTTTGTTACCCTTGATAACCACTGAATTTTCACACTGCAATTACTTTCACACTAATGTCTTCATACCCCAGAGTGCTTTACCTGACCCGAGCTGAAGACAATGTGTGCTGGTTACTTGCATTACAGCCATTTAGAAAGTTGAAACAATAGAAAGAACTCCTGCACTGCTAGCGGACTCCTATACTAACAAGGGGACACTGCTGTAACACCTAAAAGACTGCTCCAAACAGACAAAACAATAGTGAATAATAGGGGGATGGTAGTTGCGCTGTGAAAGGGAAAGGGGAGGGGACTAAACTAAAGTGCATGTGACAAACATGCCAGGTGACCTAAAAAACAATAGAAAGTCAATAAACCGAGAATAAGGGAGAAAACGCTGACATGTGCATATAATAAACACAATGAGAATACCACTAAATAGTGTATAAAGAAAAAATGCTGACATGAAGCAACAAGGAAGATGAATTACATGGCATACCAATGAACAGTGCACATGAATATAAAAGGCAACCAAGCCAACATAAAATAACAAGGGTGATGATTACAATATGTGAAATGTGTGAGTGAAAAAAAATAACACACTGGGTGCATGAATAAACAAATGCATAAATGATTATATATATAATAGTCCCGGTGATAAGTGTTGTAAAAAATCAAACCACTTAGCAACTAGCAAGTAGATCAAAAACATGAGAAGGAACTCAGCATGACAAAAAATATATATATAATGGCAAATAAAATATGAAAAAAAGTCCCGCCACCAAATGTGACACTTCTGAGTGACAATCCAAAGACACAATGATATAAGTGAAAGGAGGGGAGTGATCTTCAGTGGGAACACTTCCGTGTCCACAAGCCCCTTACCTTACAGCTGTAGGGTATACAGCATATATATTTGAAGCCCAGTAGATGTTAAAATCCAAAAAATGCAGCAGATGGTGTAGCTCACAGGTGCGGTATGTGATATGCAGAGAAAGACAAGATAAACAGCATATGGTGTGATACCATTTGATGTTTAAGAACACAGTAGGAAAGGCAGGATGAGGGGGAGAGAGGGGGGGTTGCACTCACTTGTGACCAATGAGCGCAAGCCTCAAACCACGAGCGCCGAGCTCGTATATTCCCAGCTGCTGGCCAAGGACCCTCCAACGTCTCTCGCCTCCTGTTGCTCACCACTCATCATAAAACGTATAAACAGTGAAAATATGACAGCTGGGGGGTAAAAAACTCAGCGAGCGCCGTGCTCGTCACATCAGCTGTTGTGTGGCAGCGTCCCGTGCTCCTAACGCGTGTCGTCACGTCACGAGACTTCTTCAGAGGATGATCCTCTGTAAAATTGAAAGTAAAGAACTTTATTGCAACATTTTTAGTATGGTGGTTTATATTTCCCACTTGGTCACTCTCTGCCAGGTGATCTTGGAAGACTTCAGGACAAGCAAGGCCAACCAATTAGCAGGACTGCCTACACCAATGGTGTAAACGTAGTATATATGAATGGACTCAAGTGCCGCTCCCAAAATGTCCCAAGCTCCATGCAATAGCTTTTTGTAGTAATGCTGATGCACCTCCATGGGTGTGTCCATGACAGCCTGAGCCCACAGGGGGTGGGTTAGATTATGCTGGTCATCATTTGACCTGGAAGATGAGCAGGGGCTAGGAGCAGTAAGCCTGTTGGGGACAGCACAGGGAATAAGGTTAGTTTTTTTAGCCAAGGCTGTTTTTATTTTTTTACATTTAACCCCTTCATCCCCAGCATATTGTCAAATGACGTCCGCAGATGGGATCTCCCATCCTGGGCGGACGTCATATGATGTCCTCCTCTTCCCGCCAGTATAGGGGGTGCCTGCACGCCCGGCCGAGAGAGGTGGATGCGCGTGCACATGTGATCGCTCCTGACAGAGCAGGAACGTGGATCTGTGTGTGTAAACCACTTTCTGTCAGGGGAGAGGAGACAGATTGTGTGTTCCTAGTATATAGGAACACTGCTCAGTCTCCTCCCCCAGTCATTCTTATCCCCCACAGTTAGAGCACACAGTGAGGGAACAAATTTAACTCCCTGATTGCCCCTAGTGTTAACCCCTTCCCTGCCAGTGACATTTATATAGTAATCAGTGGCTATTTATAGCACTGATAGCTGTATAAACTTCAATGGTTTCAAAAGAGTGTCAAAGGTGTCTGATCTGTCTGCTGCAATGTCGCAGTCCTGATAAAAATTGCAGATCTCCGCCATAACAAAAATATGTAGAAGAATACATATTGACCTAAACTGAGGGAAAAAAATATATATTTTTTTAAATTTGGGATATTTATTCTAGCAAAAAGTAAAACATATTGTGTTTTTTTCAAAATAGTCACTCTTTTTTGTTTATAATGCAAAAAAATAAAAAGGCAGAGGTGATCAAATACCACCAAAAAAGCTCTACTTGTTGATAAAAAAGGACATCAATTTAGTTTGGGTACAGTGTCGCATGACCGCGCAATTGTCAGTTAAAGCCACGCAGTGCCTTAACCCAAAAAATGGCCCGGTCAGGAAGGGGGTAAATTCTTCCAGTGCTGAAGTGGTTAAAATGTGTAAGGCTGCATATAATAAAAAGATGCCGTTTTTGCAGCTGTATATGCCTTATAGTTGTAAAATACATTTAGTTCTTTCACTTGTATTGCCTTTGCTGTTGCTTTTGCATATCAATTGGTGTAATTTGCTATTGTTAGAAGTTGTTTGGAATTTTTGGACACTGGGTGCATGCTTGTATTGGTATCCCTTTAACTTCCTCCCGTCCAGTATAAATGCGGTTGGGTGGGTAGTCTCTTATCCTGGGGGCATGCAGCAGCACAATCTGCTACCACTGTGTCCACCAGACACAGAGGAACAGAGCGGTTCATACCAGGCTGCTGTGATTGGCCCAACTGTGACCAATCACATCAATTATATGTTTACAAGTAAATAATTGGCTTTCATTTATGATTTATTATTTACTATTGTAATGCTGTGATGATGTGATTGGTCATAGTGATCACAAGGTGTACAGGGCCAATCAAAGTAGCCTTGTACCAAGTGATAGAAGTGGCTAATCACAGCATCACAATAGTAAACAAGAGTCATAAATGAAAGCAATCCATTATTTTAAAATGATTGTTGTTACAGTGATCATCGCTGTAACAAGCAATCACAGTGAAAAAAAAAACTATAATGGCACTGCACTACTCTGGAGACAGAATCTAAAAAAAAAAAGAAATTGTACAAAAAAATTAAAAAATTATATATATATATATATATATATATATATATATATATACATTTATGTATTTTTAACATACTGTCACCAGTCACCGCCACCCACTTGGTGTCCCTAATCACTGCTACACCAGTCGCAGTGTCCCTGAGCACTGCTACACCAGTTACAGTGTCTGTGATCCCCGCCACACAAGTTGCATTGTATGTGATCACCACTACACCAGTTATAGTATTAACCACTTCAGCCCCGGAAGGATTTACCCCTTCCTGACCAGAGCACTTTTTACAATTTGGCACTGCGTCGCTTTAACTGCTAATTGCGCGGTCATGCAATGCTGTACCCAAACGAAATTTGCGTCCTTTTCTTCCCACAAATAGAGCTTTCTTTTGATGGTATTTGATCACCTCTGCCGTTTTTATTTTTTGCGCTATAAACGGAAAAGGACTGAAAATTTTGAAAAAAAAATGATATTTTCTACTTTTTGTTATAAAAAAAATCCAATAAACTCAATTTTAGTCATACATTTAGGCCAAAATGTATTCGGCCAGATGACTTTGGTAAAAAAAATGTCAATAAGCGTATATTTATTGGTTTGCGCAAAAGTTATAGCGTCTACAAACTAGGGTACATTTTCTGGAATTTACACAGCTTTTAGTTTATGACTGCCTATGTCATTTCTTGAGGTGCTAAAATGGCAGGGCAGTACAAACCCCCCCCCCAAATGACCCCATTTTGGAAAGTAGACACCCCAAGCTATTTGCTGAGAGGCATGTTGAGCTCATTGAATATTTATTTTTTTTGTCCCAAGTGATTGAATAATGACAAAAAAAAAAAAAGAAATTTACAAAAAGTTGTCACTAAATGATATATTGCTCACACAGGCCATGGGCATATGTGGAATTGCACCCCAAAATACATTTAGCTGCTTCTCCTGAGTATGGGGATACCACATGTGTGGGACTTTTTGGGAACCTAGCCGCGTACGGGGCCCCGAAAACCAAGCACCGCCTTCAGGATTTCTAAGGGCATACATTTTTGATTTCACTCCTCACTACCTATCACAGTTTTGAAGGCCATAAAATGCCAAGATGGCACGAACCCCCCCAAATGACCCCATTTTGGAAAGTAGACACCCCAAGCTATTTGCTGAGAGGCATGTTGAGTCCATGGAATATTTTATATTTTGACACAAGTTGTGGGAAAGTGACAAATTTTTTTTTTTTTTTTTGCACAAAGTTGTCACTAAATGATATATTGCTCAAACATGCCATGGGCATATGTGGAATTACACCCCAAAATACATTCTGCTGCTTCTCCTGAGTACGGGGATACCACATGTTTAGGACTTTTTGGGAGCCTAGCCGCATACGGGGCCCCGAAAACCAAGCACCGCCTTCAGGATTTCTAAGGGCATACATTTTTGATTTCACTCCTCACTACCTATCACAGTTTTGAAGGCCATAAAATGCCAAGATGGCACAAACCCCCCCCCCCAAATGACCCCATTTTGGAAAGTAGACACCCCAAGCTATTTGCTGAGAGGCAAGTTGAGTCCATGGAATATTTTATTTATTGACACAAGTTGCGGGAATGTGACAAATTTTTTTTTTTTTTGCACAAAGTTGTCACTAAATGATATATTGCTCAAACATGCCATGGGCATATATGGAATTACACCCCAAAATACATTCTGCTGCTTCTCCTGAGTACGGGAATACCACATTTTTAGGACTTTTTGGGAGCCTAGCCGCATACGGGGCCCCGAAAACCAAGCACCGCCTTCAGGATTTCTAAGGGCATAAATTTTTGATTTCACTCCTCACTACCTATCACAGTTTTGAAGGCCATAAAATGCCAAGATGGCACAAAACCCCCCAAATGACCCCATTTTGGAAAGTAGACACCCCAAGCTATTTGCTGAGAGGCATGTTGAGTCCATGGAATATTTTATTTATTGACACAAGTTGCGGGAAAGTGACACTTTTTTTTTTTGCACAAAGTTGTCACTAAATGATATATTGCTCACACAGGCCATGGGCATATGTGGAATTGCACCCCAAAATACATTCTGATGATTCTCCTGAGTATGGGAATACCACATTTGTGGGACTTTTTGGGAGCCTAGCCGCGTACGGGGCCCCGAAAACCAAGCACCGCCTTCAGGATTTCTAAGGGCGTAAAGTTGTGATTTCACTCCTCACTACCTATCACATCTTTGAAGGCCATAAAATGCCCAGATGGCACAAAACCCCCCCAAATGACCCCATTTTGGAAAGTAGACACCCCAAGCTATTTGCTGAGAGGCATGTTGAGTCCATGGAATATTTTATATTTTGACACAAGTTGCGGGAAAGTGACAATTTTTTTTTTTGCACAAAGTTGTCACTAAATGATATATTGCTCAAACATGCCATGGGCATATGTGGAATTACACCCCAAAATACATTCTGCTGCTTCTCCTGAGTACGGGGATACCACATGAGTGGCACTTTTTGGGAGCCTAGCTTCATACGGGGCCCCGAAATCCAATCACCGCCTTCAGGATTTCTAAGGTCATAAATTTTTGATTTCACTCCTCACTACCCATCACAGTTTCAAAGGCCATAAAATGCCAAGATAGCATAAAACCCCCCCAAAATGACCCCATTTTGGAAAGTAGACACCCCAAGCTATTTGCTGAGAGGCATGGTGAGTATTTTGCAGCTCTCATTTGTTTTTGAAAATGAAGAAGGCAAGAAAAACGTATTTTTTTTTTCTTTTTTCAATTTTCAAAAGTTTGTGACAAAAAGTGAGGTCTGCAAAATACTCACTATACCTCTCAGCAAATAGCTTTGGGTGTCTATTTTCCAAAATGGGGTCATTTGGGGGGGTTTGTGCCATCTGGGCATTCCATGGCCTCCGAAACTGTGATAGGCAGTGAAGAGTGAAATTAAAAATTTACGCCCTTAGAAAGCCTGAAGGCGGTGCTTGGTTTTCGTGGTCCTGTACGCGGCTAGGCTCCCAAAAAGTCTCACACATGTGGTATCCCCGTACTCAGGAGAAGCAACAGAATGTATTTTGGGGTGTAATTTCACATATTCCCATGGCATGTTTGAGCAATATATAATTTAGTGACAACTTTGTGCAAAAAAAAAAAAAATTGTCTCTTTCCCGCAACTTGTGTCACAATATAAAATATTCCATGGACTCGACATGTCTCTCAGCAAATAGCTTGGGGTGTCTACTTTCCAAAATGGGGTCATTTGGGGGGGGTTGAACTGTCCTGGCATTTTATGCACATTTAGAAGCTTATGTCACACATCACCCACTCTTCTAACCACTTGAAGACTAAGCCCTTTCTGATACTTTTTGTTTACATGAAAAAATTATTTTTTTTTGCAAGAAAATTACTTAGAACCCCCAAACATTATATATTTTTTTTAAGCAAATGCCCTACAGATTAAAATGGTGGGTGTTTCATTTTTTTTTCACACAGTATTTGCGCAGCGATTTTTCAAACGCATTTGTTGGGGAAAAAACACACTTTTTTAAATTTTAATGCACTAAAACACACTATATTGCCCAAATGTTTGATGAAATAAAAAAGATGATTTTAGGCCGAGTACATGGATACCAAACATGACATGCTTTAAAATTGCGCACAAACGTGCAGTGGCGACAAACTAAATACATTTTTAAAAGCCTTTAAAAGCCTTTACAGGTTACCACTTTAGATTTACAGAGGAGGTCTACTGCTAAAATTACTGCCCTCGATCTGACCTTCGCGGTGATACCTCACATGCATGGTGCAATTGCTGTTTACATTTGACGCCAGACCGACGCTTGCATTCGCCTTTGTGCGAGAGCAGGGGGGGACAGGGGTGCTTTTTTTTTTTTTTAATTATTTTTTTGCTTTTTTATCTTATTTTTAAACTGTTCCTTTCATTTTTTTTTTTTTAAATAATTTTTATTGTTATCTCAGGGAATGTAAATATCCCCTATGATAGCAATAGGTAGTGACAGGTACTCTTTTTTGAAAAAATTGGGGTCTATTAGACCCTAGATCTCTCCTCTGCCCTCAAAGCATCTGACCACACCAAGATTGGTGTGATAAAATGCTTTCCCAATTTCCCAATGGCGCTGTTTACATCCGGCAAAATCTAAGTCATGAAATGCTCGTAGCTTCCGGTTTCTTAGGCCATAGAGATGTTTGGAGCCATTCTGGTCTCTGATCAGCTCTATGGTCAGCTTGCTGAATCACCGGCTGCATTCTCAGGTTCCCTGTTGAGAAAAACATGGAAGACAGTGGGGGGGTGATTCCCTCCCACTGCTTGTAAAAGCAGTCTAGAGGCTAATTAGCTTCTAGGATTGCTTTTACATGAAAGCTGACCGCTGGCTGAAAAGAATGATACCAAGATGATAGCTAAACCTGCAGGCATCATTCTGGTATAACCACTCAAAGTCCAGCAACATACCAGTACGTTGCTGGTCCTTGTTGGGCATATATTGTAAACTTTTTTTTCATGCAGCCTGTGGGCTGAACGAAAAAAAGATATTGATCGGTGGGTATGCCCACCAGTAGAATACCTCCCTTCATCCACCCACTTCCAATGATGGGCATACATGCACCGTATATATATGCCGAAGCATGGGGGCATCCTCCCACAAAAGTTAGGAGCAAATTGCTCCTCCACCCTCTGGAGTAACATTACAGTATAACAGTAATACTTATCATACCTGCAAAGCAAATACAAAAAAAAAACATAGTAAAAAATAAAACATTTAACGCAACCTGTGCCTACCTAAAATATATATATGCCGAAGCATGGGGGCATCTTCCCACAAAAGGCAGGAGCAAATCGCTTCTCCACCCACTGCTGCCCAGACGCTTCAGCATATATGCTGAAGTATGTAACTGTGGTGGTAAAATCACCCCCGACAGTGCTGGAGTCATGGCTTTATGTATCGTGGGAGCAAACGCTGTTGCTTTCAAGATAAATAAATGCGCGCTGCAACTGAATGGCGTACCTGCTAAGCAAATAATGGTTAACAAAAAACCAAAGTAACATTACAGTATAACAGTAATACTTACCATACCTGCAAAGCAAAATACAAAAAAAAACATAGTAAAAAATAAAACATTTAACGCAACCTGTGCCTACCTAAAATATATATATGCCGAAGCATGGGGGCATCCTCCCGCAAAAGGCAGGAGCAAATCGCTCCTCCACCCACTGCTGCCCCCACGCTTCGGCATATATATATATTTTACTTTTTTTTGTTTTTTTTGTTTTTTTTACACTTTTTTTGTAACTTTAACTTTTTTAACTGGTACCAGGTTTGGGCCTTTCAAAATGCGACAGCATCTTGGGAGACCCTGTGAAAGTGTGTCCTAGTCTGTGCAGTGCTGTACCCTACGCTAATACTCCACTAGTGTATGGTAGCGTTCAAAACATTCATCAATGCAAAGACCAGGATTGCCAGGACAGAGGGGACAATAATACCGGGTGTCACGCCTAAATCCGCGCTTGCTGCAGACACGACATCTTTTTGGGGGGCTTGTTGGGTAGGGGTACTCGGGAGGACATATTGAAAATGCCTCTCATGCAGCCGGCTTACTGCATTTGGTTGAGGATGGTGAGGTGGAGCACCGTCTGGATACAGAAGGGCTCTGACGATCTCTTCCTGGAATTTAAGGAAGGATCCAGTCTGCCCTGAAGCTCTGTATAGCACATGAGCGTTCAGCAAAGCCAATTGAAATAAATAAACAGACACTTTTTTGTACCAGCGTCTGGCCTTACGGGCAATTAGGTACGGTGCCAACAACTGGTCGTTGAGGTCCACCCCTCCCATATTTTGGTTATATTCGTGGACACAGAGGGGTTACTCCACAACACCAGTCTCCGTAGTAATTTGGACCGTCATGTCTGCATGAAGGGAGGTAAGAACGAAAACATTCTTATTGTCCCTCCACTTCATAGCGAGCAAGTTATTACACTGCAAGCAGGCTCTCTCCCCCAGCCTAAGACGGGAATCTACAAGCCGCTGGGGAAAGCCCCGGCGATTAGGTCGCACGGTGCCACATGCTCCAATCTGATGATCAAAAAGGTGGCTAAAAAGTGGCACGCTCGTGTAATAATTGTCCACGTACAAGTGGTACCCCTTTCCGAATAAGGGTGACACCAAGTCCCACACTATCTTGCCAGCGCTTCCTATGTAGTCAGGGCAGTTTGTCGGCTCTACGTGACTATCTTTGCCCTCGTAAACCATAAAACTACATGTATAGCCTGTGGCCCTGTCACAGAGCTTATACATCTTGACCCCGTATCTGGCACGCTTGCTGGGAAGGTACTGTTTGAATGACAAGCGGCCAGAAAATTTAATCAGGGACTCATCAATCGTATCCAGGGTCTCCACAAGGACGACAGAGTTCATTGTCGTTGAAGTGCATGAACCGCAAAATCTGCTCGTATCGTGCCCTGGCCATGGAAGCAGAGAACAAGGGCGAATGGCAAATTGGGTCAGTGGACCAATATGGCAACTCACTCTTTTTATTCAAGCCCATGAGGAGGGAAAGGCCCAGAAAGATCTTAAATTTGGAAACCGTAATTGGTTTCCAATCTCTGGCAAGGGAGGACTGGGGATTAGCGGCGATGTGTTGACCAGCGTACAAATTGCTTTGGTCCACAATAGATCTATAGAGATCTTCGGTGAAAAACAGCGAATAAAAATCCTGTGACGTAAAGTCAACTGTTTCCACCTGAATTCCGGGTTGGCCAGTGAATGGGGGATGTACGGGTGCTGCAGAAGTGGTGGGTACCCAATTCGGATTGGCGAATGCAGCAGGAAGGGCACTGTGGGCACGACGGGCCTGTGTTCATCTTCTTGGTGGCAGCGGGACACTACTAGTGCTTGCCACCTCACCAGCTTGAACTGCACTTATGGGACTCGCCACGTCACCACGTGATACTGCAGTGCTGGATGTACGACCAGGGTGTACTAGGCCGCTGGTGCTTGCCAGTTCACCAGAAGGAATAGCGGCACTAGTACTTCTCTGCTCCACACGAGAGCCCTGCAGTTCTTGCACTTCAAGGACAGAAGAAGAAGATTGGGGTCTGGTACGCCTGACCTTAGCAGGGACTACAACTCCGTCGTCAGAGCTATCTGTCATGGAGCCGCTGTCCTCTACAGGATCATATTCTGAGCCTGAATCTGACAGATGAGTGACTTCCTCTTCACTATCTGTCATGCTCAGAAACCTGTAGGCCTCTTCACTAGTGTACCTTCGATTTGCCATTTTGGGCTCTAAATTTAGGGGTACACTAGTGAGACTCACAGGCAAAAAAGCTCCTGACTGTTAGCGACTGATTCAAAATGCTACCAAAAAACTGTTAGCGATCGCAGGGATCAGGCCTGACTCTGCGAACGCTTCAGTTATGTGTACTTAGTGTTTTGTAAGTGTCAGTGATCGATCGATACTGCACTTGGGTGGGCTGGGCTGGGCCGAGGGGCAAAACGCAGGTGCTAGCAGGTATCTGGGCTGATCCCGCTAACACTGTGTTTTTGGGGACCCTAAACTGCTGGGGATGCTAGTATAGATCTGATCGGATCAGATATCGATCCGTTCAGATACTATAGCCCTAAGGGAGGTGTATGCTGTGTACATGGGTGTTAGCGGTACTGGCGCTAACCTGACGCTGCCTGGGGCGACGCAGACCTTATCTGATCCTAAAAACGTAACTTATATCACCCCCGGGCAATTAGGGGGTTAAACCTTTATAAGGTAATAAACGGCGGGTGCCCTAAAACTATAATAAACTATAAAAAATAAACTAACTAACCAGCGTCACCCGTAACACTTATACGGTGATCGCTGGTGAAAGGGTTAACTAGGGGGCAATCAGGGGGTTAAAACCTTTAGCAGGTAGTATATGGGGTCCCTGTCGCTATAAAACACTGACAGCGAACCTATATACTTACCTCCCTAACTAGCGTCACCTGTGTCACTAATACAGCGATCAGAAAAACGATCGCTTAGTGACACTGGTGACGGGGGGTGATCAAGGGATTAACCTTTATTAGGGGGGTTAGGGGGGTACCCTAGACCTAAAGAGGGGTACCCCAGACCTAAAGGGGGCTAACCTAACTGCCCTAACACTTATAACTGTCACAAACTGACACCAATGCAAAAAAAAAAAACTGCTATTGGTGTCAGTGTGACAGGGGATACAGGGGGTTGATCGGGGGGTGAAGGGGGGTGACAAGTGTGCCTGGCGTGTTCTACTGAACGTGTTGTGTTGGTGCAACTTACTTGGATGTCTTCTCTCCTCGGCGCCGGATCGAAAAGACCGGCTCGAGGAGGGATGACATCACTTCCTCTCCCTCTGTTTACATTACAGAGGGAGAGGAAGCATTTCATTCGCTGGGAGCGATCGGGGGGGGGGTGGCCAACTATGGATGGCCTCCCCCTCACCTCTCATCACCCGCGAACAAGAGCCGACCACCTATGGCACCGGGGGGGGGTCCGATAGGACCCCCCGCCCGTGGGAAGGCAATCACGTACCAGGTACGTGATTTTGCCTGCCCGTGCCATTCTGCCGACGTATATCGTCGTTAGGCGGTCGGCAAGTGGTTAAAAAAAAGCATTAAATAAAAAGTCCATCTAGTAAGACATATATTAAATTCTTCTTGGCACGAACAGACTGGTCCCCTTTTCCTGCGTCTCAGATGTCATATACAAAATCGTATGGGTACACTTACCGGAAAGGATGGACCCCTTAATTACAGGGGGTCAGACACGCCTGGATGAATATCTGATGGGCAGCCGCCTTAGATCTTGTCTGCGGTGGTCCGTCAAACAGTATATCTGAAGTGAAGCCGTAACCTGGGAACTCAGCACAGGGATGGTGGGGACCCCTCTCAATGGGCACAGCAGTCGTACAGACCCCGGAACTCAGCACAGGGACGGTGGGAACCCCCCACAATGGGCACAGCAGATGTACAGACCCGGGAACTCAGCACAGGAAAGATGAGAACCACTCACAATGAACACAGCAGGTGTACAGACACGGAAACTCAGAGTTCCGGGGTCTGTACGACTGCTGTGCCCATTGTGAGGGGTCCCCACCATCCCTGTGCTGAGTTCCCAGGTTACGGCTTCACTTCAGATATACTGTTTGACTGGACTTTTTATTTAATGCTTTTATTTAATGCTTTTAACAGTTTGCGCTGCACTTTCATTTGTTTAGTTATTTGCTATTGAGGTTGGTGAATCCTTTAAGTGTCCAGCTTACATTCATTATTACGTTTAGTTTGTGCTGATTGTCCTCTGCTTTATTTTTACCAGTTATAGTATCCCTGATCACCACCACACCAGTTACAGTGTACCTGATCAACACCACACCAGTTACAGTGTCCCTGATTACCGCCACACCAGTCATAGTGTTCCTGATTACCGCCACACCAGTCATAGTGTCCCTGATTACTGCCACGCCAGTAGGTGATGCAATACAAAGCTATATTCACTGACCACTCGCATATAGGCAACCATTACAGTATGTTGGTTTTGCAACAACTGGTTGATTTGTGTGATACACAAGATACAATGTCTGGTAAATATTCAGTCCAAACATTGAAAACGTCTCACGCATGTGGTATCGCCATATTAAGAAGGAGTTTTTTTGTGAAAAAAATGTATTTCATTTCTTAATTTTCCAAAAAATTGTGACAAAAAAATTAAAACTTCAAAAAGCTCACCATTTCTTTTACCAAACACTTCGGAATGTCTACTTTTTAAAAATATTTTGTAGGAATTTGTGCTGTCCTGGCATTTGAGGGCCTCAAGAAATGAGATAAACAGTCAGGAGGGATCAGTTTTCAAATATGTATATCATGGTTTGCAGACTCTTTAACTTTGTGTATGCCATCCAAAGAGTTCAATTTTGGTCTCATCTGGCCAGACTATATTCTCCCAGTATTTCACAGACTTGTCTAAATGTTGTGCAGCAAACTTTAAACAAGCTTCAGAATTCTTTTTCTTCAGCAATGGAGTCTTTTGGGGTGAGCGTGCATACAGGCCATGGCAATTGAGTGCATTACTTATTGTTTTCTTTGAAACAATTGTACCTGATAATTCCAGGTCTTTCTGAAGCTCTCCACAAGTGGTCCTTGGCTCTTGGACAACCCTTATCATTTTTTTCACTTCTCTGAGGGAAATCTTGCGAGGAGCACCAGGTTGTGGCCGGTTTATGGTTAAATGCTGTTCTTTCTACTTCTGGACTATGGCCCCAACAGTGCTCACTGGAACATTAAGACATTTGAAAATCATTCTGTAACCAATGCCATCAGTATGTTTTGCAACAATAAGTTTGCTAAGGTCTTGAGAGAGATCTTTGCTTTTAACCATTATGAGATGTTTCTTGTTTGACACCTTGGTAACGAGACACCTTTTTTATAGGCCATCAGTTGGGACTAAAGCAGATGATATTGATTTGCACAGACAAGGGGCAGGATTGCTTTCTAATTACTGATAGATTTCAGCTAGTGTGTCTTGGATTTTCATGCGTTTTTGCACCTCCCTTTCTTCATGTGTTCAATACTTTTTCCCTGTGTCATTTCATTTTATTACACATAACTTAATTTATGAACTTATTTGTTTTGGTTTCTTTGTATGTATGGATTGCATGGGTTGTTACCAACATGTGGTGAACATTTCATGTCAATAGCACCTTTAGAAATATATTTACCTAGAAAAATGGTGACGTGTTCAATACTTAATTTACCTTCTGTATATCAGAAAACATATTGGTCTAAATTTGTGAAGAAAGATTATTTGTTTGCAAATTTTTTGTACAGAAATTAAGAAATGTGTTTTTTTTTTCAAAATGTTTGGGAATTTTTTACTTATATAGCAAAAAGCAAAGTGGTGGTGATTTAATAACACTAAAGGAACGCTCTACTCAAAAAAATAGTAAAAATGTAATTTAGGTACAGTGTTCCATAACTGACTAATTGTCATTCAAAGTGTGACAGCACTGAAAGCTGAAAATGGCCTGGGCAGGAATGTAAAAGTGTCTAGTATTGAGGTAGATAAATTGATAAAGTTGGTATTTCATCTTTTTTTTTTATATTGTGTAATTTACCTCAAATATTAAAATACACCATATTCACAATATTTCACCTTTTTCACTGCCTTACCATAGGCCTTATTAACAATTCCTTCCCCCTCATCCATTCCTGTCCAGTTTACCATGGCACACCCTTCATCTCCTCCCCAGGTTGCCTTGCCCTCTTGTGCCTGCTCTGGCCGACGCTTATTTGGGTATCTTGGACGATATGTCTGCCGCGGCTCCCGGTTGGGAGCATTTATCCGGAGGGTCTGGTACCCCGCTTTCGCGCCACAACCACACTTACACCAAATATCAACAGGTAATTGATCTGAGGGTTTTATACCCCATTACCGTACTTACCTACCCTATCATAATACTTCATCCTTTATTCATAGATATATCTTGTGCTTGCTCCTGACGAGTGGCCCCCTAGCCACGAAACGCGTAGAGCTGCCATACATCTTACTTCCAACTAACATTACCACAGTACCAAGTTTACATCCAATATCTTCACTAAGATCAACAAGACCATGGGTTTTGCAAGTTTTACGTTGTACTACCGTTTTTTACTTATGACCATATTGGTGAACTCTGGAAGGATGATTAATTGCCATTCTATATGATACTGCTTTTATGAATTTATACCATGTATCAATGTATGTTATTACTGTTGCAATCTAATGCTATTGATGTTTATTCTAGATGGCAATTAATAAAACTTTTTACCTTTTCACCTAATTACCTTGCTGCAACCAAGTGTTTCATATAAAGTCCCACTTCCCTCTCGTTTCCCTTTTTGATGCATGACAGGGATGGAAACTCGCAGCCTTACCAGACTACAGTTTCATATAAAGTCCCGAGGGATGGAACAATGGTGCCTTACCAGACCATATGTTCATTTAAAGTCCCTTTTTCTTTCCCTTCAACCCCATTTATTGAATATTCATAGGGATGGAAACACTTGGCTTGCTGTACTATTTATATCAGTGCCATACCCCTCTTTTTGCAAACCTTTTCCCATGTGCAATCCTTGTGATCCTTGTACATTTTTTACGTTAGTAATTCCTACCTTTTGCATACATCTTCCCAATTTTTAATTTTTATTTTCATTATCTTTGCCTATTCATGCTCCAATATCAACCGACTTTAATTTTGGGTTTAGTCTTGGAAATGGTGTGAACCTGGTCGGGAGTGCCTGCTGGCCGGCTGGTTCTCCACTTCCGGGAGCCGTGACGTGCCTGACGGACCCTCCCCCTGTATTTGGACAGGTACGGGTGCCGTCACTGCACGTCAACGTCACGCATCCCAGACTGGACGTGCGGCGCTTACTCAGCGCGGGCCCGCCCATGTCTGTGGTGACCACGCTCGCGGGCAGAATTGGGGGATTTCCGATGGCGGAGGATCGAGCGTTTGCTGGAATCCTCCTGCCGCCGGTCTTCCCCCGCCCCCCCCCCTGCTGCGCTGGCGTGACGTCGGCGACGTCATCGCCCCGGCGCCTATTTGGGCGTCCCTAGGGCGGGTGCCGGTAGTCAAGGCTTCCTCCACGCTCTTCCTCTGGACTGTACACATGGCTGTTGCTATCAGCCACCCACACCCAGGTAATTCACCCATCCCCATCACCCTTCTCCCTGTCTCCTTCATGGTAGCCACATTTGTTCCCCTTTCTTACCTTGCCACTCACCTTTCTTTTTTCCTTTGATTCGCACAATTCACCCTTGATTGGTGGTCATTACCATCACTCACCTCCCTCATTTCTCTTCACACCCACCCTCAGGCCCTTGTTGGCCGGTTTTTCACCTTTTTCACTGCCTTTCCATAGGCCTTATTCACAATTCCTTCCCCCTCATCCATTCCTGTCCAGTTTACCATGGCACACCCTTCATCTCCTCCCCAGGTTGCCTTGCCCTCTTGTGCCTGCTCTGGCCGACGCTTATTTGGGTATCTTGGACGATATGTCTGCCGCAGCTCCCGGTTGGGAGCATTTATCCGGAGGGTCTGGTACCCCGCTTTCGCGCCACAACCACACTTACACCAAATATCAACAGGTAATTGATCTGAGGGTTTTATACCCCATTACCGTACTTACCTACCCTATCATAATACTTCATCCTTTATTCATAGATATATCTTGTGCTTGCTCCTGACGAGTGGCCCCCTAGCCACGAAACGCGTAGAGCTGCCATACATCTTACTTCCAACTAACATTACCACAGTACCAAGTTTACATCCAATATCTTCACTAAGATCAACAAGACCATGGGTTTTGCAAGTTTTACGTTGTACTACCGTTTTTTACTTATGACCATATTGGTGAACTCTGGAAGGAGGATTAATTGCCATTCTATATGATACTGCTTTTATGAATTTATACCATGTATCAATGTATGTTATTACTGTTGCAATCTAATGCTATTGATGTTTATTCTAGATGGCAATTAATAAAACTTTTTACCTTTTCACCTAATTACCTTGCTGCAACCAAGTGTTTCATATAAAGTCCCACTTCCCTCTCGTTTCCCTTTTTGATGCATGACAGGGATGGAAACTCGCAGCCTTACCAGACTACAGTTTCATATAAAGTCCCGAGGGATGGAACAATGGTGCCTTACCAGACCATATGTTCATTTAAAGTCCCTTTTTCTTTCCCTTCAACCCCATTTATAAAATACACCATATATTGGGCAAACATTGTAAAATATATAGAATTCTGTAAATTATTGTATTTTATTTATTTTGCAACCTGTCACGTATGGGCAGAGAGGCAGAGCTGGCTGGCTGTGATCATGTCACAGACAGCAATCACAGATCACTGATGACTGCCTAGTTTGACGAGTGGTAGCACCAGCCCTGCCCAAGAATCAGATGATTGTAGAAATAGAATTATTAGCAGGAACTGACCCAAACAATCTTCCAACAATGATCTTTAAACCCATTGTGGATCTCCTCATTTAGTCCTCATCTTTCTTAACTGTGTTGGAGGAGTTGTGGAGAAGTCCCTATTTCACATCTTATGGTGCTGCCCTTGACTAAGTAGCTATTGGACGGAAATCTTTAGTATTATCGCAAATATCGCTCAATCCACAGTTCCCTCACCACCAAGTCTAGCCCTGCTCAACCTCACTATAGAATCCGTCCCCCCACAACTACACACACTGATAATAACACATATTCTACTAGCCGCAAGATTATCGATTACCAGAGTTTGGAAATATACCATTCTTCCCTCCATAGCAAGTACAATTCATTTAATACACACCCATTATGTATACAAGACTATGCTGTCCCCATCTAGGAAAGCATATATCCAATCCATTAATGCATGGGCCCCATGGGCGAACTGGCACACACGCCATTTCCCCCTTCCTAAAAATAGTTCTTCTACTTGAACCCAACTGGTGCAAACCATATCCTCCTTGTATGACCACCCTTTTCTCACTCCTCTTTTCCTTCTTCTGTAATTTGTTGTTCTGTTACTCTTCAGGACAATTCCTGAGGTTTACCTCCTTAGTATGCTCATATATTTTGATTGTTATATGCTATCGTCATTCTCTTATGTTATTTGCGGATCTTGTCGATACCATGCCTCGATTGCTCTGTTTGTGGTATGTCATGCTGTTAAGGATACGTGTTCCTTCCTTAAAACTTCAATACAAATTTATTAAAATGAAATAGAATTATTAGCAATGGTAAAATCTGTGCATTTTTTTTTAACAGTGCAGTTCCTGTATTTTTTATTTTTACACCATGAGTTTATCAACTGAAATAATTATAGCTATAATTAGCACAGAGGTTTACCAGCATTTTCCATTCTGCTTTTAAAAACATGACATCACCAAACCTTTAACACACAGCTATTTGACCTTACTATTGCTGATTCCATATGCCAACAGATAATTATGCAAATATCAGAGGGAAAAACACAGCAGAAAACCTGATTGCTAAAAGAATTCTGCATGACTGAAAACAACTTTACTTATCTTAATTGAAATGCAGGGATCTGGATCAATAAAACAAAAGTAAAAGCTCTTGTAAGTGGCAGACCAAATTAGAAGTACCACGTATATGTCCAGCAATAAATTACCTAAACAGTAACAGTCTCATACATTTTTATAATTTTGTATGTATTTATTTACAGTCATTTTTAATATATTCTTTGCAGCTATAAATGAAACCTGTTTTTTTTTTCTGATGTTTTAAATGAACGTAAAGAGTATTGTTTTTATTTCTGTGTATCCAATGGGTATATTCACCCACCTGTACAATGTTCACTAGGACAGAAGATAATGGTAAATTCAAAATTTTGAATTTGGTATGAAAGTAGGAGGTGAGGGGAAATCTTCCAATAGGGACATCTGTTCAGGTGGCAATCATCTACGACATAAATTCTCCTCCATGGACAGATTTTCTCTAACTTCCTGTTATATCTCTAGCACAGGTCAAAGACAGGGGAAAAAAAAAGAAGAAATGGGTTTAACCCCTTCTAAAACCTCGTACACACGATCGGATTTTCTGCAGACAAAGCCTCGGACTTTTGTCCAAAGGGCGTTGGCCAAAAATCTGTCTTGTATATGAACGGCAAGCAATTGTTTGCCAACAAACACGAATGTAGTGACCTACTAGATGTACTACGAGACAATAAAGTGGAAGTTCAATTGTCATGCACCACCCTTTGAGCTCCTTCTGCTAATTTCGTGTTAGTAGAAGTTTGGTGAGTGTGGATTCAAGCTTTTCATTTTGAGCTTTTCAGTTTGTTTCTGAATGGCCGTTCGTTGCGGAATCGGAGGAGATAACGTATTATTTATTATTGGCCTTGGAGTTATTGCTTTGACCCAAGTTCAGTCCAGGAACAGGAGGAGGAGAATTTCTTGGACCAAAATTTGGTTGCTTTATGAATCGTGACTAATTATGTCATATGCCTTTGCTGCGGGAGCTCCAGGAGAATAATCTGGATGATTTTCGGAATTATCTCCGGATGACGGACCCCTGCTTTCACCAACTCTTGACATTGTTGACCCCCTATATTAAGAAGCAGGACACATGCATGACGTCATTTATTTTCTTTTTTGGTTGAATAATGATTTGATTTGGTATATTTTCTATATTTTTGGATGCATAGAATGCACTTTTTGGTTAAGTTCTATTGGCAGATAGCATGTCTAATTTTATTTGTTTTCTTTTTTTAATGCACAATAAAAAAATGTGGAGAATAATACTTGGCAATGTGTTTTACTTCAAATGACCGTTTGGGAGTAGGCAGTAACATTTTAAAAAATACAATGTAAAATTAACAAGGGACTCCAACATAGTTGTATCTTGGAACTTAAAAACTATGGGATAATCGTGTTGTGGTAACTTGCCAAAAAAAAAGCATAATAATATTATTCTTGATATCACTAGAAAAAAGCCTTTTAAAATACGTTTGGCAGAACTCCAACGGTATCACCAGCAAAGCAGCTTAATTATTATCCCATTAAAGAAGAAGAGAATGTGAGCTGTATTTCGAGATTTCATAATTTTCCACGTCACGAATGTTAATTCTCCATTATGAACGCTAGTTTTCTGGCTCATCCTTGCTTCAGAGCATGCGTGTTTGGACTTTTGTCTAACGGATTTGTGTACACACGATCGGAAAATCCAACAACAAACATTTGTCCGCGGAAAATTTATAAACCTGCCATCCAACATTTGTCCATGAAAAATCCGACAACAATTGTCTGATGGAGCGTACAAAAGGTCAGATTTTCCACCAACAGCCTGTCATCACATAATTGCCGTCAAAAAATCCAATCGTATGTACGAGGCTTTACTGTATCTGTGAGATTTAGCATCAAATACAGGGTGTCACAAGCAGAATACATTTTAGGGATTTTTGCCCATTTTAATTTTTCTAATGACTTAGAATGGTTGTTTAGAAAAACAACGAGCAGAAATGTTTGTCACACTCCTGGCTGTTTGTTGCATGCCTTTATCCATTTTCTTCTTAAAACGGTAGTTAACCGCATCAAAAAAAAAAAAAAAGAGAGAAATCAGGCCCCGGGCAGTTTAAGTCATGATATGCTAGTATGCATGGTATACTAGCACACAAAGCCCTCCAGCGGCACGCTATCACTGATGAAGGCACTTCCATTTTCACCGGGTTTTTTTTCTGGGTTCTTTCCAGGTTCACAGGTTTCGGTTATCTGATTGGTCAAGCCGGCAATGACATTAATCCCTGTTTACAGCACACCTCTGAAGGAACAGCACGGGTATGCCGTTCCTTCACAGCACATGCGGCAGTGACTTCAACGGCTTCATCTAAAGTAAATATCTTCTTAAGTATTCACACCCCTTGAAACTTTTAACATTTTGTCAAACACGTAAATGTATTTTAGTGGGATTTTATGTGATCATTTTCCTTCCACTTCACAATTATGTGCCACTTTGTGTTGCTCTACACAAAGTGGCACATAATTGTGATGTGGAAGTAAAATGATAAATGGTTTTCAAATTTTTTTACTAATAAATATGTGAAAAGTGTGGCGTGCATTTGTATTCAACCCCCCTGAGTCAATACTTTGTAGAACCACTTTTTGCTGTAATTACAGCTGCAAGTCTTTTTAGATATGTCTCTACCAGCTCTATACACCTAGAGAGTGAACATTTTGCCCATTTTTCAGTGCAAAATAGCTCAAGCTCTGTCAGATTGGATGGAGAGCATCAGTGAACAGCAATTTTCAAGTCTTGCCACAGATTCTCAATTGGATTTAGGTCTGGACTTTGACTTTGCCATTCTAACACATGAATATGCTTTGATATAAACCATTCCATTGTAGCTCTGGCTGTATGTTTAGGGTCGCTGTCCTGCTGGAAGGTGAACCTCCACCCCAGTCTCAAGTCTTTTTCAGACTCTAATAGGTTTTCGTCTAATGCCCTGTACACACGAAAGGAATGTCCGACAGAAAAAATCAGATGGAAGCTTTTCATCGTCTATTCCAATCGTGTGTAGGCCTGATTGGACTTCTTATTTCGAAAATTCTGAAGGACCTAGAAATGGAACATGTTCTAAATATTTACGATGGAACCAATTCCTATCGGGAAAACCGATCGTCTGTATGCTGTTCTGACGTACCAAAAACGATGCATGCTGTGAGGCAAGTACAAGACAGAAGCTATTGGCTACTGGCTATTGAACTTCCTTTTTCTAGTCCCGTCGTAAGTGTTGTACGTCACCGCGTTCTGGACGGTCGGACTTTGGTCGGACTTTGGGTTGACCGTGTGTAGGCAAGACCGCTTATATGGAATTCCATCAGAGAAACCTTCGGCAGAGAAACCTATGGCAAATCCAGTCGTGTGTACACAGCATAAGATTGCCCTGTATTTGGCTCCATTCATCTTCCCATCAACTCTGACCAGCTTCTCTGTCCCTGCTAAAGAAAAGCATCCCCACAACATGATGCTGCCACCACCATGTTTCACAGTGGGGATGGTGTGTTCAGGGTGATGCGCAGTAACCCTGCTTTAAACTTCTCCACAACGTTATCCCTGACCTTTCTGGTGTGTTCCTTGGCCTTCATGATTTTGTTTGTTTACTAAGGTTCTCTAACAAACCTCTGAGGGCTTCACAGAACAGCTGTATTTATCCTGAATTTAAATTAAACACAGGTGGACTCTATTTACTAATTAGGTGACTTCTGAAGGCAATGGGTTGCAGTAGGTCTTAGTTAGGGGTATCAGAGTAAAGGTGACTGAACACAAATGCTCTCCACACTTTTTTCACATATTTATTTGTAAAAAAGTTAAAAACCATTTATAATTTTCCTTCCACTTCACAATTATATGCCACTTTGTGTTGGTCTATCACATAAAATCCCAATAAAATACATTTAAGTTTTTGGTTGCATAAATAATAAAACAAATAATAGTGCGCTAAATCTCAAAATTGAATAATAAACTCCAATAAATGAGAAATAGTGATCATATAGGATTTGCAAAAAAAATCCACATGTACAAAATATATAAAAACTCTTAAATGCTGACGAAAAACGTGAATAAAATCACTCCATGCTCTGTGACAGTCTTTTCAGGAAATATGTGCTGATAGATAATCACCACCACCTCAGTGTGCAATGCCTGCTCACATCAAAGAAAGACCCTCTTGGGTCTATTGGCACTTTCAGTATTAATCCAAAGAAAAGATCAGCCAGATCAGGAATGGGCTACAGCTAATGGCTCCAAGATTACCATGACTTCTCCACATACAGTTTGATTTGTCCAGGTTCAATTTCTCAAAGTAAATAAAATATCATCATCGCTCAAGATTGATTAAATAACTTGCTTCACGTGACCTGTGACACAACGCTTTGGGAGCAGCCAGTGACAACATTTCCAGTGTCTCATAATAATGTTGTATGTTTACATATTGATTGCTGCTTGCTTAGCTTGGACACTCAGGTCGGTTTAGTTGGGGACTACTTATCCCACTTCACAATCTTTAAGGTTAGGTTTACACTTGCAGTTGGGGGGTGGTAAATACACACTACTGAGCCATGTTTTCACTGCCCCGAACAACTCCCCCTTAACCTCCTGCCACCCACATAACAGATATGTGTGGTAACTAAGAGGGTGGGCTTTACCAATCCCATTCCACACATATGCATACATGGGCAGTAGAGCTTTCTTTGCTGAGAGTACACTCACTGCATGCCCCCAGCACAATAACCAAGTTGTCAAAGGCAGCTCTCTGTCTCTACTAATGATACTGTAAATCACAGTGCTCACGGGATCCCCCAGTCCTTTCTGCCTCCCAGGATTAAAGACCCTGGTAAATAGTATGAAGAGAAAATTCAAGGAAATGCATTCAGAGGACGCCCCCTTGGACTTTAACCGGTTCAATACAGGGCATTTTCACCCCCTTCCTTCCCAGGCCAATTTTTCGTTTTCAGCGCTGTTGCACTTTAAACGACAATTGCGCGGTTGTGCGATGTTGTACCCAAAAAAAATGACGTTCTTCTTTCCCCACGAACAGAGCTTTCTTTTGGTGGTATTTGATCACCTCTGTGGTTTTTATTTGTTGCGCTATAAACAAAAGAAGAGCGACAATTTTGAAAAAACACAATATTTTTTACTTTTTGCTATAATATCCCAAAATCGCAATGAGCGTATATTGATTGGTTTGCGCAAAAGTTATAGCGTCTACAAAATACGGGATAGATTTATGGCATTTACTAGTAATAGCGGCGATCGCGATTTTTTTTCGTGACTGCGACATTATGGCGAACACATCGGACACTTTTTGACACATTTTTGGGACCATTCACATTTATACAGCAATCAATGCTATAAAATTGCATTGATTACTGTATAAATGTGACAGGCAGGGAAGGGGTTAACCACTAGGGGGACACAAGGGGTTAAATATGTTTCCTAGGGAATGATTCTAACTGTAGGGGGCAGGGACGTACAAGGGGAGGAGACCGATCAGTGTTCCGCTGTACTGGGAACACAGATCGGTCTCCTCTCAACTGACAGGACGTGGATCTGTGTGTTTACACACACAGGTCCACGGTCCGGCCCGGTTAACGGGCAATCGCACACGCACCGGGTCACGAGCAACGCGGCAGGCGCGCGCGCCCCCTAGGCAGCCGGGAAGCCCAGGCCGTCATATGATGTCCACCCAGAATGGGAGATCCCCTCTGTTGACGTCATATTACTATGGCCGGGTAGCGAAGTGGTTAAAGGGCAGGAAAATATAAGGAGTGGATAAGTATAAAAGGCAAGAAGATGCCAACTTTATTAATATACAGAAATATAAAATTAGTGAAAAAAGTTCAAAATCATACACAGTACAAAAATACGTCAATGATAAAGATCAAAATAGATTTACACACACATATATATCATATATCACCCAAAGCTGGTAATTCAAAGTGTTGCTCAAAATGAGTTAAACTCTATTTGAATTGCACAGCATATATCCCGACATGTTTCGGAAAGTCACATTGAGGTGTACTTTTCCTTCTTCAGGGAAAATTTATAAATGGGTATATTATTGTGGTATCTGTAACATAAATATATATGAATATAATGGGTACATAATTCATTATAGTATAGGCATCAACAATATAAAATTTGGAGCCTGATTGTATCATGGATAATGATGTAAAGTACTTACATATATGTCATTGACTCATTAAACAAAGAGAAGCTAAAAACAGAGGGGGGGGGGGAATACAAGCTGGCTGCATAAATCCATAAACACGGCATAGTAATTAGCCGTGTGTCCATAGGCTCTCTAGCCAGTTCACCCCTGTGCTCATTTATAATTTTTTACTACTTCCATATTGGTTTAGTTACAGTGTATGAGAATTATATCTAAAAAGACATGTTAAACATGACATGGACACAGCCCAATGAAAAAGAGAAAGCATAGGTTTAAAATACCTTGAAATAGCTGTATTCTGTGAAAGCTAGGTTTCCAATAAGCCCGTATAACAATTCCAGTCCTCTTTAAGCGAGAAACATTAAAAAAAAAAAAAAAAAAACACTCACTAATCACAACAGTAGAAATTCTGCATATATTAAATATGCTTTTTTGTACCTGATTTTCTTTTAAAGGTCCCTCTGTCACATAACCACACAGCTTTCGGCTTCAGTAGATCAGTGGACGGTTGGGAGTGTCCTCCCGCTGCCTAGGATTGTTACTACCAGAACTGCCGTACCTAGCTGATGGTGCCGATGGCCAAGTGGGGGCGGGGCCAGGCATGACAGGGGCAAGACTGATGGAGGTGAAGGCGTGCAGGGTGGAGCTAAAGACATGGGCTATGTGGGGGCATGGCCAGGTGGGAAGGGGTGGAGCTACTCAGATCTCTGCTGTTTTTTTTTTAAACGGATCCAACAAGAGTTTACGAAAGTGCCTGTGAGCTGCCACATTCAGCTCAGCAGACAGACCATTGTCGGTACAGAACAGGAGATTGCTGATTGTCTAGCTTTGACTAATGTTTCTAATCTAGACAACGAGCAATTCAGAAAATGCCTATTATAACAGTTAAAGGTATTTGATATACTAATCATTGGCAAATTTTGTTTTTTTGGCTGGAATTCCACTTTAAGCCTAATTGCAGCCAGATTGTTTTACTTATTAGCTTTGGACAGAACAGGGAAGAGTTACATTGTGTTTCTCAGGTTGTTATTTCTGTCTATGTTGCCATTGGGGAGAATTTTTCCCTTACTTTGTCTCTGAGACACCTTTAAGAAATGGAGCATGGGGCTGTCAATGGGACAGGAAAGCACGGACAGCAATATAAACATTGTCAAAAGTTCTAACCCTCTTCCAGTCCATTAAAGTGTTTTTTTATCTGCATCCCAATTAAAAGATTTCCTATGAATTCCTATCTTAACAGAAAGTGAAGCAACATCTTCCAGTAGGGACATAGGCTGAGTCTTTAACTCTTCCAGACACTTTCCAAAACAGTAAAAGTAAAGTCTTCTTTTACTCTTTATTCTTTCCATTGTGGCTACTATTGTAGTTATGCAATTGTCCCCTTTCCTCTTCACAAGCTACACATTTAGGACAATCTCTCCTCAGGTGACCTTGTCAAAATGCTAATTTACCGTGCCTTGCAAAAGTATTCACCCCCCTTGGCTTTTTACCTATTTTATTACATTACAGCCTTTAGTTCAATGGGTTTTTTTAATCTGAATTATATGTGATGGATCAGAACACAATAGTCTAAGTTGGTGAAGTAAAATTAGAAGAATATATACATAAAACTATTTTTCAGAAATTAAAATCTGATAATTGGCATGTGCGTGTGTATTCACCCCCTTTGTTATGAAGACCATAAAAAGCTCTGGTGCAACCAAATACCTTCAGAAGTCACATAATTAGTGAAATGATGAGTCACATGATCTGTCATTACATATACACACCTTTTTGAAAGGCCCCAGTTGCTGCAACACCTAAGCAAGGGGAACCTTTAACCAAACGCTGAGATGAAGACCAAGGAGCTCTCCAAACAAGTAAGGGACAATGTTGTTGAGAAGTACAAGTCAGGGTTAGGTTATAAAAAAATATCCAAATCTTTGATGATCCCTAGGAGCACCATCAAATATATCATAACCAAATGGAAAGAACATGGCACAACAGCAAACCTGCCAAGAGACGGCCGCACACCAAAATTCACAGACTGGGCAAGGAGGGCATTAATCATAGAGGTAGCACAGAGACTTAAGAGCTGCAGAGTTCCACAGCAGAGACTGGAGTATCTGTACATATGACGACAATAAGCCGTATGCTCCATAGAGTTGGGCTTTATGGCAGAGTGACCAGAAGAAAGCCATTACTTTCAGCAAAAAACAAAATGGCACGTTTTGAATTTGTGAAAAGGCATGTGGGAGACTCCCAAAATGTATGGAGGAAGGTGTTCTGGTCTGATGAGACTAAAATTGAACTTTTTGGCCATAAAAGAAAATGCTATGTCTGGCGCAAACCCAACACATCACATCACCCAAAGAACACCATCCCCACAGTGAAACATGGTGGTGACAGCATCATGCTGGGGGATGTTTTTCAGCAGTTGGGACTGGGAAACTGGTCAGAGTTGAGCGAAAGATGGATGGTGCTAAATACAGGGATATTCTTGAGCAAAACCTGTACCACTCTGTGTGTGATTTGAGGCTAGGACGGAGGTTCACCTTCCAGCAGAACAATGACCCCAAACACACTGCTAAAGCAACACTTGAGTGGTTTAAGGGGAAACATGTAAATGTGTTGGAATGGCCTAGTCAAAGCCCAGACCTAAATTCAATAGAAAATCTGTGGTCAGACTTAAAGATTGCTGTTCACAAGTGCAAACCATCCAACTTGAAAGAACTAGAGCAGTTTTGCAAGGAGAAATGGGCAAAAATCCCAGTGGTAAGATGTGGCAAGCTCATAGAGACTTAAGCGACTTGGAGCTCTGATAGCCGCAAAAGGTGGCTCTACAAAGTATTGCCTTTAAGGGGGTGAATAGTTATGCACATTAACCTTTTCTGTTATTTTGTTCTATTTGCTGTTTGCTTCACAATAAAAAAAAAACAATATATCTTCCAAGTTGTGGGCATGTTCTGTAAATGAAATGATGCAAATCCTCAAACAATCCATGTTAATTCCAGGTTGTGAGGCAACAAAACACAAAAAAATGCCAAGGGGGGTGAATACTTTTGCAAGGCACTGTAGATGATGAAAGCTACAGATAATGCTGATACAAAATCCTAATGCCGCGTACACACGGTCGGACTTTTCAGCTACAAAAGTCCGACAGCCTGTCCGACATACTTCCGGCGTACCTTCGGCGGACTTGCTGCAGACTTTCTAACGAACGGACTTGCCTACACACGACCACACAAAAGTACGACAGCCTAGTACGCGGTGACGTACACCAAGTCCGACGAGACTATAAAACGGAAGTTCAATAGCCCGTACGACACCCTTTGGGCTCCTTCTGCTAATCTCGTGTTTATCTTGTGTTAATAGAAGTTTGGTGAGAGACGATTCGCGCTTGTGAGACTCGTATTTTTCAGTTCGTTTTAACTGTTGTTCAGTCTGTGCTTGTGAGGTTTGTATCTGCTTTTCAGTGCGTTTGGTCAGTTGGCATTGAGAAATCTTTGTTTTATTGGCCGCTCGTTCATGATTTTCAGGTCGCTCTTCACAGGCCTTGCTGTTCTTCAGTGCGTTCTGTTTAGTGCGTTCGGACCAGCCGACCGTTTTGAAACCATGTTACCTGTACGTACTCGTCGTCGAGCTCGTGCATTGTATGTGTTTGGTGCTGTAGTTTATTCTTCAGACCAAGACCAGTCCATGAACAGGGCGAGGAGGAGTTCATGGACCAAGAATTGGTTGCTCCAGCGTGACCAGTTCTGTCTCATGCCATTGCTCCGTGAGATCCGTGAGAATAATCCTGAGGATTTCAGGAACTTTCTCCGGATGACGGACCCCATTTTTGACCGTTTGTTGGCTTTGCTGACCCCCTATATCAGCAGGCAGGATACCTGCATGAGGCAAGCCATCACTCCGGAGCAGAGGCTGGTCGCTACCTTGCGGTATTTGGCCACAGGGAGAAGCCTGCAGGACCTTAAGTTCTCGACAGGCATCTCCCCCCAGGCTCTGGGGATCATTATCCCAGAGACCTGTTCTGCCATCATCCAGGTCCTGCAGAAGGACTATATTAAGGTAAGATATTTTTCTTTTATTAGCATCACATGTTCTTTTATGTAATCTTTGATAATGTAATGTATTTCTTGCTTCAAACACTACTTACCATCATTGCAATATAGTGTGAATGTCCCCTTTTTATCCTCACACATGCTTGATTTTTTTCCTGTTTTTTTTTGTCATGCATGTATATTTTCTTTCAATAACCTCCCCAGCATGCAATGATGGGAACATATCCACCTAGTCTACTCATTTTGAATGTATTTTGTTTGAGTGTATTTAGTGTGCTGATAATTAGCAATTAGCTAGATTTCCCAAACCCCCCCCCCCACCCTCGTAAAAATTTGCTTGAATGTTCTGTGGTGTTGATTTGTCTAAAGCAAATCTATGTTGCACTTTGCAAAATGCATGTGCACTCTACAAGTGCATTTGTTCCAGTGCTTTAGTAAATGAGCAGAAGCTCTGCTGATTTCCATCATCAAATCATATGCAAGCCTCAAAGTGTTTTCATTAATTGCCCTTGCATGTGATTGTGTACTCCTTGCAACATGAATGCCTTTTTACATTACCTCATTTACTGTAAGCTGGTTAGCAACTGCACCTGCAGAGTGCGACAACTGCAGTCTTGTAGCCTTTTTAGTCCCTAAATTCCTGCGTGTCCTAAAAGTAATCTTTTTTAGGGATTTCCCACCCCCCTAAAATGTAATCAATGTTCCATCAGAGGGGTGAGCAATCTGATAAGTGTGCCTTTCCATATTAGTTATTCCAGAAGAATTAAATTATTGAATGTTATACTGATGCTGGGGAATAATGTTTTTAATTGTATAATTTTCTTGCAATGTTAGCTTCCAAATTAATTGATTTTGGTTTTCTTGTTTGATTCCCCAGTTTCCTTCAACGCCACAGGAATGGCAGACTGTGGCATCCCATTTTGCCAGCCGTTGGGACTTTCCCAATTGTGGAGGGGCTATAGATGGGAAACATGTCCACATCGTGCCACCACCCCATTCGGGGTCATACTATTTTAATTATAAAGGGTTCCACAGTATTGTTTTAATGGCGGTGGTGTCGGCACACTATGAATTTTTATATGTGGACGTGGGGAAGAATGGCCGGATGTCGGATGGAGGAGTATTTGCCCAGACGGAGTTCTGCCAGCGTCTCCAGAGTGGTGGCCTGGGATTGCCACCTGATGCGGATAATGTGGAAGGACTCCCCTTTGTCTTCATTGCCGATGAAGCCTTCGCTCTCAGCAAGCACCTCATGAGGCCATTTCCCCAAAGAACCCTCACCCCGGAGAGGAGGGTTTTTAATTTCCGGCTGGCCAGAGCTAGAAGAGTGGTTGAGAATGCGTTTGGAATTCTGGCCAGCCGGTTCCGCCTGTTTCAAACAGCCATTAATTTGGTGGAATACAAACTTAATTTTATCATTTTATCGTGCTGCATTCTGCACAACTTTTTAAACAAACATTCTCTGAATTATATAGGAACAGTTGGGCCTGAGGCCGGACTTATAGATGACAACCTTACGGGCCTGGATACTGTCCGTACTGGCTTGGCCCCCCAAAGTGCCCGTCAAGTTAGACAGCAATATGTTAATTATTTTATGGGTAGGGGGGCCATTGCAATGGGCCAGGATATTTAATTTTTTACAATAAAAAAAATATTGATGAAATCTTGAATTATATTTATTGCTTGCCTTTCTTTTGGGCTTTCTCCTAGGTTATGGTCGAGCAGTTGTAGTGCCAACTGTATTTTCATTTTCAATGTCTAAATAAGCTCCATTGCCACTGTAAACAACTTTTTGACAATTATAACCAAACTGATACTGAGCATTGAAATAACAAACCACACATTTATTTAATTCCTATAAGGAGATGTTTTTATTAATTGTTGTTATGCATTCAGTTATGCATTTAGTATAAAATGTTCATAGACAAAAATATAATGATATCTTAATAATTTTGAAAAATATAATTATATTTAAATATTTATACATAATCCACAAAAAAATATTTTTGGCTTTTTGGCTTTTCGCAAACAGCCTTTTTGTTTTGTTGTTTTTTTTGTTTTTTTTAACATCAAGTTTTTTTTTTTTTTCCGTTTTTTGGAAAATCAATTTTTATATTTTTTTTGTTTTTTTTTTAAATCAAGTTTTTTATTTTTTTTGTTTTTTTTTTAAATCAAGTTTTTTATTTTTTTTGTTTTTTTTTAAATCAAGTTTTTTATTTTTTTTGTTTTTTTTAAATCAAGTTTTGTATTTTTTTTGTTTTTTTTAAAATCAAGTTTTATTTTTTTTTTCGTTTTTTGGAAAATCAAATTTTTTTATATTTTTTTTTTTTTTTTTTTTAAATCAAGTTTTTTATTTTTTTGTTTTTTTTTTAAATCAAGTTTTTTATTTTTTTTGTTTTTTTTTAAATCAAGTTTTATATTTTTTTTGTTTTTTTTTAAATCAAGTTTTGTATTTTTTTTGTTTTTTTTAAAATCAAGTTTTATTTTTTTTTTCGTTTTTTGGAAAACCAAATTTTTTTATTTTTTTGTTTTTTTTTTTTTAAATCAAGTTTTTTATTTTTTTGGTTTTTTTTAAAATCAAGTTTTTTATTTTTTTTGTTTTTTTTTAAATCAAGTTTTATTTTTTTGGGTTTTTTTGGAAAAGCAAGTTTTATTTTTTTGTGGATTTTTTATGTATTTTATAGAAACAGCCCTCCTTTTTTAAATTATGTTAAACAGCCAAAAAAATAAAGAGAAGGCCCAGAATGGGGTCAGCAAAACAGGAAATGAAGGACATGATCGATGTTTTGGGGTTTCAAAAAGGCCATTTAGATTCGACCCAAAACATCAATCATGTCCTTCATTTCCTGCTGCATACGATCCAGCCGATTACGCATTTCATCGATGTCCCTGTTCCAGGCCATTATTTGACCTATTAGCCGTTGGGCACTTTCTGAGGTGAAATAGTCACTTCTTGTACCTAAAGTGGAATGAAACCAAAAAATGTATTTAGAAATATGCACACATACATAGTTTACCTTACCATAATAAAGCTGTTGTCTCAGACACTGACCTGGTGGGGTGCCCATGTAGCATAATTCCTCCACATCCTCGGGGGTGGCACTGTTGCTTGAATCAAGCACAACCAGATCCCCTAAAATAGAGTAGAAAAATTACATTAAACAAAAGGCAGCCATGCATAGATTACCGTAAGCTGGTGTGTCAGACACTCACCTGGTGGGGTGCCCATGTCGCTCACCTCTCCTTCCTCCACATCCTCAGTGGGGCTTGGGCTGATTTCCCAATCATGTTTGGCTTGGGGTGGACTGTCTTCTTGTTGGCTGAGTGATTTTTCCCCTATGTGAAACAAAAAATTATTTTAATCTACTTAGCACACAGATATTTTAGGACATAGTAATTTGCCAACATTTGTAGTGAAGTGGTTTGTGTAGAGTTCCTATTTTACCTCAATATTTAAAATTCTAAAGACATATCAGATAGATATCTAGATATCAATATCTCAAAATATAGTTAATAATCTTTTGATCTCTCTCTCTCTCTATATCTGGAACAAAATCTAAATATCTAACTAAATGTAAAGAAAAAAAAATAACTTAAAATATTCCAAAAGAATGTTTTACATTTCTCTCTCTCTCTCTCTCTCTCTCTCTCTCTCTATATCTATATATATCTATATATATATCTATCCATCTATATATATCTATCTATCTATATATATCTATCTATATATATCTATCTATATATATCTATCTATATATATCTATCTATATATATATATCTATCTATATAGATATAGATAGATATATATATATATATAGATATATATATATATAGATATATATATCGATATAGATATAGATATAGAGATATATATATCGATATAAATATATAGATATATAGATAGATAGAGCTATCTCTAGATATGTAACGAGGTTTTTTAAAAGATCGTTTGAAACGATGAGAAAAAAATCGTATAGGAAGGAAAAGCACATGGAGCAGTATACAAGGTAATAAACACAAGAGAAAAACACGACAAGTACTTACTTTTTTTCAGCACTTTCCGGATCCGTCTGTATTGATCCGGCTCCCTGAGTTTCAGGTCAGACCATCTTTTTTCTAAGTTGATCCCTGGAGCGCTGTACCCCAAAAGAAGCCTGCAAAGTGTCCACCACCTTCGCCATTATTTTGGCCTTGCGCAAATTTGGCCGTGCGTACGGCCCATACTTCCCATCATAGTCGTTTTTTTGAAGAATGGCCACCATCTCCACCATCTCTTTAAAACTCATATTTGAGGCCTTAAATCTAGGCCTCACAGATCTGGTTGACGTTCCAGCCTCCGGGCTTTTTTCGCTACCTGAGGTAGTCAACATGTCAGGTGTCTCCACCATTATTTACCCCACTACGCGCCGTAACTAAAAATGGGCGGAGAACATGAGTTAAAATCGAACGTCAGGGGCGGGCGACGCAGGCGGAGTTTCACACATGCGTAGTGTATAAAGAGGGCCCTTGCGCACGTGTCGTACGTACGTTCTGTGCGTCCAATTAGGGGGCGGAGAACATGAGTTAATTTCGAACGTCAGGGGCGGGCGACGCAGGCGGAGTTTCACACATGCGTAGTGTATAAAGAGGGCCCTTGCGCACGTGTCGTACGTACGTTCTGTGCGTCGAATTAGGGGGCGGAGAACATGAGTTAATTTCGAACGTCAGGGGCGGGCGATGCAGGCGGAGTTTCACACATGCGTAGTGTATAAAGAGGGGCCTTGCGCACGTGTCGTACGTACGTTCTGTGCGTAGGTGATAGTGGACCAGGACGTTACAAAACGAAGGTAATTTTAAATAATTTTTTTTTTTTTTTTTTTTTTTTGGTTTTATGGTCATGACTTTGTAGCAAGCGGCCTATATGCCTTGATAGATTGATGAGGCCTACATAGGGAGAAGATGATGAGGGGTTAGCAGGAACCTATAATAAGTGTTTTTTGTCTTGTGACTTTATCTTTTCCAGATATAATGAATCCCCTATTTAAGGATCCAGAGTTCCTTACAGCTTTTATTTTGAAATATCGAGAGATGAGGAATTTGTGGGAGGTGAAACACCCTCAGTATTATGCAAAGCATGTGAGGAAGTCAACGCTGGAGAGACTTCTGGCCTTTGTCCAGGCGACCATCCCGGAAGCAACAATGGAGACATTGCTCAAGAAAATTGGGGTCTTGAGGAACATGTATAAGAGGGAGCATAAGAAGATCCAGGAATCAAGGAGATCAGGAGCATCAGCAGATGATGTTTATGTACCCAGGCTGTGGTACTACAATCAACTCCGTTTTCTTGATGACCAGAATGAAGCCAGGGCATCACTTTCAACCCTTCCCTCCACCCTTCCCTCCACCCTTCCCTCCACCCCAGCAGAGGCTGATGAGGAGCAAGCTGGGTCTTCCATCCTGGATGAACCGGATATGACCATCTGGAGTCAGGTAAATTATATTAACAAATATTGACTGTACTAATATTAATGATGTTAACTGGATGTTATAATTGTCTAAAATAATTTTGCCCTCAAAATTGTGTATACATATCAATTGACAGGAGTGGCTAAATATGTTTGGCACCTGCTATAAAAAATTAGGGTGTCTGATTAGACTCTTTTATTAAAGAGATGTATTCACATTGAATTTGCTAGTCATGAGAAGCAAATTGTGTGTCATTGATGAACCCCAAATAAAGAAATAAAACTATGTCCTTTTTTTATACACAGGATGAGTCCATCCAGGAGGAATGTGTGGAAAGTGGCAGGCAGGAGGAGACCGGGCCCATGGACAGCCTGGAGGAGGCTGGATTCTCCATCATCCTGGAGGAGGCTGGGCCCAGTGTCAGGCAGGAGGTGGCTGGTCCCAGTGAGGTGGCTGGTCCCAGTGAGGTGGCTGGTCCCAGTGAGGTGGCTGGGCCAAGTGAGGTGGCTGGGCCCAGTAGGAGCATGACCCAATCACAAGTGCTTCCATTCCACCTTCCCAAAAAAAGGGCCAGGAAGGGGACGGTCACACAGGAGGCATCCCTGCGCCTCATGCAAGAGGCCAGCCGTTTTTTGAGAAGCCCCCCCGAAGCAGAAGAGTCCTATGGCTGCTACTTAGCCAGCAGGCTTCTTCAAATGGATTGGGAGCAGCGTCTCATTTGCGAGCGCCTATTTGGGGAAACTATCCAGAAGGGGCTGCAGGGCACGCTAACCCGAAACACACAATTACATGAGGCAGCCCCCCTCCTCCTCCTCCTCCTCCTCCTCCTCCTGCCACAACTGAAACACCACAGCCACAGCCTCCAAAGAAGGCTACAGGGAAGGCTGCAGGGAAGGCTGCAGGGCAGCGTGGAGGAAAGGCTGCAGGGAAGAGAAGAAAGTGATGACCTGGGTTCAGTCTGGTCTGACAGAAGACGCAGGCTGTTGTAGGACCACAGTCTGGGGACATCTAGATCATCTGCTGGTGCTGTTGATCTCTGGGATTCTTGGACCAGATTGTGCTCCCTCTTATATGGACTCCGCAAGATCCCAATTTTCTTGTACACCGACTTTTTCCAGCGTTGACTTCCTCTTTATTTTATTTTGACCATGAATAAATGGATCTTTTTTGAGTTTAGCAAAAGACTTTATGTGTTTTCTTTTAAATCATTGATTTTACACACAATGTTAAATTAACAAGGGACAACAATCTCATTGAGTTTGAAAAAACACACCAAAAATACATTACTAATGTTAATAATGTTCAAGTGGTAAGTCTTGAAAATAAAAAAATGTACATAACCAAAAACGGTGCTTTGGGTTAACTTTATCTAAAAACTAAAAAAAAATCACTAGAAAAACAAAACTAGAATAATGGGTTCTTTGTGGTAACTTTACAAACCTAAAAAAAAAAAAAAAAAAAACAATAAAGTAAAAAGTATTATTAGTATGGAAACATTGTTTTTAAAAAGCATACTATATCATTCATGAGATCAAAGAGAAAAAGAATCCAGAAATCAGTTTGGGAGAACTCTGATTATGAACAGCAAAACACCTTCGTTCTTTAGAGCATTCGTAAAGAAGAAATAAAATGCGCTGCATTCAACGATCACAGATTTTGCAGCGTGATGAATGTGCTACCTACAATACGAACACTAGTTTTACTAGACCGAGTGCTTCCGTTTAGTTTTTGCTTATGAGCATGCGTCGTTTTTTTGTCCGTCGGACTAGCATACAGACGAGCGGACTTCGGGGTCCGTCGTAGTTACGACGTAAAGATTTGAAGCATGTTTCAAATCTAAAGTCAGTCGGATTTGAGGCTAAAAAAGTCCGTTGAAAGTCCGGAGAAGCCCACACACGATCGGATTACCAGCCAGCTTTAGTCTGTCAGCGTCCGTTGGACTTTTGTAGACGAAAAGTCCGACCGTGTGTACGCGGCATAAGATGTCCAAGGTTCAATAGATAAAGAATGAATTGTAATTTTATCTAGAATATGTACTAAACTTTTACCCTTTTCCTAAAGGTGAGCTTGCAGAACGTCTGCATTGTGCTTTCTGACAAGTGTGCAATACTGTTTACTGGAAGGCTTATAACTGTAAGTATCAATTTGTGAGACTGGGACCACTTTGTACCTTATTTTGTTGGTTGTATTTTATAAAGGTGATATTTCATAAAAATAGAAAATGTCTGGTTCTCTTATTTGTTCTCCATTCTCCCTGTTAAGCTCTCAAAATAAAATTATTTTACCGTGTCTCTTGAAAGTCCACCCTGATCATACCATCTTGTTCGGCAAGGCCACTAATAAAACACAAGTGTTCTTTTGTCAGGCCACGAGTGATTGTTTGGGTGAGTGGCGGCCAGGAAAACAAGCATCACAGACAAAGTGTTATGCTTAAGACCCTCAAGACAAAGGACCGATTGACTTACCCTATTCATTTTTGTGCCAAACGTGTAAACACATCTTCTTTCTATCTTTATAGCTTGAAGAGTGCCAGCTTGTTAACATACTGGGTGTAACTGTGGAGTTAACAAGCCTATAAAGGCCATTATGTAGATTTCTTGTCCTGGCAGGAAAGATCAGATGTTCCTGAATAAGTAATTTGGATCTTTGTGCTATTTTTGCTGAAGAACAACAATAAATAGGTCGAAGAGTGGCACTTTAACTACAGTATATACTGCTTAGAAATAGCCAAATGGTATAAAACCTCATATACAAAAATTCATGCAATGTAATAGATTTTATCCATGTAAGGTTAGTAAGGTCTCTTCATTAAAGTAACAAAAAATGTATTCCTTATTTAGCCAGTTAAAAACACCAAATGAGAAAAGAAACAGTACAAATGATAAAATATTATGTAACTTTACTGTAGATTTTTCTCTTGATTGGAGATTCTCTTTAAAGGAGAAGTACAGCCAAAGTTCATTTGGCTGTACTTCTCCTGTGGATCACAGAAGTGCAGTTTGTTCTGAACTAGGATGGGTTAATACAGTTAGAGGGAATGTTAGGGACTCACAGAAAAGAAAGGAACAGATTCACCAAGTTGGGTGAAGATGTGGGCGTATCAAGCTTAGATATGGCATCCCTAGATGTCACTGCTCCCCTAACAGCCGGGAGAGCAGCCCATCTAGTGGGGTGGTGAGGAGAGTGCAGGTAGGCCTAGACAGTTGGTGGTAATAGGGGATTATATAATCAGAAGGACTGATAGAATAATGTGTCGCCAGGATCGCCTCAACTGAATGGTTTGCTGTCTACCTGGTGCCATGGTTTGGCATGTGGTGGACCGGGTTGATAAATTACTGGGAGGGGCTGGGCGTGACACGTTGGAACCAATGACAGAATATATGGAAGGTGGAGGCTGCTTAAGAACTAATTAAATAATTAGTTATAATAATTAAATAAAGAACTAAGCTGCAAGTTGAAGGGAAAGACCTCCAAGGTGATATTCTCTGAAATATTGCCTGTGCCATGCGCAACACAGGAAAGGCAGGGGGAGATTAGAAAGCTGAATGCATGGCTAAAGACCTGGTGTAAGAAGGAGGGATTTGGGTTTTTAGAGCACTGGGCTGACTTTTCATTGGGGTGCAACCTATATGCTAAAGATGGTTTAAACCTAAATGGAAGGGGGTCTACTGTGCTGGGGAAAGGTGTATAGGAAGGCTGGAGGAGTATTTAAACTAGGATTGAGGGGGGGAGGGTGAATTAGATTATAATGGGGCAGACAGGTCAGACAGGGGTCAGCCCCTATTGGTGGGTGGGATAGGGAAAGATGGGGAGAGGGCTAGGGCAGATTATATGAAGGTTCATATGTTACCACTGGAAATGATACTATTTGTACTAAAATAAAAAATATGCAACATGCATTTGCAAAATGTGACAATGCATTAAAGTGTTTGTTCACCAATGCCAGAAGTCTGCCAAGCAAAATAGGTGAGTTGGAAGCTCTGGTGCATGAGGAGAACTATGATCTAATTGGTATTGCTGAATCTTGGCTTCATTCTTCTCATGACAGGGCTATTAATATTCCTGGCTATGCTCTCTTTCGGAAAGACAGGGTAAAACGGAGGGGTGGTGGTGTCTGTCTCTATGTGAGAAGTGATCTCAAAGTAAAGTGTGAAAGAGGACCTAGTTGATGGAGAGCATGATGAGTCTGAAGCATTATGGGTGGAACTGTACATGGGTGTGCGTACTACAATGGTTATCATTGGAAAGGGCTGCAACGGCTGAGACAGTGAGAATAATGGGGGATTTTAACTACCCAGATATTGACTGGAGTAATGGCACTGCTGGGACAGTTAAAGGGCAAAAATGTATAAACCTATTACAAGACAATTTTATGGTCCAGTTTATTGAGGCTCTGACTAGTGTACAGGACACCAGGAATGTGTCCTGGATGGCAGGTACATGCCCCCAATATTTGAGTTGTGGTCAGTTTAAAGGGGACAGTTGCAGGGCTCTGTGGTACTCAGGGGTTCTCATCCATACAGGGTGAGGTGTCCCGGATTAAGTTTGGCTGGAGAGGACTGACTTGCAGGACTCTCTGGATTACTACATTTAAATTAGGGACCCAGGATTTTAAATTAGGGACCCGGCCCAAGACAGCAGATGAACTAATGGAAATGGTGGAGAGATATGCTGTGATGGAGGATCTAGTGGGACCTGTCAAACCTCAAGAATCCTTGCCAGTGAGGAGAGCCAAGCCATCCATAAATCAGGAAGTTGGCATTCAGAAGATTCAAGGAGCACCCACCCTAGTACCCTCATTCCTTGTGCTCTGGCACAAAGGAATGAGAGCATGCTGTGCTGGCAGTGTCACTCCTGGGGCCATATTCAGGCCCACTGTCCCCTGAAGGAGGAACCCATGGAGTGTGGCGCTCTATGGAGGATGTCCTTTTATGTCCAGAATGTCTGTGCTGCCCACCTGGACCTGACTAAGGAGTGGTTTGAAAGTGACCTTTGGGAGAACCAGCTTCATGCCTGAGCGTGGTTGGACTCCGGAAGTATGGTAACACTTGTAGGTACCGGGGTAGCTGGAGAGGTGGGTCCAGTAGCAAGAATCCTGAGGGTGGTGTGCATACATGGGGACACCAAGGACTGCCCCCTGGTATCTGTGACACTCACCACGGCCTGTGAGGTTGGGGTGGTACTCGACCTCATCCAAAATGCTATTATAGGAAGGACTGCCCTTTATTTGTTGAACTTTGAAACTATGAGAGCCATGAACTATCAGGACAGCTGAACTGCTCTGTTCCCTCTAAGGGGCTGGACACCAATGCTCTAGAGAGCACTGATAGTTGCATCTGGGGGCAGATGGTCCACAAGCTTAGCGGATCCCTGAAGGGGGGAACCCACTCTTATGCAGGTCATGGCTGGGGAGAACATAGAGGAAGCCTCCCCTCTGCATGTTATGACTGAGGAGAATGAGGGAGAAAGCTCCTCTCGTCTTGCCCACTGTGATCTCGAGGTGTCATGTGGTGCATTCTCTTCTGCCCAAAAGAGGGATCATACACTGAAAAATTTCTGGCAACAGATTACCATAATTAATGAAGTTTCACAAGTGCCTGAGGCTGAAAAAGGGTTTCCCCGCTTTGTGGACATTAGCGAGCTGCTATATTGGGTTACCAAGGTTAGGGGAGAAGTGGTTGACCAGTTACTGGTTCTCCAGCCCTTCAGACACATGGTGCTCAACCAAGTCCACAATGATGCATCGGGGGGACACCTGGGGGCTGACAAGACTGAGGCACGAATAACGGACCAGTTCTACTGGCAGGGAGTGACTGCAGAGGTGAGACTTTATTGCAGTTCATGTCCCACCTGCCAGCTGACCGCACCAATGCCTCACTTGAGGAACCCGTTGGTGCCGTGGCCCATTATCGAGGGACCATTTGAGTGCATTGCGATAGATTTGGTGAAATCAGCTCGGGGCCACCAATTACTCCTTGTGGTTAACTCGATTATGCCACCAAGTATCCAGAGGTAGTTCCCCTAAGACAGACTACATCAAAAGCAATTGCCAGGGAATTGTTTAATATGTCCTTCTTTATTCTACTGGCCATGTGCTTTTAGAAAATGTCTAGTTTGAGGGGTCTTTTCAAATTCTGAAAGCTGTAGGTGAAAAATGAAAACCTCCTGATTTTTACAGAAATTTTTGGGTAGTTCGATTTTCACCATTTTGAAAAAAGGCGCAATTCAAAATTTACAAATATTTGTTATTTATTAACTCCATACAGGTTAAGCTTTTATATTTAGTAGGGATTTAGCATGAATTTTGTAAAATTAGCTGTGTTTTTATCTGCCAATAATGGTTTTAGTGTATTTTTTGCCAATATATCAATAAACATTTGCGCAGTAGCACCTTCTTTTTATTCTAGAAATCATATGGTTTCAGAAAATATATGGTTTTGGGGTCTTTCACAAATTCTGAAAGTTGTAAGGGAAAAAATGAAAACCTTCAGATTTTTTGTGGAATTTAGATATTTACATTTTTGTGTATATTCGATTTTCACCATTTTGCAAAAGGGTGTAATGTAAAAATTAAACATTTTTGTTATTTATTAACTCCATACAGGTTAAACTTTTATATTTAGTAGGGATTTAGCAGGAATTTTGTAAAATTAGCTGTGTTTTTATCTGCTAATAATGGTTTTAGTGTATTTTTTGCCAATATATTAGTTCGATAAACAGTTGCACAAATATCACAGGGTCTAAAAAATCAGTAGCTCCTTCTTTTTATTCTAGAGGTCATATGCTTTCAGAAAATATATGATTTTGGGGGTCTTTCACAAATTCTGGAAGCTGTAAGGGAAAAATGAAAACCTTCAGATTTTTTGTGGAATTTGGATATTTACATTTTTGCGTATGTTCGATTGTCACCCTTTTGCAAAAAGGCGCAATGTAAAAATCAAAACATTTTGTTATTTATTAACTCCATATAGGTTAAGCTTTTATTTTTTAGCAGGGATTTAGCAGGAATTTTGTAAAATTAGCTGTGTTTTTATCTGCTAATAATGGTCTTGTGTATTTTCTGTAAATATATTGGTTTGATAAACATTTGCACAAATGCCGTAGGGTCTAAAAAAATCAGTAGCACCTTCTTTTTATTCTACTTATCAGGTGCTTTCAGAAAATATATGGTTTGGGGGGTCTTTCACAAATTCTGAAAGCTATAAGTGAAAAATAAAAAAACAAAGAAAAAATTGCAAAAATTATCTGGCCACCTGAGTGTACAAAATGGAGCATAGGGCCTGGCAGCAAAAGGGTTAAAGTGCTATTGCTTATTTTCACTTGATATGCAATGAAAAGGGCTGCTCTCCAAGACTTAGACTGGGATGTAATATTGGCATCAATGGACACAGAACAGAAATGGGAATTCTTCTATGCAAACTCACTGCAAAGTATATTCACTTGGGCAATAAGTTTAAAAGGCTAAAAATAAAACCTATGTGGTTCACGGTCAAACTTAAAATGGCTATAAATAATAAGAAAATAACTTTAAAAAAATATAAACATGAAGTTACACTATAATCCTTTAAATTCTACAAAGAATTTAACAGAATATGTAAAAGGGAAATCAAGGATGCAAAAATTCAAAACAAATGGCAGATTGCAAAAGATAGTTGGACAAACCCCAAAAAATTCTTCAAATAAATTAATAGTAAAAAGGTCAGGTCTGAGTATGTAGGCCCTTTACAAAATAATCTAGAGTGGGTGACTGGGGAGAAAGAGAAGGCAAATTTATTAAATACTTTCTTCAGCTCTGTGTATACAAAGGAGCATGGGGGAGCTCATGTCCATAATGGGGATGGTATTGACACAGCCCTAAATGATCCACAATGGCTCAAAAGTGATATGGTCCAGAATTATTTATACAGAATATAGGTGAATAAAGCACCTGGACCAGATGGTATGCACCCAAGGATCCTAAAAGAATTGAGCTCTGTCATTTCAAAGCCATCGTTTCTAATTTTTAGGGACTCGTTAATGATTGGAATGGTACCACTGGATTGGCATAGGGCCAATGTGGTGCCCATATTTAAAAAGGATCAAAGTCTTTACCAAGTAACTATAGACCTGTTAGTTTAACTTCTATAGTCGGGAAGATACTGGAGAGTGTGATAAAAGACCACATAGAGGAGTTCTTGCTGTAAAAAATATTTTAAGCAACAGACAGCATGGATTCATGAAAAACAGAAGTTGTCAAGCAAACCTGATTTATTTTTATGAGGAGGTAAGTAAAACTTTGGACAGAGGGGTGGCTGTGGATGTGGTATACTTGGATTTTGCAAAAGCGTTTGACACAGTGTCATAAACCAGATGTGACCAGAACTGTGTGACTGCGACAGAGTGAACCAGACATAAATAGGTGAAAGTAAGTTTATTAAGGAAAATGCATATGTGAACACACCACCAATACAGAGTGAACAACCAAACAAACAGTGATATTAAACCAACCAGCATATGTAGCAAGAGGGAGTACCAGAATCGTAGTCAAGCCAGGCCAGGGTCATAAACAGGGAATCAGTAGCTGGGAAGGGAGATAAACAGGACAAGAGAGGATGGATGGATCACAGGAGGGACGGGTCAGGTACAAGGCTCAGGGTCCAGGGTTCAAGTAACAGACAGGAAACAGGATAAACAGGTTCCAGGAATCAGGCTTGAGATTCAGGCTTCAGGTTCAGGATTAAGAGTAACAGGATGCAGTCCAGGGCTCAAGGACAATACCAGGGCAACATAAGTGTGCAATTGCCGGGTATTTATACTGCAGCTCTGCTAATTAACGTCAGGTGACACCTGTCTGCAGAGGGGAATACCTGCTCCATACTGCCAGGATTCCTCCGCTGGTGGACGCCAGTACTGCGGCCCAAAGGTGACAGAATACTTGCAGGAAAGAGCTCTTCTGACAGCACTGAACTGCCAGTAGACACCTGCTGGTGGACCTCAGTACTGCACGCCAAATGATCGATATTACCAGCGGAGGAGACCTTTCCTAACACACAGTTCCAAACAAACATGGCTAATGTGTAAGGTAAAGTCTACAGGCTTGGAAAGATCAATTTGTAAATGGATAGAAAACTGGGTAAAAAACAAATTCAGAGAGTTATGCCCTGTACACACGATAGGATTTTCCGATGGAAAATCTGTGATAGGACCTTGTTGTCGGAAATTCCGACCGTGTGTAGGTTCCATCACACATTTTCCATAGGAATTTCTGACACACAAAGTTTGAGAGCATGCTATAAAATTTTCCGACAACAAAATCCGTTGTCGGAAATTCCGATCGTGTGTACACAAATCCGATGCACAAAGTGCCACACATGCTCAGAATAAATTAAGAGACGAAAACTATTGGCTACTGACCCGTTTATAGTCCTGACGTACGTGTTTTACGTCACCACGTTCAGAACGATCGGATTTTCCGACAACTTTGTCCAACCATGTGTATGCAAGACAAATTTGAGCCAACATCCGTCAGAAAAAATCCATGGATTTTGTTCTCGGAATGTCCGATCAATGTCCGACCGTGTGTACAGGGCATAATGGTTAATGACTCTTACTCTGAATGGTCTAAGGTTATCAGTGGTGTACCCCAAGGTTCAGTGTTGAACCCTTACTTTTTAATAACCCTTACTTTTTAATAACTTTATAAATGATATAGAGTCTGGGATTAAAAGTACCATTTCTGTCTTTGCAGATAACACCAAGCTATGCAATGGAATAACATCCTGTAAGGATGTCTCCAATTTACAAGCTGACCTCAATGCACTGTCTAATTGGGCAACTAAGTGGAAAATTAGGTTTAATGTTGATAAATGAAAGTTATGCACTTGGGGGCGAAGAATATACATGTATCATACATACTAAGGGAGTACAACTGGGAAAATCCATGGTGGAGAAAGATCTGGGGGTTTTAGCAGATAATAAGCTCAATAATAGCATGCAAGCATGCAAGGTTTCCAAAGCGAGCAAAGTTCTTTCATGCATTAACCACTTCAGTACAGGACATTTACACACCCTTTCTGCCCAGACCAATTTTTAGCTTTCAGCGCTCTCACACTTTGAATTACTCAGTCATGCAACACTGTACCCAAACAAAATTTTTATCATTTTTTAAATACAAATAGAGCTTTCTTTTGGTGGTATTTAATCACCACTGGGTTTCTATTTTTTGCGACATAAGTGAAAAAAGAGCAAAAATTTTGAAAAAAAAAACACTTTTTTTTTAGTTTCTATGATAACATTTTGCAAATAAGTCATTTTTGTTCATAAATTTGGACCAAAATGTATACTACTACATCTCTTTGGTAAAAAATAACCCAAATTATTGGATATTATTAGTCTCTGTGAAAGTTATAGAGTCTACAAGCTATGGTGCAAATAATTGAAAATTGATCACACCTGATTACACCTGATGCACTGACAGCCTCATTTCTGATCTCATTTCTTGAGGCCCTGAAATGTCAGTAAAGTACAAATACCCACCAAATGACCCCTTTTTGAAAAGTAGACAGTCAAAGGTATTTAGTAAGAGGCATGGTGAGTTTTTTTAAGTTGTAATTTTTTCCCACAATTCTTGGGAAAATTAAGATTTTCTTTTCACAAAATTGTCATAATAACAAGTTATTTCTCACACACAGCATGTGCATGCTTCCAAATACACCCCAAAATACATTCTGCTACTCCTCCCGAGTATGGCGATACCACATGTGTGTGACAGCCTGGCCAGACAGAGAGGTCCAACATGCAGGGAGCACAATCAGGGGTTCTAGGAGCATAAATTACACCTCTAATTTCCTAACGACCTATGGAGCAGCAGGACAGTGCAATTACCCACAAAATGACCCCATTTTGGAAACCAAACACCCCAACGTCTATTCTATGAGGCATAATGAGTCTTTTGAACGGTTCATTTTTTTACACAAGTCTTCGGAAAACATGGAAAGAAAATTAAAACATTTTTTTTTTTTTTTACATAAAGTGGTCAGTTTATAAGATATTTCTAACTCAAAGCATGTATATAGCAAAAATGACACCCCAAAACACATTCTTCTACTCCTCCTGAGTATAACTATACCACATATGTGACATTTTTACACAGTCTGGCCACATACAGATGCCCAACATTGAAGTAGTACTTTTAGGCGTGTTAGGAGCATAAATTACACATCTCATTTCATTCCTACCTATCATACTTTTGAAGGTCCTTGAGCACTAGGACAGTGGAATTACCCACAAAATGACCCCATTTTGGAAAGCAAACACCCCAACGTATATTCTATGAGGCATGGACTGCAGATAGGTACTTGGGTACGCTGATGGGCTGGATACAGGTACTCGGTTACTCTGATGGGCTGGTGACAGGTACTCGGTTACTCTGATGGGCTAGTGACAGGTACTCAGGTACTCTGATGGCCTGGTGACAGGTACTTGGGTACTCTGATGGGCTACAGATAGGTACTCGGGTACTCTGATGGGTGGTGACAGGTACTCAGATGGGCAGTGACAGGTACTCAGATGGGCTGTGACAAGTACTCAGGTACTCAGATGGGCTGTGACAGGTACTCAGGTACTCAGGTGGGCTGTGACAGGTACTCAGGTACTCAGATGAACTGTGACAGATACTCAGATGGGCTGTGACAGGTGCTCAGGTACTCATGTACTCAGATGAACTGTGACAGGTACTCAGGTACTCGGGTACTCAGATGGACCGTGACAGGTACTCAAGTCTTTGGGTACTCAGATGAACTGTGACAGGTACTCAGATAGAATGTGACAGGTACTCGGGTACTCACATGAACTGTGGCAGGTACTGGGGTACTCAGATGGACTGTGACAGGTACTCAGGTACTCAGATGGACTGTGACAGGTACTCAGATACTCGGGTACTCAGATGAACTGTGAAAGGTACTCAGGTACTCAGATAGAATGTGACAGGTACTCGGGTACTCACATGAACTGTGGCAGGTACTGGGGTACTCAAATGGACTGTGACAGGTACTCAGATACTCGGGTACTCAGATGAACTGTGACAGGTACTCAGGTACTCAGATAGAATTGTGTCAGGTACTCAGGTACTCAGATGGACTGTGACAAGTACTCGGGTACTCAGATGGACTGTGACAGGTACTCAGGTACTCAGATGGACTGTGACAGGTACTCAGATACTCGGGTACTCAGATAGAATGTGACAGGTACTCGGGTACTCAGATGAAGTGTGGCGGGTACTCGGGTACTCAGATGGACTGTGAAGTTACTCGGGTACTCAGATAGAATTGTGTCAGGTACTCGGGTACTCAGATGGACTGTGACAGGTACTCAGGTACTCAAATAGAATGTGACAGGTACTCGGGTACTCAGATGAACTGTGACAGGTACTCAGGTACTCTGATGGCCTGGTGACAGGTACTCAGGTACTCTGATGGCCTGGTGACAGGTACTTTGGTACTCTGATGGGCTACAGATAGGTACTCGGGTACTCTGATGGGTGGTGACAGGTACTCAGATGGGCAGTGACAGGTACTCGGGTACTCAGATGGGCTGTGACAGGTACTCAGGTACTCAGATGAACTGTGACAGATACTCAGATGGGCTGTGACAGGTGCTCAGGTACTCATGTACTCAGATGAACTGTGACAGGTACTCAGCTACTCCGGCACTCAGATAGACCGTGACAGGTACTCAGGTAGTTGGGTACTCAGATGAACTGTGACAGGTACTCGGGTACTCAGATGGACTGTGACAGGTACTCAGGTACTCAGATGGACTGTGACAGGTACTCAGATACTCGGGTACTCAGATGAACTGTGACAGGTACTCAGGTACTCAGATAGAATGTGACAGGTACTCGGGTACTCGGATAGCTTGTGACAGGTACTCGGGTACTCAGATGAACACTGACAGATACTCAGGTACTCGGGTACTCAAATGGGCTGTGACAAGTACTCTGGTACTCGGGTACTCAGATAGACTGTGACAGGTACTTAGGTACTCGGTACTGAGATGGGATGTGACAGGTACTCAGGTACTCAGATGGACTGTGACAGGTACTCAGCTACTCAAGTACTCAGTTGAACTGTGACAGGTACTCAGGTACTCAGATGGGCTGTGACAGGTAATCAAGTACTCGGGTACTCAGATGGCCTGTGACAGGTACGCAGGTATTCGGGTACTCAGATAGACTGTAACAGGTACTCAGGTACTCAAGTACTCAGATGGGCTGTGGCAGGTACTTTGATGGGTGGTGACAGGTACTTTGATGGGTGGTGACAGGTCCTCTTTATTAGGGGGGGCAATCAGTGTGGTTGGTGTACACTGTAAGTGGTAATGAGATGTTACCGCAATCTCCTTCTCACACACATCTCGTTACCGCAGTTTGTTGACATTCTGTGGCCGGCTGTGATTGGACACAGCTGGTCACATAGTAAAGAGCCAATTTCATTGGCTCTTTACTGCGATCGGGGCTGGGCTGTGTCAGGGTGACAAGCCTCATCCCCTATCGCCACTCTGCGCGCGCCCTAGGGGCATGCACAAGCGCCATGCACGTGGGCAGTACATGTGACCGGCTGTGATTGGACACAGCCAGTCACATGGTAAAAAGCCATTTTTTTATTGGCTCTTTACAAGAATCTGGGATGGGCTGTGTCCAAGGGACATGCCTCATCCCTGATCCCCTCGCTGCGGGCTCCCGGGGGCCCACAGAAGCGGAGAGAATTTGAGGATGTCATATGACACCCGCCCAGGATGGGAGATCCTATCTGCAGAGGTCATATGACTATAGCCCGGTATTGAAGTGGTTAAAAGAGGTATAGACTCCAGAGAGCGAGATATCATTTTGCCCCTCTACAAATCAAGGGCTTTCAGTTACAGAGTTGTAGGCATTGTGAATGGACAAAGAGCATGCTGATCAGCACGCTTGCGGTCCATTGAAACTACGGGACTTGTCATTTATTAATTCTTGCTGTGAATGAAAGACATGCCTGTGTGGGCGGAGCCCCGCACAGATTTGCTGTTTTCAAAATGAGATAGCAGGTGCAGGGAGAGGAATCCTCACCCGCTGTCACAAGGAGGGAGACTTTGGCAGTGAGAGGCAGATAGGACCATGTCACATGTTACACCCTAAATATGGATGGAACATGTAACATGCTCCTAAAGGTGAACATATCCTTTAAATGAAGCTACAGGCAACCATTAAATACATGTACTGTATATATAATGTTGTACCTTGCAAACAAACTGTTTTTTAATTCCATAAGGACTCATGTCATTGGGCATTGCTTGACTTGCATTTGACATGCGTTTGGAAGACACACAAAATGCAGGTACTGTAAGCAAAATACTATTAACGTTTATTGAGCCCCTACCAGTTCTAGGGCTGTGTTTGATTTAGGGTCCTGTCACACAGGATTGTCTGCTTGACGGACTCTGCTTGCTCAGCAGGGGATCGATCTGCTGATCCCCGCTCGGCAGGTGGATGACAGGTCCATCTCGGCTCACTGTACTGAGATGGACCTGTCAGAGTCTCGCTCTCCTCTATGGGGAGATCGGACCGCCTGTCTGTTTTCATGCGATCCCATCTGATCCAATCTGCCAGACGGATGCAAAATAGAGCCACCATCCATCTAGATTTCACACACAGGATCAGATTGAATAGCAGCGGGTGTCAGCAAACATGTCATCGCTGACATCCGCCGCTCCATAGAAGTGAATGGAGGCTCCTATCAGGTCCACCTGAAAAACCGACAGGCAGACCTGATTAGAAAGCCTGTGTGAAAGGGGCCTTACACATTAGAGTTAAGAGACTGCGTTTGACCTGTTATGTGCTGTGATGTGTTTCGCGGAAACCAGCATGTCCCATTGAGGTGCATTTAGGCTGCGGGCAAAGCAGCCTAAACACAGCCTTTTCTTACTAAGGCTGCTTTTTCCTTGTCAAAAGAAGTTTATTGAGTATACAATGTTATAAAGATACATAAATATACATAAAGTAAGTTTACAAGGATCTATAAAGTAAGCTCATTGTTTTACAGTAGGGTTTATATAGGTAAATATCATGAAATTTCAAATATTAAACATTGGGGTCACGTAAACCTAAATTAAAGATATATATCATTTCCTTAGTTACTTTTGTAGGTATTTAAATGATTTATACCTACTATACATATTGTTTACAAGTAGAGTGTATATAGGTCAAATAAGTTCTGATAATGAGCTTTAATCGTAAGGTGGAGAAAAGGAAAGAGAAAGAAGAAAAAGGGTTGAAAGGTAGAGGTATGGTCCACAAGGTTGTCCCGCTCGTCAGTTTATTATTCTTTTTAGTTCTCTTTGAAGCCTTAGAATGGGTGTCCCTGTAAGTCATTTAATCTGTTACATGGCAACAGGACAGAGTCATTGAAATTTGACAGGAACTGTTGTTTTATCCAAGGAATTTTTCAAATTTTGGAATTTGATTTTGATCGATGGCTACCATCTTAGCATGGGACATTCTATTATTCATTCTGTGAATTGTTTCTGCTAGTACCAATGTAGGAGATTTCCATGCCTTGGCCACTGTTTGTTTTGCAGCCGTTATTAGTTGGATCATAAGTTTGAATTGAGAGAGTGTTAACCATTCCGGTTTTAGATTAAGTAAAGTTAAATATGGATCTGGTTGTATTATTTTTTTAAATATTTTAGATGCAATCACGAAGACTTCCTTCCAGAAGGTTTGGATTACTGGGCACGTCCACCATATGTGTAAATATGTGCCTATTTCTGGGCATCCTCGAAAACAAAGAGTTGAGGTATTAGGTGAATATTTTGCCACTCTAGCGGGTACAAGGTACCAGCGAGTTAGGACTTTATAATTTGTCTCTAGTGCCAAGATTTTGGGTGAAGATGACTTAGATGTGAGCCATATATTAGACCAGTCCGTGTCTTCTAAAGTTCGTCCCAGGTCCTCCTCCCACCTCTGAACGTAAGAGGGTCTATTAAGATTTGCTACTCCATATAATTGATTATAATAGTGATGAAATTGTACCTTTAGCAAATGGATCTTTTGTACAGATTGATTCAAAAATGGATAATTGGGATAATGGTGTATCCCCCTTTAGGAATGGTGTATAGAAATTTTTGATTTGGAGATATCTAAATATCTCAGAGTTTGGTAGATCATATTTTTCTCTAAGCGATGGGAATGAAAGGAATGATTTAGATGCTATGAAGTCATTTAGTGTCTGAATGCCTGATGTTGTCCAAGCTTTAAAAGAATTTGGGTAGATCCATGCCGGATAAAAGGCCGGATTTCTGATAAAAGAAAGGAGAGGATTGTGTGGAGATTGTAACTGATATTTGGTTTTTAGTTTATCCCAGAGAGATAAGAAGTGTTTAGTTATGGGATTATGAATTTTAAAGCGGTCTTTAGGATCAAGCCATAATAAATTTGATATTAATAGAGGGTCATTTTCTGAAGCCTCTATAAATACCCATAATGGGATTTCCTGTTTTGCATGGTATTTGGACAGACTGGCCAAATGTGCTGCTCTGTAGTAGTTAGTAAAATTAGGGTATCCCAGGCCTCCTTTATTTTTGGGAAGATGTAGTGTGTGTATAGGTATACGTGGTTTAGAAGAGCCCCATATAAACAAAGTTGCTCTTTTTTGTACTATTCTCAAAAAATAGGAAGGAATTGGAATAGGGAGGACTCTGAATAGATAAAGCAATTTGGGTAGAATAGTCATTTTGATTGCATTAATCTTCCCTATCCAGGATAAAGGAAGTTGCGACCATTGTTTTATTAGATTTGTGATCTGTCTTAATACAGGAGGATAATTGGTTGAGAATAAGTCAGAATGAGATGCTGTTAAATGAATTCCAAGATATGGGATTGATTTTTCTGCCCATGTGAATGGGAGTGCAGTCCTAGCCGGGATCAATTCCATGTTTGTGAGTGAAATATTAAGCACTAGGCATTTCTTAGGATTAATCATAAGGCCGGATAGGGCTGCAAATCCATCAAGAGCTGGTATTAAGTTAGGACCAGAGACCTGTGGTGATGATAGAAAAAGTAATATATCGTCTGCAAATATACATATTTTGTGTGTAATACCTCCTACTTCAATGCCAGTTATAGTTTGGTTTGTTCTGATGTATTGGGCCATGGGTTCGAGTATAAGGGCAAATAATAAGGGAGATAATGGGCAACCCTGTCGGGTACCTCTTTCGATAGTAAAGGCTTCAGATTTGTATCCAGCATATTTTATATAGGCTTTGGGTTTATTATATAATGCTTTGATCCATGTTAAAAAGTGGGGTCCAAAACCCCATTTTTGTAATGAATATTGCATATATTGCCAGGATACTGTGTCAAATGCCCTCTTAATATCGAGAGATAGAAAACATAAAGGGATTTTCCGTTTTTTAGCAATATGTGCCAATAACACTGCCCTGCGTATATTATCACCTGCCTGTCTATTTGGCATGAAGCCTACTTGATCTCTATGTATTAATTTTCCTATAATGCTATTGAGGCGTTTTGCTATTATTTTTGCTAATAATTTAATATCGAGGTTTAACAGAGAGATAGGCCGATAATTCACACAGGAAGTATCATCAGAAAGGGGTTTTGGGATCATACAAACAATTGCCATTAGTGTTTCTTGCCGAAAAGAATGTCCATCTAGAAGTTTGTTAAAAGTTTCAGTGAGAATGGGAGAGAGTATTTCTGAGAATGTTTTATAGTATAAAGCCGAGTAGCCGTCTGGGCCTGGTCTTTTGTTAAGTTTTAGGTCTTTTATGGCGTTAGCAACTTCATCTATAGTTATAGGCTCATCCAAACTGCTTTTTTGATTCTGAGATAACTCAGGTAAGGTTATTTTTGAGAAGAAGGATTCAGCTTCTGTAGGATTAAATTCATTGTTTGTCTTGTATAAAGTTGCGAGATGTGAGTGAAATTTATTGACTATTTTAACTGGATTACAAGTGTAAACATTTTTTGATAATTTGAAACGTATTGGTTTGAAAGATTTGTTAGTTGAATTTAATATTTTGGATGGTGTAAAAGGTGATTTATCTAGAAATGGGAGGAGGACCTGGTTCGAATCCCCACACATTATCACTGTTCCTATTTTGTGTGTATTAATCACTTGTAATATATGTGAAAGGAATGGTGTAGGTTGTTTGTTAGGAGCGTAGTAGGAAATCACCGTGATTGCTGTATCCATTATATAACCCATGAGTATCAGGTATCTACCTTCTGGGTCTTTAATTTCTGATGATAAGGTGAATGGTGTGGATCGGTGAAATGCAATTAGAGTTCCCCTTTGCTTGGTACAGGCAGAAGCCGTGTAAATTTGTTGATAAAAAGGAGAAATATATTTTGGAGTAGAATCTTTGGTGAAGTGTGTTTCTTGGAGGCATACTATGTGAGCCTTCTTGTTATGGAAAGTACGGAAGGCTTTGGTCCTTTTTTGAGGGACATTTATTCCCTGAACATTCAGGGAAAGTATATTCAGTGGTGCCATGGCAATAGATCAAATAGTTTTGACTTACTTTTTGTTATGCAGAGCTGACTGCGCAGATCAACCTGTGTGGACTGAAGAGATGAATAGATAGAAAAGAAACCAGTGAATTCTGGAGTAAAGAGTAAACAAAAAACATATGAGATTAGATGATACATTGTATAAATTATTTTTTGCAAGTAATCACAATTTACCCGTGAAAGAGAATAAATATCTCTCTCAGGGGAATAAGTGCCTTCGTCACACTCCCACATAATATGGTTGGGAGAATGAGGAGGGCTATTGGGGGTACACGGATCTTCCGCTTACAGGAGAGAAGTGCTATGTCAAAAGACATCAAAATGATGTTTCATTAATTGGAGTGCAGAATATAGTTTTTGTTGAAATTGTTTATTCCAGGGTGGTTGTATATGGTTAGTCTTGCCCTAGGCTAAATAATTCAGTTAGAAAGGTACTGTTAATAACTTTGGTATTGATGAAGATAGTTTGAATTATTTTGGGATTTTAACCCTTTTAGAGTAAACAATTACATATTTTATTCATATGTAACTATTTAGATATGTTAACTCATAAAATTGAGGTTGTATTGCTTCAGATTAGAATAAACAAAAACATAATTCTAGGAACTAGTTAGGTAATAATATATTTGTTTTAAGAAAAGAAAGAAAAAGCTTCCATTACTTCTGGATTATTGAACATATTTGTCCTAAAAAGTAATAAATCTATTGTTATTACCTGATAATATATAACTGAACAAGAATTTCCTTATTTCACTTATATATTCTAAGGCTATATGAATCAGAAGTAATAAGAAATATAACTGGAATGTAACATGATCCCATACAGTGTGTGACTATCAGAATGCAGTTACATTCAGTTATAAATATAGGTTTTTTATAGAGAACCATCTCTTAGTATAATGAAGAGATATCAGGAATTATGATGTCAGTCCATTGAATCTTCTTGGTCCATGGATGATGTGGCATAACGGCCTCTTTTGTGAGAATGATGATTCCCATTTTGTTCTGAAATTTTCTGGGTGCTGCCTGAAGGTGAAGATGACGCCATTCTTCTGCATGTGGGAGTGTTGCTGCTTGTGGGTTCTGTCAGATTTAATTTTAAAAGGGTTTGTTGTAGTTCATCTGCTGATCTGCTTCTGTAAATTGTACCTTGGTAGTTAAATCTGACTGAAAAGGGGAAGCCCCATTGATACATAATGTTGTGGCGTTGCAGTTCCATTAGTTGGGGTTTCATGGATCGTCTTTTAGTAATAGTAAGTTGGGATAGGTCAGCAAAAATTTGATAATTGTGTCCTTGAAAATTAAGTTCTTTTTTTTCTCTTGCAGCAATTAGTATTTGTTCTTTCGTTCTGTAATAATGAAATTTTGTGATTATATCACGTGGGGGTCCATCTTTCTTTTTGGCTGTGAGGGCTCTGTGTACTCTGTCCAGTTCTAAACGTTCAATAGGGATATCTGGCTTTAGTTCTTGTAATAGAGCAGTAATAGTAGATTGCAGGTCTGTCACAGTTTCAGGTATTCCCCTTATGCGCAAGTTTGAACGTCTGGCTCTATTTTCGTAATCTTCGAGCTTAGTTTGAAGTATTAAATTTTCTTTTTTTAATTGTTCCAATTCTGTTATATTTTCTTGGGTTGTAATTTCAATTTCATCCATTTTTATTTCTAAGGCTGCGGTGCGGTTTCCCAGCTCTCTTATTTCTTTGGTTAGGCTTTTTGTTATTTGGTCTGAGGTTTGTTTTAAAGCCTTATGAAGCATCTTTTCAAATTGTAATAATATTATTGGGGATACTGAGGAGGCTTGTGGAGAAGTTTGTGAGAGGATTTGTTCTGTATCTGACTCAAATGGAGAGTCTTGCTGTGACATTTTTTGTCTGTGAGAGCGCCCTGATGCTGTATCTTGTGAGGTGACTGGAGCTGCTTCAGCTGCAGTGAGTGCCTGTGAGCTCTTTGTGAGGTGATTTTTATTTCTGCCACGGTTTCCTCTCAGTACCATATTTCCTGCCCAAACTTTCACAGTTTGTTCCCTGGGGCAAAAATGTTCAAATGGATACCTTTTGAGCCTGCAGGCTCCGCTTTGTCCTTCTCTTCTCTCCTCAGCGGTGTGGAGCTCTAACAATGCATGTCTGCTCTGCTAGGCTCCCCTAAGGCTGCTTTTTCAATGAACGCAGTGTTTTCCAAGAACATCCATTGACATAGGCCCTAAAGGAAGTCTTTGTAAACCTCTATACATGGCACAGAAAGGCAGGTGACACATTTATCTCCTTGTTTAGCAATGCCGTCCTCCAGCATGCTTATTGGGTTATGAATCACTATCATAATTTAGGTCCAACGAGTAAGGAGCTGATCCAATAAAACAGTAAGCTCATCCAGGAAGCAGCAATGGTAAACTAGGAAGGGGCAGAGGAATCACTGAGACTAGTACAGATGTGTTTCACAAGAAAGGCTGGACAAAAATATAAATCTGTTGGCAGATAGGGATGAGCCGAACACCCCCCTGTTCGGATCGCACCAGAACTTGCGAACAGGCAAAAAATTTGTTCGAACACGCGAACACCATTAAAGTCTATGGGACACGAACATGAATAATCAAAAGTGCTAATTCTAAAGGCTTATATGCAAGTTATTGTCATAAAAACTGTTTGAGGACCTGGGTCCTGCCCCAGGGGACATGGATCAATGCAAAAAAAAAGTTTTTTCGGGAGCAGTGATTTTAACAATGCTTAACGTGAAACAATAAATGTGTAATATCCCTTTAAATTTCGTACCTGGGGGGTGTCTATAGTATGCCTGTAAAGGGGAGCATGTTTCCCATGTTTAGAACAGTCTGACAGCAAAATGACATTTCAAAGGAAAAAAAGTCATTTAAAAATACTCGCGGCTATTAATGCATTGCGACAATACACATAGAAGTTCATTGATAAAAACGGCATGGGAATTCCCCACAGGGGAACCCTGAACCAAAATTTAAAAAAAAAATGGAATGGGGTCCCCCTCAAAATCTATACCAGACCCTCCAGGTCTGGTATGGATTTTAAGGGGAACCCCACGCCAAAATAAAAAAAAACGGTGTGGGCTCACCCTAAAGATCCATACTAGACCCTTATCTGAGCACGCAACCTGGCAAGTTGCAGGAAAAGAGGGGGGACGAGAGAGCGCCCCCCCGAACCATACCAGGCCACATGCCCTCAACATTGGGAGGGAGCTTTGGGGTAGCCCCAAAACACCTTGTCCCCATGTTGATGAGGACAAGGGCCTCATCCCCACAACCCTGGCCGGTGGTTATGGGGGTCTGCGGGCGGGGGGCTTATCGGAATCTGGAAGCCCCCTTTAACAAGGGGACCCCCAGATCCCGGCCCTCCCCCCGTGTGAAATGGTAAGGGGGTACTTGTACCCATCCCCTACCATTTCACTAAAAAACTGTCAAAAATGTTAAAAATGACAAGAGACAGTTTTTGACAATTCCTTTATTTAAATGCTTCTTCTTTCTTCTTTCTTCTTTCTTCTATCTTCTATCTTCCTTCGGTTTCTTCCTCCATCTTCTTCTTCTTCTGGTTCTTCAGGTTCTTCTGGTTCTTCCTCCAGTGTTCTCATCCGGCATCTTCCTCCGCGGCATCAGCGTCTTCTTCCCTCCTTCTCCGCATCAATGATGGCATGGAGGGAGGCTCCCACTCTTCTCTTCATCTTCTTCTCTTCATCTTTTTGTCTTCATCTTCTTGTCTTCATCTTCTTTTCGGCCCGCTCCGCATCCATGATGGCATGGAGGGAGGCTCCCACTTTGTGACGCTTCTCCTCTTCTGACGGTTCTTAAATAACGGGGGGGCAACCCGGTGACCCTGCCCCCTCTGACGCACGGGGACTTGACGGGACTTCCCTGTGGCATCACGGGGAATGCCACAGGGAAGTCCCGTCAAGTTCCTGTGCGTCAGAGGCCCTTGTCCTCATCAACATGGGGACAAGGTGTTTTGGGGGCTACCGCAAAGCACCCTCCCAATATTAAGGCCATGTGGCCTGGTACGATTCAGGAGGGGGGGGCGCTCTCTCATCCCCCCTCTTTTCCTGCGGCCTGCCAGGTTGTGTGCTCAGATAAGGGTCTGGTATGGATTTTTGGGGGGACCCCACGCCATTTTTTTTTAAATTTTGGCCGGGGTTCCCCTTAATATCCATACTAGACCTGAAGGGCCTGATATGGAATTTAGGGGGACCCCCCATGTCATTTTTTTTTTTTTTTTTTTTTGGTTCAGGGTTCCCCTGTGGGGGATTCCCATGCCGTTTTTATGAACTTTTTTGTGCATTGTCGGACTGGCAATTCATTAATAGCCGCGAGTAGTTTAAATGACTTTTTTTCCTTTGAAATGTCATTTTGCTGTCAGACTGTTCTAAACACGGGAAACATGAGCCCCTTTACAGGCATACTATAGACACCCCCAGGTATGAAATTTAAAGGGATATTACACTTTTATTGTTTCACTTTAAGCATTATTAAAATCACTGCTCCCGAAAAAACGTCCGTTTTTAAAACTTTTTTTTGCATTGATACATATGCCCTGGGGCAGAACCCAGGTCCCCAAACACTTTTTATGACAATACCATGAATATAAGCCTTTAAAATTAGCACTTTTGATTTCTCCCATAGACTTTTAAAGGGTGTTCCGCGGCATTCAAATTTGCCGCGAACACCCCAAATTGTTCGCCGAACTTGCGAACAGCCGATGTTCGAGTCGACCATGAGTTCGACTCGAACTCAAAGCTCATCCCTATTGGCAGATAGCATTTAAGATAAATGTATTTGAACTGTGTTCGCCTGGAGTTTCACTTTACACTGATACTCATGTCACCTGGATAATATGTTATATCAGACAGACGAAGATAACCGATTACCAATGGAGGTTGGCAAACAAGTGTCAACACATGCCAAAATCTTGTCACTATCAAGGATATGAGAATTTCAGCTTCCATCTACCAGTTCTCATTCTCGTTAGGTGAGGCAATGATAATAGCATGTACATTGTAGCCACAAATGTTTCCAGGTACCACACACCAAGTAGTGAATCACAAAACAAATGATCACTATGTTTCACCTGTGTGAGGTTAACCATACTTAATCAGACTTTTATGATTAAGCCCTACATGGGCGAAACATGTTAGAAGGGCTTTCTTGATGGATGCAGAGCCAGCTGAAGCCATTTTGTGATCCTTTGTTTTGTTAGTCACTATGTTGGTGTGCAGTCCTGGGAAACATTTGTGGCTATATGGTTGGGCTTGACTTGCTCTTATCAGTGACTGAGCAGCAGTGATTGAACCGACTGGTACAGATGACAGGAGCTTGTGAGCCAATAGCTTATGTGAGTGTCTACATCCGTGTTTCTCAACTCCAGTCCTCAAGGTGCCCCAACAGGTCATGTTTTCTGGATTTCCATTATTTTACATAGGTGATTTAATCAGTTTCAATGCCTTAGTAATTACCACAGTTGTCTCATCTGAGGGAAATCCTGAAAGCATGACCTGTTGGGGCGCCTTGAGGACTGGAGTTGAGAAACACTGGTCTACATTATCCTTCAAACCTTTGCAGATATCGCCAGCCAACATAATTGTTGTCCCCTACCCCCACCCCAAGTCTGTAGATGTCAATAGGATTACAATTGCTATCAAATCCTACTAAAATATAGAGGGGAAATTATTTAATATGTATAGATAATATATAGCAGCTGGTTTATAAGTATAATCTTTTATTTAAAAATAGAAACGTGTAATACAAATGCATGCTCAGATCATCTATTTATGCACACTTACATCTGAGTAGAAAGGAAGGCTGGCCAGTGCAAGCCCCTTCCTGCCGCCACTGAGACAACAAGAGGCAAAAGGTCCAACCTGGCTATTTACTTGTTTACCCAAGAACAATTGGGTTTGTTTACTGCTTACTACTGGCACCAACAGACATAAGGATTGTTTCTTGGTTGCTCAGATCTAACAATTATCAATGACTGTAGAGATCCAATCAAGTGCAACATTTTGTTATCTATTTTAAAGTCTATATATGCACAAAATTTTCACAAATATTTGTAAATTTTATCTGTTACATTTTTGTTTTAGCCTAATTAGTCTTTATCATTTTTCAAATGTTATATCAGAAAATCTCTAACTTATAGAGAATAAGTTATTAATTGACCTGAAGCCAACCTGTTCACACTGGTGGCGTTTGTGGCCAGAAGTCTGACTGCAGTTATGATATACACAGTATAGACCTATAACGAATAAAATAAATACTATCAGTACAGCCAAGGCTGTACTATATAATCCATGTGTAAAAGTGACAAGATGTAAAATTAATCTCCACACACACACTTTTTTTACCATTCTCTTCATTCCCTTAATGTTGTCCACCCCATCATCACCACCACTCCCTCATGAAAGGATCCCATTTAAAGCATACACAGGCTTTTCAATGAGCTTACATTTTATGTGTGGGTCATAAACATTAGGTGAGATCACACTGGTGTCAGTATTTCAAAAGGGGTAGAGAAGTAGAGTGGATGAGAGTGTTGAAGCACAATTAAAAAGCACTGAAGAAACACATTCGAGACTTTGGTGTATTTGGACAATTTTTCTTTGTGTAAAGTGGTTTATAATGGGTTTTGTTATAATGCTTTGACGTTACTCAAAGTAGAGGTGAAAGCACACCATCAAGGTATTAAATCTAATACACACAGCAAACAAATTCCGCACCCCATGCGTGCTCCTAGGCACGGATGTGGAAAAGGCCTTTGACAGGGTGAACTGGTCCTTCATGTATGCAGTCCTTCAATATGTCTGATGCAGCGCTAATATGTCCCGGTGGATCTCATCAATATACTCAAGACCCACAGCTCGCATACGAGCTAATGGAGTCTTGTCGGATCCCCTATAAACCTCCAATGGGACACGTCAGGGGTGCCCGCTTTTGCCCCTCCTCTTCGCCATGTCACTGGAACCCTTTCTGTGCTCGGTTCCTAGACACCCGGATATTAGTGACGTATCGATGGGAAAGTTTCAACACAAAGTACTGGCTTATGCTGACGACATGTTGTTCTCCCTTACCAACCCTGTGATATCCATCCCATATCTTCTCAGGGAATTTGACAAATACGGTGCCCTCTCCAACCTTAAAAGTAACTTCATAAAATCAGAAGCGATGGGCATTAATCTCCGACAGTCTCTTAAAGTCCAACACCAGTCGAATTTTAGGTTAAAATGGAATGATAGGGCGTTGACATATCTGGGTACAATAATTCCAGCCCACACATCAAAGGTCTTTGAAATGAATTTCCCCCTTTACTTGCAAAGATCAGAATGCTCTTCAATAAGTGGGACTGCGGTCTACACTCGTGGTTCATAAATAAGAGTTGGGACTTTAAATGAGGTCATGGAAACCATGTAGGTACCAGGGGTAGCAGTGCAATTTTATTAATCAAGTAACATGCATAAAACAATTCAAGACAGAACCACATACTGTGGAGAAAGACATTATAATAAATATCATTCCAAAATCACAACACATGTATTTGTGCATAAGCGATCGGCATCAAGGGTACAATCCACTTGGCGCCACATAGTGGTCTAACAGAGAAATTTAGTGCATGTACAAAGATTACATAATATGTACAAAAAACAATACCACAGCACAACGAAATAAATAAATATAGTATATGAAAACCATAATGATTGTTCTTATCTCTCATTAGAGAGATAACATTGTTTTTTTTACCAACATCAAACTTGACACATTGCTTCAATTTAATTTCTCTCCCAGGCAGTCCATATTGGCACTCTTTGTCGATACTCTATCCATCTCGGCTCTGTGGCTCCCACGCTGTTCCTCGGGGGGGACTCTGTGTACCCGGCTCGCCAGCGCGCATTCCGCTGCACCTCAGCTCCCGGGAGAGATGCCTGTTGGTCTTGGCTCTGCACCTGTCATGTCCCAATGTACCATTCACATGTAAGTGTTTTAGGGTGACCCACCCCTCTTTCGCTGCTATTATGAGCTACTACCTAGACTCACTTTATGTTGTATTATATTTCTAGAAATCCCTGACCATCTGGCCCCTGATGAGTGTGTTCTACACGAAACGCGTCAGGATTTTTGGGATACCAACATATGTTGACATTACAACATCTCAAGAACAATCATTATGGTTTTCATATACTATATTTATTTATTTTGTTGTGCTGTGGTATTGTTTTTTGTACATATTATGTAATCTTTGTACATGCACTAAATTTCTCTACTAGACCACTATGTGGCGCCAAGTGGATTGTACCCTTGGTGGCGATCACTTATGCACAAATACATGTGTTGTGATTTTGGAATGATATTTATTATAATGTCTTTCTCCACAGTATGTGGTTCTGTCTTGAATTGTTTTATGCATGTTACTTGATTAATAAAATTGCACTGCTACCCCTGGTACCTACATGGTTTCCATAACCTCATTTAAAGTCCCAACTCTTATTTATGTCGCATACAGGGATGGAGACACCTTTTGGTGCCTCATTCAAAGTCCCACTTCCCCCCTTTTCCCCTTCTTAATTTACACTCGTGGTTCGGTCGCTGCAATATTCTTAACCACTTCAGCCCCGGAAGGATTTACCCCCTTCCTGACCAGAGCACTTTTTACAATTTGGCACTGCGTCGCTTTAACTGCTAATTGCGCGGTCATGCAATGCTGTAACCAAACGAAATTTGCGTCCTTTTCTTCCCACAAATAGAGCTTTCTTTTGATGGTATTTGATCACCTCTGCCGTTTTTATTTTTTGCGCTATACACGGAAAAAGACCGAAAATTTTGAAAAAAAATGATATTTTCTACTTTTTGTTCTAAAAAAAATCCAATAAACTCAATTTTAGTCATACATTTAGGCCAAAATGTATTTGGCCACATGTCTTTGGTAAAAAAAATGTCAATAAGTGTATATTTATTGGTTTGCGCAAAAGTTATAGCGCCTACAAACTAGGGTACATTTTCTGGAATTTACACAGTCTTTAATTTATGACTGCCTATGTCATTTCTTGAGGTGCTAAAATGACAGGGCAGTACAAAACCCCCACAAATGACCCCATTTTGGAAAGTAGACACCCCAAGGAAATTGCTGAGAGGCATGTTGAGCCCATTGAATATTCATTTTTTTTGTCCCAAGTGATTGAATAATGAAAAAAAAAAAAAAAAAAAAACAAAATTACAAAAAGTTGTCACTAAATGATATATTGCTCACACAGGCCATGGGCCTATGTGGAATTGCACCCCAAAATACATTTAGCTGCTTCTCCTGAGTATGGGGATACCACATGTGTGGGACTTTTGGGAGCCTAGCCGCATACGGGGCCCCGAAAACCAATCACTGCCTTCAGGATTTCTAAGGGCGTACATTTTTGATTTTACTCCTCACTACCTATCACAGTTTTGAAGGCCATAAAATGCCCAGATGGCACAAACCCCCCCCAAATGACCCCATTTTGGAAAGTAGACACCCCAAGCTATTTGCTGAGAGGCATGTTGAGTCCATGGAATATTTTATATTTTGACACAAGTTGCGGGAAAGTGACAATTTATTTTTTTTTTTTTTTTTTTTTTGCACAAAGTTGTCACTAAATGATATATTGCTCACACAGGTCATGGGCATATGTGGAATTGGACCCCAAAATACATTTAGCTGCTTCTCCTGAGTATGGGGATACCACATGTGTGGGACTTTTTGGGAGCCTAGCCGCGTACGGGACCCCGAAAACCAATCACCGCCTTCAGGATTTCTAAGGGTGTACATTTTTGATTTCACTCTTCACTGCCTATCACAGTTTCGGAGGCCATGGAATGCCCAGGTGGCACATAACCCCCCCAAATGACCCCATTTTGGAAAGTAGACACCCCAAGCTATTTGCTGAGAGGCATGGTGAGTATTTTGCAGCTCTCATTTGTTTTTGAAAATGAAGAAAGACAAAAAAAAAAATTTTTTTTTTCTTTTTTTAATTTTCAAAACTTTGTGACAAAAAGTGAGGTCTGCAAAATACTCACTATACCTCTCAGCAAATAGCTTGGGGTGTCTACTTTCCAAAATGGGGTCATTTGGGGGGGGGTTTGTGCCACCTGGGCATTCCATGGCCTCCGAGACTGTGATAGGCAGTGAAGAGTGAAATCAAAAATTTACGCCCTTAGAAAGCCTGAAGGCGGTGCTTGGTTTTCGGGGTCCCATACGTGGCTAGGCTCCCAAAAAGTCTCACACATGTGGTATCCCCGTACTCAGGAGAAGCAACAGAATGTATTTTGGGGTGTAATTTCACATATTCCCATGGCATGTTTGAGCAATATATCATTTAGTGACAACTTTGTGCAAAAAAAAAAAAAAATAATAATAATTTGTCTCTTTCCCGCAACTTGTGTCACAATATAAAATATTCCATGGACTCGACATGCCTCTCAGCAAATAGCTTGGGGTGTCTACTTTCCAAAATGGGGTCATTTGGGGGGGTTTGAACTGTCCTGGCATTTTATGCACAACATTTAGAAGCTTATGTCACACATCACCCACTCTTCTAACCACTTGAAGACAAAGCCCTTTCTGACACTTTTTGATTACATGAAAAAATTATTTTTTTTTGCAAGAAAATTACTTTGAACCCCCACACATTATATATTTTTTTAAAGCAAATGCCCTACAGATTAAAATGGTGGGTGTTTAATTTTTTTTTTTCACACAGTATTTGCGCAGCGATTTTTCAAACGCATTTTTTGGGGAAAAAACACACTTTTTTACATTTTAATGCACTAAAACACACTATATTGCCCAAATGTTTGATGAAATAAAAAAGATGATCTTAGGCCGAGTACATGGATACCAAACATGACATGCTTTACAACTGTGCACAAACGTGCAGTGACAACAAAATAAATACATTTTTAAAAGCCTTTAAAAGCCTTTACAGGTTACCACTTTAGATTTACAGAGGAGGTCTACTGCTAAAATTACTGCCCTCGATCTGACCGTCGCGGTGATACCTCACATGCATGGTGCAATTGCTGTTTACATTTGACGCCAGACCGACGCTTGCGTTCGCCTTAGCGCGAGAGCAGGGGGGACAGGGGTGCTTTTTTTTTTTTTTTTTTTTTTTCTTTATTATTTTTTTGCTTTTTTATCTTATTTTAAAACTGTTCCTTTCATTTTTTTTTTTTTTTAATCATTTTTATTGTTATCTCAGGGAATGTAAATATCCCCTATGATAGCAATAGGTAGTGACAGGTACTCTTTTTTGAAAAAATTGGGGTCTATTAGACCCTAGATTTCTCCTCTGCCCTCAAAGCATCTGACCACACCAAGATCGGTGTGATAAAATGCTTCCCCAATTTCCCAATGGCGCTATTTACATCCGGCGAAATCTAAGTCATAAAATGCTCGTAGCTTCCGGTTTCTTAGGCCATAGAGATGTTTGGAGCCACTCTGGTCTCTGATCAGGTCTATGGTCAGCTGGCTGAATCACCGGCTGCATTCTCAGGTTCCCTGTTGAGACAGGAGAGCCAGAGAAAAACACGGAAGACGGTGGGGGGGGGGGGGGGGGGCATTCTCTCCCACTGCTTGTAAAAGCAGTCTAGAGGCTAATTAGCCGCTAGGATTGCTTCTACATGAAAGCCGACCGCTGGCTGAAAAGACTGATACCAAGATGATACCTAAACCTGCAAGCATCATTCTGGTATAACCACTCAAAGTCGTGAATGCTGTACTCAGACAAAAATATGGTTAACAATAAAGCACAGTAAACGGTAAAGTATAAAAAATTGCAGACCTGAAAAGCAAACATGATAAAACATAATAACAATAAAACATTGCAGAATAGAATACAGTAAAAAAGAGCAGAACAATAGAGAGAATAGAGAGAGAGAGAATAGAGAGAGAACAATAAAACGACAACTATTATTTTTTATTTTATATTTTTGTTTGTGTTTTTTTTTTTTTTTTTTTCACTTTTTTTGTAACTGTAACTTTTATAACTGTAACCGGTTCCAGGTTCGGGTCTCTCAAAATGCGATGGCATCTTGGGAGACCCTGTGAAAGTGTGTCCTAGTCTGTGCAATGCTGTACCCTACGCTAATACTCAGCTAGTGAATGGTAGCGTTCAAAACATTCACCAATGCAAAGACCAGGATTGTCAGGACAGGAGGGACAATAATAGCGGGTGTCACGCCTATATCCGCGCTTGCTGCAGACACAACATCTTTTTTGGGGGGGTTCGCTGGGTAGGGGTACTCGGGAGGACATAAAAATGCCTCTCATGCAGCCGACTGCATTTGGTTGGGGATGTGAATGGGGGAAGTACGGGCGCTGCAGAAGTGGTGGGTTCCCAATTAGGATTGGCGAATGCAGCAGGAAGGGCATTATGGGCACGACGGGCCTGTGTTTGTCTTTTTGGTGGCAGCGGGACACTACTTGTGCTTGCCACCTCACCAGCTTGAACTGCACTTATGGGACTCGCCACGTCACCAAGTGTTACTGCAGTGCTGGTTTGACTACGACCGGGGTGTACTAGGCCGCTGGCGCTTGCCAGTTCACCAAAACGCTACCAAAAAAACTGTTAACGATCGCAGGGATCAGGCCTGACTCTGCGAACGCTGCAGTTATGCATTTAGTGTTTTGTAAGTGACAGTGATCGATCGATACTGCACTTGGGTGGGCTGGGCTGGGCCGGGCGGAGGGGCAAAACACAGGTGCTAGCAGGTATCTGGGCTGATCCCGCTAACACTGCGTTTTTGGGAACCCTAAACTGCTGGGGACGCCAGTATAGATCTGATCGGATCAGATATTGATCAGTTCAGATACTATACCACTAAGGGAGGTGTACAGTGCGTGCGTGGGTGTTAGCGCTACTGGCACTAACCTGACGCTGCCTGGGGCTGGTGCTTGCCAGTTCACCAAAACGCTACAAAAAAAACTGTTAGCGATCGCAGGGATCAGGCCTGACTCTGCGAACGCTGCAGTTATGCGTTTAGTGTTTTGTAAGTGACAGTGATCGATCGATACTGCACTTGGGTGGGCTGGGCTGGGCCGGGCGGAGGGGTAAAACGCAGTTGCTAGCAGGTATCTGGGCTGATCCCGCTAACACTGCGTTTGTGGGAACCCTAAACTGCTGGGGACGCTAGTATAGATCTGATCGGATCAGATATTGATGCGTTCAGATACTATACCACTAAGGGAGGTGTACGGTGCGTGGGTGTTAGCGGTACTGGCACTAACCTGACGCTGCCTGGGGCTGGTGCTTGCCATTTCACCAAAATGCTACCAAAAAAACTGTTAGCGATCGCAGGGATCAGGCCTGACTCAGCGAACGCTGCAGTTATGCGTTTAGTGTTTTGTAAGTGACAGTGATCGATCGATACTGCACTTGGGTGGGCTGGGCCGAGCTGGGCGGAGGGGCAAAACGCAGGTGCTAGCAGGTATCTGGGCTGATCCCGCTAACACTGTGTTTTTGGGAACCCTAAACTGCTGGGGACGCCAGTATAGATCTGATCGGATCAGATATTGATGCGATCAGATACTATACCACTAAGGGAGGCGTATGCTGCGTGCGTGGGTGTTAGCGGTACTGGCGCTAATCTGACCCTGCCTGGGGCGACGCATATCACCGCCGGGCGATCAGGGGGCTAAATCTTTATTCGGTAATAAACGGCGGGTTCCCTGACACTATAAAAAATAAACAAACTAACCAGCGTCACCCGTAACGGTTATACAGTGATCAGTGGTGAAAGGGTTAACTAGGGGGCAATCAAGGGGTTAAAACATTTATTAGATAGTATATGGGGGTCCCTGTCGCTATAAAACTCTGACGGCGAACCTAAATATTTACGTCCCTAACTAGCATCACCAGCGACACTAATACAGCGATCAGAAAAATGATCGCTTAGCGACACTGGTGACAGGGGGTGATCAAGGGGTTAAAACTTTATTAGGGGGGGTTAGGGGGGTACCCTAGACCTACAGGGGGCCTAACACTCACTGCCCTGACACTGTAACTGTCACAAACTGACACCAATACAGTAATCAGAAAAAAAAAAAAAAAAAAAAAACCTGCTGGTGTCAGTTTGTGACAGGGGGGGGGGGGTGATTGGGGGGGGATCGGGGGGCGATCGGGGGGGGGATCGGGGTGTTTAGTGTGCCTGGCATGTTCTACTGTGTGTGGTGTGTTGGTGCACTTACATTGCAGTCTTCTCTCCTCGGCCCGGAACGGAAAATACCGAGCCGAGGAGAGATGACATCATTTCCTCTGCCTCTGTGTACAATACAGAGGCAGGGAAATGATCCCATTGGCTGAGAGCGATCGCGAGGGGGGGGCCACGAATGGATGGCCTCCCCCTCACCTCCGATCGCCGGGGGAGATTTGCCGACCGCCGCAGGCACCGGGGGGGGGTCCGATCGGACCCCCCACCCGCGGGCAGGCAAGGACGTACATATACGTCCTTTTGCCTGCCCGTGCCGCTCTGTCGACGTATATAGTCGTGCGGCGGTCGGCAAGTGGTTAAAATGAGTATACTTCCCAAATTTCTATACCTACTACAGACTTTACCCATCCTCATCCCATCTACTTATTTCCAAAAAATACAAAAGGTATTTTTCGAATTTCTCAAAAAATGGGGGAAACAGGGGATGATGCGATTATTGCGGTGCCACCAAAATTCAAAATTACTAGAATGATATTTTATATAAAATCATTTATTTTATTGATATCAAAAACATCTAAAATGTTTACATGAAGGAGTACAAAAAATATACAAAGCAAAAACAAAAACAGAAATACAGTGCAAATAAATGACCGTCACCAAAGATGTTGAGGGGTGATCATAGTCTTATGTTCCCAACTAGTTTCGCCAAAACATTGGCTTCATCAGGGGAATGTAGAGATGTATTGCAGAGAGTAAAACCACTATAATAAAGAAAAAATGCATTATTGGATCAACATAATCTTGTAATGCTGGAGGCAAGCCAATCGCATCGCATAGCGGTCAAATTGCCGCCCCCCCATATGCCACGGTCTTCCCACCCCTCACACACCTAAAACATACCATGCGGGCTCCAAAACGCAAGGGGGACACCACCGAGACACTGAGAATGGAAGTTGCACTCAGCCCAGTATTTGGCTACAGGGGAATTAAAGGGCGCCTAAAAAGAGAAGTATAGCATATAAGTATTGAAAATTCGTTTAATTTTGTTTAACAAAAAGGACCTAAGCCTCAATTACATACCCTAATTATATGCAAAACCAAGGCACTCAATGTTGCACAAGGGAGATTCACAGCGCAATTAGTTCATGTAAAAAATCGCATGAATGCGATCAAAAGGACTGTAAAATAGATTCAAGAGAGGGGAAAAAAAGGTATGGGAAAAATGATATTGATACACATAAATATATCAGTGAATTTCAGATTGAAGGACATAATGAAATATGTTGGATATAGTGAGTAGGGCTTACCGAATACGCATTAAGTTAGAAAAAATGCATCCTATGAATAAGGTTCCGCCAATATCTTGGCTAAATGTTGGAACCTCCACAATGAGTCTTTCTGGTAACACCGGTTATTATAGATGATATGAAAGTCAATGCATATAACAAAGGGACTGTTAGCAAGAAAGTTCAGCCTGTACAGCCATATGTGGCAATATAATGACAGATGCTTGCTGTGATGAAAAAATTTTGTTGGATCTATTACCTTTTACATATGTAGCCAGCTCCCCAGGATAGTCCCACAGCAAGGAGATAAAAAACACACTGAGAGCAAGGCTGCCTTTTAAAACCCCCACCTGATCAGCATGATATAAATCAGCTGATCAGGAGTGGACGACAGGCGGGTGGGGCACATGCGCAGTTGCCAGTATCATTTGCCTACATATCCCATAAGTCCGAGCGTCGGTCCGGTCACATGGCAGCTACTGCCTGCGACATGATCGACAGATGGGAAAGTGCAACGGAAGGCTCCAGAGGAAGAGGGGGGAGAACCTCACATCATCCAAGGGAGACAGAGGGGAGAGGAGGCATGAACAGGCGTTGGAACACCGCGATGGTCCCGGCCGAAGGGGCGGGCTGACAATAAAGCCAGCCCTTGGGCGTCCATGCAGCCAAAGGCTGTAGTGAAACAAGTTCCCAGATGAATGGGGGGTAAAAACACCCAGTGCATTGGGCCCATCATGGCAAGCCCCAGGAGGGGGGGAGGGCGGAAGGAACAAAGGGAAGTCTGATAATTCAGACAGATCGGGGACATAGGTGGAGTGGCCCTGGCGGTGGACAGATGGTATCACCGCAATGGCCGCCATGCGATAATGGAGGAAAATGCCTGCAACAACACAAGTATAAGTTAGATGACAAAATTGCATTAATAAAATCGATCTGGTGGTCCAAAATTAAACAATGCATTTGATTTATAACATGTCTATACATGAACTTAGATCACCATATTGTCAATAATTGTTTTTTTGTATTATATTTTATTATTTTTTGTTTTCTTATATACATCAAACTAATCCAGATATTTTAATTATGTATTCAATAAAAACAGGTGATAGGAATTATCGTACATACAGTATGCAACTACATATAGTGACCACTGTATTAATTATTTCAACATACAGATATAAAATTAACCAGCAGTGGGTACAGGACGGGGGCAAGGAGTGAGGGCAGATGGAACACCGAACCAGCAGGGCCCGATGGGCATAAGATCGACCAGCCAGTGAGGAGATAATCAAAGAATAGACTAGCTAGATAATAAGAATATTTGTATATATACACATAAATGTTATTCTAAAGAAAAGATTTGAAGCTAATATACTCATTGAGGCCAGGATATTTGACCGCATTCAATAAATATATACATCTGGTCTCCATCTGAAGCAAGGAGTTGTCAATATTACCTCCCCTGGCATGAGAAGGGATATGCCCAAGGGCCGCAAACTTGACAACATGAGGGTCAAAGTTATGCTCTGTGGCCACATGCCTATTCAGGGCTGTGGTGGTTAAGTGTTTATATAGAGGTGCAATGTGATCCTTAATACGTTTAAGGAATGGACGCTTAGTCTTCCCTACATAGAAACAGCCACACTGGCAAAGAGCCAGATACAGACACCAATTGTTTTACACGTAACTCTATGTTTCAAACGGTGTATCCTACCATTTGGAAGGGGAATATTCTTAGAGTTAAAGATAAATGGGCAGAAATCGCATGTACCGCATGAAAAAGTGCCGGGATTTGAATAATCAAGGGGGGCTCGTATCTCATGATGACTGTGAACAAGCATGTCTCTCATAGATGGGGCCCGTCTGTAAGTGATTTCTGGGTATGATTTGAGAATTTTTTTAATGGTATTATCAGCCATCAGAAGTGGCCAATATTTTTGAAAGATCCCTCTCATTTGGCCATGCTGTTTTGAGAATTGGGTAATAATCCTAACAGAGTTATTGATTTTTGAGGATTTAGTAGAATGAATGAGATCATGTCTATTTCGTTTGATGACTCTGTTGAAGGACCTCCTCAGCAGGGAGCAACTGTATCCACGCCGACGAAGCCTCTCATACAGGTCATTAGCTGCCTGGTGAAAATCTGAATCCAAGGTACAATTCCTCCTAAGTCTAAGGAATTGACTATAGGGTATACTGTCTAATAAAGGCTGGGGATGTGCACTAGCTGCATGTAGGATCGTATTGCCCGATGAGGGCTTACGATATAATGATGAATGTAAAGTTCCATCACAATCTAAATGTACTTGTAAATCCAAAAAATGTATCTTAGTTTGGCTGCATTCCATTGTAAAACTCAGGTTGAAGGTATTCACAGCCAGCAAATCCATCAGCCGTGAAAGATCCTCTCGACTACCTGACCATAAAATGAAAACATCATCTATATACCTGTTCCAGGCTATAATTTGAGAAAGCAAGTCTGACATGGATTCTTGAGAAAACAAATCCCTCTCCCACCCCCCCAGGTACAGGTTGGCATATGAGGGGGCGCATTTGGTCCCCATAGCCACACCCTGCACCTGGAGGAAGTGGGAGGAACCAAACATGAAAACATTTCTAGTCAAGATAAACTCAAGTAACCGAAGGACAAACTGGCTGTAACCATCAAAAGATGGTCCTCGCTCCAGGAGATGGGTACGGATCACGTCCATACCTTTAACATGTGGAATTGAGTTGTATAAACATTCAACGTCTAAGGCAACTAGCCACGTATTGGGAGGGACCTGCTTTCCATCAATATGGCGTAACATGTCTATGGTATCCTGCACATAAGAGAATAAAGCTGTCACATGGGGTATTAGGTATTTATCCACCAAGGCACTGGCATTCTCTGTTAGACTTTGACATCCCGAAACAATCGGTCGTCCAGAGGGTTTCTTCACTGATTTATGCACTTTGGGTAGTGAATAAAAAGTAGGAATTTTGGGATCCTTCCCATTTAAGTAGTTCCATGTACTAGAGTCAATAACACCTGATTGGTATGCTTCGAAGATCAAGCTATAGTATTCGCTGTTAAAGTTGGTTATTAGTGTTTTGGAAATAGGGCGGTACCAACGTGAGTTGTCAAGGATCTCCCGACACATAGCTTCATATGCGGGGACATCCATGACCACAACGTTGCTGCCCTTATCCGCAGGTTTAATAATTAAGCCAGAATAACTCTGTAATTCTCGAAGGGCTTTTCGAAGTTTCCAAGGTAGATTATGTGTGTGGACTTGTTGCAAGTCCAGGTTTTCAATTTCTTGAGTAATTTGTTGGACAAAAGCCCAAATGTTGGGATTTGTTTGTAATGAAGGAAAATTACGTGATTTGTCTTTGAAAGATGTTGGTGGTGGGAAGGTGTCACATCCTCTGTAGTGTGTCCCTCATCCCATAGACACTCAAGATCCGCCAAAGCTCGAAGTTCCGCCTCAGAGGGTTCCCCTGAAGTGGATGTGCTAGACTCCAAAGATGGTGTTTTATCATAAATTACCTTAAATAGCAAGCGCCGAGCAAATAGGTGTATGTCTTTTATAAGTTGAAAACGATCCAGATCCGTGGAAGGGCAGAAAGTAAGCCCTAATTTTAGAACTTGAACTTGGACAGCTGTAAGATCAACAGAAGATAAATTCACAACATCCAATTCAAACAAATTCGTGTTTAAGGAAGTGGGGGCTGGTTAGTTGTGTCTGGTGTCTTTCCTAAAAAAATGGGTGCCAATTTGGGGTCTATAGAATGAGTACTGGTGGGAAAAAGTATAGAAATGGTGGGCTCGCTAGAGCGACGACCACTAGTTGTGGAGGCCAAGTTACTCTGAGTGGGAGTGTTTATACCTAGTGAAGAGTGTACAAGAGTGTCAGATGAAGTAAGTGTAGATGTGGACTTACCCAAAGAAGGAAATGGGGTAGATAGTAGTGTTTTAGAAGAATGTGTACGGCCCACTGGGAGTTGAGATTTAAATGAGGAACCCGGTATACGGAGAGGGGGAACCATAGTAGTGCGGTCCCCCTTTCTCTTTTTGGGTAATCTTTCTTGGGAAAGTTCGTGATAAATAGTGGAGGAACTAGGGGAGAAAGTGACAGAATTAACATTAGGCACCACAACATCTGTTTTGGAGGGTTCAGCAGTATAAGGTTTAGAAAAAGGTTTATTAAAGGTCGTGTGGTTCCATTTATAGGCAAAACCATTATCATGGGCCGTTTTATCCTGAAGAAATTTACCTTCCTTAGTGTTTATGATCTCTAATGTGTATTCTTCCAAATGTGATCGTAGATCTTTATCACGTTTAATAAAACGAGGGGAAGAAATAACAAGATGGTGTTCATCATACCAATTATTGATTTGTGCATCTAGTTGACCAAGTTCAAGTTCATATTGTTTGCATAGTAGTGAAATCATTTCAAAGGAGCAAGATTGAAGATTTTGCTCCCACGATTGTTTAAGAGAGTCAGTGATCTTCCTAAGATTGGGGAAGATCTGGATTCTCAAACCCCAGGGTACTATACCATTTAGAGAGTACTTTTCAAAGTAGGCTTTATGCCAATATGTGCGTACCTTTTTTTCGAGAAGACGTTGCAATCTCATGAATGCACGATCGAGTTCATCATCAGAAACGTTGGCCTCTGTTTTGGATGACCGGATCTTTGTCATCAGGTCCGTGAAGGCCTCACCACAAAAATCCACCATCCTGCCCCACTGCTGGTTAGGGAATAGTAGAAAATACAAAATTGCATACACTTTAATAATATTACACTTTTCAAATTTAAATAGGGACACACAAAAAAATCATTAGTAATTTAGTTTATAAGGATAGATGTCCCCACTAGAAGAGAGAGGAAACAATTATACTCGATTATCTCAATGGTGTTGTTATTTGGTTTGTAGCTAAAAGGACAGACCACCCGTTATGTGGTGTGTTGGAACACCTGGTATAGGGCCCACAAACACCCCCGATTGATGAGATCCCAGCTCACACTGCCAAAGAAATATGGGGGATTGGCAGTACCAGATATACACAAGTACTACCAGGCAGTTCACCTCGGTAGACTGGTTGATTGGTGTAGGCATGAGTCCCTCAAGTTGTGGATTCAGCTTGAACAAGATCAGAGCCCTATCCCTTTAAAAAGGGCTCCATGGTGTTTTGATTCCTTGCCTAATAAGGTAAAGTCACATCCGCTAATCGGCCAGACTGCAAAGGTGTGCTCCCTTCTGTTCAAAAAAGAATCCCTCTCATTCGAGACTTCGCCAATCTTTCCGATTCTAGGGAACTCGCTTTTTTCACCGAGCTATCAGGAAGAACCTTTTAAACATCTATTACTTTCAGGCTATGCGCAGGCCTCACACTTCCTTACACAGGGAAAATGGCCCTCACTGCAAGACCTTATGGTTCCAGCGGGATCATTTCGCCTGAAATTCTGGAATGCTCTCCAACTCTCCCACTTCCTTAGGGCTCTCTCCCCCAAGCAATTTCGATCAACCTCTCACAACCTTAGAGGAGATGTGTTCAACAGAAGGGACATTACCACACATGCTCTCAAACATGTATAATCTGCTGATCACCCCCTCAGACTCCCAATTAAGCTGCATTGATGACTGGGAAAGGGAATTGAATCGCACATTTAGTCTACAACAAAAACAACACATCCTCCATTTCACATACAAATTTTCAATATGCACGAAAATGCAGGAAACCAATTTTAAAATTTTAACTAGGTGGTACAAGACTCCAGTGAGGCTAAGCAAAATTTTCCCCGCAACCTCGGATAGATGCTGGAGATGCAAAGAGGAGCGGAGTACACTACTACCCTGAGGTGATTCAGTTTGCATAGGTAGCGCTATACAAGTCACTCATTCATTCATTCATTCATTCATACTACACATCTTCTGGACATGCCCTATCATAGCACAATTTTGGTCAAAAATATTGTCCAGAAATTCTCAGATCGGCAAATTCCTGATGACCCTGCCTTTTTCCTCCTCCACGTCTCGGCTACCCTTGTGAAATCCTACAAAGGGAAGGGCCTCATGGAACTACCGTCCTGAACAACGTATTTCTTGTTAGAGTTGGACAAATTACTGTCTTACCATTCTCTGTCTCTTTTGTACTGATTTTTGTATGTTCTGTACACATTGTTATGTTGTTCTTCTCGTGTCAAGGGTCCATGGACCTCTCCCTTTGATTAAATAAAAGATTTGTAAAAAAAAGTAGAGGTGAAAGCATATTCCTGTGTCTCAGAGTATGGAGTGCAGGCTTATCCTAATACCAATCCAAAGGGATAATGCCCCGTACACACGGTCGGACTTTGTTCGGACATTCCGACAACAAAATCCTAGGATTTTTTCCGACGGATGTTGGCTCAAACTTGTCTTGCATACACACGGTCACACAAAGTTGTCGGAAAATCTGATCGTTCTGAACGCGGTGACGTAAAACACGTACGTCGGGACTATAAACGGGGCAGTGGCCAATAGCTTTTATCTCTTTATTTATTCTGAGCATGCGTGGCACTTTGTCCGTCGGATTTGTGTACACACGATCGAAATTTCCGACAACTTTGTGTGACCAACAAATTTCCGGATTTTGTTGTCGGAAAATTTTATAGCCTGCTCTCAAACTTTGTATGTCGGAAAATCCAATGAAAAATGTCCGATGTAGCCCACACACGGTCGGAATTTCCGACAACACGCTCCGATTGGACATTTTCCATCGGAAAATCCGACCGTGTGTACGGGGCAAAATAAATGTAAAAAGGAAAGGATCACCGATACTCCCGACCAGCCCAGGTGAAAAAACAATACAGCGTGGCCTCAGACTACACGTCTTCACCAAATCACACACCCTGATGCATTTCAACTTGCCAACAGGGGCTTAGTCATAGGGGGACTAAGCCCTGGTGGGTGTGTCGATATGCATCAGGGTATGTGGTTTGGTGGAGATATGTAGTCTGAGAATGCTCCTTATAGTTTATTATGGGTATTAGGAAATATTAGCGCCACACTATTTTTGATTTTAAGCTTCCTTCAGATTTATTACCACCCTCACAGCCTACCAGACACTCATCAGAAGTAAAACATGTTGCGTTATCTATTGCTACTTGTCCGGTGAAGAAGAGTGATAACTAGTGATGTCTGCTAGCTGTAACTGAAAAAGTGAGAAAGAAAACCAGCTACCAAAGTCAGACAGCTGTTTAGTGTTAAAAGACCTGTTGGTAGTTTAGAGTGAAATAAAGAGGACTGAGCTATGCAGTAAAGAGTTTGACAGGACAGAAATAAAACTCCTTGTGTGTGTTGCTGATAATGATCTGCTGGCCACAACCCCTACTGACACTAACTAGCTGGCTTTTTGTCATTGTGGTTGGTGTCCTTGAAATACACACGTATATTTTAAAGCCAAAACTAAAGACACATGGGTTGATTCAATAAAGGCGGCTAGACTATTCACTTTGCAAGGAAGCTTGCCCCAGAGCTGAGTGAATGTGGTAAAACTTCACTGTACAAAGAATATCCAATCACGTGCAAAGATAAAAAAAAAAAAAATTTGATTGCAAATGATTGGATGATGGAAGTCAGCAGAGTTTCACCTAATTCACTAAGCTCTGGGGCAAATTCCCTTGCAAAGTACAATTTGTCTTGCAAAGTAAACAGCCAATCTGCATCCAGTAAATCAGCCCTGTAGTCCAGTCTTCAACATTAAAGAAACAAAATGAATACAAAACGTAAACTCAACTAACCAAACAACTATGTTTTTATGCATAGTATCAATTAAAAAAAAAAAAAGAAGATGCTTCTTTATTTTGCCAAGAAAATAAGAAATAAACTACACAAGGGTTGAGCCATTTTAGAAATAAATAGTTAGAAAAAAGGATGTTAGGGTTATGCTAAGCATGCCATTGTAATGTCTTGAAATACAACGTATAACACAACAAATTACTTTTTTTAGAAGTATTTTTTTCCTCAATAAATTGTGCAGCACTGTAGCAGTCATAAGAAACATGTTGCTAATTTTTGAGAATGAGGACTGGAGAAAAAAACATCTATAGGTATAATATACCAGGATGGGAATACATTTTTTTTAAAAAACCTCTATTTCTTTCACACAGGAGCTTGGTGGTTGGCGGCTGTGAGCAGTACAAGTGTAAATTAAGTGTTTGATGCACACATTTTGGAATAGGTGCTTGTGGCATGAACAAGCAATTTCGATCAGCACAATTCAAATAGAATACAAGCAAATTAAATAGTCAGGTCAAAAACAGATATTATCCACAATTTAGAAAATCTGTAGGGATTCTAGTCAGCAATGAGGCTCTCAGACACAATTACAGTTTTCTGTTAGATTAAGAATTGTGCCATGTTTGCTGTCAAGTGACAAAAAAGGTTAGCCGTGTGAGTTATAGACACTATCAGATTGCAATTTACAAAATGGTATCAGCTTTGCTGCCAAATAACAAAAATTCAACAAAAGCCTATCAGCTTATATCAGCAATGTTCTAAATGCACAAATTTTTCAGTCTAAAACATGAGTCTCACACTCTATTGCAGTTATTTTTCTCATTGCCAATTTTAAAAGAATGTCAGCTTTGCAGTAAATAAAACAAAACAAGACAATTTCTGGCCTATTCTGGTGCTTGGGCACTGTAAAGATGCCACAAAATGTTTACAGCTGGACCTCAACTGTCAGATTTTGAACATTTGCTGCAAGGTGAATCCTGCATTATTCCATGATGTTTATGGCCTATACTGGTGCTCTGACAAAATTGTGTCATGTTTGTTGTCAAGTGAGAGAAAATGAGCCAAAGTCTGTTAGCTTTCTTTGAAAGAAAAGTAAAGTACACTGATCAGTGGGTGAGTTATAGACACTATCCAAGTTTTTTTTTTTTTTTTCAGATTGAAATATGTAAAATGCTGTCAGCTTCATTGATGAGTAATAAAAATGCAACCACAGTGTGTAAGCTGTGGAGAACATAATGTTAGTGAGGATTACTCATTATCCATTAAGTAAATGTTGCATCTCTATGACGAAATGCGTCAGGTTGATACTCTCAAACGTCATTTCCGGCCAGGAGAGTGGAAAGCCCACTATATGCTGCATGGACACCATGTCTCCATCCTAGTAGCACCAAAGATTTTAGTCATGCACTCGGCGGCTATGGCCACTCTGTGCAAAACAAGCAGTGGAGGTAAGTATGACATGTTTGTAAAAAATGTTTAAAAAACAAAAATCAAACATTTAGTGTCACTTTAACCTGACAGGGGACCTGATTGTTTTTTTTTTGTGGTGGTTTACTGCTGCTTTAATCATACAAATGACAACAAAGGCTCTAGAGTCTGGTTATAGTAGGTCTCTTACATCTGCAGCATGTTTGTATATTAGAGGACTGGCAGCACGCTTCTGTTTCCATAGAAAGTGAATAGGAAAAGAAAGCCTCTGCATTGAACATTCATTTCTCAACAAGCTACAGAGGTGAATGTGACTTGTTTTAAAGTGCTTTTTCAGCTTGTTCAGACTGTGCAAATACTTTAGTGTGCATTGTCTTGGTACAGGTTCACTGTAAAATAAAATAAATTTGTGTGTGTGTGTGTTTGGTTTTAAAGCCTGACTCCAGAATTGCCTTTTGCAGCCTCGGTAGCCGCTTTACTCCCTGAGATTCCCTCACCTGAGGTTCCCTCAACTTTTTCTTTGATTAACTTTAAAATAAACTGATAGAAGTGAACAATTTGTGACAGTTATATTTGAAATTTTTTTTTTTTTTTGCAGAAACATTTTTAATTGATCAGCTATTTAGGAACTATCAAAACATTTTTAATTATTAGAATTTTTCTAACTGTTTGGCATTAGAGTGTGCTATGTTTTCTCCTACCCTAAGTGCTTACAGGATTGCAGCAACACTACATTCACTTTTTTTTATCAAAGACAAGACTTCAAATGAAGCAAAAGAGGATTGGGCTGCTTAGAAGAAATCTTGGCCTGTATGAAAGGCAGGAATGGAGAAGAGCACAACAATACATCAAAGTTTGTGTTTCTCTAGATTTCTACCATTCTAGGCTTACCACTTACGAATTTGGAATACAAAACAATATTTTCTTTAAATTGTCAATTGAATGCAACAAATCCTGTTAAAAAGTTTATTTAATATAATACCTAAGTATTAATCTATAAATTAATTCATATTAATCTATAAAAAAACTAAAGCAAAAGGGAAAAGCTGTCGCTCATAGCAACTAGTCGGATTCCAGCTATCATTTTTCCGAATGATTTGAAAAACAGCAAAAATGCGTCTTACCAGTTTTTAATAATGACAAAAAAGAGTTCTCTTTTTCAACAATTTGCACTTTAAAAGGAAAATACATCTATTTTATAATTCCTTCAGTTTTTATGGGCAGGATTAATATAGTGATGAGGACATCGTAGCCACATAGCCCCTGGTGGAAGGAACCACAACATAGAACAGGTGACACTCCACCCAACACAGAAGCTTTGGTTAGCAGTAGTGTTCTTAGCTTTACAAGAGGCCAAAGAATTTAGTCTCCACCTACTGAACAGGTAAGTATAACTTATCTTCCTTTATAGGGTAATCCCTTGGATTTTTTAATAAAACTAAAAGAAAAAATTGTCCCAAATTCAATACATTTCACGTTAGGGTTGGTTCACAATGAAGTCACACGAACGCATGCCACATAAACGTGTAATTTTTGTGTGTTCCTATGCATGCACTACTTTTAAAAATGTGCCACATCAAATTGCATGGTACTGTCGTATCATGCGATTTGGTTCCTGCAAATGCATTGCATTTGCAATCTACATTTGAGGTGCTTACATTGATACCTACAACAGATCGCAAGGGTGGTGCATTCAAGCACGCTGCGGGAAATGCACACAGAATGCACCTTTCCATCACCACATTCTGATGTGTACTGTCCCTTAATCATAGCATCCTTTGTGGAATAACAATACATATTTAACATCAATTGTAAAACTATATAGATTTTAAAATATTGCAACTAAAATAAAATGATCATAAACTGTTATAGTTTTTTTTTTTTTTAGCATAAAAACTCCTTTTAGAATAAGACCATGCACTGGTTTTCACTACAAAAGTTTATTATGTGTATTAAAAACTTTATATTATGAATACCTAGTAGATTTTAGCGCAATATATTATGGTATATCAGCTTTAAGTTGAACCTGTATTTGTCCCACACTGACCAAAGTAGCAAGTTTTCTTCACTGGATGAACCCTATCATTCACTGCCCCATTCCTCTGCTAGAACCCAGAGAAATACACATGGCAAACCCCCTGCCTACCAACAGGCCAGCGTTGCCTAACTGGCCAATGTACGATTTGCCTAAATTATAACCTACAAGTAATTTGAAACCCGTTGGCAGCAGATTGGGGTGGCAGGAGAGCAAGTAAAAGGTAACTCCTCCTAATGAAACCCATGATAAATATCACCGTTGTGCAGTTTGTATGAATAGTATCTAACAATTTTGATGGACACATGTTACATACCTATTTACACAGACACATACTGTATATATATAAAGAGATCCTAAACAATAGGTACATATATATATGTGTAGAAATGGTTTTCCTTTGCATTTTATAGATGTGCTGATTCACAACCTGAGGATGTTATTTATCCATACAGCTAGAAAAGGCAATTGGATGAGTATTAAGATCTGTAATACCAAAATCATTTGGCTTTTGTGTTAGATGAAAGGATTTTATTATAGTATAACGACCTCCCTACTAGCAGCTCATCCCCTTCCACAAATGTGTAAGATTGCACTGTCAATGGCTTACTAGGAAAGAGCATGTTATTTAGACACATGCTTAGGTATACAGCTATAGGGTGTCTCCAGGAAAATAAGAAGCAAATTGCATATGGTTTACTCAGACGATTGTAAGAATTTCAGATCTGACAGGAAAAAAGAAAAAAGAAAAGCATGCATCATAATTGCTGAGAAAATTACCATCACCTTTTTCTCCTGATAGAAGAAAATATAGATATTTCAAACTGAGTGAAAAATAAAAGGATGAAAGGGGATTTGGCATCATAAATCTTACAATCAAATAAACATTACACGTGCAAGTTGCTTCATAGTAAAAGGAACATTGTAGTTGTGCATTTATTATGTGCCCAGGGCAGAAAGTAATTTCAGAAGAAGACATGAGTACAAACAATAAGCAGTTGATTGGAACAAAGAAACATAAATACTAAATCAGTATTAATAGGTTTTATGTGTTTGTTGTATTTGTGCTATCAAATTAAGCTGAGACTGTAAGACCCAATATGACATCACAAATGAACTCCAGGTATATATACTGTAAAAACACCATTTAAAGTGGTTGTAAAGGCACAAGGTTTTTTACCTTCATGCATGAAGGTAAAAAAACTTTCTGTGTGCAGCAGCCCCACCAGGCCCCCCTAATACTTATCTGAGCCCCATCTCAATCCAGCGATGTCCACAAGAGCCTTGCCTCTCCGTAGGCTCACACACCTGATTGGCTTTTGGCAGCAGTGGAAGCCATTGACTCCCACTGCTGTCAATCACAGCCAGTGAGCCAATCAGGAGATGGAGGAGGCAGGGCCCAGCCACGGCTCTGTGTGTGAATGGACACACAGAGCCGTGGGTGGGGAGCGCACCAGCTTGCGTGAGGGCACCCAGCGGGGGGGGGCAGGAGCACCAGTGAGGGACCTGAGAAAACGTCTGAGATCTGGGCTGCTCATACATCCAACATGATGATTTACATCTGTCTTTGTCTTGACCAGCCTTTCTCTGCATTTTTACTCCAGAGGAACACTACAAATATTTTGGGGTTTCGGGGGAACCCCTGTTTAAAACAGTTTACTAAACATCAGTGGAAAAAATGCCCCTTACGATAGTAGACAGTAGAAAAATTGCTGCCCTTACACTAATGGTCAATATGCCACCCCTACAGACAGCTAAATGATCATTGGTATCACGAAGCTGGCTCTGATAAGCGGTGTTGTCCCTGGAACTATGGAGGCACCATTACATTTGAGGGCAGTCTGAAACTCCTCAAGAAACCCCTAGCAACCTCTGGATGAAGCCCTAAAGTTCCACAGAACCCTGGTTGAGAATGACTGGTCTTGACCTTAGCAGTTTTCTTTTCTTGTACATCAATATTCAGCCTGTGAGCGGGAAGGTCGGTCCTTGGAGCCAAACAGGGTCTTCGGCATACACATGTGCTGATATTGAACATGCTAACAGATGGGAGAGAAATGTGAGTTGAGTTAATCAATTATTAGTGTGTTGCTGCTGCATTGTCCAATCATCAGGCTGCAAACAATTATGTGACACAATTTTTCCATAAAGAAAATCTGCATCCAAAAACAAATATATAATATATTGCAGCTTACTAGTCCTTAGATGTGGTTGCTGCATTTGTTTTCTTTTTTTCAGGATTTTTTCCTTTCTGGTAAAACTGCAAATAACACGTTTGATTTCCTTCAGTGGCTATGCTCACTCCTCAAGGCTGGACTGCCTTTGTTTATCTCCATTACATGTGGGATGGTGGATAAGTTGTGCGCAGAATTAAGAGTATTTTCTGTACATGCCAAAAATGTTATTAACCTAAAAGAAAAAAACAAGCACAGCCACCACATCTAAAGGCTAGGCTCAGATCTTTCCATGGTGGGAATGTGCACAAAATCACATGTCTTCCTGACATACAGAAAAAAGTGCTTCAGTTTAGTAGACACGCGCAAAGGGCAGTCCATTGAAATGAGCGACAGGCAGGAACATACAAAAAACACGTGAAAAGGCATCTGCACTCAGTTGCACATGTAGGTGTGAACCAAGCATACGGACTGAACTGTAATATATTACATTTTTCTTTTTGGCTTTTAGTTAACCATTACCTCTGATGGAGAAAAGGATGTTACCCTCCTTATTGTGCTGTCTGGCAAAACTGCATGAATCGTAGAAGTGGCTGGAAAAAAATACAAATCTTTTGACAGGGTCAGATGTGTATTTTAACTGTGTATGTAGTTGTTAGAATAGAGTTAGTAGAGTTCAGCTTTAGAGGGTCTGTGTGCCCAAAACTGATATTTTCGTTTTGGGTAGAATTTACTTTTATCACCAATTTACTTTTTTTTTTTACCTCTTGGTGCTTAAAATCTCTTTGCTTGAACCCAAAATCCAATATCCTGTTGCAACTATAATGAGTCAGTGTCATTCTCCCTCTTGTTTCTGTGGTGAATGCAATGGCCAATGAGCTGTAATTACATGTTTTAGAGTTACAGAATATATTATCAGCAGGATTGTGTACTGTACTTGATTGTTTGCTTCTTGAACTTATGAGTTGGTGGTGAGACTGCTGCCAGGAGAAAGAAATAAGGAGCATGCTGTAAAGACTCAATAATACAATGTATTCTGGACTTCCCATTAAACACTCCTAATTACTGCACCCTGTATACATAGCTGCATGTTTCATACTCCTGATCTCTGCACTTTGCATGATGGGCTGTACATTACATATCCTGATCCTTGCACTCTGTACACTTGGCTCTACATTATATACTCCTGAGCCATGTGCCCTGTATGCCAGGCTGTATGTTACATAATCCTGAGCCATGCATCCTGTATGATGAGCTATATGTCAAATTCTCTTGAGCCCTGCACTCTGTAAGCTGGGCTGCATGCTGCATTCTCCTTTACATGCACTCTATGCTAAGCTGTAGGTTACATACTGTACTCTTGATCCCTGTACTCAAAGGGGTTGATTTACTAAAGGCAAATCCACTCTGCACTACAAGTGCACTGCATGTGCACTTGGAAGTGCAGTCGCTGTAGATCTGAGAGGAAGATCTGAAATGAGGGGAAGCTCTGCTGATTTTATCATCCAATCCTGTACATTATTTTCCTTACATGTTCCCCTCAGATCTACAGTGACTGCACTTCAAAGTGCACTTCCAAGTGCACTTGCAGTGCACTTGAAGTGCAAAGTGGATTTGCTTTTAGTATATAAACCCGTGTGTTACTTTGTCCTGACATATACACTCTGTAGATTATAAACTCTGGAGCTCACACTATGTTGTATATTACATGCTCCTGACCCCTGCAATATATAGATCATGTTGTGCATTATATACTCTTGATTGCTACACTCATAACAAATGTCTTATTCCTGCACTTTGTGCATTACATTTCCCTAAACCCTGCATTCTACATACTACAGTGTACACTACATACTCCTGATCAAAGTGTTAATTTTCTCAACAGATGTTGGTTGCTAAGCAGTCCCTGATTGTTTTCATATGTAATATGTAAGATTTTCATTCTTTATAAATAGTTCTGAGGTTTATGTGTGTCTGTGAAACTCTTTCTTGTGGCATGGCAATTAAAGCATATTTTGTGGGTATATGGAATGTGGCATACAGTATGTGTTCAATGTATACATAGAGTCTAAGGTTCTATTTATCCATTGCCTTTAAGCACCTCCCACTTTTCATCCAATGTGGGCACTGTTACTATTTGACCTGGCACACTATGCATACCACATAAATGTTCTCCTTAGGGTGCCCCGTGATTCTCTAAGTCTTTCAAAATCATAGCCACTTCCCTGCTAATGGCTGTTTTTATGTTCAGCTCCATCCACATAACACCAGTTCAAGAGAAGTTTCTAAATACAAAATTGTTTTGAGAATTTAAAAATGGAAACAGAAGGAACGGGTTCCCCCAAAGTGGGGTTTTTAGGCAGCACAATGACAAATGAAGTCAAAAAATTGTATGAAAAGTATAACAAATTTATTTATACAAAAATGGCATAATATGAAACATATAAAACAATGAGCTCCAGTGGGAAGTATCTTACCACTAAAATTGGCTAAACATACATTGGCAGACACATATTCAAAACAAAACTGGATGTCATGAACATTAAACTGACGCGTTTCAACCCATACACTAAGGGTCTTCTTCAGAGGATCTGTCTGTTGGAAAACATATACAAACAAGGTTGGCATACATCTATGGATCCCATTATAAATGGCAAAAAATTGTATTTACCGTACAGTATACAATATGGTATAATTACCCAACAATGTATGTCCAGCGGGAAAGAAGAAAAGCCTCGCACATGGAGATCCCTTAAAAAGCTATCTTCCTCTCCTCCCCAAGGCAGAGCCCCATGCACCTCCACCGCTCCAGCAGTCCAGACCAGGGCAGCGAAAACACCGATGTAACTTGTGAGAGATCACACTCTCATACACCGCCCACCAGGCAGAACGGCCGAAGGAAAGGCACACCTGCGATAGAGTCAAAAAACAAACTAAATCAAAACCTATTGCATATATAACAGATTACCCAAGTTTGTTGTGGGCCATACGAGGCTACTAGAGGATTCAAGCCTCCAAATATATCATACGTACAAAGTGAACAGGGAATCTTTACCATGTTGATATATAAAATAATTTGTGAGAGTTGTGTCATAGGTATTACAGAACACTCAGTCTCTGCCATATGTGATGGTAGTGAGGTAAAGGAAGAAAAAAAGGGGGGGGGGGAGGGGGAAGGGGGGGGAGAGAAGTGAGGGAGTGACGAGAAGAGGGGAAAAGTGAATGGTGAACAAACCAAACGTGAAAATGTTATAAGAGTGAAAAATAGGTAAAAAAAATGTGTGTGAGGGATGACTCTGAAGAATAGGAAGTGCCCAAAAGAAAGTGGAATAGACCCAGAAAGAGGGAATGGGGAGGTTTGAGTGAGAAGAAACAAACTGTGATGCCATAACTCTGTACCTCAAAAAGTGTTAGGTAGCACATGTGACTGCCCCATATTGCCTCATGTAACTGGACTGTCGCCTGTCATCCAACCCGGAATTGGTCGCAAGCTTGGTCAGACTCAGCAAGGTTATTATCCAATGCGAGTCAACCAGTCTACAGTATAAAAGTAAGGATAATGTCACCATGGAGAATAATAATAATTAGTAATTAAAAAACAATGTGGAAATGGGGTAATTTCCACATAAATAGTTATATTGGGCAAAAAAATGGTGCAATGACACATGGCTAGAAATTGTACTTACATAGTGATAGGTGCTTCAAATCCACCAGGCAGGGAGAGACTGAATGTGTGTTGTTACTACCACTCTATATATGTTGCTAATTAGGGGCGTGTATGTCTTACTTAAACTCGCTACAGGTGTGTATAATCCCCGATCGGTCCATGGCAGGAGGAATGGCCGCCATCCCAGCAGCCGAGTGTGATATCCCCGGCGTTCCGGAAAAGCCAGAGGCTCCGAACGGACATCGCTCTCGCCGAAATCTCGCCGAAATCTCGCGATGCGCACACGTCACGTCACATGCACGGGGCCCCGCGCATGCGCAATGACGAGGAGCATCCGAGAGCATTCCGGAACGCCAACGGCAAGGAGGGGAGGATCCCCGACATGGCGCTCGGTACACGCCCGAACGTCCAATAGGGGATAGGGGGGAGGAGCCGCCTGGATAGGACGGCCCCCCCCCTTGCCGGGAAGTCACATCAAGAAGAAGTCACCCCCAGCCCGGAAACAGCGGCGACCGAGGCGCCGGAGCCCCGATGGGGAAGGGAGGAATGATCGAGAAGGGAATACAGCAACAGTATCAGCCAAGATGATTTGTAAGGGGGAGGGGACCGGAGGTGCCGTCCATGTTAATTACAACAGACACCACTCCCCACATCCCCACAATAGCCTGCGTGTATATGTTATCCATATTTAAAAAAGTAAGCACACACATTATATGTATATAGAGCAACAGCAAGTATGGAAAAACTGAATCACATACATTGGTAACTCTGCAAAATCGGATTTCAACTTACAAACAGGAATACATTAAAAAAAAAAAAAAAAAAGGAGAAAAAATCAATTGCACAAAAAGAGGGTAACAGGGAGAGAGAAAAAGCAAAGGCAGGGGACATAGTAGGAAAAATTTATGTATTTTACTTTTGTTGTAACTACTTTGGAGAAGAAATATTGTTATTGGGTTTTTCCCGAGACAAAGTCCTTTAAAAATGGGGTGAACGAAATTGCCTCATTTAGTCCTGGAAAAGAGGTGGAATTTAGTTTAAATATCCATCTCTGTTCATGCTGCAACAAAATTTTGTTCCAGTCGCCGCCTCACTCTGGTATATGAATTTGATCGAGTGCGTCGAAGGAAACTTTGGGCATTTTGTAGTTGTGAGTTTCAATCACGTGTCGTCCAAGTGGTAGGTACGGGTTACCAATTTGCATGTGATAGACATGTTTGGATATTCATTGATGGAATTCTTGTTTCGTCTTACCGACGTAATATGCCCCACATTCACATGACATAAGGTATACAACTCCTCGTGTCTGGCAGTTGGTAAAGTGTGCCGGCCTAAAGGTTGTCCCGTTTGGAAGATTAAAGATTTTTTCACGTCTTATAAATTGACAAAAGGAGCAGTGTCCGCAGGGAAACGATCCCAAAATGGAACAGTGCTTTCGTCTTTTTTGAGCGCTTTTGAACTCACTTTGAACAAATTTGTCCCTTAGCGAAGTCGCTCATCTGTAGGTAATCGAAAGAGTATCTGAAATAAATCTGCTGACTTTTGGATCATCCAAAAGTATGGGCCAATGTTTTCGGATAATATTTCTAATCGCATTATGTTGTTTAGAAAAACGTAGAATGACCCTGGTAGGACACATACCAGGGTCATTCATGACCTTCTTGTTGAACAACAGATCGTGTGGGGATTTTACAGCTGCTCTATTGTAAGCCCTGCGTAAGCAGGAGCGGCTATAGCCCCGTGCTAACAGTCTAGTCTGCAAGTTTTGTGCTTCTTGCTTAAAAAGAACCTCATCGGAACAGTTCCTGAGCAACCGCAGGTACTGCCCATATGGAATAGAGTTCTTTAGAGTGGTAGGATGGAAACTGTCCGCATGCAGGATTGTATTTCCTGCAGTGCTTTTGCGAAACAAGGTACTGGAGATTTTACCTTCGGGAGTACGCTTCAATTGTACATCCAAGAAGGGCATTTGATCGCGGTCATATGTCATAGTGAATTTTAAATTATGTCTGTTTATATTGATGTGATCAAAGAACTTTAACAGCATTTCCTCAGGGCCCTCCCAGATGAGGAGGACATCATCAATGTATCGTAGCCACATGCGTATGTGGCTCATATACATGGCAAGGTCCCCATCATCCCTGAGTGTCCTCTCCCACTCCCCCAGGTACAGATTGGCGTAGGCCGGGGCATAACATGTGCCCATGGCCACGCCCTGCACCTGGAGGTAGTGGGAGTTGTCAAAGGTGAAGAAGTTGTGATTCAAAATATATTCAAGTCCGTCAATGATGAACTCGTTCAATGCTTCATCATACTTTTGACTTCTTAGAAGGAGCGCCCGTACAGCTTCGATCCCCTTGTTATGTGGGATCGAGCTGTACAGGGCCTCAACATCAATAGCCACCAAAAATGCATTCACTGGGAGTGTTATCCCCTGGATCAATTGGAGTAAGTGCATTGTATCCTTCAAATAAGAGGGCATGCATACAACAAATGGTTGTAAAAGAGAGTCGATCACCTTGCTTAGATTTTCTGATATTCCTCCGTTGCCAGAGACAATTGGTCGTCCGGGAGGTTTGGACTGGCTCTTATGGATTTTGGGCAGGCTATAAAATGTAGCCAAACGTGGGTATTTTATTCGGATAAATTCATACTGATCTTTCGTAATAACTCCCTTGTGGAGGGCAGATTGAATTAGGTCATAAAATTTGATGTATGACGTTTGTATAAATTTGGTGGAGATGGTTTTGTACCACTCGCCATTATCCAAGATGTCTTGACACATACGTACGTATTCCTGATTATCCATCAGGACCACGTTCCCTCCCTTATCCGATGGTTTTATTGTAATTTCGACATTGTTACACAGGGAATCAATGGCCTCTGATTCCTCAGCCGTTAAATTTTGGGGACGTGTTTTCTTACGTGGGAGCTTTGAAATGTCCCTAAGTGCTAATTTGACAAAGATTTCTATACTTGGATTCAGACTAAGCGACGGGAATTTCCCAGAGGGTTTTTTGAAACTTGTTGTAGGATTTTGTGCGGGCTCATTGACACTTTCAAGTAAAGTTTCCAAGTCAATTTGATCAATGAGATCTAAGGTGTTATTTTCTTGGAATAAAAGTGTCAGATCGAGCAGGGCTCTAAATTCTTTCATACTGAAAGTGGCCCATTCGGTCATATCCATGTTGATGTCAGCTTTTGCATGAAGGCTCTTCAATAGTAGCCGACGTGCAAACAACTGTATGTCAGTGATGACTTTGAATAAATCGAAGTTCTCCTGTGGGCAAAAGGTCAATCCCCGTGATAAGACATCAATTTCCGCTGGGGATAAGGAATAAGAGGACAAATTGATCACGCTGAGGGATTCTGTTGAATCCGCGTGACAAATGCGTCTAAATTCCCTACGCCCCTGTTCGTTTGGGATGGGGAGGATCCCCGTACCTGGTTTAAAGGACTTTGTGATCCAGGTTTTAAGCATCCTATCGGTGAGTTTGTGTGTATTTTGCTTGTTGGAATACTAAATGATGCATCTATTTCGTTCGTGACTGTATTTGATATATCCGATTTTGGTCCTACAGGCCTCACCTCATTGGTGTGGCCAATAGGATCATTCTCTGAAGTGATCTCCATAGTGCGCTTTTTCCTGTCTTGTTCTGGGGAGCCCTTGTTGTTACGGCTCCTCTTAAATTTGCCACGTCCCTTGGGTGTTTTTGGGTTTTGACTGGGGTCAAGTGCTTTTTTGGGCTTCAATGTGCTATTCATATGTTTAGATTGCTGTTGCAATATGTACTGCTTATTCTTTTGGTGGTGTATTTGAGGGTTGGTATTCCATTTATATGCTCGTTCTTCCGAGAAGGCGGTATGATCTCTCCAAAAGGAGACCTCTATATTATCAATTTCTATATCCAACAGCACCATTTGTTTATCATATTCCTTGATAAGAATAACCATCATTTCTTGAGAACAAGCATTTAAATTAGCCTCCCACTCACGTTTGCATTCATTACTGATTTGATCCAAATTGGGAAATATTTGAATCCGTAAACCTAGAGGGTTAATTTTTTCTTTGTTGTATCTATTCAGGGTTTTAATGTGCCAAAACAATGCAGATTTTTTTCTCAAGCGTTCTATTCAATTTATGAAAAAGAGATGAGATCTGGGTTTTAGCTCGATCCCCTTGCTCAAAATCTGTTTCATAACCTGACATCAAGCTCACCCACTCGGCTCCCTGAAAATTACTCATTTTGACATCAATTCCTGTTTCTTTTATGCAGGTACCAACAACAAATGAACAATTGATCCTATACACTGAAGCTCATACTTCCACTCTCATGTGCCAAAAAGAGGGGGAGAGGGGTGTTTAACCACCCAAATATATTGCAAAGAGGGGACACTAGAGAGATGGGAAGAGGGTTGCTGCTCACCCCTGAAAGACTGGAAACAGAAGGAACGGGTTCCCCCAAAGTGGGGTTTTTAGGCAGCACAATGACAAATGAAGTCAAAAAATTGTATGAAAAGTATAACAAATTTATTTATGCAAAAATGGCATAATATGAAACATATAAAACAATGAGCTCCAGTGGGAAGTATCTTACCACTAAAATTGGCTAAACATACATTGGCAGACACATATTCAAAACAAAACTGGATGTCATGAACATTAAACCTGACGCGTTTCAACCCATACACTAAGGGTCTTCTTCAGGGGATCTGTCTGTTGGAAAACATATACAAACAAGGTTGGCATACATCTATGGATCCCATTATAAATGGCAAAAAATTGTATTTACCGTACAGTATACAATATGGTATAATTACCCAACAATGTATGTCCAGCGGGAAAGAAGAAAAGTCTCGCACATGGAGATCCCTTAAAAAGCTATCTTCCTCTCCTCCCCAAGGCAGAGCCCCATGCACCTCCACCGCCCCAGCAGCCCAGACCAGGGCAGCGAAAACACCGATGTAACTTGCGAGAGATCACACTCTCATACACCGCCCACCAGGCAGAACGGCCGAAGGAAAGGCACATCTGCGATAGAGTCAAAAAACAAACTAAATCAAAACCTATTGCATATATAACAGATTACCCAAGTTTGTTGTGGGCCATACGAGGCCACTAGAGGATTCAAGCCTCCAAATATATCATACGTACAAAGTGAACAGGGAATCTTTACCATGTTGATATATAAAATAATTTGTGAGAGTTGTGTCATAGGTATTACAGAACACTCAGTCTCTGCCATATGTGATGGTAGTGAGGTAAAGGAAGAAAAAAAGGGGGGGTAGGGGGGGGAGAGAAGTGAGGGAGTGACGAGAAGAGGGGAAAAGTGAATGGTGAACAAACCAAACGTGAATATGTTATAAGAGTGAAAAATAGGTCAAAAAAATGTGTGTGAGGGATGACTCTGTGAAGAATAGGAAGTGTCCAAAAGAGAGTGGAATAGACCCAGAAAGAGGGAATGGGGAGGTTTGAGTGAGAAGAAACAAACTGTGATGCCATAACTCTGTACCTCAAAAAGTGTTAGGTAACACATGTGACTGCCCCATATTGCCTCATGTAACTGGACTGTCGCCTGTCATCCAACCCGGAATTGGTCGCAAGCTTGGTCAGACTCAGCAAGGTTATTATCCAATGCGAGTCGACCAGTCTACAGTATAAAAGTAAGGATAATGTCACCATGGAGAATAATAATAATAATTAGTAATTAAAAAACAATGTGGAAATGGGGTAATTTCCACATAAATAGTTATATTGGGCAAAAAAATGGTGCAATGACACATGGCTAGAAATTGTACTTACATAGTGATAGGTGCTTCAAATCCACCAGGCAGGGAGAGACTGAATGTGTGTTGTTACTACCACTCTATATATGTTGCTAATTAGGGGCGTGTATGTCTTACTTAAACTCGCTACAGGTGTGTATAATCCCCGATCGGTCCATGGCAGGAGGAATGGCCGCCATCCCAGCAGCCGAGTGTGATATCCCCGGCGTTCCGGAAAAGCCGGAGGCTCCGAACGGACATCGCTCTCGCCGAAATCTCGCGATGCGCACACGTCACGTCACACGCACGGGGCCCCATGCATGCGCAATGACGAGGAGTCTAGCCAGACACAAAACTTGCTTATATGGACCAGTGGGAAAAGGATTTGAACCTTATCTTTGATCTGACTGAATGGCAAGATATTGCTTATCAGCTATCCAAAATTTCCATTAATACCACTCTTATAGAGCAGGGGCGGATCCAGAGTCTAGTCTCGGGAGGGGCACTGCCAGAAAATATATTTTTTTGGGGTACATTTATCGGGGAAATGGCTGGTGTTGGCGCTTCAATCATCATGGCACCATGGTTGTTATGGTGTCAGGATGATTGAAGCGCATTATTACTATAATTACATTGTTATAAAAAATGAAATAGTTTAACTCACCATAATGCAGAATCAGTGGGAGCCCCGAGTGTGTCACTTGCCACGTCACCTGTCACTAGATGCAGATTGTCACTTGGCACGTCGCCTGTCACCAGATGCAGATTGTCACTTGCCACGTCGCCTGCCATGTTGCAGATTGTCATTTGCCATGTCACTTGCCACGTCGCCTGCCACTGTGCGGATTGTCACTTGCCATGTCACTTGCCACGTCGCCTGCCACGTTGCGGATTGTCACTTGCCACGTCGCCTGTCACCAGATGCAGATTGTCACTTGCCACGTCGCCTGCCACGTTGCGGATTGTCACTTGCCATGTCACTTGCCACGTCGCCTGCCACATGTTGCGGATTGTCACTTGCCACGTCACCTGTCACCAGATGCAGATTGTCACTTGCCACGTCGCCTGTCACCAGATGCAGATTGTCACTTGCCACGTTGCGGATTGTCACTTGCCATGTCACTTGCCACGTCGCCTGCCACATGTTGTGGATTGTCACTTGCCACGTCGCCTGTCACTTGCCACCTGCTAAGGTGGTCTCTTGTGTCCCAGAGACAGGCAGCAGAGAGATGATGTAATCTCTCTGCTGCCGCAGCTGCCTGCATGGAGGGGGGGAAGTTGAACTGCAGGGATGCAGGGCGGGCGCCGGGCAGTGAGAGATGATGTCATCTCTCTGCTCCCCCACCCGCCGGCTCCCTGATTGGCCAGCAGGCAGCAGCCTGCCCACAAACACATTGAGCGGCGGCTCTCTCTCGCCTACGGAGCCGCCCGGCGGCTCCCTCACTTACGGAGCCACCCAGCGGCTCCCTCAGTCACCGAGCCGCCCAGCGGCTCCCTCAGTCACCGAGCCGCCCAGCGGCTCCCTCAGTCACCGAGCCGCCCAGCGGCTCCCTCAGTCACCGAGCCGCCCAGCGGCTCTCTCAGTCACTGAGCCGCCCAGCGGCTCCCTCAGTCACCGAGCCGCCCAGCGGCTCCCTCAGTCACCGAGCCGCCCAGCGGCTCCCTCAGTCACCGAGCCGCCTAGCGGCTCCCTCAGTCATTGAGCCGCCCAGCGGCTCCCTCAGTCACCGAGCTGCCCAGCGGCTCTCTCAGTCATGGAGCCGCCCAGCCGCTCCCTCAGTCACCGAGCCGCCCAGCGGCTCTCTCAGTCACGGAGCCGCCTGGCTCCTCTTTCACTCACGGAGCCGCCCGGCGGCTCTCTCACACACCGTGCTCTCACAGTCACCTGCATTTCTTGGAGGGGGCAATTGCCCCGTTGCCCCCCCTGGATCCGCCCCTGTTATAGAGGCCAACTATAAAACGCTCCTACGTTGGTACTTGATACCTAATAGGGTAGCTAAGATGCATCCTTCTACTTCGCCAAACTGCTTCCAACGATGCGGACAGTTGGGGACGATGCACCATAGCTGGTGGCAATGCCCCCTCGTAACTAGATCTTGGATCCGGATTTTCAATTTAATCAACTCAGTAACGGGGGTAAACATTCACAGATCTCCAGAATCCGCTCTCTTTCACAAATTACCTGACGAAACACCCAAAAAATTGGTAACATTGATTAATTATATATTGTTGGAGGCGAGAATCACAATCGCTAGACACTGGAAACAGTCGATAATTCCTCTTGACCAGGTTAAAAGTAAACTCAATTGGATTATGATTAATGATAAACTCACCCATATTCTTTGTAAAAAAAACAAGAAATTTAATAAGATATGGGACCCGTGGATCGACTACATTTCGAATACGTAGTGAACTCCAGGACGACCCACTCTCTGCTTATCTCCCTCTTTTCCCTCGTTTCTCCCTCTCTTCTCTCCTCTCTTCACTTTTTTACTTCTTTTTTATTTCCAGAAACTTTTCACACAATACAGATGATAACGTATGAGGCCTCATACGCCCATGAGTCCTGAGATTGTCCCGGGAATCGCAACTGGGACTTCCTGGGACTCTGGATCTCTACCATCCCTTCATACAGAGGTACTCCGGATCATAGCAAGGAAATTACTGTTAAACCCCATCAGTTTTTGGATACATACCACAGCCGTTACGTTCTGTTATTGTGATAGATGATGGATAAGTATTATGGCCATACCTTTTATTTCTCTGTATTGTTATGTGATGATCTGAGAAATTGACGCCATTCTGTCTATGTGTCTGGTTATTCTGAACTTTGTTATTCTTTCAATAAAAATATTGAAATATAAAAATAAACTGATATGGTGCATAACAATGTAAATATAACAATGTAGCACAAAGAAAAATTAATGTTTTTTTTGTTTTTTAGCTGTAAAGAAGGTGTTTCTCTTTAGTGGAGTATGGATAGAAGGATATTATTATTATTATAACTATTATTGTTACAGCTGGTGCGTTCAGATGTTAAATTTGATATACATATATCTTTTTTCAACTTAACTAACTATGTAACTATATTACTGTAGTTATTATCATTATTATTATTATTGTCAATGCTGCTGTATATATAATGCTTCCCCTTGTCTGAAGAATAAATGCCAACCACAGATTCCAAAGCATTTCCAGAGTAGTAAAATGATGTACAGCTGAATGCAAAGAAGATGTTTCTATTCACATTTTTTATCTGTGGTATAATATCCATTGCAAGCTGTAAAAATGCAGATCCCTAAACTGTGGCATTTTTAATACATCATGATAATGAGCAGCTATCAGGTAGTAAAAATCCCAGCTGAAAACAATAGATTCTGCACTCAGCTCCCACACCAATAATTACATGTCAATATGTCTGATGCACAAGCAAAATGATGAATTAGTCCAAAAGCCATTAGGACTGCTGTTCTTAAAAAAATTTCACCTTATATTACATGCAGTTTGGTATGGTACTCAGACCATTCTATAACGAGGAACACAGTATGTTTTTATGACAGTTTGTGCCTAGGCTGGATTAGAATCTACCAGCTATAATTGACTGTCAGCTCCTAAAACATGGGATAGCTCAGGAGATGTCCATTCTCCAGATTACCTTATATTTAATTATATATCAAGCTGAAATGTGCATTTGGGGGCATTGCAGTTATTTGACAAAAACTCCTGCAGTCCTGTAAAAAGACTTGCAGTTAATTCCTTGCTTGCACAGCAAATAAAGGAATAGATATGGTCACATTATTAGTGACTGAGTTTTCCTTGAATAATTTACTAAAATCTTACAGTACAAGCTGACTCTCCTTAAAATAGATTTCAAATTAAAGTAATAGATCTTTTTTTAGGTTTATTTTGAAAACAAAGTCATTGTTTATCACATAGAATTTTCTAAATGTCCACCCTAGTACACTCAGTGTTAGCCTTCCTTTTCCTGCCCTCTTATATCTTTAATAGGGAAGACTCACAATTAGAAATGGATACCCGTTAATGCCTTTTTTCCTTGCTTCTTTTCCACTGCTGATGTTCTACAATTCAAACAGGGAAATAAGACTGAAATTTTCGGAAGCTCCATGATAACTGGTTCATTTCAGTAAGGTGGCTTCAGGAAACGTACTGTAGGTGCAAAAAAGAAAGACAAATTCCTGCCAGCCAGGAATTCTTGCATTCTTCTATTAGACCCCTTTCACACACAGTTTAGTGTTCAGGCATTTTAACTCTCTGAAAAGCGCCTGAAAACTGCCTCCCATTCATGGCAATGTGTGTACTTGCGGGACAATAGAAAAAGTCGTGCAAGCAGCATCTTTGGGGTGGGTTGGGAGCGCTATAAATAGCGCTCCCAAAACGCCCCTGCCCATTGAAATGAAGCAATTTGAAATCACCGCAAAACGGGTCTTCCTTCCTTTTTTTTAAGGTCACGTTGTCACGTGACCTTAAAAAAAAGGCCCCACTAGCACCCGAAAAACTCAGCAAAAGAGCTGCTAAAATGCCGTTAAAGCACTGCAAAAACAACCTGCGCTTTAGCGCTGTTTTAGCGGCACTTCAGTTTGAAAAGGGTGCTTGACTATGACCTCAAAATCAGCTTAAAAAAATTAAAGGACCTGACATATTTTTTATCACACATTTAAATGGAAATTATTATTCAGGTTTTTGTTTAGGATTAATAAATTATTAATGGGGGGCTACATTTCCATATATTAAGGACTACAGTCTAAAAATAATTTAAAAAGTATAATATATATAGTCCCTTTAATAGAAAATGTGGGATTGGTGGTGGGACATAATGTTTTCAAACTTTGGCTCACATTAATACAAACACATACACATTCTAATGCTGTTCTCTCCATATTATTATGGAGCCCAAGCTGGGGGGAAATAAAAGGGTCCAGGAGGTGGAGGGGTGATATATGAAGCTGCACTGTTGAGCCAAGAAGATATAGTATGTAGTTAGGAGTTAGGTGTATCTGTCTGGTTTTGAGAAAAATTCTCCCTTAGCCGCACATCTGAATGATCCCTCTGATCAATATGTTTGTGACAACCTCAGCCTGGTTTACCTACCAGGCCACGCCCCCAATGTGTCTTGCTCTGCCCCTCGGAGCCTAGTCATGGTCAAAACCTACTGTCTGGTTTTGCAGTGGAGAATGTTTATGTATCGCAATCCTGGCTGTACAAATTCTAGGAAGTCAGTTATTAACCTAGTGTTTCACTTTAAAGGCAAGCCTTGACTTCTGTATTTCCAAGCTTGACCCAGCTACTCCCATTTCCCAAACCTTGGCAATAGTACTTTAATGGGATTGGCTGCCTCTCTAGTCAACAGGGGGGCTTGGGAAGTGGGAGAAAACTTAAGATTTGCCAAATGGTCTAACTACTTACGTAGATATCCACAAAGCATGAACTACAGGTGTAACTTGAGTGCAGATTCAGGAAGCATAACACATTACATAAATCTACTATATACAAATGCTGCAAATTTGGCAAAAATAATTATCCTTAAGGCCTCGTTCAAATGGGACATACAAACACTGCCTACAGATTTGTGCAAGGTCCAGTTCTGCAGGTATGCAGCATAATTACAATGAATTGGGCTATTCAGAAAGGAAATGAGAAATCACAGTGGATAACATTGAAGTCTTGCAGTGCTGGGATCCTGGGTGCAAATTACAAGACACTATTTGAATGCAGCATGTGTATTCATATATACTTCAAGGTATCGCTAATTGCTGTGACTGGGAATGGGGATAACAGCCCTGGATATCACTGAAGGCATATTTGTGGTAAGCACTACCGACCATTTATGACTTAATGCTCCTCAGTATCGGGTAGGAGGCCCTTAGGCTTTATTACATCTGAGTGGAGGTGCTGGAGAACACATTAGGAGACATTTGTGGATTGCACATGAAGCTGGCATGTTCATAATACACCTAAGAGTAATAACACTTAATACTGGACTTTCTTTGGAGTTTGCATCAGTTCACCTGGTGGATAATTATGAACTTTGTTTACATTTTGCATGTAGCATTTTTTATATACAAACTTATTGTATATGGATTGATTTATATATGGATTTTCACAAGGACTTTCTTTAAGTTTAACATTAATTTTATTATTATTAATTCAAACTTGCAATTTACTGTTATATGCATATACAGCACAATCCTAAAAAAATAGCACTCTACTTTTTGTATTTTATTTTGATATAATTTTTGGTATCACAAATTAAAGTGATTGGAAATGATCACCTTGTAAAGCAACCCATTCAATTTAAAAAAAAAAAAAAAGAAATGAAAGGCAAAATATTTGTGTATACACATAAAAAACATAATAAATACCTTTTTTCCCCTTTTTTATAAGTGATCACATTCCCTCTGTTCTCAGCTGTATACGAGCTGGGGTAGCAAAAACAGCAGCACACTGATCTTCCCAGTGAGAGGCTGTGCAGGGGGGGGTGTGTAAGGACAAGTCTGATCATTGGAGGAGAGCACACTGATTTCCCGGCACAGCTAGAGAACTGACTGTGTGTTTTCCTGTTTAGTGTGGTCAGTTTTTAATAGGAAAGGAGAGGGACTAGATAGATATGTTTCAGATGTGCATTTCAGGTGCTGTTTGTGAATTATGAATTTTATTCATTTTGATCCGTTCCGAAGATAGTGTAATTTAAGTGATCACATGCAACCCCATAGTCCAGTGCTGCCAGGCAGCACTAAATATACTTGACCTTACTAGAGCACAAATCTTTGCTTAGCGCTAAAGGGAAATAGAAGCTTGTAACATGCATAGCGTTGAATGGTGGGAACACTGTAATTGCATTGCCTAGGCCTACAAGACACCACATAATTATATTTATACTTCACATGTTGAGAAATAAAACCAGGTGTTACATTTCTCTGCTCTGTGCTTAGTAAAGGAACAGCAGGGGAAATGCATAGATTCTCTAAATATACTCAACACTGGGCAAGGAAGAAAGAAGGAAAATATAAGGCTGCTCTAACCAGCCAATTCTTTAGCTCAGCAGTCGAATCTTAGGTTGGGAGGTTATTGACGTATTCTGCTCAGAGAAACAGAAGCGGCAGTGCTGTTGAGTGCTCAGCTTGCATGAACTCGTTATAACATTATTAGGTTTGGTGTGCAATAGAAAATTAATTGCCTGTCCATGTATTGTAATATATCATTTTCTTTAAAGAGAGATATAACAAAATATCCTTCACAAAGATAAGATTATCTTTAATATAAGTTATTGAAATAGTGCCTACGTTGCTGTAAAAGCGTGACTTAAACTGTAAATATAGAAAAATATAGCATGTAAGTACATATACATACACACATACCATGAGTTCTTTTAGTTTTCATTTGTGTTCATGTGTGTGTGTGTGTGTGTGTGTGTGTGTGTGAACACACACACTCAATTTTATTTTAATTAATGATTTAATCGGAATTATATAGGGTCATTAATTTCTGCATTTTACACATGAGCAATTGCATTAGTCTTTTCCACTGCAATGGGAAGTGAGCAGCCTGATTCCTGCAGTCTTAATTACTTACTGTGGGTGCACACCCTCCCTTTTATTCCGAGTACACCGAAAATGGGTCAAAAGCATTAATAGAAATAAGACAAGAAGAGAAATCTACACACAAGAATTACAGAACAGAAGGTCTAGAAAGACAAAGAAAATTGGTGCAAGTTTTACTAAATCACTAAACAGTTATAGGTGTGAATTTATTTAATAATACAACACAAAGAGCAACATTTTGCAGTATTGCAAAGCAAGCACACCAATATCAATTTTCACCATTGTAGGCTAATCGGTTGATGTAGGTTTTTATATATCAGTACTCTTTCCATCATATTGTTATGTAGTTGAAAAAAGCAAAATTAATTGATTATGACTCGTGTATGTGCATACGGAACAAGTTTGTTGGAACAGAAAGGATGATAGAGATGATAGAATAAATTGGTACAAGGACCTAAATGTTTGTTGGAGTAAACTTAGTACCCTAAGGGCTCGGTTTTAGCACATAGGCATTGCTGTCAATCACTGCCTTTTTCATTCACACACAGCATTGCTCAAAAGCATGCAGTAACAATCAAAACACAGCAAAAGGCTGCATTGAAGTCATTTAACTGCAATGAAAATGCAATTATAACTGCTATGTCAAAAGAAATGCGTGGCAAAGCAGGTCAAATGCAGCTTCGAAACTGTTATCCACACTACAAGATTGAATTAAATAGGAATGTGCTGACCTGTCATTGACACGCACTTTAAAACCGCGTTGAGTGCAGGAAATGCTTTTATACTCAAACCCAAAGAGTGCTGAACAGGTACAGTACTGCAACATTTAGATGTTCTCTTATGTAGCCTGGGAGTTCCAAATCCTAGGATGCTGCAAACTACAAGGTGTAACTCTTCCTATGAGTTTACCTCCTCCCTCCTTCCACGTGGACCTAATGGGCCATCACTACGATAAGTGACCTTACAAACCAATAATGTCATGCAGGAGATGAAAGGGTAACATTATCACAGTTCTGCTTCGCGTTATTGAACTGTTGTATAACACTAGTCAGACAGCTTAACAATAATTCAGAAGTCAAGAAACGTGAGACATCAGATCTGTATGTATTCTTTATCCCGAATAACTTTGTAAAACTACAACATAAGCATAAACAAAACATATGTGTCAGTACATTAAATATTATACAGTAGCCTCACTCTATCAGTGAGAGTACTCACAGACAATTCCATCATTAGTCCAGGAATGGTTTAAGAGCTCTTCTACATGCAGTCTGTTAGGAGTCTGTCAGGAGCAGTAATGAAATGAAGGAAATACAGTTCCAGGTTAAAGGTTACTGCCTTTTACTATGAGGAGAATCCTACTTCCTGTCAAGTTCTGGCAAAGTAATAACCATCTCTGACCACTAGATGGCAACAACATAAACTAACATTACAGTATAAACTGTAACAGTACATAGCACATATTATTATGAACAATATGGGCAGAACAATCACTACTAGGGATGTGTGAACGGTTCGGCCCGAGCATAAGTTCGGGCCGAACTTTGGGTGTTCGTACGCTCGGTGAACAATGAACATTATGCGGTGTTCACAGCAAATTCGAAAGCTGCGGAACCCCGTTATAAGACTATAAGTCTATAAGACACTAACATGATAAACCAAAAGTGCTAATTTTAAAGGCTTATATGCAAGTTATTGTCATAAAAAGTGTTTAGGGACCCGGGTCCTGCCCCAGGGGTCATGTATCAATGCAAAAACGTCCATTTTTTCGAGAGCAGTGATTTTAATAATGCTTAAAGTGAAACAATAAAAATGAAATATTCCTTTAAATATTTGGATTTTTCATGTTTGTGCCCCATAGACTTTAACGGTGTTCGTGTGTCCGTCCAAATTTTTTGCATGTTCGCAAGTTCTGGTGCAAACCGAACGGGGGGTGTTCGGCTCATCCTTAATCACTTCCACAAAGTGTTTAGTCTTGAAGATTCAAGTAACCTGGACTCATAGGATGAATGACACCTGGTTGACACCAGTACTGGGGCAGGGTAGCGGTCCTAAAATATGTGTGCAGATCCAATAGTCTGACGCATGTGACCATGTGGAATATAAAGATGTACATACAGTAAATGTGATGTTCAAATGATCTGTACTCTAAGTTCCTTTAAATCCCATGCTGTATGCAATAGTGCCCACCCATATTCTAGCCAGAGAAATATGGAAGTACAAGTAGTTTAAAAAGATCAAGAATTGATGAATTATCTGGGGAAAACATTACAACACAGAAATCAACAGCACACATAACTGTTATTATTAATTCATGTTTCCTACCAGAACACATATCCTTCTCGAAAGGTCAATTACCTATATTTCCTGGTGTTTATGCAGGAGTAAGCATACACTATATTAACATTTAATGTGGATTATTCCTACACAGGGCTAAACATTTGTTAGTGCAATAGTGTTGTTCGTGTTTGTTAAGGTAAACATAAAAAATGTGCAAGATAAATTTACTAGAAAGGAGTATTATGTTTACACTCATGATTGCTGTCACCTATGAATTAACTAAATGGTATTTACTAACAATTCAACTGCTTTGGGTTAAAGGGCTATTGTCAGGTTGGTATTTTTGTCTGATGGTCTATTGTCCCATATAAGGAGATCAGAGTGGTGGTGTATTTGCCACCACTCCTTCTAGTAATAATTTACACTCATTGGTAATGAGTATATCTGATTATGTCAACAGGTAGACAATTTGACTGTTGAAGGTTTCCTTATTAATTTTTTTTAACAATCTGTTTATTTTGAGTAATACAAAATCATATGAAAATAACAAAAATAAAAAAAGGTTGGCTTAGATGTCCTCGCAGGTGCAAGGCCACATTTAATAACTACAGCATAATAAAGTTGAGGAAGAAGCTTGACATTGCAACATAAGTTCAAGCCAGTAAGACCATATTTTGAGAAACCTTTTAGGGCACCCCCTATTGTGGTAAGTGTGGTAGAGAGGTAAATAAATTGTAATTCACAAGATGTTTCCAAAATTATAGCGCAGGAGGGTAACATTTTTTTTTCCAGGACATAGTGATGACCTTTGAGACATACAATAAGTGGAGACTGAGGAGCATTTTCTCCACTACTATGGGGACGAGGTCTGCTACAACACCTGGGTGACAGAGTGAGTTTGAGCTGGGCCACAGTGTTAACAGTAGCATTTACATCAGACCATGATTGTGGCTGGGCAGGCCCAGAATATATGACAAAAACCACCAGGCTCGCGAGCCCACTGCCAGCAGTAGATACCATGGTTCCATTTGTGTAACCTTGGAAGGGTGAAATACTCTCAGTGCAGGATTTTGAATTGTATAAGCCTATCCCTTGGCAGATACCAAATGTTTAAAGGGGACATCCCACATATATGACCAGTCGTCTCCATCTAATTCAGGAATATTGGAATGCATCAAAGGGGAGTATATTGGAACCCTTGACTATATGTGTCAAGGTCTTCATTTTAAATTTTGCCCAATTTTGAGGGCCAGGGAATAAATGAGAGAGAAGGATTCAGCCAAAGAGGGGTATTAGGGGGGGGGGGGAGATGGAGGCAGAGACTCACAACGGAGCCCAATTTTCCAGGCTTTCAGTGCAGTGCACATGGAAGGGTTAAGTGAATAGGGAACATGAGGCCCTCAATATAATAAAAATTGAAGGGCCTTTAGAAAGTGAGGTATGGCAACCGCCAACGTGGTTGGGACATTAGTAGTATCGGGGTGCAGCCACCAAGGCGCCGTCACTAGGTGGGCGGCAAGGAACTACTTCTGACAATCTAACATGGCAAAACTGCCCCTAGCCAACTTTATTGAAAAAAAGAGAGACTAGGCAATGTCTGATACCTGTTATAGTATCCAATGCTGACTTTGTCGTCAGTTACCAATTGTATGTCAGTAACCACAGAACCCCAACAAAGACCATGGGGTTGATTTACTAAAGGCAAACTAATACTAAAGGCTGTTCACCTTGCAAAGAAAGGTGCACTTTTCAAGAAAAATTGCTCCAGAATGTGGCGAAAACTCTCTTTGCAAAGAACACCCAATCGCATGCAATGAAAATGAAAAAAAAATACTTTTACTTGCACATGATTAGGAAGTCAGTAGACTTCTATTACAGTGCAGTCTGTCCACATTACAAGGCAAAATGCCTTGTTAACTGTGTGCTCGGTTCACACCACTGTGTTGCGGTGGCATGTGCTGAAAAGCAGTACTTTTGTGTAGCACAGCGCAGTGCAAGGCAATTCACTGCTTTGCACCACATGGCAGCAATTAAACTTTATGAAATGTCTGTGTAACATTTCAATAAAGTTTATTTAAATAAAGGGAACAGTATCAAGATTGGTGCATCGGCACTACAGTGATCCCATTTCTTTTGGTGGTATTTGATCACCTCTGCGGTTTTGAATTTTTGCACTATAAACTAAAAAAGGACGACAATTTCGAAAAAAAAAAACTGATGGGCACTGATAGGCGGCACTGATAGACGGCACTGATGGACACTGATAGGTTGCACTGGATAGGCCACACTGATGAGGAGCTAGTGGCAGGCTTTACTGAGTGGAACTGATTAGCATTTTGATGGGGTACTGACAGGCATCACTGATGGGGTATTGATTGGCACTTTTTTGGGCACTGTTGTGGGCACTGATCTGTACTTTCATGGGCACTGACAGGCTTTATTGAGGGGGGCAGGCTGGCAGGTGATGGGCATTGATTGGCAGCTGATGGGCACCTTTTGATGGGGCTGTGCTGATAATCAATGTGCTGATTATCAGCACAGACCCCCCCTCTGACAGGGAGAACCACCGATCAGCTCTCCCTGTCAGCGTGAACCGAGAAAAGTAGTTTACCAGCATTTCCTGGTTCACGCGATGATCAGCTGTGATTGGTCACAGCTGATCATGTGGTATGAAGCCTCTGTCAGAGGCTTCATACCACGATCGGAGTTGCGGTGTGTCAGATTGACACAGAGCACCTCCGAACGCTGTGCTGCACGCCGGCTCTGTTTTCCTGATCACGTCATATGACGTCTGATCAGGAAAACAGAACCACTTTGCGGCCGTCATTTTGCTATATGGGGGGCGGCAAGTGGTTAAATAGAAATTGATTTGCAGGTGTTGATCTGCAGCAAGCTAATTATGTACAAGGTAATTGGATTTATCAATCTGCCTTTCCTGACACAAGTATGACAGCATACATAAATGGGTACGGCCCTGCCCCCCCTTTGATGAACACCTTGCGGGGTTCATCTGGCCAGGTTCAGAGGTTCCATCTGTACAGGCTGTAAATCTCCTATATGAAGGAAGCCTCCCCTATATCCAGGATCCTGAGGTTGTAGGATGCTGGTCTCTAGGGATTGCACAAGTGTCTCCTTCATTGTGACTCCATGTTTAGATATCCATTGGACTTCCTGTTGGCTATGAAGTGTTCAGTTGGTAAGGCGCATCACTTGGTGCACAAGGCAATAGTACTCAGCTGTTGTTGTACTGCTGCTGTTGCCCGCGGATATATGCTGTTATGTCCTTCACTGCTAAAAGCAGGCATCACAAATGTAAATCCTTGCTGACGTGTCCACAATTCTGTCTGTTTTGTCAATGCCTCACAGGTTCTGGTTTGTGTCTAAGGTACTGCTAATGCATGAACTGATTGTGCAAGTGTCTGTTGTGTGTTGCAGAACTGGGCCTTTCCTGTTCTGTATTAACGCTGAAGGGCTTGGCCTGTTGTGTATTAATCCTTGCAGTGCCTTTGCCTATTGTAGGTTAACCTGCCAGTGCCAATTGTCTGGTGTTCTATTAACTCTTCAGTGCTTTACCTGTGGTATGTTAACTCTTCAGTGCTATTGACTGTGTGTTAATGACTGCAGTTCTTTAATATGTCAGTTCTAATCTTGAATGCTTAATGGAATGAAATTCAGTGCTGCTGCTTAGCTAAGCTGACTGCACATTCTGTACTTGACTGTCAGCATCAACCTGTAATTGCTCCTGTCTGATGTGTCTTGGTCCTCACTCACACTTGTGGGAGGGTTTGTTTGCTACTGTTGCAGGGGGACACCATGGGTCTCTGCAGCTGTTTGCAGACAGCCCTTTTCACACTTCTGAATGGGGCTTTAATCCTTCACTGCTCTGCATTAATGTTTCACAGATAAATGTGTGGATTGACACTTGTACTGTATTACTACCTATAGCCTAGCCAGTACTGGCAGGTATTTATAATGCCTACAGTCCTTCAACTCATCTGTGAGCCAGTAACTACAAGATTACCTAGAGACCAGCCATGTTCATTAAGGTTAGGGTCTGATAGGTACATACTAACCTAAAAAGGAGTGCACATCATGGGCATAATGGATTGTACATCTCTCCAGCCCTCAAGACCAGTGCCACTCCTCAAGAGGAAGAGTTGCAACTCATTCCCTCCCCAATGATAAGTCCTCTTAAGCCCTGAAGAAACTGCTATGCATTCAAGACACCGCCATAAGAGGTGGGCTAAAAGAAATCTCACACTACCACGATCATTCAACTTTTAGATGTTGCTGGCCTTGCGGTTAGCTGGCTTTCCTGACAAGATTGTGTGCCAAGTTTGCATGTCAGAGGTAGCAGTGGATGAAGAGGCAAAGAAGGCAGATATTTTGACTCTGATCAAACTAACTGAGAAGATCTTTAGTTAATAATGGTCAGATGCTAAGCCTAATCAAACAGCTACATCAGTTCAAAGGCTACCTCTGCCTCACAATCAGTAGGACAAGGGGTCCTCATCAGACTGGCCAGTTTTGTCATCCCGGGGTTATGGCAGCTGTAACGACACCCCGAGTATGAAAGGGGTTAAAGTCGTTTAGGACATTCCATACCCAAACACAAAGGCAGCTACCGAACACTCCAATCAGCCGAACAAGGAACCCATACAAATAATCCACCCCAAAAACGAGACAAGGCTCTATCTTCAGGTTTCAAGCAGGAACCAACTCATTTATTATAACACATGGACACAACAGATAAAATAACTCAGAGACTCTTTCCCCCCCACCCTTGGAAAAGAGGGCTGGTTAAACTGTCTAATGACAATGGACACACAGGTCAGGTGTGTTTAACGTCTCATCAGTACACAGTGTTAGCAGGGAGGGCTGTTGGAAGAATCCCCCCTCCCTCCAATGCAATACACATCCTGTGATCCAAGGTAGACAAACATAATAGAACATTGGAATACAGCCCCACCCAAAACTAGCACAGCAAACAGTACACAACACAATGAGACAGCACACATTATATATACACACATATACAGCATTGAGTCTCTGACTAGCACAGATCATAGTGGGGTTCTCATTCACCCTGTGCCCCTATTAGTGACTCCCATCACAATGGCATATCCAGGGTCCCCAGAGTCTGTGTGTCTTGGGGGACATGGACCTGAATCTAAAGTAATGCCACCTCCAGGGTCCCCAGGCATACAGCTCACAAAGAGCACCGTCCCCCCAAATGCCAGGGCCCATAATCGGTTTGCAGGAGGCTGGCATTCAGTCCCCTCCAAAAGCCTCTTTTCCGGCTAGGTCTGTCACAGTAGCTCGCTTTCCTGGCACGATGCTATGCCAGTCTGAATGGCAGAGACAGTAGTTGTCAGGTACTAAGCCTAAGCTAACAATTACATTTGCTTAAAGTCAACCTTTGTCTCAGGCCAAGGAGTTTTCATTAGGCTAGTCAGATGTGTCATCCTACAAGAACATATTTGGGGGGCACACCATACAATGCATTTAAATTCAAGATGGTGCTGCTGTAAGACCTATAAACAGTACAAAATATTTTACAGCGCGCACATACAAGAATGACATTTCCTGTAGGGCTAGTTAAAAACACCTGAACATATTCAAAAAATACGGGGGTTTGGTCACACTATATGGTCATATAGTGCTAAGCCCACTTACTGCGACAAAGTACCCCGAATTAGTGGGTCCTACACTAGTAATAGAATGGAAGATCCTCTGTCTCAACCATGGGAGCTGAACTCCTCTATGTGGGAGAACTGAAAGGGATACATCCTAATCACTGGTGGCCACTAAATAGGAGGTAATGAGGAGGGGGAGGGGTGCTCCAGCCCAAAAACCTGGTCAGGGCCTATTACAACATACAAGAACATATTTGGGGGGCACACCATACAATGCATTTAAATTCAAGATGGTGCTGCTGTAAGACCTATAAACAGTACAAAATATTTTACAGCGCACACATACAAGAATGACATTTCCTGCAGGGCTAGTTAAAACCACCTGAACACCTGAACATATTAAAAAAATACGGGGGTTTGGTCACACTATATGGTCATATAGTGCTAAGCCCACTTACTGCGACAAAGTACCCCGAATTAGTGGGTCCTACACTAGTAATAGAATGGAAGATCCTCTGTCTCAACCATGGGAGCTGAACTCCTCTATGTGGGAGAACTGAAAGGGATACATCCTAATCACTGGTGGCCACTAAATAGGAGGTAATGAGGAGGGGGAGGGGTGCTCCAGCCCAAAAACCTGGTCAGGGCCTATTACAACATACAAGAACATATTTGGGGGGCACACCATACAATGCATTTAAATTCATCCAAGGTAGACAAACATAATAGAACATTGGAATACAGCCCCACCCAAAACTAGCACAGCAAACAGTACACAACACAATGAGACAGCACACATTATATATACACACATATACAGCATTGAGTCTCTGACTAGCACAGATCATAGTGGGGTTCTCATTCACCCTGTGCCCCTATTAGTGACTCCCATCACAATGGCATATCCAGGGTCCCCAGAGTCTGTGTGTCTTGGGGGACATGGACCTGAATCTAAAGTAATGCCACCTCCAGGGTCCCCAGGCATACAGCTCACAAAGAGCACCGTCCCCCCAAATGCCAGGGCCCATAATCGGTTTGCTTTTCCGGCTAGGTCTGTCACAGTAGCTCGCTTTCCTGGCACGATGCTATGCCAGTCTGAATGGCAGAGACAGTAGTTGTCAGGTACTAAGCCTAAGCTAACAATTACATTTGCTTAAAGTCAACCTTTGTCTCAGGCCAAGGAGTTTTCATTAGGCTAGTCAGATGTGTCATCCTGACAAAGGCTGATGCAATATCCTTGCAGATGCCTTGGAACAGCAGAATGGGAATGGAAACAAAGGTCTATACTACCTTAGGGATTGCTTTTGTGGCCTGTGTTGGAGCGCACTTCAGTAGCCGCCAAGGCTATAGATATCTTGACTAGGGATGAGCCGAACATCCCCCTGTTCGGTTCGCACCAGAACATGCGAACAGGAAAAAAGTTCGTTCGAACATGCGAACACCGTTAAAGTCTATGGGACACGAACATGAATAATCAAAAGTGCTTCCCTGTGGCATTCCCCGTGACGTCACAGGGAAGTCCCGTCAAGTCACCGTGCGTCAGAGGGGGGCGGGGTCACCGGGTGGCCCCGCCCCCCCGTTATTTAAGAACTGTCAGACGAGGAGCGCCGTCACACAGCGGGAGCCTCCCTCCATGCCAGCATGGATTGCGGAGCGGCCCGGAGAAGAAAATGAAGAAGAGAAGAAGAGAAGAAAAGAAGAAGAGAAGAGCGGGAGCCTCCCCCCCATGCCATGGGTGCGGAGCGGCCCGAGGAGAAGAAGATAGAAGACGCCGCGGAGGAGATGCTGGACGAGAACGCCGGAGGAAGAACCAGAAGAGCCAGAAGAACCAGAAGAACCAGAAGATGAAGGAAGATAGAAGAAAGAAGAAGCATTTAAATAAAGGAATTGTCAAAAACTGTCTCTTGTCATTTTTAACATTTTTGACACTTTTTTCGTGAAATGGTAGGGGTACTTATGTACCCCCTTACCATTTCACACAGGGGGGGGGGCGGGATCTGGGGGTCACCTTGTTAAAGGGGGCTTCCAGATTCCGATAAGCCCCCCGCCCGCAGACCCCCACAACCACCGGCCAGGGTTGTGGGGATGAGGCCCTTGTCCTCATCAACATGGGGACAAGGTGTTTTGGGGGGCTACCCCAAAGCACCCTCCCAATGTTGAGGGCATGTGGCCTGGTACGGTTCAGGAGGGAGGGGGGGCCGCACTCTTGTCCCCCCCTCTTTTCCTGCGGCCTGCCAGGTTGCGTGCTCGGATAAGGGTCTGGTATGGATTTTTGGGGGGACCCCACGCCGTTTTTTTTTTTTTTTTTTTTGGCGCGGGGTTCCCCTTAAAATCCATACCAGACCTGAAGGGTCTGGTATGGAATTTAGGGGGAACCCCACGTCATTTTTTTTTTTTATTTTGGCCGGGGTTCCCCTTAATATCCATACCAGACCTGAAGGGCCTGGTATGGAATTTAGGGGGACTCCCACGTCATTTTTTTTTTTTTTAATTTTGGTTCGGGGTTCCCCTTTGGGGAATTCCCATGCCGTTTTTATCAATGAACTTCTATGTGTATTGTCGGCAATGCAATAGCCGCGGGTAGTTTTAAATGAGTTTTTTCCTTCAAAATGTCATTTTGCTGTCAGACTGTTCTAAACACAGGAAACATGCGCCCCTTTACAGGCACACTATAGACACCCCCCAGGTACGAAATTTAAAGGGATATTACACTTTTATTGATTGACTTTAAGCATTATTAAAATCACTGCTCCTGAAAAAACGGCCGTTTTTAAAACTTTTTTTTGCATTGATCCATGTCCCCTGGGGCAGGACCCAGGTCCCCAAACACTTTTTATGACAACTTGCATATTAGCCTTTAAAATTAGCACTTTTGATTTCTCCCATAGACTTTTAAAGGGTGTTCCGCGGCATTCGAATTTGCCGCGAACACCCCAAATTGTTCGCTGTTCGGTGAACTTGCGAACAGCCAATGTTCGAGTCGAACATGAGTTCGACTCGAACTCGAAGCTCATCCCTAATCTTGACGTAAAGGTGGAAGCAGAACTTTGCAATCTTCGGTCCCTGGATGGAGCCATTGCTATCTAAAGAGGGATTAATCCCTTATGTTAGTCACCAATGCCCAGCAGACAGGGGAAAAGTGAAAAAATTAAAGATTTGGAGACATAGACCTAGAAGGGCTATAAATGAGACAAGAGGAATCCATAATATTTTTTTCTTCATTTTGCCTAAATCTATATCTGCTCTTCCATAAGAGCAGTAAAGTTCTTTCAAGGGCCTCTGCACCCAAATTTGCCCAGAGGGTGTTTTGCAAGTTTGGGAATGAAGAAAAAATTAATCAAACATGAGTATATATCCTCTAGTGGGACTTTGATTTGGGTCACTGACATTAAAAAAGAAGATATTTATTACAGAAAAAAGATAAAAACATAGTAACTATGACATAACATAATGAGCAATAAAATGAATGCATATACATGGAGATCAGAAGAAATAACATTGATCAATTCTATTGTATAATAACAGATAGAAAAAAAACAGACGTTTCGAGGTAATAAAGGGATCGACCTCTTCTTCAGGGGTAATAAGTTTTGGTTACGACAATAATTTATATCTACGGTCAAACGAGAAAAAGGACAAGATTTAGAAGCATACACAATGCATTAAACAATTTGCTGCAATATGGGTCCTAGATGATCATATATATAGCCAAGCATATATTGGATAATAGTATAGATACTAGCCGTGTGTGCTAATACAAACATCCAAGGCATCCAAGGGGAATCAGTCGGCTGCAGACCCAGAGAGACCAGAAGAGGGACAAAGGCAGGTAGCTGGGACAAGAAAAGGAACAGGGACACGGAGGAACCTGAAGAGAAAAGAAACAGTGGGGAGAGGTACCGCTGGGTGGATACCGTGCCCGGAGCTGGCAGGGGTCCCCCAAATGTCAGGACAGCTCCACAAAGGGCATCTCCAATGGCACCTATTGTCACTCCATGAAGGAGTAGGACAGAGCCAATTCACAGGAAGTGGTCCCCGTGTCGTCCCAATCACTATGAAAGGGAGGCGGGGCCAGCAGGATGTTGCGGCGGTGTCACCCTGCATCGGAGTCTCGCGACGCAGTATTCGGCGTGTCCGCTGCCACGACAACCCGGGCAACAGATTGCCGGAGAATAGGGAGGCCAGGCATGTGAAGACAGGCATGCCATGCCCCCCCCTGTGCTGAGTGGAGGCTAGCAGGATGAAAGAGTATACAGACTGAAGTAGTCCCACCCAACCAACCAACCGGGTCACCACGGATCAATCACCTGGATGCCTGGGTGGATGAGCAATGTACAACTAAATCAGTCATATACAATAATATATTTACAATGCAGTGAACAACAAAATATGAAAACACATACATAGTATTACATGCATAGCAAATGCAAAAAAAAACAATACAATAGAACGAAACAAACTTGGGTCCCAGACTGGATCTAAAGGCATGAAGCAGATGGAAGGATTAAGATCCAAACATTTCATATGGAGTCACTGCAGTCAATCACCAAGATGTCAAATCAGGCAGCTAAATGTTGTCTCTAGATCTACTAGATATATACTTACCCATTTCCGTACATCCACGCTTCTGCAAATACCTTCTCTAGGCCATTTGAGAGGTTCTTTTTCAGTTTATTTGCCAATTTTTGAAGTTTACGTATGCCCAAGACACTTTAGAACATAACCTCCAGTAGTTGCCATCTTGCATGAATAAGGGTTACAGGTGATTCATTATTTTGACAACATCTTGCTGGTGGCATTTCAATTCTGACCGGATAGATCATCAGCTGGGAAAGGTCAACCAATCTCATTACAGTAATAATATTCCTGGAAGCAGTCCTGGACACCCATGAGAATAGTGTAGCGTTTCCCTCAGAGAAGGTGACAGTATTAGTATCTCACTTGGGACAGGTTATAGCTCTATTCCATCTGTTTGAATCCCACGGTCTCAAAGTGGTAGAGAAGTTGTCTGCTGCAGTCCATGTGGTCTGAAGGGATCACTGGAGACTGGGAAGTTTATAAACAGTATCTCTAAAGTAATGGAAGATTTGCTTCCCACGCCAAAGAATCAGGCTGACCTCACATTTGAGACGGTCTCTTTGCTGGTGGCTAAAGCCAGGTAATCTTTTCAGCTTTCATCAGCTTCCTGACATACCAATCATCACAACTGGAATCTCTTCACTTGGGGTACTCACCTTAATTACCCCCTAGTCCAAGGTCTGTGACATGTGCCAATGGAGGACAAAGTGTTCTCCTAGGTGACCTTAGTTATGCTGTGAATAGACAACAAGATTGTAATATCCTATCTTCGCTGTCAGGAAGGAAACAAGGTTGTTTACATATATTGGTGGTATCTCCCATTCAGGTTTGGCAACAGTAGAACCTGTCTCATCTCATCGCTCTTTGCATTCTGGCTTCCCAGAACTTCCTGTCAGTCACTTTAAGATGCAAAGCCTTGGACATCAAGGGAAAGTCTCTAAACCAACAAGCCGTGTATCTACAATAAACAATGTTATCAGGATCTCCACTTGACAGTAACGCCTATGAACACCTATGAACATAAATTGCAGTTGATTCCTGGCAGTGGATGTCTGCATCTTATCCTATATACAGTATATCCAGCAGTCCCAGTGATCAGGCTCCTCAACAGGATCCACAGACATGCAGGTATAATAAGGGCAATAAGTTCCTTGTGGCCTTGCAGGCCTTGGAATCCTTAAGGGCAGTCTGGTCCTGGAACCTCCTATTCTCCTTCCTGAGATTCCAGACCTTGAATAGTAGGGCCAAATACTTCATCCAAATCCAGACAATTACATCTAGCTGCTGGGAGACCAAGAGGAGAAGACTCACCTGGGGTTTTCACCGTCAGTGCCTGAAACCCTGTTAAAGTCAGGGCACCTACTATAAAGTTCATGTTTACTAAAACATGGGGAAATCTGCTGAATTTAAAAAGATTGAATCTTCTGTTCCCTGCTGTAAAGATTATGAATTTTATGCAAGTAGTAGTCACTCTATGGAATCCAGTGGTCATTGCATATCCTGGCAAACCAATTCCTAAAGGTCTCTGCAATAATCCACCTTACAGGAAAATAGTTGTTTCCTCTTGAGATATACAAATAGTACTGGACATGTTGTCTCATCATCCATTTCTTCTAAATTCGATTTCCTCTATATGGCCAGTAACACTAAAAGTAGTATCATGTCAGGGAGAAGGATCACAGGTATTAAAGCGTCAGGCTGTAAACTACCTTAGTGCTACCATTTTCCAAACAGGGTAGCTCTAAAATCTTTTCTTCAACACCATCCAAAAGTCTGCAAATCTTTCCATCTGAATCAGCACATCGTTCTTCCAGCATGTCCAAACTGAAATGTCTGAGTCACCACAAGCATTGAATGTGGGGAGATAGTAAAAAAATACCTGGAGGTTAGGCAACGGGTTCTTAAGGCCTGGCCAGTGGTGCTGCGTCCCCTCTCTCCAGCCACCCCCTCTATCACCAATAGATAGATTCATGCATTGCATGAATCTATCCATGTCCGCCGCTGCCACCCACAATTCAGGGGCCCAGCCCCTTTTCGGGCGCCAGGCGCATGAATTGCAGTGCGGGGGTGTTTTTCAAGCACCTGATTAGAGCCATAGGCTCTGATAGGTGTCAAAAAAGAGCAACAATTGGGGATAGAGAGGGGGATTATAGCGGTGCCAAGAAATTAGAAGATTTGTTACACAATTTTACTTAAAAATGATATAATTTTATTGGCATACAAAGTAGCAAAAATGTGTAAAGTACAAGGGTGCAGTACATGTAAAAATTTTACATGTACTGCAACCTTGTACTTTACACATTTTTGCTACTTTGTATACCAATAAAATTATATAATTTTTAAGTAATTTTGTGTAACAAATCTTCTAATTCCTTGGCACCGCTATAATCCTCCTCTCTATCCCCAATTGTTGCTCTTCATTGATCATTGGGATGAGGTGCCGTATTCTACTGAGAACTCTCCAGCCATACCCCTTTTTTTTTTTTAGGCGTCAAAAAAGGTAAACAGTGAGCACCATACTTGGCGCTCACAGTTCACCCAGCTGTGTTAGAAAAGCGAATGAATATTCGCTTTCCTAACACTGAACTGCCTCTCCGCCATTCAGGTGTTTGGGTTTGTTACCCGTTACCTGATTGGCTGAAATGACAGGTGCTGTGATTGGACGCCTGTCAGGCATCCAATTATAGGAGAGGACGGGAGAAGAAGACATGAATGGAGACGCACCGGACCCCCTGTTGTGAGCCGCACCTTGCTCTAATGTGAACCCAGCCTCACTGTCCACTAGGAACATTGCATTGTAGCTGGTCAAGGTAGTCTGATATGGTGAAGATTAATCCATCAATTGATTGCAGAGCCCACTCTATCAGACGAATTGAGCAAAATTCAGAGGTCCAGAATTATTCTGCAGGATGGTGGCTAAGTCCATGTATGGTTCATTTCTTTCCTATTACAAACCCTTTTTAGCCTATTATGAAGTTGATTAAGCAGCACTGACAAGGGAATTTTGCTTCAGTTCTAAACAAATCTAATCTTGAAGTTTTTGTTATACTACCTTTTGTGTCTGCAGTCTCACTTTTATGCCTTAGACTTCATGTAAATGGGAAAAAAATTAGATGAAAAATGCCTGTAAACGAAATGTGTTTTTAGAAGCGTTTGAACGACCTCTAAACACAGCTTCTGAACGCATTTTTTTTTGGGGTTCCAACATCCCTGTGTACATATACTGATAAGATAACATAGAGGAGAGTTCAGGAGCAGTTGAAAAAAATGCTCAACTGCTCCTAAACGTCCGTTTACCAGCAGCAGTGTACATGAGACCTTAATTTAAATGTCACAGCACAGATATTACCATTTGCACTATTATTCTAATGATATGTTGATTAAAATACTTAATTACCCTCCCCTAGGTATTTTTTGCTCGCTGCATCCCATGTGTGTATGCTGTCATGCTTGTGTCAGGAAAATTGAAAATTGGATACTTAATTGAAGGTAACTTTCCTTTTCAATCACATAAGCATGAGAGCTAACAAATTCCTCCCGGGGCTTTGCATTGAGTATAGTTACAAATGTCTCCTTGTGGGGGGTGCCTCATTTATAGCATAACCAGCCCTGCGATTGAGGGGTAGCCATTCATGTTTGCTGTCATGCTTATGCATCATGAAAGAAAAATTACTGTAAGGTAAGTATATACTTTTCCTTTTTATAAGGGTTAGTTTACACTAGCATTGATCAAAAAGAGGATTGTCTGCAGAGAGCATTTGACACGTAGTAAGGAGGCATTATATTGCCTCCTTACCACCTGTTTTAACCTCTTAAACCTTGCACTAGAGTTCCACAGCTGCATGCATTGGTTGAGGGGCGGCTGCAGGACTCTCCCATTCTGTTGAATGGGTCATGTTCAGCAGGTAGTACTGCCCACTGAACACAAAAGCAGGGATAACCTTTGTCTCCCCACAATGCAAAGAATCATGACAGCAACATATGTATTCCACCCTCCGCTGCCTTTACAGCATAAGGAGGAGTGGTTGGGGGGTGCTAAAAACATGGCTCGGCCATGCATTTTTACCATCCCCAAACACAATTGTGAATGAGCCCCAAGGGTGTTCCATTTAAGTATTAAAGTTACATTGCAGTAGAGTTGGCCAGTCCTGGATCCTGATCTTCAAGATTCACCATTTGATGGAGACACACTCATGTAGGCCACAGAATGTTATTTTACCTATTCATATAAGACAGTCCAGTCCAACAGTGTACTGCAGTATAGTGAATAGATACACTCATTTCTAATCTTGAGTATACTTTCTCAGCCTGCACAGAAAGGATAGAGAATTAATTTAATATATCATTGTTACAACTTCCCTTCTCCATCAATTTTTTCATAAAGCTAAATCTAAATGACAAAATAGACTGAGGGAATTAAGAAAATGAAGGAAAAACACATCTATCAGCGTTGTTTTTCATGAGGACATTTTTAGTCCCCACTCTGTGGTCTTAGTTTTTATCCTTTTAGATGATGTATTTGAGCAGTACATTTAATTACTTTGTGTTTGCCTTTATGTAACACAATAAACTAATGCATTCCATGTTAGTGGATTTAGCTCTTTAGACCTCAAGCTAAAATCTCCTAAAAAGACAAAAAACCTCCTGATAATCGCAGATGCCTGGAAGTATGTCAGACTCAGTGGCTTTGTATGAGGTTATGTAAGCATTCATGCTCATGCAGTTAATGGAAGTTATACCTCAAGAAAAATGAGGGATTTTACTTTCTTAATTGAGAATAAACACAAAAGCTACAGTCAGTATATTGATGGCGTGTGCATGGGTATGTACATTGAGTATGTTATTATTGTAGCTATTTCAGAATTAATTTGGTATATATATATATTTTCATTTATAACTACTGTAGGCTGTCTGCTCTGGGTAAAATGTGAACCAGGGCAGTACTAATCTTAGTTATTATTAGTTCTACCCAGTAGCACAGCGTTAGCAATTTGTATGGATAAAAGCCTCTATTAGTTACAATGTTCTGTATTCTGGATAAAGAGGGGACACACACTTAGACCTCAGGTCAGATTGTTATTTCTACAATATGCCCTTACTGGATGAATTCATTCCTTTTTTTTTTATTCTGGTAACCATTGTCACAGTCAAACCAACCCCAACTGTCGCAAAGAGGATTTGGGGGAGACTTATGCCGTGTACACACGGGCGAACTTTTCGGCATCAAAGGTCCGACGGTCTTTCCGACTGACTTTTGATGGACTTCCGACAGACTTTCGAACGAACGGACTTGGCTACACATGAACACACCAAAGTCTGATGGATTGGTACATGATGACGTACGACCGGACTAAAATAAGGAAGTTCATAGCCAGTAGCCAATAGCTGCCCTAGCGTCGGCTTTCGTCCGTCGGACTAGCATACAAACGAATGGATTTTTCTACCGGACTCGAATCCGGAAAGATTTGAAACATGTTTCAAATCTAAAGTCCGTCTGATTTTCGACCGAAAAAGTCTGCTGCAGGTCCGATGAAGCCCACATATGGAATTGTTCCGTCGGACCAGTCTGGTCGAAAAGTCCGCCCGTGTGTCCACGGCATTACTTTTACATCCTTTTGTGCCTCTGGAACAGGTTGAAATAAGTAAATTCCCCTATTGGGCATAGAAAGCAAAAAAAGAATAAGAGGTTGAACCACTGGCATAATTACATTTCTGCTCCACTGTCCACTTGTTGAAGTTTTCTTGCACTGGCCTCACTATGATGGGCTGCCTCACTGGCCAATAGAAATGTGGGGGAGGCAGTAGAAGGCAGAAAAGCTTGAAGACTACCAAAAAGTGCCAAGGCTTTGTCTCATGCAGAACAGCCTGACCATCACAATGATAGGAGGTCCCTCTGGCCAAAAGGGATCAGGCAAGCTTTGACACTGGAATTTGGGCAGGGGCAATAAGGGGACTGAAAACTACTGTGAGTAGATGCACACATCACACATCATACCTGTGAGCAACTTGTTTAATAAAGTTTCTTTAAGAGACAAATAGCCATGCCTAGGTTAATTATAAGAGGCTTGTCTCAGTTTTTCAATAGGGTCTCCAACAACAGCTTCTGCACCTTGAATAGACCCTGCCATGAAAACAAAAAGAAAGAAACTGCTGCAGTCTTTCCCATTAACCCATGACTATAATGATGTTGAGTGTTGAGTTATAATCTGTCACTTACTTGCCTACCAGAAGCAAATTACCCTCTCCATACAACACATAAAATAACAGGCATATGACACTAAAATATGAAGTGGACTTTTGAGGCACCAAGGAACCAACAAAATGGAAATCAAAATTCCCGAAATAGTATTTTTGTTGAGGGTGTAGATAAGCAGGCTCGTGGGTAAGGATGTACGGGCTATCAAGCTATGCACATTGCTTCCACGGCTCGGCTCTTTTACTCTTGAGGTGTTTACCCCCCTGAGCTGTTGGTCTGTTTTTTCCTTATGACCACATAAACAGACCACTGAACTACATCAATACTGGGTTACCAAACAGTATCTCTACCCTTCCAATGCTGTGCTGCCATTTAACTTGTGGTCTCAGGATAGACCCTGAAAACTGTGCTTGTTAGCTATTTTTGACTTTCTGTGTCTTGCGGATATGCTTCTTGCGAAGAAGCGAGCAATTAAAAGATCATGTATACCTGGACTTACATCCTTACCCACAAGCCTGCTTATCTACACCCTCAACAGAAATACTATTTCTGGAATTTTGATTTCCATTTTGTTGGTTACACCACTATTTCTATGTACCGTATGAAGTGGTGTTAAGGTTATGTACGGGGTATACAATATTAATCTTATAGAATTTTATATGCCTTTATCTGTACTTACTGTTTGTACTATATGAATTTCTGTATCCAATAAACCAACCTTATCATTTTTAGACAGTTTACTTGTGTGCCTCTAAAGTCCACTTCATAGTTTTTTAGTATTCCTATGCCCATTACAGGGACCTTGGCACACTGTTACCTGTGTACCCACAGTGTCACCCTGTGGTAGTACACATCTATTTGGAATTCTTTCAACATAAAATATCAGCTTGGGTTCTAATATGAGAGGTGCGCCAGTGTTGATAATTATGGAACCTCAGCACATGTTTTACCTCTCTAAACTTTACTTTATCTTCTAGAGGAACATCTTGCTGGTATACCATTGTATATCAATAGTTGATGTTTTCCATTACTAACATAGGAAAACACATTAATGCCAGCCTTACAGAGAAAATATATCCGCTTTCATTTTGCTGCCTGTAGGCACCAGCCTTCTCCGCTAAATGTAAATTCAGTCTTACATTTGCTGCTATCCTATAGTGAATTAATATCTGACATGTTAGAACCTAAGCTTAAGAGTGTATCTGATAAGCAATAAAAAAGCAGTGACTACATAGAACTTACAGGTCTATTATGTCCATTTAAATTGAAAAGAAAATCCATTAGACTTGTTCAATTATAGGAACAATGAATCTTTTTAGAAATTAATATATATTCTTGTTGCATATTCCTCTTACATTGGTTCATTTGCATTTTCTTCTATACATCTCCAATTACTTAACATTTTTTCGGTTATAATGGTAATGAAAGAGAAAACATTCATACCATGATTACAACTACTATAGAATTTTGCAATTAACAAGTGTCCTCTAATTGTTGTGTGTTATCATTTAATTTTCTACTTCTTTCTATTTCATGTCACCAATGTCATCTAAATGATTTCAAGGACTACTTGAAACAAACAATAGAAATTGAAGATGCGTTGTTAATTTTTTTGTTCTCTACTGATAATCATGAAGCAAAGAGAAAGATCACCAAGCTTGGTGATTCCTGGCAAGCCTTCTGTTTATTTCTTTGTTTTTGTCTTTATCTTACATCATAACTATGCTATCTATCCTTTGGGATTTTAACTTCATTTCGTTTGACTTTTTCAATTTATTTGTATTATGAATCTCTGCCAATGTGGATCTGACTTTTAATAATGAAAGCAGTTATGGGGAGACAATTCTATCCCATTGACAATTAGGATAGTATACAATAGGGAAATATACTTTCCTATTAGGCAAATTGTATTAGTGGGTTTGGAGTTTCTTATCCTATAAGACTTAGCTGCCCCAAAAAGCCTGGTCACTTTGATTCAGCCAAGTGACCAGAGATCACCCAGATGGTGCAGAGACAACTCTGCTTTGGAGCCCAGTGTTCTTTTTGGAAGGCAACTGTGCTCTCTGCATTCAGTAGTAATCAGGAAAATGATCCTTTGAACTACAGTGCTTTGAAAAAGTATTCATACCCCTTAACTTTTTCCACATTTTGTCATGTTACAACCAAGAACGTACATGTATTTTATTGAGATTTTATGTGATAGACCAACACAAAGTGACACATAATTGTGAAGTGGAAGGAAAATGATAAATGGTTTTCAAAATGTTTTACAAATAAATATGTGAAAAGTATGGCAGCCCCCCCCCCCCCCAGACAATACTTTGTAGAACCACCTTTCGCTGCAATTACAGCTGCAAGTCTTTTTGGGTATGTCTCTACCAGCTTTGCACATCTAGAGAGTGATATTTTTGCCCATTCTTTTTTGCAAAAAAGCTCAAGCTCTGTCAAGAGCATCTGTGAACAGCAATTTTCAAGTCTTGCCGCAGATTCTCAATTGGACTTAGGTCTGGACTTTGACTGGGCCATTCTAATGCCCCGTACACACGGTCGGATTTTCCGATGGAAAATGTCCGATCGGAGCGTGTTGTCGGAAATTCCGACCGTGTGTGGGCTCCATCGGACATTTTCCATCGGATTTTCCGACACACAAAGTTGGAGAGCAGGAGATAAAATTTTCCGACAACAAAATCCGTTGTCGGAAATTCCGATCGTGTGTACACAAATCCGACGGACAAAGTGCCACGCATGCTCAGAATAAATAAAGAGATGAAAGCTATTGGCCACTGCCCCGTTTATAGTCCCGACGTACGTGTTTTACGTCACCGCGTTTAGAACGATCGGATTTTCTGACAACTTTGTGTGACCGTGTGTATGCAAGACAAGTTTGAGCCAACATCCGTCGGGAAAAATCCTAGGATTTTGTTGTCGGAATGTCCGAACAAAGTCCGACCGTGTGTACGGGGCATAACACTTGAATATGCTTTGATCTAAACGATTCCATTATAGCTCTGGCTGTAAGTTTAGGGTTGTTGTCCTGCTGGAAGGTGAACCTCTGCCCCAATCACAAGTCTTTTGCAGACTCTAATGCAGCATACACACGATTGGATTTTCCGACAGGAAATGTTCGATGTGAGCTTATAAACAAAAACACCAAGCGCAATAATGTTCTAGCGTGACATATACAATCAAATAAGTGTAAATCAAATGCACGTGCAATTAATTAAATAAAAATTGTTAGATTGACAATGATATCAAGCTGCTATCAATTATATAGTGGTCAGAATCCCCTAAAAATTAAAACATATAACATAGATTGATGCGTGTCACGGAACGTCCTACACTCCGCTTGAGTGCTTCCGTCATATACCACTTCCTGCCAGTCTGTATACAGATATCAGATATTCCAACCTCTCTGAGCAGAAAACAAGGCGACACTTGCTTCACTGCTAACATGGACTGTTTATTTGAGATCTCACACACATTTATACACCATGATGACTCAAAGCTAACCTAATTAACATGAGCTAATTTACTACAAAATTTACCCAGACTAGATGACAGACTTGTGGGCACTGAGCTTCACACAGTAATATAAACACAATAGCTGGAGCTAATTACAATTAACAATACAAACAAAACCTAATTAACATGAGCTCCATTAGGAGTCATCCCGTCTCCTACATTGTATAGAGGACAATGTGATCAGCTCATTCAATTAACATACATCCTGGGAAATATTGTGGACAAATATTACTGTCCCATTTTAAGTAGTCCAAGATATATTTTCTCACTCACCTGGTGCCAGGATGGCACAGGGTGACTTAGACATAAGATGTATTCTGAGTTCCACGGGCCCTCCCGTCACATCTCTCCCCTTTCGGCAGAAGACTAACACAGGAGGAGACCCCAGACGGGTTGACTCCGAAGTTAGTAAGTAGTTCCAGTCATCTACTGCCTGTACCCACACAGTACCCCAAATAAATTGTTCCAAACAAAGCATTACTCACCCAGCCAACCTCTGCCTCTCTCAGAGAACATATCTGCCGCTGGGGAGAGGCCTGGACTGGCCCTTCTCCCTGGAATCCTTTCTGCCACTAGAGAGAAGACAGGGTGTCTGGGCTCACTCTGTCATGCTGTTGGGGATCTGGGCCCACTGCCCAGCATCCCTGGGGTATACAGGTGGAGACTGAAGTCCCATCCACCTTCACAGGAAATCCATCCTCTGTTAGTTGAGGGCAGAGTCCAGCAGTCCTCGGCCCTGTTGCCAGCCCTTCTGCTGGAAACCCCACACCATCTGTTCCGGCTAACTGTTGGAGAGGGAGGCCGACTGCCCTGCCTCCCTGGAACTCTGTAGTTGTTGCCGGTGCTGGGCAGAGGTTGGTAGCACTCTGCCCTGTTGCCAGCACTTCTGCTGGGGACTCCGCATCCTCCGCTCCGGCTAACCGTTGGGGCAGGAGGCTGGCTTCCTCCACTCCCAAACTGTGTAGCTGCCATTGGGGAGGTGAGCCGGCTGCTTCCTTTTCCATTCCCTTAATCTGGCTGCTGGGACGACATGTCGATGGTACTGTTTCCCAGGTGCACGGATCTTTGCAGGGGAGGAAAGCCTGCTTCCTCCACCATGGCCAACTGTTGGGGAGGGACAACACACACCTCCTCTCCCTTCTCCCCCTGTATCTGCTGCTGGGAAGTGATTGCCATCTTCTCACCCTGAGCCTCCACAATTGCTGCAGGTGTGGGGCAGAGGTCTTGGACCCTCTGTTCGGTTGCCAGCACTTCTGCTGGGGGTTTGCCAGGTGGTTCCTCCTCTACAGAAACGTCTATGAAATCCCCAGTCTCTGGAATTGGTAAAAGTGTGGGACAGAGGTCTTGGACCCTCTGTTCAGTTACCAGATCTTCAGCTGGAAAAGTTTGTTTTAACTCCATAGATGCTGCTGGCAGAAAATCACATGTCCCTGTCAGTGTTGTGGGAGAAAGGCCGACTACCTCTTCTCTCAAGAAGGCCGAAGCCACTGTTGGTGCTGGGCAGAACACAGTGAACTTTGGCCCTGATAGCAGCTCTTCTGCTGGAGGCTCATCAGGTTGTTCTTCCTCAGCAGAAAAGTCTATCAAATCCCATGTCTCTGCAACTGATGTCTGGGGATAGAGGTTCACCATCTCCTGTCCATGGAACCCAGAAGATGCTATCATTTCTGGGCAGAGGTTAGCAGAGCTCTGCCCTGTTGTCAGCACTTCAGGTTTGGGGATGGCAATCTCCGGATTTTCCACTGCCGATTCTCTGTCATGCTGCTGAACTTGTTCTAGCAGTTTCCTGTATGCCCTTTCCAGATGCTGTTCCTTCCTTAGCAAATGGTCCAGATCAGGTTTGAGCTCTGAGACCCCTGCAAGACCGAGCATAGACTCTCTATATTCTCTCAGGTCCTCAAGGTCAGGTTCCCCTTCATCGCCAAACATAAAAAGATCTGTAAGGCTCTCCCACAGCAATCCAGGGCCGCCAAAGTCATATCCCTCCGGAGAGCATTCTGTTGTCTCCCCTAAATATCCCTCCTCTGCGTGCCATTGCAGAGCCCGATAACGATTGTCCAGCTCTATCTCCTGCTGGACCAACCTGTCCAACTCAGTCACCTATTGCTCCTGGGGCCGCTCTCCCAGGAATGCCATCCGCAATGCCCGTTGGTCACTGGCCCATTGCTCTTGGGTTGGAAAGCACTTGCCCTGTTTTATACCAGCGAGACGGAGGGCTGCAATCCAGAGCTCCACCCGAATTTGCTGCCTAAGCTCCAGGTATTCGTCCTCAGACACAGTCCTGGTGTATGTTGAAAGGATGATCCGCAGCAGCCCCGGGAATTCTGATGCCAGGTCCATATCTCCGCTGGGGTGACTGAAGTCTGCTATCCTGATCTTACTAATATATACTTAGACATAAGATGTATTCTGAGTTCCACGGGCCCTCCCGTCACAATGCGCTCTGATACGAAGTTCAATCAATGTGAGAAAATAATTTCATAATACAAAATAAATAATGATATGCTTATAAAGGTGCAATATATATACAATTGATGAGTATAAATAGATAAATAGTGCCAATAGAATCTGATTAAATATAGATGATTAAATTCATGAGATAGGATAAGTAACAGGCGACAGTTCAATCCTCAGTAATCTGGGATATCTGGATTCCTGCAGTACTTATTTGTTCACCCTCTGAGCTATTTCTTCCACAGCCACAATGAATGGTAATTTTCTCAGTATCAAGTGGTTTTATGTAAAATAAACAAAGAGAGAAAACATTGTGCAATATTGTTACAATAAAAGTTCACAGGCAAAACAGCACAGTGATACACTCACGTGTGCCTCACTTGTTTTAGGCATGCAGATAAGCAGATAGGCAGATCTCAGCTGGCTTGTAAGGACAAGGCTTGCTACGCAAGCTGCTGCTGCTTGATACAATGTAATTAGCAGACTGTGTCCTAGGCTCCTCCCACGCATTACATCACTGACACGTGACTTTCTCAAGGCTCCTTTTTTTTTTTGCCTGTGAACATTTATTGTAACAATATTGCGCAATGTTTTCTCTCTTTGTTTATTTTACATAAAACCACTTGATACTGAGAAAATTACCATTCATTGTGGCTGTAGCTCAGAGGGTGAACAAATAAGTACTGCAGGAATCCAGATATCCCAGATTACTGAGGATTGAACTGTTGCCTGTTACTTATCCTATCTCATGAATTTAATCATCTATATTTAATCAGATTCTATTGGCACTATTTATCTATTTATACTCATCAATTGTATATATATTGCACCTTTATAAGCATATCATTTATTTATTTTGTATTATGGAGGATTCAACACTTATCACAGGGAATATGTCTAATTTATTTATTTATTGGCACTAATTTGGATTGATTACTATTTGCAAACGCATTTTTAGTATATCTATACACAATTGTTGCTTAGTTTACTTTGGAGATATTGCACCACTTCCAGTGGATTTGTATAACTGGAGGAACACAGTTTTTAAATATTTGCGATTTTTTCATATATTTGCGATTTTATATATATGCTTTTTTTAGCGATTTGGTAGCAATTTTTTTCACATTGGTTTTTTAGCACAAAAAATTATTTTCTCACATTGATTGAACTTTGTATCAGAGCGCATCAATCTATGTTACATGTTCGATATGAGCTTGTTGTCGGAAAGTTTGACCGTGTGTATGCTCCATCGAACATTTGCTGTTGGAATTTCCGCCCACAAATGTTTGAGAGCAGGTTCTCAAATTTTCCGCCAACAAATCTTTGTTGTTGGAAAGTCTGATCATGTGCACACAAGTCCTCGCATGCTCGGAATCAAATACGAGCTGGAAGCGCTCGGTCTTGTAAAACTAGCGTTCGTAATGGAGATAGCACATTCGTCAATCTGCAAATTTTTAAATCTTTCAATGCAGCGCATTCTCTTCTTCTTTAGAATGCTAGAATAATGAAGTTGCTTTGCTGCTGATATTCACACAGAGTTCTGACAAATTGATTTTTTTATTATTTCTTGTGATCTCCTGAATAATTTTATTTTTATTTTTATTTTTTCTAGTGATCTCCTTTTTTTTCTCAAGATCTCCAGAACATAGTTTTTTTTCTAGTGATCTCCTTTTTTTTCTGTAGATCTCCAGAATATTTTTTTTATTTTCTCTAGATCTCCAGAATAATATATATATATATATATATATATATATATATATATATATATAGTGATCTCCCTAATATTGTGTGAACCAGCTGTGTGAACAAAAAATGAAAGACATGTGAGTGTACATATATAAAATATGGACTACAAACAAGCAAATCCTATAAAAGTGATGATTCACAATCAATAAAGAAGTGATAAGTGAATCACAAATGCAACGTGATAGTGATAATGGCAAAGAGTCCATCAGATGATAACCCTCAATATATAAACAGTCAAAAATAAAAGCGTTGGCAGCAAATATCCCCAAAGGAAATAATGATGAGGACCAAGAGTCTATTAAATTGAGGACATCTTCATACGAGCAGTCAGGGACATCAAGAGTAGTGTTGACAGCATGTATCATAAAAAGGAAATGAATGGGTATTCTTACCGGAACGAATGGATCCTGGAATGGTCAGCAGGGAAACTGGAGCAGGCTTCGATATCTTCGGAAGACAGAATCCATCCAGTATGATCACCGCTACTAGATCGACCCTTGGGCCAGTGATGGCCAGACGAGTGGGCTTTGCTTCTTTGCTCTCCACATTGCTTTGTTTTTTAAATGTGATCACAATTTTATGCCATTGTATGCTGGTTTTATGGTGATAAAAACCGGAATTGCTTTTTGATCTGCACCATTTGGAGCCCATTTCTTTTTGCATATCCTTCACCATGAACCCGTTCATCTCACTCGTCCGGCCATCACTGGCCCAAGGGTCGATCTAGTAGTGGTGATCATACTGGATGGATTCTGTCTTCCAAAGATATTGAAGCCTGCTCCAGTTTCCCTGCTGACCATTCCAGGATACCTAGAGCTGTCTCTATCCATGCTTGATTGATCTGGTTTTGCTGTCAACCAGATCCATTCGTTTCGGTAAGAGTACATTCATTTCCCTTTTATGATACATGCTGTCAACACTACTCTTGATGTCCCTGACTGCTCATATCAAGATGTCCTCAATTTAATAGACTCTTGGTCCTCATCATTATTTCCTTTGGGGATATTTGCTGCCAATGCTTTTATTTTTGACTGTTTATATGTTGAGGGTTATCATCTGAGGGCTCTTTGCCATTATCACTATCACATTGCATTTGTGATTCACTTATCACTCCTTTATTGATTCACTTGTGATTCATCACTCTCATAGGATTTGCTTGTTTGTAGTCCATATTTTATATATGTACACTCACATGTCTTTCATTTTTTGTTTCACACAGGTTTATTAGCGCTACATTTTTACCCACCCTATGTTTACAAATTTTAGTCACAATTTTATGTAGCTGCTCCAGCTTTCTTATTTTTTCAAAATAGCGCAATTTTACTTTTCCATTACATCTCCCTAATATTGTCTGTGGTTTTGTGTGTCAAGTTACCACAACACCATTATTATCTTGTATTTTTTAACCTCAAAGAGATACAACTATGTTGGTGACCCTTGTTAATTTGACATTGTATTTCTGAAATGTACCTGCCTACTCACAAACAAATTGTCCTTTTTGAAGTAAAACACATAGCAAAGTATTTGTCGAAAAAAAATTAGAAATTTAATAGGGGTCTTAACAAAATAAAGAGGAAGGCAACGCTGGTGAAACAGTTGGAATTGGTGAAGCCTTTTTACCCCAGGGCAGACATCAATTATTTGACAGGCAAAATTGGTAACCTGAGGAGCCCATTTATTAGGGAGCACAATCCGGTCCAGGACTCCGAGAGATCGGGAGCAGCAGCAGATGACATATATGTCCCAAGGCTGTGGTCTTACAACAGCCTGCGTCTTTTGCCAGACCACACCAAACCCAGGCCATCACTCTCAAAACTTCCTTCCACGCTTCCTTCCAGGCTGCTGTGGTGGGTTGGGTGGCTGTGGTGGTGGTAGTGTTGCTGGAGGTGGTGGAGGAGTATGGTCCAACTCACACACGTGGTTTTTAGTTGTGAGTTGGCCCCTCATCCTCTTGTTTAGGGCCTGAAGAATTATCTCCTCACAGATGAGGCGTTGGCCCTCCTCCATTCTTTCAAGTTTACTGGCTGTCAGACAGCCATATGACCTGGGGCCACCAGGGGTCATTATTAGTACCGCAGTAGCCTGGTGAATTAAAGTAGTTGCTGACTCCCCTGGGTTCCTCACCTTCCTGGTCCTTTTTGTTGGAAGGCAGAGGGGAGGAACCTGGGATTTAGTCAGGCTGCTCTCAACAGCCTCCTCCTGGCTGAGTCTTTCCTGTGTATGAAAATGGTACATAGTTTTAGGTTTTTGGTCATCAATCACACACAATTTTGAGCTTATAACTGTTGCAAATTGAATGTTAACAAATAGAAAAGACTATCATTCTGAACCCAGCAATTTTTCATTCTTGTTGTCCCAATCATTTTTGGCTACTATTGTCTATTGATATGTAAACCACTTTGTTAAAGCAGAAATTAGTGATCAATATTATCATCTAGTTAACATCATTCAATTTTTGCCCAAAAATATGTTGAACAATGCTATACCTGGCTCAAGCTGGGCTTCTCCACATCTTCCTGGGTGGAAGGCCCAGATTGGACATCTGAAGCCTCATCTGATGTTGAAGGAAGTGTGAAAGAATGTGTGGAAGGAAGTGTGGAAGGAAGGGTTGAAAGCGATGGCCCGGGTTCACTCTGGTCTGACAAAAAACGCAGTCTATCGTAGTACCACAGCCTGGGGACATAAACATAATCTGCTAACCTTGAGAAATCAGAAGCCTTTAAAATCAATATTGACAAACAGGAAGTCGCTAGACTCAGTGAGGTATTTCACTTCCCCTGGAGAGAAAATATTAAGTACCTGGGCGTAAAGCTTGCAGGATCCATTAGGAAGTTATAAAGGCTGAATTTCATTCCTCTTCTAAATGAAATTAGATCAGAAATTAAAAGAATATCACATCGTCCTGTCTCATGGATAGGGCAAATTAACATAGTCAAAATGGTGCTAGCCCCTAAGGTGTTCTACAAGATGCAGATGCTCCCTGTTCCCTTACCTCAAACCTATTTTAGAACGTTAACAGATTTAATAAGTAGATATGTATTGGATTATAAAAAACCTAGGATAGTGTACACAGTGATGAGTAGAGAAAAAGCACAGGGAGGGTTGGCTATCCCAGACTTTAGAAATTATTACTAAGCGATTGTATTATCACGGGCACTAGATTGGGCAAAAGGAAGTATTAAAAAAAGATGAGTCGATTTAGAATTGGATTTAAGCAATGCACGATTAAATCACATGATTTGGAATCCCCCTCACCACGGGAATTTAGGCCCAGACACACATGTTATAACGCACCTCACATTTAAAATATGGGATCAGATTCACCTCACTAAGAAGTGGAAGTATAATTCTCACTTAATTTATTTAAAAGACAACACTTGCTTTCCCCCGGGGATGGTGGAAGTGGGAGGAAATTGGATTTTGAATAGGGAAGCACAATTAAAAGACATTATCAACAGAGGGAAAATTCACAAATTCCAGGAATTAGCATCACAAAGGGACTTAATGAAGGTAAATGGGTGGCAGTACGGCCAGCTCATGCATTTTGTTAGAAGTCTACCTGGCTCCTTGAGGGAGAAAGTAGATTACAGACCGATAGAGAAATTATTCTGTAGGGATATAGCAAAGAGGAATATTTCTGCAATATACAAAATTCTGTCAAGTAGTTGGAAGTACCGCCATTCATTAAAAAATGGGAAGAGGAACTGGGAGCAATCTGCGAGAAAAGTGCGGTGGGGAGCATCTTGGGGGCAACGCATGGTACAGCAGTCAATATGAAAACGATGGAGATCAACTATAAGTGCCTAGCCAGGTGGTATATGCCTCCTGTTAAAACCAGCAAATTCCTTCCTGATAAATCACCTAATTGCTGGAGAGGGTGTGCGGCCCCGGGAACAATGGCACATTTATGGTGGGAATGCCCAAAAATCAAAATATTCTGGCGGGAGGTGACAAGGTTGATAGAAGAGATAACGGGTAAGGCTATCCCGTTTGACCCATGGGTCTGTTTGTTCCATGGGTCTGAGGGCTTAAATAGATGGTATAAAACCTCACTAATCCCGGTATTTCTTAATTCAGCAAAGAGCGTAATCCCAAAAAAAATGGCAGGAAGTGGAAGGGCCTAGGATTAGGGATTGGATCTCAAGAGTAAATGAAATTTATATCCTAGAGGAATCTGAGGCAGTAGATCCCATAGATAGGGATCAAGAAGAGGGGGGGGCAGATGGACCAGATGGGAAGCCTTTAAAAAATCTGAGAGTTTTGCCGAAGCCATTATGCATTAATATAAGTATAGACACACTTTTACTTGCCAGGTTTATTTTGTAAGTAAACAATCTGCGTGAAGTGGGGTGGGGTGGGGGGGGGGGGAGGGTTGGAGTGGGATAAGTTTGGGGTTTTATTACTGTTTTGCGAGATTTGTATACTTGGTAGTAAGTTTTTTCCCCTCATTCAATGGGTGTTTTTGTATTTATATAATGTAAAATTTAAATAAAGAATTAAAAAAAAAATAATAATAAATAAACATAATCTGCTGCTGCTCCTGATCTCATGGAATCCTGGACCTTTTTGTGTTCCCTATTATATGTGCTCCTCAGGCCACCAATTTTGGCCTTCAAATAGGTGATGTCTTTTGCTGGAGTCACCGGCTTCACCAATCCTGGCAGTTTCTCCAAGAGCTGCCTTCCTCTTTAGCTTGTTGGAGTAGTCACTGTTTTTGACTTGCCGGAGACATGGCAGCTCCCTGTACCTGTCTATGAAGTTTGGCAGGAAATCTGGGTCTGTAAATGTATCCATTTTCTCTGCAAGACACAACGCAAGACAAACCCTAATGTCAGGCTAAATTCTCCTAATCTTGTCCCAATATAGGCCTCAATCTATAAGCAGTATAGGCCACCAACCACTGATGCCCCAAGTTAAAATTGTACCTTCGTTTGCATGATCGACACTTATGCTACTCCGTCCTCCACTCACAGATCGTACGTGATCTGAGCATGCCTGAAACTCCTCCCCTGGCCTTCTTTCTTGCATATTCTCTGTCTCTTCTCTTTCGTCGCAGTGGGAGAACACATGGCGGAGACAGAGCAGGTGCATGCAGAGAGCAGCAACGAGGAGGAAAGCCCGGATCAAGGCAGTTCCCAATCCAGGAGGAGATATAAGGCCACAAATATGTCCTTTGTAGAGATGGTGGAGATGGTGGACATCTTGAAGAGGGCAGACTATGATGAGAAGTATGGAACTTACCCAAATGTGAGAAAGGCCAAGATCATGACTAAAGTTGTGAGAAGTCTGCACAGCAATTTTGGGGTACGACGTTCCAAGGAGCAATTGAGGAAACGCTGGGCAGACCTGAAATTGAGGGAGCACAATCAGTACAGAAGGATCAGGAAACTGCTTCTAAAAAGTAAGTATTTGTCGTGTGTTCCTATTATTACTTTAGTGCTGCTCCATGTGCTTTTCTTTATTGTTGTACAGTTTAAAATGGCAAGTTTGAGGTCCGTGGGCACAGTAATCATTCGTATTAAACATTGTTCATTCGACCACTAATACGACATTTTTGGCAAATGCAGGTTAACTACATATGTTCAAGCCTATTTGTATGAAAAGAAGTTTAGTACATTGTTGTCTAGATGTGTTTGTAATTATAATGAAATGCAAACTTGATTCAGTGTAAGGAGAGGACACTCAGCAGCCGTTTACACATCTGGACGCAGGAGCACTAGTGTGGGACATCAGAACACCCTTTTTATGGTGTCCCATGCAGGTGCTCCAGTGGATACTAGGGGTCTCTCCATGTGTGAAACTTTAACAAAACAGGTAAGTATTCCAGCTTTGGAAAGGGAAAAAATCATGTCTTCAGCTTGGAACTCGGCCAAAACAGACATATGGATGACACTTCCAAGCAATGTTCCATATTACTATTTCTTGCCTCAAATATCTGTGTGCTAAGTATACCTTTTTTGTATTCATATTGGGGAGAAAAGAATCGGACATCTGAGGAAACCACAAACCCCACACCTCCTGAAGAACGGGAACTCCCACACATCATGAAGATGTGGATTCCGAGGTTCAGGAAGTGGGCGAAATGGTGACCACAACAGGTCAGTGTCTGAGACCACAGCTTCAGGTAATAGATGTATGCCTGCATATTTAGAATACATGGTGTTTTTTTTTTTTTTTTAGGTGATGTGGATGTTGTGAAAGAAGAAACTCACTTCAACAGTGCAAGTGCACAAATCCTGATCAGCAAAATAATGGTGTGCAATCCTGAATTAGAGAAGGTCAAGGAAAACATCAATGATGTTGAAAAAAGACTCACCAACATCATTGATGTTTTAGCCAAAATCTAACAAAAGTTTTAAGTTTTTATATACATTTTAAAGCAATTTGAAAGCCAAATTTTGAAGATGCACACAGTGTGTCAACATGTGCTATCAGCCATCATGGGATATCAATGTACACGTTTTGTGGGTGCAACCCCTTCCTCGCAACTAAAATAGGTGAAAGGAAGGGGTTGCACCCCCGAAACACATCCATTGATCCTCCATGATGGGATCTAGCACATGTTGACACACTGTGTGTTTTGTGGCTTTAGAAAAATAGATATAGGGAAAAGAAACACATTTTAGGCATGGGATCATGATGGAAAACAACATTTTTGAGTCCCAATTTGTGTGCATCTTCAAAATTTGGCTTTTACAGGGGTGACATCACCCCATCTATTGAAGGCAAAATCAACACAGTTTTGACATACTAATGTCTCATATTGCCTTCACTTGATCAAAGTTGAACTTTGTAAGTTCCTGAGTTGTGGATGTGTATGTTATGATTTTAAACATGCCTGTTTAGCCACAAAAAAGGCTATATACTGTCACACATACATGTTATACACCAAAGATGTTGGTTTCTTAAAAAACCCTTTTATAATGCACATGTGAATGTGCTTGGAGTAAAATGTTTTATACTCAACAATGTTTCTTCTTTCAAAGGTTTCTTCTTTCAATGCTCAGTACCAGTTTTTGGAGTAAGTTGGTGTAGTTGCAGTGACAATGGGGGTTATTTACTAAAGGCAAATCCAATTTGCACTAAAAGTGCACTTTCAGTGCAGTTTCAGTGCACTTTCAAGTGCACTTGTAGTGCAAAGTGGATTTGCCTTTAGTAAATAACCCCCACAGTGCTCTAAAATTTGCCCCAATAACCATTTTAGGGACTCCAAGCAATTAATTCATGGAGTTGAAAAGGATGTTTATTTTTATCATTAATTTCATACGTTAACAACAAAAACATTGTGTGTGTAGCAGACCCATAGCACAACATAATAGTTAGCTGAAGAAGAGATTGTCACTTCAATGTATCAAATAAGTTTGCACTATTGAAGGAAATGCCCCCCCCCCCCCCAAAAAGGCCATTGGAAAACTTAGGAGACAGGTAAAAGAAACACAAGCAGTAAATCAAATGAAATATGAGTTCAGTTTTTAACAACAAATTTATTTTCCATAGTTTTTAAATAGTATCTGGCATATCAATTGCCCCCCTACCTGCAAAGTACTCCAGATAGCTTTGTCGTACTTTGTGGGCGCTTTGGGGGGCAAGCCAGGATGGCCAGCTTCAAGTGCTATCAGGTTTGGTTCCAGTGAGCCGGCCTCAGTCGCAACTGAGGCCATATAGTTGGCTGCATTTTTTCTTAAAAAATTGTGCAAAATGCAGCAGGAAAGTATAATGGGGTTTAGTTTATATTCCGCCATATTGATTGCAGTAAGGAATAGGCGGTAAGGAATGGCCGCATAAGATGGTCCCCCAGTGCAAAGGCTTCATCTGCCACAAAGATGAATGGGAGGCCCGCCACATTGTCTTCTGGAGGTGGCAAGCCCAAGCTGCCATTCTGGAGCCGTCTGCAGAACTCCGTCTGGGCGAAGACTACACCATCCGACATGCAACCATTCTTCCCCACGTCCACATAGAGGAATTCATAAGTCACCGACACCACCGCCAACAACATGATACTACTATACCCCTTATAGTTATAATAGTATGACCCCGAGTTGGGGGGTGGGACTATGCGGACATGCTTCCCATCAATTGCCCCACCGCAGTTGGGAAAGTCCCACTGCTGGTCAAATTGGGAGGCCACAGTCTGCCATTCCTGTGGGTTGGAAGGAAACTGTGGAGTCAAACAGGAAAAAAAATAGTACTTTAGCACGCAACATTACAAGCAGATTAGACACAAACATTCGTCCCCAATATAAGTAGAACATTTATTGAAATGAGTATTTATAGACAAAAGTATAAGGTCCACTTATCAGATTCCTCACCCCCTCTGATGACCCATTTTAAAAATGTTATGGTGGGGGGAGATGTTTTGGACAGGTAACCCTCTACACTTCATTGAGAGCTGAATGCATAAATAATGTGTGTTACTTTGGCCAGCCCCTCCTTACTTACACCATTGGCTGCCCACTGGGCAGGTAAGAAGTTTCATAATACAAAAATATGAATACACACTGTACAAATTTAAGCACTTTTTTTACATTCTGCAATTACCTATAAATAGGGATGAGCCAAACACCCCCCTGTTCAGTTCGCACTAGAACATGCGAACAGGAAAAAAGTTTGTTCGAACATGCGAACACCGTTAAAGTCTATGGGACACGAACATGAATAATCAAAAGTGCTAATTTTAAAGGCTTATATGCAAGTTATTGTCATAAAAAGTGTGTGGGGACCTGGGTCCTGCCCCAGGGGACATGGATCAATGCAAAAAAAACTTTTAAAAACGGCCGTTTTTTCAGGAGCAGTGATTTTAATAATGCTTAAAGTCAAACAATAAAAGTGTAATATCCCTTTAAATTTCATAGCTGGGGGGTGTCTATAGTATGCCTGTAAAGGGGCGCATGTTTCGCGTGTTTAGAACAGTCTGACAGCAAAATGACATTTCAAAGGAAAAAAGCCATTTAAAACTATTCGCGGCTATTGCATTGCCGGTCCGACAATACACATAGAAGTTCATTGATAAAAACGGCATGAGAATTCCCCACAGGGGACCCCGAACCAAAATTTAAAAAAAAAGTGACGTGGGGGTCCCCCTAAATTCCATACCAGGCCCTTCAGGTCTGGTATGGATATTAAGGGGAACCCCGGCCAAAATAAAAAAAAAAAATGATGTGGGGGTCCCCCTAAATTCCATACCAGACCCTTCAGGTCTGGTATGGATTTTAAGGGGAACCCCGCGCCAAAAAAAAAAAAAACGGCGTGGGGTCTCCCCAGAAATCCATACCAGACCCTTATCCGAGCACGCAACCTGGCAGGCCGCAGGAAAAGAGGGGGAATGAGAGAGCGCCCCCTCCCGAACCGTACCAGGCCACATGCCCTCAACATTGGGAGGGTGCTTTGGGGTAGCCCCCCAAAACACCTTGTCCCCATGTTGATGAGGACAAGGGCCTCATCCCCACAACCCTGGCCGGTGGTTGTGGGGGTCTGCGGGCGGGGGGGCCACCAATCCCACCCCCCTCTGTGTGAAATGGTAAGGGGGTATTGTACCCCTACCATTTCACTAAAAAACTGTCAAAAATGTTAAAAATGACAAGAGACAGTTTTTGACAATTCCTTTATTTAAATGCTTCTTCTTTCTTCTATCTTCCTTCATCTTCTTCTTCTTCTTCTGGTTCTTCTGGCTCTTCTGGTTCTTCCTCCAGCTTTCTCGTCCAGCACCTCCTCCGCGGCGTCTTCTATCTTCTTCTCCTCGGGCCGCTCCGCACCCATGGCATGGGGGGAGGCTCCCGCTCTTCTCTTCATCTTCTTCTCTTCTTCATCTTCTTCTTCATCTTCTTCTCTGCTTCATCTTCTTCTCTTCTTCATTTTCTTCTACGGGCCGCTCCGCACCCATGCTGGCATGGAGGGAGGCTCCCACTGTGTGACAGCGTCTCCTTGTCTGACGGTTCTTAAATAATGGGGGCGGGGCCACCCGATGACCCCGCCCCCCTCTGACGCATGGTGACTTGGCGGGACTTCCCTGTAACGTCATGGGGAATGCCACAGGGAAGTCCCGTCATGTCCCGTGCGTCAGAGGGGGGCGGGGTCACTGGGTGTCCCCGCCCCGTTATTTAAGAACCGTCAGAAGAGGAGACGCCGTCACACAGCGGGAGCCTCCCTCCATGCCAGCATGGATGCGGAGCGGCCCGGAGAAGAAGATGAAGAAGAGAAGAAGAGAAGAAGAGAAGAAAAGAAGAAGATGAAGAAGAAGATGAAGAAGAGAAGAAGATGAAGAGAAGAGTGGGAGCCTCCCCCCATGCCATGGGTGCGGAGCGGCCCGAGGAGAAGAAGATAGAAGATGCCGTGGAGGAGATGCTGGACGAGAACGCCGGAGGAAGAACCAGAAGAGCCAGAAGAACCAGAAGAAGAAGAAGATGAAGGAAGATGATGGGCCGAAAAGAAGATGAAGACAAGAAGATGAAGAGAAGAAGATGAAGAGAAGAAGATGAAGAGAAGAGCGGGAGCCTCCCTCCATGCCATCATTGATGCGGAGAAGGAGGGAAGAAGACGCCGATGCCGCGGAGGAAGATGCCGGATGAGAACACTGGAGGAAGAACCAGAAGAACCTGAAGAACCAGAAGAAGAAGAAGATGGAGGAAGATGACGGGCCGAAAAGAAGATGAAGAGAAGAAGATGAAGAGAAGAAGATGAAGAAAAGAAGATGAAGAGAAGAGCGGGAGCCTCCCTCCATGCTATCATTGATGCGGAGAAGGAGGGAAGAAGATGCCGATGCCGCGGAGGAAGATGCCGGATGAGAACACTGGAGGAAGAACCAGAAGAACCTGAAGAACCAGAAGAAGAAGAAGATGGAGGAAGAAACCGAAGGAAGATAGAAGAAAGAAGAAAGAAGAAAGAAGAAAGAAGAAGGAAGCATTTAAATAAAGGAATTGTCAAAAACTGTCTCTTGTCATTTTTAACATTTTTGACAGTTTTTTAGTGAAATGGTAGGTACCCCCTTACCATTTCACACAGGGGGGAGGCCAGGATCTGGGGGTCCCCTTGTTAAAGGGGGCTTCCAGATTCCGATAAGCCCCCTGCCCACAGACCCCCACAACCACCGGCCAGGGTTGTGGGGATGAGGCCCTTGTCCTCATCAACATGGGGACAAGGTGTTTTGGGGGGCTACCCCAAAGCACCCTCCCAATGTTGAGGGCATGTGGCCTGCTATGGTTCAGGAGGGGGGACGGGGCCGCTCTCTCATCCCCCCTCTTTTCCTGCGGCCTGCCAGGTTGCGTGCTCGGATAAGGGTCTGGTATGGATTTTTGGGGGGACCCCACGCCGTTTTTTTTTTTTTTGGCGCGGGGTTCCCCTTAAAATCCATACCAGACCTGAAGGGTCTGGTATGGAATTTAGGGGGACCCCCACGTCATTTTTTTTTAAATTTTGGTTCGGGGTTCCCCTGTGGGGAATTCCCATGCCGTTTTTATCAATGAACTTCTATGTGTATTGTGGGACCAGCAATGCAATAGCCGCAAGTAGTTTTAAATGGCTTTTTTCCTTTGAAATGTCATTTTGCTGTCAGACCGCTCTAAACACGGGAAACTTTACAGGCATGCTATAGACACCCCCCAGCTACGAAATTTAAAGGGATATTACACTTTTATTGTTTGACTTTAAGCATTGTTAAAATCACTGCTCCTGAAAAAACGACCGTTTTTAAATGTTTTTTTTGCATTGATCCATGTCCCCTGGGGCAGGACCCAGGTCCCCAAACACTTTTTATGACAATAACTTGCATATAAGCCTTTAAAATTAGCACTTTTGATTTCTCCCATAGACTTTTAAAGGGTGTTCCGCGGCATTCGAATTTGCCGCGAACACCCCAAATTGTTCGCTGTTCGGCGAACTTGCGAACAGCCAATGTTCGAGTCGAACATGATTTCGACTCGAACTCGAAGCTCATCCCTACCTATGAAGATAATAGGAGAACAAAACTTGAAACAGTACCATTTAAAAGTATTCAGGCAGGCCCTTGGACTACATGCTTTGGTGAATTCATCCATAAATATGACAACAAGAGAGGTAGGTATAGTGTGTATGGGTTTGGCAAAGTCAACAGATAGAGTATTGGTATCGGTTGACTTAGCGGTTGGGGGGAGGGAGGGTTCCAAATGAGTTTTGGCCCCCCAAAAAAGTATCTTGCACTCTGCCTGAATTTAAGGATAAAAATAACATTTGGACACATTTTGGGGAGTGTTTAGGGTAACCACTACGATAGAGCTGACAAAATACATTGTTAAGTGACTAGGCTAGTTGTGTATGGGCCCAGGATAGCATACTGGGGAGGTTAGTGAAGGCAAATATGCATGAAGGACAAAAAAGAAGCATTAAAAGCTTACTGCATGCATGAGGACAAAGAGGACATTCACAGCATATTACAATCATGGTAATTATGGAATGATGAAATAAATACAATACATTAGCAAACATTAAATACATAGAATGCGATGTTAAAGGATAAAACTTACCTTATTATAGTCCTTCTGCAGGACCTGAATGATGGCAGAACAGGTCTCTGGAATAATGATTACCAGAGCCTGGGGGGAGATCCCAGTCGTGAACTTAATATCCTGGAGACTTCTCCCCATCGTCAAGTACCCCAAGGTGGCGACAAGCCTCTGCTCGGGAGTGATGGCTTGCCACATGCAGGTGTCCTTCTTTATAATATAAGGGGACAGCAAAGCCAACAGACGGTGAAAAACGGGGTCCGTCATCCGGAGATAGTTGGAGCAACCAATTCTTGGTCCATGAACTCCTCCTCACCCTGTTCATGGACTGGACTCGGGTCAAAGCAAGAACTCCAACACCAAGCCCAACAATGGCACAAGCTCTCCGATGAGAAAATGGTTGTCTGGTCATAATGAACTAAGAGGAGATTGCACTGAAAACCAGAAAGGACTTGAGAAGAACGAGCTGAAATTCAGAAACAAGCGGACAAGAACGCACTGAAAAACAGAAGTGAACTATAAATAGAACACACTGAAAGACAGGAACGAATTGACAACACACACTGAAGAACAGATACGAACCCACAAGCACAATCTGAAAAGCAGAAACGAACTAAAAAACACGAGGCTGAAAAGCACAAATCATCTCTCACCAAACTTCTACTAACACGAGATAAACACGAGATTAGCAGAAGGAGCCCAAAGGGTGGCGCACTGGCTATTGAACTTCATTTTTGTAGTCCTGTCGTACGTTGTTGTACGTCACCGCGTTCTCGCGTTCAGAATTTTGGGCCAACATTTGTGTGTGCAAGACAAGTTTGAGCCAACATCCTTTGGAAAAAAACCCACGGTTTTGTTGTTGGAAAATCCGATCATGTGTACGCGGCATAACAGTTTTTCTTCTAAGATTGCCCTGCGCAAGTACCATGTGACATAAGTGTCAGAATAGGCTTGGGAAGCAAGTGGTTAATAGGGTACCACATGCAAAAAAAAACTAAAATAAAATGACAATTCCTAGGGACACGATAGGTGCAACCAGTGAACCAGTGACACAGTAAACTATGGTGGTTGGCTCCCACTGAAAAGAGAGTTGAATGGGCAAAAGCTTGGGCATTCATCGGAATGCCTGATCAGTCAATCTTTAGATCTGAACCTAACATGTCAAGAAAATAATTAAAAAGTGCTTTTTTCAGAAAAAAAATCTGAAACTTTATTTCCAGATTTTTGTTTTTACCTCCCTGGCGGTATGATTATTTCGGATTTTAGGTGCTGAAAGCGGTACAATTATTTTGCATGGAAATTTGGCGGTTTATATTGTAGGCCTGTAATTCTTAACAATAACACACTTAAATCTGTCCAAACAAGAGTCTAGTAGATATCCCGGGTATGATAAAGTTTGAAACACAAAAAAATAAATTATAATATAATAAATAAATATAAATAATTAAAAAATATATATAATAATAATAAATTAATTTCTCCATAAATCACTATCGTTCAATTCTGCAAGTGTTCTAATTTACTATCGCTGTTTTCTAGCTGGTCTAAAGCCACTTTTGACGTAAAGGGACACTTTTTGGTTGCTATGGACAATCTCCAGTTTCCAGGCAGAAAGAACAGTATATATAACATAAAACTGCATGCAGGGCATAAGTCAAAGCACTGGGGACAAAAAGGATGTGAAATAATTTCATACAGTACTGTAATCTGTAAGATTACAGTACTGTATGTGTTATGATTTTTACAATTTTTTGAATTTGCCGCCAGGCTCCGCCCCCGTGCGTCGCGACGCTCGCAGGGAACGGAGCCTGGCATGCAGAGTCTTCGGAGGAGACAGAGCCCATGGACACTGCGGGGGACATCACAGGATCCTGGGGACAAGGTAAGTAACGCGGCACCAGGATCCTGCAATGTAATCCCGAGTGTGGCTCGGGGTTACCGCTAATGGGACTGAATTTTAACCCAGAGCCACACTCGGGAAAACCGTCAGGGAGGTTAATCATAAAGCTGTACTAATACAAAATGTCTTGTTGCCATTAGCAACAGCTCAGAATCCTTTTTTTCTTACTGCAAAAAAGACAATAGCTGATCCATTATAACTATAACCATTATAGCCATTACGAAATTTGTTCAGCAGGCTTTCCGTAAAAAAGACCCAAAACTGCTCACAAAGTTTATTTATTGGCCGAGGCATACAATTTTACTGGTTAGGTCAGCAAATGGTTATCCAGTGGTCAGAAAAAAATATTATTGATTATGATTGTTGTATGTTTATATTGGCAGGTCATCTTTAGAACTGCTCTTTACCATAACGCTTTACACCCCTCCCTACGGGAGACCCGGCAAACTTTGGGCGGTTTTGGCTGTGCGGATGCACTGCATTCTGGAATCCCACTCCCTATTCATATTTTAAATTTCATCCAGGTTCCCATACTCAGTCAATGAGGTAGGAACATAATATTCATTAGGTGTTACTTGCCATGTGTATAACTGAATGCATATGTGTATGATAATATATGATTTGTTAATTTTAGGTGTACTCATTTTTTGTTTTGTTTTTTGTGCACATTTAAAGTTGATTGATGGTGACTGGATGTTGAGGTGAGAGGTCGCAGCAAGCCCAGACCTCGTACCCGTTCCCATGCAGAACGACAGGCCGGCTGGAGAAGGGTGTCTTCTCAACGTAATAGGTACTGGCAGTGTGCTCTTCCGTGCACCTGGGATAGAGCTGTGTGAGACGCCTGAGAAGGCGGACGTATCTTCCATAATGACCAGGAAGCGGGGAACGGAGGAGACGGCCACACAGGACGGAGCAGGCTCTCAAACACATCGCGGGCTCAAAGAAAAAGCGAGCCAGGCAACTGCAAAGTTGGAGCGATTTGCTCACAAACCGGGCCAGACACCCAAGAAGGGTGGGCAGGTAGGGGGAGTACAACATCTGTGCCCCCAGACCGCCCCCCCCCGTGAGGAGAAAAAGTCAGGGTCCAGCAGCAGAGGCACCAGCAGTCCAGGAGAGCGACCACGTCCCAAGTAAAAAAACAGAGGGGGAAATCTCAGAGCCAACTATGGTAGCAGAGAAAGAGCAGTCCTTGAAAGATATCCTTCTCACAATCAACAACTGTAAGTCATCATTATCTGACCAACTTAAATGCATTAAAGAAGACCTATCATTTTTAAGGCATGATGTACAAGAGGTATGTGAACGGACATCCGCTCTTGAGGGGAGACTTAGCCAGGTAGAAGACAACGTGAAGCCAATAAAACAAGAGATAAAATTAATGAGGGAACAACTTAATAAGTGCTTAAAATGGACGATTTGGAAAATAGATTACACAGGAAAAATGTAAGGGTCCTAGGTCTCCCGAGAGAAATGAAGGTAACAATCCTATAGAATATATGGAGGACTGGCTTAAAGGAATGTTCGGTAAAGAATCCCTGTCAAAGTTTTTTGCAATTGAGCATGCACATAGAGTCCCATTTAGGGCACCACCTCCAGGAGGCCAGCCAAGGCCCTTTGTTATTAAGCTCTTATATTATAAAGGTTTATAGAATGTAAACGCAGGTTGCAGCAGCTTAAAATCAATTATGCGATACTTTATCCAGCGCGTCTGCGAATAACAGTTTTGGGGGAAACTACGTTTTTTAATATACCTGCAGAAGTGACAGTATGGTTGGATACGAATGAAGGGATGGGGGTACAGCGGGGAGAGGAAATATGACAAGAATGGAAAATCAATGGACATATAATTGTCATTGGTTCTTTTTTCTCTCCCTTGTTTTTTTTTTTTAGGACACTTATATAAAAGTGATATGTGGGAGAGGGGATGGGGGGGTTGTGAAAGGGTGAAGGGTTTTCCTTTTTTTTTGGGGGGGGGGGATTAATCACTTGCGGGGAAATAATGATATTTGTCGTTATGTTTGGTATTTTTCTCTAGTTTTGGGAAACAAAAATGTTGGTATGTATCACCTTGGAGAGAAGACATGGTCACAGGAAGGGGTAAAGTCACTAAGTTATGATTGATTTTTTTAGAAGATATGGGAATATAGGAATTAGGGGAATGTATCTCAGATTCGTAGATAGGAGGAATAAGGTTAAGGACTATTTGACAGGGGAAAGGGGAATAGGAAGGGAAGATGACAGTTATTAGAGAAAGGAGAGGAAAATTCCCAAAACAAGTTAGAAGTGTAAAGATATGCTCCTGGAATGTTCAGGGGGTAAGGGATCTGTCTAAATGACAGGTAATTTTTTCTATGGCCGATATGGGTAAAATTAAAATACTCTGCCTGCAAGAGACACACCTTGAAAAAAAGATAACCTGTGCTTTAAGGCACAGGAACTATCAAGTGCAATATCATTCCACTCACACCTCTTGATTCTGGGGTGGTTTTCTCCTGCAGGCAGAGTAATGCCCCATACACACGATCGGACATTGATCGGACATTCCGACAACAAAATCCTAGGATTTTTGCCGACTGAAGTTGGCTCAAACTTGTTTTGCGTACACACGGTCGCACAAAGTTGTCGGAATTTCCGATCGCCAACAACGCGGTGACGTCAAGCACGTACGACGAGACTAGAAAAGGCCAGTTCAGAACCAAGCGCGGCACCCTTTGGGCTCCTTTTGCTAATCTCGTGTTAGTAAAAGTTTGGTGAGAGACGATTCGTGCTTTTTCAGACTTGTGGCTTTCAGATCGTTTTCTGCGGTTCAGTTTGTGCTTGTGGGTTTGTATCTGCTCTTCAGTGCGTGCAAGCAAGTTCCACGTGACTTTAAGTAGTCATTGTGTTCTTGTTCGTTCGTTACTGTTTTTCAGGTCACTCTTCACAGGCCTTGCTGTTCTTCAGTGCGTTCTGTTACTTCAGAACTAGATATATAGAGTAATTCTGCGCTACCCTAAAAAGAGAGACACAGAAGCAGCCAACACGACCAACAAAGTATAAAATGGCAAAACAACAAAAAAGTGTGGCGCTGAACAATGTCATATACTGTAAACAAGTCAATAGACAGTAAAAAGGATCAATTGTATCTGCTTTGAGCATGTAGTCCTCATGTGAACATTAAAGATACATAGTCTGTATGGCAATATGTTGAAACAGAATATTGAAGAATTATATAGACATCTTGACTAAAAATCCGCTCACTACCACCAAGAGTTGAGGAGGCTTACCAGATGAGGTGGACCCAATGGGGCATACGCCGGATTGGGTCGGACAAAGCTTAGGTGGTGAGTGGCTGTATATATTCGGAAAAGGATGCGGTCTCACGGGTTTGTTGTGTTCATCCAGATAATACCAGGAACTTGAGAGGTGTACACAATCTCCCGGATGTGGGAGGTCATGTAGATCTTAAGGAAGTGATGGGGTGTTCCGTAAGCAAACCCCTCAAAGCAACATTCCGCGGACCAGAAATTGATGTGGAAGAATAGGAAAAGAAAAGAAGGGCCACATAGTGTAAATCCAAAAAACAAAAAGTATTTATTTAAGGTAAAATAGATGTACACTCACATGTAGATCCAAAACTTAAAACAGCGCTGTTTGAGAAAAAGTGGCGAAATGGACCCCATTTTCTTGTCCTGTCCAAGATCCCTCCCTGCCCCTATAATGTTAGAAATGGCCCATGAGGGGGGGGATATGATAGGTGTACCTTATACTTTGGTGTTAATTTTCCCTTAATAAATGCTATCTGAAGGTTGGCCAAGAATGTTTGTGCCTAATCTGCTTGCCATGTTTATGTGCAAAAATAGTAATTTATTTTTGTTTTCCTCAACAGTTTCCTTCCACGCCACAGGAATGGCAGACTGTGGCCTCCCACTTTGCCCAGCGGTGGGACTTTCCTAACTGCGGAGGGGCAATTGATGGGAAACACGTCCACATCGTCCCACCACCCAACTCGGAGTCGTACTATTTCAACTATAAGGGGTTCAATAGTATTGTGATGTTTGCAGTGGTGTCGGCTAATTACGACTTCTTGTATGTGGACGTGGGGAAGAATGGCCGGATGCCCGATGGTGGAGTCATCGCCCAGACGGAGTTCTATAGGCATCTCCAGAATGGCAGCTTGGACTTGCCACCTCCAAAGGACAATGTGGAAGGACTCCCATTCGTCCTCATTGCGGATGAAGCGTTTGCACTGGGGGACCATCTTATGCGGCCATTCCTGATGAAGACCCTCACCCCAGAACAGAGGGTTTTTAATTTCCGGCTGGCCAGAGCCAGAAGAGTGGTGGAGAACACATTTGGAATCATGGCCAGCCGGTTCCACCTATTTCTGACACCCATCCATATGGCGGAGTATAAACTTAATCATCTAATCCTGGCGTGCTGTGTTCTCCATAACTTTTTATGCCAACATTCTGCCAACTATGCTGGCTCAGTTGGGCCTGAGGCAGGAAATCTACATGATACAACCCTGAAGGCGCTTAAAAGTGGTCGTCCTGGCTTGCCCTCCCTGAGTGCCCGTGATGTCCGGTTAAGATACCTTGAGTTCTTTGCGGGTAGGGGGGCCATCAATATGCCAGACAATTTGTGAAGCATTTATCAAATAAAAAAAAAATTTAATCTTTGGTGACATTTACTGCTTGTGTTTGTTTTAGCTGACAGCAATGTGTGGAGTCGTGAAAATGGCGTGACTGTGTAACCTTATACAAAGCACTGTTGGCTGTTATTTACTAAAGGCGTAGACACTTTTTATACTACAAGTGCACTTGAAACTGCACTGAAACTGCACTTGTATTGCAAAGAGGATTTGCCCTTAGGAAATAACCTCAATTTTCTCAGAAAACATCAATTACATCACCACAAAAGTGTTGTAGTGTTGAGACAATAATGCACACATTCTTGATTACCAAACTTTTTAATACCTGCACAATCACATGTGCATTTAGAAACGGTTTTTAAAACAAACCAACATGTTTGTTGTATAACAATTTTTGGGGTGGCATTATCAAAAAGTGTAATGTCCATTTACGATAAAACAGGCCTGTGTAAAACCAACAAGAAACACAAAAAACTTGAACTTACAAAGTTCACATATAGTAAAACTTGAAGGCAATATCAGACATGAGTATTTAGGAACTGTGTTTGATATTGTGTTCAGATGGGGTGAAGTCATACCTTGAAAAGCCAAATTTGGAAGATGCACACAAATTTACAAATGTCAACATGTGCTAGCTGCCATCACGGGGGATCAAGGGACATGTTTTGGGGGAGCAACCCCTTCCTCACCGCTACTTTATTATTGAGGAAGGGGTTGCACCCCCAAAACGCGTCCATTGATCTCCCGTGATGGCAGATAGCACATGTTGGCACACTGTGTGCATTCTCCAAATCTGACTTTTCGAAACCTCGCTCAAAAATTTAAAAGATTGTAGCACACAAAAAAAGATAGTGATTTTGTGGGGTTTTAAATTCACCCCAAAACATCAATGATGTTATTATTTTTTTGAATCACATCATTGATTTTTTTCTTGAGGTTTTCCAATTCTAAATTACACCCCATGATCTCCCCGATCAGGATCTGGGCACTTTCTGATGTGAAAGGATCTCGATCCACAACATCATGATCACCTAAAAAGTGAGAAACCAAACAAAAACAGGTATCAAAAAACTGCCAGCATCCATCTCGTACCTGAGTCTGTGGTCACAGACACTCACCTGTTGTGGTGCCAATTTCCACCACATCTTCTTCCTCCTCCTGCTCAGCTTGGGTTGGGGGTATTTCACCTTCTTCCAGAGGTGGGGGGTCTGTGGTCTCCTCAGATGAGGGGTGTCCTCCGAGTCTTTTCTCCCCTATGTAAAACAAAAAGGGTATAATTAGCACACAGATATTTGATGGCAGAACTATAGATAGGAAACATTGCTTGGAAGTGGTGTACAATTGTCAATTTTAGCTGAGTTCCAAGATGTAGGTTTTTTAGTGTCCTTTGTCAACCTGCAATACTTTACCTGTTTTGTACAAGCTTCACAGATGGAGACCCCCCCTATAGTATAAACTGGAGCACCTGTGTGGGACCTCTAATAAAAAGGGTTTTCTTGTGTCCCACACTAGTGCTTCAGCGTCCAGATGTGAAAACAGCTGCTGAGTGTCCTCTCCTTACACAGAATCTAGTTTGCATTTCATTCTAGTAACAAACCCATCTACACAACCAAATATTTTGCATCCAAGTAGGCCCGAAAAAATATAGGAAAATGCATATGGCCTAAACAATGGTGTTTTATAGGCCGAAAGAAAAATGTTTGATACGAACGAATAATGGGCCCATGAACATTAAAATTGACATTTTAAACTGTACAACACTTAAGAAAAGCATATGAAGCAGCACGAACGTAATAAAGACAAAAAGAATAGGAACACAGCACAACTACTTACTTTTTGCAGCACTCTTTCTGTACTGCTCGGGCTCTCTTAATTTCAGGTCCGACCACCGCTTCCTGAGCTGATTTTTCGATCGTCGTACCCCGAAATTCCTGTGCAGACTTTTGACCACTTTCGCAGTGATCTTGGCCTTTCTGATATTGGGGTTGGGGTAAGGCCCATACTTCCCGTCATAGTCAGCCTTCTTCAGGATGTCGACCATCTCCAACATCTCCGCAAAGGACATATTTGTGGCCTTAAATCTTCTCCTTCTGGATCGGGACGTGTCCGGATCCGGGCTTTCCTCCTCCTCCTCTTCATTCCTGTAATTAGCACGCACCTGCTCTGACTCCGCCATGTGCTCTTCACCCACTGCGCCGAACGAAAAGGGGCGGGGAATAGACTAGAAAGAACGTCAGGGGCGGGCGGAGTTACACGCATGCGCAGTGTGTATAAAGCGTACCACACGTGTGTATTACGTACGATCTGTGAGCGGAGGAAGGAGCATTGGAGGCGCCGATCGTAAGAACGAAGGTAAGAGACATACTTGTGCCTATACTGCTTCTACATTGAGGCCTATATTGTAACAAGATTAGGAGAGTTTTGGCTGACATTAGGGTTTGTCTTGTGTTGTGTCTTGCAGTTAAAATGGATATCTTAAATGATACAGACTTCATGGCAATCTTCATTGACATGTTCAGGGAGCTGCCTTGTCTGTGGGAGATCAACCACCCACATTACAGGAACCAAACAAAGAGGAAGGCAGCGCTGGATCAATTGTTGGAAATTGTGAAGCAGGTGATCCCCACGGCAGACATCACATATTCGAAAATCTTAATTGGTGGCCTGAGGAGCACATATGTAAGGGAGCGCCAGAAAGTCCAGGATTCGCAGAGATCAGGAGCAGCAGATGACATCTATGTCCCCAGGATGTGGTACTATGACAGGCTGCATTTTCTGGCAGGCCAGACTAAACCCGGGTCATCCCTCTCCAGTCTTCCTTCCACGCTTCCTTCCCCCCAGCTGAGGCTTCTGACGCCCAACCTGGGCCTTCCAGGCAACAACATGTGGAGGAGCCCAGATTGAGCCAGGTATAACATTCCTCTAAATATTGCTGGTTGTCCAATCAAAGATGTTAACTAGATGTTAGTTTGGATTACTAATTTATGATTGTGATTGATGATGCAAAAACTAAAACCATGTCCCTTTTTCATACACAGGGAAGTCTCAGCCAGGAGGTGGCCGGGCCGAGCCGCCTGCCTGATCTGCAGGTCCCTTCCCTACACCTGGAAAGAGAAAGTGGCAGGAGGAGGAGTGCCCTAGAAGAGGCTGCCATAGGCCTCTTTTGGAGGGCTACAGAGGACCTGGGAGCACCACACACCGTGGAGGATGACTTCGCTGCCATCATTGCCTCTAAAATGCAGAGGATGGAGGAGGGACAACAACTCATGTGTGAGTCGTTAATATTGGAGGCTCTTAATAAGGGGATGAGGGCCCAAATTACATCTGATACACACCTTTGTGAACTCACACATGGTCCTCCTCCTCCTCCTGCAGGTCCTCCTCCTCCTCCTCCTCCTTCTCCTCCAGGTCCTCCTAGTCCTCCTCCTCCTCCAGGTCCTACTCCTCCTATTGCCACATCTCCACCAGCAGAGCCACAGCCCGGAATGAAGCGTGGAAGGAAGACCAGAAAGTGAGGATCCTGGATCCAGTCTGGTCAGCCAAAAGATGCAGCCTCTTGTGGTACCACAGCCTGGGGACACAGATGTCATCTGCTGCTTTCCGGATCTCTGGGACTTCTGGACCAGACTGCCCTCCCTTACATATGGACTCCTCAGGCCACCAATTTTGATGTTCAAGAATTGATGTCTGCCCTGGGGGTCCCAGGCTTCGCTAATTTCTCCTGTTTATCCAGCGTTGCCTCCCTCTTTGTTTGGTTCTGAGGCCTTAATAAAGGATTTTTTAGTTTGAATTATACTTGCCTATGTGTGTTTTACTTCAAAAAGGACAGTTTGTTTGTGAGGATTCAGGTACATTTGAAAAATACAATGTGAAATTAAAAAGGGACACCAACAACAAACAATCTCCTTGAGATTAAATAATAAAAGATAATAATGGTGTTGTGGTAACTTGACACACAAAACAGACACAAAAATAGTCTGGAGTAAAACTAAATATAACATTAAACAAAGATCAGCCTTTGAAAAACTACAAACATAAAATAGAAAAAAAAATGGCTTTAAATCCAAAAAAAAAAAAAAAATAATAATAATTTTTGTACGATGTGACAAATAATAATATATTCAGGGAATCCCAAGGAACAAAAAAAAAATAAGTTTGTGAGAAGTGTGTGTGAATATGAGCAGCAAAACTACTTAATTCTTGTCACATTATAAAGAAGAAGAGAGTGCGCTGTATTAAACCATTTTTAACATTGCAGCGTGACGAAAGTGCTGTATCCATTGTGAACGCTAATTTTACCAGACCGAGCTGTTCCGTGTCGGAATTTCTTTTGAGCATGCGTGGCACTTTGTGCGTCGGAACAGGCCACACACGGTCGGAATTGACGCGATTGGATTTTGGTGTCGGATAATTTTATATCCTGCTCTCAAACTTTGTGTGTCGGAAAATCCGATGGAAATTGTCCGATGGAGCCCACACACGGTCGGAATTTCCGACAACACGCTCCGATCGGACATTTTCCATCGGAAAATCCGACCGTGTGTACGGGGCATTAGATAGAAGATAATGGACGATATGTTTTTCTTATTTGCTTAATAGAAGATAGGGAGTGTGTGTTGGCCAATGTCTATATTCCTCCCCCATTTGGCATGGAAATTTTGTATGATCTATTGAAGTTTATTATAGACAAACTGGGAGTGCCTTTTATAGTGACGGGAGACTTTAACATGACTATGGATAAAAATCTGTATAGGCTTACATCTGGAGCCCCGCCTAGCGTTACATCCAGCAGCCCACTCTTCCAATTTTGTGGGGAGACAGGGCTGGTGGATGTCTGACTCTAAGATATACGCTACTTTGTCTAGAATTGATCTTGTACTACGCAATGAAGAAGCTTTGAATATGATAAAGGAGGTAAGATATAGTTACATAGTTACATAGTAAGTAAGGCTGAATAAATACACCAGTCCATCCAGTTCAACCTGAGTGAGTGTTGGTGCACGTCCACAATTGTGCCCATCCCTATACATTGTGACACATCAAGATGCCTATCTATTATTATTATTTATAATAACGCCGTCAATTTTCACGCAGTGCTCCACACACACATCGGTCCCCACCCCCAAGGAGCCCACAATCCAAGGTCCCCAAACCACAAACTAGGGCCAATTTATTATTATGGACAGAAGCCAATTAACCTACCAGCATGTCTTTGGAGGGTGGGAGGAAACCGGAGTACCCAGAGGAAACCCACGCAAGCACAGGGAGAACATGCAAACTCCAGGCAGGTAGTGTCATGGTTGGGATTTGAACCAGCGACCCTTTTTACTGCTAGGCGAGAGTGCTAACTACTACACCACTGTGCTGCAAATAATATGGACTGAGGGGTGTCTCAGATCATTCACCTGTGGTTTTTTCAATAAAAATAGGGAAGAGTTATAGTAGGGGGGACTGGAAAATGAACCCCTTTTGGCTGGAAATAATTGAGGATTCAGGGAAAATAGTAGCCAGCATAGAGGAATTTATAAAATTAAACTCAGGGACAGCCCCATTGGGGGTAATTTGGGACACCCCGAAGGCATTTCTTCAGGGTGTGCTAATACAGCAAATTTCCTATATTAAGAAACAATCACAGGCTAAAGAGATTACCGCAGGGGAGAATGTGAGAGAGGCGGAAGTACGGTATTTGGAGGACCCAACCCTAGATAGGTATAGGGAGTGGGTGGAGAGGCAGGAAGAATATAAGAAACAAGTCCGGAAGAAAGCTGAAAATAAGAGGCTGTTCCAAAAACAACATTTTTTTAGGGAAGGAGAGTGAGTGGGGAGGATTTTAGCCTGAATAGCTAAGGCAAATATACCCTCCTCCACTATACCGGCTATTTTGGATGAGGGAGGTAAAATCAATAGGACTACTCTGGAAATAAGAAATGTATAAAATAGATATTATAAAAATCTGTATAGTACATCACAAATAAACGTAGAAGGGGAAATGTGGGACTTTTTTTGAAAGGCTGAAGATCCCTTCACTGTCAAAGGAAGACAGAGAGGGATTGGAGGCCACATTAACATTAGAAGAGCTACAAAGGGCAACAGCAGATATGACAAACAAGAGGACTCTGGGACCAGATGGCCTGCCAATAGAAATATACAAGAGGTATGGAGCCGTGTTACTCCCAAAACTTTTGGAGGTACTTAACTGGGCGGCCAGGGAGGGGAAGCGGCCCCCATCCATGACAGAAGCAACAATAAGTGTATTACCAAAGGAGGGGAAAAATTAGTTTGAAGCGGCTTCGTATAGGCCTATATCCCTTTTGTGCTTGGACGTAAAGATCCTAGCAAAAGTGCTAGCAGCAAGGTTAAATAAAATAATTTATAAGGTGATACATCTGGATCAAACTGGTTTTATACCGGATAGATCCGCAAGTGTGAACACAAGGAGAGCATATCTAAATATTCAGTTGCCAACAGAAAAGGGGGGTACAAGAGCCGTCCTATCTTCCATAGCCTTGAATGGCACTATTTATGGAAGGTATTGGCAGAATTTCAATTTGGCCCTAACTTTGTCCAATGGATAAGAATATTGTATGAGGGACCTAGGGCCAAAGTGAGAATAAATGGAGAGAGATCTGAGTGGGTCCAGTTGGCGACGGGGACGAGACAGGGGTGCCCATTGTCATCCCTGCTCTTCACCCTCACAATGAAGCCACTGGACATTGCATTGAGAGACTCCCCAAAAGTGCAGGGATTTAAAGGGGTGATGGGGGAAGAGAAGGTCGCCATGTACGCAGATGATGTACTGTTGTTTTTAGGTGATACACAGTCCTCTTTGGAGGCAGCAATTGGTATAATTAGAGATTTCGGACAATTTTCTGGACTGGTAATCAATAGGGAAAAATCTGTACTTTTGCCAATAGACCCTCTTATAGAGCCCCTGTAGCAACAGGTAGCCCAAGTAACGGTAGTAAGCCAAATTAAATATCTAGGCATTAACATAGCAAGAGACCCAAGACAATATTTAGTTGGAAATAGTCCCACTTATGACAAAACTAAAACAGAAATGCCGGGTATGGAGCCAGCTCCCTCTCTCAGAAGCTGGACGGTGTAATTTAATTAAAATGTTCTGGATGCCACAAATTTTATACGTGTTGCACAATTCCCCAGTGTGGGTGCCAAAACATCTATGGGTTGGACTTGATGGACTTGTGTCTTTTTTCAACCTCACCTACTATGTAACATTGGTTTAAAAAACTGGACAGTGTGTTCAAAGAATAAATCTGGAAAAACGGAGTAGCGAAAATCCACTTGCGAACACTGCAGCTGCCGAGAGAGGAGGGAGGACTAGCATTATCAAATCCAAGATGCTATTTTTTGGCGGCACAAATGCAGCATATGAGAGGAAGTGATTTGCCAGCAGAGAGGTAGGTAGGAAGGGGCCTGGTGTTGAACGATACTAGCCATGATACAGTAGTGGAGGCAGTCGAGGCGGATTCTTTTAGCTCTAGATGCCCTAGAGCCCAACTGATGGTAAAAAGCTGGGAAACCGTCAATGCTATGTTGGGCTATGGCGGATTTTCTGATTTTTTCCCCCTTATGGGACAATAAAAATCTAAAGGAATTTAAGGTGATGGGGAAATTAGAGGAATGGGAACGGAGCAGCATTCACTGTCTTGTACAATTGCACAGGGCAGGTAGATTGAAGTCATTTCAGGAGATAAGGGAAGAATATGCCATTCCAAACCGGTCTTTTCATAGATATCTGCAGGTTAGGCATGCACTGGACGCGCAATTCGGGCAGGAGGCACCAGATTGGAGTTAAATGTCCTCTCTTAGAAAAGTGGACATTTAAGGGGTTAATCTCTGACATGTACAGGTGTATAAGTAGGGGGGATCTGGGAGGGGGGAAGGAACTTAATAGTAGGGGCAAATGGGAGAGGGACATTGGACCAATAACTGAGGAGCAATGGAGTCGCATACTGGCATTAGGGCCCCATGTCTCACTGTCCCCCTCACAGATTGTGTCACATTTATATCTGGTGCATAGATCGTATTATACACCCTTGAAGCTGTTTGTGTTTTGGAGAAGATCGGACGCGGAATGTCAAAGGTGTGGGAATATGAGGGGTGACTTGGTACATATGGTCTGGAGAGATTATACAGGTATTGGAAGGAGATAATGGATAAAATAAACTCTGTATTTGGAACATCCCTAGACATGGAGGCTAAGACATGTGTCCTGGGGCTCATGGAAGGGAATGGCATGTCAGGAGATACGCAGACCGCAATAACTAGAGGCCTGTTTCAAGGGAGAAAACTGATTGCACAGAAGTGGCAAGCAAAAGATCCCCCAACGGTGGTAGAATGGATGAAAGTGGTAAAAGACACGAATTAGAAAAAGAGATTTATATATAGTAAGAGGGGAAACAGTAAGAAATTTAAGAGATTATGGAAGCGATGGCTAGAAGTGGAAGAACCCCAGATATGAAGTGATAGAGGTGTGTGTGGAGGGGGGAGGGACGAGCGAAAGAAGGGATTAAGTGTATGGACTGAATGAATGGGGGTGGGGGGTCATAGGGAGGGGGGGCAGAGGGAGGGGAGGGGGGATGGATGGTGGGGGGGAATGGAGGGAGGGTGGGGGGGAATGGAGGGAGGGTGGGGCGGGATGGAGGGAGGGTGGGGGGGAGAGGTAAAGGGGGAAATTTTTTTTTTTTTGTATTGTTGTACAAAATGGAAAATAATTGTGTTTTTTTCAATAAAAAGTATTTAATATGAAAAAAAAAAAGTTGATTGATTATAGGTCTTCATATTTAATAAACAAATCTTCACGTTCTTTCCTGAGGAAACCATACGGCGAAACATGTAGAAAACATGAATGTGATGAAAATACGAATGTGATTACAGTAAATCATTGTCAATAATAGGCTGTTTGCGCATACCTATGGCTATGACTGTATTGTATGCATCGGTTTTATAATAATTATATATATATATATAAATATAATTATATATTTTATAATTTAATAAAAATTTTGTATTATATATTTGTATATATATATTTTCTTTCTAGTATATATATATATATATATATATATATATATATATATATATATATATAATAGAAATAAAGTTTTAGGAGTAGTGTGAAGTATATCAAATAATATGCCCATTTAAGCAAGCAGAATGTAGAAACAATCTGTCATTTCTGAAAGCAAAAGGCAGTGTTAGATTGTTTGACAGGTAGCAAAATCAAAGAATAATAAAACAGGTTTGAAAAATACTCCAGAGGGATGGAGGAAAGAGATTCACATTACAAAACAAAAAAAAAAAAAAGAAAGAAATTAGGTAACCTTAAATTCAACAATAAGTCTAAAGTTTAGAAGTACAAGCACATACCTTCTGCAGCAGCTTTCATTGTCTCCACTTTGCCAGATTGCCAGATAGTTCTAAAAAGGCAAAGATTATGCACTCTCTGGTAAATTCAGAGTTTGCAAACCCTTTCTGCCTTCCTATATTTTTATGTGCCCTTCACTATTATGGGCTGCCTCACTGGACAGCAGGAATGTGTAGGAGAGAGGACAGGGTGGGCAAGCTGTGGCACTTCCAAGAGGTTCTGAAGCGTTGCCAAATCAGAATGGCCTTACCATTTAGGCAGAGCAGCCTTTAGGTGTCTAGGCACCTGTTTTTGTCAGGTTTTATTTTTTGTTTTTGCTAAAATGTCAGAGTCACTTTAAACTTTAAACTAGTGCATTCTGAAGTCACAAAATGATGGTTGTGGTTATTAAAAAACTGGTGTTTTTCAGGGTAGATCTCTCATCAGGACTAATGGTTGGTGAAAAATTGTCTTTACTTGTTCATTTTATACACTGCTATGATGGCAGTAAACCACACATTAATAATGAGGATATTTTAGATACATCATGGCTGTACTGCATCTCAGATGACCAATTACATTTGCAGTAGGACTATACTTGATCATTTCCAGAAAGGGAACATATGCCTTCCTGTTTCCTCCTGTTTATGGTCTACTCCAGCTGCTCTGTCCAAAGTTCAATCAGACTAATGCCCTGTACACATGATCGGACATTGATCAGACATTCCAACAACAAAATCCATGGATTTTTTCTGACGGATGTTGGCTCAAACTTGTTTTGCATACACACGGTCGCACAAAGTTGTCGGAATTTCGGAACGCCAAGAACACGGTCACATACACCATGTACGACGAGACTATAAAAGGGCAGTTCAGTACTAAGCGCAGCATCCTTTGGGCTCTTTTTGCTAATCTCATGTTAGTAAAATTTGGTGAGAGACGATTCGCGCTTTTCAGACTCGTGGTTTCAGATCATATTTCTGCTGTTCAGTTTGTGCTTGTGGGTTTGTATCTGGTCTTCAGTGCGTGCAGCGAGATCCCATTAACTTGTCATTGTGTTCTTGTTCATTTGTTACTGATTTTCAGGTCGCTCTTCACAGGCCTTGCTGTTCTTCAGTGCATTCTGTTACTTCGTTCTGAGCAGCCGGCCGTTTTCTAGCCATGTTGCATGTACGTACTCATCGTAGAGTTCGTGCTGTGTGGGGGTTTGGTGTTGGGATCCTTACTTTGACACAAGTCCAGTCCATGAACAGGGTAGGGAGGAGTTCATGGACCAAGAATTGGTTGCTCCAGCGTGACCAGTTCTGTCACATGCCTTTGCTCCGTGAGATCCGTAAGAATAATCCTGACGATTTCAGGAACTTTCTCTGGGCGACGGACCCCGTATTTCACTGTTTGTTGGCTTTGCTGACCCCCTATATCAGCAAGCAGGATACCTGCATGAGGCAAGCCATCATTCCGGAGCAGAGGCTAGTCACCACCCTGCAGTACTTGGCGACGGGGAGAAGCCTGCAGGACCTTAAGTTCTCGACAGGCATCTCCCTCCAGGCTCTGGGGATCAATATCAGAATGTAAAAATGTGCTAAAATGTGTACAGTGTGTATTTATCTCTTTGTATTATAACACTTCTTACATGTCCAGTGGGCTGCCGATAGTGTAAGTAAGGAGGGGCTGGCCAAAGTAATACACATTATTTAGGCATTCATCTCTCAATGAAGTGGGGAGGGTTACCTGGCCAAAACATCTCCCCCCTAAAATTTGTAAATGGCCCATGAGAGGGGGGAGGAATCTGATAGGTGGACCTTATGCCTTTGTCTTTAAATACTCCATAAAATAAATGTTATACTGATGTTGGCCAAGAATATTTGTGTCTAATTTGCTTTCCACGTTTATGTGCAAAATGATTAATATTTTTTTCTTGTTTGACTCCACAGTTTCCTTCCAGCCCACAGGAATGGCAGACTATGGCCTCCCACTTTGCCCAGCGGTGGGACTTTCCTAACTGCGGAGGGGCAATTGATGGGAAACACGTCCACATCGTCCCACCACCCAGGTTCATACTATTACAACTACAAGGGGTTCAATAGTATTCTGATGTTGGGAGTGGTGTCGGCTACTTACGAGTTCCTGTATGTGGAGAAAAATGGCCGGATGTCAGATGGTGGAGTCATCCCCCACATGGAGTTCTACAGGCATCTCCAGAAGGGCAGCTTGGACTTGCCACCTCCAGAAGACAATGCGGAAGGACTCCCATTCGTCTTCATTGCGGATGAAGCGTTTACGCTGGGGACCATCTTATGCGGCCATTCCCTATGAGGACCCTCACCTCGGACCAGAGGGTTTTTAATTATCGGCTGGCCAAAGCCAGAAGAGTGGTGGAGAACACGTTTGGAATACCCATACACATGGCGGAGTATAAACTCAATCACATCATCCTGGCTTGCTGTGATCTCCACAACTTTTTAAGGAGAAATTCTGTGAACTATGCTGGCTCAGTTGGGCCTGAAGCCGGAATTAATCTCAATGAACCAACCCTGATGGCGCTTGAAGCTGGCCGTCCTGGCTTGCCCCCCCCCGAGTGCCCGTGAGGTGCGTCTAAGATACATGGAATACTTTGTGGGTAGGGGGGCCATCAATATGCCAGACACTGTCTGAGACATTTTTTAAATAAAAAAATATTTTAAACTGAATAAAGATTTGCTTACATTTACTGCTTGTGTTTCTTTTAGCTGACCATGACTGAAATTTGGGGAGTCATGAAAATGGCGTGATTGTGTAAAATTATAAAGCACTGTTGGGTGTTATTTACTAAAGGCAAAGACACTTTGCACTACAAGTGCACTTGAGACTGCACTGAAATTGCACTTGTAGTGCAAGTGGATTTGCCCTTAGGAAATAACCCCCATTGTCACAAAAAACACCAATTTTACCACAAAAAAAGTTTAGGAGCATTGAATGAAGAAGCCACACATTCTTGATTATCAATTATTTAATACAAGCACAATCACATGTGCGTTTATAAAAGGTTTTTCAAACAAACCAACATGTTTGTTGTATAAAATATTTTTAGGTGACATTAATAAAAGTAGAAATGTCCTTTTAAGGTAAAACAGGCATGTTTAAAACCAACAATAAATACACAAATCTGGAACTTACAAAGTTCAACTTTTCTCGAAATTGAAGGCAATATCAGACATGAGTATTTATAAACTGTGTTTGATATTGTGTTCAGATGGGGTGAAGTCACCCCGGGAAAAGCCAAATTTTGAAGATGCACACAAATTGCCGAATGTCAACATGTGCTAGCTGCCATCATGGGAGATCAAGGGACGTGTTTTGTGAGTGCAACCCCTTTCTCTCAGCTACTTTATTATTGAGGAAGGGGTTGAACCCACAAATTGCATACATTGATCTCCCATGATGGCAGATAGCACATGTTGACACACTGTGTGCATCTTCAAAATTTGGCTTTTGGAGAATATATTTAAAAATGTGAAAAAAAAATTCTGGGAAAAAAAGCCAACAAAATTAGGGATTTCGAGGGGTTTTAAACTCTCCCTAAAACATCAGCGATGTTCTTAATTTTGTTTTGAACATCATTGATGTTTTGCTTGATGTTTTCCAAGTCCCTATTACACCCCATGATCTCCCCGATCAGGATCTGGGCACTTTCACTGGTGAAATGACCTTCATCCACAACATCACGAGCACCTAAAAATATAGAAACAAAAACACACCATGTATTATAAATATGCCGGCATCCATCTCTTACCTGAGCCTGTGGTCGCAGACACTCACCTGTTGTGGTGACAATTTCCACCACGTCTCCCTCCTCCTCCTCCTGTTGGCTTTGTGGCATTTCCACTTCTTCATGAGGTGGGGGGTCCGTGGTCTCCTCTGATGAGTGGTGTCCTCCGAGTCTTTTCTCCCCTATGTAAAAAAAAATAGGAATATGAAACATTGCTTGGAAGTGGGGTACAGTTGTCTCTTTTGGCAGAGTTGCAAGATGAAGAAATATTTTTTTCCTTTGTCAAGCTTGAATACTTACCTGTTTTGTACAAGCTTCACAGATGGAGACACCCCTATAGTATACACTGGAGGACCTGTGTGGGGTCTCCTAAAAAAAGGGTGTTCTTGTGTCCCACACTAGTGCTCCAGCGTCCAGATGTGTGAGTGTCCTGTCCTTACACAGAATCTAGTTTGCATTTCATTCTAGTTACAAACCCATCTAGACAACAAAATTATTTTAAGAGAAGTAGTCCAGAAAAATGAACGAACAATGTTTCCTACGAATGAATAATGTGCCCATGAACATGAAAGTTGTCATTTTAAAATGTACAACAGTAAAGAAAAGCACATGGAGCAGCACGAACATTATAAAACTAAAGAATAGGAACACAGGACAACTACTTACTTTTTTGCAGCACTCTCCTGATCCTTCTATATTGATCGTGCTCCCTTAATTTGAGGTCCGACCACCGTTTCCTAAGTTGATCCTTGAATCGTCGTACCCCAAAATTTCTGTGCAGGCTCTTGACAACTTTCGCCATGATCTTGGCCTTTCTAACATTGGGGTTGGGGTAAGGTCCATACTTCCCGTCATAGTCGGCCCTCTTCAGTATGTCGACCATCTCCACCATCTCCACAAAGGCCATATTTGATGCCTTAAATTGTCTCCTCCGGGATCGGGACGTTTCTGGCTCCGGGCTTTCCTCCTCGTTGCTGTAATTAGCACGCACCTGCTCTGTCTCCGCCATGTGCTCTTCCCCCACTGTGCTGACAAGAAGGAGTTTCACGCATGCGCAGTGTATATAAAACACGTGTGCATAGTACGTACGATCTGTGAGCGGAGGAAGGAGTATCGGAGGCACCAATCATGATAACGAAGGTAACATTTAAACTTGGCCCTATACTGCTTCTAGATTGAGGCCTATATTGGAACAAGATTAGGAAACTTTAGCCTGACATTAGGGTTTATCTTGTGTATTACAGATAAAATGGATGGCTTCAATGACCACAATTTCCTCCCACTGTTCATAGACAAATACAGGGAGCTGCCCTGTCTGTGGCAGGTGAAACACCCGCAGTATAATCATAAACAAAAGAGGCAGGCAGCGCTGGAGAAACTGCTGGAGTTGGTGAAGAAGGTGGTCCCCACAGCAACCATCCTCTATTTAAAAGCCAAAATTGGTGGCCTGAGGAGCACTTATCTTAGGGAGCACAAGAAGGTCCAGGATTCCCAGAGATCCGTTGCTGCAGCAGATGTTTATGTCCCCAGGCTGTGGTACTATGAGAGACTTTGTTTTCTGTCAGACCAGACTGAAGTCAGGGAATCCCTCTCAACCCTTCCTTCCACTCTCCCTTCCACCCTATCTTCCACCCCAGCTGAGGCTTCCGATGTCCAACCTGGGACTTCCAGCCAGGAAGAAGTGGAGGAGCCCAGCTGGAGTCAGGTATAGCATTCTTCTACAGATTTCTGGTCAATAAATAAATGATGTTTACTAGATGTTATTATTGATCACTCCACCACCACAGACACAGCGTGGAAGGAAGCGTGGAAGGAAGACCAGAGAGTGATGACCTGGGTTCAGTCTGGTCTGACAAAAGATGCAGGCTCTTGTATGACCACAGCCTGGGGACATGCATGTCATCTGCTGCTGTTCATGATTCTCTTGGACTTCTGGACCAGATTGAACTCCCTTATATATGGACTCCTCAGGCCACCAATTTTGCCTGAAAATAATTGATGTGTGCCCTGGGGGCCAAAGGCTTCACCAATTTCTGCTGTTTCTCCAGCGTTGCCTCCCTCTTTCTTTGGTTATGAGCCCTTAATACATTTTTGCTTTGTTTTATTATACTCGCCTATGTGTGTTTTCATTCAAAAAGGACAGTTTGTTTGTGAGTAGGCAGGTACATTTCAAAAATACAATGTGAAATTAACAAGAGAAACCAACACCAAGCAATCTCCTTGAGATTAAATAATACAAGATAATAATGGTGTTGTGGTAACTTGACACACAGAACACACACAAAACTATTCTGGAGTAAAAAAAAAAAAAATAAGAATAAAACACAAGATCAGGATTTTAAAAAATACCTAAAAAAAAAAAAAATTAAAGCTAAAAACATCCCAAAAATATTATTTTTTCGGCAGATGTGACAAATAAAAATATTATATTGAGGAAATCACGATAAATAATAAAGAAAGTTTGTGAGAAGTCTGTGTGAATATGAGCAGCAAAACTACTTAATTCTTCTAGCATTATAAATAAAAAGAGAGTGGCTGCATTAAACAATTTAAAACATTGCAGCGTGACGAAAGTGCTATATCCATTCCGAACGCTAATTTTACCAGACCGAGCAGTTCAATCTCGGAATTTATTCTGAGCATGCGTGGCACTTTGTGCGTCAGAATTGTCCACACACGAATTGACGTGATTGGATTTTGTTGTCGGAAAATTTTATAGCCTGCTCTCAAACTTTGTGTGTCGGAAATTCCAATGGAGAAAGTCCGATGGCATAACAGGAGCCTCAGAGCAGACAGCATTTTCTGTGATATCTTCTTCGCTGATCATAGTTCTCTGGGAATCCTTTGTCATGTATTTAATGTAAAAACTGGTATAAAACAATAGTTTAGACATTAAAACTGCATTGGCCCCAATTTCCCTTGGCCAGTTTGGTCAGTTTGAAATCAGCTTGTATTTAGATTTTATTTCTCTATACAAATCAACACGAATGCATAGCAAACACATCTTAAAATCACTGTAAATACATTCCAAACATGCGGCAAGTGCACAACCTGCCCCGTTAGAAATCTGAAACCAGTGGATCAGCAGGTCAGATTGGATAAACTAACAACAGAGCTGACTTTACAAAACAAATTGTATAATTCTCTTACTGAGGAAATTTACAAAACTTGTTTAATTAACTGTGTACATGAAATAACAGAAAAGGAAAGTCTCCATTTTGCCAATAGGGATGAGCCGAACACCCCCCCGGTTCGGTTCGCATCAGAACCTGCGAACGGAACGAAAGTTTGCGCGAACTTTAGAACCTCATTAAAGTCTATGGGACTCAAATGTTCGAAATCAAAAGTGCTAAATTTAAAGGCTAATTTGCATGGTGTTGTCCTAAAAAGGGTTTGGGGACCCGGGTCCTGCCCCAGGGGACATGCATCAATGCAAAAAAAAGTTTTAAAAACGGACGTTTTTTCAGGAGCAGCGATTTTAATGATGCTTAAAGTGAAAAAAAAGTGAAATATTCCTTTAAATATCGTACCAGGGGGGTGTCTATAGTATGCCTGTAAAGTGGCGCGTGTTTCCCATGCTTAGAACAGTCCCTGCACAAAATGACATTTTTAAAGGAATAAAAGTTATTTAAAACTGCTTGTGGCTTTAATGTAATGTCGGGTCACAGCAATATGGATGAAAATCAGTGAGGCAAACGGCATGGGTACCCCCCCAGTCCATTACCAGGCCCTTAGTATGGATATTAAGGGGAACCCAAATTAAAAAAAGGAAAGGCGTGGGGCCCCCAGGCCCTATATACTCTGAACAGCAGTATGCAGGCGGTGCAAACAAGACAGGAACTGTAGGTTTGTTGTTAAGTAGAATCTGTTTGTAATTTTGAACTGGTACATTTTTAAAGTGTAGCTCCAGCCGAAAAATCTATTTTTAAGCTTTTTGGAAAACATAGTGAAGGGTTATCACCCCTGTGACATTTGTTTTTCTGTCTGTGCACCTCTTCAGAAGATTTCACCTCACTTTCTGTCCCAATGACAAATGTTTTTTGAAAATTTGAGGTTTTTAGTGAAACAAGGATTGGTGATAAAGCATCAGTGAAGAGGAGACACATTTTTCCCATATTAACTCTTACAGGAGAGAATTTCCCTTCCTAGGGGTGGATTTCATCTCACTTCCTGTTGTTTCCTTCCGTTTGCAAGTAGGAGTCGTTTGTAAGTTGGATGTTTGAAAGTAGGGGTCTGCCCTAATTACTCTGCAGAAATTGGGGCCTTAGGTGTTGGTGTTGCCACAACACTGTAAGGCCTCACAGGGCCCTGCTGTGAAATATTAGATCAAGAATTGTAATTACATGCCATTGTTGAACAGTAGTAGAAAAATTGGGCCTTTGGTGGTGGTGGTGGTGCTGGTTCCACAACACTGTAAGTCCTCACAGTTATGCCCCGTACACACGGTCGGACATTGATCGGACATTCCGACAACAAAATCCTAGGATTTTTTCCGATGGATGTTAGCTCAAACTTGTCTTGCATACACATGGTCACACAAAGTTGTCGGAAAATCCGATCGTTCTGAACGCGGTGACGTAAAACACGTACGTCGGGACTATAAATGGGGCAGTAGCCAATAGCTTTCACCTCTTTATTTATTCTGAGCATGCGTGGCACTTTATGCGTCGGATTTGTGTACACACAATTGGAAATTCCGACAACGGATTTTGTTGTCGGAAAATTTTATAGCCTGCTCTCAAACATTGTGTGTCGGAAAATCAGATGGAAAATGTGTGATGGAGCCTACACATGGTCGGAATTTCCGACAACAAGGTCCTATCACACATTTTCCATCAGAAAATCCGACCGTGTGTACGGGGCATTACTCTTGGTGGGCGCTGGAACGGGCCCTGCTGTGGAATATTATATCAAGAATTGTAATTACACGCACCTGTTGAACAGGGGCAGAAAAATTGGGCCTTTGGTGGTGGTGGTGGTGGTGTTGCCACAACACTGTAAGCCCTCACATTTAGGGATGAGCCGAACACCCCCCGGTTCGGTTTGCACCAGAACCTGCGAACGGACCGAAAATTCGCACGAACGTTAGAACCCCATTGACGTCTATGGGACTCGAATGTTTGAAATCAAAAGTGCTAATTTTAAAGGCTAATTTGCATGGTATTGTCCTAAAAAGGGAGTGGGGACACAGGTCCTGCCCCAGGGGACATGTATCAATGCAAAAAAAACTTGTAAAAATGGCCGTTTTTTCGGGAGCAGTGATTTTAATGATGCTTAAACTAAAAAAAAAAAAAAAAAAAAAAGTGAAATATTCCTTTAAATATCGTACCTGGGGGGTGTCTATAGTATGCCTGTAAAGTGGCGCGTGTTTCCCGTGCTTAGAACAGTCCCTGCACAAAATGTGATTTTTAAAGGAAAAAAGTCATTTAAAACGGCTTGCAGCTTTAATGTCCTGGCAATATGGATGAAAATCAGTGAGACAAACGGCATGGGTACCCCCAAGTCCATTACCAGGCCCTTTGGGTCTTGAATGGATATTAAGGGGAACCCCGCACCCAAATTAAAAAAGGAAAGATGTGGGGCCCCCAGGCCCTATATACTCTGAACAGCAGTATACAGGCGGTGCAAGCAAGACAGGGACTGTAGGTTCGTTGTTAAGTAGAATCTGTTTGTAATTTTGAACTGGTACATTTTTATCGTGTTTAGCTCCAGCCAAAAAATCTATTTTAAGCTTTTTGGAAAACCTAGGGAAGGGTTATCACCCCTGTGACATTTGTTTTGCTGTTTGTGCTCCTCTTCAGAAGATTTCACCTCACTTTTTGTCCCAATGACAAATGTTTTTTGAAAATTTGGGGCTTTTTGTGAAACAAGGATTGGTGATAAAGCATCAGTGGAAAGGAGAAATGTTTTTCCCATATTAACTCTTACAGGAGAGAATTTCCCTTCCTAGGGGTAGATTTCATCTCACTTCCTGTTGTCTCCTTCCGTTTGCAAGTAAGAGTCTTTGTAAGTTGTAGGGGCCTGCCCTATATACTCAGCAGAAATTTGGGCCTTAGGCGTTGTTGTGGCCACAACATTTTAAGCCCTCACAGGGCCCTGCTGTGAAATATTAGATCAAGAATTGTAATTACATGCCCCTGTTGAACAGGGGCAGAAAAATTGGGCCTTTGGTGGTGGTGGTGCTGCTGGTGCCACAACACTATAAGTCCTCACAGATACTCTTGGTGGGCACAGAAACGGGCCCTGCTGTGAAATATTAGAGCAAGAATTCTAATTACATGTCCCTGTTGAACAGGGGCTGAAAAATTGGGCCTTATGCACTGGTGCTGGTGCCACAACACTGGAACCCCTCACAGATACTCTAGTTGGAGTGCAGGAACTAGCCCTGCTGCAAAGAATTGCATCAAAAATTGTAATTACACCCCCCTGTTAAACAGGGGCTGAAAAATTGGACCTTAGGCACTGGTGCTGGTGCCACAACACTGCAACCCCTCACAGATACTCTAGTTGGAGCGCAGGAACTAGCCCTGCTGCAAAGTATTGCATCAAAAATTGTAATTACACGCCCCTGTTAAACAGGGGCTGAAAAATTGGGCCTTAGGCACTGGTGCTGGTGCCACAACACTGCAACCCCTCACAGATACTCTAGTTGGAGCACAGGAACTAGCCCTGCTGCAAAGAATTGCATCAAAAATTGTAATTACACGCCCCTGTTAAACAGGGGCTGAAAAATTGGGCCTTAGGCACCGGTGGGGGGACCCAGAACCAAAAATGTTCTTACAAGCTATCATCATGATCATTGAGGAGGAAGAGGATAATTACTCAGTATAACAGGATAGTCACTCAACATCAGGATAGGCAGTCTTTGAAGGGATCTGACATTTCAAAAAAATTTATTCGGTTACATCAGCATCAGGTGGTGATCCAAGACTGATTCATTTTTATGAAGGTCAGTCGATCGACCGAGTCGGTGGACAGGCGCACCCTGTGATCGGTTACAAAGCCTCCAGCAGCACTGAATGTGCTTTCCGAAAGAATGCTGGATGCAGGACAGGCCAGTAGCTCAATTGCATACTGTGCAAGCTCTGGCCAGTGATCCATCCTCAAGATCCAGTAACCCAGAGGATTTTCCGTGGGAAAGGTGTTCAAGTCTGATCTTGCTCCTAGGTAATCTTGCACTATGTGAATCAGACGCTGGCCATGGTTGCTGGAACCTATCATACTTTGGGGCTGCGGACTAAAAAATTGTCTGAATGCATCAGTCAGATGGCCACCTTCTCCACCGCTCCTTCTGTGACTGACCGAAGCCTCAGCAACGCATTGTCCAGGAGGACCAGGAAATTGTAACCTCCCAGGCTCTGGAAACGTGTTGCACAAACCTTTCTACAAGGCCTCCCGAAGATGTTTCATCCTCTGCTCTCTCTGCGACGGCAAGATAAGGTCCACAACCAAACCCTTGTAATGTGGATCAAGGAAGGTTGCCAGCCAGCAATCATCCCTCCCCTTGATACCACGAATACGAGGATCCTTCTGCAGGCTTTGCAGGATCAGGGAGGCCATGCAGCATAGGTTTGCTGAGGCATTCAGTCCAGAGTCCTCTGGGTCACTAAGGACGACATGATCCACAGCAACCTCCTCCAAGCCACGTACAAGTCCATGGGTTTCTTCGGACTGTAAATGATCCCTTGAAGACTGCTGCTGATGCTGAGTGCCAGGCTTCACCTCCATTCTGACACAATCCTCCTCCTCTTCCTGTGTGATCAGCGGGCACGCAGGAAAAGTGTCTGGATAAAGGGGGCCTTGAGAGGTAAGGAAGTCCTCCTCTTCCTCCCTCTGTTCTGCCTCAAATGCCCTGTCCATTATTCCATGCAGCATGTGCTCCAACAGGTGGATATGAGGAACAGTGCCACTGATGCATGCACTGTCACTGCTCACCATCCTCGTGGCTTCCTCAAATGGTGACAGGACAGTGCATGCATCCCTGATCATAGCCCACAGGCATGGGGAAAGAAAACAAGGTCCCCTGACCCTGTCCTGGTGCCATAGTTGCATAATTACTCATTGATGGCCCTCTGCTGCGTGTGCAGCCGCTGCAGCATGATCAACGTTGAGTTCCACCTGGTGGGCATGTCACAGATTAGGCGGTTCTTGGGCAGGTTAAATTCCTTTTGGATGTCAGCCAGCTGAGCACTGGCATTATATGACCTGCGGAAATGCACACAGACTTTCCTAGCCTGCCTCAGGACATCCCGTAAGCCCATTTACCTGCCCAAGAACCGCTGCACCACCAAGTTAAGGATGTTAGCCAAACAGCGCATGTGGGTCAGTTGTCCCTGATGAAGGGCGGAGAGGAGGTTCGTGCCATTGTCGCAAACCACCATACCTGGCTTAAGCTGGCATGGCGTCAACCACATCTAAACCTGCCCCTGCAGAGCTGACAGAATCTCTGCTCCAGTGTGGCTCCTGTCCTCCAAGCACACCCGCTCAAGCACTGCATGGCATGACAAATCAGCACAGGAAGAGGCCATGGAGAAAGAAGAAGAGGAGGGGGTGCAGGAGAGATGTGTGGCAGAATCACCACTAGTAGAATTTTGGAGGCGTGGTGGTGGAACAACCTCCAACACTACTGCAACCTGTCCTGCATCCTTCCCAGCTGCCAGAAGAGTCACCCAGTGCACGGTGAAAGATAGGTAACGTCCCTGTCCATGCCTGCTGGACCATGAGTCATTGGTAATATGCACCTTACCGCTGACCGCCCTGTCGCCCATGCCGGTAGAGAGCCGGAATCGCCATTGGTGATAAAAAGTGGTGTTTGGGAACCTGAAACTGAGGAACCGCAGATTCCACAAACTAACGGAAGGGGGCAGAGTCTACCAACTGAAAAGGCAGCAGTTGAAGTGTTTGCAATTAAGCCAAGCTAGCATTCACCAGCTGGGCTTGTGGATGACTGTGAGCGAACTTCTTTCGGTGGTGCAACAGCGGAAGCAGGGAAATTTGCCTGGTACAATCTGACGTCTGTGTACTGATTGCAGATTGCCCGCAAGTACTTGGCTGTGACACACCTAATTCTATACCTTCATTCCTCTAAGTGCAGGTTTCAGAGAGTACTGAAGGTATAGTGGGGTGGGAGATCCAAGCTGATGAGGAGCAAGGAGTGGTTCACTTTGTTCCTTGGTGTGGGTCTTTTAGGTATGCTTGCCAATAAACTGCATGGCAGGTCGACATATGTCTGGTCAAGCACGTGGTGCCAAAGCGGGTGATGTTTTGGCCACGTGAGATACGCTTGAGACATATGTTGCAAATAGCAGCAGTGGGATCTGATGCACTCCTCTCAAAAAAGGCCCACACCAAAGAACTTTTGGAATAACGCGCATAGACAGCAGCGCCCTGCACATGCAGAGCTCTACGGTGTGATGCAGTCGGTGTGCTGCCCTTAAGCTGGCCCCTGGAGGGCATCCTGCTTCGTTGGAGATGTGCCTCCTCCTCCTCCTCCTCTCTCCTATCAGGCACCAACATGGAGTCAGTGACTTCCTCATCATGAGGATGAGGATGCACCATCTCCACAACCAGCACTGCTGCCTCTAGACACAGAGCCTGCTTGCCCTCTTTTATTGGCTTGTGATTGTCTGCTCTCCTTGTTGGCCTTCCAGACATACTAATAGCCTGCAGTGAGTAGATGCACAAAGCTGGGATTTATATATATACTGATACTACAGCTAGCAGAATCAACTCTCTGCCTGTAGTATTAAGTATGAGAACTCCATCAAATGTATTCAGGTAGCTTTAGGTGCACACTGTGCAGAGGACACAGTACACTAACTGTAAATACTGTAGCTGCCTGCCTGTGGTAATAATAGGATCAGAACAACAGCAATTGTCTTCAGGTAGCTTTAGGTGCACAATGTGCAAAGGACACACTACACTAACTGTAAATACTGCAGCTGCCTGCCTGTGGTACTAATAGGTTTAGAAGAACACCACCAATTTTCTTCAGGTAGCTTTAGTTGCACACTGTGCAGAGGACGCACTACACTAACTGCAAATACTGCAGCTGCCTGCCTGTGGTACTAATAGGATCAGAACAACAGCAATTGTCTTCAGGTAGCTTTAGGTGCACACTGTGCAGAGGACGCAGTACACTAACTGTAAATACTGCAGCTGCCTGCCTGTGGTACTAATAGGATCAGAACAACAGCAATTGTCTTCAGGTAGCTTTAGGTGCACACTTTGCGGAGGACACAGTACACTAACTGTAAATACTGTAGCTGCCTGCCTGTCGTATTAATAGGATCAGAACAACAGCAATAGTCTTCAGGTAGCTTTAGGTGCATACTGTGTAGAGGACACAGTACTCTAACTGTAAATCCTGTAGCTGCCTGCCTGTGGTATTAATAGGATCAGAAGAACATCAATTTTCTTCAGGTAGCTTTAGGGGCACACTGTGCGGAGGACACAGTACACTAACTGTAAATACTGTAGCTGCCTGCCTGTCGTATTAATAGGATCAGAACAACAGCAATAGTCTTCAGGTAGCTTTAGGTGCATACTGTGTAGAGGACACAGTACTCTAACTGTAAATACTGTAGCTGCCTGCCTGTGGTATTAATAGGATCAGAAGAACAGCAATTTTCTTCAGGTAGCTTTAGGTGCACACTGTGTAAAAAACGCAGTAAACTAACTGTAAATAGTGTAGCTGCCTGCCTGTGGTATTAATAGGAACAGAAGAACACCACCAATTTTCTTCAGGTAGCTTTATGTGCACATTGTGCAGAGGACGCAGTACAATAACTGTAAATACTGCAGCTGCCTGCCTGTGGTACTAATAGGATCAGAAGAACACCACCAATTTTCTTCATGTGGCTTTAGGTGCACACTGTTTAGAGGATGCAGTACACTAACTGTAAATACTGCAGCTGCCTGCCTGTGGTACTAATAGGATCAGAGGAACACCACCAATTTTCTTCAAGTACTTTAGGTGCACACTGTGCGGAGGACGCAGTATACTGACTTAAAATACTGCAGATGCCTGCCTGTGGTATTAATAGGATCAAAACAACAGCAATTGTCTTCAGGTAGCTTTAGGTGCACACTGTGCAGAGGACGCAGTACACTAACTTTAAATACTGTAGCTGCCTGCCTGTGGTATTAATAGGATCAGAACAACAGCAATTGTCTTCAGGTAGCTTTAGGTGCACACTGTGCAGAGGACGCAGTACACTAACTTTAAATACTGTAGCTGCCTGCCTGTGGTATTAATAGGATCAGAACAACAGCAATTGTCTTCAGGTAGCTTTAGGTGCACACTGTGCAGATGACACAGTACACTAACTGTAAATACTGCAGCTGCCTGTCTGTGGTAATAATAGGATCAGAAGAACACCAAGAATTTTCTTCAGGTAGCTTTAGGTGCACACTGTGCAGAGGACGCAGTACACTAACTGTAAATACTGCAGTGCCTGCCTGTGGTACTAATAGGATCAGAAGAACACCACCAATTTTCTTCAGGTAGCTTTAGGTGCACACTGTGCAGAGGACGCAGTACACTAACTGTAAATACTGTAGCTGCCTGCCTGTGGTATTAATAGGATCAGCAGAACACCACCAATTTTCTTCAGGTAGCTTTAGGTGAGTACTGTGCAGGGGACACAGTACACTAACTGTAAATACTGTAGCTGCCTGCCTCTGGTACTAATAGGAACAGAAAAACATCACCAATTTTCTTCAGGTAGCTTTAGGTGCACACTGTGCAGAGGACACAGTACACTAACTGTAAATACTGTAGCTGCCTGCTGGTGGTATTAATAGGATTAGAACAACAGCAATAGTCTTCAGGTAGCTTTAGGTGCATACTGTGCAGAGGGCACAGTACACTAATGCCCCGTACACACGGTCGGATTTTCCGATGGAAAATGTCCGTTCGGAGCGTGTTGTCAGACATTCCAACCGTGTGTGGGCTCCATCGGACATTTTCCATTGGCTTTTCTGACACACAAAGTTTGAGAGCAGGCTATAAAATTTTCCAACAACAAAATCCGATCGCGTCAATTCCGACCGCATGTGGCCAGTTCTGACGCACAAAGTGCCACGCATGCTCAGAAGAAATTCCGAGACGGAACAGCTCGGTCTGGTAAAATTAAAGTTCGCAATGGATACAGCACTTTCGTCACGCTGCAATGTAAAAAATGGTTTAATACAGCGCACTCTCTTCCTCTTTATAATGTTAGAAGAATGAAGTAGTTTTGCTGCTTATATTCACACAGACTTCTCACAGACTTCTTTCTTTATTATTTATCGTGACTCCCTCAATATATTTTGATTTGTCACATGTGACCAATTTTTTTTTGTTTGTTTTTAATTGTAGAAAAAAATTTTTCAAGGCTGTTTTTTTTTTGGATTTTTTTTTGCTTTTTATTCAAGAATATTTTGTGTGTGTTTTGTGTGTCAAGTTACCACAACACCATTATTATCTTGTATTATTTAATCTCAATGAGATTGTTTGGTGTTGGTGTCTCTTGTTAATTTCACATTGTATTTTGAAATGTACCTGAATCCTCACCAACAAACAGTTTTTTTGAAGGAAAACATACATAGGCAAGTATAATTGAACCAAAAATTCCTTTATTAAGGGCTCACAACCAAACAAAGAGGGAGGCAACACTAGAGAAACAGCAGAAATTGGCGAAGCCTTTGACCCCCAGGGCAGACATCAATTATTTTACTGCAAAATTGGTGGCCTGAGGAGTCCATATCTAAGGGAGTGCAGTCTGGTCCAGAAGTTCCAGAGATCCTGAATGCAGCAGATGACATCTGTGTCCCCAGGCTGTGGTCATACAAGAGGCTGCATCTTTTGTCAGAAAAGACTGAACCCAGGTCATCACTCTCTGGTCTTCCTTCCACGCTTCCTTCCACGCTGTGGCTGTGGTTGTGGAGTTGTGGCAGCAGGAGGAGGAGGAGGATGTTCCAACTCAATCACGTCGGTCTTGGGTGTGATTTCGCCACTCACCCCCTTAGTTAGGACTTTATAAATAAGTTTCTCACACATGAGGCGTTGGCCCTCCTGCATGCCCTTCAGTTTGGTGGTAGCCATGCAGGCAAAGGCCTCTTCAGGAGTGAGTAAGGCTCTGAGGGACGCAGAAGCCTGCTGAATGAGCCTGAGCGCTGAATCCTGCACGTGACTCCCCTTCCTGGGTCTTTTGTATGGAAGGCGGAGGGGAGGAACCTGCGATTCAGTCAGGCTCCGACTGGTTCCAGGCTTCTCCTGGCTGCAACTTAGCCCCGCCTCCTCCTGGCTGCCACTAACCCCCGCCTCCTCCTGGCTGCCACATTCCACAGCCTCCTCCTGGCTGCCACATTCCAGAGCCTCGTCCTGGCTGAGGTCTTCCTGTGTATGAAAAAGGGACATAGTTTGAGTTTTTGATTCATCAATCACACACAATTGTCACCTCATGACTGTTGCAAATTGAATGTTAAGAAATATAACTGATGATCATTCTGAGCCCAGCATTTTTTATTCTTGTCCCAAATATTTTTGCCCACTACTGTCTATTGATATGTAAAACACTTTAATAAATCAGCAATTAGTGATCAATAATAACATCTAGTAAAGATCATTTATTTCTTGACCAGAAATCTGTAGAAGAATGCTATACCTGACTCCATCTGGGCTTCTCCACTTCTTCCTGGTTGGAAGTCCCAGGTTGGACATGGGAAGCCTCAGCTGGGGTGGAAGATAGGGTGGAAGGAAGAGTGGAAGGAAGAGTGGAACGAAGGGTTGAGGGGGATTCCCTGACTCCAGTCTGGTCTGACAGAAATCGCAGTCTCCCATAGTACCACAGCCTGGGGACATAAATGTCATCTGCTGCAGCTCCTGATCTCTGGGAATCCGTGACCTTCTTGCGCTCCCTTAGATAAGTGCTCCTCAGGCCACCAATTTTGGCTTTTAAATAGAGGATGTTTGCCGCTTCACCAACTCCAGCAGTTTCTCCAGCGCTGTCTGCCTCTTTTGTTTATGATTATAATGCGGGTATTTCACCTGCCACAGACAGGGCAGCTCCCTGTACTTGTCTATGAACAGGGGGAGGAAGTTGTGGTCATTGAAGCCATCCATTTTATCTGCAAGACACAACACAAGACAAACCCTAATGTCAGGCAAAACTCTCCTAATCTCAATATAGGCCTCAATCTAGAAGCAGTATAGGCCCAAGTTTAGATCTTACCTTCGTTATCACGATCGGCGCCTCCGATACTCCTTCCTCCGCTCACAGATCATACGTACTACGCACGCGGGTATTTCACCTGCCACAGACAGGGCAGCTCCCTGTACTTGTCTATGAACAGGGGGAGGAAGTTGTGGTCATTGAAGCCATCCATTTTATCTGCAAGACACAACACAAGACAAACCCTAATGTCAGGCAAAACTCTCCTAATCTCAATATAGGCCTCAATCTAGAAGCAGTATAGGCCCAAGTTTAGATCTTACCTTCGTTATCACGATCGGCGCCTCCGATACTCCTTCCTCCGCTCACAGATCATACGTACTACGCACGCGTGTTACGCTTTATACACACTGCGCATGCGTGTAACTCCGCCTGCCCCTGACGTTCCTTCTAGCCTATTCCCCGCCCCTTTAGTAGTAGTAGTAGTTGTGCTGTGTTCCTATTCTTTTTGTGTTTATTACGTTTGTGCTGCTCCATGTGCTTTTCTTAACTGTTGTACAGTTTAAAATGGCAACTTTCATGTTCATGGGCACATTATTCGTTCGTATCAAACATTTTTCTTTCGGCCTATAAAACACCATTGTTTTGGCCATATGCATTTGACCACATTTTTTAGGGCCTACTTGTATGAAAATAATTTGGTTGTGTAGATGGGTTTGTTACTAGAATGAAATGCAAACTCGATTCTGTGTAAGGAGAGGACACTCAGCAGCAGTTTTCACATCTGGACACTGGAGCACTAGTGTGGGACACAAGAACACCCTTTTTATTAGGGGGCCCACACAGGTGCTCCAGTGTATACTATAGGGGTGTCTCCATCTGTGAAGCTTGGACAAAACAGTTAAAGTATTGAAGCTTGACAAAGGACACTAAAAATTCTACATCTTGGAACTCTGCCAAAACAGACAATTGTACCCCACTTCCAAGCAATGTTTCATATTTATAGTTCTGCCATCAAATATCTGTGTGCTAAGTATACCATCATTTTTTTTTTTACATAGGGGAGAAAAGACTTGGAGGACACCCCTCATCCGAGGAGACCATGGACCCTGCACCTCTGGAAGAAGGGGAAATCCCCCAAAGACAAGAAGAGCAGGAGGAGGAAGACATGGTGGAACTAGTCACCACAACAGGTGAGTGTCTGCGACCACAGGCTCAGGTAAGAGATGGATGCCGGCATATTTATAATACATGTTTTTTTTTTATTCTATCTATTTAGGTGATCGTGATGTTGTGGATCAATGGACGTGTTTTGGGGGTGCAACCCCTTCCTCAATAATAAAGTAGCTGAGAGGAAGGGGTTGCTCCCCCAAAACACGTCCCTTGATCCCCCAGGATGGCAGGTAGCACATGTTGGCATTCGTAAACTTGTGTGCATCTTCAAAATTTGGCTTTTCCTGGGGTGACTTCACCCCATCTGAACGCAATATCAAACACAGTTTCTAAATACTCATGTCTGATATTGCCTTCAAGTTCTACCAAATGTGAACTTTGTAAGTTCAAGATTTGTGTCTTTCTTGTAGGTTTTAAACAAGCCTGTTTTATCTTAAATGGACATTTCTACTTTTTCTAATGTGACCCCAAAAATTGTTATACAACAAACATGTTGGTTTGTTTTAAAAACCTTTTCTAAATGCACATGTGATTGTGCAGGTATTAAAAAGATTGTTAATCAAGAATGTGTGGATTATTGTCTCAACGCTCCAACACTTTTGTGGTGCTCTAATTGCTGTTTTCTGTGACAATGAGAGTTATTTCCTAAGGGCAAATCCACTTTGCACTACAAGTGCAGTTTCAACTGCACTTGTAGTGCAAAGTGTCTTTGCCTTTAGTAAATAACACCCAACAGTGCTTTGTAAGGTAACACAATCACGCCATTTTCAGGACCCCACACATTTCTTTCAGGGTCAGCTAAAACAAACACAAGCAGTAAATGTCACCAAAGATTTGCTTAATTTTTTTTTATTTGATAAAGGTTTCACACATTGTCTGGCATATTGATAGCCCCCCTACCCGCAAAGAATTCAAGGTATCTTAGCCGGACATCACGGGCACTCAGGGAGGGCAATCCAGGACGGCCACTTTCAAGCGCCGTCAGGGTTGGGTCATTTTTAATTCCGGCTTCAGGCCCAACTGAGCCAGCATAGTTGGCAGAATGTTGCCGTAAAAAGTTGTGTAGAACACAGCACGCCAGGATAATGTGATTCAGTTTGTACTCCGCCATATGTATGGGTGTAAGAAATAGGCGGAACCGGCTGGCCATGATTCCAAACGTGTTTTCCACCACTCTTCTGGCTCTGGCCAGCCGGTAATTAAAAAACCTCTGGTCCAGGGTGAGGGTCCTCATCGGAAATGGCTGCATAAGATGGTCCCCAGCGCAAAAGCTTCATCCGCAATGAAGATGAATGGGAGTCCTTCCACATTGTCTTCTGGAGGTGGCAAGTCCAAGCTGCCATTCTGGAGATGCCTGTAGAACTCCGTCTGGGCGATGACTCCACCATCGGACATCCGGCCATTCTTCCCACTTCGTCCACATACAGGAACTCATAAGTAGCCGACACCACCGCCAACATCACAATACTATTGAACCCCTTACCCTAATCTGTCAGACTGTCTCCAACTTTATCCACTTTTAGGCGATCCCTGAAAACTTTCCTCTTCAGAGAAGCCTATCCTGCCTCCATCTAACAACTGCACTATTTTCTCCATTAGCTCATCCCCCACAGCTATTACCCTTTTGTATAACTTGACCCTACCTCCTAGATTGTAAGCTCTAACGAGCAGGGCCCTCTGATTCCTCCTGTATTGAATTGTATTGTACTTGTACTGTCTGCCCTAATGTTGTAAAGCGCTGCGTAAACTGTCGGCGCTATATAAATCCTGTATAATAATAATAATAGTACGACCCCGAGTTGGGTGGTGGGATGAGGTGGACGTGTTTCCCATCAATTGCCCCTCCGCAGTTAGGAAAGTCCCACCGCTGGGCAAAGTGGGAGGCCACAGTATGCCATTCCTGTGGCATGGAAGGAAACTGTTGAGGAAAACAAAAAAAATTAGGCTTTTTGCACATAAACATGGAAAGCAGATTAGACACAAACATTCTTGGCCAACATCAAGATAACATTGATTTATGGGAATTTTTAAAGACCAAAGTATAAGGTACACCTATCATATCCCCCCCCCCACCCCTCTCATGGGCCATTTCTAACATTATAGGGGGGAGCTCTTGGACAGGTAACCCTCTCCACTTCATTGAGAGATGAATGCCTAAATAATGTGTATTACTTGGAACAGCCCCTCCTTAGTTACACTATTGGCAGCCCACTGGACAGGTAAGAAGTGTCATAATACAAAGATATAAATACACACTGTACACATTTGAGCGCATTTGGACATTCTGCTATTACCTATCAACATAATAATAGGATACAAAAACTTGAAACAGTACCATTTGAAAGTATACAGGCAGGCCCTTGCACTACATGCTTTGGGGAATTCATCCATACATCTGACCACAAAAAGATGGGTATAGTGTGTATGGGTTTGGCAAAGTCAGCAGATAGATGATTGAGGATAGACAGAGAATTGGGATCAGCTGACTTAGCAGTTGGGGGGAGGGAGGGTTCCAAAAGATTTGGGGACACCCAAAAAAAAGCCTCTGGCACTCTGCCTGAATTTAAAGCACAAATCACATTTAAAAACATTTTAGGGGGTGTTTGGGGTAAAGCACTACTATGGAGCTGATAAAATACATTGTTAAATGACTACATGAGGTGAATATAGGGTCAGGAGAGCATGCTGGGGAGGTAAGTGAAGGCAAATATGTATGAAGGACCAAAAAAAATTACATAAAAATCCAGCATGCATGAGGACAAGGGGACATTCACAGCATATTACAATCATGGTAATTAGGGAATGAGGAAAGAAATACAATATATTATCAAACATTATATACAATAAAATGTGATATTAAAGGATACAAATCTTACCTTCATATACTCCTTCTGCAGGACCTGGATGATGGCAGAACAGGTCTCTGGGATAATGATACCCAGAGCCTGGGGGGAGATGCCTGTCGAGAACTTGAGGTCCTGCAGGCTTCTCCCAGTCGCCAAGTACCACAGGGTGGTAACTAGCCTCTGCTCCGGAGTGATGGCTTACCTCATGCAGGTATCCTGCCTGCTGATATAGGGGGTCAGCAAAGCCAACAAACGGTGGAATACAGGGTCCGTCATCCGGAGAAAGTTCCTGAAATCATCAGGATTATTCTCACGGATCTCACGGAGCAAAGGCATATGACAGAACTGGTCACACTGGAGCAACCAACTCTCCATGAACTCCTCCCCGCCCTGTTCATGGACTAGACTTGTGTCGTCAGGACCCCAACACCAAGCCCCCGCACAGCACGAACTCTATGAGGAGTACGTATACGCAACATGGATAAAAAACGGTCGGCTGCTCAGAATGGAGAACAGAACGCACTGAAGAACAGCAAGGCCTGTGAAGAGCGACCTGAAAAACAGTAACGAATGAACAAGAACACAATGACAAAGTCACGCGGAGCTTGCTTGCACGCACTGAAGAGCAGATACAAACCCACAAGCACAAATTGAACAGCAGAAACTGATCTGAAAACCACAAGTCTGAAAAAGTGTGAATCGTCTCTTACCAAACTTTTACTAACACGAGATTAGCAAAAGGAGCCCAAAGGGTGCCGCGCTTGGTTCTGAACTGGCCTTTTCTAGTCTCGTTGTACGTGGTTTACGTCACCGCGTTCTTGGCGATCAGAAATTCTGACAACTTTGTGCGACCGTCTGTACGCAAAACAAGTTTGAGCCAACATCCGTCTGAAAAAATCCTAGGATTTTGTTGTCGGAATGTCCGATCAATGTCCAACCGTGTGTACGGGATATTACAGTAAATACTGTAGCTGCCTGCCTGTGGTATTAATAGGATCAGAAGAACAACAATTTTCTTCAGGTAGCTTTAGGTGCACACTGTGTAAAAAACGCAGTACACTAACTGTAAATACTGTAGCTGCCTGCCTGTGGTATTAATAGGAACAGAAGAACACCACCAATTTTCTTCAGGTAGCTTTAGGTGCACACTGTGCAGAGGACACAGTACACTAACTGTAAATACTGTAGCTGCCTGCCTGTGGTATTCATAGGATCAAAACAACAGCAATTGTCCTCAGGTAGCTTTAGGTGAGCACTGTGCAGAGGACACAATACGCTAACTGTAAATACTGTAGCTGCCTGCCTGTGGTAATAATAGGATCAGAACAACAGCAATTGTCTTCAGGTAACTTTAGGTGCACACTGTGCAGAGGACGCACTACACTAACTGTAAATACTGCAGCTGAATGAATGTGGTACTAATAGGATCAGAAGAACACCACCAATTTTCTTCAGGTGGCTTTAGGTGCACACTGTGCAGAGGACGCAGTACACTAACTGTAAATACTGCAGCTGCCTGCCTATGGTACTAATAAGATCAGAAGAACACCACCATTTTTCTTCAAGTGCTTTAGGTGCACACTGTGCGGATGACGCAGTACACTAACTGTAAATACTGCAGATACCCGATTGTGGTACTAATAGGATCAGAAGAACACCAAATTTCTTCAGGTAGCTTTAGGTGCACACTGTACAGAGGACACAGTACACTAACTGTAAATACTGTAGCTGCATGACTGTGGTATTAATAGGATCAGAAGAACAGCAATTTTCTTCAGGTAGCTTTAGGTGCACACAGTGTAAAAAACACAATAAACTAACTGTAAATACTGTAGCTGCCTGCCTTTGGTATTAATAGGACCAGAAGAACACCACCAATTTTCTTCAGGTAGCTTTAGGTGCACACTGTGCAGAGGACGCAGTACAATAACTGTAAATACTGTAGCTGCCTGTCTGTGGTACTAATAGGATCAGAAAAACACCACCAATTTTCATCAGGTAGCTTTAGGTGCACACTGTGCAGAGGACACAGTACACTAACTGTAAATACTGTAGCTGCCTGCCTGTGGTATTAATAGGATCAAAACAACAGCAATTGTCCTAAGGTAGCTTTAGGTGCACACTGTGCAGAGGACACAGTACACTAACTGTAAATAATGTAGCTGCCTGCCTGTGGTATTAATAGGATCAGCAGAATACCACCAATTTTCTTAAGGTAGCTTTAGGTGAGCACTGTGCAGAGGACACAGTACACTAACTGTAAATACTGTAGCTGCCTGCCTGTGGTATTAATAGGATCAGAAAACAGCAATTGTCTTCAGGTAGCTTTAGGTGCACACTATGCAGAGGACACAGTACACTAACTGTAAATACTGCAGCTGCCTGCCTGTGGTAGTAATAGGATCAGAAAAGCACCAATATTTTTCTTCAAGTGCTTTAGGTGCACAGTGTGCGGAGGACGCAGTACACTAACTGTAAATACTGCAGATGCCTACCAGTGGTACTAATAGGATCAGAAAGAATACCAAATTTCTTCAGGTAGCTTTAGGTGCACAGTGTGCAGAGGACACAGTACACTAACTGTAAATACTGTAGCTGCCTGCCTGTGGTATTAATAGGATCAGAACAACAGCAATTGTCTTAAGATAACTTTAGGTGCATACTGTGCAGAGGATGCAGTACACTAACTGTAAATACTGCAGCTGCCTGCCTTTGGTAATAATAGGATCAGAAGAACACCACCAATTTTCTTCAGGTAACTTTAGGTGCACACTGTGCAGAGGACGCAGTACACTAACTGTAAATACAGCAGTGCCTGCCTGTGGTACTAATAGGATCAGAAGAACACCACCAATTTTCTTCAGGTAGCTTTAGGTGCACACTGTGCAGAGGACGCAGTACAATAACTGTAAATACTGAAGCTGCCTGTCTGTGGTACTAATAGGATCAGAAAAACACCACCAATTTTCTTCAGGCAGCTTTAGGTGCACACTGTGCAGAGGACACAGTACACTAACTGTAAATACTGTAGCTGCCTGCCTGTGGTACAAATAGAATCAGAAAAACACCACCAATTTTCTTCAGGTAGCTTTAGGTGCACACTGGGCAGAGGACGCAGTACAATAACTGTAAATACTGAAGCTGCCTGTCTGTGGTACTAATAGGATCAGAAAAACACCACCAATTTTCTTCAGGCAGCTTTAGGTGCACACTGTGCAGAGGACACAGTACACTAACTGTAAATACTGTAGCTGCCTGCCTGTGGTACAAATAGAATCAGAAAAACACCACCAATTTTCTTCAGGTAGCTTTAGGTGCACACTGTGATGAGGACACAGTACACTAACTGTAAATACTGTAGCTGCCTGCTTGTGGTATTAATAGGATCAGAACAACAGCAACAGTCTTCAGGTAGCTTTAGGTGCATACTGTGCAGAGGACACAGTACACTAACTGTAAATACTGTAGCTGCCAGCCTATGGTATTAATAGGATCAGAAGAACAGCAATTTTCTTCAGGTAGCTTTAGGTGCACACTGTGTAAAAAACAAAGTAAACTAAGTGTAAATACTGTAGCTGCCTGCCTGTGGTATTAATAGGAACAAAAGAACACCACCAATATTCTTCAGGTAGCTTTAGGTGCACACTGTGCAGAGGATGCAGTACAATAACTGTAAATACTGCAGCTGCCTGTCTGTGGTACTAATAGGATCAGAAAAACACCACCAATTTTCTTCAGGTAGCTTTAGGTGCACATTGTGCAGGGGACACAGTAAACTAACTGTAAATACTGTAGCTACCTGCCTGTGGTATTAATAGGATACAAACAACAGCAATTGTTCTCAGGTACCTTTAGGTGCACACTGTGCAGAGGACACAGTACACTAACTGTAAATACTGTAGCTGCCTGCCTGTGGTATTAATATGATCAAAACAACAGCAATTGTCCTAAGGTAGCTTTAGGTGCACACTGTGCAGAGGATACAGTACACTAACTGTAAATACTGTAGCTGCCTGCCTGTGGTATTAATAGGATCAGCAGAACACCACCAATTTTCTTCAGGTAGCTTTAGGTGAGCACTGTGCAGAGGACACAGTACACTAACTGTAAATACTGTAGCTGCCTGCCTGTGGTATTAATAGGATCAGAAAACAGCAATTTTCTTCAGGTAGCTTTAGGTGCACACTATGCAGAGGACACAGTACACTAACTGTAAATACTGCAGCTGCCTGCCTGTGGTACTAATAGGATCAGAAAAGCACCAACAATTTTCTTCAAGTGCTTTAGGTGCACAGTGTGCGGAGGATGCAGTACACTAACTGTAAATCCTGCAGATGCCTGCCAGTGGTACTAATAGGATCAGAAAGAATACCAAATTTCTTCAGGTAGCTTTAGGTGCACAGTGTGCAGAGGACACAGTACACTATCTGTAAATACTGTAGCTGCCTGCCTGTGGTATTAATAGGATCAGAACAACAGCAATTGTCTTAAGATAACTTTGCATACTGTGCAGAGGATGCAGTACACTAACTGTAAATACTGCAGCTGCCTGCCTTTGGTAATAATAGGATCAGAAGAACACCACCAATTTTCTTCAGGTAACTTTAGGTGTACACTGTGCAGAGGACGCAGTACACTAACTGTAAATACTGCAGTGCCTGCCTGTGGTACTAATAGGATCAGAAGAACACCACCAATTTTTTTCAGGTAGCTTTAGGTGCACACTGTGCAGAGGACGCAGTACAATAACTGTAAATACTGAAGCTGCCTGTCTGTGGTAGTAATAGGATCAGAAAAACACCACCAATTTTCTTCAGGCAGCTTTAGGTGCACACTGTGCAGAGGACACAGTACACTAACTGTAAATACTGTAGCTGCCTGCCTGTGGTACAAATAGAATCAGAAAAACACCACCAATTTTCTTCAGGTAGCTTTAGGTGCACACTGTGCTGAGGACACAGTACACTAACTGTAAATACTGTAGCTGCCTGCCTGTGGTATTAATAGGATCAGAACAACAGCAACAGTCTTCAGGTAGCTTTAGGTGCATACTGTGCAGAGGACACAGTACACTAACTGTAAATACTGTAGCTGCCAGCCTATGGTATTAATAGAATCAGAAGAACAGCAATTTTCTTCAGGTAGCTTTAGGTGCACACTGTGTAAAAAACAAAGTAAACTAAGTGTAAATACTGTAGCTGCCTGCCTGTGGTATTAATAAGAACAAAAGAACACCAACAATATTCTTCAGGTAGCTTTAGGTGCACACTGTGCAGAGGATGCAGTACAATAACTGTACTGCAGCTGCCTGTCTGTGGTACTAATAGGATCAGAAAAACACCACCAATTTTCTTCAGGTAGCTTTAGGTGCACACTGTGCAGAGGACACAGTAAACAAACTGTAAATACTGTAGCTACCTGCCTGTAGTATTAATAGGATACAAACAACAGCAATTGTTCTCAGGTACCTTTAGGTGCACACTGTGCAGAGGATGCAGTACACTAACTGTAAATACTGTAGCTGCCTGCCTGTGGTAATAATAGGATCAGCAGAACACCACCAATTTTCTTCAGGTAGCTTTAGGTGAGCACTGTGCAGAGGACACAGTACACTAACTGTAAATTCTGTAGCTGCCTGCCTGTGGTACTAATAGGATCAGAAGAACACCACCAATTTTCTTCAGGTAGCTTTAGGTGCAAAATGTGCAGAGGACGCAGTACACTAACTGTAAATACTGCAGCTGCCTGTCTGTGGTACTAATAGGATCAGAAAAACACCACCAATTTTCATCAGGTAGCTTTAGGTTCACACTGTGCAGAGGACACAGTACACTAACTGTAAGTATTGTAGCTGCCTGCCTGTTGTATTAATAGAATCAAAACAACAGCAATTGTCTCCAGGTAGCTTTAGGTGCACACTGTGCAGAGGACACAGTACACTAACTGTAAATACTGTAGCTGCCAGCCTATGGTATTAATAGGATCAGAAGAACAGCAATTTTCTTCAGGTAGCTTTAGGTGCACACTGTGTAAAAAACAAAGTAAACTAAGTGTAAATACTGTAGCTGCCTGCCTGTAGTATTAATAGGATCAGAAAACAGCAATTGTCTTCAGGTAGCTTTAGGTGCACACTATGCAGAGGACACAGTACACTAACTGTAAATACTGCAGCTGCCTGCCCGTGGTACTAATAGGATCAGAAAAGCACCAACAATTTTCTTCAAGTGCTTTAGGTGCACAGTGTGCGGAGGACGCAGTACACTAACTGTAAACACTGCAGATGCCTGCCAGTGGTACTAATAGGATCAGAAAGAATACCAAATTTCTTCAGGTCGCTTTAGGTGCACAGTGTGCAGAGGACACAGTACACTAACTGTAAATACTGTAGCTGCCTGCCTGTGGTATTAATAGGATCAAAACAACAGCAATTGTCTTAAGATAACTTTAGGTGCATACTGTGCAGAGGATGCAGTACACTAACTGTAAATACTGCAGCTCCCTGCCTTTGGTAATAATAGGATCAGAAGAACACCACCAATTTTCTTCAGGTAACTTTAGGTGCACACTGTGCAGAGGACGCAGTATACTAACTGTAAATACTGCAGTGCCTGCCTGTGGTACTAATAGGATCAGAAGAACACCACCAATTTTCTTTAGGCAGCTTTAGGTGCACACTGTGCAGAGGACACAGTACACTAACTGTAAATACTGTAGCTGCCTGCCTGTGGTATTAATAGGATCAGAACAACAGCAACAGTCTTCAGGTAGCTTTAGGTGCATACTGTGCAGAGGACACGGTACACTAACTGTAAATACTGTAGCTGCCAGCCTATGGTATTAATAGGATCAGAAGAACAGCAATTTTCTTCAGGTAGCTTTAGGTGCACACTGTGTAAAAAACAAAGTAAACTGAGTGTAAATACTGTAGCTGCCTGCCTGTGGTATTAATAGGAACAAAAGAACACCACCAATATTCTTCAGGTAGCTTTAGGTGCACACTGTGCAGAGGATGCAGTACAATAACTGTAAATACTGCAGCTGCCTGTCTGTGGTACTAATAGGATCAGAAAAACACCACCAATTTTCTTCAGGTAGCTTTAGGTGCACACTGTGCAGAGGACACAGTAAACTAACTGTAAATACTGTAGCTACCTGCCTGTGGTATTAATAGGATACAAACAACAGCAATTGTTCTCAGGTACCTTTAGGTGCACACTGTGCAGAGGACGCAGTACACTAACTGTAAATACTGTAGCTGCCTGCCTGTGGTAATAATAGGATCAGCAGAACACCACCAATTTTCTTCAGGTAGCTTTAGGTGAGCACTGTGCAGAGGACACAGTACACTAACTGTAAATTCTGTAGCTGCCTGCCTGTGGTACTAATAGGATCAGAAGAACACCACCAATTTTCTTCAGGTAGCTTTAGGTGCACAATGTGCAGAGGACGCAGTACAATAACTGTAAATACTGCAGCTGCCTGTCTGTGGTACTAATAGGATCAGAAAAACACCACCAATTTTCTTCAGGTAGCTTTAGGTGCACACTGTGCAGAGGACACAGTACACTAACTGTAAATATTGTAGCTGCCTGCCTGTGGTATTAATAGGATCAAAACAACAGCAATTGTCTCCAGGTAGCTTTAGGTGCACACTGTGCAGAGGACACAGTACACTAACTGTAAATACTGTAACTGTCTGCCTGTGGTATTAATAGGATCAACAGAACACCACCAATTTTCTTCAGGTAGCTTGAGGTGAGCACTGTGAAGAGGACACAGTACACTAACTGTAAATACTGTAGCTGCCTGACTGTGGTAATAATAGGATCAGAACAACAGCGATTGTCTTCAGGTAGCGTTAGGTGCATAATGTGCAGAGGACGCACTACACTAACCTCTAAATACTGCAGTTGCCTGCCTGTGGTACTAATAGGATCAGAAGAACACCATCAATTTTCTTCAGGTAGCTTTAGTTGCACACTGTGCAAATGACGCAGTACACTAACTGTAAATACTGCAGCTGCCTGCCTGTGGTACTAATAGGATAAGAAGAACACCACCAATATTCTTCAGGTAGCTTTAGGTGCACACTGTGCAGATGACGCAGTATACTAACTGTAAATACTGCAGCTGCCTGCCTGTGGTACTAATAGGATCAGAAGAACACCACTAATTTTTTTCAAGTAGCTTTAGGTGCACACTGTGCGGAGGAAGCAGTGCACTAACTGTAAATACTGCAGCTGCCTGCCTGTGGTATTAATAGGATCAGAAGAACACCAATTTTCTTCAGTTAGCTTTAGGTGCACACTGTGCAGAGGACACAGTACACTAACTATAAATACTGTAGCTGCCTGCCTGTGGTGTTAATAGGATCAGAACACCAGCAATTGTCTTCAGGTAGCTTTAGGTGCACACTGTGCTGAGGACACAGTAGACAGTTTCCTGCCTGTGGTAATAATAGGATAATAATAGGATCAGAAGAACACCACCAATTTTCTTCAGGTAGCTTTAGGTGCACACTGTGCAGAGTACACAGTACTCTAACTGTAAATACTGCAGCTGCCTGCCTGTGGTACTAAGAGGATCAGAAAAGCACTACCAATTTTCTTCAGGTAGTTTTAGGTGCTCACAGTACAGAGGACACAGTACACTAACTGTAATTACTGTAGCTCCCTGCCTGTGGTACTAATAGGATAAGAAGAACATCACCAATTTTTTTCAAGTAGCTTTAGGTGCACACTCTGTAGAGGATGCAGTACACTAACAGTAAATACTGTAGCTGCCTACCTGTGGTACTAATAGAATCAGAAAAACACCACCAATTTTCTTCAGGTAGCTTTAGGTGCACACTGTGCAGAGGACACAGTACACTAACTGTAAATGCTGTAGCTGCCTGCCTGTGATATTAATAGGATCAGAACAACAGCAATTGTCTTCAGGTAGCTTTAGGTGCACACTGTGCAGAGGACGCAGTACACTAACTGTAAATACTGCAGCTGCCTGCCTGTGGTAATAATAGGATAATAATAGGATCAGAAGAACACCAACAATTTTCTTCAGGTAGCTTTAGGTGCACACTGTGCAGAGGACACAGTACACTAACTGAAAATACTGTAGCTGCCTGCCTGTGGTATTAATAGGATCAGAACAAGAGCAATTGTCTTCAGGTAGCTTTAGGTGAACACTATGCAGAGGACACAGTACACTAACTGTAAATACTGCAGCTGTCTGCCTGTGGTACTAATAGGATCAGAAAACCACCACCAATTTTCTTCAGGTAGCTTTAGGTGCACACTGTGCAGAGGACACAGTACACTAACTGAAAATACTGTAGCTGCCTGCCTGTGGTATTAATAGGATCAGAACAAGAGCAATTGTCTTCAGGTAGCTTTAGGTGCACACTATGCAGAGGACACAGTACACTAACTGTAAATACTGCAGATGCCTGCCTGTGGTACTAATAGGATCAGAAAAACACATTATTTCTTCAGGTAGCTTTAGGTGCACACTGTGCAGAGGACACAGTACACTAGCTGTAAATTATGTAGCTGCCTGCCTGTGGTATTAATAGGATCAGAACAACAGCAATTGTCTTAAGGTAACGTTAGGTGTATACTTTGCAGAGGACGCAGTACACTAACTGTAAATACTGCAGCTGCCTGCCTTTGGTAATAATAGGATCAGAAGAACACCACCAATTTTTTTCAGGTGGCTTTAGGTGCACACTGTGCAGAGGACGCAGTACACTAACTGAAAATACTGTAGCTGCCTGCCTGTGGTATTAATAGGATCAGAACAAGAGCAATTGTCTTCAGGTAGCTTTAGGTGCACACTATGCAGAGGACACAGTACACTAACTGTAAATACTGCAGATGCCTGCCTGTGGTATTAATAGGATCAGAACAAGAGCAATTGTCTTCAGGTAGCTTTAGGTGCACACTGTGCAGAGGACACAGTACACTAACTGTAAATTATGTAGCTGCCTGCCTGTGGTATTAATAGGATCAGAACAACAGCAATTGTCTTAAGGTAACGTTAGGTGTATACTTTGCAGAGGACGCAGTACACTAACTGTAAATACTGCAGCTGCCTGCCTTTGGTAATAATAGGATCAGAAGAACACCACCAATTTTTTTCAGGTGGCTTTAGATGCACACTGTGCAGAGGACGCAGTACACTAACTGTAAATACTGTAGCTGCCTGCCTGTGGTAATAATAAGATCAGAACAACAGCAATTGTCTTCAGGTATCGTTAGGTGCACAATGTGCAGAGGACGCACTACACTAACTGTAAGTGCTGCAGCTGCCTGTCTGTGGTGTTAATAGTATCAGAACAACAGCAATTGTCTTCAGGTAGCTTTAGGTGCACACTTTGCAGAAGACACAGTAGACTAACTGTAAATAATGCAGTTTCCTGCCTGTGGTAATAATAGGATAATAATAGGATCAGAAGAACACCACCAATTTTCTTCAGGTAGCTTTAGGTGCACACTGTGCAGAGGACACAGTACACTAACTGTAAATACTGCAGCTGTCTGCCTGTTGTACTAATAGGATCAGAAAAGCACTACCAATTTTCTTCAGGTAGCTTTAGGTGCTCACTGTGCAGAGGACACAGTACACTAACTGTAATTACTGTAGCTGCCTGCCTGTGGTACTAATAGGATAAGAAGAACACCACCAATTTTCTTCAAGTAGATTTAGGTGCAGACTGTGTAGAGGATGCAGTACACTAACTGTAAATACTGTAGCTGCCTTCCTGTTGTACTAATAGAATCAGAAAAACACCACCAATTTTCTTCAGGTATCTTTAGCTGCACACTGTGCAGAGGACAAAGTACACTAACTGTAAATACTGTAGCTGCCTGGTTGTGATATTAATAGGATCAGAACAACAGCAATTGTCTTCAGGTAGCTTTAGGTGCACACTGTGCAGAGGACGCAGTACACTAACTGTAAATACTGCAGCTGCCTGCCTGTGGTAATAATAGGATAATAATAGGATTAGAAGAACACCACCAAATTTCTTCAGGTAGCTTTAGGTGCACACTGTGCAGAGGACACCGTACACTAACTGTAAATTCTGTAGCTGCCTGCCTGTGGTAAAAATAGGACCAGAACAACAGCAATTGTCTTAAGGTAACTTTAGGTGTATACTGTGCAGAGGATGCAGTACACTAACTGTAAATACTGTAGCTGCCTGCCTGTGGTATTAATAGGATCAACAGAACACCACCAATTTTCTTCAGCTAGCTTGAGGTGAGCACTGTGCAGAGGACACAGTACACTAACTGTAAATTCTGTAGCTGCCTGCCTGTGGTAATAATAAGATCAGAACAACAGCAATTGTCTTCAGGTAGCATTAGGTGCACAATGTGCAGAGGACGCACTACACTAACTGTAAATACTGCAGCTGCCTGCCTGTGGTACTAATAGGATCAGAAGAACACCATTAATTTTCTTCAGGTAGCTTTAGGTGCACACTGTGCAGAGGACGCAGTACACTAACTGGAAGTACTGCAGCTGCCTGCCTGTGGTACTAATAGGATCAGAAGAACACCACCAATTTTCTTCAGGTGGCTTTAGGTTCACACTGTGCAGAGGACGCTGTACACTAACTGTAAATACTGTAGCTGCCTGCCTGTGGTGTTAATAGGATCAACAGAACACCACCAATTTTTTTTGTGCAGAGGACGCAGTACACTAACTGTAAATACTGCAGCTGCCTGCCTGTGGTATTAATAGGATCAGAAGAACACCAATTTTCTTCAGGTAGCATTAGGTGCACACTGTGCAGAGGACACAGTACACTAACTGTAAATACTGTAGCTGCCTGCCTGTGGCGTTAATAGGATCAGAACAACAGCAATTGTTTTCTGGTAGCTTTAGGTGCACACTGTGCAGAGGACGCAGTAGACTAACTGTAAATACTGCAGCTGCCTGCCTGTGGTAATAATAGGATAATAATAAGATCAGAAGAACACCACCAATTTTCTTCAGGTAGCTTTAGGTGCACACTGTGCAGAGGACACCGTACACTAACTGAAAATACTGCAGCTGCCTGCCTGTGGTACTAATAGGATCAGAAAAGCACTACCAATTTTCTTCAGGTAGCTTTAGGTGCTCACTGTGCAGAGGACACAGTACACTAGCTGTAATTACTGTAGCTGCCTGCCTGTGGTACTAATAGGATAAGAAGAACACCACCAATATTCTTCAAGTAGATTTAGGTGCACACTGTGTAGAGGATGAAGTACACTAACTGTAAATACTGTAGCTGCCTGCCTGTGGTACTAATAGAATCAGAAAAACACCACCAATTTTCTTCAGGTAGCTTTAGGTGCACACTGTGCAGAGGACACAGTACACTAACTGTAAATACTGCAGCTGCCTGCCTATGGTACTAATAGGATCAGAAAAACACCACCAATTTTCTTCTGGTAGCTTTAGGTGCACACTGTGCAGAGGACGCAGTACACTAACTGTAAATACTGCAGCTGCCTGCCTGTGGTACTAATAGGATCAGAAGAACACCACCAATTGTCTTCAAGTAGCTTTACGTGCACACTGTGCGGAGGATGCAGTACACTAACTGTAAATACTGCAGCTGCCTGCCTGTGGTAATAATAGGATCAGAAGAACACCAATTTTCTTCAGGTAGCTTTAGGTGCACACTGTGCAGAGGACACAGTACACTAACTGTAAATACTGTAGCTGCCTGCCTGTGGTGTTAATAGGATCAGAACAACAGCAATTGTTTTCAGGTAGCTTTAGGTGAACACTATGCAGAGGACGCAGTAGACTAACTGTAAATACTGCAGCTGCCTGCCTGTGGTATTAATAGGATAATAATAGGATCAGAAGAACACCACCAATTTTCTTCAGGTAGCTTTAGGTGCACACTGTGCAGAGGACACCGTACACTAACTGAAAATACTGCAGCTGCCTGCCTGTGGTACTAATAGGATCAGAAAAGCACTACCAATTTTCTTCAGGTAGCTTTAGGTGCTCACTGTGCAGAGGACACAGTACACTAACTGTAATTACTGTAGCTGCCTGCCTGTGGTACTAATAGGATAAGAAGAACACCACCAACATTCTTCAAGTAGATTTAGGTGCACACTGTGTAGAGGATGCAGTACACTAACTGTAAATACTGTAGCTTCCTGCCTGTGGTACTAATAGAATCAGAAAAACACCACCAATTTTCTTCAGGTAGCTTAAGGTGCACACTGTGCAGAGGACACAGTACACTAACTGCAAATACTGTAGCTGCATGCCTGTGATATTAATAGGATCAGAACAACAGCAATTGTCTTCAGGTAGCTTTAGGTGCACACTGTGCAGAGGACGCAGTACACTAACTGTAAATACTGTAACTGCCTGCCTGTGGTGTTAATAGGATCAACAGAACACCACCAATTTTCTTCAGCTAGCTTGAGGTGAGCACTGTGCAGAGGACACAGTACACTAACTGTAAATTCTGTAGCTGCCTGCCTGTGGTAATAATAAGATCAGAACAACAGCAATTGTCTTCAGGTAGCGTTAGGTGCACAATGTGCAGAGGACGCACTACACTAACTGGAAGTACTGCAGCTGCCTGCCTGTGGTACTAATAGGATCAGAAGAACACCACCAATTTTCTTCAGGTAGCTTTAGGTGCACACTGTGCAGAGGATGCAGTACACTAACTGTGAATACTGCAGCTGCCTGCCTGTGGTACTAATAGGATCAGAAGAACACCACCAATTGTCTTCAAGTAGCTTTACGTGCACACTGTGCGGAGGACGCAGTACACTAACTGTAAATACTGCAGCTGCCTGCCTGTGGTATTAATAGGATCAGAAGAACACCAATTTTCTTCAGGTAGCTTTAGGTGCACACTGTGCAGAGGACACAGTACACTAACTGTACATACTGTAGCTGCCTGCCTGTGGTGTTAATAGGATCAGAACAACAGCAATTGTTTTCAGGTAGCTTTAGGTGCACACTGTGCAGAGGACGCAGTAGACTAACTGTAAATACTGCAGCTGCCTGCCTGTGGTAATAATAGGATAATAATAGGATAAGAAGAACACCACCAATTTTCTTCAGGTAGCTTTAGGTGCACACTGTGCAGAGGACACCGTACACTAACTGTAAATACTGCAGCTGCCTGCCTGTGGTACTAATAGGATCAGAAGAACACCATTAATTTTCTTCAGGTAGCTTTAGTTGCACACTGTGCAGAGGACGCAGTACACTAATTGGAAGTACTGCAGCTGCCTGCCTGTGGTACTAATTGGATCAGAAGAACACCACCAATTTTCTTCAAGTGCTTTAGGTGCACAGTGTGTGGAGGACACAGTACACTAACTGTAAATACTGCAGATGCCTGCCTGTGGTACTAATAGGATCAGAAGAACACCAAATTTCTTCAGGTAGCTTTAGGTGCACACTGTGCAGAGGACACAGTACACTAACTGTAAATTCTGTAGCTGCCTGCCTGTGGTATTAATAGGACCAGAACAACAGCAATTGTCTTAAGGTAACTTTAGGTGTATACTGTCCAGAGGACGCAGTACACTAACTGTAAATACTGCACTTGCTGCCTTTGGTTATAATAGGATCAGAAGAAAACCACCAATTTTCTTCAGGTGGCTTTAGGTGCTCACTGTGCAGAGGATGCAGTACACTAACTGTAAATACTGTAGCTGCCTGCTTGTGGTGTTAATAGGATCAACAGAACACCATTAATTTTCTTAAGCTAGCTTGAGGTGAGGACTGTGCAGAGGACACAGTACACTAACTGTAAATTCTGTAGCTGCCTGCCTGTGGTAATAATAAGATCAGAACAACAGCAATTGTCTTCAGGTAGCGTTAGGTGCACAATGTGCAGAGGACGCACTACACTAACTGGAAGTACTGCAGCTGCCTGCCTGTGGTACTAATAGGATCAGAAGAACATCTCCAATTTTCTTCAGGTAGCTTTAGGTGCACACTGTGCAGAGGACGCAGTAGACTAACTGTAAATACTGCAGCTGCCTGCCTGTGGTAATAATAGGATAATAATAGGATCAGAAGAACACCACCAATTTTCTTCAGGTAGCTTTAGGTGCACACTGTGCAGAGGACACCGTACACTAACTGTAAATACTTCAGCTGCCTGCCTGTGGTACTAATAGGATCAGAAAAGCACTACCAATTTTCTTCAGGTATCTTTAGGTGCTCACTGTGCAGAGGACACAGTACACTAACTGTAATTACTGTAGCTGCCTGCCTGTTGTACTAATGGGATAAGAAGAACACCACCAATATTCTTCAAGTAGATTTAGGTGCACACTGTGTAGAGGATGCAGTAAACTAACTGTAAATACTGTAGCTGCCTGCCTGTGGTACTAATAGAATCAGAAAAACACCACCAATTTTCTTCAGGTAGCTTTAGGTGCACACTGTGCAGAGGACACAGTACACTAACTGTAAATACTGTAGCTGCCTGCCTGTGATATTAATAGGATCAGAACAACAGCAATTGTCTTCAGGTAGCTTTAGGTGCACACTGTGCAGAGGACGCAGTACACTAACTGTAACTACTGCAGCTGCCTGCCTGTGTAATAATAGGATCAGAAGAACACCACTAATTTTCTTCAGGTGGCTTTAGGTGCACACTGCGCAGAGGACACAGTACACTAACTGTAAATACTGTAGCTGCCTGCCTGTGGTATTAATAGGATCAGAACAACAGCAATTGTCCTCCGGTAGCTTTAGGTGCACACTTGCAGAGGACACAGTACACTAACTGTAAATACTGCAGCTGCCTGCCTGTGGTACTAATAGGATCAGAAAAGCACCACCAATTTTCTTCAAGTGCTTTAGGTGCACAGTGTGCGGAGGACACAGTACACTAACTGTAAATTCTGTAGCTGCCTGCCTGTGGTATTAATAGGATCAGAACAACAGCAATTGTCTTAAGGTAACTTTAGTTGCATACTGTGTAGAGGTTGCAGTACACTAACTGTAAATACTGCAGCTGCCTGCCTGTGGTAATAATAGAATCAGAAGAACACCACCAATTTTCTTCAGGTAGCTTTAGGTGCACACTGTGCAGAGGACGCAGTACACTAACTGTAAATACTGCAGTGCCTGCCTGTGGTACTAATAGGATCAGAAGAACACCACCAATTTTCTTCAGGTAGCTTGAGGTGAGCACTGTGCAGAGGACACAGTACACTAACTGTAAATACTGTAGCTGCCTGACTGTGGTAATAATAGGATCAGAACAACAGCAATTGTCTTCAGGTAGTGTTAGGTACACAATGTGCAGAGGCCGCACTACACTAACCTCTAAATACTGCAGCTGCCTGCCTGTGGTACTAATAGGATCAGAAGAACACCATCAATTTTCTTCAGGTAGCTTTAGTTGCACACTGTACAGATGACACAGTACACTAACTGTAAATACTGCAGCTGCCTGTCTGTGGTACTAATAGAATCAGAAGAACACCACCAATTTTCGTCAGGTAGCTTTAGGTGCACACTGTGCAGAGGACGCAGTACACTAACTGTAAATACTGCAGCTGCCTGCCTGTGGTACTAATAGGATCAGAAGAACACCACCAATTTTCTTCAAGTAGCTTTAGGTGCACAGTGTGCGGAGGAAGCAGTACACTAACTGTAAATACTGTAGCTGCCTGCCTGTGGTATTAATAGGATCAGAACAACAGCAATTGTCTTCAGGTAGCTTTAGGTGCACACTGTGCAGAGGACACAGTAGACTAACTGTTAATACTGCAGTTTCCTGCCTGTGGTAATAATAGGATAATAATAGGATCAGAAGAACACCACCAATTTTCTTCAGGTAGCTTTAGGTGCACACTGTGCAGATGACACAGTACACTAACTGTAAATACTGCAACTGCCTGTCTGTGTTACTAATATGATCAGAAAAGCACTACCAATTTTCTTCAGGTAGCTTTAGGTGCTCACAGTGCAGAGGACACAGTACACTAACTGTAATTACTGTAGCTGCCTGCCTGTGGTACTAATAGGATAAGAAGAACACCACCAATTTTCTTCAAGTAGATTTAGGTGCACACTGTGTAGAGGATGCAGTACACTAACTGTAAATAGTGTAGCTGCCTGCCTGTGGTACTAATAGATTCAGAAAAACACCACCAATTTTCTTCAGGTAGCTTTAGGTGCACACTGTGCAGAGGACACAGTACACTAACTGTAAATACTGTAACTGCCTGCCTGTGATATTAATAGGATCAGAACATCAGCAATTGTCTTCAATTAGCTTTAGGTGTACACTGTGCAGAGGACGCAGTACACTAACTGTAAATACTGCAGCTGCCTGCCTGTGGTAATAATAGGATAACAATAGGATCAGAATAACACCACCAATTTTCTTCAGGTAGCTTTATGTGCACACTGTGCAGAGGACACAGTACACTAACTGTAAATACTGTAGCTGCCTGCCTGTGGTATTAATAGGATCAGAACAACAGCAATTGTCTTCAGGTAGCTTTAGGTGCACACTATGCAGAGGACACAGTACACTAACTGTAAATACTGCAGATGCCTGCCTGTGGTACTAATAGGATCAGAAGAACACCAAATTTCTTCAGGTAGCTTTAGGTGCACATTGTGCAGAGGACACAGTACACTAACTGTAAATTCTGTAGCTGCCTACCTGTGGTATTAATATGATCAGAACAACAGCAATTGTCTTAAGGTAACTTTAGGTGTATACTGTGCAGAGGATGCAGTACACTAACTGTACATACTGCAGCTTCCTGCCTTTGGTAATAATAGGATCAGAAGAACACCACCAATTTTCTTCAGGTGGCTTTAGGTTCACACTGTGCAGAGGACGCTGTACACTAACTGTAAATACTGTAGCTGCCTGCCTGTGGTGTTAATAGGATCAACAGAACACCACCAATTTTTTTTGTGCAGAGGACGCAGTACACTAACTGTAAATACTGCAGCTGCCTGCCTTTGGTAATAATAGGATCAGAAGAACACCACTCATTTTCTTCAGGTAGCTTTAGGTGCACACTGTGCAGAGGACGCAGTACACTAACTGTAAATACTGCAGTGCCTGCCTGTGATAATAATAGGATCAGAAGAACACCACCAATTTTCTTCAGGTAGCTTTAGGTGCACCCTGTGCAGAGGACACAGCACACTAACTGTAAATACTGTAGCTGCCTGCCTGTGGTACTAATAGAATCAGAAAAACACAACCAATTTTCTTCAGGTAGCTTTAGGTGCACACTGTACAGAGGACACAGTACACTAACTGTAAATACTGTAGCTGCCTGCCTGTGGTATTAATAGGATCAGAACAACAGCAATAGTCTTCAGGTAGCTTTAGGTGCATGCTGTGCAGAGGACACAGTACACTAACTGTAAATACTGTAGCTGCCTGCCTGTGGTATTAATAGGATCAGAAGAACAGCAATTTTCTTCAGGTAGCTTTAGGTGCACACTGTGTAAAAAACGCAGTAAACTAACTGTAAATACTGTAGCTGCCTGCCTGTGGTATTGATAGGAACAGATGAACACCACCAATTTTCTTCAAGTAGCTTTAGGTGCACCCTGTGCAGAGGACGCAGTACAATAACTGTAAATACTGCAGCTGCCTGTCTGTGGTACTAATAGGATCAGAAAAACACCACCAATTTTCTTTCAGGTAGCTTTAGGTGCACACTGTGCAGAGGACACAGTACACTAACTGTAAATACTGTAGCTGGCTGCCTGTGGTATTAATAGGATCAAAACAACAGCAATTGTCCTCAGGTAGCTTTAGGTGCACACTGTGCAGAGGACGCAGTACACTTACTGTAAATACTGTAGCTGCCTGCCTGTGGTATTAATAGGATCAGCAGAACACCACCAATTTTTTTCAGGTCGCTTGAGGTGAGCACTGTGCAGAGGGCACAGTACACTAACTGTAAATACTCTGGCTGGCTGCCTTTGGTAGTAATAGTAACAGAACAACAGCAATTGTCTTCAGGTAGCGTTAGGTGCACAATGTGCAGAGGACACACTACACTAACTGTAAATACTGCAGCTGCCTTCCTGTGTTACTAATAGTATCAGAAGAACACCACCAATTTTCTTCAGGTAGCTTTAGTTGCACACTGTGCAGAGGACGCACTACACTAACTGTAAATACTGCAGCTGCCTGCCTGTGTTACTAATAGGATCAGAAAAGCACCACCAATTTTCTTCAAGTGCTTTGGGTGCACAGTGTGCGGAGGACGCAATACACTAACTGTAAATACTGCAGATGCCTGCCTGTGGTACTAATAGGATCAGAAGAACACCAAATTTCTTCAGGTAGCTTTAGGTGCACACTGTGCAGAGGACACAGTACACTAACTGTAAATTCTGTAGCTGCCTGCCTGTGGTATTAATAGGATCAGAACAACATTAATTGTCTTAAGGTAACTTTAGGTGCATACTGTGCAGAGGACGCAGTACACTAACTGTAAATACTGCAGCTGCCTGCCTGTGGTAATAATAGGATAACAATAGGATCAGAATAACACCACCAATTTTCTTCAGGTAGCTTTATGTGCACACTGTGCAGAGGACACAGTACACTAACTGTAAATACTGTAGCTGCCTGCCTGTGGTATTAATAGGATCAGAACAACAGCAATTGTCTTCAGGTAGCTTTAGGTGCACACTATGCAGAGGACACAGTACACTAACTGTAAATACTGCAGATGCCTGCCTGTGGTACTAATAGGATCAGAAGAACACCAAATTTCTTCAGGTAGCTTTAGGTGCACATTGTGCAGAGGACACAGTACACTAACTGTAAATTCTGTAGCTGCCTACCTGTGGTATTAATATGATCAGAACAACAGCAATTGTCTTAAGGTAACTTTAGGTGTATACTGTGCAGAGGATGCAGTACACTAACTGTACATACTGCAGCTTCCTGCCTTTGGTAATAATAGGATCAGAAGAACACCACCAATTTTCTTCAGGTGGCTTTAGGTTCACACTGTGCAGAGGACGCTGTACACTAACTGTAAATACTGTAGCTGCCTGCCTGTGGTGTTAATAGGATCAACAGAACACCACCAATTTTTTTTGTGCAGAGGACGCAGTACACTAACTGTAAATACTGCAGCTGCCTGCCTTTGGTAATAATAGGATCAGAAGAACACCACTCATTTTCTTCAGGTAGCTTTGGGTGCACACTGTGCAGAGGACGCAGTACACTAACTGTAAATACTGCAGTGCCTGCCTGTGATAATAATAGGATCAGAAGAACACCACCAATTTTCTTCAGGTAGCTTTAGGTGCACCCTGTGCAGAGGACACAGCACACTAACTGTAAATACTGTAGCTGCCTGCCTGTGGTACTAATAGAATCAGAAAAACACAACCAATTTTCTTCAGGTAGCTTTAGGTGCACACTGTACAGAGGACACAGTACACTAACTGTAAATACTGTAGCTGCCTGCCTGTGGTATTAATAGGATCAGAACAACAGCAATAGTCTTCAGGTAGCTTTAGGTGCATGCTGTGCAGAGGACACAGTACACTAACTGTAAATACTGTAGCTGCCTGCCTGTGGTATTAATAGGATCAGAAGAACAGCAATTTTCTTCAGGTAGCTTTAGGTGCACACTGTGTAAAAAACGCAGTAAACTAACTGTAAATACTGTAGCTGCCTGCCTGTGGTATTGATAGGAACAGATGAACACCACCAATTTTCTTCAAGTAGCTTTAGGTGCACCCTGTGCAGAGGACGCAGTACAATAACTGTAAATACTGCAGCTGCCTGTCTGTGGTACTAATAGGATCAGAAAAACACCACCAATTTTCTTTCAGGTAGCTTTAGGTGCACACTGTGCAGAGGACACAGTACACTAACTGTAAATACTGTAGCTGGCTGCCTGTGGTATTAATAGGATCAAAACAACAGCAATTGTCCTCAGGTAGCTTTAGGTGCACACTGTGCAGAGGACGCAGTACACTTACTGTAAATACTGTAGCTGCCTGCCTGTGGTATTAATAGGATCAGCAGAACACCACCAATTTTTTTCAGGTCGCTTGAGGTGAGCACTGTGCAGAGGGCACAGTACACTAACTGTAAATACTCTGGCTGGCTGCCTTTGGTAGTAATAGTAACAGAACAACAGCAATTGTCTTCAGGTAGCGTTAGGTGCACAATGTGCAGAGGACACACTACACTAACTGTAAATACTGCAGCTGCCTTCCTGTGTTACTAATAGTATCAGAAGAACACCACCAATTTTCTTCAGGTAGCTTTAGTTGCACACTGTGCAGAGGACGCACTACACTAACTGTAAATACTGCAGCTGCCTGCCTGTGTTACTAATAGGATCAGAAAAGCACCACCAATTTTCTTCAAGTGCTTTGGGTGCACAGTGTGCGGAGGACGCAATACACTAACTGTAAATACTGCAGATGCCTGCCTGTGGTACTAATAGGATCAGAAGAACACCAAATTTCTTCAGGTAGCTTTAGGTGCACACTGTGCAGAGGACACAGTACACTAACTGTAAATTCTGTAGCTGCCTGCCTGTGGTATTAATAGGATCAGAACAACATTAATTGTCTTAAGGTAACTTTAGGTGCATACTGTGCAGAGGACGCAGTACACTAACTGTAAATACTGCAGCTGCCTGTCTGTGGTACTAATAGGATCAGAAAAACACCACCAATTTTCTTCAGGCAGCTTTAGGTGCACACTGTGCAGAGGACACAGTACACTAACTATAAATACTGTAGCTGCCTGCCTGTGGTACTAATAGAATCAGAAAAACACCACCAATTTTCTCCAGGTATCTTTAGGTACACACTGTGCAGAGGACACAGTACACTAACTGTAAATACTGTAGCTGCCTGCCTGTGGTATTAATAGGATCAGAACAACAGCAATAGTCTTCAGGTAGCTTTAGGTGCATACTGTGCAGAGGACACAGTACACTAACTGTACATACTGTAGCTGCCTGCCTGTGGTATTAATAGGATCAGAAGAACAGCAATTTTCTTCAGGTAGCTTTAGGTGCACACTGTGTAAAAAACGCAGTAAACTAACTGTAAATACTGTAGCTGCCTGCCTGTGGTACTAATAGGATAAGAAGAACACCACCAATTTTCTTCAAGTAGCTTTAGGTGCACCCTGTGCAGAGGACGCAGTACAATAACTGTAAATACTGCAGCTGCCTGTCTGGGGTACTAATAGGATCAGAAAAACACCACCAATTTTCTTCAGGTAGCTTTAGGTGCACACTGTGCAGAGGACACAGTACACTAACTGTAAATACTGTAGCTGGCTGCCTGTGGTATTAATAGGATCAAAACAACAGCAATTGTCCTCAGGTAGCTTTAGGTGCACACTGTGCAGAGGACGCAGTACACTTACTGTAAATACTGTAGCTGCCTGCCTGTGGTATTAATAGGATCAGCAGAACACCACCAATTTTTTTCAGGTCGCTTGAGGTGAGCACTGTGCAGAGGTCACAGTACACTAACTGTAAATACTCTGGCTGGCTGCCTTTGGTAATAATAGTAACAGAACAACAGCAATTGTCTTCAGGTAGCGTTAGGTGCACAATGTGCAGAGGACACACTACACTAACTGTAAATACTGCAGCTGCCTTCCTGTGGTACTAATAATATCAGAAGAACACCACCAATTTTCTTCAGGTAGCTTTAGTTGCACACTGTGCAGAGGACGCACTACACTAACTGTAAATACTGCAGCTGCCTGCCTGTGTTACTAATAGGATCAGAAAAGCACCACCAATTTTCTTCAAGTGCTTTAGGTGCACAGTGTGCGGAGGACGCAATACACTAACTGTAAATACTGCAGATGCCTGCCTGTGGCACTAATAGGATCAGAAGAACACCAAATTTCTTCAGGTAGCTTTAGGTGCACACTGTGCAGAGGACACAGTACACTAACTGTAAATTCTGTAGCTGCCTGCCTGTGGTATTAATAGGATCAGAACAACAGCAATTGTCTTAAGGTAACTTTAGGTGCATACTGTGCAGAGGACGCAGTACACTAACTGTAAATACTGCAGCTGCCTGTCTGTGGTACTAATAGGATCAGAAAAACACCACCAATTTTCTTCAGGCAGCTTTAGGTGCACACTGTGCAGAGGACACAGTACACTAACTATAAATACTGTAGCTGCCTGCCTGTGGTACTAATAGAATCAGAAAAACACCACCAATTTTCTTCAGGTATCTTTAGGTACACACTGTGCAGAGGACACAGTACACTAACTGTAAATACTGTAGCTGCCTGCCTGTGGTATTAATAGGATCAGAACAACAGCAATAGTCTTCAGGTAGCTTTAGGTGCATACTGTGCAGAGGACACAGTACACTAACTGTACATACTGTAGCTGCCTGCCTGTGGTATTAATAGGATCAGAAGAACAGCAATTTTCTTCAGGTAGCTTTAGGTGCACACTGTGTAAAAAACGCAGTAAACTAACTGTAAATACTGTAGCTGCCTGCCTGTGGTACTAATAGGATAAGAAGAACACTACCAATTTTCTTCAAGAAGCTTTAGGTGCACACTTTGCGGAGGACGCAGTACACTAACTGTAAATACTGCAGCTGTCTGCCTGTGGTACTAATAGGATCAGAAAATCACCAATTTTCTTCAGTTAGCTTTAGGTGCACAATGTGCAGACGACACAGTACACTACCTGTAAATACTGTAGCTGCCTGCCTGTGATATTAATAGGATCAGAACAACAGCAATTATCTTTAGGTAGCTTTACGTGCACACTATGCAGAGGACGCAGTACACTGTAGTGATATAAAAATATATACTGGGTGATATGATGTAGAGTGGGTAGAGAGTGGGTATGAGAATTAATTAGTAAGTACTCTTCCGCAGCAACCCAATTCTTCCAGAGAGATGCACTTTATTGACTTCCAACACAGAACAAAGTCCAAAGTCCACAGATGACAGAAAAATCTGACAGAGTAGATATAATTCAGAGCCCCATGTTCCTAGGTCTGTGTGTCCATACACAGACAAGCCTCACTTAACCACTTGAGCCCCGGACCATTATGCTGCCTAAGGACCAGAGGTCTTTTTCCAATTTGGCACTGCGTCGCTTTAACTGCTAATTGCGCGGTCATGCAATGCTGTACCCAAACGAAATTTGCGTCCTTTTCTTCTCACAAATAGAACTTTCTTTTGATGGAATTTGATCACCTCTGCGGTTTTTATTTTTTGTGCTATAAACGGAAAAAGACCGAAAATTTTGAAAAAAAAATGATATTTTCTACTTTTTGTTATAAAAAAAATCCAATAAACTCAATTTTAGTCATACATTTAGGCCAAAATGTATTCGGCCACATGTCTTTGGTAAAAAAAATGTCAATAAGCGTATATTTATTGGTTTGCGCAAAAGTTATAGCATCTACAAACTAGGGTACATTTTCTGTAATTTACACAGCTTTTAGTTTATGACTGCCTATGTCATTTCTTGAGGTGCTAAAATGGCAGGGCAGTACAAAACCCCCCCAAATGACCCCATTTTGGTAAGTAGACACCCCAAGGAAATTGCTGAGAGGCATGTTGAACCCATTGAATATTTATTTTTTTTGTCCCAAGTGTTTGAATAATGACAAAAAAAAAAAATATTTACAAAAAGTTGTCACTAAATGATATATTGCTCACACAGGCCATGGGCCTATGTGGAATTGCACCCCAAAATACATTCAGCTGCTTCTCCTGAGTACGGGGATACCACATGTGTGGGACTTTTTGGGAGCCTAGCCACGTACGGGACCCCGAAAACCAATCATCGCCTTCAGGATTTCTAAGGGTGTAAATTTTTTATTTCACTCTTCACTGCCTATCACAGTTTCGGAGGCCATGGAATGCCCAGGTGGCACAAACCCCCCCCCAAATGACCCCATTTTGGAAAGTAGACACCCCAAGCTATTTGCTGAGAGGCATATTGAGTCCATGGAATATTTTATATTTTGACACAAGTTGCGGGAAAGTGACACATTTTTTTTTTTTTTTTTTTTGCACAAAGTTGTCACTAAATTATATATTGCTCACACAGGCCATGGGCATATGTGGAATTGCACCCCAAAATACATTCTGCTGCTTCTCCTGAGTATGGGGATACCACATGTGTGGGACTTTTTGGGAGCCTAGCCGCGTACGGGGCCCCGAAAACCAATCACCGCCTTCAGCGTTTTTAAGGGCGTGAATTTTTGATTTTACTCTTCACTGCCTATCACCGTTTCGGAGGCCATGGAATGCCCAGGTGGCACAAAACCCCCCCAAATGACCCCATTTTGGAAAGTAGACACCCCAAGCTATTTGCTGAGAGGCATGGTGAGTATTTTGCAGCTCTCATTTGTTTTTGAAAATGAAGAAAGACAAAAAAAACATTTTTTTTTTCTTTTTTCAATTTTCAAAACTTTGTGACAAAAAAGTGAGGTCTGCAAAATACTCACTATACCTCTCAGCAAATAGCTTGGGGTGTCTACTTTCCAAAATGGGGTCATTTGGGGGGGTTTTGTGCCACCTGGGCATTCCATGGCCTCCGAAACTGTGATAGGCAGTGAAGAGTGAAATCATAAATTCACGCCCTTAGAAAGCCTGAAGACGGTGCTTGGTTTTCGGGGTCCCGTGCGCAGCTAGGCTCCCAAAAAGTCTCACACATGTGGTATCTCCGTACTCAGGAGAAGCAGCAGAATGTATTTTGGGGTGTAATTTCACATATTCCCATGGCATGTTTGAGCAATATATCATTTAGTGACAACTTTGTGCAAAAAAAAAAAAAAAAAATTTGTCTCTTTTCCGCAACTTGTGTCGCAATATAAAATATTCCATGGACTCGACATGCCTCTCAGCAAATAGCTTGGGGTGTCTACTTTCCAAAATGGAGTCATTTGGGGGGGTTTTGAACTGTCCTGGCATTTTATGCACAACATTTAGAAGCTTATGTCACACATCACCCACTCTTCTAACCACTTGAAGACAAAGCCCTTTCTGACACTTTTTGATTACATGAAAAAGTTATTTTTTTTGCAAGAAAATTACTTTGAACCCCCAAACATTATATATTTTTTAAAGCAAATGCCCTACAGATTAAAATGGTGGGTGTTTAATTTTTTTTTTTCACACAGTATTTGCGCAGCGATTTTTCAAACGCATTTTTTGGGGAAAAAACACACTTTTTTAAATTTTAATGCACTAAAACACACTATATTGCCCAAATGTTTGATGAAATAAAAACGATGATCTTAGGCCGAGTACATGGATACCAAACATGACATGCTTTACAATTGCGCACAAACGTGCAGTGGCAACAAAATAAATACATTTTTAAAATCCTTTAAAAGCCTTTACAGGTTACCACTTTAGATTTACAGAGGAGGTCTACTGCTAAAATTATTGCCCTTGATCTGACCTTCGCGGTGATACCTCACATGCATGGTGCAATTGCTGTTTACATTTGACGACAGACCGCCACTTGCGTTCGCCTTAGCGCAAGAGCAGGGGGCGACAGGGGTGCTTTTTTTTTTTTTTTTTTTCTTTATTATTTTTTTTCTTTTTTATCTTATTTTTAAACTGTTCCTTTCATTTTTTTTTATCATTTTTATTGTTATCTCGGGGAATGTAAATATCCCCTATGATAGCAATAGGTAGTGACAGGTACTCTTTTTTGAAAAAATTGGTATTAGACCCTAGATCTCTCCTCTGCCCTCAAAGCATCTGACCACACCAAGATCGGTGTGATAAAATGCTTCCCCAATTTCCCAATGGCGCTATTTACATCCGGCGAAATCTAAGTCATAAAATGCTCGTAGCTTCCGGTTTCTTAGGCCATAGAGATGTTTGGAGCCACTCTGGTCTCTGATCAGCTCTATGGTCAGCTGGCTGAATCACCGGCTGCATTCTCAGGTTCCCTGTTGAGACAGGAGAGCCAGAGAAAAACACGGAAGACGGTGGGGGGGGGCATTCCCTCCCACGGCTTGTAAAGGCAGTCTAGAGGCTAATTAGCCGCTAGGATTGCTTTTACATGAAAGCCGACCGCTGGCTGAAAAGAATGATACCAAGATGATACCTAAACCTGCAGGCATCATTCTGGTATAACCACTCAAAGTCGTGAATGGCGTACCTGAAGACAAAAAAATGGTTAACAATAAAGCACAGTAAACGGTAAAGTATAAAAAATTGCATACCTGAAAAACAAACATGATAAAACATAATAACAATAAAACATTGCAGAATAGAATACAGTAAAAAAGAGCAGAACAATAGAGAGAGAGAATAGAGAGAGAGAGAGAGAGAACAATAAAACGACAACAATTTTTTTTTATTTTATATATTTTTTTTTTTTTACACTTTTTTTGTAACTAACTTTTATAACTGTAACCGGTTCCAGGTTCGGGTCTCTCAAAATGTGATGGCATCTTGGGAGACCCTGTAAAAGTGTGCCTAGTCTGTGCAGTGCTGTACCCTACGCTAATACTCAACTAGTGCATGGTAGCGTTCAAAACATTCACCGATGCAAAGACCAGGATTGTCAGGACAGGAGGGACAATAATAGCGGGTGTCACATAAAAATACCTCTCATGCAGCCGACTGCATTTGGTTGGGGATGTGAATGGGGGAAGTACGGGCGCTGCAGAAGTGGTGGGTTCCCAATTAGTAGGATTGGCGAATGCAGCAGGAAGGGCATTATGGGCACGACGGGCCTGTGTTTGTCTTTTTGGTGGCAGCGGGACACTACTTGTGCTTGCCACCTCACCAGCTTGAACTGCACTTATGGGACTCGCCACGTCACCAAGTGTTACTGCAGTGCTGGTTTGACTACGACCGGGGTGTACTAGGCTGCTGGTGCTTGCCAGTTCAATAAAAAGCTTCCAAAAAAACTGTTAGCGATCGCAGGGATCAGGCCTGACTCTGCGAACGCTGCAGTTATGTGTTTAGTGTTTTGTAAGTGACAGTGATCGATCGATACTGCACTTGGGTGGGCTGGGCTGGGCCGGGCGGAGGGGCAAAACGCAGGTGCTAGCAGGTATCTGGGCTGATCCCGCTAACACTGCGTTTTTGGGAACCCTAAACTGCTGGGGACGCTAGTATAGATCTGATCGGACCAGATATTGATCCGTTCAGATACTATACCACTAAGGGAGGTGTACGGTACGTGCGTGGGTGTTAGCGGTACTGGCGCTAACCTGACGCTGCCTGGGGCTGGTGCTTGCTAGTTCACCAAAATGCTACCAAAAAAACTGTTAGCGATAGCAGGGATCAGGCCTGCCTCTGCGAACGCTGCAGTTATGCGTTTAGTGCCTTGTAAGTGACAGTGATCGATCGATACTGCACTTGGGCTGGGCCGGGCGGAGGGACAAAACGCAGGTGCTAGCAGGTATCTGGGCTGATCCCGCTAACACTGCGTTTTTGGGAACCCTAAACTGCTGGGGACGCTAGTATAGATCTGATCGGATCAGATATTGATCCGTTCAGATACTATACCACTAAGGGAGGCGTATGCCGCGTGCGTGGGTGTTAGCGGTACTGGCGCTAATCTGACGCTGCCTGGGGCGATGCATATCACCGCCGGGCGATCGGGGGGCTAAACCTTTATTCGGTAATAAACGGCGGGTTCCCTGACACTATAAAAAATAAACGAACTAACCAGCGTCACCCGTAACGGTTATGCGGTGATCAGTGGTGAAAGGGTTAACTAGGGGCAATCAAGGGGTTAAAACATTTATTAGGTAATATATGGGGGTCCCTGTCGCTATAAAACGCTGACGGCGAACCTAAATATTTACCTCACTAACTAGCGTCACCAGCGACACTAATACAGCGATCAGAAAAATGATCGCTTAGTGACACTGGCGACAGGGGGTGATCAAGGGGTTAAAACTTTATTAGGGGGGGTTAGGGGGGTATCCTAGACCTAAAGGGGGGTAACAGTAACTGTCCCAACACTGTAACTGTCACAAACTGACACCAATGCTGTAATCAGAAAAAAAAAAAAAAAACTGCTGGTGTCAGTTTGTGACAGGGAGGGGGGGGGTGATTGGGGGGGGATCGGGGGGCGATCGGGGGTGGGATCGGGGTGTTTTGTGTGCCTGGCATGTTCTACTGTGTGTGTAGTGTTGTGCACTCACAGTGAAGTCTTCTCTCCTCGGCACTGCAACGGAAAATACCGAGCCGAGGAGAGATGACATCATTTCCTTTGCTGCTGTTTAGCATACAGCAGCAAAGGAAGTGATCTGATTGGCTGGCGGCGATCGCGAGGGGGGCCACGAACGGATGGCCTCCCCCTCACCTCCGATCGCCGGGGGACAAAACAGGACCGCCTCGGGCACCGGGGGGGGGTCCGATCGGACCCCCCACCCGCGGGAGGCAAATCACGTATATATGTACGTGATTTTGCCTGCCCGTGCCGCCTTGTACATCGGCGTGAGGCGGCCCTTAAGTGGTTAAAATTAAAAGCCAGCTTGAATGAATGTCCTCTATGAAATACTAGTCCACTAGGAGGGAGTTTCTGCTAGGTCAACCCAAAATACTCTTTGATCTGATTGTTACCCCCCTCAAGTCTAATTACCATCAATAAATACTTCTTCTATGGTCCTTTAAACAATGTAACCTTAGATATGTGTAATTAGATTAGATTAACAGATACCACCTGAACACCCTTTGAAATGTTCAAATAGACTTGCATAAGATTAACACATCAAAGAGTCTTCAGCTGTCCCCTTGCTATGTTAAAATTCAGTTGGACAAATCAACCATTGTCATTCTGGCCTGGTCAACATTGACTGCATGTGTCCATACACACAACAATGTCCCACATAAATCGGTGAACATATTACAACATATACAACATACACTAACTGTAAATACTGCAGGTGCCTGCCTGTGGTTCTAATAGGATCAGAAGAACACCACCAATTTTCTTCAGGTAGCTTTAGGTGCACACTGTGCAGAGGACACAGTACACTAATGCCCCTTACACACGGTCAGGGGTCAAATGTGCGATCGGAGCGTGTTGTCGGAAATTCTGACCGTGTGTTGGCTCCATCGGACATTTTCTATCGGATTTTCCGACACACAAAGTTTGAGAGCAGGCTATAAAATTTTCCGACAACAAAAGCCGATCGCGTCAATTCTGACCGTGTGTGGCCAATTCAAATGCACAAAGTGCCACGCATGCTCAGAAGTAATTCTGAGATGGAACAGCTCGGCCTGGTAAAATTAGCGTTGGGAATGGATACAACACTTTCGTCACGCTGCAATGTTTTAAATTGTTTAATACAGCGCACTCTCTTCTTCTTTATTATGTGAGAAGAATGAAGTAGTTTTGCTGCTCATATTCACACAGACTTCTCACAAACTTCTTTCTTTATTATTTATCGTGATTCCCTCAATATATTTTGATTGGTCACATCTGACCAAATTTCTTTTTTGTTGTTTTATTGTTGTTTTGTATTTTTTTCAAGGCTGATTATTTTTTTTTGTGTTTGTATTTTTTTCCAGGCTGATGTATTTTTTTTATTATTTTTGGGTTTTACTCCATAATATTTTTGTGTGTGTTTTGTGTGTCAAGTTACCACAACACCATTATTATCTTGTATTATTTAATCTCAAGGAGGTTGCTTGGTGTTGGTGTCCCTTGTTAATTTCGCATTGTATTTTTGAAATGTACCTGCCTCTCACAAACAAACTGTCCTTTTTGAAGGAAAACACACATAGGCGAGTATAATTGAAACAATAATTCCATTATTAAGGGCTCAGAACCAAACAAAGAGGGAGGCAACGCTGGAGAAATAGCAGAAACTGGTGAAACCTTTGGCCCCTAGGGCACACATCAATTCTTTTACAGCAAAATTGGTGGCCTGAGGAGTCCATATATAAGGGAATGCAGTCTGGTCCAGAAGTCCCAGAGATCCTGAAAGCAGCAGATGACATCTGTGTCCCCAGACTGTGGTCATACAAGAGACTGCATCTTTTGTCACACCAGACTGAACCCAGGGCCATCACTCTCTGGTCTTCTTTCCACGCTTCCTTCCATGCTGTGGCTGTGGTTAGGGATGAGCCGAACACCCCCCGGTTCGGTTCGCACCAGAACCCGCGAACGGACCGAAAGTTCGCACGAACGTTAGAACCCCATTGACGTCTATGGGACTCGAACGTTCGAAATCAAAAGTGCTCATTTTAAAGGCTAATTTGCATGGTATTGTCCTAAAAAGGGTTTGGGGACCCGGGTCCTACCCCAGGGAACATGTATCAATGCAAAAAAAACTTTTAAAAACGGCCGTTTTTTCGGGAGCAGTGATTTTAATGATGCTTAAAGTAAAAAAAAAAAAAGTGAAATATTCCTTTAAATATCGTACCTGGGGGGTGTCTATAGTATGCCTGTAAAGTGACGCGTGTTTCCCATGTTTAGAACAGTCCCTGCACCAAATGTCATTTTTAAAGGAAAAAATCTCATTTAAAACTGCTTGCGGGTTTAATGTCATGTCGGGTCATGGCAATATGGATGAAAATCAGTGAGACAAACGGCATGGGTACCCCCCAGTCCATTACCAGGCCCTTTGGGTCTTGTATGGATATTAAGGGGAACCCCGCACCCAAATTAAAATAAGGAAAGGTGTGGGGCCACCAGGCCCTATATACTCTGAACAGCAGTATACAGGCGGTGCAAACAAGACAGGGACTGTAGGTTTGTTGTTAAGTAGAATCTGTTTGTAATTTTGAACATTTTTAACGTGTTTAGCTCCAGCCAAAAAATCTTTTCTAAGCTTTTTGGAAAACATAGGGAAGGGTTATCACCCCTGTGACATTTGTTTTGCTGTCTTTCCTCCTCTTCAGAAGATTTCACCTCACTTTTTTGTCCCAATGAAAAATGTTTTTTGAAAATTTGGGTTTTTTTGTGGAACAAGGATTGGAAAGCATCAGTGGAAAGGAGAAATTGTTTTCCCATATTAACTCTTACAGGAGAGAATTTCCCTTCCTAGGGGTAGATTTCATCTCACTTCCTGTTGTCTCCTTCCGTTTGCAAGTAGGAGTCGTTTGTAAGTTAGATGTTTGAAATTTTGCCAAGCTAGCATTCAACCGCTGGGCATGTGGATGGCTGGGAGCAAACTTCTTTCGGCGGTGCAGCAGCTGGGGCAGGGAAATTTGCCTGGTACAATCTGACGTCGGTGTACCAAAAGCAGATTGCCCACAAGTACTTGGCTGTGACACACCTAATTCTACACCTTCATTCCTCTCACTGCAGGTCTCAAAGAGGACTGAAGGTCTAGTGGGGTTGGAAATCTCAGCTGATGAGGAGCAAGGAGAGATCCTCTTTGTTCTTTGGTGTGGGTCTTTTAGATACGCTTGCCAACGAACTGCATGGCAGGTCAACATATGTCTGGTCAAGCATGTGGTACCCAAGCGGGAGATGTTTTGGCCACGCGAGATACGCTTGAGACATATGTTGCAAATAGCAGCGGTGCGATCTGATGCACTCGTCTCAAAAAAGGCCCACACCAAAGAACTTTTTGAATAACGCGCAGAGACTGCAGCGCCCTGCACATGTGGAGCTTTGGGGTGTGATGCAGTCAATGTGCTGCCCTTAGGCTGGCCCCTGGAGGGCATCCTGCCTCGTTGGTGATGTGCCGCCGCCTCCTCCTCCTCCTCCTCCTCCTCCTCCTCCTCCTCTCTCCTATCAGGCACCCACGTTGAGTCAGTGACCTCATCATCCCCTCCCTCCTCATCACTGGAGCAAACCTGGCAGTATGCTGCAGCAGGGGGAGCATGACTGCCAGATTGCTGTCCTTCTTGGGCACCCCCTCTGTCCGTGCTCATGTTACTGCCTTCATCGAGCTCAGTATCGTCATCAGAGCCTTCCAAACGCTGGGCATCCTCCTGGAGCATGTACCCAACACTGTGGTCAAACAGTTCGAGGGAATCCTCATGAGGACATGGTGGAGCTAGGGAAGGAGTCACTGATGACATTGAGCTGAGGGAAGAGGCCGCTGCTTTGCCAGACAAAGCACCCTGGGCATGGGTGAGAGAGGATGAGGAGGATGAGGACGGCTTGGTCATCCACTCGACCAAGTCTTCCGCATGTTGCGGCTCAACACGGCCAGCTGCCGAAAAAAAGGCCAAGCGTGTCCCATGGCCACGTGCTGATGAGGATGCACCGTCTCCACGACCAGCACTAGACACAGAGCCTGCTTGCCCTCTCTTATTGGCTTGTGACTGTCTGCCTCTCCTTCTTGGCCTTCCAGACATACTAATGGCCTGTAGCTGCACTAAGCTGGGATAGAACACCTGTAATTTTCTTCAAGTAGCTTTATATACTGTAACCAGACAAGCCTGCCTGTCAGTAGGAAGATAACAGGAACGGATCTAGCTGAACACTGTGAGCAGGACGCACTGTACTAAATGTAAATAGTCTAGCTGCCTGACCGTGGTACTAATAGGATCAAATAGAACACCTGTAATTTTCTTCAGGTAGCTTTATATACTGTAACCAGACAAGCCTGCCTGTCAGTAGGAAGATAACAGGAACGGATCTAGCTGAACACTGTGAGCAGGACGCACTGTACTAAATGTAAATAGTCTAGCTGCCTGACCGTGGTACTAATAGGATCAAATAGAACACCTGTAATTTTCTTCAGGTAGCTTTATATACTGTAACCAGACAAGCCTGCCTGTTAGTAGGAAGATAACAGGAACAGATCTAGCTGAACACTGTGAGCAGGACGCACTGTACTAAATGTAAATAGTCTAGCTGCCTGACCGTGGTACTAATAGGATCAAATAGAACACCTGTAATTTTCTTCAGGTAGCTTTATATACTGTAACCAGACAAGCCTGCCTGTCAGTAGGAAGATAACAGGAACGGATCTAGCTGTACACTGTGAGCAGGACGCACTGTACTAAATGTAAATAGTCTAGCTGCCTGACCGTGGTACTAATAGGATCAAATAGAACACCTGTAATTTTCTTCAGGTAGCTTTATATACTGTAACCAGACAAGCCTGCCTGTCAGTAGGAAGATAACAGGAACGGATCTAGCTGAACACTGTGAGCAGGACGCACTGTACTAAATGTAAATAGTCTAGCTGCCTGACCGTGGTACTAATAGGATCAAATAGAACACCTGTAATTTTCTTCAGGTAGCTTTATATACTGTAACCAGACAAGCCTGCCTGTCAGTAGGAATTTAACAGGAACGGATCTAGCTGAACACTGTGAGCAGGACGCACTGCACTAAATGTAAATAGTCTAGAAGATAACAGGAACGGATCTAGCTGAACACTGTGAGCAGGACGCACTGCACTAAATGTAAATAGTCTAGAAGATAACAGGAACGGATCTAGCTGAACACTGTGAGCAGGACGCACTGCATTAAATGTAAATAGTCTAGATAGAAGATAACAGGAACGGATCTAGCTAAACTGAATACAGTGTATATATATATATGCAACACCTGGGATGCATATATATACACAATACACTGTAAGTGCAGCTAACTGACTGACTGTTCTGCCTAATCTATCTAACTCAAATCAAATGACACTGTCTCTCTCTCTCTCTATCTCTCAGCACACCGGAACACACACTACACAGGGCCGCCGTGCAGGCGGCCTTATATAGTGTGGGGTGTGTACTAAATCCCCTGAGCCATAATTGGCCAAAGCCACCCTGGCTTTGGCCAATTACAGCTCTCTCTACTGACGGCGCTGTGATTGGCCAAGCATGCGGGTCATAGTGCATGCTTGGCCAATCATCAGCCAGCAATGCACTGCAATGCCGCAGTGAATTATGGGCCGTGACGCGCCACACGAATTTAGCGCGAACGGCCCATAACGTTCGCAATTCGGCGAACGATCGAACAGCCGATGTTCGAGTTGAACATGGGTTCGACTCGAACACGAAGCTCATCCCTAGCTGTGGTGATGTAGTTGTGGCAGGAGGAGGAGGAGGATGGTCCAACTCAATCACATCAGTATTGGGTGTGATTTCGCCACTCACCCCCTTAGTTAGGACTTTATAAAGAAGTTTGTCACACATGAGGCGTTGACCCTCCTGTCAGGTCAGGCTCCTACTGGTCCCAGGCTTCTCCTGGCTGCCACTTAGTCCCGCCTCCTCCTGGCTGCCACTAACCCCGCCTCCTCCTGGCTGCCATATTCCACAGCCTCCTCCTGTGTGCCACATTCCAGAGTCTCTTCCTGGCTGAGGTCTTCCTGTGTATGAAAAAGGGACATAGTTTTAGTTTTTTCTTCATCGATCACACACAATTTTCATCTCATGAAAAGTTCAATGTTCAAATTGAATGTTAACAAATATAACAGACTATCCTTCTGAGTCCACCATTTTTCATTCTTGTCCCAATTATTTTTGTCCACTACTCTCTATGGATATGTAAAAAACTGTATTAAATCAGCAATTATTGATCAATAATAACATCTAGTAAACATAATTTCTTTATTGACCAGAAATCTTTAGAACAATGCTATACCTGGCTCCATCTGGGCTCCTCCACTTCTTCCTGGCTGGAACTCCCAGGTTGGAAATCGGAAGCCTCAGCTGGGGTGGAAGGAAGAGTGGAAGGAAGAGTGGAGAGGGATTCCCTGACTCCAGTCTGGTCTGACAGAAATCGCAGTCTCTCATAGTACTACAGCCTGGGGACATAAATGTCATCTGCTGCAGCTCCGGATCTCTGGGAATCCGTGACCTTCTTGCACTCCCTGAGATAAGTGCTCCTCAGGCCACCAATTTTGGCTTTTAAATAGGGGACATTTGCCGTGGGGACCACTGGCTTCACCAACTCCAGCAGTTTCTCCAGCGCTGTCTGCCTCTTTTGTTTATGATTATAATATGGATGTTTCACCTGCCACAGACAGGGCAGCTCCCTGTACTTGTCTATGAATGGGGGAGGAAGTTGTGGTCATTGAAGCCATCCATTTTACCTGCAAGACACAACACGAGACAAACCCTAATGTCAGGCAAAACTCTCCTAATCTTGTTACAATATAGGCCTCAATCTAGAAGCAGTATAGGCCCAAGTTTAGATCATAACTTCGTTATCACGATCGGCGCCTCCGATACTGCTTCCTCCGCTCACAGATCGTACATACTACGCACGCGTGTTACGCTTTATACACACTGCGCATGCGTGTAACTCCGCCCATCCCTGACGTTCTTTCTAGTCTATTCCCCACCCCTTTTCATTCGGCGCAGTGGGGGAAGAGCACATATCGGAGACACAACAGGTGCGTGCTAATTACAGCAACGAGGAGGAGGAGGAGGAAAGCCTGGAGCCAGAAACATCTGGATTCAGAAGGAGAAGATTTAAGGCATCGAGTATGTCCTTTGGGGAGATGTTGGAGACAGGGGCGGATCCAGGGGGGGGGCAACAGGGCAATTGCCCCCCCGAAATAGTCGCACTGACAATCTCCCATCATGTCATTGCTGCCTCTGCCCGCAGCCCGAGTCTCTCTCTCACATCAGCCGATCAGCGGCAACGAGAGAGAGACCCGTCTAATGTAGTTGCGGCCGCACTGACAGTGACTGACTAGGAGGAGGGGTGGGTGGAGCCTCTTCCCTGCACTCGTTGCTAACGCCGGGGCCGCCCGGCGTCTAGCAACGAGTGACGTCAGAGTCACGTTGGCAGTGGCGTTTCTGGGGTATGGCAGCCATGGACGCCATGGGAGCGCAGCAAAAAGCCACCCCCGCACGAAAAAACCTTCACCTGTCCGGCGCCGGCACAGCAATTGTTTCTTGGCCTGGGGAGGCGAGTGACAGGCGCCTTCATTATGGATTACGGCCGATGACTGGCCAGACCGGATCCACGTAGGGTAACAGTGTCCCTCTGCGCGGCATCATCTTCTCCACGGAGGAGCGGGGAATGTGGCATGAGGAGAAGGAATGGTTGAGGGCAGGACGGAAAACCCCCAGCAGCAGCACCAAGGATAGCAGCGTTAGTGTTGGCTCCAGTGACTGGGCAGGCAGCAGGGAGATTACATTATCTCTCTGCTGCCTGACTCTGGGACACAGCAAGAGACAACCAAACCACCTTAGCAGGCAAGTGGCAATCCGCAAGGTGTGGCAGGTGACGTGGCAAGTGGCAATCCGCAAGGTGTGGCAGGTGACGTGGCAAGTGGCAATCCGCAAGGTGTGGCAGGTGACGTGGCAAGTGGCAATCCGCAAGGTGTGGCAGGTGACCTGGCAAGTGGCAATCCGCAAGGTGTGGCAGGTGACGTGGCAAGTGGCAATCCGCAAGGTGTGGCAGGTGACGTGGCAAGTGGCAATCCGCAAGGTGTCGCAGGTGACGTGGCAAGTGGCAATCCGCAAGGTGCGGCAGGTGACCTGGCAAGTGGCAATCCGCAAGGTGTGGCAGGTGACGTGGCAAGTGGCAATCCACAAGGTGTGGCAGGTGACGTGGCAGGTGAAGTGGCAATCCACAAGGTGTGGCAGGTGACGTGGCAATCCGCAAGGTGTGGCAGGTGACGTGGCAATCCGCAAGGTGTGGCAGGTGACGTGGCAAGTGGCAATCTGCATCTGGTGGCAGGCAAGTGACAATCCGCAACGTGTAGCAGGTAACGTGGCAAGTGACAAACTCAGGTCTCCCACTGATTCTGCATTATGGTGAGTTGAACTATTTCATTTTATATTACAATGTAATTATAGAAAAAATGTGCTTCAATCATCCTGACACTGGTGCCGGGATGATTGAAGCGCAAACACCAGCCGTTTCCCCGATAAATTGCCCACAAAGAAAACGGATTTTCTGGCAGTGCCCCTCCCGAGACAAGACTCTGGATCCGCCCCTGGTTGGAGATGGTCGACATCCTGAAGAGGGCCGACTATGACAGGAAGTATGGACCTTACCCCAACCCCAATGTCAGAAAGGCCAAGATCATGGCGAAAGTGGTCAAGAGTCTGCACCGGAATTTCGGGGTACGACGCTCAAAAGATCAGCTCAGGAAGCGGTGGTTGGACCTCAAATTAAGAGAGCATGAGCAGTACCAAAATATCCGGAGAGTGCTGCAAAAAAGTAAGTAGTTGTCCTGTGTTCCTATTCTTTATGTTTATTACGTTCGTGCTGCTCCATGTGCTTTTCTTAACTGTTATCCAGTTTCAAAAGGCAACTTTCATGTTCATGGGCACATTATTCGTTCGTATAAAACATTGTTCGTTCGGCCTAGAAAACACCATTGTTTTGGCCATATGCATTTGCCCACATTTTTTAGGGCCTACTTGTCTGAAAGTAATTTGGTTGTATAGATGTGTTTGTTACTAGAATGAAATGCAAACTAGATTCTTTGTAAGGAGAGGACACTCAGCAGCTGGTTACACATCTGGACGCTGGAGCACTAGTGTGGGACACAAGAACACCCTTTTTATTAGGGGGCCCACACAGGTGCTCCAGTGTATACTATAGGGGTGTCTCCATCTGTGAAGCTTGTACAAAACAGGTAAAGTATTGAAGCTTGACAAAGGACACTAAAAATTTTACATCTTGGAACTCTGCCAAAATAGACAATTGTACCCCACTTCCAAGCAATGTTTCATATTTATAGTTCTGCCATCAAATATCTGTGTGCTAAGTATACCAAATTTTTTACATAGGGGAGAAAAGACTCGGAGGACACCCCTCATCGGAGGAGATCACAGACCCCCCACCTCTGGAAGAAGGGGAAATCCACCCAAGACAAGCAGAGCAGGAGGAGGAAGACATGGTGGAAATTGGCACCACAACAGGTGAGTGTCTGCGACCACAGGCTCAGGTAAGAGATGGATGCGGCATATTTATAATACATGGTGTTTTCTGTTTTCTATCTTTTTAGGTGATAGTAATGTTGTGGATCCAGATCCTTTCACCTCAGAAAGTGCACAGATCCGGATCGGGGAGATCATGGGGTGTAATAGGGACTTGAAAAACATCAAGAAAAACATCAATGATGTTCTTCAAAAAAGAAGAACATCATTGATGTTTTAGGGAGAGTTTAAAAATTAAAATTTTGGACATTTTTTTGACAAATTTGAGAAAAGCTAAATTTTGAAGAGGCACAAAGTGTGTCAACATGTGCTATCTGCCATCACAGGAGATCAATGGACGCGTTTTGGGGGTGCAACCCCTTCCTCAATAATAAAGTAGCTGTGAGGAAGGGGTTGCACCCCCCAAACACGTCCCTTGATCCCCCGTGATGGCAGGTAGCACATGTTGACATTCGTAAATTTGTGTGCATCTTCAAAATTTGGCTGTTCCTGGGGTGACTTCACCCCATTTGAACGCAATATCAAACACAGTTTGTAAATACTCATGTCTGATATTGCCTTCAAGTTCTACCAAAAGTGAACTTTGTAAGTTCAAGATTTGTGTCTTTCTTGTTGGTTTTAAACATGCCTGTTTTATCTTAAATGGACATTTCTACTTTTTCTAATGTGACCCCAAAAATTGTTATACAACAAACATGTTGGTTTGTTTTAAAAACCTTTTCTAAATGCACATGTGATTGTGCTGGTATTGAAAAGATTGTTAATCAAGAATGTGTGGATTACTGTCTCAACGCTACAACACTTTTGTGGTGCTCTAATTGGTGCTTTCTGTGACAATGGGTGTTATTTCCTAAGGGCAAATCCACTTTGCACTACAAGTGCAGTTTCAGTGCAGTTTCAAGTGCACTTGTAGTGCAAAGTGTGTTTGCCTTTAGTAAATAACAGCCAACAGTGCATTGTAAAGTTACACAATCACGCCATTTTCAGGACTCACATTTATGTCAGGGTCAGCTAAAACAAACACAAGCAGTAAATGTCACCAAAGATTTGAGGTTTTTTTTTATTTGAAAAAGGCTTTAGACATTGTCTGGCATATTGATAGCCCCCCTACCCGCAAAGAATTCAAGGTATCTTAGCCGGACATCACGGGCACTTAGAGGGGGCAAGCTAGGACGGCCACTTTCAAGTGCCGTCAGGGTTGGTTCATTTGGAATTCCAGTCTCAGGCCCAACTGAGCCAGAATAGTTGGCAGAATGTTGCCGTAAAAAGTTGTGTAGAACACAGCACGCCAGGATAATATGATTCAGTTTGTACTGGTATTAATGTACATGGTATTAATAGGATCAGCAGATCACCACCAATTTTCTTCAGGTAGCTTTAGGAGAGCACTGTGCAGAGGACACAGTACACTAACTGTAAATACTGTAGCTGCCTGCCTGTGGTAATAATAGGATCAGAACAACAGCAATTGTCTTCAAGTAGCTTTAGGTGCACAATGTGCAGAGGACACACTACACTAACTGTAAATAGTGCAGCTGCCTGCCTGTGGTACCAATAGGTTTAGAAGAAAACCACCAATTTTCTTCAGGTAGCTTTAGGTGCACACTGTGCAGAGGACGCAGTACACTAACTGTAAATACTGCAGATGCCTGCCTGTGGTATTAATAGGATCAGAACAACAGCAATTGTCTTCAAGTAGCTTTAGGTGCACACTGTGCAGAGGACACAGTACAGTAACTGTAAATACTGTAGCTGTCTGCCTGTGATATTAATAGGATCAGAACAACAGCAATTGTCTTCAGGTATCTTTAGGTGCACACTGTGCAGAGGACGCAGTGCACTAACTGTAAATATTGCAGCTACCTGCCAGTGGAAATAATAGGATCAGAAGAACACCACCAATGTTCTTCAGGTAGCTTTAGGTGCACACTGTGCAGAGGACACAGTACACTAACTGTAAATACTGCAGTGCCTGCCTGTGGTACTAATAGGATCAGAAGAACACCACTAAATTTCTTCAGATAGCTTTAGGTGCACACTGTGCAGAGGGCGCAGTACAATAACTGTAAATACTGTAGCTACCTGCCTGTGGTACTAATAGGATCAGAAAAACACCACCAATTTTCTTCAAGTAGCTTTAGGTGCACACTATGCGGAGGACGCAGTACACTAACTGTAAATACTGCAGCTGCCTGCCTGTGGTACTAATAGGATCAGAAAAACACCAATTTTCTTCAGGTAGCTTTAGGTGAACACTGTGCAGAGGGCGCAGTACACTAACTGTTAATACTGTAGCTGCCTGTCTGTGGTATTAATAGGAACAGAAGAACACCACCAATTTTCTCCAGGTAGCTTTAGGTGCACACTGTGCAGAGGACACAGTACACTAACTGTAAATACTGTAGCTGCCTGCCTGTGGTATTAATAGGATGAGAACAACAGCAATTGTCTTCAGGTAGCTTTAGGTGCACACTGTGCAGTGGACGCACTACACTAACTGTAAATACTGCAGCTGCCTGCCTGCAGTACAAATATGATCAGAAGAACACCACCAATTTTCTTCAGGTAGCTTTAGGTGCACACTGTGCAGAGGACGCAGAACACTAACTGTTAATACTGCAGCTGCCTGCCTGTGGTACAAATGGGATCAGAACAACACCACCAATTTTCTTCAGGTAGCTTTAGGTCCACATTGTGCAGAGGACACAGTACACTAACTGTAAATACTTTAGCTGCCTGCCTGTGGTACTAATAGAATCAGAAGAACACCACCAATTTTCTTCAGGTAGCTTTAGGTGCACACTGTGCAGAGGTCACAGTGCAGTAACTGTAAGTACTGCAGCTGCCTGTCTGTGGTATTAATAGGATCAGAACAACAGCAATTGTCTTCAGGTAGCTTTAGGTGCACTCTGTGCAGAGGGCGCAGTACCCTAACTGTTAATACTGTAGTTGCCTGCCTTTGGTATTAATAGGGTAGCTTTAGGTGCACACTGTGCAGAGGACACAGTACACTAACTGTAAATACTGTAACTGCCTACTTGTGGTATTAATAGGATCAGAACAACAGCAATTGTCTTCAGGTAGCTTTAGGTGCACACTGCGCAGAGGACACAGTACACTAACCGTAAATACTGTAGCTGCCTGCCTGTGGTACTAATAGAATCAGAAGAACACCACCAATTTTCTTCAGGTAGCTTTAGGTGCACACTGTGCAGAGGACACAGTACACTTACTGTAAATTCTGTAGCTGCCTGCCTGTGGTATTAATAGGATCAGAACAACAGCAATTGTCTTTAGGTAGCTTTAGGTACACACAGTGCAGAGGACACAGTACACTAACTGTAAATACTACAGCTGCCTGCCTGTGGTACTAATAGGATCAGAAGAACACCACCAATTCTTCAGGTAGCTTTGGGTGCACAATGTGCAGAGGGTGCAGTACACTAACTGTGAATACTGCAGCTGCTTGCCTGTGGTAATAATAGGATCAGAAGAACACCACCAATTTTCTTCAGGTAGCTTTAGGTGCACACTGTGCAGAGGACACAGTACACTAACTGTAAATACTGTAGCCGCCTGCCTGTGGTATTAATAGGATCAGAACAACAGCAATTGTCTTCAGGTAACCTTAGGTGCACACTGTGCAGAGGATGCAGTACACTAACTCTAAATACTGCAGCTGCCTGCCTGTGGTACTAATAGGATCAGAAAAACACCACCAATTTTCTTCAGGTAGCTTTAGGTGCACACTCTGCAGAGGACGCAGTACACTAACTGTAAATACTGTAGCTGCCTGCCTGTGGTAATAATAGGATCAGAAGAACACCACCAATTTTCTTCGGGTAGCTTTAGGTGCACACTCTGCAGAGGACGCAGTACACTAACTGTAAATACTGTAGCTGCCTGCCTGTGGTAATAATAGGATCAGAAGAACACCACCAATTTTCTTCAGGTAGCTTTAGGTGCACACTGTGCAGAGGACACAGTACACTAACTGTATATACTGTAGCTGCCTGCCTGTGGCATTAATAGGATCAGAACAACAGCAATTGTCCTCGGGTAGCTTTAGGTTACACACTGTGCAGAGGACACAGTACACTAACTGTAAATACTGTAGCTGCCTGCATGTGGTATTAATAGGATCAGAACAACAGCAATTGTCTTCAGGTAGCTTTAGGTGCACACTGCGCAGAGGGCACAGTACACTAACCATAAATCATAATCAGAAGAACACCACCAATTTTCTTCAGGTAGCTTTAGGTGCACACTGTGCAGAGGACACAGTACACTAACTGTATATGCTGTAGCTGCCTGCCTGTGGTAATAATAGGATCAGAAGAACACCACCAATTGTCTTCAGGTAACCTTAGGTGCACACTGTGTAGAGGACGCAGTACACTAACTCTAAATACTGCAGCTGCCTGCCTGTGGTACTAATAGAATCAGAAGAACACCACCAATTTTCTTCAGGTAGCTTTAGGTGCACACTGTGCAGAGGACACAGTACACTTACTGTAAATTCTGTAGCTGCCTACCTGTGGTATTAATAGGATCAGAACAACAGCAATTGTCTTTAGGTAGCTTTAGGTACACACAGTGCAGAGGACACAGTACACTAACTGTAAATACTACAGCTGCCTGCCTGTGGTACTAATAGGATCAGAAGAACACCACCAATTTTCTTCAGGTAGCTTTGGGTGCACAATGTGCAGAGGGCGCAGTACACTAACTGTGAATACTGCAGCTGCTTGCCTGTGGTAATAATAGGATCAGAAGAACACCACCAATTTTCTTCAGGTAGCTTTAGGTGCACACTGTGCAGAGGACACAGTACACTAACTGTAAATACTGTAGCTGCCTGCCTGTGGTATTAATAGGATCAGAACAACAGCAATTGTCTTCAGGTAACCTTAGGTGCACACTGTGCAGAGGATGCAGTACACTAACTCTAAATACTGCAGCTGCCTGCCTGTGGTACTAATAGGATCAGAAAAACACCACCAATTTTCCTCAGGTAGCTTTAGGTGCACACTCTGCAGAGGACGCAGTACACTAACTGTAAATACTGTAGCTGCCTGCCTGTGGTAATAATAGGATCAGAAGAACACCACCAATTTTCTTCAGGTAGCTTTAGGTGCACACTCTGCAGAGGACGCAGTACACTAACTGTAAATACTGTAGCTGCCTGCCTGTGGTAATAATAGGATCAGAAGAACACCACCAATTTTCTTCAGGTAGCTTTAGGTGCACACTGTGCAGAGAACACAGTACACTAACTGTATATACTGTAGCTGCCTGCCTGTGGTATTAATAGGATCAGAACAACAGCAATTATCCTCAGGTAGCTTTAGGTGCACACTGTGCAGAGGACACAGTACACTAACTGTAAATACTGTAGCTGCCTGCATGTGGTATTATAGTATCAGAACAACAGCAATTGCCTTCAGGTAGCTTTAGGTGCACACTGCGCAGAGGGCACAGTACACAAACCATAAATCATAATCAGAAGAACACCACCAATTTTCTTCAGGTAGCTTTAGGTGCACACTGTGCAGAGGACACAGTACACGTACTGTAAATAATGTAGCTGCCTACCTGTGATATTAATAGGATCAGAACAACAGCAATTGTCTTTAGGTAGCTTTAGGTGCACACTGTGCAGAGGACACAGTACACTAACTGTAAATACTGCAGCTGCCTGCCTATGGTACTAATAGGATCAGAAGAACACCACCAATTTTCTTCAGGTAGCTTTAGGTGCACAATGTGCAGAGGGCGCAGTACACTAACTGTGAATACTGCAGCTGCTTGTCTGTGGTACTAATAGGATCAGAAGAACACCACCAATTTTCTTCAGGTAGCTTTAGGTGCACGCTGTGCAGAGGACACAGTACACTAACTGTATATACTGTAGCTGCCTGCCTGTGGTAATAATAGGATCAGAAGAACACCACCAATTGTCTTCAGGTAACCTTAGGTGCACACTGTGTAGAGGACGCAGTACACTAACTCTAAATACTGCAGCTGCCTGCCTGTGGTACTAATAGGATCAGAAAAACACCACCAATTTTCTTCAGGTAGCTTTAGGTGCACACTGTGCAGAGGACGCAGTACACTAACTGTAAATACTGTAGCTGCCTGCCTGTGGTAATAATAGGATCAGAAGAACACCACCAATTTTCTTCAGGTAGCTTTAGGTGCACACTGTGCAGAGGACACAGTACACTAACTGTGTATACTGTAGCTGCCTGCCTGTGGTATTAATAGGATCAGAACAACAGCAATTGTCCTCAGGCAGCTTTAGGTGCATACTGTGCAGAGGACACAGTACACTAACTGTAAATACTGTAGCTGCCTGCATGTGGTATTAATAGGATCAGAACAACAGCAAATGTCTTCAGGTAGCTTTAGGTGCACACTGTGCAGATGACGCAGTACACTAACTATAAATACTGTAGCTGCCTGCCTGTGGTATTAATAGGAGCAGAATAACACCACCAATTTTCTTCAGGTAGCTTTAATTGCACACTGTGCAGAGGACACAGTACACTAACTGTAAATACTGTAGCTACCTGCCTGTGGTATTAACCAGCCCCGGAAGGATTTACCCCCTTCCTGACCAGAGCAATTTTTACAATTTGGCACTGCGTCGCTTTTACTGCTAATTGCGCGGTCATGCAATGCTGTACCCAAACAAAATTTGCGTCCTTTTTTTCCCACAAATAGAGCTTTCTTTTGATGGTATTTTATCACCTCTGCGGTTTTTATTTTTTGTGTTATAAACGGAAAAATACAGAAAATTTTGAAAAAAAATGATATATTCTACTTTTTGTTATAAAAAAAAATCCAATAAACTCAATTTTAGTCATACATTTAGGCCAAAATGTATTCGGCCACATGTCTTTGGTAAAAAAAATGTCAGTAAGCATATATTTATTGGTTTGCGCAAAAGTTATAGCGTCTACAAACTAGGGTACATTTTCTGGAATTTACACAGCTTTTAGTTTATGACTGCCTATCTCATTTCTTGAGGTGCTAAAATGGCAGGGCAGTACAACCCCCCCCCCAAATGACCCCATTTTGGAAAGTAGACACCCCAAGGAAATTGCTGAGAGGCATGTCAAGCCCACTGAATATTACATTTTTTGACCCAAATGATTGAATAATGATAAAAAAAAAAATTACAAAAAGTTGTCACTAAATGATATATTGCTCACACATGCCATGTTTATATGTGGAATTGCACCCCAAAATACGTATAGCTGCTTCTCCTGAGTATGGGGATACCACATGTGTGGGACTTTTTGGGAGCCTAGCCACATACAGGGCCCCGAAAACCAAGCACTGCCTTCAGGATTTCTAAGGGCGTAAATTTTTGATTTCACTCCTCACAACCTATCACAGTTTTGAAGGCCATAAAATGCCAAGATGGCACAAAACCCCCCAAATTACCCCATTTTGGAAAGTAGACACCCCACGCTATTTGCTGAGAGGTATGTTGAGTCCATGGAATATTTTATATTTTGACAAGAGTTGCGGGAAAATGACAAACTTTTTTTTTTCTGCACAAAGTTGTCACTAAATGATATATTGCTCAAACATGCCATGAGAATATGTGGAATTACACCCCAAAATACATTCTGCTGCTTCTCCTGAGTACGGGGATACCACATATGTGGGACTTTTTGGGAGCCTAGCCGGGTACGGGGCCCCAAAAAACAAGCACCGCCTTCAGGATTTCTAAGGGCGTACATTTTTGATTTCACTCCTCACTACCTATCACAGTTTTGAGGGCCATAAAATGCCCAGATGGCACAACTCCCCCCCCCCCAAAATTACCCCATTTTGGAAAGTAGACACCCCAAGCTATTTGCTGAGAGACATGTTGAGTCCATGGAATATTTTACATTTTGCCACAAGTTGCGGGAAAGTGACAAACTTTTTTTTTTGCACAAATTTGTCACTAAATGATAAATTGCTTAAATATATATTTTTTTCTTTTTTCAAATTTCAAAACTTTGTGACAAAATGTGAGGTCTGCAAAATACTCACCATACCTCTCAGCAAATAGCTTGGGGTGTCTATTTTCCAAAATGGGGTCATTTGGGGGGGGTTTGTGCCATCTGGGCATTCCATGGTCTTCGAAACTGTGATAGGCAGTGAAGAGTGAAATCAAAAATTTACACCCTTAGAAAGCCTGAAGGCGGTGCTTGGTTTTTGGGGTCCCGTACGCGGCTGGGCTCCCAAAAAGTCTCACACATGTGGTATCCCCGAACTCAGGAGAAGCAACAGAATGTATTTTGGGGTGTAATTTCACATATTCCCATGGCATGTTTGAGCAATATATATAAAAAAAAAACATTGTGTCTTTTTCCCGCAACTTTTGTCACAATATAAAATATTCCATGGACTCGACATGCCTCTCAGCAAATAGCTTTGGGTGTCTACTTTCCAAAATGGGGTCATTTGGGGGTGTTTTGAACTGTCCTGGCATTTTATGCACAACATTTAGAAGCTTATGTCACACATCACCCACTCTTCTAACCACTTGAAGACAAAGCCCTTTTTGACACTTTTTGTTTACATGAAAAAAATTATTTTTTTTTGCAAGAAAATTACTTTGAACCCCCAAACATTATATATTTTTTTAAAGCAAAGGCCCTACAGATTAAAATGGTGGGTGTTTCATTTTTTTTTCACACAGAATTTGCGCAGCGATTTTTCAAACGCATTTTTTGGGGAAAAAACACACTTTTTAAAATTTCAATGCACTAAAACACGCTATATTTCCCAAATGTTTGATGAAATAAAGAAACCAAACTAATAAGAGAGAGCCTAGGCTACCTCAATAGAGATGGGATTTTTGAAGGAGACCATCATATCTGTATAATAAGGTAAGCACTAAATTCTTAGAATTGAATTAAAAAATCATTTAATTGAATCAGTAGTCAGTACAAAAATATCTATTACATATAAAATCACAGAATTCTTGAAATCACTGTTGGTGATTGATACAGGGATATATTTTTACACAGGATGCTTGAGTATGCAGAGAGCCGACATGTTTCGCAGTATTCTGCTTCTTCGAGGGCGTCGCATGCATCTGTGGATTTATCTAGATTACATAGAATAACATTAGAACCAGAATTTTCTTAAACCCATCACCAATATTCATTTTGCTTAAAATGTGTCGGTGCTTACCCACTTGAAGGTTATCGGTGTTCAACATGAATCATGTATGGCAAAAACTCACATCTAGGACTCAGTTAATGGTGTCAGCCAGCCAAGTTTATAACCCCATGGAGGCCAGATCCAGAAAGGGTTGGATAGTGTGCTGTCGGACCACGCAATGACCACGGTGTCATACAAGTGTAGACTAAGTTATTGATCTAAAAATATACAATGTATTATATTTAAATTTTAGTTTTTATGTATTGTAACTATTTTCTATGATTATTAAATTAAACTGGAAAATAAATAAGAATGTATTATTCCCTAGAATATCCGTACATATTGGTATAACATATTGACAGATAATTCTTAGTGTGGGACCAGGTATTAACCCCATGTATGCCATCAGTGATGCTAGATGAGGTATGATAATAAAATAAAAAATATTTATTAATTAATCCATGATAATAACAGAAAGGTACTGGTGTATTAATAAATATATCAACATTGTATGCCACAAGGGGCTCGATATGTAATGTGGTATATAACTAGAGATATAGCCGAGATCAAAGGGCCCAAGGATAATCAAATATGTGTCAGTATGTACTAGGGATAGATATAGTGTGTTTAACATGGTCAGCTATACTTGTCAAATAAACCATTAATAATACATTACAATACATATTATTATAGGTGGAGAGTCTTAGTAGCATTAGGTACCATGTCATACTAAGCCAATAAATTAGCTGGACAGAAATGTCTTTCATTATACCTAGTAACAATGTAGTAAAAGGTTCCAAGTTTAAGATAAAGTATAAACTAAACACTTGCAGTTACCTGTTAAATGTATTGGTATGGCGCGGCTCAGTAGCAGGACACCGCCTGCCCGCTGGACTGGTGTGTTTGCTGTCCCTGGTGAGTCACAGTGAAAACGATCACTGTGTCTCCTTATATTAGCATGGTCCCTGCCGGAAGTAACGGATCATGTTGACCCCTGACAGTGCTTCCAGAGCAGGAGCCCCTGTATGGCGCATGCGCGAGAAGGCAAGACAGCTGTCATCGTGCTACGCCTACGACGCACACAGTACCGTGCAAAGGGAGTGAGGGAGAGGAGTGAATTCCCCTACCCTCCTCCAGGGGCACCCGAACAACAACACTAATGTCCAAATCACGGATGGCTGAACCACTGCATCCCATGTGTGGAGTGCCCGACAAGCACTTAAACACCGGCAATCATTTGAACAAACAGTTTAACATTTTGTATACAAAACAATTTTATCGAGCCAAAGCTCTTTTCAAGGAAACTATACACATAGTTGAACAATAATTAATTTAACCTGAACAGATAAATGTCCATAAGTACTCTTGCACAAATACAAAAATATTTTTAAACTAGGTAGGGAAAAGGGGAAGGGGAAGGGGAAAAAGTTGAGAATGGGATAAGGGTGGAGAAAGAGGTGAAACCCAAAAGAGAATAGGACCATAAGAAAAAAAACAAAAAAAAATGACTAGATAGAGCTTGAATAACCCCTTATATATTTTCGCCCATTCTCTCATCTAATGAAAATATTTATATTAACATAGGCATGTATTGGTATACCAATAGGCAGGAAAACAATTGATATATCCCAGTAGTCATAACCAATTATTCTCCCAATATAGGCTTAAAACCTGAGATTATATTAGTCAGACTATTTGGGGGCTGTAAATGGATAGAGAGGGAGAGAGGGAAACTTATTCACCAGAGTGAGGTATCACTAGCCATGAGGCACAACCACGTGCGATGTCGTGTGTCGGCTACTGAACTGGGTGTGTATTCCCATATGCTTATAGAAATGGTTTAAATGATAGCACAGTATTTAAACCCGGTGGGTAGGTGGCTCTTTGGCCAAAGATCCATCTGGCTTCTTGGGGTATATAGTAGACCCGAGGGTACCATAAATCAAAAGCATATGCTGATTGCAATACTATTGGGATCGTCTACCTTGCAATGTGCCTATGTGGCGCATTCTATATTGGTAAGATGAAACACCCTTTTGCGAAACGGATTCAGGATCACCTCTATTATCTTGATGCGGGTCTACTATATACCCCAATTTGTAAGCATGTTGGACTAAATCATAGCTATGACCCTACACATGTGTCATTTTTTGCATTAGAGGTGATACCTGAATCTGAGAGAGGTGGCAACTTTGACAAGAGAATCCTACAGCAAGAAGCCAGATGGATCTTCGGCCAAAGAGCCATGTACCCACCGGGTTTAAATACTACGCTATCATTTAAACCATTTCTATAAGCATATGGGAATACACACCCAGTTCAGTAACCGACACACGACATCGTGCGTGGTTGTGCCTCATGGCTAGTGAAACCTCACTCTGGTGAATAAGTTTCCCTCTCTCCCTCTCTATCCATTTAGGGCTCCCAAATAGTCTGACTAATATAATCTCAGGTTTTAAGCCTATATTGGGAGAATGATTGGTTATGACTACTGGGATATATCAATTGTTTTCCTGAATATTGGTATACCAATACATGCCTATGTTAATATAAATATTTTCATTAGATGAGAGAATAGGCGAAAATATATAAGGGGTTATTCAAGCTCTATCTAGTCGTTTTTTTTTGTTTTTTTTTCTTATGGTCCTATTCTCTTTTGGGTTTCACCTCTTTCTCCACCCTTATCCCATTCTCAACTTTTTCCCCTTCCCCTTCCCCTTTTCCCTACCTAGTTTAAAAATATTTTTGTATTTGTACAAGAGTACTTATGGACATTTATCTGTTCAGGTTAAATTAATTATTGTTCAACTATGTGTATAGTTTCCTTGAAAAAAGCTTCGGCTTGATAAAATTGTTTTGTATATAAAATGTTTAACTGTTTGTTCAAATAATTGCCGGTGTTTAAGTGCTTGTCGGGCACTCCACACATGGGATGCAGTGGTTCAGCCATCCGTGATTTGGACATTAGTGTTGTTGTTCGGGTGCCCCTGGAGGAGGGTAGGGGAATTCACTCCTCTCCCTCACTCCCTTCACACGGTACTGTGTGCGTCGTAGGCATAGCGCGATGACGGCTGTCTTGCCTTCTCGCGCATGCGCCATACAGGGGCTCCCGCTCCGGAAGCACTGTCAGGGGTCAACATGACCCATTACTTCCGGCAGGGACCATGCTAATATAAGGAGACACAGTGATTGTTTTCACTGTGACTCACCAGGGACAGCAAACACACCAGTCCAGCGGGCAGGCGGTGTCCTGCTACTGAGCCGCACCATACCAATACATTTAACAGGTAACCGCGAGTGTTTAGTTTATACTTTATCTTAAACTTGGAACCTTTTACTACATGGTTACTAGGCATAATGAAAGACATTTCTGTCCAGCTGATTTATTGGCTTAGTATGACATGGTACCTAATGCTACTAAGACCTCCACTAAGATCTCCACCTATAATAATATGGATTGTAATGCATTATTAATGGTTTATTTGACAAGTATAGCTGACCATGTTAAACACACTATATCTATCCCTAGTACATACTGACACATATTTGATTATCCTTGGGCCCTTTGATCTCGGCTATATCTCTAGTTATATACCACAGTACATATCGAGCCCCTTGTGGCATACAATGTTGATATATTTATTAATACATCAGTACCTTTCTGTTATTATCATGGATTAATTAATAAATATTTTTTATTTTATTATCATACCTCATCTAGCATCACTGATGGCATACATGGGGTCAATACCTGGTCCCACACTAAGAATTATCCGTCAATATGTTATACCAATAGGTACGGATATTCTAGGGACTAATACATTCTTATTTATTATCCAGTTTAATTTAATAATAATAGAAAATAGTTACAATACATAAAAACTAAAATTTAAATATAATACATTGTATATTTTTAGATCAATAACTTAGTCTACACTTGTATGACACCGTGGTCATTGCGTGGTCCGACAGCACACTATCCAACCCCTTCTGGATCTGGCCTCCATGGGGTATTAATCTTGGCTGGCTGACACCATTAACTGAGTCCTAGATGTGAGTTTTTGCCATACATGATTCATGTTGAACACCGATAACCTTTAAGTGGGTAAGCACCGACATATTTTAAGCGAAATTAATATTGGTGATGGGTTTAAGAAAATTCTGGTTCTAATGTTATTTCATGTAATCTAGATAAATCCACAGATGCATGCGATGCCCTTGAAGAAGCAGGATACTGCAAAACATGTCGGCTCTCTGCATACTCAAGCATCCTGTGTAAAAATATATCCCTGTATCAATCGCCAACAGTGATTTCATGAATTCTGTGATTTTATATGTAATAGATATTTTTGCACTGACTACTGATTCAATTAAATGATTTTTTAATTCAGTTCTAAGAATTTAGTGCTTACCTTATTATACAGATATGATGGTCTCCTTCAAAAATCCCATCTCTATTGAGGTAGCCTAGGCTCTCTCTTAGTTCGGTTTCTATATAATACTAGGGATTGGGGACAATCATCTGTATCTGGAAATAACCCAACAATACTTATTTTTCTTTTGATGAAATAAAAAAGATGATCTTAGGCCGAGTACATGGATACCAAACACGACATGCTTTAAAATTGCGCACGAACGTGCAGTGGTGACAAACTAAATACATTTTTAAAAGCCTTTAAAAGCCTTTACAGGTTACTACTTTAGATTTACAGAGGAAACTGCTAAAATTACTGCCCTTGATCTGACCTTTGCGATGATACCTCACATGCATGGTGCAATTGCTGTTTACATTTGACTTGAGACCGACGCTTGCATTCGCCTTTGCGCGAGAGCGGGGGACAGGGGTGCTTTTTTTTTCTTTATTATTTTTTTTTCTTTTTTATCTTATTTTTAAACTGTTCCTTTCATTTTTATTTTTTTTGTATCATTGTATATTTATTGTTATCTCAGGGAATGTAAATATCCCCTATGATAGCAATAGGTAGTGACAGGTACTCTTTTTTGAAAAAATTGGGGTCTATTAGACCCTAGATCTCTCCTCTGCCCTCAAAGCATCTGACCACACCAAGATCGGTGTGATAAAATGCTTTCCCAATTTCCCAATAGAGATAATTGGAGCCATTCTGGTCTCTGATCAGCTCTATGGTCAGCTGGCCGAATCAAAGGCTGCATTCTCAGGTTCCCTGTTGGGACAGGAGAGCCAGAGAAAAACATGGAAGATGGTGGGAGGGGGGCCATTCCCTCCCACTGCTTGTAAAAGCAGTCTAGAGGCTAATTAGCTTCTAGGATTGCTTTTACATGAAAGCCGACCGCTGGCTGAAAAGAATGATACCAAGATGATACCTAAACCTGCAGGCATCATTCTGGTATAACCACTCAAAGTCCAGCAACATACCAGTACGTTGCTGGTCCTTGTTGGGCATATATTGTAAACTTTTTTTTCATGCAGCCTGTGGGCTGCATGAAAAAAAGAGATTGATCGGTGGGTATGCCCACCATTAGAATAACTCCCTTCATCCACCCACTTCTAATGATGGGCATACATGCACCGTTTATATATGCCGAAGCATGGGGGCATCTGCCCCAAAAGGTAGGAGCAAATCGCTCCTCCGCCCCTGCTGCCCCCATGCTTCGGCATATATGCTCTTTTTTTAACTGTGGTGGTGAAATCACCACCTACAGTGCTGGAGTCATGGCTTTATGTATCGTGGGAGCAAAAGCTATTGCTGTGAAGATAAATAAATCCACGCTGCAACTGAATGGTGTACCTGCTAAGCAAATGATGGTTAACAATAAAACAAAATAACATTACAGTATAACAGTAATGCCCCGTACACACGGTCGGATTTTCCGATGGAAAATGTCCGATCGGAGCGTGTTGTCGGAAATTCCGACCGTGTGTGGGCGCCATCGGACATTTTCCATCGGATTTTCCGACACACAAAGTTGGACAGCAGGAGATAAAATTTCCGACAACAAAATCCGATCGCGTCAATTCCGACCGTGTGTGGCCTGTTCCGACGCACAAAGTGCCACGCATGCTCAGAAGAAATTCAGAGACGGGACAGCTCGTTCTGGTAAACTTAACGTTCGCAATGGATACAGCACTTTTGTCATGCTGCAATGTTAAAAATGGTTTAATACAGCGCACTCTCTTCTTCTTTATAATGTGACAAGAATTAAGTAGTTTTGATGCTCATATTCACACACACTTCTCACAAACTTATTTCGTTACTATTTATCTGGATTCCCTCAATATATTTTGATTTATCACATCTGACAACATTTTTTTTATATTTTATTTATTTTTTTTGGCTTTAATGTTGATTCTTTTTTTGTGTTTCTCTTTTTTCTTTTTTTTTGGTGATTTTGATTTGTACTCCTGAAAATGTTTGTGTGTGTTTTTTGTGACAAGTTACCACAACACCATTAATATGTTGTTCTATTTAATCTGTAGGAGATTGTTTCGTGTTGTTGTCCCTTGTTAATTTCACATTGTACTTTAGAAATGTACCTGAATCGTCACCAACAAACTGTCCTTTTTGGATGAAAACACACACAGGAGAGTAGAATTTACCTAAAAAATTTTATTAAGGGCTCACAACTAAACAAAGAGGGAGGCAACGCTGGAGAAACTGCAGAAGTGGGTGAAGCCTTGGACCCCCAGGGCAGACATCAATTATTTAAAAGCAAAATTGGTGGCCCGAGGAGTCCATATCTAAGGGAGGGCAGTCTGGTCCAGAAGTCCCAGAGATCCGGAAAGCAGCAGATGACATCTGTGTCCCCAGGCTGTGGTCATACGAGAGACTGCATCTTCTGTCAGACCAGACTGAACCCAGGGTCATCACTCTCAGGTCTTCCTTCCACGCTTCCTTACACACGGTGGCTGTGGTGGTGGAGTTGTAGCAGCAGGAGGAGGAGGAGGATCGTCGATCTCAATGACATCCGTCTTGGGTGTTAGTTCCCCACTCAACAACTTACGTAGGACTTTATAAATCAGGTCCTCAGAGAGCCTGCGTTGGCCCTCCTGCATGCCCTGCAATTTGGTGGCAGCCATGCAGGCAAAGGCCTCTTCAGGACTGGGGAAGGCTCTGAGGGACGCAGAAGCCTCCTGGATCAGCCTGTACGCTGAATCCTGCACAGGACTGGGAGTCATCTTCCTGGCTCGTTTATGTGGCAGGCGGAGGGGAGGGACCTGAGACTCAGTCAGGCTGCGACTGGTCCCAGGCTTCTCTTGGCTGACACTTAGCCCCGCCTCCTCCTGGCTGCCACTAATCCCCACCTCCTCCTGACTGCCACATTCCACAACCTCCTCCTGGCTGAGGTCTTCCTGTGTATGAAAAAGGGACATGGTTTTAGTATTTTTTCAATCAATCACACACAATTTTCACCTCCTGACTGCTGCAAATTCAATGTTAACAAATATAACTGACTATCCTTCTGAGCCCAGCAGTTTTCATTCTTGTCCCAATTTTGGGTGCCCACTACTGTCTATTGATATGTAAAACACTTTAATAAATCAGCAATTAGTGATCAATAATAACATCTAGTAAACATCATTTATTTATTGTCCTGAAATCTGTAGAACTATGCTATACCTGACTCCAGCTGGGCTCCTCCACTTCTTCCTAGCTGGAAGGCCCAGGTTGGACATCGGAAGCCTCAGCTGGGGTGGAAGGAAGCATGGAAGGAAGAGTAGAGAGGGATTCCCTGACTTCAGTGTGGTCTGACAGAAATCGCAGTCTCTCGTAGTACCACAGCCTGGGGACATAAATGTCATCTGCTGCAGCTCCGGACCTCTGGGAATCTGTGACCTTCTTGCGCTCCCTAAGATAAGTGCTCCTCAGGCCACCAATTTTGGCTTTTAAATAGGGGATGGTTGCTGTGGGGACCACCGGCGTCACCAACTCCAGCAGTTTCTCCAGCGCTGCCTGCCTCTTCTGTTTGTGATTATAGTGGGGGTGTCTCACTTGCCACAGACAGGGCAGCTCCCTGTACTTGTCTATGAACAGGGGCAAGAAATTGTGGTCGTTGAAGCCATCCATTTTCTCTGCAATACACAAGACAAACCCTAATGTCAGGCCAAACTCCCCTAATCTTGTTACAATATAGGCTTCCATTTCGAAGCAGTATAGGCCCAAGTTTAGATCCTACCTTCGTTAGCACGATCGGCGTCTCCGATGCTCCTTCCTCCGCTCACAGATCATACGTAAGACAAACGTGTGTTACGCTTTATACACACTGCGCATGCGTATAACTCCGCCCGCCCCTGACGTTCTTTCTAGTCTATTCCCTGCCCCTTTTCGTTCGGCGCAGTGGGGGAAGAGCACATGGCGGATAGACAGCAGGTGCGTGCTAATTGTAGCGAGGAGGAGGAGGAGGAGGAGGAACGGCCGGAGCCTGAAACGTCCCGATCCAGAAGGAGATTGAAGGACTCAAATATGTCCTTTGGGGAGATGTTGGAGATGGTGGACATCCTGAAGAAGGCCGACTATGATGGAAAGTATGGGCCTTACCCCAACCCCAATGTCCGAAAGGCCAAGATCATGGCGAAAGTGGTCAGGAGTTTGCACCGGAAATTCGGGGTACGACGATCGAAAGATCAGCTCAGGAAGTGGTGGTCGGACCTGAAATTACGAGAACATGAGCAGTACAGAAAGATCCGGAGAGTGCTGCAAAAAAGTAAGTAGTTGTGCTGTGTTCCTATTCTTTATGTTTATTACCTTCGTGCTGCTCCATGTGCTTTTAGGAACTGTTGTACAGTTTAAAATGGCAACTTTCATGTTCATGGGCACATTATTCGTTCGGATCACACATTTTTCTTTCGGACTATAAAATACCATTGTTCAGCCCATATGCATTTGGTCAGCATTTTGAGGCCCTATACTTGTCTTCAAAGAATTGGGTTGTGTAGATGGCTTTGTTACTAGAATGAAATGCAAACTAGATTGTGTGTAAGGAGAGGACACTCAGCAGCTGTTTTCACATCTGGACACTGGAGCACTAGTGTGGGACAAAAGAACACCATTTTTATTAGGGGGGCCACACAGGTGCTCCAGTGTATACTATAGGGGGGGTCTCCATCTGTGAAGCTTGTACCAAACAGGTAAAGTATTGCAGCTTGACAAAGGGCATTTAAAAAATTACATCTTGGAACTCTGCTAAAATAAACAATTGTACCCCACTTCCAAACAATGTTTCCTATTTATAGTTCTGCCATCAAATATCTGTGTGCTAATTATACTATTTTTGTTTTACATAGGGGAGAAAAGACTCGGAGGACACCCCTCATCCGAGGAAACCAGAGACCCCCCACCTCTGGAAGAAGGTGAAATCCCCTCAACACAAGCTGAGCAGGAGGATGAAGACGTGGTGGAACTAGTCACCACAACAGGTGAGTGTCTGCGACCACAGGCTCAGATAAGAGGTGGATGGCGGCATTTTTTGTAAACAAAAATTATTTTGGAGTTCCTCTCTTTTTAGGTGATCGTGAGGTTGTGGATGAAGATCCTTTCACATCCGAAAGTGCCCAGATCCTGATCGGGGAGATCATGGGGTGTAATTTACAATTGGAAATCATCAAGCAAAACATCAATGATGTTATTCCAAAATATAAAAACATCATTGATGTTTTGGAGCGAGTTTAAAGCCCCTCCAAATCACTTTCTTCTTTTGTGTGCTACAATGTGCTAAATGTTTTTGTGATTTTTCCCAAAGCCAAATTTGGAGGATGCACACAGTGTGTCAACATGTGCTATCTGCCATCACGGGAGATCAATGGACGCGTTTTGGGGGTGCAACCCCTTCCTCAATAATAAAGTAGCGGTGAGGAAGGGGTTTCTCCCCCAAAACACATCCCTTGATCCCCCCTGATGGCAGATAGCACATGTTGACATTGTTAAATTTGTGTGCATCTTCCAAATTAGGCTTTTCCAGGGGTGATTTCCCCCCATCTGAACGCTATATCAAACACAGTTCCTAAATACTGATGTCTGATATAGCCTTCAGGTTTTACCTAATGTGAACTTTGTAAGATCAAGATTTGTGTCTTTCTTGTTGGTTTTACACAGGCCTGTTTTCTATAAAATGCACATTTTGATTTTGTATAATGCCACCACAAAAATTGGTATACAACAAACATGTTGGTTTGTCAGAAAAACCTTGGGTAAATGCACATGTGATTGTGCTGGTATTAAAAAGATTGTTCATCAAGAATGTGTGGATTATTGTCTCAACGCTACAACGTTTTTGGGGTGATGTAATTGTTGTTTTATGAGAAAATGGGGGTTATTTCCTAAGGGCAAATCCTCTTTGCACTACAAGTGCAGTTTCAGTGCAGTTGCAAGTGCACTTGTAGTGAAATGTGTTTTTGCATTTAGTAAATAACAGCCAACAGTGCTTTGTATAATAAGGTTACACAATCACGCCATTTTCTGGACTCCACACATTTCTCTCAGGGTCAGCTAAAACAAACACAAGCAGTAAATGTCCACCAAGAATTTTTATTTTTTTTTATTATAAAAAGGCTTCACAGATTGTCTGGCATATTGATAGCCCCCCACCCGCAAAGAACTCCAGGTAGCGTAACCGGACATCACGGGCGCTCAGGGAGGGCAAGCCAGGACGGCCACTTTCCATCAGTGTGGTTTGATGCATCATTCCGGCCTCAGGCCCAACTGAGCCAGCATAGTTGGCAGAATGTTTTCTTAAAAAATTATGGAGAACACAGCACGCAAGTATTATATGGTTCAGTTTATACTCCGCCATATGGATGGCTGTCAGAAATAGTCGGAACCGGCTGGCCAGGATTCCAAATGTGTTCTCCACCACTCTTCGGGCTCTGGCCAGCTGGTAATTAAAAACCCTCTGGGGTGAGGGTCCTCATCGGGAATGGCCGCATCAGGTGGTCCCCCAGCGCAAACGCTTCATCAGCAACAAACACAAATGGGAGACCTTCCACATTGTCCTGTGGAGCTGGCAAGTCCAAGCTGCCATTCTGGAGACACCTGTAGAACTCCGTCTGGGCGATGACTCCACCATCGGACATCCGGCCATTCTTCCCCACGTCCACATACAGAAAGTCGTAATTAGCCGACACCACCGCCAACATCACTATACTATTAAACCCCTTGTAATTATAATAGTACCACCCCGAGTTGGGTGGTGGGACGATGTGGACGTGTTTCCCATCAATTGCCCCTCCGCAGTTAGGAAAGTCCCACTGCTGGGCAAAGTGGGAGGCCACAGTCTGCCATTCCTGTGGCGTGGAAGGAAACTGTTGAGGAAAAAAAATAAACATTACTATTTTTTCACAGAAACATGGCAAGCAGATTAGACACAAACATTCTGGGGCAACCTCCAGATAGCATTTATTAAGGGGAATTTAACAACGCCAAAGTATAAGGTACACCTATCATATTCCCCCTCCCCCCCTCTCATGGGCCATTTCTAACATTATAGGGGGGGGGGACTCTTGGACAGGTAACCCTCTTCACTTCATTGAGAGATGAATGCCTAAATACAGGGTATTACTTGGAACAGCCCCTCCTTAGTTACACTATTGGCAGCCCACTGGACAGGTAAGAAGTGTCATAATACAAAGATATAAATACACACTGTACACATTTGAGGACATTTGGACATTCTGCTATTACCTATCAAAATAATAATAGGATACAAAAACTTTAAACAGTACAATATGAAAGTATACAGGCAGGCCCTTGCACTACATGCTTTGGGGAATTCATTCATAAATCTGAGCACTAAAGAGATGGGTATAGTGTGTATGGGTTTGGCAAAGTCAGCAGATAGATGATTGAGGATAGAGAATTGGGATCAGCTGACCTAGCAGTTGGGGGGAGGGAGGGTTACTTAAAATTATTTGGGGACACCACAAAAAAAAAGCCTCTGCCACTCTGCCTGAATTAAAATAAAAAATAACATTACCAAACATTTTAGGGGGTGTTTGGGGTAAAGCACTACTATGGAGCAGATAAAATACATTGTTAAGTGACTACATGAGGTGAATATAGGCCAAGAGACACCATGCTGGGGAGGTTATTGAAGGGCAAATATGTATGAAGGACCTAAAATAATAATTACATAAAAATCCAGCATGCATGAGGACAAAGGGGACATTCACAGCATATTACAATCATGGTAATTAGGGAATGAGGAAAGAAATACAATATATTAGCAAACATTAAATACACTAAAATGGGATATAAAAGGATAAAAATCTTACCTTCATATACTCCTTCTGTAGGACCTGGATGATGGCAGAACAGGTCTCTGGGATAATGATCTCCAGAGCCTGGGGGGAGATGCCTGTCGAGAACTTCAAGTCCTGCAGACTTCTCCCTGTGGCCAAATACCGCAAGGTAGCGACCAACCTCTGCTCCGGAGTGATGGCTTGCCTCATGCAGGTATCCTGCCTGCTGATATAGGGGGTCAGCGAAGCCAACAGACGGTGAAACACGGGGTCCGTCATCCTGAGAAAGTTCCTGAAATCATCAGGATTATTCTCACGGATCTCACGGAGCAAAGGCATATGAGAGAACTGGTCACGCTGAAGCAACCAATTCTTGGTCCATGAACTCCTCCCCACCCTGTTCATGGACTGGACTTGTGTCAAGGTCAGGACCCCAACACCAAGCCCCCGCACAGCACGAACTCTACGAGGAGTACACATACGAAACATGGCTAGAAAACGGTCGGCTGCTCAGAACGAAGTAACAGAACGCACTGAAGAACAGCAAGGCCTGTGAAGAGCGACCTGAAAAACAGCAACGAATGAACAAGAATACAATGACTAAGTCATGCGAAACTTGCTTGCACGCACTGAAGAGCAGATACAAACCCACAAGCACAAACTGAACAGCAGAAAACGATCTGAAAGCCACGAGTCTGAAAAAGCGCGAATCGTCTCTCACCAAACTTTTACTAACACGAGATTAGCAAAAGGAGTCCAAAGGGTGCCGCGCTTGGTTCTGAACTGGCCTTTTCTAGTCTCGTCATACGTGGTGTATGTGACCGCGTGGTTGGTGATCGGAAATTCCGACAACTTTGTGCGACCGTGTGTAGGCAAAACAAGTTTGAGCCAACATCCGTTGGAAAAAATCCTAGGATTTTGTTGTCGGAATGTCCGAACAAAGTCCGACCGTGTGTGCGCCCTATAAGACTTACCATACCTGCAAAGCAAATACAAAAAAACATAGTAAAAAATAAAACATTTTTTAAAGCAACCTGTGCCTAAAATATATATATGCCGAAGCATGGGGGCATACTCCCGCAAAAGGCAGGAGCAAATTGCTCCTCCGCCCCTGTTGCCCCCATGCTTCAGGATATATGCTGAAGTATGTAACTGTGGTGGTGAAATCACCTCCGACAGCGCTGGAGTCACAGCTTTATGTATAGGACCTTGTTGTCGGAAATTCCGACCGTGTGTAGGCTCCATCACACATTTTCCATCGGATTTTCCGACACACAAAGTTTGAGAGCAGGATATAAAATTTTCCGACAACAAAATCCGTTGTCGGAAATTCCGATCGTGTGTACACAAATCCGATGGACAAAGTGCCACGCATGCTCAGAATAAATAAAGAGATGAAAGCTATTGGCCACTGCCCCGTTTATAGTCCCGACATACGTGTTTTACGTCACCGCGTTCAGAATGATTGGATTTTCCGACAACTTTGTGTGACCGTGTGTATGCAAGACAAGTTTGAGCCAACATCTGTCGGGAAAAAATCCTAGGATTTTGTTGTCGGAATGTCCGAACAAAGTCCGACCGTGTGTACGGGGCATAAGACTTACCATACCTGTGAAGCAAATACAAAAAAAATAGTAAAAAATAAAACATTTTTTAACGCAACCTGTGCCTAAAATATATATATGCCAAGCATGGGGGCATCCACCCGCAAAAAGGTAGGAGCAAATCGCTCCTCCACCCCTGCTGCCCCCATGCTTCGGCATATATGCTGAATTATCTAACTGTGGTGGTGAAATCACCTCCGACAGTGCTGGAGTCACGGCTTTATGTATCGTGGGAGCAAATGCTGTTGCTGTTAAGATAAATAAATCCGCGCTGCAGCTGAATTGCGTACCTGAAAACAAAAAAATGGTTAATAATATAACACAGTAAACAGTAAAGTATAAAAAAATTGCATATCTGAAAAGCAAACATGATAAAACATGATAACAATAAAACATTGCAGAATAGAATACAGTAAAAGCAGAACAATAGAGAGAGAATAGAGAGAGAGAGAACAATAAAACGACAACTATTTTTGTTTTTTTTATTTTATATTTTTTTCGTGGTTTTTTTTTTTTTTTTTACACTTTTTTTTGTAACTTTTGTAACTGGTACCAGGTTCAGGTCTCTCAAAATGCGATGGCATCTTGGGAGACCCTGTGAAAGTGTGCCTAGTCTGTGCAGTGCTGTACCCTATGCTAAAACTCAACTAGTGTATGGTAGCGTTCAAAACATTCACCAATGCAAAGACCAGGACAGGAGGGACAATAATAGTGGGTGTGAGGCCTCCCCCTCACCTCGGATCGCTCAAGGAACGATGCCGACCGCCTCGGGCACCGGGGGGTCCGATCGCCCCCCCGCCCGTGGGAGGCAAGTAACGTATCCATACGTTACTTTGCCTGCCCGTGCCATTCTGCCGACGTATATCGTCGTGAGGCGGTCGGCAAGTGGTTAATTGGATCAACAGCAATTGTCTTCAGGTAGCTTTAGGTGAACACTGTGCAGAGGACGCAGTACACTAACTGTAAATACTGTATCTGCCTGCCTGTGGTATTAATAGGATCAGAAGAACACCACCAATTTTCTTCAGGTAGCTTTAGGTGCACACTGTGCAGAGGACACATTACAATAACAGTAAATACTGTAGCTGCCTGCCTGTGGTATTAATAGGATCAGAACAACACCAATTTTCTTCAGGTAGCTTTAGGTGCACACTGTACAGAGGACGCACTACACTAACTGTAAATACTGCAGCTGCCTGTGGTACTAATAGGATCAGAAGAACACCACCAATTTTCTTCAGGTAACTTTAGGTGTACACTGTGCAGAGGACGCACTACACTAGCTGTAAATACTACAGTGGCCTGTGGTACTAATAGGATCAGAAGAACACCACCAATTTTCTTCAGGTAGCTATAGGTGAACTCTGTTCAGAGTACGCACTACATTAACTGTAAATACTGTAGCTAATAGGACTATTGGATCAGAAGAACACCAGCAATTTTCTTCAGGCAGCTGTAAATACTGTAAAAACACCTGCCTGCCTGTCAGTAGGAAGAGAATAACAGGAACGGATCTAGCTAAACTGAATACAGTGTGTATATATATATATATATATATATATATATATATATAAAACACCTAGGATGCATATATAAATATGCATCCTAGGTGTGTATATATATATATATATATATATATATATATGTATATATATATATATACACAACACCTAGGATGCATATATATATGCATTCTAGGTGTGTATATATATATATATATATATATATATATATACAACACCTAGGATGCATATATATATACACACACAATACACTGTAAGTGCAGCTAACTGACTCGCCTGCCTACTCTATCTAACTTAATTCAAATGACTCTGTCTCTCTGTCTATCTCTCCACCGCAACACACTACACAAGGCCGCCATGCCTTATATAGTGTGGGGCATGTACTAAACACCCCACCCTAGCTTTGGCCAATTACGGCTCTCTGTACAGACGGCGCTATGATTGGCCAAGCATGCAGGTCATAGTGCATGCTTGACCAATCATCAGCCAGCAATGCACTGCAATGCTGCAGTGAATTACCGGCCGTGACGAGCCACTTGAGTTTGTCGCGAACGGCCCATAACGTTCGAAATTCGACGAACGGTCGAACATCCAATGTTTGAGTCGAACATGGGTTTGACTTGAACTCGAAGCTCATCCCTGGTGTCCAAGTCTGATCTTGCCCCTAGGTAATCCTGCATCATGTGAATCAGACGCTGGCGATGGTTGCTGGAACCGATCAGACTTTGGGGCTGCGGACTAAAAAATTGTCTGAATGCATCGGTCAGATGGCCACCTTCTCCACCGCTCCTTCTGTGACTGACCGAAGCCTCAGCAACACGTTGTCCAGGGGGACCAGGAAATTATAACCTCCCAGGCTCTGGAAACGCGTTGCACAAACCTTTCTGCAAGGCCTCCCGAAGATGTTTCATCCTCTGCGACGGCAAGATAAGGTCCACAACCTTACCCTTGTAACGTGGATCAAGGAGGGTTGCCAGCCAGTAATCATCCCTTCCCTTGATACAAGGAATACAAGGATCCTTCCGCAGGCTTTGCAGGATCAGGGAGGCCATGCAGCATAGGTTTGCTGAGGCATTCTGGGTCACTAAGGACGACATGATCCGCAGCCACCTCCTCCCAGCCACGTTCAAGTCCATGGGTTTCTTCAGACTGTAAATGATCCCTTGAAGACTGCTGCTGATGCTGAGTGCCAGGCTCCACCTCCATGCTGACACAATCCTCCTCCTCCTCCTCCTCTTCCTGTGTGATCAGCGGCACATAGGAACACTGTCTGGATAAAGGGGGCCTTGAGAGGTAAGGAAGTCCTCCTCTTTCTCCCTGTGTTCTGCCTCAAGTGCCCTGTCCATTATTCCACGCAACATGTGCTCCAACAGAAGGACAAGAGGGACAGTGTCAGTGATGCATGCACTGTCATTGCTCATCATCCTTGTGGCCTCCTCAAATGGTGACAGGACAATGCATGCATCCCTGATCATAGCTCACAGGCGTGGAGAAAAAAAAACAAGGTCCCCTGACCCTGTCCTGGTGCCATAGTCGTATAGGTACTCATTGATGGCCCTCTGCTGCGTGTGCAGCCGCTGCAGCATGGCCGACGTTGAGTTCCACCTGGTGGGCATGTCACAGATTAGGCAGTTCTTGGGCAGGTTAAATTCCTTTTGGAGGTCAGCCAGTAGAGCACTGGCATTATATGACTGGAGGAAATGCACACAGACTTTCCTGGCCGGCCTCAGGACATCCTGTAAGCCAGGGTACCTGCCCAAAACCGCTGCACCACCAAGTTAAGGACGTGAGCAAAACAGGGCACATAGATCAGTTGTCCCGTCGGAGGGCAGAGAGGAGGTTGGTGCCATTGTTGCAAACCACCATACCTGGCTTAAGCTGGCGTGGCGTCAACCACCTCTGAACCAGCCCCTGCAGAGCAGACAGAATCTCTTCCCCAGTGTGGCTCCTGTCCCCCAAGCACACAAGCTCGAGCACTGCATGGCATCTTTTTGCCTGCGTGCTTACGTACCCCTTGAACGCTTACGGAGCACCGCTGGTTCCGAGGACAAATCAGAACAGGAATAGGCCATGGAGGAAGAAGAGGAGGGGGTGGAGGAGAGAGGCATGGCAGAATCATCACTAGTAGAATTTTGGAGGCGTGGTGGCGGAACAACCTCCAACACTACTGCACCCAGTTCTGCATTCTTCCCAGCTGCCAGAAGAGTCACCCAGTGCGCGGTGAAAGATAGGTACTGTCCCTGTCCATGCCTGCTGAACCATGAGTCAGCTGGAATATGCACCTTACCGCTGACCGCCCTGTCCAGCAAGGCCAAGACATTGCCTTCCACATGCCAGTAGAGAGCAAGAATCGCCTTCCGTGAGAAAAAGTGGCGTTTGGGAACCTGCCACTGAGGAACCGCACATTCCACAAACTCACGGAAGGGGGCAGAGTCTACCAACTGAAAAGGCAGCAGTTGAAGTGCTAGTAATTTAGTCAAGCTAGCATTCAACCGCTGGGTATGTGGATGGCTGGGAACGAACTTCTTTCGGCGGTGCAGCAGCTGGGGCAGGGAAATTTGCCTGGTACAATCTGATGTCGGTGTACTGATAGCAGATTGCACGCAAGTACTTGGCTGTGGCACACATAATTCTACACCTTCATTCCTCTCAGTGCAGGTTTCAGAGAGGACTGAATGTATAGTGGGGTTGGAGATCCCAGCTGATGAGTACGCTTGCCAACGAACTGCATGGCAGGTTGACATATGTCTGGTCAAGCATGTGGTTTCCAAGCGGGTGATGTTTTGGCCACGCGAGATACGCTTGAGACATATGTTGCAAATAGCAGTGGTGGGATCTGATGCACTCATCTCAAAAAAGGCCCACACCAAAGAACTTTTGAAATAATGCGCAGAGACAGCAGCGTCCTGCACATGCGAAGCTCTACTGTGTGGTGCAGTCGGTGTGCTGCCCTTAAGCTTACCCCTGGAGGGCATCCTGCTTTGTTGGAGTTGTGCCTCCTCCTCCTTTTCTCTCCACCCACATGGAGTCAGTGACCTCATCATCCCCTCCCTCCTCGTCACTGGAGCAAAGCTGGCAGTATGCTGCAGCTGGGGGAACATGACTGCCAGATTGCTGTCCTTCTTGGGCACCCCCTCTCTCTGGGCTCACGTTACTGACTTCCTCTAGCTGGGTACCATCATCAGAGCCTTCAAAACACTGGGCATCCTCCTGGAGCATGTACTCAACACTGTATTCAAACATTTCAGGGGACTCCTCAGGAGGACATGGTGGGGCTAGGGAAGGAGTGACTGATGCTATTGAGCCAAGGGAAGAGGCCGCGTTGGCAGCTGCTTTGCAAGACAAAGTACCCTGAGCCTGGGTGAGAGAGGATGAGGAGGATGAGGACGGCTTGGTCATCCACTCTACCAAGTCATCCACATGTTGCGGCTCAACACGGCCAGCTGTCGAAAAAAAGGACAAGCGTGCCCCAAGGCCACGTGCTGATGAGGATGCACCGTCTCCACGACCAGCACTGTTGCCTCTAGACACAGAGCCTGCTTGCCCTCTTTTATTGGCTTGTGACTGTCTGCCTCTCCTTGTTGGCCTTCCAGACATACTAATGGCCTGCAGTGAGATGTAGCTGCACAAAGCTGAGATGTATATATATATACTGATACTGCAGCTAGCAGAATCAGCTTCCTGCCTGTAATATTATTAGTATGAGAACACCAGCAATTGTCTTCAGGTAGCTTTAGGTGCACACTGTGCAGAGGACACAGTACACTAACTGTAAATACTGCAGCTGCCTACCTGTGGTACTAATAGGATCAGAAGAACACCACCAATTTTCTTCAGGTAGCTTCAGGTACACACTGTGCAGAGGACATAGTACACTAACTGTAAATACTGCAGCTGCCTGCCTGTGGTATTAATAGGATCAGAAGAACAGCAATTGTCTTCAGGTAGCTTTAGGTGCACATTGTGCAGAGGACGCAGTACACTAACTGTAAATACTGCAGCTTCCTGCCTATGGTAATAATAGGATCAGAAGAACACCACCAATTTTCTTCAGGTACCTTTAGGTGCACACTGTGCAGAGGACACAGTACACTAACTGTAAATACTGCAGCTGCATGCCTGTGGTATTAATAGGATCAGAACACCAGCAATTGTCTTCAGGTAGCTTTAGGTGCACACTGTGCAGAGGACACAGTACATTAACTGTAAATACTGCAGCTGCCTACCTGTGGTACTAATAGGAACAGAAGAACACCACCAATTTTCTTCAGGTAGCTTTAGGTGCACACTGTGCAGAGGACACAGTACACTAACTGTAAATACTGCAGCTGACTGCCTGTGGTATTAATAGGATCAAAACAACAGCAATTGTCTTCAGGTAGCTTCAGGTGCACACTGTGCAGGGGACGCACCACCCTAACTTTAAATACTGCAGCTGCCTGCCTGTGGTACTATTAGGATCAGAAGAACACCAGCAATTTTCTTCAGGTGTCTTTAGGTGCACACTGTGCAGCACTACACTAACGTTAAATACTGTAGCTGCCTGCCTGTGGTACTAATAGGATCAGAAGAACACCAGCAATTTTCTTCAGGTAGCTGTAAATACTGTAAAAACACCTGCCTGCCTGTCAGTAGGAACAGAATAACAGGAACGGATCTAGCTAAACTGAATGCAGTGTATATATATATATATATATATATATATATATATATATACACAACACCTAGGATGCATATATATACACAATACACTGTAAGGGCAGCTAACTGACTAGCCTGCCTACTCTATCTAACTTAAATCAAATGACACTGTCTCTCTGTCTATCTCTCCGCCACTGCAACACACTACACAAGGCCGCCACGCAGGTGGCCTTATATAGTGTGAGGCGTGTACTAAACCCCCTGAGCCATAATAGGCCAAAGCCACCCTGGCCAATTACGGCTCTCTGTGCACACAGCGCTGTGATTGGCCAAGCATGCGGGTCATAGTTTGGCCAATCAACAGCCAGCAATGCACTGTGATGCCACAGTGAATTATGGGCCGTGACGCTCCACTTGAATTTGAACGGCCCATAATGTTCGCAATTCGACGACCGGTCAAACAGGCGATGTTCGAGTCGAACATGGGTTCGACTGGAACTCGAAGCTCATCCCTACTTGCCAATAACAACCACATTAGATTCAAGTTGTCTCAAAGTTTACAAATAAAAGATGCTGTGGTAGCACAGGAAATTTCCTCACAAATACTTTTTATAATTAAGGCCCGGTATTGCATTCTTTAAAAAAGTACCACTCTGGTATCCATAGAAACTGCAACTTGCTAAAATAAACAGCTTACATAAGGGAAAAATATTACTCTCTGGACAAAATAATTGAACTTAGCTTGCAATTGAAAGTGGGCTTAAAGTTTCCAATTACATGGCAGTTTATGTGTTTATTTATTCACATTATTCACAAATCATTGAACTGTCAATATAGTCAGGAAAATTTTGCTGGAAACATTTAATCATTTATGTCCACTCAGACCCTGAAAAAACCTACAGTCCAATGTCTCTACCATGATATTATAGGCAAACACTAGGCCCACTTTGGGTGGAAGTTAACCAGCCTTCAGTACGTTTTTTTTCAGATTGTAAAGATATCCACACAGTCCGTGTGACAAATTTACTGAAGAACCAGATGCAGTAATGTCACAGCACTAGACCTATAGTATTTCTTATTGTTATGGACTATTTTAACACCCCGCCATTTTTTTAGCATACATAGCCTAATCTAGGTATCATTTAGCCAGTCATGTAAGGAGTGGCAGTCCTTCCTCTTCTTCCTCAGTGTCAGTGGTGGGTGGTCCTTAATGCTGTGAATAGTGCTCACATAGTGACATCTGAGCGTTGTTCAATACAGTGGAGGAAGACAAGGAGAGTAGTACTGGAGAGTGGATATGGTGAGTACTGATATTTTACACTTCTTTTTATATACAGAAGAAGAGAGACAATTGATGCAAATGATGGAGGGCTTAAGCCCCTAACATGCTTTATTGTCATGTTACTTGTAAGTGTAAACAAATACTTTTTGACAAATACCTATTTTGCAGTGCATTGCTTTAAATCTGTTCCAGCTTAGGGAAATGTCCAGAAGAGGTAAAATTGTACAGTAGGATGAGATAAAATTTACCATGATGTTTTATATTATAATTGTCCTGACTTAAAGAGGAAGTAGACCCCGATGGGTTTTATTTCCTCTGTTTTCCCCTGCAAAGTAAAATCATAATGGGCTAGTATGCATCGTATACTAGCCCATTATGTGGCACTTACCTGCAAACGAAGCCCGCACTACCCCCACTGGTGGCCGCATCCATCTTCTCCCCTCTTCCTTCTGGGGCCACGGACTCCGGCTCTGTGACTGGCCGGAGCCACGTGACATCAATCCTGCACATGTGCGCAGGAACCACCAGTCATGGCACTTACTGGTGAAGAAACGGCTCGGAGGGCCGTTTCTTCACAGCTCGTGCACTGATGACATCATTGGCGGACTGAAAGGTAAGTATCTCCTAAACTGCGCACGGAGCTATTTACAGTACCTATAGGTAAGCCTTATTATAGGTTTACCTATAGGTACAAGTTGCACAGAGGGGTTTACAACCACTTTAAGAGAGAACCAGAGAATTTGGTTGGATGTTAAGTGGCCATGTAAGTGGGCAAATGAACTGTGTGGGCATGTTGTACAGTAGCAACGGTTACATTTTCAGTCTTACCTGTTCAATGCCTGAGCATTCTAGGATAAACTTATATTTGCCAACCAATCCATGTTGGAAAATGATGACTGATATGGCCAACTTTAAAGTGTATGTCCAAGCAAAACCCTTTTTTTTAGTTTTGCATTCAGGGGGAAAAATAGAACCGATGTCTGTAATTATTATCCAAGCTCCACTAAAGAGGGATTTTACCCCCATTTATTGTCACAGTTGCAATGTTTTCACCAGACTGGAAGTCAATGAACATCTGCACTGAGGTAGAAAGTAAAGGGAAAGCTAACAGAGCCCTGGATAGGGGCAAAATCTCAAAATGGGGTCTAATCCTTAGTTCCCTATTCAAAAAAAAAAAGTTGTGGCTGGACATTCACTTTAATGTGTTATAAACTTTGAGCCCATACTGTAGCGATCTTTATTCTAAATGGTTTCATGTTTACCTGAGCTGACAGTGCAAACAACTGAAATTTTCTCTACTGTAGTTTGAAGGCAATTACACATTTCCCTATGTATTCCTGGATTAAATTTTTTTACCCATTATAATTGTTTTCTGCAACAGCCCATCAAATGGATTCTTGTATTAGTGTAAGCTTACAGTTTCATAGCCGAGGATTTTCAACCAGATATAGCAAGCAAGCCTAAAAATCATCAGTCAGTGGCAGCTGTCTTGTGCAGCTCAAGGCAATCAAGTAACAAGCACCTCAGGAACATTTAAACAGAGACCTGTGAAGTGACTTGGGAAACATAATTATACCGCAGACATTCACATTCCCACTTTTCTACATTTCTGCTGTATATCACTCATAGTTGCATAAGGTAAACCATATTTTACAGAGATATTTAGTATTATAAACATATTAAAACTTGATTTAAAATGTTTTTTTCTTCTAATGTATGACATGATTTAAAACCTCTAAATGTTTTATTATGATAGCTACAGAAAAGTGCCATAACAGTAGAAATATTATTTATGGTACCTTCGTCCCGACAGTGTATGCAAATTGGAAGAGGGGCTATAATGGACTTTGATGGTACCGTATACAACCCCTGGCAAAAATTATGGAATCATCAGTCCCTGAGGATGTTCCTTCATTTGTATATTGTTGTAGAAAAAAAGCAGATCACAGACATGGCCAAAAACTAAAGGCATTTCAAATGGCAACTTTCTGGCTTTAAGAAACACTAAAAGAAATCAAGAAAAATAATTGTGGTGGCCAGTAACAGTTAGATTTATAGAACAAGCACAGGGAATAAATTATGGAATCACTCAATTCTGAGGAAAAAATTATGGAATCATGAAAAACAAACAAACAAAATAACACTCCAACACATCACTAGTACTTTGTTGCACCACCTCTGGCTTTTATAACTGCTTGCAGTCTCTGAGGCATTGACTTAATGACTGATAAACAGTACTCTTCATCAATCTGGCTCCAGCCTTCTCTGATTGCTGTTGCCAAATCATCTTTGCAGGTTGGAGCCTTGTCATGGACCATTTTCTTTAACTTCTACCACAGATTTTCAATTGGATTGAGATCCGGACTGTTTGCAGGCCATGACATTGACTATGTGTCTTTCTTCAAGGAATTTTTTCACAGTTTTTGCTCTATGGCAAGATGCATTATCATCTTGATTTCATCATCCCCAAACATCCTTTCAATAGATGGGATAAGAAAAGTGTCCAAAATTTCAATGTAAACCTGTGCATTTATTGAAGATTTAATGACAGCCATCTCCCCAGTGCCTTTACCTGACATGCAGCCCCATATCATTATTGACTGTGGAAATTTGCATGTTTTCTTCAGACAGTCGTCTGCATAAATCTCATTAGAAAGGCACCAAACAAAAGTTCCAGCATCATCACCTTGCCCAATGCAGATTCGAGATTCATCACTGAATATGACTTTCATCCAATCATCCACAGTCCACAATTGCCTTTCCTTAGCCCATTGTAACCTTGTTTTTTTGTGTTTAGGTGTTAGAGATGGCTTTCTTTTAGCTTTTCTGCATGTAAATCCCATTTCCTTTAGGCGGTTTCTTACAGTTCGGTCACAGATGTTGACTCCAGTTTCCTCCCATTTGTTCCTCATTTGTTTTGTTGTGCATTTTCTGTTTTCAAGGCATAATGCTTTAAGTTTTCTGTCTTGACGCTTTGATGTCTTCCTTTGTCTACCAGTATGCTTGCCTTTAACCACCTTCCCATGTTGTTTGTATTTGGTCCATGTTTTAGACAAAGCCGACTGTTAACAACCAACATCTTGTGCAACACTGCGTGATGATTTCCCCTCTTTACCTACATACTAACAAGCAGATTAAATCTGATGCAGGTGTTAGTGTTTGTAATGAAAATTTACAGGGTGATTCCATAATTTTTTCCTCAGAATTGAGTGATTCCATAATTTATTCCCTGTGCTTGTTCTATAAATCTAACTGTTACTGGCCACCACAATTATTTTTCTTGATTTCTTTTAGTGTTTCTTAAAGCCAGAAAGTTGCCATTTGAAATGCCTTTAGTTTTTGGTCATGTCTGTGATCTGCTTTTTTTCTACAACAATAAACAACTGAAGGAACATCCTCAGGGACTGGTGATTCCATAATTTTTGCCAGGGGTTGTATAAACTGACATTAGACAGTCGCAAATAACATATTAGAAAAAGTTTATTACAAGACCTTTACATATTAAAACCAATAGTGATAATCAAAACAGGACATTAAATTCTATAGTCGCACCACATTGTGACAGCTGGAAAATGAATACCATCTGTATATTGGTTGCTCTACATGTTTAAATTAGCCGCTTCTTCAGGAGCTTTATTATACAGTTAGATGGTGATTAAAAGATGATTATTACATAACTATGAAATAAAGAAAATTTATATTAATCACAAGATACAGTAAACAAACATGAGTTTTTTTATATACATATAGTAGCATATTATACTGATGTAAAAATAGCATCTGCTGTGAGTACCCCCCCATGATCAACTGTCTTACCAAGAACGTCGGGTTGTCAGGGGCCCAAGAAAGGATGACCCACCCCGGAGGCCATGGGAGCCTGTTGGATGGCACAGGATACAAAGGTAATCGTCTACTGAAAAATGATGAAACATACTCAGAAACATACTCATACACAGAAACAATGTAGCCAGAATGGCGAGTGTAAAGTAAGATTTGTATATGAATATAGAGGATTAGTAGCAATAAAATTCCATACCAGAGGGGCTAGGCTTGGCTATACAGTCTCCATAGATAGTAAAGAGGTCCCTATATGAAGGTGTATATCTGTAGGATAGAAGGCAAAAACATTATCATGTTAAGTATTTTATATAGACAGGTGCAAAAACGGAGATGTGCACATCTCCTATGTTGGGCTCCTAATGGGCTCCTATCCGGTGATGCCCACAACGCTCGCTGCATCTGACGTCACTTGACCCGGACCCGAAGTGCGCATGCACCGAATCAATGCATGCGTGTTGTCCAAAGAACAGCAAATTGCACATCACATCAGTAAGTGCATTGCCATCAAAACAAGTGGAGTGAGCAGAGCCCCCTTCAGATCCGCATACCCACCGCATGGCACCTACAATTCAATCCATATTTGACAAGAAAGGTTTGTATGAATTGACCTCGTTGAGGCCAGGCAGAGTCATTGCATTGAGAAGTTCTATCCATAACGTCTCACGTTGAAGTATGGTTTTATCCCAGTTGCCCCCCTGGGGTTCATTGGGATTACCTCGAGAACAAAGAAGGAGACCATTTCAGTATGGTATTTATGATATAGACCTATGTAGTGACAGGCGTAACTATTTTTCCTCCACCTGAAATGTATGGTCTCCAATTCTTTGTCTGAGCTCACGTTTTGTTTTGCCGATGTAGAATACACCACATCTGCAATACATGATGTATATGACTCCTTTAGTGGAACAGTCAGCAAAGGTTTTAGATCTGTGCAATTGACCATCTGGTAGTCTGAGGTAGTCTACTTAAAGTGGACCTTTTCAGGTTACAATCAAATCCAAATGAAATGTCTCTGCAATAGAATAGGTAGTATACTCACCTTTTTGGTGTCCCATGGCTTCTTCCTTCCCTGTGTTCCAGTGCTGCAGCCTATATAAAACTTTTTGGCATTCAACACGTCTGTGAGTGTCAAATACCTGTTTCCCCTGCTGCACACTGTGATTCTATTTTCCAACTCTTACATCCTTACAGGATACAGCAGTGAAGTAGGGGTTGGTCAATAGATCCAGGGCACACAGCGGGAGGCAAAATAATCAAATGCACCTGGAAGTGTTGAATTTTAAATAGTCTTATGCTGCAGTGCCAGAATGGAGGGAAGGTAGGAGATACAGGCCACTGCAAATGTGAGTATAAAACCCCCTTAGGGCAGTGTTACACATATATGTGGCAGTAGGGCAAATGGATCTTAACGTCCAGCCTCTGTATATATACATTACTGTCTTATTCTGGGGCAGACTCCACTGCTGCCCCAAGAACTGTGACTGAGTTGTCACTGACCACTCATGGTCAATTACTGATGATCAGAGCCGGGTACAGCTCCTAAGATGTCAGCACTGTGCAGCCAATCACAGTGCAGCAAGATTGGAAGCTCTGCCTACTAGATCCAAGCACCAGGGCCCACCTAAAGCACTATCCCTAGCCGGCATAAAGGAGTTACCAAACAAGGGTGCTTTGAAGGTAAATTTATCACATAGAGCTATACATATGATGCCACTCTTTGAGACTGATTTAGTAAAGAAGTAGAGGCTGTTTGCAAAGTGAATGTTCACTGAGCTTAGTAAATAAGCTGAATTTATGTTTGTTTTAAATATCTAAGCAGATTAAAAAAAAAAATATTTCACAAACAGGACTGAGTGGCTGAGGTGACGATAGCTTCACCTCATTTACTAAGCCAATTGAATATTTTTCTTTTATGATCCACCTTAAGATCCACTCTTCTGTTTTTTTGGACTGGTTTACTAAAGCAGTTTGGAATCTCCATTCAAAAAACTGTGTAACTATTCATCTAATCCAATCGTGTGAAAAGTATCTGCAAAAAAAAAGTTTAGAAGCTCAAGATCAATTTTACACACAGCTGAAAGTGTCAGAGAAGTGACTCATGTTCCTACCTCCCACTCCCTTATTAGTGTATTCAGTAAGAGTCATATCACACGTTAATCAAAGAGAAGGTCTGAAATTAAACAACTTTTGCGGTGCACATCATAATTCTCCTTGAATCCCTGTGTAATTTTTTTTTTTTAGAACAAATATTCCTTGTTATTAGTACAAAAATGATACAATAGAGTTAAAAATGTAAAAAAATAAAAATGTAAAAAAAAATTAAGCTGAAACCATTAAAGGTTCTCTTTAATTGAAGTAGACAGCTTGGGCCTGATATATTTTTGGTATCATAAACAGTAGGTAGCGTGTGACATAAACAACATGTTTACACTAATAAAGCAGTCCACCGCATGTATAAAAAAGTGCTAGTCTCAAAAAAAGTTAAATAAAACAAAGTCCAAATAATTCCCAGTGAAATTAATCTTCAAATTGACAGTGGAAGTATCATATATGAACTCTCCTCTTGAATGTCTATACCATATGATTAAGGTAACCTCCATTCCCCACAGGCTGGGATTCACCAGAATTATATGATTCTCATATCGATAATCGGCATACTGCATTTATGATCTTGAATACTTCAATCTTCTAGGGCATAATAATGATCTGTCTTCATCCGAAGATTTGCTCCCCACTACGAAAACAAAAAAAAAGCAGCAATAGTGTAAATCTATAAAACCATGTGCTTTATTTAAAATCATAAACCACTCGCCAGAAAAAAAAATTTCAGTCCATGAATTACAATATTGTCAGAACCACCAGACATTAGCCTCATCCAGGAGTGAACAGCATCTGACCAGCTCCACCGATCTGTAACTTCCGGTGCTGCTGTGCTGATACATTTTGGTTTTGGTTCCAACTCTGACGTCACATCTGGTTGCCATAGAGCCAGGCCCAATGTGTTGCATCCTTCTGAATTATGATTCACTGTAATTTTTTATTTTAATGGTGGTAGCAGTGATTTCTTAGATAAATTGGTATATTATTATTTTTGTTGGTAGTGAGCAGTAAATTTAAAGTTATTATCGTTATACTTATAGTATATTTTTGGTATCATGTTAAGTATGGTGAATGATGTAATGATGTCATGTAATTAGGAAGATGGTTAATGGACTTTTGTCTTTTTTTCAATCTCACCTACTATGTAAGGTACTATACTAAGGGTACTACAAAATAAGTTTTTCTTTTCTTTTTTTTTCTTTTTTTTTATAATTTGAATTATTATAAATAACAAAATAAAGTTCCCTGCATCTTTATCCTCTTTAAGACTTTTCCTGTGGGGATATAAAGTTAAAATATATACATTTTTTTATTATTAGAAATGTGTTTTGCAGGTGAAAAAAAATAAAGTAATTTTAAAATGAAAAGTCTCACATTTTTTAATTGTATGTAAAGACAAATCTTTTTTCACTTTGAATAGAGTGTTGAGGGGTTAGACCCTCTGTCATGTTTTTACAGCTGTATGTGTTCATACTAAGGAGATTTGCCAATCTATTTGATTTTGTGACCATTGTCACCAGAACAAGAAAAGAGAAAAAGCTATATGAATCAGGTGTTAAATTGCAAGGAAAAATTTGAAATGTGAAATGCTTTCTCTTGGGTGTTATAAATATAAAAACAAAAAAACTTTCTTTCATTTATAAATGAAACATTATTTTCCCACATGATAATCACACTTGAAGTGTCAGTAGTAGCATGTGAAGCCTAACCTAGCTGCTTACATACTGTTCAGCCACTGAACAATATTTGTTGCTTTTGTCACTCAGATAATATATTCTAAGGCCCCCCATGCACACTGGGTGTTTAGCCTTGGTGCATAAGGCTCTAGTGTTTATGAATAGGTGGAGGGTACAGGCCCTGCTGCTGGCAGCCTGTAAAAATCTATGAGGGGGTGTTAGATGCTGTGCCTGGATGGAGATGAGTAATGTACCAAGCAATCCTTATGTTTATAGCAGTATGTGCCCAGGAACGAATGCCAAAAATGCAGACAGCTCATATTCTGGGCAATAATCATTGGGTACATATTGCCCAAAATGTAAATACCGCTTGGTGCACAATCCAGCCCCATTCAGCTGAAGCAGCTGTTAGCTTCTTATAGACGTTTACAGGCTACAAGCAATGGTGCCTGTACCTCCCACCTGTACTTAAATGCTGGAGCCTCATGCATTAGGGCTAAATGCCCAGTGTGCATGGGGCCTAATTCCTATTGCAAGATGAAACCTGCATTGTCTCTTTTGGCTGCCTATTAAAGTGCTCAGATATTGTCCCAACACTAGCCACTTTCTGCCAATCCTCTACCTAAAGACTATATTTTGAATGTTTTGTGAATAGTTGTTGATACAGGGATGGGAGGTGGTTGGGTATTGTGGGTTTGTGTTTTTATTTGCACTCTGTTTTGACACTTTATTAAACTCTTAGTAGTACAAAGTAGTTTTGTAGTATGAAAAAAAAGGTCACAAACAATACTATTACATACTGACACTGGCCAATTTTTGTAAAGTTGACATCTTTAGCTTAACTTTTTTTAAGAGCAAACATTCCCTGCAGCCTACACTACCTACATGACATGAATTAATTTGGGGTGCTACCACTCCATTTAAGCCAAGCTAAGCGTACAAGTTAAAAAAAATCAATTACACATCTAAATAATGTGATGCCAGAATATTGTGTAGCTAACACTGTCCATGAATTTTGTACTATTCTGTTGTACCACATACAGCGTAAAAAACATCTCCCAGGCATATAAAGTCTCATTTAAAGAACCCTCTCCCCACTGTATGGTAATTATATGTGTTTGTTTTGATGAAGTGGTATTAAACCCAGAACCAAAAATGTTAAATATTGCAGCTTACCAATCATTAGATGTGGTGGCTGCATCAGTTTTCTTTTCTTAGACATTCTTCCCTCTGTTTTCACCTGGTGATCTGGCCAGTAACACATCTCCTGTATTAGAGTGCCCCCACTCCGGCACAGGAGGCACAGCAGAGAGCAGCATTGTCACTGGGGAGGGGGGGTGTTAAATGTATTAGCAAACTTACATACATTAACAAATCGAAGACAAACTCCAGCTCACACTTTATAATCAGTTACTGGCTGAAGCACCAGATGGAAATATAAGAAAGAAAGCCTAAGAAAGAAAACAAATGCAGCATTACATCTAAGAATTGGTAAGCTTCAAAATAATAAATGTTTGCTTTTGAGTTTAATATTGTTTTCAATGTCCCCCATGTTAGTGACCAGTTCCCCATACCCCTTTTCTGACACTGGCATGCCTATTAGCCTTGAAAATGGCCAGAATTTAATATCAAGATTTGCCCTCATAGATTTTAATGGGGTTTTATGTTAAGTTCAGGTTTTGCAAATCTCAAACAGTATTTGCCAAACCCTCCATGAATCGAACCAGCACTTCCTCCTATCTTGCCAAGGCAAGACTGTTGTTACTTCCTATCCACGCCTGTGTAGATGTGTTGAAAGGCTTTTGCTGGCCTTCTATATCTAGCAAAGACCTTTGGCAGATATATGCATGCATGGGTTTGCCCACGTGCATGCATGAAGATGGCACAATTAAAAAGGCATAGGACCCCTGTTCAGCCCGGGCATGCGCAGATTCTTCAGCACATGTACAGATGTGCTGCAGGGTTCTACCAGGTTCGAAAAGCCAGGTAGAGCCTTTTGGCACATCAGCAATGTGCTAGACCATCAAAGATGGTAGTGCCAGTAAGGGAGGTGAGGCCAATAGTAGGGGCACTGAAGTCCCTCTTTAAAGTGCAAATATTCCATATTGATGAAACTCCTGTCCTAAGTGTTTTAGAAATGCCATGGCATGATGCAGACTCTAATAGTCTTGGACTTCTTGTGGCCTCCAACATTGTATGAAATCTGCAAAAATTTGGAAAGACTAATCAGCACATATGTGAGTCTTGAAGGATTCAAATGCATCAAAGCAGGGTTGGTCATAGCCTTCACTGCATCTGAAGATACTGTCATTTGAACAAACTAGTGAAAAAGCAGGATTTGTTGTATTTAATTGGGATGTGGTGCCAGATGTTTTGTTCGCTGCCCTATCCCTTTGTTGTTATTTGAACAAAGGCCACCCTTTGTGGCAACAGGGAGGCAGACAATTTAATTTGAAGCTGTTCAGAGTGCTAAGTCTGCTCATCACCTCAGCGAATTAGTTGGCCAAGTTCAACATGGAAGAGTCAGTCTCAAGCTCATCCTATAAGCTCCTCATTCACTTAAAGTAACTGCAGTGCACAATAGATGGCTTTCTGATGGAAGAGGTAAGAAAACAGGAGGTGAAGCAGCACATTAAGACCATCTCAGTAGCTAAGCAGGTTCAATGAACTAACTAGGACAGCCTTTAAAAGAAGAAATTCAGTTGCCATAGCCTTTGGAAGATGGGGGGATCTCAGCTAAGTTTTGTCATCACAGTCACTTATGATGTCCCCCCACCACAGAACCTGAAGGAGCGATGGAGAGAAGATTCTACTTGCTCTCTCTGTAAAGCATGTGCATCACTAAGACACATTCTAACAGGATGTTCTGTGATCCTTACACAAGAGCATTGCGCTTGGCAGTATAACAAGGTACTCAGACAACTGGCATTTATCCCGTAGCAGTGGTGAATAGGGATGAGCTTAGAGTTTGAGTCGAACCCATGTTCGTCTCGAACATCGCGTTCGCGACAAACTCGAGTGGCGCGTCACGGCCCATAATTCACTGTGGCATTGCAGTACATTGCTGGCTGATGATTGGCCAAGCATGTACTATGAACCGCATGCTTGGCCAATCACAGCGCCATCTGTACATAGAGCCATAATTGGCCAAAGCCAGGGTGGCTTTGGCCAACTGTGGCTCAGGGGGTTTAGTACATGCCCCATACTATTTAAGGCCGCCTTCGTGGTGGCCTTGTGTAGTGTGTTGCGGCAGCGGAGAGAGATAGACAGAGATAGACAGAGAGACAGTGTCATTTGATTTAAGTTAGATAGAGTAGACAGGCGAGTCAGTTAGCTGCACTTACAGTGTATTGTGTATATATATGCATCCTAGGTGTTGTATATATATATATAAATATATATATATATATATATATATATATATATATATATATATATATACTGTATTCAGTTTAGCTAGATCTGTTCCTGTTATTCTCTTCCTAATATACTGACAGGCAGGCAGGTGTTTTGCACAGTGTGCACCTAAAGCAACCTGAAGAAAATTGCTGGTGTTCTTCTGATCCTATTAATACCAAAGGCAGGAAGCTTCAGTATTTACAGCTAGTGTACTGAGTCCTCTGCACTGTGTGCACCTAAAGCTACCTGAAGATAATTGCTGATGTTCTTCTGATCCTATTAGTACCACAGGCAGGCAGCTGCAGTATTTACAGTTAGTGTACTGTGTGCTCTGCACAGTGTGCACCTAAAGCTACCTGAAGAAAATTGCTGTTGTTCTGATCCTATTAATACCACAGGCAGGCAGCTGCAGTATTTACAGTTAGTGTACTGTGTCCTCTGCACAGTGTGCACCTAAAGCTACCTGAAGATAATTGCTGTTGTTCTGATCCTATTAATACCACAGGCAGGCAGCTGCAGTATTTACAGTTAGTGTACTGTGTGCTCTGCACAGTGTTCACCTAAAGCTACCTGAAGAAAATTGCTGTTGTTGAGATCCTATTAATACCACAGGCAGGCAGCTGCAGTATTTACAGTTAGTGTACTGTGTCCTCTGCACAGTGTGCACCTAAAGCTATCTGAAGACAATTGCTGGTGTTCTGATCCTATTAATACCACAGGCAGGCAGCTGCAGTATTTACAGTTAGTGTACTGTGTCCTCTGCACAGTGTGCACCTAAAGCTACCTAAAGACAATTGCTGGTGTTCTGATCCTATTATTACCACAGGCAGGCAGTTGCAGTATTTAGAGTTAGTGTACTGTGTCCTCTGCACAGTGTGCACCTAAAGCTACCTGAAGACAATTGCTGGTGTTCTTCTGATCCTATTAGTACCACAGGCAGGCAGCTGCAGTATTTACAGTTAGTGTAATGTGTAATCTGCACAGTGTGCACCTAAACCTACCTGAAGACAATTGCTGTTGTTCTGATCCTATTAATACCACAGGCAGGCAGCTACAGTATTTACAGTTAGTGTACTGTGTCCTCTGCACAGCGTGCACCTAAAGCTACCTGAAAAAAAATGGTGGTGTTCTTCTGATCCTATTAGTACCACAGGCAGACAGCTACAGTATTTACAGTTGTGCTATTGCTGGGTGTTTGGTGTGCTCCTGTACCTTTAAGGAGGGGTGGGCTCCCCTCCAGTCCACCTGCTCTCATTTATCCATTAAAATGCATGTGCCTCCACTGTGGGGACACTCATAGTTTAGTGTTAGGACCACAGATACAAGGGTGCCGTGACGTGGCTCTGTGGCTCACGCATGCGTTTGCAAATGCGTGCGGACTAAACCCCTTTTTTAACGCTTACTGTTAGATAGGTCAATTTGGTTGTCTGCAAGCTGGTGGTAAGTAGACTTTGGCTTTTTCCTGGGCACTCCCCAGACTTTGTTGGTACCTATTTTAGCCTCCCAATGCTGCTTACTGCGATATCCAGCTATAAATGAGAGTGGTGGCAAGCTTTTTATCATGTGAGTGTTTGTATTGGTCCAGCAGCGCACCAACACCTTTGCAGCCATTGTGCTATTGCTGGGTGTTTGGTGTGCTCCTGTACCTTTAAGGAGGGGTGGGCTCCCCTCCAGTCCACCTGCTCTCATTTATCCATTAAAATGCATGTGCCTCCACTGTGGGGACACTCATCGTTTAGTGTTAGGACCACAGATACAAGGGTGCCGTGACGTGGCTCTATGGCTCACGCGTGCATTTGCAAAAGCGTGCAGACTAAACCCCTTTTTTAACGCTTACTATTAGATAGGTCAATTTGGTTGGTTGTCTGCAAGCTGGTGGTAAGTAGACTTTGGCTTTTTCCTGGGCACTCCCCAGACTTTGTTGGTAAGTATTTACAGTTAGTGTACTGTGTCCTCTGCACAGTGTGCACCTAAAGCTACCTGAAAAAAATTGGTGGTGTTCTTCGGACCCTATTAGTACCACAGGCAGGCAGCTGCAGTATTTACAGTTGGGCTATTGCTGGGTGTTTGGTGTACTCCTGTACCTTTAAGGAGGGGTGAGCTCCCCTCCAGTCCACCTGCTCTCATTTATCCATTAAAATGCATGTGCCTCCACTGTGGGGACACTCATTGTTTAGAGTTAGGACCACAGATACAAGGGTGCCATGACGTGGCTCTGTGGCTCACGCATGCGTTTGCAAATGCGTGCGGACTAAACCCCTTTTTTAACGCTTACTGTTAGATAGGTCAATTTGGTTGTCTGCAAGCTGGTGGTAAGTAGACTTTGGCTTTTTCCTGGGCACTCCCCAGACTTTGTTGGTAAGAATTTACAGTTAGTGTACTGTGTCCTCTGCACAGTGTGCACCTAAAGCTACCTGAAAAAATTGGTGGTGTTCTTCTGATCCTATTAGTACCACAGGCAGACAGCTACATTATTTACAGTTGTGCTATTGCTGGGTTTTTGGTGTGCTCCTGTACCTTTAAGGAGGGGTGGGCTCCCCTCCAGTCCACCTGCTCTCATTTATCCATTAAAATGCATGTGCCTCCACTGTGGGAACACTCATAGTTTAGTGTTAGGACCACAGATACAAGGGTGCCGTGACATGGCTCTGTGGCTCACGCATGCGTTTGCAAATGCGTGCAGACTAAACCCCTTTTTTAATGCTTACTGTTAGGTCAATTTGGTTGTCTGCAAGCTGGTGGTAAGTAGACTTTGGCTTTTTCCTGGGCACTCCCCAGACTTTGTTGGTACCTATTTTAGCCTCCCAATGCTGCTTACTGTGATATCCAGCTATAAATGAGAGTGGTGGCAAGCTTTTGTTATCACGTGAGTGTTTGTATTGGTCCAGCAGCGCACCAACACCTTTGCAGCCATTGTGCTATTGCTGGGTGTTTGGTGTACTCCTGTACCTTTAAGGAGGGGTGGGCTCCCCTCCAGTCCACCTGCTCTCATTTATCCATTAAAATGCATGTGCCTCCACTGTGGGGACACTCATTGTTTAGTGTTAGGACCACAGATACAAGGGTGCCGTGACGTGGCTCTGTGGCTCACGCATACATTTGCAAATGCGTGCGGACTAAACCCCTTTTTTAACGCTTACTGTTAGATAGGTCAATTTGGTTGTCTGCAAGCTGGTGGTAAGTAGACTTTGGCTTTTTCCTGGACACTCCCCAGACTTTGTTGGTACCTATTTTAGCCTCCCAATGCTGCTTACTGTGATATCTAGCTATAAATGAGAGTGGTGGCAAGCTTTTGTTATCACGTGAGTGTTTGTATTGGTCCAGCAGCGCACCAACACCTTTGCAGCCATTGTGCTATTGCTGGGTGTTTGGTGTGCTCCTGTACCTTTAAGGAGGGGTGGGCTCCCCTCCAGTCCACCTGCTCTCATTTATCCATTAAAATGCATGTGTCTCCACTGTGGGGACACTCATTGTTTAGTGTTAGGACCACAGATACAAGGGTGCCGTGACGTGGCTCTGTGGCTCACGCATGCGTTTGCAAATGCGTGCAGACTAAACCCCTTTTTTAACGCTTACTGTTAGATAGGTCAATTTGGTTGTCTGCAAGCTGGTGGTAAGTAGACTTTGGCTTTTTCCTGGGCACTCCCCAGACTTTGTTGGTACCTATTTTAGCCTCCCAATGCTGCTTACTGTGATATCCAGCTATAAATGAGAGTGGTGGCAAGCTTTTGTTATCACGTGAGTGTTTGTATTGGTCCAGCAGCGCACCAACAACTTTGCAGCCATTGTGCTATTGCTGGGTGTTTGGTGTGCTCCTGTACCTTTAAGGAGGGGTGGGCTCCCCTCCAGTCCACCTGCTCTCATTTATCCATTAAAATGCATGTGCCTCCACTGTGGGGACACTCATCGTTTAGTGTTAAGACCACAGATACAAGGGTGCCGTGACGTGGCTCTGTGGCTCACGCATGCGTTTGCAAATGCGTGTGGACTAAACCCCTTTTTTAACGCTTACTATTAGATAGGTCAATTTGGTTGTCTGCAAGCTGGTGGTAAGTAGACTTTGGCTTTTTCCTGGGCACTCCTCAGACTTTGTTGGTAAGTATTTACAGTTAGTGTACTGTGTCCTCTGCACAGTGTGCACCTAAAGCTACCTGAAAAAAATTGGTAGTGTTCTTCAGATCCTATTAGTTCCACAGGCAGGCAGCTACAGTATTTACAGTTAGTGTACTTTGTCCTCTGCACAGTGTGCACCTAAAGCTACCTGAAGAAAATTGGTGGTGTTCTTCTGATCCTATTAGTACCACAGGCAGGCAGCTGCAGTATTTACAGTTAGTGTACTGTGTCCTCTGCACAGTGTGCACCTAAAGCTACCTGAAGACAATTGCTGGTGTTCTCATACTAATAATACTACAGGCAGGCAGTTGATTCTGCTAGCTACAGTATAATCATTATTTATATATATATATATATATATATATATATATATATATATATATACATCCCAGCTTTGTGAAGCTACATCTCACTGCAGGCCATTAGTATGTCTGGAAGGCCAACAAGAAGAGACAGACAGGCACAAGCCAATAAAAGAGGGCAAGCAGGCTCTGTGTCTCGAGGCAACAATGCTGGTTGTGGACACGGTGCATCCTCATCAGCACATGGCCGTGGGACATGCTTGTCTTTTTTTTTGGCAGCTGGCGTTGTTGAGCCGCAACATGCGGAAGAATTGGTAGAGTGGATGACCAAGCCGTCTTCATCCTCCTCATCCTCTCTCACCCAGGCTCAGGGTACTTTGTCTGGCAAAGCAGCTGCCAACGCAGTCTCTTCCCTCGGCTCAATGGCAGTCACTACTCCCCTAGCCCACCATGTCCTCCTGAGGAGTCCCCCGAACTGTTTGACCACAGTGTTGAGTACATGCTCCAGGAGGATGGCCAGCATTTTGAAGGCTCCGATGATGGTACCCAGCTAGAGGAAGGCAGTAACGTGAGCCCAGAGAGAGGGGGTGCCCAAGAAGGACAGCAATCTGGCAGTCATCTTCCCCCAGCTGCAGCATACTGCCAGCTTTGCTCCAGTGATGAGGAGGGAGGGGATGATGAGGAAGTCACTGACTCCACATGGGTGCCTGATAGGAGAGAGGAGGAGGAGGAGGAGGAGGCACATCTCCAATGTGGCAGGATGCCCCCCAGGGGCAAGCTTAAGGGCAGCACACCAACTGCATCACACCGCAGAGCTCTGCATGTGCAGGGCGCTGCTGTCTCTGCGCGTTATTCCAAAAGTTCTTTGGTGTGGGCCTTTTTTGAGATGAGTGCATCAGATCGCACCGCTGCTATTTGCAACATATGTCTCAAGCGTATCTCACCTGGCCAAAACATCACCCACTTGGGCACCACATGCTTGACCAGACATATGTCGACCTGCCATGCAGTTCGTTGGCAAGCATACCTAAAAGACCTACACCAAAGAACAAAGCAGACCACTCCTTGCTCCTCATCAGCTGGGATCTCCAACCCCACTATACCTTCAGTCCTCTCTGTAACCTGCACTGAGAGGAATGAAGGTGTAGAATTAGGTGTGTCACAGCCAAGTACTTGCGGGCAATCTGCTATCGGTACATCAACGTCAGATTGTACCAGGCAAATTTCCCTGCCCCAGCTGCTGCACCGCCGAAAGAAGTTCGCTCCCAGCCATCCACATGCCCAGCAGTTGCATACTAGCTTGGCTAAATTGCTGGCACTTCAACTGCTGCATTTTCAGTTAGTAGACTCTGCCCCCTTTCCCTGAGTTTGTGGAATGTGCGGTTCCTCAGTGGCAGGTTCCCAAACGACACTTTTACTCATGGAAGGCGATTCCTGCTCTCTACCGGCATGTGGAAGGCAATGTCTTGGCCTCACTGGACAGGGCGGTCAGCGGTAAGGTGCATATTACCGCTGACTCATGGTCCAGCAGGCATGGACAGGGACATTACCTATCTTTCACCGTGCATTGGGTGACTCTTCTGGCAGCTGGGAAGGATGCATGACAGGGTGCAGTAGTGTTGGAGATTGTTCCGCCACCACACCTCCAAAATTCTACTAGTGGTGATTCTGCCACACCTCTCTCCTCCACCCCCTCCTCTTCTTCTTCCTCCATGGCCTCTTCCTGTGCTGATTTGTCCTCGGAACCAGTGCTGCTCCATAGGCGTTCAAGGGGCTATGCAAGCACGCAGGCAAAAAAATGCCATGCAGTGCTTGAGCTGGTGTGCTTGGGGGACAGGAGCCACACTGGGGCAGAGATTCTGTCAGCTCTGCAGGGGCAGGTTCAGAGATGGTTGACGCCACGCCAGCTTAAGCCAGGAATGGTGGTTTGCGACAATGGCACCAACCTCCTCTCCGCCCTCTGACAGGGACAACTGACCCATGTGGCCTGTTTGGCTCACATCCTTAACTTGGTGGTGCAGCGGTTCTTGGGCAGGAACCCGAGCTTACAGGATTTCCTGAGGCAGGCCAGGAAAGTCTGGGTGCATTTCTGCAGGTCATATAATGCTAGTGCTCGGCTGACTGACCTCCAAAAGGAATTTAACCTGCCCAAGAACCGCCTAATCTGTGACATGCCCACCAGGTGGAACTCAACGTTGGCCAAACTGCAGCAGCTGCACACACAGCAGAGGGCCATCAATGAGTACCTATGTGACTATGGCACCAGGACAGGGTCAGGGGAGCTTGTTTTTTTTTCCCATGCCAGTGGGGTATGATCAGGGATGCATGCACTGTCCTGTCACCATTTGAGGAGCCCATGAGGATGGTGAGCAGTGACAGTGCATGCATCACTGACACTGTCCCTCTTGTCCTTCTGTTGGAGCACATGCTGCGTGGAATAATGGACAGGGCACTTGAGGCAGAACACAGGGAGGAAGAGGAGGACTTCCTTACCTCTCAAGGCCCCCTTTATCCAGACAGTGTTCCTGCGTGCCCGCTGATCACACAGGAAGAGAAGGAAGAGGAGGAGGAGGATTGTGTCAGCATGGAGGTAGAGCCTGGCACTCAGCATCAGCAGCAGTCTTCAAGGGATCATTTACAGTCCGAAGAAACACATGGACTTGTAGGTGGCTGGGAGGAGGTGCCTGTGGATCATGTCATCCTTAGTGACCCAAAGGACTCTGAACCGAATGCCTCAGCAAACCTACGCTGCATGGCCTCCCTGATCCTGCAAAGCCTGCGGAAGGATCCTCGTATTCGTGGTATCAAGGGAAGGGATCATTACTGACTAGCAACCCTCTTTGATCCATGTTACAAGGGTAAGGTTGCGGACTTTATCTTGCCATCGCAGAGGGAGCAGAAGATGAAACATCTTCAGGAGGCCTTGCAGAAAGGTTTGTAAAACGCGTTTCCAGAGCCTGGAAGGTTACAATTTCCTGGTCCTCCTGGACAACGCGTTGCTGAGGCTTCGGTCATTCACAGAAGGAGCAGTGGAGAAGGTGGCCGTCTGACCGATGCGTTCAGACAATTTTTTAGTCCGCAGCCCCAAGATATGATAGGTTCCAGCAACCATTGCCAGCGTCTGATTCACATGGTGCAGGATTACCTAGGGGCAAGATCAGACTTGGACACCTTTCCCCCCGAAAATCCTCTGGGTTACTGGGTCTTGAGGATGGATCACTGGCCAGAGTTTGCACAGTGTGCAATTGAGCTACTGGCCTGTCCTGCATCTTTTGGAATTCAGTGCTGCTGGAGGCTTTGTAACCGATCACAGGGTGTGCCTGTCCACCAAATCGGTAGATCGGCTGACCTTCATAAAAATTATTCAGTCTTGGATCACCAGTTACCAAGCACCTGCTGCTGATGTAACCGAATAATTTTTTTTTTTTAATGTGAGATCCCTTCAAGACTGCCTATACTGATGCTGAGTGACTATCCTGTTATGCTGAATGACAATCCTCTTCCTCCTCAATTTTCATGCTGATAGCTTGTAAGAACATTTTTGGTTCTGGGCACCGCCACCAGTGGCTAAGGCCCAATTTTTCTGCCCCTGTTTAACAGGGGCATGTATTTACAATGTTTGATGCAATACTTTGCAGCAGGGCTCATTCCTGCTCTCCAACTAGAATATCTGTGAGGGGTTGCAGTGTTGTGGCACCAGCACCAGTACCCAAGGCCCAATTTTTCAGCCCCTGTTTAACAGGGGCGTATAATTACTATTTTTGATGCAATACTTTGCAGCAGGGCTCATTCCTGTGCTCCAACTATAGCATCTGTGAGGGGTTGCAGTGTTGTGGCACCAGTGCCTAAGGTCCAATTTTTCTGCTCCCGTTCAACAGGGACATGTAATTACATTTCTTGATATAATATTTCACAGCAGGGTCCATTCCTGAGCCCACCAAGAGTAACTGTGAGAGCTTACAGTGTTGTGGCAACACCAACACCTAAGGCCCCAATTTCTGCAGAGTATATAGGGCAGGCCCCTACTTTCAAACATCCAACTTACAAATGACTCCTACTTGCAAATGGAAGACAACAGGAAGTGAGATGGAATCTACCCCTAGGAAGGGAAATTCTCTCCTGTAAGAGTTAATAAGGGAAACATGTCTCCTCTCCACTGATGCTTTATCACTAATCCTTGTTTCACTAAAAACCCCAAATCTTCAAAAAACATTTGTCATTGGGACAGAAAGTGAGGTGAAATCTTCTGAAGAGCTGCACAGATAGCAAAACAAATGTTACAGGGTTGATAACCCTTCCCTATTTTTTTCCAAAAAGCTTAAAAATAGATTTTTTGGCTGGAGCTACACTTTAAAAATGTACCAGTTCAAAATTACAAACAGATTCTACTTAACAACAAACCTACAGTTCCTGTCTTGTTTGCACCACCTGCATACTGCTGTTCGGAGTATATAGGGCCTGGGGGCCCAACGCCTTTTCTTTTTTTAATTTGGGTGCGGGGTTCCCCTTAATATCCATACAAGACCCAAAGGGCCTGGTAATGGACTGGGGGGGGGGTACCCATGCCGTTTGTCTCACTGATTTTCATCCATATTGCCGGGACCCAAGATTACATTAAAGCCGCAAGCAGTTTTACTGACTTTTATTCCTTTACAAATGTAATTTTGTGCAGGGACTGTTCTAAGCAGGGAAAACACGTGCCACTTTACAGGCATACTATAGACACCACCCAGGTACGATATTTAAAGGAATATTTCATTTTTTTCACTTTAAGCATCATTAAAATTGCTGCTTCCGGAAAAATGTCCGTTTTTAAAACTTTTTTGCATTGATACGTCCCCTGGGGCAGGACCCAGGTTACCAAACCCTTTTTAGGACAATAACTTGCATATTAGCCTTTAAAATTAGCACTTTTGATTTCAAACGTTCAGGTCCCATAGACTTTAACGGGGTTCTAAAGTTCGCATGAACTTTTGGTCCGTTCGCAGGTTCTGGTGCGAACCGAATCGGGGTGTGTTCAGCACATCCCTAGTGGTGAACCACCACAAATGCTCTCCCACAAGCATCAGCATGGAATGTCTATATTACAAGAATTGTAGTAGCAGGCCAAACTCCAGAATATCAAATTAGTTCAAAGGATACAAGTATTCAGCAGATTGCTCAGGACTAGGGATGAGCTTCGTGTTCGAGTCGAACCCATGTTCGACTCGAACATCGGCTGTTCGATCGTTCGCCGAATTGCGAACGTTATGGGCCGTTCGCGCTAAATTCGTGTGGCGCGTCACGGCCCATAATTCACTGCGGCATCGCAGTGCATTGCTAGCTGATGATTGGCCAAGCATGCACTATGACCCGCATGCTTGGCCAATCACAGCGCCGTCAGTAGAGAGAGCTGTAATTGGCCAAAGCCAGGGTGGCTTTGGCCAATTATGGCTCAGGGGATTTAGTACACACCCCACACTATATAAGGCCGCCTGCACGGCGGCCCTGTGTAGTGTGTGTTCCGGTGTGCTGAGAGATAGAGAGAGAGAGAGACAGTGTCATTTGATTTGAGTTAGATAGATTAGGCAGAACAGTCAGTCAGTTAGCTGCACTTACAGTGTATTGTGTATATATATGCATACCAGGTGTTGCATATATATATATACACTGTATTCAGTTTAGCTAGATCCGTTCCTGTTATCTTCTATCTAGACTATTTACATTTAATGCAGTGCGTCCTGCTCACAGTGTTCAGCTAGATCCGTTCCTGCTATTTACATTTAGTGCAGTGCGTCCTGCTCACAGTGTTCAGCTAGATCCGTTCCTGTTATCTTCTAGACTATTTACATTTTGTGCAGTGCGTCCTGCTCACAGTGTTCAGCTAGATCCGTTCCTGCAATTTACATTTAGTGCAGTGCGTCCTGCTCACAGTGTTCAGCTAGATCCGTTCCTGTTATCTTCCTACTGACAGGCAGGCTTGTCTGGTTACAGTATATAAAGCTACCTGAAGAAAATTACAGGTGTTCTATTTGATCCTATTAGTACCACGGTCAGGCAGCTAGACTATTTACATTTAGTACAGTGCGTCCTGCTCACAGTGTACAGCTAGATCCGTTCCTGTTATCTTCCTACTGACAGGCAGGCTTGTCTGGTTACAGTATATAAAGCTACCTGAAGAAAATTACAGGTGTTCTATTTGATCCTATTAGTACCACGGTCAGGCAGCTAGACTATTTACATTTAGTACAGTGCGTCCTGCTCACAGTGTTCAGCTAGATCCGTTCCTGTTATCTTCCTACTGACAGGCAGGCTTGTCTGGTTACAGTATATAAAGCTACTTGAAGAAAATTACAGGTGTTCTATCCCAGCTTAGTGCAGCTACAGGCCATTAGTATGTCTGGAAGGCCAAGAAGGAGAGGGACAAAAAAGTGAGGTGAAATCTTCTGAAGAGGAGGAAAGACAGCAAAACAAATGTCACAGGGGTGATAACCCTTCCCTATGTTTTCCAAAAAGCTTAGAAAAGATTTTTTGGCTGGAGCTAAACACGTTAAAAATGTTCAAAATTACAAACAGATTCTACTTAACAACAAACCTACAGTCCCTGTCTTGTTTGCACCGCCTGTATACTGCTGTTCAGAGTATATAGGGCCTGGTGGCCCCACACCTTTCCTTATTTTAATTTGGGTGCGGGGTTCCCCTTAATATCCATACAAGACCCAAAGGGCCTGGTAATGGACTGGGGGGTACCCATGCCGTTTGTCTCACTGATTTTCATCCATATTGCCATGACCCGACATGACATTAAACCCGCAAGCAGTTTTAAATGAGATTTTTTCCTTTAAAAATGACATTTGGTGCAGGGACTGTTCTAAACATGGGAAACACGCGTCACTTTACAGGCATACTATAGACACCCCCCAGGTACGATATTTAAAGGAATATTTCACTTTTTTTTTTTTTACTTTAAGCATCATTAAAATCACTGCTCCCGAAAAAACGGCCGTTTTTAAAAGTTTTTTTTGCATTGATACATGTCCCCTGGGGTAGGACCCGGGTCCCCAAACCCTTTTTAGGACAATACCATGCAAATTAGCCTTTAAAATGAGCACTTTTGATTTCGAACGTTCGAGTCCCATAGACGTCAATGGGGTTCTAACGTTCGTGCGAACTTTCGGTCCGTTCGCGGGTTCTGGTGCGAACCGAACCGGGGGGTGTTCGGCTCATCCCTACTCAGGACTGGAAGAATTGTGTTTCCCCAGATATTGTGACTACAACACTCCAGTCAGACATAATCCCCTTGGGTCCACAAGAACCAAGTTGGTATACATTGTGCAATTGACAGTACCATAAGAAGCTTAAAAGACAAAAGAAAAAAAGCTGCTTTGAATGGCTGGAAAATCAAAATTTTCTCTGGAGAAGTGTATTGTGGGAGTTTCATTGTTTCAACTAGTTTCCTGAAGAAGGTGGGAGTGAGGGGTCACTCCCTCCAAGAAGCAATCACGTCCTTATCAAATGCAGCATTAAATACCAAAAAATTGGATTTGAATTAAAAGGAAAAAAACAGCGGGCTGCAAGATGAGATAGAAGGATATGGAACTGAGGGGGAGTACTTGGGACACCAGGTATCACAGCTGAGCCCTTTAAAAACATAGTGGGCATATCAATTAAATAATCAAAGAAGGGAGGTCTATGCACAGCAGCTCTCAAGATGGCAGCATAAGCTAGGAGCTTTGTGCTGCCCCGGCCATCCAGTTATCCCAGCACTGGATTGTGACCCTCAGGGCACCCGTTTTCGTCAGTATCTTGTGGGGGAGTCCCCCCAGTACACCTGCATGCCCAGAGGCTTGGCTCGCCGCGACCTTGGGCACCAGTTTTCATCCACGGCAGAGAGAGAGCAGAATCCAAGATGGTGGCCACGGCCCAGCCACGAGAGCACAGAAGAACAGACAGAGCACAGGCAAGTTCTGACCCCTATTACTCTGTCTTACACCCCCTGACATCTACCAGCAACCCCCACAACCAAACCCCATCTCCTGTCTCAACGGAATCGCTCATAGAGCAATCAATGGAGAACTATACACTTTATCCCATGGATCTAACCCCTGCACACCAGGAGGCTCAGGCCCAGACATCCCCCTCAATGCTGGGGACCTGTTCATTAAGGTGTCAGAGCTCTTAGATAGGGGCCTGGCTCAAAAAGCTAACAAAATTACAAGTGACATCCGTGCAGACTTCCAAAATCTGGGTTCCAGAATGAAAGCAATTGAACAAAAATTAGACATTACGGTCTCCAGAGCTAACCAGAACACTGATCACATCCAGGTTATAAAAGATCAGCTGGAAGTTGCTCTGTCCAGGATAGACGACCTTGAAAATCGATTGAGGAGGGATAACTTCAGGATCAGAGGACTTCCAGAAACTATTACAGATATTCCTAAGGCGGTGCAGGATCTCATCAAAAATCTCATCCCTTCTATTCCTCCTCACAAACTGGAGTTGGATCGAGCTCACAGATCTTTGGGCCCACTCAGGAAAGACAGATCCCTGAGAGATGTAGTAGTTAAACCCCTTTAAGGGTAAAACCTACCCCTTCTCAGGTTTCCCGGAAGGGGAATGAGTTTTACTGAATCTGAAATTCATATCTCAGGACTCAGCAATGGACACCTCAAACCGGCAATTAGGGGCTTCCAAGCTTCCTACACTTACGAGCCCCATTTCCCCAATGTGGAAGTTAGCTAAGACCAAGCGAGTGAAGGACAACATACCTCCCTGATCCCTACGATGTGTTCCTTTTTTTTCTCCTCCAACCCTGGTTTGGTCAGGCCTCTGTGCTGAGGGCTTCTTCCCCATTAGACTTAACCCTCAGGTCTTTCCCCTGGATCTCTTTATCCCCCCCAAGACCCCCACCAACCTAGTGGCACCTTACCGTTTCTACTGTTTTTTTTTTTTTTTTTGTGATTACCTATACCCAGAACGGTGTCCTACTGTACAAGGGGCAATCTGAGTGATGCTTCTTTGAGTGAGGGGTCTTTCAAGCATACCCCATTTTTATATCAGGTTATTCTGTTAAGTCAATTTTCAGGGGTCTCGTCTTGTTTAGATATCCCGAAGTTAATTAGACTGCACCCCATGTTACCTCCTTCTGTCCCTGCAACTTCCTCATTCACCTTAACCTCTGCTTCCCTACCACAGTCCCCTTCCCCTCCCCCCCACTCTCTCTTCCTTGATGTAGTCTTTTAGCTAATTAGCCCTTTTTTCTGTTTGGTTATAATCCATTTATTAGATATCGATAACATGTCTTTATTTTCAGGGTTAGCTGAGGCTGGAGCAGTTGTTGTGTGCCTCCACCTACCCTTTGGCTATGGTTCCCCCATGCTCGTATGGTAGGACTGTAGCCCTCAATGAGGGCTACGATTCCTTGCTTGTATTTGTTGAACGACTGGAGGAAGCTTTACACCTCCTCTCATTCCAGGCCTATAATAAGCCTATGTATGCTCACTTCTCCTCTCTCTCTTTTCTTTTCCTCTAACTCCTTTTCTTTTTTAGGCGGCATTCGGACATCTCCTCACCAAGACGATTTTCCAGGGACTCAGTTTGTCAATCAGCCTGATCATGGTTTTCTTTGCTTCCTTCGTGATAAGGTAAGTGACAGTAGAAGGGATAGTCACCTAACCTGTTTGTGCCATGGCCTCTGACGCAACGCTCTCCCCTCCCCTTCGTATAATCACTCATAACGCACAGGGTTTAAACTCGCCTATTAAGAGACGTAAAGTTTTCAATGCCTATCAATCCTAAAAAATTGACATAGCCTTGTTGCAGGAAACCCATTTCCCAAGGCGGTACACCCCCTCCTTTCCCCATGCATATTACCCCCAGTTTTTCATATCGAATGCAGAGGATAAGACCAGGGAAATAGTCATTTTGTTCTCTAAAACTTGTAAATTTACACCACAATTGGAACACAGAGATCCGGAAGGCAGGTTCATCCTAGTAAAGGGTGTACTTGACGACCACCTGTATGCTCTTTTCTCATGTTATGCACCCAATAAGGGACAGACAACATTTTTCCAGGCAATGCTCCAAACTCTTGGTCCACTAGTGGAGGATACAGTGGTTCTGGGAGGCGACTCCAATACAGCCTTCGATCAGGGACTGAATAAAACCAAGCCCCCAATCTTGCACTCACTAAAGGAAGCTCCAAAATTGCCAAACTAATCTTCTAACTTGGCCTTGCGGATATTTGGAGAGAATTTAACCACCCTAAACGGGACTACACACACTTCTCTAACCCACACCAATCATACGCCAGAATAGACCATAGTTTTATATCCTTGATACATATCCCTATAGGACTCAAATCCTACATTAAGGATACGGTGTTGTCCGATCACTCAATGGTTCTACTCACCCTGCGTAGAAACGCAACTAGACCAAATCTCTCCCACTGGAAACTCAACAAGTCAATCCTCAGTGACCCCATTAGAGTCCTAGAACTAGAAAAAGCTTTGAAGGAATACTTCCTTCTCAATGACATGGAAGGTATCTTGGCGGAGACTCTCTGGGCAGCCCACAAAGCGACGATTCGTGGAAAGTTCATCCAAATAGTGACCCAGTTAACAAAAGAAAGACTTTCAGATATAGAGAAACTAGAGAAGGACTTCTCCTCGTTACGCTCGCAACATAAAAGAGACCCATCAAAGATCTCTATTGCACAACTAGATGCGTCATGCATAGCCCTAAACTTAGCACTCATGGTTAAAGCTGAAAGGAGCATTAGATGGAGTGGGGCTAAATTTTATCAACAAAGGGATACCATTGGCTCGATGCTAGCCTCTAAATTGTCCTCCAAAACACGCTCATTCACTCTATTGAACATTTTATTGCAAGACGGGTTCACCACTTTGAACCCCCTACGTATAATGCAATCCTTTCAGGCTCTCTATACAAAGTTATACAAGGCAGATGCAAAGGTTGACTTGTTCAGTATAAAGTCATTGCTGGACAACCTTCCTATCCCAACCTTAGGGAAAGACCACAAAGATATAATGGAAGCTCCCATCTTAGCTGAGGAAGTTCTTGACGTTAACAAAAATCTGAAAGGGGGCTCTGCCCCAGGCCCGGATGACTTTTCCATCCCATGCTATAAAACATTTGCAGATACTCTGGCCCCACTCTTAGCCAGGTTCTTTAACTCTAAAAGAAAGGGAGATCTGCTGGATAGTCAGCTAAACTCAGCTTTCATCTCTATTATTCCTAAACCAGATAAAGATACGGAGATAGTAGGTAACTATAGACCCATTTCTTTGAATAATAACGACTTGAAGGTCTTGACCAAAATCCTAGCGAATAGCATTGGATCCTTTATCAGTCCTTACATACACAAGGACCAGGTAGGATTTATCCCTGGAAGACAGGTCCCTGACCAAATGAGGAGAGCAATTGATTTAATATCAATTTTACAATCTGGGTGGGATGGTGGCCCTGTCCAAGAAGGAATGCTCATCTCATTAAACCTACAGAAGGCCTTCGATTCGGTCTCCTGGCCTCACCTTTTTGCAGTGCTGCAATGTTGGGGCTTCGGCTGGAACTTTATAGGGCTCTTAGAAGGCCTGTATTCAAGCCCAGAAGCCAGGGTCAGACTGCAAGGCTATTACTCGGAACCCATCAAAATCACCAGAGGCACTCGCCAAGGTTGTCCGCTCTCACCCTAGATATTTTCTATAGCGATGGAACATTTAGCAATAGCCATTCATGCTCATCCAAATATCAAGGGTGTCCAGTGTGGTCAAACAGTTCACAAATGTGCACTATTGGCGGATGATCTACTTGTCTTTGTCACTTCCCCAATAACCTCCCCCCCAAACATTTGCAAACTCCTAGATACCTTTGCAAAGCGTGGAATGTTTCACTCCAGCCCCCAGTAGTAGCACAGTTGAAACATTCTTTCAAGTTCGAATGGAGTGACTCGACTGTCCGTTATCTAGGGATAAACCTTTCCCCTAAGATCGAACTGCACCAGGCCAACTACCCACCCATGTACCACAAACTGGAATCTGACCTTAAAACTTGGATGCAGTACAAATTATCTTGGATGGGTAGAATCAAATCAGTCAAGATGACTTTGCTCCCCAGACTGCTATACCTATTTAGTTCTCTCCCAGTTCCAATTAGAAGAGATCATATCAAATCATTCCAAGGGAAAATAATCAAATTTATATGGGGTAAGACGGGATATAGATTTTCTCAACGCATCCTCTCTAGCCCCAAATCCCAGGGGGGCTGGGACTCCCTAACCTCATTTGGTACTACCAAGCAGCAAGGCTGGCTCAACTCTCCAAGGTCTACTCTAGACTGCAGAAGCCTGACTGGATACACATAAAGAGACATGCGGTTTCAACATATACACTGGACTTCCTCCTCTGGTGTCCCCCAAAAATAGACCCCCAGTAATGTCCCCCACCTTGTCCCACTCTCTAGCCCTATGGGATACTCCGAGAAATCTGCCTTCCTTGAACTCAGAAATTCAACCTCTAGCTCACATTTTCCATAACCCACAATTCAGCCCAGGCACAGACATTAAAACCTTTAAATGGTGGCTCGACAAGGGTATGTACCGCATCGGACATTACTTTTCCTGCACAGGACCACTTTCAATTAAACACTGTGTGAACAAATTAGAACTCCCTGACTTCAAAAAATGTAGGTTTCACAAAATTTCTCACTTTCTATTTTCAATTTGTAAAAACAAACCTAATCCTCCGAACTTCACAGTCTACAAGCGTTGATGTGGCCAGGTGACAGGCCAAAAAGGTGGCATATCCATTATCTATTTGTCACTTGCTAGCCACACCACTAAATTTCCATACATGGAAGCCTGGGAAAGAGATCTGCAAGAAGGCTGGGATCTGGAAGAATGGCATAAATCCATCTCTAGATCCTTCAAAGGCATATTTGACACCTCTCTGGTAGAAGCCAACCTAAAAGTCACCACTAGATGGTACCTGGTCCCTAACAGACTAGCTGCCATCTTCCCTTCTTCCTCCCCATTATGCTTCAGGGACTGTCACATACTAAGCACGATGATTCATGTATGGTGGGAATGCTTGAAAATTAGGGGGTTTTGGAATAAAATGTTTAATCTCATCTGCAAAGTAACTGGACACTTGGTCCCACAGACCCCATCTATAGCTTTACTAAATGGCCCGAATGACCGAAAACCCCCAAACATACCCAAAAACGAATCTTCTTTATACTGCTAGAAGCAAAGATCACTATAGATAAGGTCTGGAAGAAACCCAAGGTCTCTATTCTAGCAACCAAAAGAAAGATCTCTTGGATAATGGCCCAGGAAAAAATAGTCAGCTCTATCCTAGACACAACCAAAAAATTTTAAGCAATATGGGAACCATGGGCCCAACACGTAGGGATTTCCTTACTTCCCGGTACCAATTTTACTTAAGCTGGGGGGGGGAACACCCCGGATTCTGGCAAGCTTACATCTATTTTCTTCTATTCTCTTTCATCTCTTTTTTTCTCTCCTTTACCTGTTTCTGTCTTAATTATTATGTTTTCAAGTATTCTCGACATTGATTTAATAGTTCAGAGCCTTTAACATTTAGACAAAACCAGGATCCCACTGGTTATAGGCAAGTCTAAGAATACTGCCCTTCAATTTAGATTCCTTTAGTTTATCTACAGACTGGCTTATCGCCTTGGGACCCTTCTATTATTCAGAACACCATGTATGTTCCCAAGCAATTGGTATCTGTTGCATTTCTAGATTAGGTGCGTTGGTGGCTTCGCTGGTAGCCCCTTGACACAGTATGTTTCCAATGGGGGTGTCGGGGGCGACAGGTGTGCTCATCTGCTCACCTCCTCTAAGATATAGCTTTCTGGGTTATAGATGGCTCCTTCTTCATACCTATAGGACAACAACTGTTCAACAATACTAATCTCAAATATATGTGTTGCTTCCGAAATGTTCTATGTCATTATACTCTTTTTTTTTCTTCTGTATTCCTTGCTTTTTTGAAAATCAATAAACATTTTGAAAGTAGTTTAAAAGAAGGAGGGTGTCTACCTGCTGATTCCCATGACATACCTACCTTCCCCTTTTTTCACCACACCAATCCTAACATCAAGAGTGCCAAATGACCATAGGTATTGAAACATCCAGATTGGTTAACCAAGCATGTCGCACACTTTTGCCAAGTAGGTAAAAAAGTCCACCAGTGCCACAATTTTGCTCAAGTACGAAGATTCGCCAACTTCAAAAGGAGTTTCATAAACGTGCCATTGTCACACTAGTATGCACTAAATTTTTAGCTAACATCTTACCATGTAACTGTGGATCATCTATATTTTCTGGATCATACTGCCATTTAAGGTCTGCCCTATAGCAGTTTTATTCCGGCTCTTCCGGGTAGGGGGCATGCATGCGCGCCACCGGCACAGGCCGATCATCGAGCATAGGGGCAGAGCGACAGTCTGCCTATATAAACAAGGCAGATCGCCGTTCTGACAGGAGGAAAGGCATGGATCCCGTGTTTCTGCAAAGCAGGGACTAGGATCTACGTCTTCCCCTAGTAAAAGCACCTCCCACAGTGTAAAACACTACACTGTGAAGTGTAAAAAAAAAAAGTAAAAGTTAGGCACACAGTTAACCCTTTGATTGCCCCTGATATTAAAACATTCTCAGCCAGTGTCATTAGTGCAGTGACAGTGCATATTTTTTAGCACTGATCACTGTATTAGTGTCACTGGTCCCCAAAAAGTGTCAAAAGTGTCAGAATGTTACATAGTTACATAGTAGGTGAGATTGAAAAAAGACACAAGTCCATCAAGTCCAACCTATGTGTGATTATGTGTCAGTATTACATTGTATATCCCTGTATGTTGTGGTCATTCAGGTGCTTATCTAATAGTTTCTTGAAGCTATCGATGCTCCCCACTGAGACTACCACCTGTGGAAGGGAATTCCACATCCTTGCCACTCTTACAGTAAAGAACCCTCTACGTAGTTTAAGGTTAAACCTCTTTTCTTCTAATTTTAATGAGTGGCCACGTGTCTTGTTAAACTCCCTTCCGCGAAAAAGTGTTATCCCTATTGTAGGGTCACCAGTATGGTATTTGTAAATTGAAATCATATCCCCTCTCAAGCGCCTCTTCTCCAGAGAGAATAAGTTCAGTGCTCACAACCTTTCCTCATAACTAATATCCTCCAGACCCTTTATTAACTTTGTTGCCCTTCTTTGTACTCGCTCCATTTCCAGTACATCCTTCCTGAGGACTGGTGCCCAGAACTGGACAGCATACTCTAGGTGCGGCCAGACCAGAGTCTTGTAGAGCCGGAGAATTATCGTTTTATCTCTGGAGTTGATCCCCTTTTTAATGCATGCCAATATTCTGTTTGCTTTGTTAGCAGCAGCTTGGCATTGCATGCCATTGCTGAGCCTATCATCTGCTAGGACCCCCAGGTCCTTTTCCATCCTAGATTCCCCCAGAGGTTCTCCCCCCAGTGTATAGATTGCATTCATATTTTTGCCACCCAAATGCATTATTTTACATTTTTCTATATTGAACCTCATTTGCCATGTAGTTGCCCACCCCATTAATTTGTTCAGATCTTCTTGCAAGGTTTCCACATCCTGCGGAGAAGTTATTGCCCTGCTTAGCTTAGTATCGTCTGCAAATACAGAGATTGAACTGTTTATCCCATCCTCCAGGTCGTTTATGAACAAATTAAATAGGATTGGTCCCAGCACAGAACCCTGGGGAACCCAACTACCCACCCCTGACCATGTCTGCTGCATTATCGCAGTCCCGCTGTAAGTCACTGATCGCCACCATTACTAATAAAATATAAAAATAAATACAATTTTTCCTATAGTTTGTAAACGCTATAACTTTTGTTCAAACCAATCAATATACACTTATTGGGATGGTTTTTACCAAAAGTTTGTAGCAGAATACATATTGGCCTAATTTTATGAAGAAATTTGATTTTTTTCTTTTTCCAAGAACATTTTTAGGAAAAGAAAACATTCACAGAAATCTTGATCAAATGTTGTACATAACTGAGTATTAGAACAATAAAATTGTAATACAAGAGCAAATTTTTTCACTTCAGCATAAACTTTTTCGTAGTGGATCTAGACCTATTGTTCCCTTCGGTATGGTCTATGTTTCTGCTTTATCCAAGGCGGGGCCCCTTAGAATGCGACTACTGTTAAGGTTCTCACACAAGTAGCGGGGGAGGGAAGGTATCTAGAGTGGAAAATGTGGGAACAGTGTGACCATATCTGAAGGGAGTTGCGAAAAGTATTAGTGAGGGGATCGCTATGCGTTAAGCCCATGCTTGGTCCTTATAGAGCATAGCTGGGGAGTATGTGAAGTGAAGTCCTGGGGAGAATCTGGGTGTGGAGGGAGTAAAGCGGATCGGGGAGCGGCAAAGAAGAGAGGGGGGAGAAGGGGAGTGTGGGGGGGGGGCTGGGAAGAAGAGAGAAAAAGAGAGAGAAAAAAAGAGAAGGGGGGAGGGATGGGGAATGTCCGTCTCTGACTGTCCTCCTAAAGTTTTAAAGGAATGCAGGGAGTTCCGGTTGTAATTCCAGAAATTAGATTTTTGAATTTTTTTTATTGGATAGGTTTTATAGCAGAAAATTAAAAAAAATAGTTGGTAATTTTTTTGTTTATAGCGCAAAAAATAAAAAAAGCAAAGGTGATCAAATACCACCAACAGAAAACCCTATTTGTGGGAAAAAAGGACATACATTTTATTTGGGTATACCATTGCATGACCGCGCAATTGTCAGTTAAAGTAACACAGTGGCGTTTCGCAAAAAATGGCCTGGTCATGAAGGGGGAGATAAATCTTCCAGGGGTCAAGTGGTTAAAATGTGCTTATCATGGTGTGTCTTTTCCTTTTATTCATATATCAGTGGGAATATGTCAGGTACATATAATCAAGCAGTGTAACCTTGATACTGATGTAACTTACAATGTAGAACAATATTTTTTATTTATTTGTTGTATTTTCTGTAAATTAAAGGACCTTTGTAAAGTGTCAATGTGTTTTTATATTTAACTCCATCTGTGAAAAAGTTATAAGGGTGCTTATGTGTTTGCATTACTTTCTTTTGGGGGCTATTGCACAGTTCTGTTGGCTCCCTTATTCCAAAGATGTATTCCACAATCTTTGACTTCTCCTTAACAAACCCCCACATATCTTTTGGTGGGCAGGATGTGGTGATGAGTCTCCTCAACATGGTGAAAAGGGCAAATATCCCTAATGGAGTCCTGAAATGCATTTAAAATATTAGGGACAGAAAATGTGAAACAGAGAAGGAGACAACTAGTCCTTTCTTCTATATACTATGTTAGCATTAGAGAGTTTCTATAAAGCTGTCATATGGGATACAGGCCTTGCGTGTCCCCCTGACAAGATAACCCCCAATGTTGACGACAAGGGGTGTGAGCATGCTGGCTTCCCTCCATTTTCCAGACCACGCAACCTGTATTCTTATAAAGTTGCGTAATTGGAAAAGAAGTAGTAACACAATAGATGTTTTTTTTTTCCCAGACACTTTCATTAGACTACATTATACTGGTCTGTAACAGCATGTGCATTTCTAAGGCATTTCCAAAGCCTGTTAATGAAAGAATTTGTGTTTGAAAAATGTATACCTTCGAGTTCTATGAAAAGAGAAACTCTCTAATGCTATCATAGTATATAGAAGAAAGGACTTTTGTTAATTGTCCCCTTCTATGTTTCACATTTTCTGTCCCTTCTATTTTAAATGCATTTCAGGACTCCATTAAAGGATATTTGACCTGACTTTTTGTTCTGGTTTAACCAGAAAAGAAGTGGTGGAAAATGTGCAACAGGGAAGACAATGAAAAAGAAACTACATATGGGGAAATTACTCCTTATAGAACATTGGGAGCAGGATCACTCCAATTGATGGTGGTGTGACACACCCAAGGGGTTTTTGGAGGGAACTCCAGGGTAGCCTTATGCCTACTGACTATGGGCCCTAGCATTTGAGGGAGCTACAAGCATTCAGGAAGATATCCTGTTGTATAATGCAAGATGACATTATCACATTTAAAAGTCAAGGAAGCCTTGATGGTCTCTGCCAACTTGAAAACTCAGCGTTAAAAAGAAAGCTGGTTAATGCAATTTTGACAGCCCTGGGTTTTCTTTCTGGGGAATTGGTGCCAAACTGTCTGGGAGGGCACTGACCTGAGTCACCTAGGCTTGTCTTGTGGCTAGTTGTTATTTAGCTTACTGTTTAATTAGATTACTGTTTATGTTTATGTTAGCTGTTGATTAGATGTACTGACGATTATATTTCTGTTTACAGTTTGCATTGTTTAGGATAATGTCATCAAGCTCTTACCTGATTTTGTGTGGTATATATTATGTGTGAATTTACAATAAAGTCAGTTCCAGTTTGCAGCTAAGCTAGTGTCATCTAGTTCTTGGGTGCAATATTCAGCTATAATACCTGGATTCTGTTTCCAGAATACAGGAAGCTATATCTTGATGGAGACACCCAAGCGGGGTGCCAAACAGTCTGTCACAGTCAGATCTAAGCTTTCCTATGGTATGGGAACTGGTCCAGTACACACAGTGAAAATGTCAGGTGTAGCGAACATCTGGGCACAAAAAAAAAACTGTTTATTATATGAACTAGGGATCCATATGCAAAATGAAGTTTATAAGCAAATGAGATCTAGTTATGTCAAAACATCTGTTTGAAATGATTATTTTGATTTAGGCTTTGGGGTTCATGGTTCAATATATAAATAGGCCATACTCATCTCTTAAATCAGCATTTGTATGTCAAAATAAAAATGCATACACACACTTTTAATCACTTGACCACCGGAAGGTTTTACCCTCTCCATGACCAGGCCATTTTTTTTCTTTTCAGCACTGTGCTGTTTACCTGGCAATTGCTCAGTCATGCCACACTGTACATAAATTAAACTTATATATTTTTTTACACACAAATAGAGCTTTCTTTTGGTGGTATGCAATCACCGCTGGGTTTTTCTATTTTTTGCTATATAAAGAAAAAACAGAAAATTGTGAAAAAACCCACATTTTTTAGGTCAAAATGTAGTCTGCTATATTTATTTGGTAAAAATAGCCCAAATCAGTGTATATTATTCAGTATGTGTGAAAGTCCTAGAATCTACAAACTATGGTATATACAGTATCTCACAAAAGTGATTACATCCCTCACATTTTTGTTAATATTTTATTATATCTTTTCATGTGACAACACTGAAGAAATGACACTTTGCTACAATGTAAAGTAGTGTGCTGTACATTGGAAATATGATCAATCCTCATGTACTGATGGCCTAATTTCCTGAGGCCCTAAAATGCCAGGACGATACAAATAGCCCCCTAAATGACCCCTTTTTGGAAAGTAGACAGTCTAAGGTATTTAGTAAGAGGTGAGTAGTGAGTTTTTTGAAGTTATAATTTTTTGTCACAATTTTTTTGCAAAATGAGGAAATTAACACGTATGTTTTTTTTCATATTTTTTTTTTACATATTGTCACCAGTGCAGTACAGCAGCATCATATGACTGGTGTGGTGGTGATCAGGGATACTGACTGGTGATAGTATGTAAAAGAAATTATAATTAATTTTTATTTCATTTTTAAACTTTTTTAACATTTTGTTTTCTTCTTTTTATTTTTATACTTTCATCAGAGTAGTTCACCATCATGACACTTTACTACTTTGGGGGAGTGATCCCTTGCAGCTGCTCTCTGATACAGGAATAGCAAAGCTGTTGGATCATGTGACTGCACTAGAGCAGATTAAAAAAAGGTATGCACACAACATTAGAATGCAGCATTTGAACTTGCGGTTCTAACAAACGTGATGAGTTGTTCGTCATTCGCTGGTCGGTGTGCGGGTAAGATGTAGATTTTCCGGTTCAAATCCCTAGATGTTTTAGTGAGATAAAAGGGATGGGGGAGATCTCAAGAGGTGTCATCCTTATCATAGTGCGATTGGAGATCTTTGTAGTAAACGAAAGGGCTGTGAAAAGTTTTGAGTGTATCTGGAGGTATGTTGATTGATGATAAACTATACTACAACAATCAAACAAACAAAAATGTGATAAATGGAGTGATGATAAGTCAATAGGTACATTCCTAAAGAGATCTTTACAAGGAAAATAAGTCCAATCACCGTGATTCAAAAGAAGAAAATATATATAAAAATGTTCTCCTTCAAGTGCTCCACCACAAAATGTGCATGAGAAATGCAAACTCACCAAAGCTAAAAATCATAAAAACCTTGGAGCAATGGTAGGTTTCTTTCAGCCACCAGCATAATTGAAGATGGTCCCCTTTATCTTTGGCAATAACTAGGCAAAATAACTCAGAGAAAACATAAAGAGGATCATAGCGCAATAAGTTTTTCCAAAATAGATACAAGCAGGTAGATGTAGCAATGCCCACTTACATTTGGATGTGCTATGTGTTAGCACCAACATGTACAGCCTCGACCAAGTATGCATGCCATCCTGTTAGCCACGGCATGCGTTTCAAATCAGAGGGATTTGAAACCAGCAAGACCGGATATGACGTCAGTAAAAGACGGACAAGTTTTTCAAAAATAAATGCAAGCAGGTAGGTGTAGCAATGCCCACTTACATTTGGATGTGCTATGTGTTAGCACCAACATGTACAGCTTCGAACAAGTTTGCATGCCGTCCTGTCAGCCACGGCGTGCATTTCAAATCCCAGGGGTTGGAAACTAGCAAGACTGGATATGACGTCAGTAAAAGACAGACCCGCAGCCTCTATGCATTGTGTGTTACATGCATCATCAGGAAGCTTTTTATCATCAATCAATTTAATTTGAGAGGTTTATTCACTTTTAAAGAGGCAGCTTCACTCAACATTATTCACTAATTCCCTGGCACCATTTCTTGTCACCTCAAACACATATCTGGAGGTATAGTTGAATTATTAAATTCTGTATTGCTTTTTTCTTTGTGAAGCTGCAGTAGTAGTTCTTGTTTAATCTGTGAAATTTTTGGAAAGAATGAAGAGGTCAGATTTTTGAGAATTTCTCTCGGAGCTGCAAAAAGGCAAATTAGGATCCAATCTTTATGTGGATAGTTAGCATTGGAAGACCATATCTGGAGTTGCTTGTCCGAATATCCAAAGATTACAAGAAGAGGGTCTTTTGGGAGATGTAGCAGGGTAATTCCCTGAATTAAAGATATTGTTTGATCTCAGAAAGTGGAAAAGTATTTACATGTTCAGAAGCGATGTGTTAGAATAGGTCTTGCTTGGTGGCAGAGAGTGCAGGAAATCGACTGAGGGTTTTTGTCCACAAGGAAAGGTATATGAGGGCGGTGGACTATATTCATTTGTGTTACCCTCCAATATTCACAAGGTATCAACTGGAAGACTTTGTTGTACCCCTGCAATATTTTGCCTAGTAACTCTGGATCCAGAAAGTCCCTACCTCAATTTGTCGCAGAAGAGGAAGAGAATGAGGAAGTGATCTTGCAGATTGAAAGTTTGTGTCAGGGCTGGGCTCAGCCCTTCCTTCTCTAAACTGGCCACTCAGCTGTCGGCTAATTGCCAGCTCCTTTCTCTCCGCAGTGACTCAACTGTTGATGATCTGCTTGTCAGTCCTGGCTACTTAAAGCCGTCCAGCTCACTTCATCTCTGCCTTCGCCTTTGGTCACATCTCAGAGACTTTCTCCTGCGTTTCTGTTGAAGTCTTGCTCGGCTGACGTCCCTTCTGGCTCCTGATCCTGCTTGCTGTACTACTACGTTGATCTCTGGCTCTCTGACATTGGCATTGGCTGACTACCCGATCTGGTTACTGAACTCTGGCTATGTATTGACTACGCTTACTCTGTTTACCTTTTTATTATTATTAAACAAGTGTGATTAACTGTACTTCTGTCTCAGTCTATTTCATGGTTTCTGACAGTTTGTAAATGTCCAAGATGGTATAAGATCCTTCTTGGATTAAACGATCTGTGATGGATGTCCTAAATTTCTTGCCTCCATCCTTACAAGAGGTGCTGATGAAGTAGACACATTGCCAGAAGTAGAACATTTGGGATTTTGGCAGAGAGAATTTCTGGGCTATGACTGGGAAGGCATGAGGTGTGCCTGATTCCAAATCTCAGAGAGAGGAAAATTCAGTGAGACCATTTCTTTTCCATTAACTTTAGACTTGGTGTTCCATCCCCGGAGGAAAGCTGTGGTTTCCTTGGATTAATAGGTGCCTGGAGATGAAGGGGATAGGTTTTGGTTGTTACGTACTTCTCTCCAAGCTATGGCTGTATCTCGTAGAGGAAGGTTGTGTTGTAGGTCTGAACAGATTTCCATTGGAAGTTTAGTAGGGCCACCAAAGAGTAGAGATGTGCCATTGCTGATTCAAGAGAATAGTTTGAGTACCGAGAAGCCTTTAGTGTCTAGTCCAATCCTATTCTCAATAAGCAGACTAGGTTATACACTATAATATTTGGTAGATTAATGCCCCCTTTGCCTCTGGGGGGAGATGTAGCTTTGTTAGTGCTATGCGTGGTCTCGTTTGTCACCAGATACATTTGGAAAGGGCTCTATTTAGTAGCTAGATGTCTTTATGCTTTAAGAGCAATGGTATAATTTGAAGTGGATAAAGTAGACGGGAAAAACTGACCTTTTTAAATAAATGACATCTCCTCAGAAGTGAAAGAGGCAGATCCATCCAGTTTTCCAATTCATGCGTGATTTTTTTAATTAGAGGGGGATAGTTTAAGGTGTACAGCGAAGACGGAATTTTCCCAATCTTGATGCCCAAGTAAATAATGTGAAGTTTGGCTATGGAGAAGGGTGAGTGGGATGTCCAGGGTGGGTTTGGAGAGGGACCTAGGGGAAGAATTTTGCTTTTGTCGTAATTATTTTGCAGGCCTGAGCAGCGTCTGAACTTGTCAAAGGTTCTCTTAATGTTAGTCATGCGGGTGGGGTTGTCTGCGAATATGAGTACATTGTCTGTGAAGATTGCTGATCGCAACTCACCTATATGGATCCCGTGTAAAGAAGCCTTAGTATTTAGGAATCAAGAAAGGGGTTCTAGTGCCAAGTTGAAGAACAAAGGTGATGGGGGAAGCCTTGTCTCGTGCCTTTGTAGAGACTGAATTCTTCAGTGAGGAGACCTGCCACCACCAATCTGGCTGCGGGAAAGGTATATATGGTGCTAACAAGATTATTGAAGGTACCAGTAAACCCCGGTTTGATCAAGACCAATGAAAACCAATCGAAGCTGACGTTAACAAAGGCTTTCTCCGCGTCCAGAGTAATTGCAAAATCCCCCCCTGGGTGACTTTTAGCATGTTCTAATACCATCAATACCTTGCGGATGTTTAGTGAAGCTGTTCTCCCTTTTACAAACCCTGACTGCACTGGGTGTATCAAGGTGGGGATGATAGTGGCAAGTCTGGTGGCAACAATTTTAGAGAGAATCCTGACATCCAAATTTAAAAGTGAAATGGGCCTGTATGAACCTGGTTCAAGAGGGTCTTTCCCTTTTTTTGATAATAGTTTTATGATGGCTTGGTTTCCAGAGGGTAAGTATGAGCCTCCTTTCCAGACGTCATTGTAGAAACTGAGGAGGGTGGGTTCAACTATCTCTTGGGGGGTTTGGAGAGGGACCTAGGGGAAGAATTTCGCTTTTGTTGTAATTAATTTGCAGGTTCTCTTAATGGTAGTCATGTCGGACTTTGTAGAGACTGAATTCTTCAGTGAGGAGACCTGCCACCACCAATCTGGCTGCGGGAGAGGTATATATGGTGCTAACGAGATTATTGAAGGTACCAGTAAACCCCAGTTTGATCAAGACCAATGAAAGCCAATCGAAGCTGACGTTATCAAAGGCTTTCTCCGCATCCAGAGTGATAACAAAATCCCCCCTGGGTGACTTTTAGCATGTTCTAATACCATCAATACCTTGCGGATGTTTATTGAAGCTGTTCTCCCTTTTACAAACCCTGACTGCGCTGGGAGTATCAAGGTGGGCATGATAGTGGCAAGTCTGGTGGCAACAATTTTAGAAAGAATCCTGACATCCAAATTTAAAAGTGAAATGGGCCTTAGGTGGAGGTGAGGATTAGATTTAGATGCTCTAGAGGCTCTAGTATACCCGTACTTCCCACTGATAGGAATTTCTGGCGATGTCCCGTTGATTGGAGTCCATGGTTAATTCCAAGACCTCCATTTTCATAACCCCTCTGGATTACCTACAATCACCCACTACCTAAGCCTGTTTTGACCCAATGGGCGTACATCTCTTTGGGTCCAATAGATCCGGTAAGCCTTCTTATTGTCGGTGGTGGTGTGCCTCTTATTTCTTCACTCCAGATGTCACGCACTTATTGATTTGCTTCTCACATGAAGTCACGTGATCTTTATGGACTATTAGTTATCAGCATGGAGGACTTTCTTCTAAGTTTCACTTAGATGTTTTCACCATTTTTTGGACTATATTGTCCCCATGTCAGACATTTAAGATTGTTTTAGCGCTACACTTATTTTGTTTTCTCTTTATATGCATATATCATATTGGCTGTGTTAGCTGCTTATTAAGTTTTTTGTTTTTGGGCAGTGCAGAATTACTTGACATATTTTCTTCTCTGTGATATTTGTAGAGATCTGGCTTGTCTGTATTTTTGCAAGATGGTTGCTTTATCTGCATAATTCAGATACTTGGCAATAATTGAAAGTGGGGAGGTGCGTTCAGAGGAGTATGCCCCCATGCAATATGCCCATTCAACCATACAGGGGCCTGGCAGGCCTAGGGCTTCAGGTATGCACTGGGTTCATACCTGAAATTCTGAGATAGCAGATGGTTTCATTGATTCTGGGACTCCAACAAAATGCAGGTTGCTGTATCTCGATCTGTTATACAGATCTTCTAGTTTCTGAAGTACATATTGGTTTGTTTTATACTGCGTTTGCTCTGTTGCCTCTGCCTGGTAAATTTCTTCCTCTATGTTGGGGATTATTTTCTCAGCCTCATTGAGGCGAGAAGCATGTTCCCCCAGCTCTCATTTTATTAGCAGAATCTCTGCATTAACAGCCTTCTCTACTGAGGCTTCTATAGTGGAGGCAAGAATTGCAGCCACACCTTGAGTGATTCTGTCAGTGGTGTTGTCCTCTTGCTGTTGTGAGAGAGGGGTGGGGCTGCCATTCACCTCCATGGCAGGCATGCCTGCCATGCTGTAAGACAAGACCACATCCCCGATCTCGATTTGGCGCTCAGCAGGGGGGACTCGTGGGCCGCTTTTATCGAGAAAATGGTCTATTGTTGCAGGGGGGGCTACCCGAAGGGTCTGCGGGTGGCAGCGGAGGTCTGGGCTGTTTTTTTTAAGCCAAGATTTGGGGCGAGAAGCGGGAGCTGAGGTAAAATACCGCTACTCCATGCTGTGCCGGAACCACAAGTCGCATCTTGCAATTTAAGCATAAACCACAAAGTGGTCATACTTGTCAAATGGCAAAGTATGCAGTGAAGAGGAAGAGATGAAAGATTTCTCATTACTTTACAGCAGAATGAAGCACAAATTTAGTAGCATAAAGGGTAGACATACATACAGTACACAGAAAGCATGAAGAAGGCCCCCTTATTATTAAATGGCCTTCCAGATTTTGATAGGCCCCCCACCTGCACAGGTGTCAATAGATGCAGACAGCAAGGCTCAGGGGTAACCCTATAGAAAGCAGCTTTCTACGAGACATTCGGCAGTGGGGAGAAGCCAGGAGCACAGACGAGGTACCCGAGAACTGGAGGTTGAAGGACACTCTGTGCATTTCCATTGCATAGAGCAAGCTAGTGTAAACCTGTTTATTTTTCTTAAAACATTAAAAAAGAGACTTTACAACCACTTTACCCAGGTTTAGGACCCGACTTCACAATCAACTAGACTTGGCTGCTTCATGGTGCATCACCAGTGTACCCCCTGCTCGTCAACTACCAGTGTTCTCAAGTTACTGCTCACAGTGTCTAAGCCTTGGCACTTTTGCCTTTCCTTCACCCCTCTCAACAAGGGTGCTCAAACAGGAACAGTGCAAAAGACCACCCTCATCATCTCAGGCTCTGCATAGAGCTACGTGACAATTCCCAAACCAACAAAGAGCAGGAGTCAGAAATAGAAGGTCAGAAAGGTTTTTAGACATGACATTTTGTTGTTTGTCATTTTTTATGTTTGTCATCTAGTGTTAGGAAGAGACAAGGCAGTGTTTATAAGACAATGTCTCCTCCTAAAGCCATAACAATGTTCAGGCCATTACAGATTACCACTAACATTGATCATAATAAATTTAATCAGTATTTAAATATTAAAATCAAATTTAAATTCCAGGTATTCTGACCCAATTCATGCTTGACTTGAAACTGAATCGTGCACATCTGTGAATTCAGTTATACAGCTTGTGACAACAGAGACATATACTATCATGTATCTCAAACTGAATTATTCATTTTTTATTAAACCAACCCATTAAGCTCCACTCAGAGCTGCTAAGAATCCCCTTGCCCAATTTGACTGTTTTCAGATAGATTGTACCCAACTCTAGATAAAGCTAGTGTTGCAGTTATGTCTTTGGAGAAGCACTTTAACAAAATGGCAGTGGTCTGCACATAAATACTGACACCTTGTTGCATTAGTGTGAATAGATCAGGTAAAAGATGGCTTCAGCTTCTGTTTTCCATCTGTAGAGAACTTCTCAGATGCGTTTCACCCTGTATGTGGCTTAATAGTAGTGGACTTTATGATCAAGCCCTGAAGAGGGTGAAATGCATCTGAGTAGTTGTCTACAGGTGGAGAACAGGAACTGAAGCCATTTATCAATTCTATTCACACTTATGCAACAGGAAGTTGGTGTCTATGTCCAGACGGCTGCCATTTTGTTGAATTCTATAGAAGCCTGAGAAGCTGATCATGTCTGTCTTGAACCAGTCTATCCACGTGTTGATCTGACTGATACAGGTTTGAGGGACATTTGGTTAGTACTGTTTTTATTGTTTTGGGGAATCACTGCAGCATTGAGAGCTCATTTAAGTTCTCCATTTACCAGAGCCTACAAATGTGTAGGCAATATGGATGAACATGGGTAATTATAGGCAATCATGCCACTAGCATAAGTATTCTTGAAAGAGGACCAATCTGCTTTTTTAAGAGTCTCTATCTCTATCAAACTCTTGCAAACCTTGGGAAAGCCAGAGCATGCTGTTCTACAGAGATATACTGTGTAGCAGCAGTTTTTCAAGTAAGAACTACTTTTTTGGGGGGAGAGGGGCAGAATAAAGTTACAGGGTCCATTTGCCTGAAAAAAAATGGAAAGCAACAGTATAACAGAAACCACAGTGACATTAGTGACCAAGATGCTTGGGTCCTATGTGCAGATTTATATTTGCTTAGTTTTGATAAGACCCAACATAGACAATAGCAACTCTGTGAAAAAAGTGAGAAGAAACATCTGACACAGTGGGCTTGATTTACTAACAGTGTTAAAACTGTGTTTACTTTGAATGCCCAATAATGTGCCAGAAAAAAATCTGTTATTTTATTTCATACACTTTGCAAAGTGAACATTCCTTCATGCTAGCACAGTCGTCAATGCATCAAAATCTGAAAAATTCTGGCATATTATTCAAGGTTTTCTGATATTTCAGTGTAGAGATGGGCCGGTTCGCTTTGCGCCAGAACTCTCAAACATTGCAAAAGTTCGGACCCGAACCGCGAACCCTATTAAACTGTATGGGACCCGAACATGAAAAAAAAAATGCCCATTTTGAAGGCTTATACGCAAGTTATTGGCCATATAAAGGGTATGGGGGCCGGGTACTTCAATGGGGGACATGTACCAATGCAAACATTTTTCTTTAAAAAGATTATTTTTAAAGGAGCAGTGATTTTAATGATCCTTAAATAAAAATAAGTATAGTGTCTGGGGGGTCCTCTCGGTCTGCCTGTAAAGTGGTGCATCTGTACCGTGTATAGAATCTGCTGCAGCAAAACTGACATTTATAAAGAAACAAAATGACATTTAAATTGCTTTTCCCTGCAAGCTTTTCTTATTTAGTAAACAATGGCTTGGGGAGCCAGTCTGTATGATGAGGCCACATTTTAGTGCACTCAAAATAAGATTAGAGATTTTTTAAATACATTTTGGTGTCTATTTGGTGTCTATTTTGACTTTGGATGGAAATAACAAAGTTTTGCACCACAATGAGCCTTATGTAAAAAAGCAACATAATAGTACATTCAGGCCAAGACTAACAATTTTTTTTTTACCTCAAGTCTGGTTCGCCGACTTTGGACAGAAGTAACAGTTGCAGAAAAATTGGGCTTTGGGTGGTGCCTTCACACTGTAACCCTAAAGCTGTACTTTTGATGAAAGCAAGAATTGGCCTTGCTATAATAAATGTAAATGTGATGCCCCGGTTAAACATTTGCAGAAAAATTGGTCTTTGGGTGTTGGTGGTACCTTCACCCTGTAACCTTCTAGAGGTACTCTTGATGAAAGCAAGAATTGGCATAGCTGTAAAAAAATTTAATTTAACGCCCCTGTTACACAGTTGCGGAAAAATTGGTCTTTGAGTGTTGGTGGTGCATTTACCCCGTAACCTTCTAGAGGTACTCTTGATGAAAGCAAGAATTGGCCTTGCTGTAAAAAATGTAAATTTGACCCCCGTCACACAGTTGCAGAAAAAACGTTTTTTTAGTGTTGGTGGTGCCTTCACCCCATAACCTTCTAGAGGTACTCTTGATGAAAGCAAGAGATGGATTTGCTGTAAAAAAATGTAAATTTGATGCCCAGGTCAAACAGTTGCAGAAACATTGGGTGTTGGTGGTTGGTGCATTCAACCCATAACCTTCTAGAGGTACTCGTGATGAAAGCAAGAATTGGCCTTGCTTTAAAAAATTTACATTTGACGGCCCTGTCACACAGTTGCAGAAAAATTGGTCTTTGGGTGTTGTTGGTGCCTTCACCCCATAACCTTCTAGAGGTACTTTTGATTAAAACAAGGACTGGCCTTGCTTTAAAAAAAATTACATTTGACGCCCCTGTCACACAGTTGCTGAAAAATTGGTCTTTGGGTGTTGGTGGTGCCTTCACTCCATAACCTTCTAGAGCAGGGATATGCAATTAGCGGACCTCCAGCTGTTGCAGAACTACAAGTCCCATGAGGCATAGCAAGACTATGACAGCCACAAGCATGACACACAGAGGCAGAGGCATGGTGGGACTTGTAGTTTTGCAACAGCTGGAGGTCCGCTAATTGCATATCCCTGTTCTAGAGGTACTCTTGATAAAAGCAAGAATTGGCCTAGCTGTAAAAAATTGAAATTTGACGCCCCTGTCACACAGCCGGTCAACAGAGTCTGTGGAAAAACGCGCTCTTTTATCTGTCACAAAACCTTCAGCAGCACACATTATAATACACTCAGACCAAGATTAACAATTTTTTTTTTAGAAAAAGTCTTTTGTCTCTTTTGCAGACTTTGGATAGAAGTAACAGGTGCGGAAAAATTGGGCTTTGGGTGTTGGTGGTGCCTTCAAACCGTAACCTTATAGAGGTACTCTAGATGAAAGCAAGAATTGGTCTTGCTGTAAAAAATTTGAAATTTGATGCCCAGTCAAACAATTGCAGAAAAATGAGTCTTTTGGGTGTTGGTAGTGTCTTCACCCCATAACCTTCTAGAGGTACTCTTGATGAAGGAAAGAGATGACCTTGCAGTAAAAAATGTAAATTTGATGCCCAGGTCAAACAGTTGCAGAAACATTGGTCTTTGGGTGTTGGTGGTGCATTCACCCCATAACCTTCTGGAGGTACTCTTGATTAAAACAAGGATTGGCCTTGCTTTAAAAAAAATAAATTTGATGCCCCTGTCATACAGTTGCTGAAAAATTGGTCTTTGGGTGTTGGTGGTGTCTTCACTCTGTAACCTTCTAGAGGTACTCTTGATAAAAGCAAGAATTGGCCTAGCTGTAAAAAAATTGGAATTTGATGCCCCTGTCACACAGTTGTGGAAAAAATGGTCTTTGGGTGTTGGTGGTGCCTTCACCCCTTAACCTTCTAGATGTACTCTTGATGAAAGCATGCATTTGCCTTGCTGTAAAAATATATATTTGATGCACCTGTTAAACCAGTGTGTAAAAATTGGCCCTTGGGTGTTAATTTTGCCCATGAAATCTATACCAAAAAAATTACTTCAAGATAAAATTAACATCTACAAAGCTAGGCAGCCTAGACAGTCTTGCCATGATTCGAGATCCCAATAACACTTAATCAGCGACATCAGCATCAGGAGCTTGATAGCTGCCGTTAATCAAGGACTGATTAATTTTGACAAATATCAGCCTGTCAACGGAATCTGTGGATAGGCGCGCTTTTTCATCTGTCACAAAACCTCCGGTGCTCTGTTCATCTCATTTATTAGGCGTTGTCTATCCATTTTGCAGCTTTTAAAATATTGAGATGGAGAGCAGTAGATTTGTTTTTTCTTTTAAATACATCGGAGGGCTGACTATAATTCAGCAGAGCTATCTGGTTATTTGGCTAATATCAATCTTCCGGTTATCTCAATGGAGGAGAGAGAGATTCAAAATGCTCCACTCACTCTATTGGAAGTGGAAAGCGCGGTGGCTTCCCTAACTCTAAAGACCCAGGGACTGATGGTCTCCCTATAGAGATATATAAAAAAATACAATAAAGAGATGCTTCCTGCCCTTCTTAGTACATTAAACAAGGCCTTTCATCTGGGTCAGCTTCCTGATACTATGGGTCAATCTGTAATAGCAGTTTTACCCAAAAAGGATAAAAACCTGTTATAGCCTAAATCTTATAGACCAATTTCTCTACTCTCTACAGACGTTAAAATTTTCGCTAAAATACTTGCTACTAGATTAAATAAGGTTATTAAACATATTACCCATTCAGATCAGGTAGGATTTATGCCCAATAGGCCAACTGCATTTAATATTAGACGTGCACACTTAAATATGCAGGTTTCAGCTTCGGGCCATTCAAATCGTGCCTTTTTGGCGCTAGACGCAATCAAGGCTTTTGAAAGCGTCGAATGGCCATATCTCTAGACCATTCTTGACAAGTTTTGGCTTGGCTCTGGCTTTTGCCAGTGGGTATGGTTGCTTTATACTGCTCCGATGGCATCAGTTAGGGTCAAAGGCATTCAACCCCCTGGTGTTAGACATGCCTGGGGCACTAGGCAGGGGTGCCCGTTGTACCCCTTGCTTTTTGCCCTGGCTATAGAGCCTTTGGCTTGTCTTATGTGGGCATCCTCTGATGTACAGGTCTGATTAGGGGAGATATGGAGGAAAAGATGTCATTATATGCTGATGATCTTCTTTTTTTCTTGACCAATATCTGCTCTTCCCTCCCGATAGTAAGGAGTTTGGCAGGTTCTCCGGGTTAGGCATAAATTGGGAGAAATCCATGCTGATGCCCCTGGATCCCTTTCCAGACTCATTACCATTTTCACTCTCTCATCTTAAGATTTTGTTCTCTATAAAATATTTTGGTATAACTATCTCTGACTCTCCACAGTCATATATCATAGATAATATACTTCCATTACTTCCTAGATGTCAAAATCACAGTAAAATCTGGAATAAGCTTCCCCTAGCACTAATAGGCCTTATCAACTTAATTAAGATGATATGGATGCCTTAGCTTCTCTATTTTTTACACAATTTGGATACCCATATGGATTTTTACTAAGATTAATACCATATTTAGGCGATTAATATGGCGGAACAAAACTCCTCCTCTCCTCCTATTAAATTGTAGACTCTACAACATCCCACAAATGTGGGTGGACTGGCAGTTTCTAATCCAAGGACATACTTTTTTGCATCCCAACTACAACATTTTGCTGGATGGGAGTCTGAGCAGACATCTCTTCCTGCTCAACGATTATTCTCATATGCATTTAAGGGTCGGTTACCACTTCATGTTTTAGATGAGGGGATGTATCGCTCGCTGATATGCCCTCATGCATGTTAATGTGTAAAATATGGGATACAGTTAAAAAAAATGCTGGGTGTTTCTTATCCTACCAGATATACTTCCATATGGTAAAATGATAGACTTCCTCAAATTTTGTCTCTTAGAGGTTTTAAGAGATGGGGAAAATTAGGAATAACAACCCTAGTTCAGCTATATGAGAATGGTATACTTAACTCCTTTGAACATCTCAGGGGTGAGTTTTCTTTACAATCTAATTGGTTCTATCAATTTCTTCAACTTATGCCGCGTACACACGATCGGACTTTACGGCATACTTGGTCCGGCGTACCGGATTTCGTCAGACAATCCGATCATGTGTGGGCTCCAGCGGACTTTGATTTCTCAAAAGTTTGACGGACTTAGATTTGAAACAGGTTTCAAATCTGTCTGACGGACTCGGCTGTCTAGCGTACAAACCGGTCGTCTGTGTGCTAGTCCGACGGACGCAAACTGACGCATGCTCTGAAGCAAGTACAAGACGGAAACGCTCGGTCTGGTAAAACTAGCCTTCGTATTGATGCTAGCACATTCCTCTTCTGTGATCTTTTAATACAGCGCATTTTTTTTTCTTTATAATGTGAGAGGAATGAAGTTGTGTTGCGGCTTATATTCACACAGAGTTCTCACAAACAACTTTCTTCATGATTTATCCTCATGCCATGACTAATATGATATTTTTTAAAAGCCAGATCTCCAGAACTAAAGTAGAAATTTCTTTTTTGGACTCATTTTTTTTTTCCCGAGATTTAAACAATATCTATTTTACAATGTGTGCTAAATGATCCAAAAGATTATTTTATTCATTTTTTTTTTGGTTTTGGCTTTCTAGTTACCACAATAACCTTAATAATTTTTATTGTTTTAATGAACCTTAATGAGGTTGGTGTCCCTTGTTAATTATACATAGGGGGGTTATTTTCAAAAGGCAAATTCATTTTTCACTACAAGTGCAAATTGTACTTGGAATTGCACTGAATGAGCATTTGGAAGTGCATTTGCTGTGGATCCGAGGGGCATATGCAAGGAACACCAAAAAAAAAAAAAAACATTTCTCTTGCACATGATTGTATGATAAAATCAGCAGAGCTTCCGCTCATTTCAGATCTTCCCCTCAGATTCACAGCGACTGCACTTCCAACAAGTGCACTTGCAGTGCAATTTATAAAGTGCACTTTGCACTAGTACTTTGCACTTGAATAGCCAAATGATTTAGCCTTTTGTAAATAACCCACATAGTCTTTTTGACCTGTACCTGCCTACTCACAAACCAAATGTCCTTTTTGAATCAAAACACATAGTCAGTAATGTAAGGTAACGAAAAGATACATTTATTTTGGTCAAAACAGAAATGAGGAAGGCAACACTGGAGACACTTTTGGAATGTGTGAAGCCTTTTGTCCCCCAGGACACACATCAAGTTTTAGGACAATAAAATTGGTATCTTGTGACTAGGGAGCACAGTCCGAAGTCAGACCAGACAGAAGCCAGGCAATCACCTTCGACTCTTCCGTGGAGCCTTTCCTGCACGCTGCCCTGCAGCCTTCCTTGGAAGCTGTGCCTCTGGTGGTGTACTTGGGGCAGGAGGAGGAGGAGGAGTAGCAGGAGGAGTGGCTTCATCTGCTATATATGTTTTTGCAGTAAACTCCCCTCTCAAGCCCTTCTGATAGGCTTGAAAAATAAGACCCTCACAGAGGAGGTGTTGTCCCTTTTCGAGTTCCAGCAATCTGGTGGCCATATAGGTTCCATACGCCTCTTCTGCATTGGGTGGTGTGCTGAGGATTTGGCTGGCTTCCTGAATGAGGGCTAGTTATTCCTCCTCAGTTTGGGTCATCTTCCTTAGCCTTTTTGTGCTAATGCGGAAGGGAGGCACCTGACATTCTGTGAGGCTTCTACTGGGCCCAGCCACGGCCTCCTCTCTCCCACTGGGCAAGGCCTCCTCCTGTATACCTCTGGGCACGGCCTCCTCCTGGCTGCGCTCGTCCTGGTTAAGAAAAAGGGACATACCGGTAGTTTTAATTTAGGGTTACGCAATCACACACAATTTTCAGCTCATGACTTGCAAATATAATTCTAAACAAATAGAAAAGGCTATCTTTTTGACCCCACCATTATTCTAGCTGCTCACCAATATTTGAAGTATATTTTTGGCCGCTACTGTCTATATGTCTACATATTAATAATTGTGATCAAGTAATTTTTGGTGAAGCAGTTCAAATTTTTTGAGGTTTACATCATTAATATTTACACAATCCCAAATTCACCAAAAAAGTATACCTGGCTAAAGCTGGGCGCATCCACTTCATCAAGGATGAAAGGGCCCAGTTCTTCATGGGACTCCTCAGCTGGGGTGGAGGGACACAGCAGCTGTTTCCACATCTGGACTCACGAGTACTAGTGTACTATGTGACACCAGAGTCAATTTTGGGGGGTAATACACATAGGGGCTCCAGGGGATACTTGAGGTGTCTGCATCTGTGAAACTTGCATGAAACTGTGTATTTTTTGGCATTTTTGGGCAGAGTGAATTTTAATCCTGTCTCCCAAATTTTTGGGGCAACAAAATGACAATTGTCCACAACTTCGAACCAATCTTTCTTATTCGTTTTTCAAGACTGAAATATCACTGTGTTTTAACTATACATTTTGTTTAATTCTCATAGGGGAGAAAAGACTCAGACAACAATCCAAGGATCCCAGGACCCCCCCAAGTCACCAGCCGGCAGCTGAATTTACCCCAAGCCCCAGCCCAAGACCACGCCCACCGGATGAACTGGAGGAAGGAGAGGTGGAGGAAGTGTGCGATATTTCCACCCCACCAAGTGAGTGACTGACACCCCAGCTTAAGTTAATATATTTAGGCGTGCATATTTAAAAAAAAATTTTAATCACAAATTTTAGGTGATTTTCTGGTTGTGGAAGGCCAAGCGGCGGAGCCATTTAGCACAGACAGTGCATAAAGACTCATTGGGCAGATAATGGTGTGGAATGGCCAAATTGATAGAATGTGTGACCAAATTAACAGCAAGAGAAATCGGCTGGACAGCATGCAACAGGAAATGAAGAACATGATTGATGTTTTGGGCAGAATCTAATAACTTTTGGCCTAAAAACATCAATCATGTTCTTAATTTCATTGTCAATTTGTATTTTTCAAAAATGTTTTTACTTGCTAAATACTAATGCAAAAATTTAGCAGATGCACACGGTGTGTCATCATGTGCTATCTTCCATCAGGGGATATCAATGTACTTGTTTTGTGTTTGCAGCCCCTTCATCAGAATAATGTTATTTTGTGAGAGGAACAAAGGGATTGCACACACAAAACACGTCCATTGCTCCCCCATGATGGGAGATAGCACATGTTGACTTGAACCTTTTTTAATCCCAAATTGTGAGCAGATGCCAAATTTTTGGTTTACATGAGTGACATCACCAGCACCGTTATTAGCATGTTGAACTTTGTAAGTTCCTGCTATTTTTGATTATTGTGTTTTTAAAAACCCTGTTGTCAAGCCAAATTTTGTAAACAATGTATATTTTATACAAATATGCCTAAACCAAAACAGTAAAATGTGTTTACTACTACAATGTGTGTGGCTTATTATTTATCAATTCCAGTTTGTTATTTTTTTGTGTGGTTACAGTGACAAAGGGCCTTATTAACTAAAGGGAAATGCACTTGCCACTACAAGTGCACTAGGAGACAGACAAAACTACATGCAAACAAGAATCAAAACAAGAGATTGTTGCCAAAAATTACTTTTTTTTTAAATTAAAATATTAAAGCTCTTGTGGCATTGCAATGGCCCCCCGACCATTAAAATAATTGACATATCTATCATGCACTTGATGGGCGGTTTGGGGGGCCAAGCCAATACGGCCACTTTCCAGGCCTGTGAGTGGTTCTTCAACACCAAGTCCAGCCTCAGGCCCAACAGAAGTTATATATGTCAAAGAATGACGTCTCAAGAAATTAGGCAGAATGCAGCAAGCCAGGATCACATAATTAATCTTGTATTCTGCCAGATTGATTGCGGAGAGGAACAAATGGAACCGGCTGGCCAGAATCCCAAAGGCATTCTCCACAACTCTTCTTGCTCTGGCCAGCCGGTAATTAAATACCCTCCTCTCAGGGGTGAGTGTCCTTTGGCGGAACGGCCTCATCAAGTGCTCGCTGAGAGCAAACGCTTCATCAGCGATGAAAACTGAGGGGAGTCCATCCACATTCTGGTCATCAGGTGGTAATCCCAGGCCACCAGTCTGGAGACGCTGGCACAGCTCGGTCTGTGCAAAGACTCCTCCGTCAGACATCCGGCCGTTCTTCCCCACGTCCACAAACAGAAAATCCAATTGTGCCGAGACCACCGCCATCAAAACTACACTATGGAACCCCTTATAGTTGTCGAAATAAGACCACGAATGGTGTGGTGGCACAATGCGGACATGCTTCCCATCGATCGCCCCGACACAGTTGGGAAAGTCCCAATGGTCAGCGAACTGGGAGGTCACAGTCTGCCATTCCTGTGCGTTTGAAGGAAACTGTGGAGTCAAATACTAAAAAAAAAATATAAGTACTTTTAAACATAACTTGGATATCAGATTACACAAAAACAATAGCAGTCGAACATTATTAATATGTGTTATTTTTATCCAAAAAAATCTAAACATAAGGCCCACTTATAAGATTATTCACCCCCTCTGATTGACCATTGATCAATTTGTATGTGGGTGTAGGGGTTCTAATTTGGGCCAAATACACACCTGACAGTTGCTAACATTTGAGGGGGTGGGGGAGGGGTTTTAATTGGGGCCAAAAACACACCTGACAGGTGCTAACATTTGAGGGGGTGGGGGAGGGGTTCTAATTGGGGCCAAATACACACCTGACAGTTGCTAACATTTGAGGGGGTGGGAGAGGGTAAAACAGTACAATGGAGCTGACAATTAGGGATGAGCCGAACACCCCCCTGTTCGGTTCGCACCAGAACATGCGAACAGGAAAAAAGTTCGTTCGAACATGCGAACACCGTTAAAGTCTATGGGACACGAACATGAATAATCAAAAGTGCTAATTTTCAAGGCTTATATGCAAGTTATTGTCATAAAAAGTGTTTGGGGACCTGGGTCCTGCCCCAGGGGACATGGATCAATGCAAAAAAAAGTTTTAAAAACGGCCGTTTTTTCAGGAGCAGTGATTTTAATAATGCTTAAAGTCAAACAATAAAAGTGTAATATCCCTTTAAATTTCGTACCTGGGGGGTGTCTATAGTGTGCCTGTAAAGGGGCGCATGTTTCCTGTGTTTAGAACAGTCTGACAGCAAAATGACATTTTGAAGGAAAAAACTCATTTAAAACTACCCGCGGCTATTGCATTGCCGACAATACACATAGAAGTTCATTGATAAAAACGGCATGGGAATTCCCCAAAGGGGAACCCCGAACCAAAATAAAAAAAAAAAAATGACGTGGGGGTCCCCCTAAATTCCATACCAGGCCCTTCAGGTCTGGTATGGATATTAAGGGGAACCCCGGCCAAAATTTAAAAAAAAAAATGACGTGGGGTTCCCCCTAAATTCCATACCAGACCCTTCAGGTCTGGTATGGATTTTAAGGGGAACCCCGCACCAAAAAAAAAAAAAAAAAACGGCGTGGGGTCCCCCCAAAAATCCATACCAGACCCTTATCCGAGCACGCAACCTGGCAGGCCGCAGGAAAAGAGGGGGGGACAAGAGTGCGGCCCCCCCTCCCTCCTGAACCGTACCAGGCCACATGCCCTCAACATTGGGAGGGTGCTTTGGGGTAGCCCCCCAAAACACCTTGTCCCCATGTTGATGAGGACAAGGGCCTCATCCCCACAACCCTGGCCGGTGGTTGTGGGGGTCTGCGGGCGGGGGGCTTATCGGAATCTGGAAGCCCCCTTTAACAAGGTGACCCCCAGATCCCGGCCCCCCCCCTGTGTGAAATGGTAAGGGGGTACATAAGTACCCCTACCATTTCACGAAAAAAGTGTCAAAAATGTTAAAAATGACAAGAGACAGTTTTTGACAATTCCTTTATTTAAATGCTTCTTCTTTCTTCTATCTTGCTTCATCTTCTGGTTCTTCTGGCTCTTCTGGTTCTTCTGGTTCTTCCTCCGGCGTTCTCGTCCAGCATCTCCTCCGCGGCGTCTTCTGTCTTCTTCTCCTCGGGCCGCTCCGCACCCATGGCATGGGGGGGAGGCTCCCGCTCTTCTCTTCTTCTCTTCTTCTTTTCTTCTTTTCTTCTTTTCTTCTCTTCTTCTCTTCTTCTTCATTTTCTTCTCCGGGCCGCTCCGCAATCCATGCTGACATGGAGGGAGGCTCCCGCTGTGTGACGGCGCTCCTCGTCTGACAGTTCTTAAATAACGGGGGGGCGGGGCCACCCGGTGACCCCGCCCCCCTCTGACGCACGGTGACTTGACGGGACTTCCCTGTGGCATTCCCCGTGACGTCACAGGGAAGTCCCGTCAAGTCACCGTGCGTCAGAGGGGGGGCGGGGTCACCGGGTGGCCCCGCCCCCCCCCGTTATTTAAGAACTGTCAGACGAGGAGCGCCGTCACACAGCGGGAGCCTCCCTCCATGTCAGCATGGATTGCGGAGCGGCCCAGAGAAGAAAATGAAGAAGAAGAGAAGAAGAGAAGAAAAGAAGAAAAGAAGAAAAGAAGAAGAGAAGAAGAGAAGAGCGGGAGCCTCCCCCCCATGCCATGGGTGCGGAGCGGCCCGAGGAGAAGAAGACAGAAGACGCCGCGGAGGAGATGCTGGACGAGAACGCCGGAGGAAGAACCAGAAGAACCAGAAGAGCCAGAAGAACCAGAAGATGAAGCAAGATAGAAGAAAGAAGAAGCATTTAAATAAAGGAATTGTCAAAAACTGTCTCTTGTCATTTTTAACATTTTTGACACTTTTTTCGTGAAATGGTAGGTACCCCCTTACCATTTCACACAGGGGGGGGCCGGGATCTGGGGGTCACCTTGTTAAAGGGGGCTTCCAGATTCCGATAAGCCCCCCGCCCGCAGACCCCCACAACCACCGGCCAGGGTTGTGGGGATGAGGCCCTTGTCCTCATCAACATGGGGACAAGGTGTTTTGGGGGGCTACCCCAAAGCACCCTCCCAATGTTGAGGGCATGTGGCCTGGTACGGTTCAGGAGGGAGGGGGGCCGCACTCTCGTCCCCCCCTCTTTTCCTGCGGCCTGCCAGGTTGCGTGCTCGGATAAGGGTCTGGTATGGATTTTTGGGGGGACCCCACGCCGTTTTTTTTTTTTTTTTTGGCGCGGGGTTCCCCTTAAAATCCATACCAGACCTGAAGGGTCTGGTATGGAATTTAGGGGGAACCCCACGTCATTTTTTTTTTTTTAATTTTGGCCGGGGTTCCCCTTAATATCCATACCAGACCTGAAGGGCCTGGTATGGAATTTAGGGGGACCCCCACGTCATTTTTTTTTTTTAATTTTGGTTCGGGGTTCCCCTTTGGGGAATTCCCATGCCGTTTTTATCAATGAACTTCTATGTGTATTGTCGGCAATGCAATAGCCGCGGGTAGTTTTAAATGAGTTTTTTCCTTCAAAATGTCATTTTGCTGTCAGACTGTTCTAAACACAGGAAACATGCGCCCCTTTACAGGCACACTATAGACACCCCCCAGGTACGAAATTTAAAGGGATATTACACTTTTATTGATTGACTTTAAGTATTATTAAAATCACTGCTCCTGAAAAAACGGCCGTTTTTAAAACTTTTTTTTGCATTGATCCATGTCCCCTGGGGCAGGACCCAGGTCCCCAAACACTTTTTATGACAATAACTTGCATATTAGCCTTTAAAATTAGCACTTTTGATTTCTCCCATAGACTTTTAAAGGGTGTTCCGCGGCATTCGAATTTGCCGCGAACACCCCAAATTGTTCGCTGTTCGGTGAACTTGCGAACAGCCAATGTTCGAGTCGAACATGAGTTCGACTCGAACTCGAAGCTCATCCCTACTGACAATATACATTGTTCAAGGGACTATAGGCTACAGGTATAAATGGACCCAGGATTGCATGGTGAGGAGGTTATTGAAGGTAAATATGCATGTAGGGAAAAAAATGATTAATGTAAAAAAACAGGCATGCATGAAGATAAAGGGGACATTCACAGCATATTCCAAACATGGTAATTAGGTAACGAGGACATTTAGACAATACATTAGCAAACATTAAATACATATCATGTAATGTTAAAGGAAAAAACTTACCTTCATATAGTCCTTCTGCAGGACCTGAATAATAGCAGAACAGGTCTCTGGGATTATGATCCCCATAGCCTGGGGGGAGATGCCTGTCAAGAACTTCAAGTCCTGAAGACTTCCCCCAGTCGCCAAGTAACGTAAAGTGGCAACTAGCCTCTGCTCCCCAGTGATGGCTTGCCTCATGCAGGTATCTTGCCTGCTGATATAGGGGGTCAGCATAGCCAGCAGACGTTCAAAAACGGGGTCCGTCTTCACTGAAGCCAAGCGTCAACTTCGGCTCCGCCATTACACCTACGCGATGCTCTTCCCTGCGAGATTACGAGTGGTCGGCGAAGATCGCGCTCATTTTTTCGACACACCAGAAGCGGTGTTTGCCTGGCTGGAGGATAAAGCAGTGCCGGACCGCGGGCCCACCTGACCATATTCGACCTATTCCAAACCCCTGCCCGCGCCATCACATGCACAGAGGGACATCTGCCAGTTGCAATACTAACAGCACTCGGAACACCTGCCTCACTCAGGTACTATAATACTGATATCAATCTCTACCTTGCTGTCATACCATCCGTGCACCTGTCCCTCCTCCCCACAAGTTCCGCTGACCCCCCTGCTTTTTGTCCCACTGTCACTCCTGACTACAGAACCTGCTCTTATATTTAAACACTGGGTACGTACATATCCTTCGCCAGGAGTGCAGTGTCCCCCCCCCACTTTGGAGAGATTTGATCAGATACCCAGCGCGTGAACAAGCGACTGAACTTAAATATCCACATCCTTATGGCAGGGGTTAACCCGAGGTGACACCTAAAAAAGAGGACTCTGGACACTAGGTTTCCTATTCCAGTAGTCCCCCCCCTTGCTGCTACTGTTTGTTTTACAGCGAAGTTTCGCCCCACTAGATACGGGTGTCTGTATGGAACCCGCTGTTTTTCACTTTCAATGCAACGTTTATTTTCTCATAATTGCAAGTTGGTTTCCCTGGTCTGCCTGGTTTCAACAAACTGCATTTGTTATATACTGGATGCATTGTTTACCCGGGCATTCTGGTGCGTTGTTACAGTTTCAATCAGCTTGTTCTGATTGGGTTGGTGTTTATTATATGAATTACATATTGAAGAGTAACGATAGCAGGTGTTTATATGTAAATGCAATTGCGCTACAGCTGGCTGGAGATATGTCCAACCTAGAAGTTTGTCATCCTGTATGGAATTGGCTGTCCCACCCTGCAGGGCCCACAGTTGGGGGTCGCTGGGAGACGGCGTGGACTCCCCCGATTTTGGGGCAGTCCACGACGCTCTGGACGGCGAATTCCTGGTACAAGCTTCTACCGGGGTAAATAATATGCCGGAGATTAAATGTATCACTTGGAATGTGAGGGGTATTAGAGCTAAGGCTAAACGGACTGCAGTCCTCGCTTTCCTCAAGTCACAGTCAGCAGGTCTCATGGTATTAGTAGAAACTCACCTTACAGGTCAACTGCAGATGTCACTCAAGAAACCCTGGGTGGGATGGTTATACCAAGCTCCCTTTACGGCCAACTCCAGAGGTATAGCAATATTGATAGCGAAAACAATGCAGTTTGTACTACTAACCCTTAGGTCTGACCCCCAGGGTAGATTTTTATTTTTGCATGCCAAGTTGAATGGGTTAGAAATACTGATACTGGCGTTTTATATACCCCCCCCCTTTCAATTTGGTGCAATACACGAGGGACTAGCGTTCATGTCCCAATTCCCTACTGTGCCTGCCATGTGGCTTGGTGACTTTAATAATGTTATGAATAAAGAACTAGATCGTGTGTCTACATTATCTCACACTGAACCCCCTCAAGCAGATACTAGATTTGGTAGAACCCTTACGGACCTGGCACTTGTGGACACGTGGAGATATCGCAACCCGCTTTCTAGGGCATACTCATGCTTTTCTGCATCGCACAATGCCATGTCTCGTATAGACCTAATCCTGATATCCCGCACCATCTCCCCCTTACTAGGAGAGGTGGATTTCAGTCCCCGCATCCTATCGGACCATGCCCCCTACTGGATCAAACTCAAAATTTATTCACCCCCATCAACATACAACTGGCGGTTGAATCCCTTTTGGCTGACGGCGGTTCCGGACTTGGGGGAGGTTGTCACTGAGTGGGAATTTTTTTTCCAGACGAATAGGGGTACGGCACCCTTTGGCACAGTATGGGACGCTTTTAAGTCCCATGCTCGCCTTGTCCTGTCCCACCGCATCTCACGTTACCGCAGGGCGTCTTCCCAAATCCTCCAACAAGCTGAACAATCCCTACTAGAAGCAGAAAAGAACTTCACAGACAACCCTTCGCCGCTCACGGCTGATCAAATGAAGCTACAGGCTAGGGTCGTAAACAACCTGCACTTTGAAAAAGCTGATAGGAAAATATATTATAGTAAACAAAGACACTATGAATGTGGGGAAAGGGCAGGCTGCTTATTGGCGTACTTAGCACACTTAGATCACAGGCCCCCTACGGTAGTTTCACTTCGGACCACTGATGGCAACCTAGTGACAGACCCTGGGCAGGTATCTGGAGAATTCCGTTTATTCTTCGAATCTTTATATTCATCCACTGTGAATAACCCCATAGAGGAAATTACCTCATTACTGTCAGATATAGAACTACCTACCCTAACCCCAGCCCAGGTAGAAATACTTGAGGCCCCCATTACTGAAATAGAGATAACTAAAGCGATGTCTCTGCTCAGTCCATCCAAGGCTCCGGGTGCAGATGGGCTACCTCTGGAATTTTACACAGCTTATAGTGAATGCCTAATTCCCAAACTTCATGAACTATTTCAACACATATTTGAATCCGAGAGTCTGCCCCCTTCTATGTCAGAGGCAAATATTGTACTAATCCCCAAACCGGGCAAGAACCTAGATTGCCCAGAATCTTACCGCCCAATTTCTCTCCTTCAATTGGACATCAAAATCTTGGCCAAGACCCTGGCGCTCCGCCTGAATAACGTTATCCACACATTGATCCACCCTGATCAAACTGGGTTCATGCCAGCTAAGAATACGGCATATAACCTACGTAGGCTTCATATGAACATCCAGGCCAATCATGACTCCCTAGGCTCCAGAGTTGTGGTGTCCTTAGACGCCGCAAAGGCGTTCGACTCTGTTGAGTGGACATACCTTTGGGAATGGCTTGCCAAATTTGGTTTTGGGCCCGGGTTCATTAAGTGGATCAAGTTGTTGTACCAGAACCCACGCGCCAGGGTCTTGGTTAATGGTAAAACCTCCAATTTTTTCTCACTATCCAGGGGTACGAGGCAGGGATGCCCGCTTTCCCCCCTACTATACGCACTCGCGGTGGAACCCCTTGCCTCGTCCCTTAGGACCCATCCGGGTATTCAGGGATTGAGCGGAGGGAATATACTGGAAAAAATTAGTTTATACGCGGACGATATGTTACTATACTTGTCGGACGCTGGCCCTTCTCTACAGGTGGCTTTGGAAGTGATTAAAAAATTTGGTAGATACTCGGGCTTAAAGATAAATTGGGATAAATCCCAAATCCTCCCATTAGACATAAGTGCCCCCACTCGTCAGGGTCAGCGCCATGACATATCTGGGAATTGTGGTGACCCGTTCCCCGGAAGACTTCATCCGCCTCAACATAGAACCCTTAATAACTACCTTGAAATCGAAAACGCAAAGTTGGGCCAAGCTACCACTTGGGGTGATGGGTCGTGTGAACCTAATTAAGATGGTACTCCTTCCCAAATTCCTATACGTCCTATGGCACACCCCGCAGTATATTCCGCTAAGGATATTTAAATCCATTGAGACTATTCTTAATTCCTTTGTTTGGGGATCGGGTCGCCACAAATTGTCCTGGCAAGTTCTGAAAAATCCCTTGGAGTTGGGAGGACTGGCATTACCCGACTTTAATTTGTACTATTTAGCGGCACAACTGTCCCATTTCTTCCATCTAGACAAGCATGATAAGGAACGATATTTATCCTTAATGAACTCCCCCTTGGGACATAGATTCACACACCCCTTCCAGATTATATTCCGTGGCACCAGTAAAATAGATAACAAGAAAGGGTTGCTATATCACCATTGCAGAATATGGGAAGTGGTACAACGAAAACTCAAAACACCAGCTATACATTCTCATACCCCTCTATGGAATAATCCGAGCTTAAGGGAACTGCTAGAGGTGCCAGATCACGAACTGTGGTTGGACCATAGAGTGGGGTTTTTGTCAGATGTTTATGTTGACAATATACTTAAATCATTCCAACAACTTAAGGAGGAATTCAACCTCCCTAACAATATGCATTTCCGCTACCTGCAACTCCGACACGCCCTAAGAGCGCAATTCAGTGATGGCCCCCCAGAACTGGAACAGCTAGATGTACTCTATATTATGTTAGACTCAGATCATAGTAAACTGATTTCAGGATTTTACAATTCTTTACTACGTCCTACAGCGGTGCACATTGCATATAGGCTAAAAATCCCCTGGTCTGAAGATGTAGGTGGGTTGGAGGATGATGAATGGGAAGATGCCTTAGATACCTGCAAAAAAGTCTCCACAAAGCTATCAGATCGTCTTACACAACTTTACATTATGCACAGGACATATATGACCCCCCTCCGTCTGGCTAAATATAAACCCGACCGGAGCCCGCAATGCCCCAGGTGCGACAGCCCCTCTAGCACGTTTTTCCACCTTCTCTGGTCATGTCCAGCAATACAGGATTATTGGTCCCAAATAGTGAAATTCATCCACGATGAAATGGGGTCCCCTCTCACACTATGCCCCAAACAATGTCTGCTGGGGATATTCCCAGACCCTGACTCAGATAAGTTCCATAAGATCTTTCTTCAAGAAACACTCTTCATGGCCAGACTATTGATAGCCAGGAAATGGCTACAACCTGTATCTCCGACACTTCAAGAATGGATCTCAGCTATAAATAATGTCTTACCGTATAAGAAAGAAATATATGTTCATAGGGGTTGCCCCGCAAAATATGGTAAAATTTGGGACAGCTGGATAGGTAATGCCTCGACTTGTAATGCAATATCTGAATAAAATACCCAAAATATGCAAATCAATGTACACCACTAGACATAATGGATATTGAATACGTAATATAGATTTACTGCACAACATATTGTCTCATTCAATACCACATATTGTGTCTGCACGTCTCATCTGCTACTCTTTCCTGTATAGTGACATTAAGTGTATACTGATTAATCTGTTAATGTACCGCTGTCTGAATATGCACTGTATACAACCTACTCTTCTAATAAAACACCACTTTGTTTTGGAAAAAAAAAAAAAAAAAACGGGGTCCGTCATCCTGAGATAATTCCTGAAATCCTTAGGATTATTCTCACGGATCTCACGGAGCAAAGGCATGTGCGAGAATTGGTCACGCTGGCGCAACCAATTTTTCATCCATGAACTCCTCCTCGCCCTGTTCATGGACTGGACTCGGGTCAAAGTATTAACCCCAACACCAAGTCCCCACGCAGCACGAACTCGAGAACGAGTACGTCCACGCAACATGGCTTCAAAACGGTTGGCTGGTCAAACAAACAAACTTAGAACAAACGCACTGAAGAACAGCAAGGCCTATAAAGAGCAACCTGAAAATCAGGAATGAGCAGACCAGAACGGCCTGCTAGGCAGGTTACGAACTGACCAACACGCACTGAAAAGCAGATACAAACCTCACAAGCACAAACTGAACCGCAGAAAACGATCAAAATAAGCTGAAGTGTGAAAAGCGCGAATCGTCTCTAACCAAACTTCTACTAACACGAGATAAACACGAGATTAGCAGAAGGAGCCCAAAGGGTGGCATAGTGGGTCTTGAACTTCCTTTTTCTAGTCCCGTCGTATGTGCTGTACGTCACTGCGTTCAAAACCATCAGACTTTTGGAGTTATCGTGTGTGTTCAAGTCCGTCCGTTTTTAAGTCCGGCGCACCTATGCTACAAAGTCCGTCGAAAAGATCGCCGGACCAAGTATGCCGTAAAGTCCGATCGTGTGTACGCGGCATAAGACATGCTTTACATGCCCAATTCTTCTCTGCTAGGATGTTCTTCCCCCCTATCTTTGTTCTTGACAAGATAGTACAAGCAAGGTCAATAAAGGGTCTTACCTCTACTAAATATAGGGTATTGTCAGTTCTTATTGAACTTTACCATCTGCTCTAGGGCTTGCTGGGAAAAAGATATCGGTCCCATCCCGGAGGAGGTCTGGGAGGGTATTTTGCGGTCTTCACCCCAGGTGTTTCTTTCCCCATCGCACAGACTGACACAGATTTTTATCCTTCATACAGTCCATAGAAATCCTCAATTTCTGCATGCAATCAGACTGAGATCTGAGCCAGCCTGTCCTAGATGTGGCAACACAGGCACGTTAATACACCTTCGTTGGAGATGCCCGAAACGCCAAAGATACTGGGCAGAGGTGATTGGTACCTTAAACGGGCTACTGGATATTAACATTCCGATTGAACCACTTACATGCTTATTGGGCTACAGTGACATGTTTACTTATACCCTCTCTAGCGGTAACACTGTAAGGTGAGCACTTTTTGTTGCCCACAGACAGATTGCTCTTAAGTGGACCTCCCCCCACTCGCTGACTGTATCTGAGTGGATTCTAGATCTCAATAGGATTATTCTTTTTGAAAAACATACATATTTCCTAAGGAATTTCATGAATAAGTTTGATGCTACCTGGTCAGGGTGGCTTCAATCCATGACTTAGGCATTATTGTAAACCATGTACTATGTACTTTTAATATTAGATAATATCTTTTCCCTTTTTTTCATGTACCAGAATAAATACTCCAAGGGTAGGGGGGTGGGGTATGGGGAGGTTTGTTGTGGTGGTGTGGCTTGGGTTTTTCGTTTTTTTTTTTTTTTCTTGGGTTGTGTTTTGTTTATTGTGATTTTGTTAAAATAATTTGTTTGCACTGTTTTAACGTTATTTGCTTAAAATAAAAAAAAGGATCTGATTTAAAAAAAAAAAAAAATACATCGGAGGATATGAGCTTTATAAGAGGGCACATTTTTTAGTAAATGTTAAAAGGTATCAGATTTAAAGCAAAATTGTGGAGAAGATGAAGATTGGCAAGTTTGTGGTGTGTGTGTTCCGTGAACACGATTTGAGAATCAAAAGCCCTCCTACAACTTATAGGTTTCTTATAGGGTGAGCATTTAAGGAGAGCACTAAGTGGGGTGTTTTGGATTGAGAAGAAGCCTTTTTCAGAGTTTTTTTTTACAGTATTGATTGCCTCTTTTTTTTTTACAGTTTTGTCATATGTATTTACCAAATTGCGATGGATAGCTTTACAAGGATTGATTTTTCTTTACCTGAGGATAATATAATTTCTAAATGATTTTATATGTATATTATATTCCTATGTATAATATATAGGTTCATGGATTTTCATGACATTAATGGAGAGCATTAGTTTAATTTGTTGCACATGTTGTCTCACTACTCATTATTTTATGACTTTTGAAGTTTTCATGTTTACTATATTATATATGTGGGATGAATCACACATTCTTTGCTAGCACACTCTTTTGGGGTTTTATTGCTGCTTGGAAACATTTTCTTTCTGAAATTACAGCAGTCTTTAACATTTGTTCAGTTTAAATGCATACACGTTTTAACAGAGTTCATCTTTAATTTAGTATACAGAATATTGACATTCCACCAACTTTTTAAAAATCCATTGTGTTTTAAAATAAACATATATCTTCAATATAAATTACAAGTGTAAGGACAATCAATTCTCTACATTACTTATTCCAACCTTCTTTTGAATTGAGTAGTCACTTGCAGAAAACCAGAAAAATGGCATGCAATTATTTTCATTCTGAAAACTTTTGTCATAAATCACTATGTTTATATGCTTTGGAAAATGTCAGCAGTGGCTGATTGTTATAAATATGTACATTGTAATAATTATGTTCAGTAAAGTAAGGTTATCTTGGTAGAATTGAAAGCAAAATTGTGGAGAAGATAAAGATTGGCACGTGTGTGGTGTGTGTGTTCCGTGTACACGATTTGAGCATCAAAAGACCTCCTATAACTTATAGGTTTCTCAGGTGAGCATTTAGGAAAAGCATGTGGAGGTGTTTTGGATTGGGAAGAAGTATTTAAGTGTTCTTGCATAGCAAGACCACTTACTGTTATCTCACATATATATTATTCTTCTTATTATTATTAAGTGTTCTTGCATAGCAAGACCACTTATTGTTATCTCACATATATATTATTCTTATTATTATTATAGCCAAATTTACCACCCTAACTCCTCCCACAGTTTTTACACTACATAGACAAGTAATATACCGAAACGTGCGGATTGTTCCCGAATGGTGTGCTATTACTTTGTGGAACGTTTCGCCGAATGGTTCACGAAATATCGTCATTTTTGCGGCGAAATTGGTCCCATAGGAATGAATGGGGAAACTAGAGTGGGAGATGACAAAAGCTGGAAAATCAGAACATGATTTCTAAACTGCCGCCACTCCCTCATTTTCAAGCCCACCTACACAAATCTTATATCAAAACGTTCAGCTATCCCTGCTGCCACTAAACATGTCCACGGCTAAGCCATAGTCCTGATAGTTTTCACAATATGACCATTTGTTTGCAACTCACGCCGTCCATTGACATTCATTGAAACTACACTCTAGCCCCTTCAAATTTGAAGGGCAATTTCTAAACTGCAACCGTGCCTTCAATTTTAATATTTCAGAGACATACTATGTATCAAAATCTAGGTCTGGGTCTTGTGATTCTCACAATATAAAGATCTTTGCTGTAGGATGTATAGTTTTTAAAATACAGCCATTTGTTTAGAGGTCATTTCAGGAAATTTTAGCCATTAATCAGCGTGTACTGTGTTTGTTTTGTTGCCATGGTTACCAAAGCTTCTGTTATACACAGGGGGGAGGTGGCTGGAGCATCTCAGCTCTGATTACAGAGCCTGGGGGAGGGGACAGACACACCATGTACTGATTTATAATAGAGGAATATGATGGGGCAGTTTTGATGGGGTAATTCTGATGGGGCAGTTTTGATGAAGTATTATTTGGGAAGCATATACAGGGCATGAGCGTTGCTAGGAAACAGTGGTTGTAAACACAAGATGCTGAGACACCCCAAATGCATGTGACTTCATCTGCTAGACTTGATAATGCTTGTAGACTCCTCCCACAGTTTTTACACTACAGAGACAAGTAATATACCGAAACGAGCGGATTGTTCCCGATTGGTGTGTTATTACTTTGTGGTTCACGAAATATCGTCGTTTTTGCGGCAATATTGGTCCCATAGGAATGAATGGTGAAATGTTCAATGTCATTTAATTGGTGTCCTATTACCTTGTGGAACTTTGTGAAAAGCTGAAAAATACCAGTGTGAATCTGGCCTCAATGTCATTTAATTGGTGTGATATTACTTTGTGGAACGTTTCGCCGAATGGTTCACGAAATATCGTTGTTTTTGCGGTGAAATTGGTCCCATAGGAATGAATGGCGAAATGTTCAAAACTAGAGTGGGAGGTGACAAAAGCTGACAACCCCATGATCTGCCAAAACATTATGACCGCCCCATGAAAAAAAAAATTATTTTTGAAAAAAAAAAAAAATTCATTTTTGAAAAAAAAAAAAATTCATTTTTGAAAAAAAAAAAAATATTTTTGAAACAATAAAAAAAATATTTTTTGAAAAAAAAATCATTTAAAAAAAATATATTTTTGAAACAATAAAAAAAATATTTTTTGAAAAAAAAATATATTTTTTTGAAAAAATCAAAAAAATCATTTTTGAAAAAAAAATCATTTATGAAAAAAAAATTTTAAAAAAAAATTCATAATTTTTGAAAAAAAAAATAATTTTTGAAAAAAAAAAATTATTTTGAAAAAAAAAAAATATTTTGAACAAAAAAGATTTTTAAAAAAAAAATTATTTTTGGAAAAAAAAATATGTTTTTGAAAAAAAAAAATTATTTTTGAAAAAAAAAATTATTGAGAAAAAATTTATTTTTGAAAAAAAAAAATATTTTTGAAAAAATAAAAAAAATCATTTTTGAAAAAAAAATCATTTAAAAAAAAATCATTTAAAAAAAAATCATTTTTGAAAAAAAAAAAAAATTTTGAAAAAAATGTTCAGCTCTTTCAGCTAATGATGGGACTTCAACTGTTTTACTACTATTTATACTTTTTAAAATATTAAGCTTTTTAACACTTTTCACAGTTACTCAAGCCACTCCACCCAGTTACTCCGCTAACTCCAGTTGTAGAGGCAAGAACACTTTTCACAATTTCCTCAGAAATTGTAGCTTTTCTAGTTAAGTGTTCTTGCATAGCAAGACCACTTATTGTTATCTCACATATATATTATTCTTATTATTATTTAAGTGTTCTTGCATAGCAAGACCACTTATTGTTATCTCACATATATATTATTCTTATTATTATAGCCAAATTTACCACCCTAACTCCTCCCACAGTTTTTACACTACATAGACAAGTAATATACCGAAACGTGCGGATTGTTCCCAAATGGTGTGCTATTACTTTGTGGAATGTTTCGCCAAATGGTTCACAAAATATCGTAGTTTTTGCGGCGAAATTGGTCCCATAGGAATGAATGGGGAAACTAGAGTGGGAGATGGCAAAAGCTGGAAAATCAGAACATGATTTCTAAACTGCCGCCACTCCCTCATTTTCAAGCCCACCTACAGAAATCTTATATCAAAACGTTCAGCTATCCCTGCTGCCACTAAACATGTCCACGGCTAAGCCATAGTCCTGATAGTTTTCACAATATGACCATTTGTTTGCAACTCACGCCGTCCATTGACATTCATTGAAACTACACTCTAGCCCCTTCAAATTTGAAGGGCAATTTCTAAACTGCGACCGTGCCTTCAATTTTAATATTTCAGAGACATACTATGTATCAAAATCTAGGTCTGGGTCTTGTGATTCTCACAATATAAAGATCTTCGCTGTAGGATGTATAGTTTTTAAAATACGGCCATTTGTTTAGAGGTCATTTCAGGAAATTTTAGCCATTAATCAGCGTGTACTGTGTGTGTTTTGTTGCCATGGTTACCAAAGCTTCTGTTATACACAGGGGGGAGGTGGCTGGAGCATCTCAGCTCTGATTACAGAGCCCGGGGGAGGGGACAGACACACCATGTACTGATTTATAATAGAGGAATATGATAGGGCAGTTTTGATGGGGTAATTCTGATGGTGCAGTTTTGATGAAGTAGTATTTGGGAAGCATAAACAGGGCATGAGCGTTGCTAGGAAACAGTGGTTGTAAACAAAAGATGCTGAGACACCCCAAATGCATGTGACTTCATCTGCTAGACTTGATAATGCTTGTAGACTCCTCCCACAGTTTTTACACTACAGAGACAAGTAATATACCGAAACAAGCGGATTGTTCCCGATTGGTGTGTTATTACTTTGTGGAATGTTTCGCCGAATGGTCCACGAAATGACGTTTTTGCGGCGAAATTGGTCCCATAGGAATGAATGGCGAAATGTTCAAAACTAGAGTGGGAGGTGACAAAAGCTGACAACCCCATGATCAGCCAAAACATTATGACCACCCCATGATCAGCCAAAACATTATGACCGCCCCATGTAAAAAAAAAAATATTTTTGAAAAAAAAAAAAAATTTTTGAAAAAAATAAAAAAAGAATTTTTGAAAAAAAAAATCATTTTTGAAAAAAAAAAAAATATTTTTGAAAAAACTAAATATTTTTGAAAAAAAAAATATTTTTGAAAAAAAATTATTTTTGAAAAAAAAATCATTTTTGAAAAAAAAAATCTTTTTTGAAAAAAAAATTTATAATTTTTGAAAAAAAAAATCATAATTTTTGAAAAAAAAATCATAATTTTTGAAAAAAATGTTCAGCTCTTTCAGCTAATGATGAGACTTCAACTTTTTTACTACTATTTATACTTTTTAAAATATTAAGCTTTTTAACACTTTTCACAGTTACTCCAGCCACTCCAACCACACAACAATTACTCAAGTTACACCGCCCACTCCAGTTGTAGAGGCAAGAACACTTTTCACAATTTCCCCAGAAATTGTACCTTTTCTAGTTAAGTGTTCTTGCATAGCAAGACCACTTACTGTTATCTCACATATATATTATTCTTATTATTATAGCCAAATTTACCACCCTAACTCCTCCCACAGTTTTTACACTACATAGACAAGTAATATACCGAAACGTGCGGATTGTTCCCGAATGGTGTGCTATTACTTTGTGGAACGTTTCGCCGAATGGTTCACGAAATATCGTCGTTTTTGCGGCGAAATTGGTCCCATAGGAATGAATGGGGAAACTAGAGTGGGAGATGACAAAAGCTGGAAAATCAGAACATGATTTCTAAACTGCCGCCACTCCCTCATTTTCAAGCCCACCTACACAAATCTTATATCAAAACGTTCAGCTATCCCTGCTGCCACTAAACATGTCCACGGCTAAGCCATAGTCCTGATAGTTTTTTCACAATATGACCATTTGTTTGCAACTCACGCCGTCCATTGACATTCATTGAAACTACACTCTAGCCCCCTCCAAATTTGAAGGGCAATTTCTAAACTGCGACTGTGCCTTCATTTTTAATATTTCAGAGACATACTATACATCAAAATCTAGGTCTGGGTCTTGTGATTCTCACAATATAAAGATCTTCGCTGTAGGATGTATAGTTTTTAAAATACGGCCATTTGTTTAGAGGTCATTTCAGGAAATTTTAGCCATTAATCAGAGTGTACTGTTAGTGTTTGTTTTGTTGCCATGGTTACCAAAGCTTCTGTTATACACAGGGGGGGAAGGTGGCTGGAGCATCTCAGCTCTGATTACAGAGCCCGGGGGAGGGGACAGACACACCATGTACTGATTTATAATAGAGGAATATGATGGGGCAGTTTTGATGGGGTAATTCTGATGGGGCAGTTTTGATGAAGCAGTATTTGGGAAGCATAAACAGGGCATGAGCGTTGCTAGGAAACAGTGGTTGTAAACACAAGATGCTGAGACACTCCAAATGCATGTGACTTCATCTGCTAGACTTGATAATGCTTGTAGACTCTTCCCACAGTTTTCACACTACAGAGACAAATAATATACCGAAACGAGCGGATTGTTCCCGATTGGTGTGTTATTACTTTGTGGAATGTTTTGCCGAATGGTCCACGAAATGACGTTTTTGCGGCGAAATTGGTCCCATAGGAATGAATGGCGAAATGTTCAAAACTAGAGTGGGAAGTGACAAAAGCTGACAACCCCATGATCAGCCAAAACATTATGACCACCCCATGATCAGCCAAAACATTATGACCGCCCCATGTAAAAAAAAAATATTTTTGAAAAAAAAAAAAAAATTTTGAAAAAAGTAAAAAAATAATTTTTGAAAAAAAAAAATAATTTTTGAAAAAAAAAAAATATATTTTTGAAAAAAAAAATATTTTTGAAAAAAAAAATATTTTTGAAAAAAAAAAAATTATTTTTGAAAAAAAAAAATATTTTTGAAAAAAAAATTTCTTTTAAAAAAAAAATTATTTTTGAAAAAAAAAAAATTACTTTTGAAAAAAAAAAATATTTTTGAAAAAAAATTACTTTTAAAAAAAAAAAATATTTTTGAAAAAAAAATATATTTGAAAAAAAAAATATTTTTGAAAAAAAAAAATTATTTTTGAAAAAAAAATTACTTTAAAAAAAATAATAATTTCGAAAAAAAAATTATTTTTGAAATAAAAAAATTCATTTTTGAAAAAAAAAATTACCTTTGAAAAAAAAAATTACTTTTGAAAAAAAAAATCATTTTTGAAGAAAAAAAAATCATTTTTGATTAAAAAAAATTCATTTTTGAAAAAAAAAATTACTTTTGAAAAAAATGTTCAGCTCTTTCAGCGAATGATGGAACTTTTTTACTACTATTTATACTTTTTAAAATATTAAGCTTTTTAACACTTTTCACAGTTACTCAAGCCACTCCACCCCACCCAGTTACTCCGCCCACTCCAGTTGTAGAGGCAAGAACACTTTCACAATTTCCCCAGAAATTGTACCTTTTCTAGTTAAGTGTTCTTGCATAGCAAGACCACTTACTGTTATCTCACATATATATTATTAAGTGTTCTTGCATAGCAAGACCACTTACTGTTATCTCACATATATATTATTCTTATTATTATAGCCAAATTTACCACCCTAACTCCTCCCACAGTTTTTACACTACATAGACAAGTAATATACCGAAACGTGCGGATTGTTCCCGAATGGTGTGCTATTACTTTGTGGAACGTTTCGCCGAATGGTTCACGAAATATCGTCGTTTTTGCGGCGAAATTGGTCCCATAGGAATGAATGGGGAAACTAGAGTGGGAGATGACAAAAGCTGGAAAATCAGAACATGATTTCTAAACTGCCGCCACTCCCTCATTTTCAAGCCCACCTACACAAATCTTATATCAAAACGTTCAGCTATCCCTGCTGCCACTAAACATGTCCACGGCTAAGCCATAGTCCTGATAGTTTTCACAATATGACCATTTGTTTGCAACTCACACCGTCCATTGACATTCATTGAAACTACACTCTAGCCCCTTCAAATTTGAAGGGCAATTTCTAAACTGCGACCGTGCCTTCAATTTTAATATTTCAGAGACATACTATGTATCAAAATCTAGGTCTGGGTCTTGTGATTCTCACAATATAAAGATCTTCGCTGTAGGATGTACAGTTTTTAAAATACGGCCATTTGTTTAGAGGTAATTTCAGGAAATTTTAGCCATTAATCAGAGTGTACTGTTAGTGTTTGTTTTGTTGCCATGGTTACCAAAGCTTCTGTTATACACAGGGGGGGAAGGTGGCTGGAGCATCTCAGCTGATTACAGAGCCCGGGGGAGGGGACAGACACACCATGTACTGATTTATAATAGAGGAATATGATGGGGCAGTTTTGATGGGGTAATTCTGATGGGGCAGTTTTGATGAAGCAGTATTTGGGAAGCATAAACAGGGCATGAGCGTTGCTAGGAAACAGTGGTTGTAAACACAAGATGCTGGGACACTCCAAATGCATGTGACTTCATCTGCTAGACTTGATAATGCTTGTAGACTCCTCCCACAGTTTTCACACTACAGAGACAAATAATATACCGAAACGAGCGGATTGTTCCCGATTGGTGTGCTATTACTTTGTGCAACGTTTCACCGAATGGTTCACGAAATATCGTAGTTTTTTGCGGCAATATTGGTCCCATAGGAATGAATTGCGAAATGTTCAATGTCATTTAATTGGTGTCCTATTACCTTGTGGAACTTTGTGAAAAGCTGAAAAATACCAGTGTGAATCCGGCCTCAATGTCATTTAATTGGTGTGCTATTACTTTGTGGAACGTTTCGCCGAATGGTTCACGAAATATCGTAGTTTTTGCGGTGAAATTGGTCCCATAGGAATGAATGGTGAAATGTTCAAAACTAGAGCGGGAGGTGACAAAAGCTGACAACCCCATGATCAGCTGAAACATTATGACCGCCCCAGGAAAAAAAAAAATATTTTTGAAAAAAAAAAAAATATTTTTGAAAAAAAAAAAAATATTTTTGAAAAAAAAAAAAAATTTTTGAAAAAAAATTATTTTTGAAAAAAAAAAAATATTTTTGAAAAAAAAAATTATTTTTGAAAAAAAAAATATTTTTGAAAAAAAAAAATTATTTTTGAAAAAAAAAATTATTTTTGAAAAAAAAAAAATTATTTTTGAAAAAAAAAAAATATTTTTGAAAAAAAAATTACTTTAAAAAAAAAATTATTTCGAAAAAAAAAATCATTTTTGAAGAAAAAAAAATCATTTTTGAAGAAAAAAAATCATTTTTGAATAAAAAAAATTCATTTTTGAAAAAAAAAAAAAATTACTTTTTGAAAAAAAAAAATTACTTTTGAAAAAAATGTTCAGCTCTTTCAGCGAATGATGGAACTTTTTTACTACTATTTATACTTTTTAAAATATTAAGCTTTTTAACACTTTTCACAGTTACTCAAGCCACTCCACCCCACCCAGTTACTCCGCCCACTCCAGTTGTAGAGGCAAGAACACTTTCACAATTTCCCCAGAAATTGTACCTTTTCTAGTTCTTATTATTATAGCCAAATTTACCACCCTAACTCCTCCCACAGTTTTTACACTACATAGACAAGTAATATACCGAAACGTGCGGATTGTTCCCGAATGGTGTGCTATTACTTTGGGGAACGTTTCGCCGAATGGTTCACGAAATATCGTCGTTTTTGCGGCGAAATTGGTCCCATAAGGAATGAATGGGGAAACTAGAGTGGGAGATGACAAAAGCTGGAAAATCAGAACATGATTTCTAAACTGCCGCCACTCCCTCATTTTCAAGCCCACCTACACAAATCTTATATCAAAACGTTCAGCTATCCCTGCTGCCACTAAACATGTCCACGGCTAAGCCATAGTCCTGATAGTTTTCACAATATGACCATTTGTTTGCAACTCACGCCGTCCATTGACATTCATTGAAACTACACTCTAGCCCCCTCCAAATTTGAAGGGCAATTTCTAAACTGCGACTGTGCCTTCATTTTTAATATTTCAGAGACATACTATACATCAAAATCTAGGTCTGGGTCTTGTGATTCTCACAATATAAAGATCTTCGCTGTAGGATGTATAGTTTTTAAAATACGGCCATTTGTTTAGAGGTCATTTCAGGAAATTTTAGCCATTAATCAGAGTGTACTGTTAGTGTTTGTTTTGTTGCCATGGTTACCAAAGCTTCTGTTATACACAGGGGGGGAAGGTGGCTGGAGCATCTCAGCTGATTACAGAGCCCGGGGGAGGGGACAGACACACCATGTACTGATTTATAATAGAGGAATATGATGGGGCAGTTTTGATGGGGTAATTCTGATGGGGCAGTTTTGATGAAGCAGTATTTGGGAAGCATAAACAGGGCATGAGCGTTGCTAGGAAACAGTGGTTGTAAACACAAGATGCTGAGACACTCCAAATGCACGTGACTTCATCTGCTAGACTTGATAATGCTTGTAGACTCCTCCCACAGTTTTCACACTACAGAGACAAATAATATACCGAAACGAGCGGATTGTTCCCGATTGGTGTGTTATTACTTTGTGGAATGTTTTGCCGAATGGTCCACGAAATGACGTTTTTGCGGCGAAATTGGTCCCATAGGAATGAATGGCGAAATGTTCAAAACTAGACTGGGAAGTGACAAAAGCTGACAACCCCATGATCAGCCAAAACATTATGACCACCCCATGATCAGCCAAAACATTATGACCGCCCCATGTAAAAAAAAAATATATTTTTGAAAAAAAAAAAAAATTTTTGAAAAAAGTAAAAAAATAATTTTTGAAAAAAAAAAATTTTTGAAAAAAAAAAAAATTATTTTTGAAAAAAAAATTTCTTTTAAAAAAAAAATTATTTTTGAAAAAAAAATATATTTGAAAAAAAAAATATTTTTGAAAAAAAAAAATTATTTTTGAAAAAAAAAATTACTTTAAAAAAAATAATAATTTCGAAAAAAAAATTATTTTTGAAATAAAAAAAATTCATTTTTGAAAAAAAAAATTACCTTTGAAAAAAAAAATTACTTTTGAAAAAAAAAATCATTTTTGAAGAAATAAAAATCATTTTTGATTAAAAAAAATTCATTTTTGAAAAAAAAAAATTACTTTTGAAAAAAATGTTCAGCTCTTTCAGCGAATGATGGAACTTTTTTACTACTATTTATACTTTTTAAAATATTAAGCTTTTTAACACTTTTCACAGTTACTCAAGCCACTCCACCCCACCCAGTTACTCCGCCCACTCCAGTTGTAGAGGCAAGAACACTTTCACAATTTCCCCAGAAATTGTACCTTTTCTAGTTAAGTGTTCTTGCATAGCAAGACCACTTACTGTTATCTCACATATATATTATTCTTATTATTATAGCCAAATTTACCACCCTAACTCCTCCCACAGTTTTTACACTACATAGACAAGTAATATACCGAAACGTGCGGATTGTTCCCGAATGGTGTGCTATTACTTTGTGGAACGTTTCGCCGAATGGTTCACGAAATATCGTCGTTTTTGCGGCGAAATTGGTCCCATAGGAATGAATGGGGAAACTAGAGTGGGAGATGACAAAAGCTGGAAAATCAGAACATGATTTCTAAACTGCCGCCACTCCCTCATTTTCAAGCCCACCTACACAAATCTTATATCAAAACGTTCAGCTATCCCTGCTGCCACTAAACATGTCCACGGCTAAGCCATAGTCCTGATAGTTTTCACAATATGACCATTTGTTTGCAACTCACACCGTCCATTGACATTCATTGAAACTACACTCTAGCCCCCTCCAAATTTGAAGGGCAATTTCTAAACTGCGACTGTGCCTTCATTTTTAATATTTTAGAGACATACTATACATCAAAATCTAGGTCTGGGTCTTGTGATTCTCACAATATAAAGATCTTCGCTGTAGGATGTATAGTTTTTAAAATACGGCCATTTGTTTAGAGGTCATTTCAGGAAATTTTAGCCATTAATCAGAGTGTACTGTTAGTGTTTGTTTTGTTGCCATGGTTACCAAAGCTTCTGTTATACACAGGGGGGAAGGTGGCTGGAGCATCTCAGCTCTGATTACAGAGCCCGGGGGAGGGGACAGACACACCATGTACTGATTTATAATAGAGGAATATGATGGGGCAGTTTTGATGGGGTAATTCTGATGGGGCAGTTTTGATGAAGCAGTATTTGGGAAGCATAAACAGGGCATGAGCGTTGCTAGGAAACAGTGGTTGTAAACACAAGATGCTGAGACACTCCAAATGCATGTGACTTCATCTGCTAGACTTGATAATGCTTGTAGACTCCTCCCACAGTTTTCACACTACAGAGACAAATAATATACCGAAACGAGCGGATTGTTCCCGATTGGTGTGTTATTACTTTGTGGAATGTTTTGCCGAATGGTCCACGAAATGAGGTTTTTGCGGCGAAATTGGTCCCATAGGAATGAATGGCGAAATGTTCAAAACTAGAGTGGGAAGTGACAAAAGCTGACAACCCCATGATCAGCCAAAACATTATGACCACCCCATGATCAGCCAAAACATTATGACCGCCCCATGTAAAAAAAAAAATATTTTTGAAAAAAAAAAAAATTTTTGAAAAAAGTAAAAAAATAATTTTTGAAAAAAAAAAATCATTTTTGAAAAAAAAAAAATATTTGAAAAAAAAAAAAATATTTTTGAAAAAAAAAAAATTATTTTTGAAAAAAAAAATATTTTTGAAAAAAAATTACTTTTAAAAAAAAAATTATTTTTGAAAAAAAATATATTTGAAAAAAAAAAATATTTTTGAAAAAAAAAAATTATTTTTGAAAAAAAAATTACTTTAAAAAAAATAATAATTTCGAAAAAAAATTATTTTTCAAATAAAAAAATTCATTTTTGAAAAAAAAATTCATTTTTGAAAAAAAAAATTCATTTTTGAAAAAAAAAATTACCTTTGAAAAAAAAAAATTACTTTTGAAAAAAAAATCATTTTTGAAGAAAAAAAAAATCATTTTTGATTAAAAAAAATTCATTTTTGAAAAAAAAAATTACTTTTGAAAAAAATGTTCAGCTCTTTCAGCGAATGATGGAACTTTTTTACTACTATTTATACTTTTTAAAATATTAAGCTTTTTAACACTTTTCACAGTTACTCAAGCCACTCCACCCCACCCAGTTACTCCGCCCACTCCAGTTGTAGAGGCAAGAACACTTTCACAATTTCCCCAGAAATTGTACCTTTTCTAGTTAAGTGTTCTTGCATAGCAAGACCACTTACTGTTATCTCACATATATATTATTCTTATTATTATAGCCAAATTTACCACCCTAACTCCTCCCACAGTTTTTACACTACATAGACAAGTAATATACCGAAACGTGCGGATTGTTCCCGAATGGTGTGCTATTATTTTGTGGAGCGTTTCGCCTAATGGTTCACGAAATATCATCGTTTTTGCGGCGAAATTGGTCCCATAGGAATGAATGGGGAAACTAGAGTGGGAGATGACAAAAGCTGAAAAATCAGAACATGATTTCTAAACTGCCGCCACTCCCTCATTTTCAAGCCCACCTACACAAATCTTATATCAAAACGTTCAGCTATCCCTGCTGCCACTAAACATGTCCACGGCTAAGCCATAGTCCTGATAGTTTTCACAATATGACCATTTGTTTGTAACTCACGCCGTCCATTGACATTCATTGAAACTACACTCTAGCCCCCTCCAAATTTGAAGGGCAATTTCTAAACTGCGACTGTGCCTTCATTTTTAATATTTCACAGACATACTATACATCAAAATCTAGGTCTGGGTCTTGTGATTCTCACAATATAAAGATCTTCGCTGTAGGATGTATAGTTTTTAAAATACGGCCATTTGTTTAGAGGTCATTTCAGGAAATTTTAGCCATTAATCAGAGTGTACTGTTAGTGTTTTTGTTTTGTTGCCATGGTTACCAAAGCTTCTGTTATACACAGGGGGGGAGGTGGCTGGAGCATCTCAGCTGATTACAGAGCCCGGGGGAGGGGACAGACACACCATGTACTGATTTATAATAGAGGAATATGATGGGGCAGTTTTGATGGGGTAATTCTGATGGGGCAGTTTTGATGAAGCAGTATTTGGGAAGCATAAACAGGGCATGAGCGTTGCTAGGAAACAGTGGTTGTAAACACAAGATGCTGAGACACTCCAAATGCATGTGACTTCATCTGCTAGACTTGATAATGCTTGTAGACTCCTCCCACAGTTTTCACACTACAGAGACAAGTAATATACCGAAACGAGCGGATTGTTCCCGATTGGTGTGTTATTACTTTGTGGAATGTTTTGCCGAATGGTCCACGAAATGACGTTTTTGCGGCGAAATTGGTCCCGTAGGAATGAATGGCTAAATGTTCAAAACTAGAGTGGGAAGTGACAAAAGCTGACAACCCCATGATCAGCCAAAACATTATGACCACCCCATGATCAGCCAAAACATTATGACTGCCCCATGTAAAAAAAAAAATATTTTTGAAAAAAAAAATTATTTTTGAAAAAAGTAAAAAAATAATTTTTGAAAAAAAAAAATAATTTTTGAAAAAAAAAAAATATTTTTGAAAAAAAAAATATTTTTGAAAAAAAAAAATTATTTTTGAAAAAAAAAATATTTTTGAAAAAAAAATTACTTTAAAAAAAAAATTATTTTTGAAAAAAAAATATATTTGAAAAAAAAATATTTTTGAAAAAAAAAATTATTTTTGAAAAAAAAATTACTTTAAAAAAAATAATAATTTCGAAAAAAAAATATTTTTGAAATAAAAAAATTCATTTTTGAAAAAAAAAATTACCTTTGAAAAAAAAAATTACTTTTGAAAAAAAAATCATTTTTGAAGAAAAAAAAATCATTTTTGATTAAAAAAAATTCATTTTTGAAAAAAAAAATTACTTTTGAAAAAAATGTTCAGCTCTTTCAGCAAATGATGGAACTTTTTTACTACTATTTATACTTTTTACAATATTAAGCTTTTTAACACTTTTCACAGTTACTCAAGCCACTCCACCCCACCCAGTTACTCCGCCCACTCCAGTTGTAGAGGCAAGAACACTTTCACAATTTCCCCAGAAATTGTACCTTTTCTAGTTATTATTATTATTATAGCCAAATTTACCACCCTAACTCCTCCCACAGTTTTTACACTACATAGACAAGTAATATACCAAAACGTGCGGATTGTTCCCAAATGGTGTGCTATTATTTTGTGGAACGTTTCGCCAAAGGGTTCACGAAATATCGTCATTTTTGCGGCGAAATTGGTCCGATAGGAATGAATGGGAAAACTAGAGTGGGAGGTGACAAAAGCTGAAAAATCAGAACATGATTTCTAAACTGCCGCCACTCCCTCATTTTCAAGCCCACCTACACAATTCTTATATCAAAACGTTCAGCTATCCCTGCTGCCACTAAACATGTCCACGGCTAAGCCATAGTCCTGATAGTTTTCACAATATGACCATTTGTTTGCAACTCACGCCGTCCATTGACATTCATTGAAACTACACTCTAGCCCCTTCAAATTTGAAGGGCAATTTCTAAACTGCGACCGTGCCTTCAATTTTAATATTTCAGAGACATACTATGTATCAAAATCTAGGTCTGGGTCTTGTGATTCTCACAATATAAAGATCTTCGCTGTAGGATGTATAGTTTTTAAAATACGGCCATTTGTTTAGAGGTCATTTCAGGAAATTTTAGCCATTAATCAGAGTGTACTGTTAGTGTTTGTTTTGTTGCCATGGTTACCAAAGCTTCTGTTATACACAGGGGGGAGGTGGCTGGAGCATCTCAGCTCTGATTACAGAGCCCGGGGGAGGGGACAGACACACCATGTACTGATTTATAATAGAGGAATATGATGGGGCAGTTTTGATGGGGTAATTCTGATGGGGCAATTTTGATGAAGCAGTATTTGGGAAGCATAAACAGGGCATGAGCGTTGCTAGGAAACAGTGGTTGTAAACACAAGATGCTGAGACACCCCAAATGCATGTGACTTCATCTGCTAGACTTGATAATGCTTGTAGACTCCTCCCACAGTTTTTACACTACAGAGACAAGTAATATACCGAAACGAGCGGATTGTTCCCGATTGGTGTGTTATTACTTTGTGGAACGTTTTGCCGAATGGTCCACGAAATGTCGTTTTTGTGGCGAAATTGGTCCCATAGGAATGAATGGCGAAATGTTCAAAACTAAAGTGGGAGGTGACAAAAGCTGACAACCCCATTATCAGCCAAAACATTATGACCGCCCCATGTAAAAAAAAAATATTTTTGAAAAAAAAAAAAATCATTTTTGAAAAAAATAACAAATTCATTTTTGAAAAAAAAAACATTTTTGAAAAAAAAATCATTTTTAAAAAAAAAAATCATTTTTGAAAAAAAAAATCATTTTTGAAAAAAAAAAATCATTTTTGAAAAAAAATATATATTTTTGAAAAAAAAATATATATTTTTGAAAAAAAAATCATTTTTGAAAAAAATGTTTGTGCTCTTTCAGCTAATGATGAGACTTCAACTTTTTTACTACTATTTATACTTTTTAAAATATTAAGCTTTTTAACACGTTTCACAGTTACTCAAGCCACTCCCTCCAGTTACTCCGCCCACTCCAGTTGTAGAGGCAAGAACACTTTTCACAATTTCCCCAGAAATTGTACCTTTTCTAGTTAAGTGTTCTTGCATAGCAAGACCACTTATTGTTATCTCACATATATATTATTAAGTGTTCTTGCATAGCAAGACCACTTACTGTTATCTCACATATATATTATTCTTATTATTATAGCCAAATTTACCACCCTAACTCCTCCCACAGTTTTTACACTACATAGACAAGTAATATACCGAAACGTGCGGATTGTTCCCGAATGGTGTGCTATTACTTTGTGGAACGTTTCGCCGAATGGTTCACGAAATATCGTCGTTTTTGCGGTGAAATTGGTCCCATAGGAATGAATGGGGAAACTAGAGTGGGAGATGACAAAAGCTGGAAAATCAGAACATGATTTCTAAACTGCCGCCACTCCCTCATTTTCAAGCCCACCTACATAAATCTTATATCAAAACGTTCAGCTATCCCTGCTGCCACTAAACATGTCCACGGCTAAGCCATAGTCCTGATAGTTTTCACAATATGACCATTTGTTTGCAACTCACGCCGTCCATTGACATTCATTGAAACTACACTCTAGCCCCCTCCAAATTTGAAGGGCAATTTCTAAACTGCGACTGTGCCTTCATTTTTAATATTTCAGAGACATACTATACATCAAAATCTAGGTCTGGGTCTTGTGATTCTCACAATATAAAGATCTTCGCTGTAGGATGTATAGTTTTTAAAATACGGCCATTTGTTTAGAGGTCATTTCAGGAAATTTTAGCCATTAATCAGAGTGTACTGTTAGTGTTTGTTTTGTTGCCATGGTTACCAAAGCTTCTGTTATACACAGGGGGGGAAGGTGGCTGGAGCATCTCAGCTGATTACAGAGCCCGGGGGAGGGGACAGACACACCATGTACTGATTTATAATAGAGGAATATGATGGGGCAGTTTTGATGGGGTAATTCTGATGGGGCAGTTTTGATGAAGCAGTATTTGGGAAGCATAAACAGGGCATGAGTGTTGCTAGGAAACAGTGGTTGTAAACACAAGATGCTGAGACACTCCAAATGCATGTGACTTCATCTGCTAGACTTGATAATGCTTGTAGACTCCTCCCACAGTTTTCACACTACAGAGACAAGTAATATACCGAAACGAGCGGATTGTTCCCGATTGGTGTGTTATTACTTTGTGGAATGTTTTGCCGAATGGTCCACGAAATGACGTTTTTGCGGCGAAATTGGTCCCATAGGAATGAATGGCGAAATGTTCAAAACTAGAGTGGGAAGTGACAAAAGCTGACAACCCCATGATCAGCCAAAACATTATGACCACCCCATGATCAGCCAAAACATTATGACCGCCCCATTAAAAAAAAAATATTTTTGAAAAAAAAAAATAATTTTTGAAAAAAGTAAAAAAATAATTTTTGAAGAAAAAAAAATCATTTTTGAAAAAAAAAAAATATTTTTGAAAAAAAAAAATATTTTTGAAAAAAAAAAATAATTTTGAAAAAAAAATTACTTTTAAAAAAAAAAATATTTTTGAAAAAAAAAATATATTTGAAAAAAAAAATATTTTTGAAAAAAAAAAATTATTTTTGAAAAAAAATTACTTTAAAAAAAAAAATAATTTCGAAAAAAAAATTATTTTTGAAATAAAAAAATTCATTTTTGAAAAAAAAAATTACCTTTAAAAAAAAAATCATTTTTGAAGAAAAAAAAATCATTTTTGATTAAAAAAAATTCATTTTTGAAAAAAAAAATTACTTTTGAAAAAAATGTTCAGCTCTTTCAGCGAATGATGGAACGTTTTTACTACTATTTATACTTTTTAAAATATTAAGCTTTTTAACACTTTTCACAGTTACTCAAGCCACTCCACCCAGTTACTCCGCCCACTCCAGTTGTAGAGGCAAGAACACTTTCACAATTTCCCCAGAAATTGTACCTTTTCTAGTTCTTATTATTATTATAGCCAAATTTACCACCCTAACTCCTCCCACAGTTTTTACACTACATAGACAAGTAATATACCGAAACGTGCGGATTGTTCCCGAATGGTGTGCTATTATTTTGTGGAACGTTTCGCTGAATGGTTCACGAAATATCGTCATTTTTGCGGCGAAATTGGTCCCATAGGAATGAATGGGAAAACTAGAGTGGGAGATGACAAAAGCTGGAAAATCAGAACATGATTTCTAAACTGCCGCCACTCCCTCATTTTCAAGCCCACCTACACAAATCTTATATCAAAATGTTCAGCTATCCCTGCTGCCACTAAACATGTCCACGGCTAAGCCATAGTCCTGATAGTTTTCACAATATGACCATTTGTTTGCAACTCACGCCGTCCATTGACATTCATTGAAACTACACTCTAGCCCCTTCAAATTTGAAGGGCAATTTCTAAACTGCGATCGTGCCTTCAATTTTAATATTTCAGAGACATACTATGTATCAAAATCTAGGTCTGGGTCTTGTGATTCTCACAATATAAAGATCTTCGCTGTAGGATGTATAGTTTTTAAAATACAGCCATTTGTTTAGAGGTCATTTCAGGAAATTTTAGCCATTAATCAGCATGTACTGTGTTTGTTTTGTTGCCATGGTTACCAAAGCTTCTGTTATACACAGGGGGGAGGTGGCTGGAGCATCTCAGCTCTGATTACAGAGCCCGGGGGAGGGGACAGACACACCATGTACTGATTTATAATAGAGGAATATGATGGGGCAGTTTTGATGGGGTAATTCTGATGGGGCAGTTTTGATGAAGTAGTATTTGGGAAGCATATACAGGGCATGAGCGTTGCTAGGAAACAGTGGTTGTAAACACAAGATGCTGAGACACCCCAAATGCATGTGACTTCTTCTGCTAGACTTGATAATGCTTGTAGACTCCTCCCACAGTTTTTACACTACAGAGACAAGTAATATACCGAAACGAGCGGATTGTTCCCGATTGGTGTGTTATTACTTTGTGGAACGTTTCGCCGAATGGTCCACGAAATGACGTTTTTGCGGCGAAATTGGTCCCATAGGAATGAATGGCGAAATGTTCAAAACTAGAGTGGGAGGTGACAAAAGCTGACAACCCCATGATCAGCCAAAACATTATGACCACCCTATGATCAGCCAAAACATTATGACCGCCCCATGTAAAAAAAAAAAATTATTTTTGAAAAAAAAATATATTTGAAAAAAAAATTACTTTAAAAAAAAATAATTTCGAAAAAAAAATTATTTTTGAAATAAAAAAATTCATTTTTGAAGAAAAAAAAATTCATTTTTGAAGAAAAAAATTACTTTTGAAAAAAAATTTCAGCTCTTTCAGCGAATGATGGAACTTTTTTACTACTATTTATACTTTTTAAAATATTAAGCTTTTTAACACTTTTCACAGTTACTCAAGCCACTCCACCCCACCCAGTTACTCCGCCCACTCCAGTTGTAGAGGCAAGAACACTTTCACAATTTCCCCAGAAATTGTACCTTTTCTAGTTAAGTGTTCTTGCATAGCAAGACCACTTACTGTTATCTCACATATATATTATTAAGTGTTCTTGCATAGCAAGACCACTTACTGTTATCTCACATATATATTATTCTTATTATTATAGCCAAATTTACCACCCTAACTCCTCCCACAGTTTTTACACTACATAGACAAGTAATATACCGAAACGTGCGGATTGTTCCCGAATGGTGTGCTATTACTTTGTGGAACGTTTCGCCGAATGGTTCACGAAATATCGTCATTTTTGCGGCGAAATTGGTCCCATAGGAATGAATGGGGAAACTAGAGTGGGAGATGACAAAAGCTGAAAAATCAGAACATGATTTCTAAACTGCCGCCACTCCCTCATTTTCAAGCCCACCTACACAAATCTTATATCAAAACGTTCAGCTATCCCTGCTGCCACTAAACATGTCCACGGCTAAGCCATAGTTCTGATAGTTTTCACAATATGACCATTTGTTTGTAACTCACGCCGTCCATTGACATTCATTGAAACTACACTCTAGCCCCCTCCAAATTTGAAGGGCAATTTCTGAACTACGACCGTGCCTTCATTTTTAATATTTCACAGACATACTATACATCAAAATCTAGGTCTGGGTCTTGTGATTCTCACAATATAAAGATCTTCACTGTAGGATGTATAGTTTTTAAAATACGGCCATTTGTTTAGAGGTCATTTCAGGAAATTTTAGCCATTAATCAGAGTGTACTGTTAGTGTTTGTTTTGTTGCCATGGTTACCAAAGCTTCTGTTATACACAGGGGGGAAGGTGGCTGGAGCATCTCAGCTGATTACAGAGCCCGGGGGAGGGGACAGACACACCATGTACTGATTTATAATAGAGGAATATGATGGGGCAGTTTTGATGGGGTAATTCTGATGGGGCAGTTTTGATGAAGTAGTATTTGGGAAGCATAAACAGGGCATGAGCGTTGCTAGGAAACAGTGGTTGTAAACACAAGATGCTGAGACACCCTAAATGCATGTGACTTCATCTGCTAGACTTGATAATGCTTGTAGACTCCTCCCACAGTTTTTACACTACAGAGACAAGTAATATACTGAAACGAGCGGATTGTTCCCGATTGGTGTGTTATTACTTTGTGGAATGTTTCGCCGAATGGTCCACGAAATGACGTTTTTGCGGCGAAATTGGTCCCATAGGAATGAATGGCGAAATGTTCAAAACTAGAGTGGGAGGTGACAAAAGCTGACAACCCCATGATCAGCCAAAACATTATGACCACCCCATGATCAGCCAAAACATTATGACTGCCCCATGTAAAAAAAAAAAATATTTTTGAAAAAAATAAAAATTAATTTTTGAAAAAAAAAATATTTTTGAAAAAAAAAATATTTTTGAAAAAAAAATATATTTTTGAAAAAAAAATTACTTTTGAAAAAAAAAAATTAAAAAAACAATCATTTTTGAAAAAAACAAAATTCATTTTTGAAAAAAAAAATTTCATTTTTGAAAAAAAAAATCATTTAAAAAAATCATTTTTGAAAAAACAAAAAAACAAAATCATTTTTGAAAAAACAAAAAAACAAAATCATTTTTGAAAAAAAAAAATCACAAAGCTCTGAGGGGAATTATAGCTCCTCTCACACAGCTCTAAGGACAATTATAGCATTATAGCTCCTCCCACACAGCTTGGAGGGAAGTTATAGCTCCACCAATACAGCTTTGAGGGGAATTATAGCTCCTCCCACACAGCTCAAAGGGGAATTATAGCATTATAGCTTAGCATTATAGCTCCTCCCACACAACTCTGAGGGGAATTATAGTTTCTCCCACACCGCTGTGAGGGGAATTATAGCTCCTCCTACACAGCTCTGAGGGGAATTACAGCTTAGCATTATAGCTCCTCCCACACAGCTGAGGAGAATTAGAGCTCCTCCCACACAACTCTGAGAGGAATTATAGTTTCTTCCACACCGCTGTGAGGGGAATTATAGCTCCTTTTAAACAGCTCTGAGGGGAATTATAGCTTCTCCCACACAACTCTGATGGGAAATGTAGCTTCTCCCACACAGCTCTGAGGGGAAATATAGCTTCTCCCACACAGCTCTAAGGGGAATTATAGCTCCTCCCACACAACACTAAGGGGAATTGTATCTCCTCCCACACAGCTCTGAGGGGAATTATAGCATTATTGCTCCTCCCACACAGCTCAGAGGGGAGTTATAGCTCCTCCCACACAGCTCTGAGGCGAATTATAGCTCCTCCTCCAACACAACTCTGAGGGGAATTATAGCTCTTCGAAGAAAGCTCTGAGGAGAATTATAGCTCCTTCCACAAATATCATCATGCCATCTAAAGGAAAGAGATCTAAAGCTGCAAAGATACGCTGGACTAAACTGGATCCGGAGCCCCACAGCAGCATAGTGGATATGGAGGTTTGTGACAGTGAATGTGCCCAGGAGGTACATAGTGAACCTGTGGTGTCATTTTCATGTTCAACTCAGTGTCAAGTTCAAGAGCACAGTGACAGTGTGATGGGCACTTCTGAAAACCATGGCATGCAAGAACCATGTGTACCAAGTGAGATTTCTGTGCAGGCATCATTTCATCAGGGTCATCATGGCTATGGAAGGTTAAGGAACAAACAGTGTACATGCATGGCTCTGACATTTTTGGCATACCACAGTGAGCTTGATGATGTGAGAAAGGGTGATCTTGATCAAATACTGAAGAAGGGCAACAGCTTGTATGGCTCAACAATAAAACAGCTAAAACAAAGAAATGTCTATCAGCATCAACACTTGACAATGGAAGAAGTGCCCCTCAGAGTCAACACTGACAAATATGAGTATACTGTTGTTAAATCTCCAGTGTTATCGGGATGTATGAGAGACACGGTAGACGGTGACAACCAAGGTTGGTTTGTTGACCTCTCCACAAGACTTCAGTGCCTCAATGCAGATGTTACACATGCACTTTTTATAGTAGTGCCATATTGCATTGCATTGTTCAGAGACAAGTCTGGGAGATATGGACTGTTTGATTCTCATAGTCGAAATAAGGATGGACTTCCTGCCACTGGAAAAGGAAAAGCTGTTATGATCACTTTTACACATTTGAGTGATATGGGGGCAAGGATTTATAAGTTGTATGAATTGCTCCTTACAGACACCAGAGGTCCTATTGATGGACTGCAGTATGACTTCATGCCAGTCTCATTTCATCGTGCAAGACGTCTGTCAGATGGTTTGCTGTCCCCACTGGTGCAATCTGACAAACCACATAATGCAAAGCATGTGGAGAACAAAGTGACACAGATGACCAAAGATGTAACACACACTGGATTCCCAGCCAGCAAGCATTCTCCACGGTCAGTTGATGCGAAATCCTCACAGGGCATATGGAAGGAGAGTAAGGCATTGTCCAAATTAAATGCACAGAGACGACAAAAACTGAAGACAAGACACAGAAATGAAAGAAGGCGTGATTTCAAGGCTACAAAGATGTCTGTCACCAATAAGAAAAGGACATACATCACCAGCCGATACAGAGCAGATGCTGATTTTAAGTTGAAGCAGAAGCAATATATCATTCGCAAATATGCAACAGATGCCAATTTCAACTTGAAGCAGAAGCAATACATGACCAGAAAATATGCGACAAATGCAGATTACAACTTGAAGAAGAAGCAATACATGACCAGAAAATATGCGACAAATGCAGATTTCAACTTGAAGCAGAAGCAGTACACCACCAGAAAATATGCGACAAATGCAGATTACAACTAGAAGAAGAAGCAATACATCACCAGAAAATATGCCACAAATGTCGATTTCAAGTTGAAGCAGAAGCAATACATCACCAGAAAATATCATAATGATCCTGCTTTCAGAAAACGTCACTTGCAACATTGCATGAGTTACATGAAAATGAAGCGTCAAACTCAAGCAGATTTTCGCATAACCCATAAGATGCAATGTGCCTTCAAAATAAGAATGAAATACAGACGATGGACTCGTGTCATGCGGGAATGCAGTCAACCAGTGGACAACAGCCTAATGCAGACAGCTATATCCACTTTCCATGAATGCATTAAAGCTGGGCCAACATTTGTGTGCACGATGTGTCATCGCACCCTTTTCCCTAACCAAGTGAAACATTGCATTCACAGCAATTACAAGAAGAATCTACACATTGTTGCTGCCTGTTTGACAGGGAAATATGTCCATGTGTGCAACAATCACTGTCAAGGACCTGAACAATGCACCGTACCAGATGAAAGGACCAAAGAATGGATTTGTCACAACTGTGATTTACATTTAAAAGCAGGACACAAATCATCCATCGCTGTAGCTAACAACATGGAGCTGGCGCCCATTCCCCCAGAGCTCTGCGATTTGAATGTGCTGGAAAGACAACTTTTGGCCAAAATACTGCCATTTGCCAAGATCATCACACTTCCCAAAGGTCGACAGGCAGCTATACATGGCGCTGTAGTGTGTGTGCCATCCGAGGTGGAAACCACGGTCAATACTCTACCAAGATCGCACAGCAAATCCCAGTTACACAGAGTGAAGCTGAAAAGACGTCTGACTTACAAAGACCACCAGCTGTTTCATTATGTCAACATGGGAAATGTAGTAGCAGGTCTGTCAAAACTCATTGACACACACCCCGACTACAGTGACATTTCAATTAGAGTGGATGAGACAATCGCTGATGATGATGATAATGATGATGGGATGGAACTCGACAGTTGTGACGAAACTGAAATGATGGAGATACTTGAACGCATCGAAAATTGTGATCCATCAGAGGTACAGTCTGCATGTTTACCGGCTGCTTCTGAGCAACAGGAAGGCCATGACCAACAACCTCCCAATGCAGAGGATGAGAAGGATACACTGATGCCGCGTACACACGAGCGGACTTTACGGCGGACTTTGCCCGGCGGACTGGATTTCGTCGGACAATTCGATGTGTGTGGGCTCCAGCGGACTTTGTTTTCTCAAAAGTTGGACGGACTTAGATTTGAAACTTGTTTAAAATTTATCCGTTGAAATCGAGTCCGGTCGAAAAGTCCGCCGTCTGTATGCTAGTTCGACGGACAAAAAGCCACGCTAGGGCAGCTATTGGCTACTGGCTATGAACTTCCTTGTTTTAGTCCGGTCGTACGTCATCACGTACGAATTCGACGGACTTTGGTGGATTGTGTGTAGGCAAGTCCGTTCATTCACAAAGTCCGTCGGAAAGTACGTCGAAAAGTCCGCCGGGCAAAGTCCGCTGTAAAGTCCGCTCGTGTGTACGCGGCATAAGACCTGGAATTGGCCTAGACAGTTGTTTGCAGCCATCTGACCTTGGAGAGGAAGCACTGACACACGGTGATGGAATATTCAGCATTGCACCTGCACAAGGAAACACACCTGTCAGCTTCTTTAAAGTTCCTAGGCTTGAGGCAATGGCTTTCCCTGTTCAGTTCCCTACTGGACAGAATACATTGGACCAGGCAAGACAAGTCAAACTGTCCCCGAGCATGTATTTCAATGCAAGGCTTTTTTGTGTTGATACTCGTTTTGCAAGAGACACAAGCTACCTCTTCTTTGCGCAGTTTGTCACAGAAACACACATGGCCAAAAGCAGCATGTCCATCCAGTTAAGGAAAGGAAAACCCAATACCAGGGATGGACGGAAAATATCCAACAAGCTGCTACAGGACAAGTGTGAGGTTGAGAGGTTGGTGCGAAACCGAGATGCCACAAGGTTCATGCAACCACTGAGAGGGAGTCCAGCTTACTGGGATAAAAATCTGAAGAATTTGCTAGCCATGGTCAGACAATTGGGTAAGCCAACATTTTTTCTTACCTTCTCTGCTGCAGAATTCAGATGGCCAGAGGTAATAACGGCAATAAAGGCACAACAAGGTCAAAAGGTGGATTTTGCGGGGCTAGACTGGGCTGAAAAGTGTGACATTCTTCGAGGCAACCCAGTGACCACCATGCGCATGTTTGACAAACGGGTTGATGCTCTGATGCGAGAGCTGCTGTTGGGTCCTGCACAGCCAATTGGTGAAGTTATCGATTACTTTTACCGGGTTGAATTTCAGGCGAGAGGGAGCCCTCATATACATTGTCTCTGTTGGGTAGCAGGAGCTCCTATATTTGGACAAGACAGTGATGACAAGGTGTGTGCCTTTATAGATCATAACATCTCATGCCAGCTGCCTGATGAAGCCAAACAGGCCTTACTTCACAGATTTGTAACAGAACTTCAAATGCACAGCAGATCTCATTCAAAATCATGCAAGAAAGGTAACAGAGTATGCAGATTTGGATTTCCAAAGCCACCTATTAGAAAAACGAGGATAACTTACCCGATGCCAGAAGAACAAGGAGATTGTGCAATGAAACCACAAGCAGCCAAAAACAAACTGAAACCAGTCTGGGATTTGCTTAATAACCCAAAAGTGCAGCTTGAAGACATGTCACAGCTACTGGCACAGTGTGATATGACTTTGAATCAGTACAACTCGTACATTCAGGCATTGACCTCCTCAAGCGTGATTCTAATGAAGCGTGATGTCAAGGACTGCTGGGTGAACAACTACAATCCACATTTACTGACGGCCTGGAACGCCAACATGGACATCCAGTACATTCTTGATGAGTATGGTTGCATCATGTACATGTTGTCCTACATATCCAAGCCAGAACGGGAGCTGAGTGACTATCTCAAAACAATAGTCAAAGAAATGAGCCCAGAAACAGCGACAGAACGAGAAGAAATGAAAGAGGTTCTTCAGGCTTATTCAAAACACAGAGAGGTCAGCGCCCAGGAGTCTGTGGCCCGTACGTGCAGCTTGAAAATGAAGTCTTGCTCACGTGAGGTTGTTTTTCTGCCAACTGGGGACAACGCACTGAAAATGAGTCTCCCGCTCAGTGCATTGCAGAATAAACCAGCCGATTCTCTTAATGTGTGGATGACGAGTTTTGTCGACAAATACAGAGCCAGACCCGAAACACCAGAGTTTGAGTCCATGTGTCTGGCAGACTTTGCATCCCATTACAGGGTTGTCTATGGCAAGCAGAAGGAAGATGGCAAGCAAAAGGAAGACAGCAAGCGTGTCAGCCTATTGAATGAAATGGGAATGATTCAAAAACGCACGAGAGGGAAGCCTGCAATCATCAGGTACGCACGCTTCTCAGAGAAGAAAGACCCTGAGAACTACTACGACAGACTGCTTAAACTCTACCTCCCCCACCGTTCAGAGTCATCACTGAAAACTGTAAGGTTCCCAACACACCAGGATTTTTACAAAGGCGCCTGTGTGAGCTTACCAGGAGAAGAAGCAATCCGAGTAGTGTCTGCAATTGTTACCAGCAACCAAAAGAAGTTCGAACAACACAACAAAATTGTGGAACAAGTCTTGGATGACTTTGTAAAAAACGGCCCTGTTGAAGATGCTTGGAACACCTTTGCCCCAGAAGCTGAGTTGGATAGGTTGGAATGTATAGAGGAACGCAAAGAAGGGGAGCCACTTCATGAGAATGAACAAGATGATGTTCCGGAGTATACACGTCACAAACAAACAGGTGGAATTGCGCTTACTGTGAAGGCCCCACAAATGTGCCCTGATTTCCTTCGGAAAATGTACAGAAACCTTAACCGGACACAAGCTCAGACATTCTACTCAGTTTGTGACTGGTGCACTAACCGTGTGCGTGGCCTAAATCCTGACCCATTCTATTACTTTGTCACTGGTGGTGCAGGGACAGGCAAATCACACCTGATAAAGTGCATCTATGCTGAGGCGACAAAGATACTCTGTAAACTTACCAGACTACGTGAGGAAGCAGACATATCCATGCCCAGCGTTTTACTAACTGCATTTACAGGAACAGCAGCTTTCAACATTTCAGGCAACACTTTGCATTCTCTGCTGAAGTTGCCAAGAAGCTTGAAGCCACCCTACCAAGGACTTGGAAATCTAATAGATGAAGTGAGGGCACAGCTGTCAAATGCGGAGATCATTGTTATTGACGAGGTGTCAATGATTTCAAAGCCTCTGTTTGCCTACATCAACTGGAGATTACAGCAAATCAAAGGCAGTAAGAAACCTTTTGGTGGTATGTCAGTACTAGCAGTAGGAGACTTTTACCAGGTCCCCCCGCTGGGAAAAAGTAAGCCACTCTGCGTGTTTGAGGAAAATACCAATGACGTCTGGAAAGACAACTTTCAGATGATCACGCTGACAGAGATCATGCGACAGAAGGATGACATTTCATTTGCTGAGCTTTTGAATAGAATCAGAGTCAAGCAGAAGACTGTCACCTTAAGCAATGATGACAAAGCTCTGCTTGCTCAGGCTTTTACAGATCCCACCCACTGCCCTAATGACGTGCTACACATATTTGCCACCAACAAAGAGGTTCACAAACATAATGCTGCAACTGTGTCTGTTCTCCATTCAAACATCACCAACATAGATGCCGACGATTACAGAAAAGACCCTAAGACAGGAGTGATGCTGAGGCAACACCAACCTTTCAAAGGACACAAAGACAATCTGATTGACACACTGCAAGCAGCTGAAGGTGCCCGTATCATGATCACAAGAAACATTGATGTAGAAGACGGGCTTGTTAACGGGACATTTGGCAAGATTGCAAGAATAATCATCCAGACTGAGAATGGTGCTACTACGGTAAACAAGCTTGGGCTTGTGCTGGACAATCCAAATGCAGGACAGAGATACCGTAACAAGTCGTCTTGTGATGCTGACAACTTGGTGTACATAGAAAGGGTAGAGGAAAACCTGAGACAGAAAGGAGTTGTTCGCAGGCAGTTCCCCCTGAAGTTGGCTTTTGGATGTACGATTCATAAGTGTCAGGGGATGTCGATACAGTCGGCAGTGGTCTCATTGAAACGGGTCTTCCAACCGGGAATGGCCTATGTTGCTCTGAGTAGAACGACTACACTACAAGGACTGTACATAACCGACTTTGATGAGAAGAAGATCTTTGCTGATCCTGAAATCACAGCTTCCCTGGATTCAATGAAGAAAGCATCACTGGAAAGTGTTATGCCCCTCTTAAAGTTTCTACAGACAACAGACAAACAGCAAACATTAACAATTATCCATCACAACACGGAAGGATTACCAGCTCACATTGAAGATATCAAATCTCACCATGAGTTGACACTTGGAGATGTTTTATGTTTCACTGAAACTCATCTCTCAGGCTCTTCTGTTGCTGAAAGTCTCCAGCTGGAGGGCTACAACCTGTTCAAACGCAACAGACACCTCTCGTACACAAACCTTCCTGACATTGCAAGTAAAAGTGGCGGAGGTGTCGCCTTGTATGTCAGAAACCATTTCAAGGCCTATGAAAAGCAGTATCATCACAATGTGACTGACTTGGAGTTCTTGGTTGTCAAACTGGAGTCCCCTGTACAAGCTTTGATCGCTGTCATTTACAGGCCACCGGATTACAGTATTGGCCAATTCCTTACTAACCTGCTGGGCCTCTTGGAATCTTTGGAAATAATGGATTGCCAAACCTATAATACTCTGTGGAGATTTCAATGAAGATTTTCTGTGCAGAGAAAAGAAGCCAATATCTGACCTTCTTCACTCAAGAGGATATACTCAACTGGTCTGGGCAGCCACCACAGAAAAAAACACACTGTTGGATCACATTTACATCTCCAGGGTGCAGCAGTGTCTCCAGTCAGGAGTACTGCACAGTTATTACAGCTACCATTATCCTGTGTATTGTGTTTTGAGCAGTGGTTGTGAACACGCTTAGAGCCTGCATAAACAGGGCATGAGTGTTGCCAGGAAACAGTGGTTGTGAGACAGTGGTCATCAAACAGATAAAGTGGCAATGAGGGTCAGTTTACGTGGCCATAGTTATGTGGGACCATTTACAATTAGCTAAACATCATTCTCTATATTTCATGTTCGGTGTACTTGTTAGACACTGAACTCACTTACTCCCCCCCATCCATCACAGACATCTGTCCTCATCATATAGTAAGAGGAATACCGCGCTGTAGTGCACCCAAAAAGGGTACCCGTTCGTGAAATATTGTGAATGACCAAATAGGGGATAACCAAAATAGTGATGAAAATAACTTAGTGAAAAAAAATTAAAAAAAACTACATAATAACAAAAGCAGCCACTCTATGTGAGATACACACACTAATACAACAATATAACAAATATAGCAGCGCTGTAAATAGGAGTAAATACTAGTACCAGTGTTGAATAGGACTAATTGGTTAGAACCCAAATTAAATAACTAACACAGTTCTTGAAACCTAAATCAATAAGTGTTCACTGGACAGTCCTAACACAGTGAATAAAGTCCAAATAAATGTTGTGAAAATACATAGGCTCAGACCCCATTTTTTTAAAGCAGGAAATGTAAAATAGAAAAAATTCCTCCACCGCACCACGGTGGTAGCTGAAAATAAAATGCGCCCTTACCAAACGGCAAGCACAAGGGGGCTTGCGACCTTAACCCGGTCAGGGCCTTTCATTGGATGGGCTTCTAGGAAACGACATGCCACTTCATACAGCCAAAGGGTGATGATACCACTAGTCCACCAAGTCACAGGAAATCACTCTTATCATGGAGATTAATAAAAGACTCCTAGCTGGGGGGTTGTTCTCATTTAGGGGTACCCCGGGAAAAGAGAGGGAAACAACATAGCGTAATCCTGGTTTTGAGGTTTATTAAAAGAATTAAAATAACACTTACAGTGTAGCAGATTCAAATAAGCATAAGAAGCCGGCTGGCTAAAACGATCACCCGTCCTACAGACGGTAGATGCAGCACGTCAGCTCGCCCTATCACACTGTCCTCATCACACTCACCCTCTCCTTCCTGTGCTATAGCCTGCTTGCTGATTAGTAAGACAAAGAAACAGCAAGGAGCAAAACTGCAGAGAAACTGAAAATTTGTAAGGGTTTAAAGTATATGCTTTAATGAATTGCCTTGTATCCAAAAAGTTCAAAAAGTTGACTGTTCAAAATGTTAATGTTAATGTATAACGGAAATATACCGCCAGTTCGCTTGTGATGCAATATATTGAAATTATATGTACACTGTGTAAACTGTTTTTGACACACTTGATTTTGGGACGCGAGTCCGTCAGGTGCTATGCTTTGGCTGGGGCGGAATAAATCCTGGTAACCCTTAAGTCTGTGTCCGACAAAGTCATTTACCGATATTTCTACCTTCTACATCATTAGCACTTTTTAAATTTGATAAATCAATTGGTTAGTGTAATGTTTACTATCTTTACTCACTACAAACACTCCACACAGTTACTCTGCCCATCTGCCCAGTTCAACCTTTCCACAGTTACTCCAACCACACAACAGTTACTCCAGGCACTCCCCCCAGTTACTCCGCTCACTCCAGATGTAGAGGCAAGAACACTTTTCACAATTTCCCCAGAAATTGTACCTTTTCTAGTTAAGTGTTCTTGCATAGCAAGACCACTTACTGTTATCTCACATATATATTATTCTTATTATTATAGCCAAATTTACCACCCTAACTCCTCCCACAGTTTTTACACTACATAGACAAGTAATATACCGAAACGTGCGGATTGTTCCCGAATGGTGTGCTATTACTTTGTGGAACGTTTCGCCTAATGGTTCACGAAATATCGTCGTTTTTGCGGCGAAATTGGTCCCATAGGAATGAATGGGGAAACTAGAGTGGGAGATGACAAAAGCTGGAAAATCAGAACATGATTTCTAAACTGCCGCCACTCCCTCATTTTCAAGCCCACCTACACAAATCTTATATCAAAACGTTCAGCTATCCCTGCTGCCACTAAATATGTCCACGGCTAAGCCATAGTCCTGATAGTTTTCACAATATGACCATTTGTTTGTAACTCACGCCGTCCATTGACATTCATTGAAACTACACTCTAGCCCCCTCCAAATTTGAAGGGCAATTTCTAAACTGCGACTGTGCCTTCATTTTTAATATTTCAGAGACATACTATACATCAAAATTTAGGTCTGGGTCTTGTGATTCTCACAATATAAAGATCTTCGCTGTAGGATGTATAGTTTTTAAAATACGGCCATTTGTTTAGAGGTCATTTCAGGAAATTTTAGCCATTAATCAGAGTGTACTGTTAGTGTTTGTTTTGTTGCCATGGTTACCAAAGCTTCTGTTATACACAGGGGGGGAAGGTGGCTGGAGCATCTCAGCTGATTACAGAGCCCGGGGGAGGGGACAGACACACCATGTACTGATTTATAATAGAGGAATATGATGGGGCAGTTTTGATGGGGTAATTCTGATGGGGCAGTTTTGATGAAGCAGTATTTGGGAAGCATAAACAGGGCATGAGCGTTGCTAGGAAACAGTGGTTGTAAACACAAGATGCTGAGACACTCCAAATGCATGTGACTTCATCTGCTAGACTTGATAATGCTTGTAGACTCCTCCCATTAGTTTTCACACTACAGAGACAAATAATATACCGAAACGAGCGGATTGTTCCCGATTGGTGTGTTATTACTTTGTGGAATGTTTTGCCGAATGGTCCACGAAATGACGTTTTTGCGGCGAAATTGGTCCCATAGGAATGAATGGCGAAATGTTCAAAACTAGAGTGGGAAGTGACAAAAGCTGACAACCCCATGATCAGCCAAAACATTATGACCACCCCATGATCAGCCAAAACATTATGACCGCCCCGTGTAAAAAAAAAAATATTTTTGAAAAAAAAAAAATTTTTGAAAAAAGTAAAAAAATAATTTTTGAAAAAAAAAATCATTTTTGAAAAAAAAAAATATATTTTTGAAAAAAAAAATATTTTTGAAAAAAAAAAATTATTTTTGAAAAAAAAATTTCTTTTAAAAAAAAAATTATTTTTGAAAAAAAATATTTTTGAAAAAAAAAAAATATTTTTGAAAAAAAAATTACTTTAAAAAAAATAATAATTTCGAAAAAAAAATTATTTTTGAAATAAAAAAATTCATTTTTGAAAAAAAAAATTACCTTTGAAAAAAAAAATTACTTTTGAAAAAAAAAATCATTTTTGAAGAAAAAAAAATCATTTTTGATTAAAAAAAATTCATTTTTGAAAAAAAAAATTACTTTTGAAAAAAATGTTCAGCTCTTTCAGCGAATGATGGAACTTTTTTACTACTATTTATACTTTTTAAAATATTAAGCTTTTTAACACTTTTCACAGTTACTCAAGCCACTCCACCCCACCCAGTTACTCCGCCCACTCCAGTTGTAGAGGCAAGAACACTTTCACAATTTCCCCAGAAATTGTACCTTTTCTAGTTCTTATTATTATTATAGCCAAATTTACCACCCTAACTCCTCCCACAGTTTTTACACTACATAGACAAGTAATATACCGAAACGTGCGGATTGATCCCGAATGGTGTGCTATTACTTTGTGGAACGTTTCGCCGAATGGTTCACGAAATATCGTAGTTTTTGCGGCGAAATTGGTCCCATAGGAATAAATGGGGAAACTAGAGTGGGAGATGGCAAAAGCTGGAAAATCAGAACATGATTTCTAAACTGCCGCCACTCCCTCATTTTCAAGCCCACCTACACAAATCTTATATCAAAACGTTCAGCTATCCCTGCTGCCACTAAACATGTCCACGGCTAAGCCATAGTCCTGATAGTTTTCACAATATGACCATTTGTTTGTAACTCACGCCGTCCATTGACATTCATTGAAACTACACTCTAGCCCCTTCAAATTTGAAGGGCAATTTCTAAACTGCGACCGTGCCTTCATTTTTAATATTTCAGAGACATACTATGTATCAAAATCTAGGTCTGGGTCTTGTGATTCTCACAATATAAAGATCTTCGCTGTAGGATGTATAGTTTTTAAAATACGGCCATTTGTTTAGAGGTCATTTTAGGAAATTTTAGCCATTAATCAGCGTGTACTGTGTTTGTTTTGTTGCCATGGTTACCAAAGCTTCTGTTATACACAGGGGGGGAGGTGGCTGGAGCATCTCAGCTCTGATTACAGAGCCCGGGGGAGGGGACAGACACACCATGTACTGATTTATAATAGAGGAATATGATGGGGCAGTTTTGATGGGGTAATTCTGATGGGGCAGTTTTGATGAAGTAGTATTTGGGAAGCATAAACAGGGCATGAGCGTTGCTAGGAAACAGTGGTTGTAAACACAAGATGCTGAGACACCCCAAATGCATGTGACTTCATCTGCTAGACTTGATAATGCTTGTAGACTCCTCCCACAGTTTTTACACTACAGAGACAAGTAATATACCGAAACGAGCGGATTGTTCCCGATTGGTGTGTTATTACTTTGTGGAATGTTTCGCCGAATGGTCCACGAAATGACGTTTTTGCGGCGAAATTGGTCCCATAGGAATGAATGGCGAAATGTTCAAAACTAGAGTGGGAGGTGACAAAAGCTGACAACCCCATGATCAGCCAAAACATTATGACCACCCCATGATCAGCCAAAACATTATGACCGCCCCATGTAAAAAAAAAAATATTTTTGAAAAAAAAAAATAATTTTTGAAAAAAAAAAATCATTTTTGAAAAAAAAAAAATATTTTTGAAAAAAAAAAATATTTTTGAAAAAAAAAAAAAATTTTTGAAAAAAAAAAATATTTTTAAAAAAAAAAAATATTTTTGAAAAAAAAATTACTTTTAAAAAAAAAAATATTTTTGAAAAAAAAAATTATTTTTGAAAAAAAAAAATATTTTTGAAAAAAAAAATATTTTTGAAAAAAAAATTACTTTAAAAAAATAATAATTTCGAAAAAAAAATTATTTTTGAAATAAAAAAATTCATTTTTGAAAAAAAAATTACCTTTGAAAAAAAAAATTACTTTTGAAAAAAAAAATTCATTTTTGAAGAAAAAAAAATTCATTTTTGAAGAAAAAAAAATCATTTTTGAATAAAAAAAATTCATTTTTGAAAAAAAAAATTACTTTTGAAAAAAATGTTCAGCTCTTTCAGCGAATGATGGAACTTTTTTACTGCTATTTATACTTTTTAAAATATTAAGCTTTTTAACACTTTTCACAGTTACTCAAGCCACTCCACCCCACCCAGTTACTCCGCCCACTCCAGTTGTAGAGGCAAGAACACTTCCACAATTTCCCCAGAAATTGTAGCTTTTCTAGTTTTATATGTTTTTCGAGCATAGTTTGGATTGCTTCCTTTTTTTTTCCAATTTTTGTCACATATATTTACCACATTGTGGTGAATAGCTTTACAGGGGTGGATTTTTCTTTATTGATGACATTATAATTTTGAACACTCAATATATGTTATATTCTTATGTATTATATATGAGTTTGCAGATTTTCTTGAAATTCATAGAGAGCATTAGTTTAATTTGCTGCATTTGTTGGCTCACTATTGATTATTTTAGGAGCGCTGTTTTCTTATATACAGCACTAATTTTAGAAAGAAACTACAAGCTTCTCTGTGAAAAAACAGTTTGAGGTTAACTAATAAGAAAGAGTAGATATCGCTATCCACTATCTGTTATACTCTGCATGATTACTGATCTCCTTACTAACTGCAGCCTGCATTTCAGCACCCATTTAATGAATGCAAGTCACTGTGTAGAGCCTGTTATGCCGCGTACACACGGTCGGACTTTTCGACAACAAAGGTCCGACGGTGTTTCCGACGGAGTTTCGACGGTGTTACGACGGACTTTCGACGGACTTTCTTACGACCGGACTTGCCTACACACGATCACACCAAAGTCTGAAGGATTCATACGTGATGACGTACACCGGACTAAAATAAGGAAGTTGATAACCAGTAACCAATAGCTGCCCTAGCTTAGGTTTTTGTGCGTCTGACTAGCATACAGACGAGCAGATTTTTTGACTGGACTCGAGTCCGTCAGAAAGATTTGAAGCATGTTCCAAATCTGTCAGATTTTCGACCGAAAAAGTCCGCTGCAGGTCCGATGAAGCCCACACACGGTCGAATTGTCCGCCGGACTCTGTCTGTCGGACCAGTCTGGTCAAAAAGTCTGCTCATGTGTATGCGGCATAAGTGTCCTGTTTAACGCAGCAGACAAAACTCCATATTGAAGGTTGGCTACATAGCTTTTACAGGTCTTGTTATTCTCAATAGCACTAAGCTAGCTTTATTTAGATTTTTCTTTTTTTTTTTTGCTACCAGTCATAGTTTGGGACTGTTTGAGCTGGTGTTTTGTGCAGAAGCCTGCTTCCTCTAGGTACAACCACCTAATGCAGAAGTCCCTACAGCCTGAACACAAGAAGAGTCTCTACACAGTTGTGGCCCTCTTGCTATGATATAAACCTGTATTTGGTATGTGCTGGTACCAGTTGCAAGATAGATAATTTGTATTATTCACAAAAACATTTTTTTTTTTTAAAGCGGGATTCCGGCGGTAAAAAAAAAAGATTTAAAAGTCAGCAGCTACAAACACTGTAGCTGCTGACTTTAAATAAGTACTTACCTGTCCTGGGTGCCTGCGATGTCGGCTGCCCGAGGCCGACCCGTCCCTTGGCTCTCGGGTCCCATCACCGCCATCCTAGGTAAGGCAAACAGGCAGTGGAGCCTTGCGGCTTCACTGCCAGTTTCCTACTGCGCATGCGCGAGCGGCGCAGCGCTTTGTGAATGGCCCCGTGGTGTTCTGGGAACACACACCATTCCCAGAAGACAACAGGGCCGCTCACCGAGGAGCAGAACACGCTGCGGAAAAGGAAGAGGCAGATTAGGAAGACTGCCTAGCAACAAGGGTTTAGGTAAGTTTATTTTATTTTTTTTTTCAAATGTTTTTTTTTTTTAATTTTTTTTAGGATTTTTGGTGAATTTTTTTTTTCAGGGTGGCCCTCCACTTTAAGTTAAACAATAACAAAGCAATTGAGTGGATTTTCACCCTGAGAACTGGACCTCAAACAACTTGACCTAGCACTGGTTGTGTAAAAGGTTGCTATTAAGGGTGAGCATGCAATATATAGACAATCAATAGACAATCAACATGGTAAAAAAGCTTCAGACACAGGTCTAGCATTCTGAAATGTGTCAACTCTGAAATTTGTTAAATCTAAATGTACTTGTGGGTTTTTGTAAATTCTTAAGGGGTGCTCAGATTCTTGCCTTATTTAAATAGCAAAGCACTACAACATTTGCTTTTGAATGTATTAATACACTTTTTAGTTGAGTTTATAGAAAGCTTCGTATGATTTACCAGACTTTGAAATATTAAATAAATATTTTATAAATATTGAATAATGTGTGGTTTGCATTGTATGCCAGAGCTGCACTGTTCTGGTCTGGTAATGATGTATAAGCATAATAAATAACAGGCAAAGCTAATATATAACTGGGTATGATTATTTTGTATCTTTTACATGCAGCCAGCAGGAGAAGCTCTTTAAACTTCTTTTCACATATTTACCAGGATAAGCTTAACTGCTTTGCTGGAAAAATCCAGTTGCTTAGGGTAATTAATTGCTGAAGCTGAAATTTACACACACAGGTGAATGAGTCAGAACAATGGTTAATTCTGTTCACTGCCCCCTCCTCCAACCTTTTCAGACAGACCTACACAAGGTTTTTAAGCAATGTGAGAGTAGAAAAAAACTGCTGTAAAAACATCACTTTAAAAACCTAAAATATAAAAAAAGTATTTTAGATTATGCAAGTCAAATAAAGTAAAAGTTTGATTCATATTTGGAACTTTTATGTATTAGAAATTCATGGTATACAACATAAACTAGCGATCATGGCCTTGTCCAAGTTAACAGTAAATGAGTCCAAAGAATATTTACCATGATGAAAAGAATTAAAATAACAATGATAAAACAGACCCCCGAATATATTTTTGTTTACCATTTTTGTATTTATTTTTGATTGCCTATATTTCATTTTGTGAAATGCAAATCAGATAACTATGATAGGCAGAAAGTTATTTCAAAGCAGTGACATTCCAGAACTATTAAACAGAAAAGAACAGTTCAATTCTCTGAGAAATATGGTCATAAATCAACACCGTCATTAAATGTGCATTTTCTGTACAATGTAATTCACAAAGCTTTAGCCAGCACTTGCTTGTATTGCAATACCAATTACCACCCCAGACTCTAAAGGATCTCATAGAAATACCTATTGATCCCACATGTCCTGCAAGACACAAATCAGAGCTGACAGCACAAAAGTAATAAATGCAATGGGTAGAGGAAAAGAACATCATACACTGCACAATATGTACATCCTCTTGTCAAGCTGGGTTATCAGCTCCTTCACATCAAGTCTACTGCTATTCACTAACTCAAAGCCCATCTGAGGAGCAGTTGTTGCCTGTACCATTGTTAATAATATTTGATTTCATAAATTATGCTCTGGACGGCACATAATTAAGAAAGTAATCTTGTCATCTTAAGCAAAGATTTTATCAAGTTTTCTAATTTAATGCGAAACGGTATCATCTAATAATGTGAAACGATTACTAGCTAATTATTCTATTCTTGAAAATAAAGATTTTTAGTAAAGAAAGTAATGTTTTTTTCCATATATCTTATGTTTCTAAAACCCCTTTATACAGTAGATGGAAACTGAAAAAACGAATTCAGACACCAAAGTTGTAAAGTGAGCATTATGTAATGCATAAGCTGTGCAAAAAGTTTTATTGATGAACCTGAAATCTCACATTTTAAAAGCAATTTATTGGTTGCTATAAGATCTTAAAATGAGAAAACTCTAAAAAATTGAAATACTTTTGTGAAGGCAATGAGAGCTGGCCAACTGAAAGAGTGTGCTGATCTTAGTGAAAAATTATCAATACTGCACTGGGGTTGATTTACTAAAACTGGGGAGTGCAAAATCTAGTGCAGCTCTGCATAGAAAGCCAATCAGCTTCCAAGTTTTTTTGTAAAAGCTTAACTGAAAAATTGAAGTTAGAAGCTGATTACACTGACAAACATTTATAAAAGGTTTATCTCTTAAGACCACATCATAATAGCAATAGGTATCGCGATTCTTCCCCATGGAGGAGGCAAGAGATAATGAAATGCCCTGTACACATGGCTGGTTTTGCCGTCAGAATAAACTCCGAAGGTTTCTCCGATGGAACTCAGACGGAAATCCATTCAAGCGGTCTTGCCTACACACGGTCAAACCAAAGTCCAACCAAAGTCCAACCGCCAAGAACGCGGTGATGTACAACACGTACGACGGGACTAGAAAAAGGAAGTTCAATAGCCAGTAGCCAATAGCTTCCGTCTTGTACTTGCTTCAGAACATGCATCCTTTTTGGTCTGTCAGAACAGCATACAGACGAGCAGTTTTCCCAATAGGAATTGGTTCCGTCAGAAATATTTAGAACAAGTTCTACTTCTAGGTCTGTCAGAATTTTCTAAAAAAAAAAGTCTAATGAGGCATACACACACGATCAGAATATACGATGAAAAGCTTCCGTCTGACTTTTTCTGTCGGACATTCCGCTCCTGTGTACACGGCATAAGAGGTGAAGGGGCCCCACATCCAGATGCAAAAACTCCAGATGGTCTTCCCCACAAAAAAATCTAGAAGTTCTAATCTTTGCTTCCCTAATCTCCCACTCCCCTGCCCACTCATCCTCCCCCCTTCATCATCTCCCATTTCCCCTAACTCCCTTACTGTTCTTAACCGATTCCTGCTAGGTGCCAGCAGGAACCTCTCGTCGATCCAGGTGGACATCATAAGATGCAGCAAGGCCATGCAGCCAATGACTGATCACTGTACCGGCCGCTATCGGTACCATGTGACCGCTGTAACCAATCAAAGCAGGTCCCATGACAGTTGTTCCTTTCAAGCCATCCATTGAATAAAATTGTGTTGCTAGCTGTGATTGGTCAGTGTGATCACATGGTACAGACTGGGCCAATCACAGCCCATCTGTTCCATGTGATTAGCTCAGGTCAATCAAAGCTAATGACAACAAAACAAACTGAATGAATCAATTTCATTCAGTAAAATGCTTGCATATAGCAATGAGATTCATTGCTATAAGCAAACATAAGGTGTATTATGCTGGTCAAAGTGTGTTAAAATGGAATTTTTTTTTGTACTGTCCCCAATCAGTGTCCCTGATCCCTGCCACACCCAATATACGATTACGCTACACTGCACTGGTGACAGTATGTAAAAAAAAAAATTAAATGTCTTTCTTATTTGTCCAAAAACTTATGACAAAAAATAACAACTACAAAAAACTCGCCATGCCTCTTACTAAATACCTTGGACTGTCTACTTTCCAAAAAGGGGTCATTTGGGGTATATTTGCAAGTGTGCTGGTGAATATGTACACTTGCTTGATGTTTCCAGGACCTAGCTGGTAATCGCTGCAGTAACCACCATTTTAGAGCCTCTCCCATCCTCTGGAACTCGCTACCTCCATCTATCCGGCTAGCCCCTACTCTTGCTACCTTCAGGCAATCCCTGAAAACTCATCTCTTCAGGAAAGCCTATCACGTCTCCAACTAATCTCCTACCACTTCCACCAGCTCATTCCCCACAGTTACAACCTTTTGTACCACCTGCCCCACCCTATTAGATTGTAAGCTCTTCTGAGCAGGGCCCTCTTAATCCTATTGTATTGTATTGTATTGTATTATATTATAACTGTATTGTCTCCCTTTTCTATTGTAAAGCGCTGCGTAAACTGTTGGCGCTATATAAATCCTGAATAATAATAATAATAATAATTTTAAGAGCCATATTTGCCAGGAACGTGTGCGATAGGAATATTGACAAGACTGTATTGTCCTGACATGTTTGGGCCTCAGGAAATGAGGCTGTCAGTACATCAGGATTGATCAATTTTCAGATATATACCATAGTTTGTGGACAGTATAATTTTCCTACATACTAAATAATATTCACTGATTTGGGTTATTTTCACCAAAGTAATGTAGCAGAATACAGTACATTGTCCTAAATTCACGAAGAAAAATTATTAATTGGGAAAATTTTATAACAGAAACAAAGGTCTTTCTTTATTTATTTAGCAAAAAATAAAAAACCTTAAGGTGATTAAATACCACCGAAAGAAAGCTCTATTTTTGTGAACAAAATGATAAAAATTTAGTTTGGGTACAGTGTTGCATGACCGCACAATTGTCATCCAAAATGTGACAGCGCTGAAAGCTAAAAATTGGCCTGGGCAGGAATTGGGTATAAAATTGTCCGGTATTGTAGTGGTTAAAGGGTAAGTTCACCTTTACAGAAAAATCTGTAAGGTGAACTTACACAGGACCCCCTCCTCACCCCCCCTTACCCCAGTCCGGCTGACCTGGTGCGCGGCGATTACCCGTTAGGTGACATCGGGTCACCGCCTCACTGGTCCGGGGCTTAGAAATCCCCCGCAGCTTATCTCTAAAACGTACCTCATGAGGAGATACCTTTAGGAGCATTCTAATTGGTTGGCGTCACATGGGCGGCGGCAACCAATCAGAACTCGTGCAGCCCATCCTGCCACTGCAGGCGAAGAGGAGAGAAAGCCACAGGGATTTCAAATCCCCGGACCTGTGCATTGGGGATACGATCTGTTAGCGCGGGGGATCGCCGGACTCCAGGTTAGCGGGACTGGGTGCAATGGGAAGGGGGTCCCATCAATGGGAAGGGGGTCCCATCAATGGGAAGGGGGTCCCTGTAAAGGTGAACTTACACTTTAAGCATCATAGCAGGTACCATAGTACAATGTTTCCTTAATAGTGTTACCATTATCTTCTATCAGTCCTATGAACCTAGCTCTAGAACCTAAGCAAAAAATATTTAATGGAAAAAGACCCCAGGGATTGTATGGGTGGGAGGGAAACGGGGAGTAGGAATATGTATGATAGTAGGAGGAATCAGAGTATGTAAAAAATAATATACTTTATTCAAAATTGCACACAAATAGAAAGTTAAAAACAAAGAAGTATAGTATACAGTAACTGCACTATATCATAATCATGAGAGTTCTAATAGTAAAGAACACATGCATACATGATACATATGGAAAGATCCAACATCTTTCGGAATATTGTGGGTGTTAATTCCTTCTTCAGGGATTTCCTGTGCAGTTGTAATATATAGTCTAAAAAGTGTATGAAAATAGAAACATACTAAGCCAAGGTGCATCAATGTTATCAATATACAGTATCATGGACATATATGAATTTAAGGACTTGGAAAAAAGGACAAACAGAATAAATAGTTAATGAAAAAAGGAACTTACTAGTTCCCACCGATTATAATTATTATATGGATCAACAATGAATGGTGCTCCAAATTCTGATCCCCCAAATTGTAAATAAAAGATATACTCTAAGGATAGAGCAACTCAATGCATGGGTACATATATTTGTATGTTAGCATATATATGCTATATATATATATATATATATATATATATATATATATATATTATACTTTATGGCAACATGGTATACCTGACTATATATACCATCTTTACATCTTAGGACTGTTCATCTATCTTGCCTTGTGCTGTTCCTTGTGGACCGTATGGGCCGGGCGTGCCCGACTACTCCCCTGATGTGATGCTGCCACCCATATAGGTGCATGGAGGAAACTACCTACAATATTCTATGTCAACATACAAATATATGTACCCATGCATTGAGTTGCTCTATCCTTTTTCCAAGTCCCTAAATTCATATATGTCCATGATACTGTATATTGATACCATTGATGCACCTTGGCTTAGTATGTTTCTATTTTCATACACTTTTTAGACTATATATTACAACTGCACAGGAATTCCCTGAAGAAGGAATTAACACCCACAATATTCTGAAACATGTTGGATCTTTCCATATGTATCATGTATGCATGCGTTCTTTACTATTAGAACTCTCATGATTATGATATAGTGCAGTTACTGTATACTATACTTCTTTGTTTTTAACTTTCTATTTGTGTGCAATTTGGAATAAAGTATATTATTTTTTTACATACTCTGATTCCTCCTACTATCATACATATTCCTACTCCCCTTTTCCCTCCCACCCGTACAATCCCTGGGGTCTTTTTCCTTTAAATATTTTTTGCTCATGTTTTTTGGGATGAGGTGAGGGGTGATCGATACTCCTTATTAGACTCTCTGTCTATTAGATTGTCTATTAGACTGACTTGGTAGTCCAACTACATTCATTAGCTCTAGAACCTAAGGCCATATGATACTTTTACAGACAATCTGCACTTCGTGGCTTTAAATTTACATTTACAACCCTGGCAAGCAGTAACAGATACAAAAAAAAAGCTATAAAAATTGCAAAAATTGTAACTTTTATTACCATTTTTAAAACTAGTTCTCAGGGAACACTAACAGGCCAGGTTTTTTTAATAAGGTTTACCTATAGGTACAGTAGTTACATCCTAAACATGCACCGTTTAGGAGATATTTACTTTACATGCAGCTGGTGACGTCACTGGCGCATGAACTCTGAAGGTCTGAAGGAATGGCCACCCGGTCTGGTGCCATGAACGATGCCGTCATTGTGGCTCCGGCCAGTCACACAGCCAAAGTCCGCGGACCCGGAATGAAGACCGGGTGAAGACGGAAGCACCTGCAGCAGTGACAGCTCAGAGCTGGAAGGCTCCATTTTCAGGTAAGTTTAACATAACGTGCTAGTATGCAATGCATACTAGCACATTATGACATAAGCTCTAGACTGCTATACTGCTTTAAAAGTAGAGAAACATGACTTGTGGGAATATACTTCTCTGAACGAGCATACATTTCTTTTCGTGAGTTGGTAAATGTCAGAGTCTACAGAGATTTCTTCAAAAATACTGACTGGCTCCGAACCGAAAAGAAAAATGATAGAATTTAAAGACTTTATCAATAAAAAATGCTACATGTGATATTTAACGTTAGAGTGCTATGACTGAGCTGTGAAAAAGGGGATGATTAATACGCTACCCAAAAGAAATAAAAGCAGCTGCTACAAAACCATGTGACAAAAAGGGAAACAAAATTTAAAATAAATTGTAGCGCTAAAAACACACAAAAAAATAATAAATATAAAGTTCAAAGTGCATATAATCGTAATGTCCCAGGAAAAACAAGTATGTGATCCAAAGGAACCAAAAGTCCATAGTGAAAATGAATGATCCTTATATCAATCCTGTCTGCTTCTCAACCTTCAGCTTGTATATCATCAATTTAAGCGAATAGATGGAATACGCTTACCAGAGAAGTTGGATTCTACTGCCAGGAGCATAGAATCAATGGAGCTTAATGCCACCCAGGGCGAAGTGGTGAAGTGTTGGAGGCAAGAGTAGAGCCTCTACCAGGCCGGGACGTCCCCTCTCTACCCACCGAAGCAGAGCCGAAAATGGGTTCCAGGAAGCGAAGTGGTTTCTCAGTTCCCCAGGATATGTGGAGAAAAGAAGGAATGCTCCCACATAGTGTAACTTCTGGGTATTTTTATTCATAAAAAACCACGATACATATAAAAAATGTGATCACAAAGATGAAATAAAAAGCAGTGTATAGGGTCTATAAAAAGCCGCCCTACGCGTTTCGGTCCAATGACCTTCAACAGGGGCAATGTGATCACATTTTTTATATGTATCGTGGTTTTTTATGAATAAAAATACCCAGAAGTTACACTATGTGGGAGCATTCCTTCTTTTCTCCACATATCCTGGGGAACTGAGAAACCACTTCGCTTTCTGGAACCCATTTTCGGCTCTGCTTCGGTGGGTAGAGAGGGGACGTCCCGGCCTGGTAGAGGCTCTACCCTTGCCTCCAACACTTCACCACTTCGCCCTGGGTGGCATTAAGCTCCATTGATTCTATGCTCCTGGCAGTAGAATCCAACTTCTCTGGTAAGCGTATTCCATCTATTCGCTTAAATTGATGATATACAAGCTGAAGGTTGAGAAGCAGACAGGATTGATATAAGGATCATTCATTTTCACTGTGGACTTTTGGTTCCTTTGGATCACATACTTGTTTTTCCTGGGACATTACGTTTATATGCACTTTGAACTTTATATTTATTATTTTTTTGTGTGTTTTTAGCGCTACAATTTAATTTAAACTATGACTGAGCTGCCTAAAGTGGTATTAAACCCAAAAAACTAAAAGTAGTGAGACACTACTCTGGAGGAACGAGCACAGGAGGCACAGCAGACAGCACCATTGTCAGTCTGGGGGGAGGGTAGTGATGAAATAAAGACTATCAGGACAAATTCATCATAGGCAGCAGAGGAGGTGGAGAAGCTAAAGATACACAAATGACAACAGCTATCCAGCTATGAGGCTACATCAGTTAGTACACTTTAACTTTTAGAAAGAATAGGTAGATTTTGGATATTGCTTAGCCACAATTCACCTTCCTTGTTATTCCTTATAAGACAGGAAATCTTAATTTTTTTGAGCATAGGTCTACTTTACAGTAAATGCTAATACCAGCCAGACACTTGAATTATAAACAACAGCAACTGTCATTTTATTTTGTTAGAACGTTTTGTATTGCATCTAGAATCAGACGCCCAGGGCTGTCTCCTAACACCCCGCACACTAAAGAGAGACCTGACTTGACTTCTGTTTAATAATATCTCAATCATATTTCATATTGAGAATTGCGTAGGTTATCCCCCTAATAATTATGCATTAGTAAGACAATGCATTCACCAATTAAGAACTGCCGCTAGAAAAAGAAATTGTAAGATAAGCCAACACAAGAATTCTTTGCTTTTGGTGAAAGTTTTACCTACTGCATACAACTTAATAACTGTAAAGTTTTTCAAACGTTTTCAATCTCACCAAATGTGGATTTGCATAAATCTTATCACATTCACATCTATATGTAAAAACTTTTGAAATTTTCAAGAATTTACAACATAATGATAAAGAATGCTCAAAAATAATAAAAATACAATTACCATCATCTTTATTCTGTCGTTTATGCAGAACAAGTAAACATAAGCTTAGATAGAACAAAAAGTAAGCTTGATCCCACAAGGCGGAATAATTAAAAGCAACAAATTCAGAAAAATGTCATGTTTGCATATGAAATAACTGTAAGACTCTCTGTGATGCCTTTGTCAATGCTATCACAACATACATATGATCTCTAGCTGAAAATAAAGACAATTTGTCATGATTTTTTTTTTTTTGTTTCATTTATGTCACAACCATCAATATGCTGTTCTAAAATCCTCAAAAAAAATGTTTTCATGTCAGGCAGGCTGTAATGGTCTTATTGCGTATTCATTAAACTAAACAAACCCTCTGATAAAGTGTCAGGAGCAGTCAATGCAAGAGATATTAAATTACAAATGTATCTATCCAAAACCATTATCATTGTTATAGCCTTTACTTTTTCAGTCTAGCACAGAGGTATTTTTTTTATAAAGAGAAGCACTAGCTCTTTGCATTCCATTTCAAAATAATTCCTTTTAACTGCCATCAACCAATTAATTTAATGTCTTTAGAGGCCTTTCACACTGCGCCACCTAGGGCGTCAGTGGTAAAGCTATTTTTAGCGCCACTTTACCGTTGTTTTAGCGGCGCTATTTGGCCACTAGCTGGGCTGTTTTAACCCCCCACTAGAGGCCAAAAAGGGGTTAAATCCACCCGCAAAACGGCGCCGGAGCGGGGTTTTCCCGGCGGTATCGCAGCGCTGCCCCATTGATTTCAATGGGGAGCAGCGGCGGAGGAGCGGTGAGTTCACCGCTCCTTCACCGTTCCAAAGAAGCTGCTGGCAGGACATTTTCTGACGTCCTGCCAGCGCACTGCTCTAGTGTGAAAAGCCCTCGGGCTTTCACACTGGAGTGCATGGAGCAGCTGTTTTAGGGCGGTTTGCAGATGCTATTTTTTACGCTATAGCGCCTGCAAAACACCTTCAGTGTGAAAGGGGTCTTAAGAAAATGTGTATTATTTTTTTTTTCTTAGTTAAAAATTTTACTGCTATATTAACCAGTTGACCTCCGGAAGATTTACCACCCCCCCTCATGACCAGGCCATTTTTTGTGATTTCGGCACTGCGATACTTTAACTGACAATTGCGCAGCCGTGCGATGATGTACCTAAACAAAATGTATGACCTTTTTTTAGGGATTTCTTTTTAGTGGTATTTGATCACCACTGCAGTTTTTTTTTTCTTTCTATAAACAAAAAAACACCGACAATTTTGAGAAAAAACAATATGTTTTAACTTTCTGCTATAAAACATCCAATAAAAAAATTCAATTTAGGCCAATATGTATTCTGCTACATATTTTTGGTAAAAGAAAATAATTATAAGGCTATATTGATTGGCTTGCACAAAAGTTATAGCATCTACAGACTATGGGATATTTTTATTTTTATTTTTTTTACTAGTAATGGCGGTTATCAGCAACTTATAGCGGAACTGCGATATTGCAGTCGGGGCACTAACTGACACTTTTGACACTTTTTGGGGACCAGTGACACTAATACTGTGATCAGTGTTAAAAAATATGCACTGTCACTGTACTAATGACACTGGCTGGGAAGGGGTTAACATCAGGGGCAATCAAAGGGTTAAATGTGTGCCTGAGCAGTGCTTTACTACTGTGGGGGAGATGCTTGTACTATGAGAAGGCATGGATTGGTGCCCCTGCTTAGCAGAGATACAGGATCCATGCCTTCTGTAGAACGGCAATCTGCCTTGTTTACATTCACTTCACTCTGTCTGTATCCAAAACATCGGCGGGTGCCGGCGGACATCGATTCCACTGTACCAATCGATCATCTCCCGCTTATGCACCCCAGACCCAGAAGTGCGGGATCATGTACTAGGTACGTGATCCTGCACAGCAGAGCCGCCTTGCCGCCGTATATACTGTATACAGTATGCGGTCGGCAAGCGGTTAAAATGTTACTAAACCCACAACAGCAAAATCAGTCTGTATATGCAGTAAAATATGTTTGTTATACTCACTGTGGAACCTAAGGGGATAATCCTCTGCATTGTGTAAAAAGACTGTTTGATCCTGCCTTCTCTGTACCTCCCCTTCTTCCACTGTCCCCAATCCATCTCCTGATAAGACAGAGGCTTGGGGACAAGCTGCACATGCTCAGTTTGGCAGATATTGCTACAGAATTTTTATTTTCTTGAGAGAGTGCATGTGATCAGCACAGGGCCAATCAGCACTGTCCAGACAGAGGGTCAGGGGTCCTGCAGCCTGATAGGACAGTCAGCGCAGAATAAAAACTAATCCTACAAGCTTTAACCAGACACTGATAGAAGTCACAAGACTGCTCTAATGGCTGATAAAAAAAGGTATTTATCAGTTTATATTTACTAAAACTATTGCATTTCCATGTTCTGTGTGCTGTGGGAGACCAGATATAGTGAATGCAGGGTCCTGGGTTTAGTAACACTTTAAGCTTTTTTGTGCTGATACAGACCATTGCTCTCACACAGAGTGCAGTGATCCAGATCTCTGGTGGTCAGACATACACCCCCTGCACATTGCTTTGGCTGGAAATAAGCTGGTCCTTTGACTAGCCTTAAGCCCCGTACACAGGGGCCAATTGCTAGACGACATCGGCCTATTCAATAAAAACTGGCCGACATTCAGCCTGTGTGTATGGCAGCCGGTTCGTCTGAAGCCGGTCATTTGGCCAGCTTCTGTTGGATGCGCATGCTGGAAAACCAGAAGTTGACCGGCTCCCCATCAGACTACTAATCGGAATGTTTTTGGGGGGCGTCCCCCTGTCAGAACACAACAGCTCAGTGGGGGAGATTGCTGTACTAACGTTGGATCATTAGGACGTTAGTATGACTGGAGCCAAAACATTTTTTTTGTTCAACCTGCTGTGTTGAATGGAAAAAACTCATATGCTGCGTACACACGATCGGAATTTCTGACAACAAATGTTAGATGGGAGCTTGTTGTCGGAAATTCCAACCGTGTGTAGGCTCCATTGGACATTTTTTGTTGGAATTTCTGACAACAAAAATTTGAGGGCTGGTTCTCAAATTTTCCGACAATAAAATCCGTTGTCCGAAATTCCGATCGTGTGTACACAATTCCAACGCACAAAATTCCACGCATGCTCGGAATCAAGCAGAAGAGCCGCACTTGCTATTGAACTTCATTTTTCTTGGCTCGTTGTACGTCACCGTGTTCTTGGCGTTCGGAATTTCTGATAACATTTGTGTGACCGTGAGTATGCAAGACAAGTTTGAGCCAACATCCGTCGGAAATAAATCCAGGATTTTGTTGTCGGAATATCCGATCGTGTATACGCAGCATTAGTGTGTACCAGACTTTACTCCTGATGAAGCCACCTTGTATCAGCATAGGTCTGCATTCTCACTTCACCCCAGCCATGGGGAAACATTGCCTGTATGCATGAAAAGGCTTTTTCCATAATAATGTGTACTTCTGTCTGAAGCAGTCTTCCTTACACTCTAGGAAAGACCTATATGCTTTGAGCCTGCTCTGATTGTCACAATAAGTGTTCAGATTGGGAACAACATAGTTACATAGTAGGTGAAGTAGAAAAAAGACACAAGTCCATCAAGTCCAACCTATGTGTTTGTGATTATATGTCAGTATTACATTGTATATCCCTGTATGTTGTGGTCGTTCAGGTGCTTATCTAATAGTTTTTTTAAACTATCGATGCTCCCCGCTAATACCACTGCCTGTGGAAGGAAATTCCACATCCTTGCCACTCTTACAGTAAAGAACCCTCTATGCAGTTTAAGGTTAAACCTCTTTTCTTCTAATTTTAGTGAGTGGCCACATGTCTTTTAGAAACTTCCCTCCGTGAAAAAGTTTTATCCCTATTGTGGGGTCACCAGTACAGTATTTGTAAATTGAAATCATGTCCCCTCTCAAGCGTTTCTACTTCAGAGAGAATAAGTTCAGTGCTCGCAACCTTTCCTCATAACTAAGATCCTCCAGACCCTTTATTAGCCTTGTTGCCCTTCTTAGTACTCGCTCCATTTCTAGTACATCCTTCCTGAGGACTGGTGCCCAGAACTGGACAGCATACTCCAGGTGAGGCCTCTTGTAGAGTGGGAGAATTATCGCTTTATCCCTGGAGTTAATCCCCTTAATGCATGCCAATATTCTGTTTGCTTTGTTAGCAGCAGCTTGTCATTGCATGCCATTGACCCTATCATCTACTAGGACCCCCAGGTCCTTTTCCATCCTAAATTCCCCCAGAGGTTCACCCCCTAGTGAGTAGATTGCATTCATATTTTTGCCACCCAAATGCATTATTTTACATTTTTCTACATTAATACTCATTTGCCTTGTAGTTGCCCACCCCAGATCTTCTTGCACGGTTTCCACATCCTGCAGGGAAGTTATTGCCCTGCTTAGCTTAGTGTTGTCCACAAATACAGAGATGGAACTGTTTACCCCATCCTCCAGGTCATTTATGAACAAATTAAACAGGATTGGTCCCAGCACAGAACCCTGGGGGACCCCACTTTCCACCTCTGAGCATTCTGAGTATTCCACATTTATCATCACCCTCTGAACTCACTCTTGTAGCCAGTTTTCAATCCATGTACTCACCCTATGGTCCATGCCCACGGACGTTACTTTGTACAGTAAACGTTTATGGGGAACTGTGTCAAATGCTTTTGCAAAATCCAGATACACCACGTCTATGGGCCTTCCTTTATCTAGATGGCAGCTCACCTCCTCATAGAAGGTTAATAGATTGGTTTGGCAAGAACAATTCTTCATGAATCCATGCTGATTACTGAAGGAAAATAGTAGGTATTCTGGACGACCACCCTTCTTGTAGGTACACCAACAGAGCCCTCAGATATCTGGAGACACCGAATGCATGAGAGGCCGGTTGTGCATTCATATGTCTGAGTTTATTGAGCGCGAAAGTAGCTTATATTCAGTATAGAACAAAGGAGGGGGAGTGGTTAGTTTAATGTATATGTGTCTAGGGTTATACAGGTTTGTTACCTGATATATATCTATCAGGGGTTAGATAGGACATCTGGTCATTAGTCACATATCTTAGCTGATCGCCTAAGGCTAAAAGGATATACATTCTGAGGAACAGGTTTGACCGCTGTGAGCAAATAAAGGAGGGGGGTTTGTTGTGCAAGCATTCTTACACAAGTTTGAACTTACACAATAAGGGACGTCATACAAAATGGCAGCGGTATACAAAATGGAGTCATGATGGTTCAGTCATATTATTACAAAAGGTGCAGTTCATATATTAGATTACAAAACACAAGGAGCTTTTTACATGATCCTTTCAATCCTCTTTTGTCATGAATGTGACAATCACAAACCCTGTTGCTCCCAATATGCCCCTGACATTCATCTGGACTACTTTCCCACAAATCTACCATTATCCTAAGCATGTATAGAGAACAATAAACACATAATCTCAGTTGCATAGCAATTGTCCATGAAATACAAAGGGGGAGAGGGGTGTGACGGTCCATAAAAGCAAGTGAGAGGGACATGACAGCCTTTAGTCCCAAAGAAAAGCACAACAAAAGTCTCTTGTATGGCCTCTGAATGTCCATTAAATTCATATAAAGGGAGGAAAAGGAAATGTCCATATTATAATTCTCATTCTCCTAAACTTTTCCCAAAACGTTTGGTTCGATTCTGTGCTCATCCATATTTTACAGAGATCCACCACTCCAAAAAATCCTGCCTCTTTGTAAGGATAGAACTCGATATCCACAGACAGACTGAAACTGATGCATTGGGTTAGACTTGGGTCTTAGGGCTGGCGTATTTGGATCTCTCTCTTGTAATGCTCACTGGAATTTCGTAGACCTTGGGCGTGTGTCATTTGGCTAACCTTCAAGGTGTCATTCCCAGGAACGTTTTCGAGCAGAAGTCTGCCTTTACTAATCTCAGCACCTCTCATGGCATTTGAACAACAAAGATAAACAACAAAGATTTCCATGTATAAGCTGTAGTCATCTCTTCATCCGGATAGTGTATAGGGTAGTGTATGAATGGGGTATAGAGTATGAATGGGGTGGGCATTTCTAATGTGCATGGGGCTAGGGGTGAATGCTGGCTGGCTGGGGCAGATAGTCCTCATCCAACATGAATAATCACAGAATCTACCTGATCAATTCAGGCCTTAACCATTGGAGGTATTAAAAATAATATTCCTCGTTAACTCAAACATAAGTAAAGCATGCAGAAATAAAAATGTTTCTCAGCAACAGTCTTCATTATATAGATTCAATATATTTAACTAAACATTTTTTCTTTCAAATCTAGTATTTCAGCAGGATTTCAACAAAACTTAAACACCTTTAGTTCCTTCTACCCCCGGGACCCAAGTGGACCTGAGGGTCTCCAAACAGAACATTTTATCCAAATACATATTCTGACTCAGAAGTCAGCCTCCCAACTTTGCAAATATATCTGATCATCAGCACTAGGGATGAGCCGAACACCCCCCGATTTGGTTCGCACCAGAACATGCGAACAGGCAAAAAATTTGTTCGAAGACACGAACACCGATAAAGTCTATGGGACACCAACATGAAAAAATCAAAAGTGCTAATTTTAAAGGCCTTAATGCAAGTTATTGTCATAAAAAGTGTTTGCTATTCGCCGAACAGGTGAACACCTGATCATCGAGCTCATTCCTAATCAGCGCCAAACAAAACATCGATGGATAAACAACATTACATCATTAACTCTTCACAATTGACACTCTGGGAATTCAAAAGGTAAATATATCCAGAATAGTCACTCTGACTGTTATTCAAACAAACTTTCCCCTCAATATTTTAGTATTTCATGGACTCAATACATGCAGCAATTTATTTTGGTCCTGGTTACTTAATTTCAGTAACACTTCAAACATTTATAGTTTCACCCTTTATTACCAAAATCCCATTATCAATTTGAATGTAACCCCAAACTTTTAGAGAAATATATATTATCAGTAACATGGGCCTAATAACCTCTACTCCAAAAAACAAGAAAATACAATATGAGACAACACTTTGTGTACATTTTAAACACTTAAGATACTTTACTAATCAAATAATACCCTGTGCATTCATTAAACACAATACAACCACTTTTTTATTCCACATTCATTTGGCCATTCCATTCATTCTTCATTTAGAAATGATTTCCCCTTTGAACGCCTTTGAACGCTTTTTCCCATTTTTTTTTTTCAACATCAACAATTTTTTTTTTCTTTCTACATAAAACACCACTCTAGGTTCTTCTATAACACTATAATGCCATTTTACTGAACACTTCGGAACCCAGGGCAATTATATCAATCTGAAATATAGCACATTTGCTGATATCGGAAAAAAAAAAGAATACCTTTTAACTTCAATAATGTAAGGATAGGCAATTTCAATTAAAACAGTCCTTAAAGTCAGACTCTAACTGAAATAATCAAAATACCCTATACATAAATTGAAATGCACAGGGAACAGGGTACAGGGAAAGCAGCACCTGAGAACAGCTACATGACTATAGCAAAGAGTGGAAACTATTAGCACACCGAGGAATATCCAGCCTTCAGATTGCAGCACAGTGCCAGATACTGTGAATGCTCCATACCCCAAGAGGGGGGGGGGGGTTTCCAGTGAGTGCAGCCACAATAAGAGCACGGATAAAGCACGCATGCTGTGATCACCTTTGCAAAATGAACAATATTGTCTTTCACCAGCACAGAAGCACCTTAATTTTGGATATTTAAAATTTGGGACTGCACATATATTTGTATTATTTTTAATTTTATTTTTAATTTTTAATTTTATTTTTATTTTTAATTTTCAATTTTTTCAAAAAGTTCTTTGCACAGAAGCACTTTAAATCACAAATGGAATTATTTAATAGTTTGTAGAATAAGAAAATTTTCTGTGGAGGATTTATTGGTTTAGCACACCAGCACAGAGACATTTATTTTGTTTATTTATATTAGTTAGATAAAATATTTATATGTTTATTTCTTTTGGTCAATATGACACTGTAAAGTTATGTAGTACACACGGCAAGTGCACCAACACTTGTATATTCACCAATTAATCTATTTTTGAAACACGGAAACAGAACGGCGCTGTATCTACTTTATTTTCTTTTCTATCATATACAAAATCAATTCTATCGAGGAAAGGGTAAAAAAAAAAATATTACCTGTGGTTTTAGTAGTGCAGTTGTCCATAGAAGTAAGCACTGGTCCAGACAGCAGGCAGAGACGTGCCTAGTGAAAACAAAAGTAATTGTCCAGGCATCAGGCAAGAATATTGTCTATAGTCAGTACATGGATATTGTCAGCACAGCTAAAGCATTTGTTCAAAGGAATTGTCCAGGCAGAGACATGGTCAGCACAGCCAAAACATTGGTCCTGGTACACTGTTACCTGTAGACACTCATTATTGTACCGCTCTCCAGCCCTTCAAAAACATACTGCTTCTTGCTACAGCTAAATATATCCATAGTACAGGTAGCAGGCAGAGGTGTGGTCAGTTCATGCGGCATGCAGAGGAATGATGGCAGTAAGTCAGCTGCAGGCTGAGGGCCTCAGTCAGGTAAGGCCTGGGCACAGGGGTAGAGGCTTCTCCCACCAAAATCTCTTTGAAGCCTCCGGAATCCAGACCCTAATCCAGTAAATGAAAAACCCAGGGAAAACCAAAAAATGTGTTTTCTCCATCTGGAAAAACAATTCTGAAGCCCCTCACATATTTGAGACCCCTGTGTACCACAGTAGCAGGGCAAAAGAAGTAGCAGGGCAACAGATCAGTCCAAGCGATAGGCAGAAGCATAGTTGATAAAACAGGCCAGGGTCAGTTCACATGGAAGGCAGAAACATGGTGGATCAACAATTCAGAAGGTAGGCAGAGGCATAGTCTAAAAACAGGCCAGGGTCAGTTCACGTGGAAGGCAGTGGCATGGTTATTTGAGGAAGCATAGAAAATGGTCAGCACAGATGATGAAAATGGGGAAATGGTTAAAAATATGGGCTTATATTTTAGGGATGTATGAAAACGTCGGAAGCATTCTCAAATGCATAGGCTGGGTTGGGAGGGACACTGGGGACAATGGTAGCTGGTATCTCTTTGTACTCCTCCTTTGCTTCATACGCGACATCTTTTTTGGCATCTTTGGCCTGCTTCAAGCGGTGAAATACTGTCCTGGAAGTGGCGCTCATGATGTCAGCTAACAGCATCAGAGCAAAGGTTTTCTACAGGGGAGGGGGTCTTTGCTGACAGATAAGGGACGTGACTATTTCTTTGATGAATTTTATGAAGGGGGTGGAGCTTTCCATGGATTTGGTGTAGGTGATATATGCATTGTAAATGGCCAAATTAATAAGATAAATCGCAACTTTCTTAAACCAGATACAGGACCTGCTTATTGCCAAATAGGCCTTAAGCCTTTGGTCATCCACCCATGTAAAGATTATAATCTTGGACGCATGTTAAATGGGGTTGTATGTTCCAGAATCTCAACTGTGTTGTCATTATGGATGATGGACAGCATGTATACGATCCTCTTATCCTTCCACCTCATGGCAATCACTTTGTTGTTTCTCAGACTAGCTTCCCCACCCTTCACAGTTTTTTGTTCACTAAATATTGTGGGAAGCCCTTCCTGTTCTTTCTGGAGGTTCTGCAGGCCAGGGTTTTTGCACAGTGTAGGGGTCTAAAAAGGGACAGGCTGGTATAAAAGTTATCCAGGTATATGTGATAACCTAATTGCAGCAGTGGGTATGCCAGGTCCCATACAATTTTTCCAGTTGTGCCCATGTAGGTCGGGCAGGAGCTGGGAATCTCTTCCTTCATGTATATGCAGAACTCATACAGATATACAGTGGCTCTTTTGCATAGCTTATAGAATTTGACTCCATATTTAGTCTTTTTGCTAGGAATATATTGTTTTATTTCTAGCCAGCCTTTGAAGTGTACCAGGGACTCATCCACACATATATTCTGATCAGGGACATAAAGTTCAGCAAATCTTTGGGAATAAAATTTATAAGTGTGCGAATTTTATATAATACGTCATAGTTTGGATGATCTCGGGAGGGCACTGGGTGTTGTCTCTGAAGTGAAGGAAGTGCATAATCATCTCATATTGGGACCTGGGCATCACTGAAGAATAAATGGCCATGTGCTGGATGGAGTGGGTGGACCAGTAGGCATGTCTTTCTTTTTTTTTGTAAGCCCCATGTTAAGGTTGAGGCCCATAAACAAGTCGGATTTCTCCACTCATACAGACGAGCATAGGATGGTTGGAGGTTGTTATAAATTTACTGCTGGAGAAATAGATTTGTCTGGTCCACAATAAATTAAAGCAAACTGTCGGGCAAAAAAAGGAAAAATCAATTTCAGAGATATTCTCAGTAGTGGCCTGCACACCTGGCTATGCGGTGAAAGGTGGAATGCTTGCTAAGTTGGAAGGCAGCCATGTTGGGTTGGCAAGAGCATCTGGGAGGTATGTAGTGGTCCTGATTCTTGGGGATGTGACACTCCAGTGCTGGTACTTGGGGGATTTAAAAGTCCTGCGCTGGTACTTGGGGATGATACTGCAGCGCTGGTACTGGGCCTGGGCATTTCACCCTGGGGTCTGTCACTCGCTGGTGCCTGGTTTTAAGAGCACTGTATTCTTTTAGGATGGACCCATACTTCCTCCGAATCGGTTCAAACTCAGAATCGGAATCAGAATCTGACTGTGAGACTGTGAGAACTCCCCACTGCTTTTATAAGTCATGCTGAGGATCTGAAACGCTTCCTTGCTGCTGTAAACTTTATTGGACCTGGCTGGTACTGGACTGCTGATGGTGGTTGTGTGACAGGTACTCTAGTGATGGGCTGTGTGATGGGTACTTTGGTGATGGGCTGTGCGACGGGTACTTTGGTGATGGGCTGTGCGACGGGTGCTCTGGTGATGGTCGCTGCATGACGGGTACTGACGGTCAGATACACCACTGATGGGCACTGATGGGCGACAGGTGCACTTTATGGACAGTGATGGGTCACTGATGTGTGACAGGTGACTGCTGATGATGGGTGACAGGTGATGGTCACTGATGAGTGACTGATGGGTGACAGGTGATGGTCACAGATGGGTGACAGGTGACTGCTGATGGTCACTGATGTGTGACAGGTGCACCACTAACGGACACTGATGGGTGACAAGTACACCGCTGACAGTCACTGATGGGCAAAAGGTGCAGAGCTGACGGTCACTGATGGGCGACAGGTGCACCACTGACGTTTACCGATGGGTGACAGGTGCACAGCTGATGGTCACTGATGGGCAACAAGTGCATCGCCGAAGGTCACTGATGGGTGACAAATACACTGATGACAGTCTCTGATGGTGACAAGTGCATTTTATGGGCACTGATGGGTGACAGGTGCACTTTATGGGCACTGATGGGTGACTGATGGGTACTGATGTGGTGACAGGTGCACTGGGGGGAGCAACAGTAACACTGCTGGGCACTGATGAGGACTGTTACACTGCTGGTGGGGCGATGTGACAGGTTTTCTTTCTTCAGGTGCTTGGTGCAGTACAGAACAGACACAGATCGGTAACTCACTGCTCCTGGCTCTTCTCTCCTCACAATGGAAATGGTTAATGGTCTGTGTTTACATTTGTGATCGGCTGTGAATGGATCATGGCCAATCACATGGTAAACAGCCACGGTCATTGGCTGTTTACCACTGTCGGTGACGAGCTGTGTCCTGGGGACACACCGCCACTGACAGCGCCACTCTGCACGCCCCTGATTTCACCGTTTAAATGGCGCATGAGTCCAGAACAAGAGCCGCCCCGCTGGTTAAAAATGAATGCAGCCATTTTTTTATATTCTATATTTTTTTTATCAGTTAGGACAGGGGTCCTCAAACTTTTTAAACAGGGGGCCAGTTCACTGTCCCTCAGACTGTTGAGTGTCCATCAATGCAACCTGAACGGTGCCCATCAGCGCAGCCACACCTGTGCCCATCAGTGCAGCCACACCTGTACACAACAATGCAGCCACACCTGTGCACATCAATGCAGCCTCACCTGTGCACAACAATGCAGCTTCGCCTGTACACATCAATGCAGCCTCACCTGTGCACAATGCAGCCTCACCTGTGCACAACAATGCAGCCTCACCTGTGCATATTAACGCAGCCTCACCCATGCACAACAATGCAGCCGCACCCATGCACAACAATGCAGCCACACCCATGCACAACAATGCAGCCTCACCTGTGCAAATCAATGCAGCCTCACTCATGCACAACAATGCAGCCACACCCATGCACAACAATGCAGCCACACCCGTGCACAACAATGCAACCACACCCATGCACAACAATGCATCCACACCTGTGCACAAAAATGCAGCCACACCTGTGCACAAGAATGCATCCACACCTGTGCACAACAATGCAGCAGAGGAGCCAAGATCGTGACCAGCCGCAAGGACGGGAAAAACATCAGCTAGATCTGTGGGGTGGGGAAGGCCAGCCGACCAGCCCCAGACTGCCTCAGGGACAGGATGAAGTAATGAGTGTGACCCGGAGGGTGGGTGCAGCTCAGAGAGCCCAGGAGATGGAGGCAGCAGCGAGTATGCAGCCAGCGGAGGCTGGATGAGTGGACTGGCCGGGAAATAGTGGCTGGGATCAAAGCATCTGCCGTGGCTAACTTGGACACCCCCCCCCCTGCACAGACTGGGTAGATGACTTAGGTGGGCTGTATCTGGCCCACGGGCCGTAGCTTGTGGACCCCTGGGATAGGACATATTATACCTGAATGTGTGTAATATGTTAGAATTAATAACTGCCATCAGATAACAACTATATCTGCTAATTAATAAATAATTTTATGGTAACAAAATGTAGCAAGCGTCTAAATAATGTTGCTATTGAAACGCCCACCTATAGAAGCTTTTTAGTAATAAAGGTCTGATTTTATTCTGTACTGTCTAAATTTTAATCAGGTATTAAATAATCAAATAGTTATTTTTTCATGCATGTCTATAGAGAAGTCCTATGTAGATCCAGCCACTCGATCATCAGTACTGCCTTTAGAAGTTTTGCAGTCGCAGTCTCTAGTGCTGTATAGGAGACTCCAGAGTACCAAGTGGCAACAACCCTGGCAGATTCATTTTAACCTCCCTGGCGGTATGATTATTTTGGATTTTAGGTGCTGAAAGCGGTACCATTATTTTGCATGGAAATTTGGCGTTTTATATTGTAGGTCTGTAAATCATAACAATAACACACTTAAATCTGTCCAAACCAGAGTCTAGTAGATATCCCGGGTATGATAAAGTTTGAAACACAAAAACATAAATTATAATATAATAAATAAAAATAAATAATTAAAAAAAAAAAAAAAATAGTAATAAAATAAATTTCCCCACAATTCACTATCGCTCAATTCTGCAAGTGTTCTAATTTACTATCGCTGTTTTCTAGCTGGTCTAAAGCCACTTTTGACGTAAAGGGACACTTTTTGGTTGCTATGGACAATCTCCAGTTTCCAGGCAGAAAGAACAGTATATATCATATAAAACTGCATGCAGGGCATGGGCCAAAGCACTGGGGACAAAAGGGATGTGAAATCATTTCATACAGTACTGTAATCTGTAAGATTATAGTACTGTATGTGTTATGATTTTTACTTTTTTTTTAATTTGCCGCCAGGCTCCGCCCCCGTGCGTTGCGCCGCTCGCAGGGAACGGAGCCTGGCATGGAGAGGCTTCGGAGGAGGACAGAGCCCTCGGACACTGCGGGTGACATCGCAGGATCCTGGGGACAAGGTAAGTAACGCCGCCCCAGGATCCTGCAATGCGATCCCGAGTGTGGCTCGGGGTTACCGCTAATGGTACTGAATTTTAACCCCGAGCCACACTCGGGAAAACCGCCAGGGAGGCTACGAGCCTTCAGCTTAGAAACCATGAGTACTGCAGGAGGTTTTTTTTTTATTTTTTTTATTCTTTTGATCCACCATGTACTTTCCAAGAATGGTATATATTAGGTTAATAGAATTCAACACAGGGCAGCATCTTATCCTGCTTAATTATCAGAAAATAATGCAAGGGTAGATGAAATTTTTCAGCATTCCTGCTTCTTTTGTTCTTACATCTAGTGGGGATTGTTTTTATGATCATTTTCGCTACAAATGTCAAGACTGTTGCTCAGTTTTAATATAATTATTCATATCATGTAACAATCTAATTCTGTGAATGTGTAGAATTTTTTCCATGAGAATCCATTACCTTCCCCTTTTTTTAAGGGAAAATCTATAACAACGTGCATATTTTAGATGTATTGTATATGTGAATCGATTTTGCTAGAGAAAATATTTTATTAATATATGTTGTTTAAAGAATGTTGTTTGTAAAAATAGTTGATCAGGAGCAGCCGTATATGTTAGCAATGTGTACACACTGCTGCTTAGAGTGCTTCAGAAAAGTCATAATTTATCGTTCCTTTTATGTCAATGAAGATCGGAGGGTTGGGTCAAGACCCACAATGATTCACAATACACAATCTTGATGTCTTAAGCTAGCCATGCATGGATCGAAATTTGGCAGGTTCAGTAGGGACTGGCCAAGATTCCATCCAACTATGGGCAGTCTGAGCCATTGATCGACTTGGGTACAGCAAGTCTATCAGATAGCCAATAACAGTAATCGTGTTTTGCCGGGCTGGGAAGGCTCCCTGCACCCCTCCCACTGGCAGAATACTGCTGCAGTATGCATTCCCCATCAACAGTGACTGGTGAAAGGAAAGAAAATCAAATCATCTATTGGCTTCTTTATAGTGTTAGTGACTATGTTCCAGCATTGTGTAATAATTTCAGATGAAAATTTTCAAATATGTTAGCTTCATTTAACCTGTACAATAATAACAGTAGCACAGTGCACTGGCACAGTGCTTAAAAGAGAAGTATGGTATTTGCTTTTTTTTTTCATACCTAGCTGGATGCAGTATCGGTCCAATTCTGCATCTGTCCTCCGCTGGCTCTAACACTGAGAACCGAACGATCATACAACGCTGATCGCTCATTTCTCACAGCTACGTGAGCAGAGAGCTTGTGACTGTAAGTCACTGGCTCTCTACCCCCCTCCCCCACACTCACTGGAGTGCTGGGCTGTGGAGGGGGCAGGAGCGACTGGCTCAGGCTCTCAGCAACTTGCTGAGAGGCTGAGCCGGGTCTCGGTCCAGGCATGTGGGCAGATCCCAACCATATGGTAGCAATTCTTTTCCGAGCCTGGACCGGCTCTGTGACATTAGCCAACAGTGGGCTTCAGCCTGCTGTCTACTGAAAACAGGTCACAGGAGTGCAAAACTAATTGCACTTCTGTGATCCACAGTAGAAGTACAGCCAAACAAGCTTTGTATTTCTTTAAAACTGACCCCCCACCCCTTTCACTAAAGTCATATTTGCATATAAGCATCTTTCCTTCGTCATTTAAATAAATATATTTGCTTTTACTTTACATTTTTTTCCACTTATTGGTTGTGCAAGGTGATTAAACAAGAGACTCACAGACACAATTTGAGAAGGTTACACTACAAGTGCATTCCCTCTCAGATAATGTACAATATCACATGTTCCAGAGTTCCAGCAAGTAAAGAAAGATGGATTTGTCTGCCTTTAGTAAAAATTACCACCATGAGAAGAATGGGAAGGAAAAGAAAAAAAGGGTAGGCAGCCTGTTCGTAGATTTGCATTACTAAATATCTCTAAAGGTGCCTTTTTTGTGTAAATGTTTAAGATAAAGGTAAAATGTAAGCAAATGTTACACTTAAAGTGGACCTTGCAGTAGAAAGCAAGGACTGCCACATATCTTGGCCCCCTCCCCTATACTAAATAGCAGCATGAAGAAATTAATTTAATTAATTTAAAAAACCTAAATTGTAAGTTTACTTACCTTAAAGCGTTACTAAACCCAGGACCCTGCATTAACTATATCTGGTCTCCCAGAGTACACAAAACATGGAAATGCAATTATTTTAGTAAATATAAACTGCTAAATACCTTTTCTTATAAGCAGTTAGAGCAATTAGTCTTGTGACTTCTATCAGTTCCTGGTTAAAGCTTGTAGGAGGAGTTTTCATACTGCATTGAGCTGTCCTATCAGGATCCAAGACCCTTGACCCTCTGTCTGGACAGTGCTGATTGGCCCCGTGCTGATCACATGCACCCTCCCAAGAAAAAAAAAGACTATCTAGCAATACACACCAAACTGAGCATGTGCAGCCTGACTCTGTCTTATCCGGACATATTTTGGAGACAATGCAAAAAGGGGGGGATCTGTGCATACGGAATCAAACAGTCTTTATACACAACGCAGAGGATTAACCCCTTAGGTTCTACAGTGAGTATAACAAGCATGCTTTACTGCAAATACAGACTGATTTTACTGTTGTGGGTTTAGTAACACTTTACCATGACTTTCATGCTGCTTGCATGACATCATGATCATCCTTCAAGTGTGATCCTGGGAATACTGCAAACCCCAAATCTACAGAGGTGGTGCTCCAGCATAGTGCAGGAGCATTTTCTTGTGAGATTTTAGATACTCAGCCTTCCCTGGGATCTTGCCGGGGGGTGATGGTGTCGCTCTCATGGAGGCACCATAGGTAGAAGCCAGGTGTAAGGATTATATAATTCATGTTTTTTTTTTCCTACAGGTTTTTATATTGTTGCTTTGCTTTTTACTACAAGGTACACTTTAATTCCTCTCCAGGCTTGGACCAGTTCTGTTCCCACAGCCTTAAGGCCTCATGCACACTGAACATTTTTATAGCTGCTGTTTTTGGCTTCTGGTGGTTTTTTTCTGCAGCCAGTAAACTCCCCAGCATGTTATCCTGTGGGGGTTATTTACGAAAGGCAAATCCACTTTGCACTGCAAGTGCACTTGGAAGTGCAGTCGCTCTAAATCTAAGAGGTAGATCTGAAATGAGTGGAAGCTCTGCTTATTTTATCATCCAATCATGTGCAAGCTAAAATGCTGTTTTTTATTTTCCTTGCATGTCCCCCTCGGATCTACAGTGACTTTACTTCCAAGTGCACTTGCAGTGCAAAGTGGATTTTGCTTTAGTAAATAACCCCCTATGTATCCATGCGCACACAGGCTGTTATCAGCGTTTTTTGGCAGGGGTGTTTTCTGGCTCAAAAAAAAACAGAACTAGTGGGTTTGAATAGAGGTTGTTCATCTAACTCTGACAAACACTAAAAAATGTGCTATTCGATGTTTATGAGCGTTTTTGAGCCATAAGCTTTTGTGGGAGTATAGTTTTCCTAAAAAACGCTAAAAATGCAAACGCAAAAAACTCTAATGCAAAAATGTTACAAAACTATAGCGGATTGACGTCCGGGAAGTGGTTCCGTTATCCTGACTGGACGTCATATGACGTCCAGCAGGATAGCATGCCGCCGCGCGCCCGCGGGGGCGTGCATCGCGGCGATCGGTGGAGCGGTGTGTCACAAATGGGCACTGATTGGCACCATTATGTTCCAGATCTGCCCAGCAATGCCCCCAATATATTTTATCAGTGCCACCTGTCATTGCCCATCGATGCCACCTGTCATTGCCCATAGGTGCCACCTGTCAGTGCCCATCTGTGCCCATCAGTGCCCATCAGTGCCCACCTATCAGTGCCCATCAGTGCCACACATCAGTGCCACCCATAAGTACCCATCAGTGCCACCCATATGTACCAATCAATGCCACCTACGGGTGCCCATCAGTGCCGCCTATGAGTGCCCATTGGTGCCACCTATGAGTGTCCATCAGTGCCGCATACCAGTGCCACCTATCAGTGCCCATCAGTGCCACCTATCAGTGCCCATCAGTGCCGCCTATCAGTGCCCATCATCAGTGCCCGTCAGTGCCACCTCATCAGTGCAACCTCATTGGTGCCACCTCATAGGTGCCCATCAGTGCCGCTGTATCAGTGCCCGTCAGTGCAGCCATATCAGTGCCCATCACTGAAGGAGAAAACGTACTTATTTACAAAAAATTTTAACAGAAACAAAGAAAAACTTGTTTTTTTTTTAATTTTCTGTCTTTTTTTATTTGTTGCGCAAAAAATAAAAACCGCAGAGGTGATCAAATACCACCAAAAGAAAGCTCTATTTGTGGGAACAAAATGATAAAAAATGTGTTTGGGTACAGTGTAGCATGACCGCGCAATTGTCATTCAAATTGCGACAGCGCTGAAAGCTGAAAATTGGCCTGGGCGGGAAGGTGTCTAAGTGCCTTGTATTGAAGTGGTTAATGTGCCATTCAACAGCTAAAGCTGCTGTCATTTTTATAATGTCCTGTGTGCATGAGACCTTAAGGATCCGTTCTTTTTATTATCTTTGTCTTTTACCTGATTCTTGTATCCTGAACCACTCCTATAATTACTTGAACCAAACCCAAAGTCTGTGACCTGGTAGGGTCACACAGCCAAGTCTGTCCCTTATGTAACAGACAATGGTGACTACAAGGCGTTGTTACATCTCTGCTTCTTCATGTAATACCACATCTACCATTGGTGACATGGATTATTAGGACCTGCCTGTGACACTATGAGGTTGATTTACTAAAACTGGAGAATGCAAAATCTGGTGCAACTGTGCATGGTAGCCAATCAGCTTCAAACTTTAGCTTGTACAATTAAGCTTTGACAGAAAAAACCTGGAAGCTGATTGGTTTCTATGCAGAGGTGCACCAGATTTTGCACTCTCTAGTTTTAGTAAGGCTTGGTTCACTTATGCAAATTGGATGAAGGTTCCCCTGCATCCAATTTGCATGACAGGAGAGTGCGACCTGCTCCCAATGGAGCCGGTTCACATATCTCCAGGGCAGCCGTGGAGCGCACAGCAGAAGGGTCCTGTGCGTCTTTGACTCGGTTTTAGGTCTGAATTCAGGCAAAAATTCAGACCTAATTTGGACCTGAAACGGTGAACGTGGACGCACCAGACCCCCTGCTGCGAGCCACTCCGCACATAGTGTGAACCCAGCCTAGCTCAACCCCTATGTTAACTTTATTTTTAAATATATGTGTGCACACTGCACTAATGAAAAACACCTGTCTGTTCTGCCACTTAATATTCAATAAACATTTAAATGAGGTGAAACAATTGTCAATGTAAAAAAGAGAGAGCGACAAATAATTCCACAATAGCGCACTAGATTAATCTACAAAACTCCTAAATAATAACATTGTGAAATGATCAACATAAAACACCCATACATAATTAAAAGTGTCCATATGGCATATCCAAATAATATATATGCTCCAACTAATGCAAATCAATATGGTAATACAGTCCAACTTAAAGTGATGAAAAAATTGTGAAACAAAATCTTGTTGATCCACCAAAATCCTTCACCAAAGTGATGTGTGAATTTCCACTACCTTAAGAATAAAACTCACCAGATGCTGTTGCCATTCACTCTCGTGTCTGGCAAATATCACCTTATTAGATGTTATTGAATATCCGCTTTTACATGTCAATCTCCATTCAGATTAATAAAGACACTCTCCCCATGTGGGGATAGAAATTGAGACAGAGCCTCCAATAGTGTAAAAACACCTTAAGGTAATCGGTTTATTAAAAGTAATGCAGTTACATCATAACAGATTTAAAATCGCCTTGTTAAAATTCCAAATATGCCAGGGGACTCAGTGTTGCAATCTCCTCAAAGCTTCTTTCGTACACATGGAGTCACTGTCTCAGCGTTGCCATGTAGCCACGTCCCAGCACGTTTCATCACTTCGGACTTCGTCACAGAGGATCTCCATGTGTATGAAGGAAGCTATGAGGAGATCGCAACACTAAGTCAACTGGCATGTTTGGAAGGGAACCAGGGCGATTTCGAATGTTTTATGATGTAACTGCATTACTTTTAATAAACCGATTACATTAAGGTGTTTTTACACTATTGGAGGCTCTGTCTCAATTTCTATCCCCATATGTGGAGAGTGTCTTTATTAATCTGGATGGAACTTGGCACGTAAAAGCGGCTCTTCAATAACATCTAACAAGGCAATATTTGCCAGACACGAGAGTGAATGGCAACAGCATCTGGTGAGCTTTATTCTTAAGGGAGTTGGAATTGGCACACATCACTTTGGTGAAGGATTTTGGTGGATCAACAAGATTTTGTTTCACTATTTTTTCATCACTTTAAGTTGAACTGTATTACCATATTGGTTTGCATATGTTGGAGCATATATATTTTTTGGAAATGTCATGTGGACACTTTTCATTATGTATGGGTGTTTTATGTTGATCATTTCACAATGTTATTATTTAGGAGTTTTGTAGATTAATTTAGTGCGGTACTGTGGAATTATTTGTCTCTCTCTCTTTTTTGCATTGACATTTGTTTCACCTCATTTACTTCTTTTTAAATAGTTTTAAATAGTTTTCAACAGATGTATATAGTAGCTATCATAATTAGATATTAACAATGATTTGGTTAAAAAAAATATGGACTACGCCAATATCTTGCTAATACATCTTCGGTGAATATCAAAGGACAAATTGTCCAACCAATCCACAGTTTTGATTCAAGCTTCCATTCTCTTTCTAGATAGATTTTTTTTTGAGGGTAGTTCACCATATTGTTAAAGCCTCATTTTAGTTGTCGAGCAATATGTACATGTCTGTGTCTGCTTGAAGCTAGGGAACTATTTATGCATAATTTAACTGGACTAGCAGCAGTGTATCAGGCAGCAGCTATTTCAACTGCTTTGGGCAAACGCATAGGGGGTAATATATCTAAGGAGAAAAAGCAGAGCAGACAATCAGTATAAGCAAGGGGAAGGGACGGGGTCAGAGAGCAACCTGAAACAATGGGCTGTCTCTCACTGGGGTTATTCCTTCTGACTACTAAAAAATATGTGTATATATTTGCTCTTGCCAAGGCTAAAATATTGAAATTTTAAATAATCTATGATTACAAAGAACAACTAAATTTTATTCCAGCTTTGGTCCGTTAAGGTTGTATCTAGAACAGAACCTACAATCTTTCTGAAGTATTTAGACCTGGGAAATTGATTAACAGATTTTAATCTTCTTTCTTTTTGCCAAATTTGATACTGTATCAGGTGTATTTCAAATAGAATTGCACACAGTAATTACCCATAGCATGCAAACAGTAGCATTTAATATTATTCTGTAAATAGACAAAACATCAAATTAGTTTGGTTGCTTTGGGTCACTACACTAGGAACATCTTCATTACTTTTTGCCCTTCCTTAACCTAAAATTTTCCAAAAAATTGGGAAAAAACATTTTTAGTGAGTTATCCTGATGACTGTATTTAGGATACATAAGAGCCATATCGAGTGCATGACCAAGTGATCAAGTGAAACAGTAACATTACAAATGAAAGGGTATAAGACAGATAATGCGACATTCACCAATCATTCACTGCAGGTGAATCGTCCTGGAGCATGTTTTTAAAATAACAGTGATTAATTTACCTGCAGTGAGGCTCGATTCACACCTATGCATGTTGCTTTTGAGCGTTTTTGGAGGTTTTTTTTTCATGCTTGCCGCGTTTTTGAGCCGCGTTTTTGCCGCGTTTTAGCGGCGTTTTTGCCGCATTTTTGCCGCGATTTGCGTTTTGCGTTTTTTTTTCATTTTTTTTTACAGTCTTACAAAAAAATTACAAAAAAAAAAAAAATAAAAAAAAAAAAAAAAAAACGGCAAAAACGCACCAAAAACGCACCAAAAACGCATCAAAAACGCTGCAAAAAAGGTGCACTTGCGTTTTTGATGCTTGTCCATTGAAAACCATTACATGCAAAACGCTGCATTTTGCATGAGAAAAAGTCCCCGACCCTTTCCAAAAACGCGGAGATACAAAAAAGCATTGATGTGAACATGTTCCATAGGAACCCATGTTAAAAAATTCCCGTGCATTTCTGCAAAATGCAAAATGCATCAAAAAACGCGCTAGTGTGAATGGGGCCTTAGATGGGATCCTTGACTAGGCAGATTGTTGCAGTGCAGGTTTGAAGAGAACATGCCAAATAACTATTATAGAAGAGGAGGCACAAACAGATGATATTGTGGCCTATAATATTAATATTTTCCTTATTTTTCTAATTTATTTTCAAGGAGAAAAATGCCATCCTACTGTGATTCTTTAGCTGCTATAAAGAGCTAAATTATTATTTATTTTGAAAATGATGATGAAACCGTTTTAATGTAAAATAAAACTTAGTAATATATTTTTTTCTCCCAGATAATGTTTTGCATAGTATACCATTCACAGAGCCTTAACACCGAGGAAACATGATTACATTAAAGGGAATTGCATGAATAATTCATGACATCACATTTTGTAATCCTCATGTTAATAAGCAAGAAACCAAGAGTTTATATTCTGGAAAATATTTTCAAATCATTTTGATTATGTGCATAATGTGGGCTATTAATGCTGGAAGACATTCACCACATTTCCTACTACTGACTAAACAAAAAAAGTGTTGTTTGAAATATTGTCAACTTCCAAACGTAAGCTGAATCTGTACAACAATAAAGGTACTAATGACAACGAAATGCAAACAGATAAATATCACATAGGCAATAACATATCTATCTAAGCAACTATAAACTCATAAAATAGGTGTTAACACGAATTTCTGCCTTCATACTAGAGAAAAAAAAATCACAGTTTATTTTTACAAGCTCTTATCTTTTATTTAAATATATATATATTTTTTAAATAACCTCAGGGAGTTATTATTAGATTTAGGGTAATGGTGGTATGTACAGATGAAATTCTTGATTATCACTGTTTTATCTGCCTAATGCTTTCTATTGCTTTCCATCCTGATTTACACAGATCTGCACCACAGCACAGAGCTGTCTCGCAGAGGAGGGGACCTGATCTTTCTCGCTGTAGTTTCACTTTCACTTATAGGTCTCCTCCCTGTGAATGGGCAGCGAAAGGAGCAGCAACACACTGATGAGATTATCTCTCTGTCATTCTGCTCTTTCCACCTATCAACAAGATCCCTACGCTGCAGCACATCCACCTGGCTCCTTGTGCTGCTTCTCTCGCTGAGCTACATCTGTTCAAATTCAATTAAAGCAGAACTGAACCCTCATAATCAACATTAGGTATTTTTAATCCTTATGCTGCTAGCATTAGTAAATAGATAGAAAGGTATATTATATTAACTTGATGTAAATGTTCCTTTACATTTCTTCAATCGCTTCCTGGTTGCTGGCCTAGGCCAAAATGATGTCATACATCCCAGGCGTCTTCATGGGAATTTTTTTTTCTTCATCTGGAGGGGGGGAGGGGAGATTTTCTCAGTTAGGCACACCCAGCTGCCTGAATGCCTGAGCTAAAGCCAGATGGATTCCAGGAAGTAATTGCTACACAAATCCATAGCTCCCTGATTTCGAGAGACTGTCCCTGATTTGGAACAAAGTCCCTCTGTCCCTCTTTCCTCTTCATTTGTCCCTTATTTTGGTCTGATCTATATAGTTGTATATTACGTAAATGAGTTTTTAATCTTTCAAAAAGCGTTTTCCAGAGCTAAACCTGTCATCCAATTTCTAAATTGCTAGGTTTGTAAATCTCAAAGGCCAATACAAAGGAAAAGTAGTAGTAAAAAAAAAGCACTTGTGGGTTTAACTAATCATTTTTTGTATAATTCTCCCTTAGAGGGTGTGACAGGGGGTGTGTCCTGTGTCTGCAAACTTTTGTTAATAGGTGTCCCTCTCAAAAAGTTGGGAGGTATGCAAATCATCTGCCTTTTCTCAAGATGACCATAGCTGGCAATGCTATTGGGGGTGTTTTTCAAAGTGATTTCTCAACAAAATAAAGCCTGGAGATATGGATGGACGAGTTTGCTTTGAATATTAAAAATGAATGAACCAGTTGCCAACTGCCCTATAGCACATTAACTGGTACAGGGCGGCTGTGCTGCGCAGGATCACATATATATAAACATGATCCTACATTTCCAGGTATTGGGCGCTAGTGCGCGCCTCTGAAGGTTCGGGAGCTAATCAGCGAGTCCGTGGATCCCATGTCCGCTGGCACCTGCTGATCATTCTGTACACAGGCAGAATGGAGATGTGCCTATGTAAACAAGGCAGATTGCCTTTCTGTCATTAAGGAGAGCATGGATCCTGTGTTCCTGACACAGATCTATACCTTGCTCTAGTAAAAGCATCTCCCACACAGTAATAAACTGGTTAGGCACACAGTTAACCCTTTGATTACCCCTGATGTTTAACCCCTTCCTAGCCAGTGTCAATAGTACAGTGACAGTGCATATTTTTTGCACTAATCACTGTAATAATGTCACTGGTCTCCAAAAAAGTGTCAAAAGTGTCAGCTAGTGTCCAATTTTTCCACCACAATATCGCAGTCCTGCTATAAGTCGCTGATTGCTGCCATTACTAGTAAGAAAAAAAAATTACATAGTAAGGCTGAATAAAGACACCAGTCCATCCTGAGTGAGTGTCTACAATTGTCGCTATCCCTGTACATTGTGTCACATTAAGATGCTCATCTATTATATCATTATTTGTTTAAGGTACCCATATAGTGCCATCAATTTACATAGCGCTCCACACATACATCGTACACTCACATCTGTCCCTACCCTCAAGGAGCTTACAATCTAAGGTCCCCAACTCACATTCATATACTAGGGCCAATTTTGGACAGAAGCCAATTAACCTACCAGCGAGTCTTTGGAGTGTGGGAGGAAACCCACGCAGGCACAGGGAGAACATGCAAACTCCAGGCAGGTAGTGTCATGGTTGGCATTCAAACCAGCGACCCTTTTTACTGCTAGGTGAGAATGCTACCCACTACACCACTGTGCCGTCCTAAAAATATAAATATATCCCATAAATATATCCCATAGTTTGTAGATGCTATAATTTTTGTGAAAACCAATCTTATTGGGATTTTTTTACCAAAAAGATGTAGCAGAATACAGATTGGCCTAAATTGATGAAGAAATTAGATTTTTTTTACATTTTTTTATTGGGTATGTTTTGTAGCAGGAAGAAAAAAATATTGTTTTTTTTTTTTTTCAAAATTGTTGGCCTTTTTTGTTTATACCGCAAAAAATAAAAATGATGTGATCAAATACCACCAAAAGAAAGCTCTATTTGTGTATTTGTGTGCAGTGCCGCACGATCGTGCAATTGTCAATTACAGTAATAAAATGGAAAAAACACAGCGCTCAAGAAATATTATTACTAATAAGCTGCAGCTCAAATGTGCGATATCCACATCAATATAGAGAACAGAAAAAAAAAAGAGCTGCGCTATACCCTAAAAAACATATATGTGAACATATGTGACAAATAATATAAAATCCTTGCTAAAAGTGAAATTATGAAAAATCACACTGGTGTCTAACTGTTAACAAATATATATCAACAAATAACAAAAAGCATATAGTTAAAACGAAATTGAAACACCAAGTCCATAAATCAAAAGGACAGATAGTCCACTAGGCAGTGGGAATAGGCCCTTGACCACTCTTTATAGGGATCGGTGTGAAAAGGGGGAAAATAGGAAAACACCCATCATAGTGATTCTCCACCACCTGAAGTGCATGCTTACCAGATAGCAAGCTTAAATAAGCTAGTCGAATAAACCAAAAGCCAGATGGATATGGATCTGAAGCGTCACTCTGTATGCTAATAACAGGCAGCAGGTAAACTGGGTGAAGTGAAGACCTGGATATTCAACAAGCATCAGGGCATCCCTCTGGCGGCGTGGCCGCGGGCAGACGTCATCGCCCTTCATTTGGACGGGCGCTTGCCAGCCGGTCGGCGATTCTTGCTCTCTTTTAACTGCAAAATTGTAAGTGCTTTACCTTATTCAAATAAATTTTATCTACGGAGTTACACTATGGATGCTTCTTTTTTATTCCTATGTTTATGATTCGGGGATTGTTACTTCCCTAATCTGCCCGCGGCCACGCCGCCAGAGGGATGCCCTGATGCTTGTTGAATATCCAGGTCTTCACTTCACCCAGTTTACCTGCTGCCTGTTATAAGCACACAGAGTGACGCTTCAGATCCATATCCATCTGGCTTCTGGTTTATTCGACTAGCTTATTTAAGCTTGCTATCTGGTAAGCGTGCACTTCAGGTGGTGGAGAATCACTATGATGGGTGTTTTCCTATTTTCCCCCTTTTCACACCGATCCCTATGAAGAGTAATCAAGGGCTTCTTCCCACTCCCTAGTGGACTATCTGTCCTTTTGATTTATGGACTTGGTGTTTCGATTTCGTTTTCACTATATGCTTTTTGTAATTTGTTGATATACATTTGTTAACAGTTAGACACCAGTGTGATTTTTCATAATTTCACCTTAGCAAGGATTTTATATTATTTGTCACATATGTTCACATATATGTTTTTTAGGGTATAACGCAGTTCTTTTTTTTCTGTCAATTACAGTAATGCAGTGCCATATAGCAAAAAATGGCCTGGTCAGGAAGAGGGGGGGTAAATCTTCCGGAGGTTAAGTGGTTAAATTGCATTTTCAGTTTGTGGTGCTCAAATACAGTTTGCAAAGTTCTGCGTTAAAAAAAAAAAAAAAAACATGCTTGCATACAAGCTCCTATGTGCGCAGTAATGCCAAATCAGCAACATTTTAAACAGTTGGAGGGGTCAGAAGGAAACACTAAAATGAAAGAGCATAAAAAGGGAAAACAATTCCCTGAGAGAGAAAAGGTGAAATGCAGCTCTGAAATGTATTATAATTTTTTTTTTATTTGAGAAATATCCGATTTTACAATAAATTATTTCACACGAGAGAGGCAGTAAAGGGTGATCCACTATGAATCAAATGCGTTCTGTATATTTAAGCAGAACACTTGTCCATCCTATGAATAGCACCATAAAGGTACGAAAATTACTGTAGTGTTTCGGAGACTCAGTTGATTACCGTTCATGGAAATCACCTCCGTGCTGGCAAGCTCTAGAATGACAAAGTGACAGACCTCATGCTGCATGCTGGAAGATGTTTTCCATTAGAATAGAAAATTAGCCCAGGAGAAATAAGATTTACATGTCCCCTTGAATTCAATTTAGCATGGCAGAAACATATATTCACACTTCATCTGTTTTAAAACATTCAGGGTACCCATTAGAAAAACATTCCCAGGGACAAATTACTACTTGGTCATTGGTTGCTGATAGATAGATAGATATACTAGAGATAGATAGATAGACAGACAGACAGACAGACAGATAGATAGATAGATAGATAGATAGATAGATAGATAGATAGATAGATAGATAGATAGATAGATAGATAGATAGATAGATAGATAGATAGATAGATAGATAGATAGATAGATAGATAGATAGATAGATAGATAGATAGATAGACTGGATCCTGGCTGTACTTTATGTTCTGTTCTTTTATTCTTCCCAGTGTTTTTCGGCAGCATGCATTACCATTCTGCACACCAATTATTACTGCGCAGTATCTCAAGCTGCAATAATTGTATACCTGCACCATCTGTGGCTTCCCTTTAAACAAATCTTCCTGTGGACAGCTCAAGGGCTGTTATGTGAGGTCAGAGGGATCCCCTGCTGAGACAGCCACATATTTTTCTTGTTAAAAGAAACACAAGTTGGCATGTGTATGTCAGAGACGTTCCTTGTGATTAGCATATCCTGTACACAGAAAATAAAAAGAGTATCGGGCATTTACATTTACATGGGGCAATCAAACACAGCACTGGTGTCACGTAACATAAAAATGTCTTACATAGAAAGCTTGAACAGTTTATATGGTAATTATCTAGTTTTATGACTGTACAGGACCTAACTAATAAGGAATAATTCACATGAAAATAGTGCAGGCGCGCCAATTTAGAAGCATATGCAAAATTAGTCTGTTTATTGCATTATTAGCACTCTATTTTTAATGCGACAAAGAAAACAGGACACTGAGAAAAAAAACGAGACATCCTGTTTGTTGCTTTATATATCATGGGGAGGCAGCAAACCAATGCTCTACAATACACGGTTGAATAAAATGAAGCATACACCATTTAAAAAAAAAAAAAAAACACACACACACACCCTATGAATCAGTATGTTGTGTTACTGTTGACAAAAGGAATAATGATTGCACTAAAACAGCTCCTTTGGTTCATGAACATGGCAATTACCAGGACCTCTTAAAATAGAAATGTCTTGCAAATAGGAACTACTCACAGTACCATTATGTGATATGTGACAATAATTTAAATTTCATTATATAAGACCAACTAAAGATGACTTTCTAGATTACAGACCATTGGTAATAGGTAAAGCAGCAAAACATTGCTTTTCAACGCAGAATGTTTTAAAGCGCAGCTTTCAGTTGGAGTTTAATTTTCTGTAGCCATTGATTCACATCACATAAAATGATTCTGTTCCCTTCACAAGCCCTCCTCCCACTACAACCATCATTGCTCAAAATGACATCCTAAGATTCAGAGATATTACTATGTCAGTACTAGCTGCCTTGCAGGAAAATTCATCGACTCTTCCAGTCACTGACACACTGTTATTTTTTTTTTCTTTTCTACTTCCCTCTGATCAACTCTTCTTTTATATGCATGTTATGCCCGGTAGGGATTCAACTGCAAATTGTATAATCTCATCCGCTATGCTGCCTTTTATAGTATAGGCTTGGTATTGTACAAAATTTTGGAGACATGTACAAATTTGTTTAAGAGGCTAGAAAGCATTTTAAAAGCAAACCAGTAGTTTGATGTGTGCCATAGGTAAATTTACAGCTTTCTGTGGTCATGTACTTTACTATTATCCTGATAATGAAAGCTAATCTGCAATAGATTGATATGGGTTTTAGATGGTTTTCAATTAAAATGGAAGGTTCCAGTATACCTGGTACAAGTAAAAATAAACCAGTACTCATCTCCCACAGTCCTTTTGTAAATAACCGATGTACTCACATCCAATTGTTGCACCTAGTATAGTTAAAGCCCATGGCGGCCACTCATAAGGGATGCAGGGACGCCTCACCCCTAATCTCCATGCAGGGCACCGGATGCATGGATTTCTTTGGGGCTTGTTTTTTTTTTTTTTTTGAAGCACATGATTAGAGCCTGAGGCTTTAATTGGCTTCAAAAGGGGTGGGTTCAGGGCGCAGAGCATCCCCCCCCCCCCAGAGCACACCCACTTGTGTGACATTATGAATTAATATTTGCTATTTTCTTCCTGCTTCTCCTCCCGGCCAATCAGGAAGTGAGTCTTAAGACCTGATTGGCCTGGGAGGAGGAGTGACTGGATTAGCCAATAGGTGAAGCGGGGGGGAAGTCGCTGAGAAGGTGAAGCGGGGGAGCCGCCAAAGCCATCCGCGAAGCTGTCGAGGAGGAGAAGCAGGGGGGAGCCACCACTGGTTAAAGCCCAAATACAGGAATACCTTCTGTCCTCCAGTCCTCCTTTTTATAACTATGTGCATATTTACCTTTTTTTTTTCAGATGCCCTTTCCATGGTCAGGTGTCATGGCAGGGCCCTCTTTGCCTCTTTTCTTGTTCTGGGTGGTCTTCAATGTTGCAAACAGCAGTGCTGATGTAATGATGTCAACACCATTCTCTGCAGCATTGTATTGTAGAATGAGGTTCAATGATGTTGCTTGTGATTCAGCCCAAAAGAGGGTCAATGCTGGTCTGTAGGCACAACACCGAGGAGAAGGTGAGTATTGCAGAGAAAGTAGATTTTTTTATTTGATATATTGCTAGGCGATATATTTTTTGTTTGTTTGTTTCATTTTTTTTGGCTTAAGGCTAAACAAAATGCAATAATGGCATATGGGGATTGATTGTATTTAATGGTCACACTATAAAATGTGCACTGCAAGTAAAATCTGAACAAGTTGGAGTTATAGGAAATTTTTATTTAATTTTTTTTTTCACAGGATTTTTCATAGCTACTATTATTATTAGCGCGGTATACCACTTCAACATTTTTTTGACACTTTGGAGTTATAGGAAAGCCAAGAAGGTTTGTGAGAAGACAACTCAATGCTACTACTGTATATGGAGGGATCACCAAAAAAGCAGGAGATTTTCAGGTAAATATGTTTTTATTGAGAAGTATGAGAGTACAATAACAAGAGAAACATACAACCATGTACAGAGAGTTTCATAACACATGTAAGGGAATTTCATCCAGTAAGGAAGACATTGAATGTTATAAGAAAGGAAATCTTGTGGAAGTACATGGGTGGCCTAAAAATGGAAAAAGAGGAAGAAAGAAAAGACATTGTGGATTGAAGATAACATAAGGGAACAAAGGGAAGCGCACAACTAGATATGAAAACTGAAAAGATAAATATAAAATGGGAGTAACAGTATAGGTAGGTGACAGCAGCAAGAGAAAGGCACCAACATCTCTGTACAAATTCTAGAAAAGGGGAAATTTTTTAGCGGGACTTTATGGGTGCCAGCAAAGGAAATAAACACTTATAACCATGATAAATGTAAAAGATTTTTATTGTTACAGACAGAACATGGTAAAAAATTGGGTAAAAGTTATGTGCACATGTACAAGGATACATCTAAACATCAAAACAGATGACAAATTAATCACTCGAAGAGAACATTGGAGTGATTGTCCCGACATGTTTCGCCCCTCTGGGCTCATCAGGGGATATTTTAAAGACAATTAGATGTAACACTGCATAAACCCAAAACAGAACAGAATTTGAATTAAAACCATAGCATAGACTGAAAGTACAGTGCAAAAAATTAAAATTGCAATGACACAACGAAAAAGGCTGTCAACTAACACGCCCATCAACAATCGCTCACCCGAATGAGGATCTTAGGTCTGCGCTTCAGGGTCAAGTCACGAAAGGACCGTCAGTGGGTAATGCACATAGAGGAGCACCATTTGAGACACAATTGGGGCTTTAAGGCTGGAATTTAACCAACAAGTTTGTGCAAATAATTAGTGAAAGTAAAAGGAGTGAATGAAGTTAACTCGTGTTAAATGAAAGGGAAGGGTAGAAAAGGAACTGGGAGGGAAATAGGAAGTGGGAGGAGACAGGATGGAAAGGTGGGAAGGAAGGGAGAAGGAAGGAAAGCAGGGAGGGGGAAGGAAAGGAAGGGAAGAAAAGAGAAGAGGAATGGGAGGGGGAGGGGAGAAGGGGGGAAAAAAGGAGGGGGGAGGGAAAAAAGGGGGGAGGGAGGATGTGGAAGGGGGAAGAGAAAGAAAGGGAAGGGGGGGGAGGAGATGGGAGGGGGGGAAGGGGAAGGGACGGGGAAAGGGGGGTTGGGGAAGGAAAAAAAAGGGGGGAGGGGAAAAGAGATGGGGAAAAAAGGGGTGAAAAGGGGGGGAATAGGGTGAAAGGGGGGAGGGGGAGAGGGTGTGTGGGAGTGAGGGTGGGGGGGTGCGGGAATGGTGAACTGGGATAAAAAGTGTGTGGGGACCATGAAGAATATAATGACTAAAAGTGAGCTTATGTAGAGTGATGGTGCATACATGAGAGAAAAAATCACTTACTTGCATCAATAAAAACAAAAATGAAATAAAGAACCAAGGATGCCTGGATTTCAGACCAAAGTCTGTTGAGAGTGTTGTAATATGTAGCTGCGAGAGGCAAAATGAATGAATTTGTAATTTAGCATGGGCTATCTATTTAAAGATAAACGGAAAAAAACATAATTCATGTTGGGATTCGGTAGGATAAAGAGGTGGGTCATCCTATATATGAGGATGACCAAATGCCTGCTGCAGATCACCTGCCCCTCTCAATTGGGGGGGGGGGGGGGTAAAGTTTCCAACACAGGCGGCAGCAAGGTACATCATTTAAAAGAGTGAACTAAGGTTTAAGACATAATATGAGGACTATAATGTTGAACCATACTGTATCAGAAAAGGCAGATTCTATGTGCAATATTACCTTAATTTGCAATAATCATCGCATGGCTTTCCTTGGGATATCTGGCAGTATAGTGTGATAAGGGCAGGCTATATATGGAAAAACAACAGGTGCTATATAATGAGTGTCTGACATCATGCGTGCGCCGCCGTATAATGACCATACGGCGTATGCTCAAGGCATCAAGGAGATGATTCAAGGCTATGGAAAACTACAGCTCCCATGTTGCATAGCGGCATATTTATAAATATAAAATGCACACACATTAACCAGATTAGGTGTGCCCCTTTAAACAACCCACATAGATCACAGAAAAATCCTGGCCAAGGATACAACTTGTTTCATAACAGTCTCTCTCTCATTGCAGACTGTGGACTCCCAGCTGGGGGCTAAACCACAGCAGAGTTCACAGAGCACTGTCACATGTGCAGGATTGCTGGTTATCCCCCTATCAAACTTCCCTGGTTGCTATTATGACAGGCATTTCAGGGGCGTATCCTCTTTTCTCAAGTCTTATGTTTTTTAAGCTTGTGCATGAGCCTAGGGAGAGTTGCAGATCAACTAACCTGGGGAAAGACCATACAATATGTCAGTGTTCTGTGAAGCTGATTATAAGGATACTTCAGAATGGAAAAACAACTATTTTCCTGTTTCTGGATTGAAGATAACACTTTCTGAAGGTTTACTATAGGAACAGATCTATTTCTTGCTCAAAATGTCACCCATTCTGTATACTACAACCAATATCCAGACAACATTGCTCCTATACTATATGAAGTGATTGATTAAGTGGCAGCTTAAGCTCAAGTTCTAGTGCATGTAGTTTTTATTTAAAATATTACAATCTATAAGACCATGTGATAACATAACAATCGTATACTCTCCCTTACCATTCTCCAGTCAACACAGTCTTGACCTTTTTACAATTCCACTGTTTCAAGTACTTAATAGGGTAATATCAACTGCTGCTGTAGCTATTGAGGCAGATTCAGCCGGAGGGTCTTCAAGCTGCTTTTTAGCAGATGCAGAAGTATTCTGCTACATATAGCACTGTGGAAGTAGGGATGGAGCTAAGTAGGGATGGGTGAACTGGGCCAGGTTTCTGCAGGAGGTTCCATAAACCCAGCTGGAAGTCTATAAACACTGAACTTAGAGATGAACCCCATTGCAACCTTTTCAAGGCTCATGTGAAGCTATTGTTAAAAAAGGATGTGGGAACAAGGCACTGTCAGGGAAAGTATGGATTAATGCAAACAAAAAGCAGGGAGAGAGAGGGATGTGGCTTAAAGGACAACATTTAAAAAATAAACAAATTCTTTAAATACTATGTTTGGAGAGCCTTAAAGCTGCACATGCTGTTACAAAACAGCACAATCTGGTCCTTTATAAGTGAAAAACAGGGGGGAAAAAATAGTGTGGGAATTCTCATAAAATTCTGATGAGATCCTTTTTCAGGCATGCAGCCTGGATAGCTAGAATGAGGAGGCATGTGAGCATGCCCCCCCCCCTGAGCTAGACTAGGCCACATGCCTTTCAACATTACATAGTTACATAGTTAGTCTGGTTGAAAAAAGACATATCTAGTTCAACCAATAAAAGGGGAAAAAGACAAATAATAGAAAAAAAAATAGGGTGGCTACGTTGCCCCTAAATCCAGTCCTCAAGATGAAATTGATATCCCCCTTTAAAATAAGGGGGGGGGGGCAAATATCCAGGCCTTCCCCAGGGCAATGAGTACAGTATTAGTACCCCTTAATACTCATTCCACAAAAAATGCAAATACATTTATAAATAAAAACTTTAAACAATATCTCCTGTAAATCAATCATCAGTCACAATGACCTGCCACCCAATAATGTTTCCCCACTGCCATGACAACACACCGCATTGTTATGTTGCCCCACTGCACTACCATGACTAAATGACAGATCCTCAGATAGTGTTTGTAAACAATAGCCCCAGAGACCCTGGGTGACATCACTGACTAAACATCGGAAATCTGTCATTTGTCATGGAGGGAGGGAAACATTTTCAGGCAGTGGGTCATCATGATTGATCTAAATTGCTGGATGTCTTGATTGATGTTGTAATTACATCATTAGAAATTATGTTTTTCAACAATAAGGGATTTTTTTCATAGTATGAGTGTCTTTATTTATTTTTTACTCTTTGTGGGAATGGGTAAGGGTTACTATAGTACTCCTGTACCCATTCCCCTTTGGAGGGGGCAAATATCTTGGGGGTCTTATTGTAAATGGGTTTCCAGATTGCCAGAAATCCCCCCACATACCCTGGCATCCTCTTGGGGACCAGATGTGGTGAAGAGGCCCTTGTCTCTCAACAATGAGGCCCTTGTGCCTTAAGGATAAAACTTCAACCGGACAACAACTCAGACTTCCCCACAAAAAGTTAAAAGCAAAGACACACACGCTTTGAAAAAGTCCTTTATTGCCCCCCAAAAATGTAAACATTGGCCCCTAGTGTGAATCCTACATCATTCACATCATCCAGGGTGACGTCATCAAATATAGTCATAGTCAATTATAGTCATGACCATATTTAGTCACCGATGTCACTATGTAATTTGAATCCTTGACTGCTTTGAGGGTGAACTGGGCAAACATCACTAAACTGCGAACAGGTTGGGTTGATCCCTGGTCCTAAATACTGCCTTTTTATCCTAAGACATGTAGAACCATTAATCTGGCGTAGACTCTAGGACTTCTTTTGATTACCATCCATTCTTTCTTTGAATTCTAACTACTTGTTTTAGGTACAGTACTTCTTAGTATCCTCTAATTTGAAAGTTGTGTACCATATATTGTATATTTAAAATAGATGTAATCTGTAGTTGAAAAGTATAAGATATGTACCAATATGTGTAATAAATGATTAATTGAAAAAAGGTTATATCCTCTCAAATTTTCCATGGGATTGAGATGATGCTACTGGGTGTCCACCAAACCATGCTCTGTGTCAGGAAATTACACACTTCCCTATTGGTCCATTTATTTGATTACTAGGAAAAACACTGGCGGAATGGCCATTTCATGCTCAGCATGTTGGAAACTAGTACACAAGTGAACTGATTCTTCCAAATGAATCAAATATGAACATCCAGTAAACATAGACAGATGTGAATCTGGGTTCAGCTGGGCCAGTTAAACCATTATCATCATTTATCAGTTTGGTTGAGGCAGCTAGAAAAATTTAATCTACCGCTATGTAAATACATTTACTGACTTTTTTTGATTATATAAATATTTTCTTTTTCACGTAATCATTATCATTGAAGAAAAGTTTCCTATAGTTCATTAAGCAGCCTTTGTTTTTACAAAAAACAGCATATAAATCTCATCAACAGAATATATTCCAAATATTAACTGACTGAACTGGCATCATTCTAAAGGTGTATAAAAAATTCACAGTAGTGATGACTGCTCCTCTAACTTGAACTGCCAGTAACTGTCTATCTCATTCAATGGAAAAGAATAGCTCCTGCTCAATTTAGATGCTACATTCTTGGGGAGCAGTAATGAAGTAATACTGCCATTTGATTGATTTGTTGAGATATCCTGGGATTCAGACAGACTGCTTATCCATGGAAAGAGTACAGTAAGAGGGCTTCCTATCACTGAAAGGTCCACATAAATGTGAGGTTTTCTCTGAGATCTGTGGTTCAGCACACATTTTTCTTCCCAATACATACAGTATGTAGCGCTTATTTTGAATCAGATGCCTGATTTGACATGTTTTAAAATATGGGGATACTTTAAATACTTAAGGGCCAGGGATCCTGCCTGTGGAGGACTTTAGTAACCTCTTTGGCTATGCAGATCCGTAGTCTTGAACTGAATGTAGGTCAGCCAGCAGATTTTCGTCCCAAGCAGAATTTGTAAGAATGATCTTCAGAAACTTTACATTTGCAACAAAGTTTGGCATCAAGTGTGCTCAACACCAATATCTCTCAAACATGTTATTTTCCTAGGATTGCAACAGTGTCTTGCTAACACATTTTTCATAGTGGATGCTGGGAAATTCTTGAAAGTTAACTTTATAGTATTATACAGCTCCAAGCTATCTTAACCTAGGTTGTGCAGCAAAATGGTTATTTTCTGATCCTTTGGGTATTAAAAAGCATCAGCTGCAGTGAGATATAACTCTAGTATTTATTACCCTAAAGCCCAGTTTCCAGAGACTATTAAAGTATTTGACGATTTAAAATACTTCATGTCTGTCAGGGACATTCTTTTTATATATGTATATCTCCCCTAAAGTACAAAGTATAGTCTTCTTGGGAAACCCCCAGATTTCTGGCCCTAGAGTTAATCCAACTCTGAAAAGCTTGTCAAGGCAAGAGGAGAGATTGGCATTTTAGAGTGAATATAATTCTTTTTAGCACAGAAAGAGATCAGTACTTTGCACAAAATAGTGCTCAGTGGATTTATGCAATAACAACCACCCAACATTATCGCAATATTAAATGACATGACTTACTACTGGCTTTCTATTAGCTAGAACTTAAAAGTACACTACAGTGAAGATGGAACATGAAGAGCTGAAATGTACAGCAATCAGCCATAACTGTATGACCACTGACAGTTTGAGTGAATGACATTGATTATCTTGTTACAATGGCATCTGAAAGTTAATGGGATATACAGCAGGAAATAAACATGTTCTGGGGTCAGTCTGATGTCACTTCCAGACTGGTTTCATCCAATGGTTTCATCACTTCCAAACCGGTTGCATGTAAGATTAGAAACTATTAGGGAGGAACTAAAGCACAGATTATATAGGCTGACTCTGCATTCCAGTACCACAGCTCCAATGTCACACCACAGTTCCTGTCACAGTTCTCACTTCCGGTGAGAAGTTATATTCTAGGGTGGTTGGACAACAGTTGAAGGATCTCCCCATAACCACAGATCTTGTTTTCAGGTCTCCAACATGATGACACAAAGAAAGACGCTGCATCATCCTCAGAGGCCCCCGCAACTGGACTTTGGTGAAAAATTAATCTGAAGGTATCTATAGTAATAACTATATATACCTGGGTATTTGTGCACAATTCCACCATGACACCTATCAGGCCCTTTGCTACTATTACCTGTTTGTACATTGGATGTATGTACTGTACAGTTTTTAATTTCTTCTTATATAAAGCTTGTATTATTTCTATACTGGTGTGCATCTATATGCTTATGGTTACTGTTATGGTTGCTTTGGCAGGAATCGGCTTACTGTGTACAGTTCCTCATCCGACAGAAGCCGGTCATTTTGTTAAACGAGCATGCCAGAAAGCCAGCATCTGATCACTGTGTTCTGGCAGGAGGGCAGCCCCTGCCAGAAAAAATAATGCAATAGCAGAGTAGGGGGAGATTGCCACACTAATATCGTTTATATTAGTACGGCAATCTTTATGCTGGGTTGAACGGAAAAAAAACTACTGTGTGCATTCAGAATTATACTTTAACCAAGTGGTCCAGGTTCAGAGTGCACTAGGTGGTTGGCAGATTATAAAGGGACAAATTTGAGGGTTTAAAAATAGAGGAAATTATTTGACAGTGTTCCTTAGAACAACAAGTTAGATTACAGTTGTCATAGGGCCACTAACAAAAAGTAAGCATTGTAGATGGAGAATGCCGCCAACAGTGGAGGCTGGTGTTTTTTTTTGGGGAGGAGCAGCAAACAATGCAGCCACCCCCCCCGATCAGTCGGGTCACCGGCACATCATTGGGTCAGTCGGTCACCCACACTTACCCCATCTATGGAGCGGGCAGCGCTTCCCTCCGGGCGGCGGCTTCTCCTGTGTCTCCTCCCTATTCCACCTAGGCCATTAGGATTGCTTCTCCTTTCGGCCAATCAAGAAACGGGTCTCAAGACCCCCTTCCTGATTGGCCGGGAGGAGAATCAGTGTGACAATAGCGAGCACTGTGCTCTGCGCCCTGAGCTCACCCTTTATTTGAAGCCTATTGGAGCCTCTAGCTCTAATCACGTGCTTCAAAAAAAAAAACATTGAAATCCATGCTTCTGGTGCCCCACATGTAGATTAGGGGGCCGGACGCATGGATGGGGGGGTAGCGCCCATATGCACTGCATTATGGGCCATCACTGGCCTCCATTTTCAATAATAATCTGTCAATTACTGTTAATTAAAGAAAGATTGGAAGTAGGTATGAATGTAATTTTTTGATTCAGTATTTATATTTGCTTTGACATTACTATTCAGGCAGCTTCTGCTCATATTTTTTTAGTGCTAAATGTCTTTATTGCGATGTTGGTTGTATTTTTATACAAGTGTGAGGGCCATTCACTCTAAAGCATTCTGTTGTGATGTGTTACCTTGCATTATGGCACGTGTTAATATGTGTTGCATTAAGGCATTCATTAACCTTGGGGCTGTCAAAATATCAAAATGGATGAAAAACAAAATACAGCACAAAACATGGTATATGTGCATAGTGAGTTCTGCTCTACTGTACAATGCATTTGGATGACATTCACAATAAATGGCACTGCACATAGATTAGGTGCATTAGTATATATGCTTTTAGCACATATTGCCCCAACATACAGGTATGAATGGGCCTTCATGCATTCATGTTATCCTTGTTTAACCACCTCAATGCCAGCATGTCACACCCCCTTCGTTATAACACCATTTTTCAGTTTTCAGTGCTGTGATAGTTTGACAATTACTCAGTTCATTAATTGTATATCACTTTTTGAGATAGATAGAGCTTTCTTTTGGTGACATTTAATAATCACTGGGTTTTCCTTACTTTCTTTTATAAAACCAAATAAAAATGCCAGGATAGTAAAACAAAAAAAACCCTTATTGGAAAGTAGACACCCCAAAGTGATATAATTTTTTTGCTGCAGTTTTACTCCAGCAGGTTGGCTCGGCTGGGCAAATCGACGTTACCTTCGCCTTTTCGCCACTAGGGGCGTGCGTGCCCGTAGCATGTGCCCAGAGCTGATGCGAGTGCCCGGGGGCGCGATGACCGCCTGGCACCCGCGATCGCTCATGACAGAGCGAGAACCGGGAACTGTGTGTGTAAACACACAGATCCCAGTTCTCTCAGGATAGAGGAGACAGATCGTGTGTTCATACGAAGTATGAACACCGATCTCTCTCTTCCCATAGTGAGTCCCATCCCCCCTACAGTTATAACACACCTAGGGAACATAGTTAACCCCTTAATTGCCCCCTAGTTTTAACCCCTTCCCTGCCAGTCACTTGTTTACAGTAATCAGTGCCTTTTTATAGCACTGATCGTTGTATAATTGCCAATGGTCCCAAAAATGTGTCAAAAGTGTCCAATTTGTCCGCTGCAATATTGCAGTCCCGAAAAAAATTGCAGATTAAAGCCATTACTGGTAAAAAAAAAAAAATAATAAACATGGCATAAATCTATTCCCTATTTTGTAAATGCTATAACTTCTGTGCAAACCAATCAATATACGCTTATTGCGATTTTTTTACCAAAAATATGTAGAAAAATACATATCAGCCTAAACTGAGGAAAAAATTTGTTTTCTTTGTAAAAAATGTCGGATATTTATTATAGCAAAAAGTAAAAGATATTGGGGGTTATTTACAAAAGGCAAATCCACTTTGCACTACAAGTGCACTTTCAAGTGCAGTCGCTGTAGATCCGAGGGGGACATGCAAGGAAAATAAAAAAACAGCATTTTAGCTTACACATAATTGGATGATAAAATCAGCAGAGATTCCCCTCATTTCAGATCTTCCCCTCAGATCTACAGGGACTGCAATTCCAAGTGCACTTTTAGTGCACTTACAAGTGCACTTGCAGTGCAATTGTAGTGCAAAGTGGATTTGTCTTTCGTAAATAACCCCCATTGTGTTTTTTTCAAAATTATCGCACTTCTTTTGTTTATAGCGCAAAAAATAAAAACCACAGAGGTGATCAAATACCAACAAAAGAAAGCTCTATTTGTGGGAAAAAAAAGGACGTCAAGTTTGTTTGGGTACAGAGTCGCAGGACCGCGCAATTGTCAGTTAAAGCGATGCAGTACCGTATCGCAAAAAATGGCCTGATCATTGAGCAGCCAAATTTTCCAGGGCTGAAGTGGTTAAGAAACATGCTAGTATTGAGGTGGTTAACGTGTGTGACCATCACAGCTGAGAAAAACCACAGAGCTTCTCCAATCATCTCTGTGCCTTTAGCCAATGCTCTCTGCTACCTGATGGCAATGTGCTCTCTGCTACCTAATGACAATGGAAGCAGCGCATGATTGTATGCTCTTCTGGTGAATTTTATAAATGATCACTTAGAATGTCGGCACTCCTGCCTGACTATATGCCTAAGACTGGTTAAACCTAGCCATACCTAAGGGTCAGGAATGAATTTTCTTTCCCTTATGGGAAAAAGTCTTTACATTTGCCATGGCCAGTGTTGGTGTATGTGTGTGTTAACAATATAATTATGTAACAAATAGATCACATATTTTTTTCATCCTACTGTCATCTATTGTACATTTCATATGGGAGAAATATTCTCTAATATAGGTAGTGGATGCAAAAGGGAACCATCTCTCCCGTGTGCATTTCCCATGCCAGTTGCAAAATGATGTGACATTTTTTTCCCATTGTTGTTTACTGCGTGAAAGGCTATTACTATAGGAAAAAAAACTAATATACTAACAGGGAGAAGATATATTTGCTAGATACTCACACCTGATAAAATTATGTTAGGTGCAGAATTCCTGATGGATTGTAAATCTCATATTTGCAATGCAAGCAATGGGAAAACCCACCTTGTACCGGAACATCAGCTTTCACAAAGCGTTGTTGCCAGTTAATACCTTTTAAATGCTTCAAGAAATGTTATTGTGTAAAGCTGAATGAGTGCATTTTATATGTTTTATCTTTAATGCAACCGAACAGAACCATGTTTTTTTCCTCAAATAGCACATCCTGTTAGTGTAGCCTTGGAGACCAGATTATTACAGACAAAGTGTAAGACAATTTTATTACTAGCATTGCTGAATCTCACTCTTTTAATCAGCAACACAGCTCACTAAATAGTGTCTAATGTTTATTGCTTTTAACTGGATGTATACTGTTCTGAGGGTACGCCAGGAACCAATTATCATAATTATACCTGTTTCTATGGAAACCCTCAAGTCTATCAGTTTTGATTCATTATATTGTTATACCTTCTAGCACTTTCTAATTATTAGGTGCCCATATAAAAGTCTCAGTTACTGCTGTTACTATAGAAATGAGCTCAATATAGAAAACTCTCAATGTTTAACTCTTAAGCAATCGAGTGACACTGATAGCTGGTGCATCACTACAATGAGAACTTAAAAGGGTAACAGGAAAAAAAGGAAAAAAAAATCTTTTAAAGGGAGCATCAGATGTTGGCCTAAACATGAGAGTACCACTGCTGGTGCAAATATAAATGTGTTTGCTTGTGTGTGTGAACATGCTTGTGTTGTTGTTTCTTTTCATTTTGTATTTCTTGCCGAGCATGTAAAAAAAGGGAAGTGTTGGACTGTGAATACAAATGCAAATAGGATAAGTATAACAAAGAATAGCTTCCCAGGATGAAACATGACTTGACAAAGCGTGCATTTCTTTAGGCTACAAGCCTGCTAATAAATGGTTGCAGGAATAGATGTTCACATTTTCTCTCATTTGGAGTAAGCTTTGGTTCTGCATAGGGCTTTAGTAATATACGAAAACATGATCCCAAGCTGAGAAACCTATCTTGGTAAACAAAAACAGAGGTTATTTGAAGTTAAAATCATTTGTATTATCGCTTTACATTTCAATTACCAAACAATGACTGATTTATATAAAACTCAAGGTTTATTGAGTATGAAAGTATAAAAAACTGTTACATTTTTATTAGTTGCATACTACTTGTCATCCCTCTATTGTGTAATAGGTTTGCCTAACATATACATATTAGAGAGCTACAGTGCCTTAAAAAAGTATTCATACCCCTTGAAACCTTCCACATTTTGTCATGTTACAACCAGTTTAGGTGGACGGCCATGTCTTGGTAGGTTTTCAGTTGTGCCATACTCTTTCCATTTTCGTGGTATCTCTCTCTCTTACCTGGCACAACACCATATTTTATATTTTACCAAAAAATTGGATAGTATATTGTGTTTGTGTGCATTAAAATTCACTATTTGTATTTTTGCGTTAGTGTGTAAAATTGCGTTAGAAAAACTGCTGCATTGTGTGACCTAATATTTGCAAAACCCACCATTTTATTCTCTAGGGCCTCTGATAAAAAAATATTTAATGTTTGGGGGTAATTTTCTAGCAAAACTTGTAAACAAAAAGTGTCAGAAGAAAGCCTGGTCTTAAAGTGGCTAATGCCTGAAGGTGCTCCTTGGATGTTGGGCCTCTCTATGTGGCTAGGCAGTGAAAAAATCTCACACATGTGGTATTGCTATACTTAGGAGGAGTAACAGAATGTATTTTGGGGTGTAGTTGCAAGTATGCCTATGCTGTGTAGGGATGAGCCGAATACCCTCCGGTTCGATTCGCAGCAGAACATGCAAACAGGCAAAACATTTGTTTGAACGTGCGAACACCGTTAAAGTCTATGGGACACGAACATGAATAAACAAAAGTGCTCATTTTTAAGGCTTATATGCAAGTTATTGTCATAAAAAGTGTTTGGGGACCTGGGTCATGCCCCAGGGGACATGTATCAATGCAAAAAAAAGTTTGAAAAACGGACGTTTTTTCGGGAGCTGTGATTTTAATAATGCTTAAAGTGAAACAATAAAAGTGAAATATTCTTTTAAATTTCGTACCTGGGGGGTTTCTATAGTATGCCTGTAAAATGGCGCATGTTTCCCGTGTTTAGAACAGTCCAAGAGCAAAATGACGTTTCTAAAGGAAAAAAAGTCATTTAAAACTACTCGTGGCTATAATGAATTGTCGGTTCTGGCAATACAGATAAAAGAAGTCATTGGAAAAAACAACATGGGATGCCCCCAGTCCATTACTAGTCCCTTTGGGTCTGGTATGAATATTAAGGGGAACCCCACACCAAAATTTAAAAAAAATGGCATGGGGGTCCCCCTCAAAATCCATACCAGACCCTTCACGTCTGGTATGGATTTTACGGGGAACCCCACACCAAAATTAAAAAAAAAAAAATTTTAAATGGCATGGGAGGCCATTACTACATCAGGTGTGATCAATTTTCAATGATTGGCATCATAGCTTGTAGACTCTATATTATGTGACCCAATGCAACTATGATTAAATTTAAAACAATGCCATGCCTCCATCCCTGCATATATTGTGGAAAATGTGGCGAATGGAGGTGGGACTTTACATGAAGTATGTCAATGTAGTTGATGAAAGTTTAAAAATAAATGATTTTAATATAATTTAATTTAATGTCATGATCCCCTGGGGGTAGTCCATGATGTTTATAATCATAATGAATGAATAGAAATATATATATCATTTGAAATATAATCATGATAAAATATTAACATGATATTAGTAATAATATTAATAATGTTTATTGCACATACATGGACATAATTGATATGACAAATACAGAAGAAAAAAATCAAAATCAAATTACAGATCATAAATTACATGTTAAATATACAGATAATGAATAATGTTATTGTTGAAATTCATGATTGAAGTAAAAGTATCTAGGCACCATAAGTTGTTAACCCAACGCATTTCATGGTTTTATGCTGCCAATCAGGCCAACAATTTACAATTTACATTTATTTACAGGTCTTGGTCAAACATGTACACCAAGCATTAATTGGACATGTGGTGTAGCTGTCTGTGTAGCAGCTGCTGTTCCCCTGGTCTCTTCTCCAAATATATTTCCTGGGGGGGTGGTACCCTGCCTCAACCCTGCCCGAGACAACTATTTCCAGACCACTAGGTTTTTACCATACTGGAGCAAGACATTAGTTACAGATTAGTCTGTGAGTATTTTTTATAAGTGGGTGTCCTTTGTTACTATTCTTTTTGCTTTTCAGGACTCTGGTAGTAGTTACCTTATCTGTTTTGATTTTTCAGTACACATATGCATCTTACCCCTGATGATTGGCAGCATAAAGCCATGAAATGCGTTGGGTTAACAACTTATGGTGCCTAGATACTTTTACTTCAATAATAATATTAATATTATTACAAATTACTAATATTATTACTAATATCATGTTAATATTTTTTCATGGTTATATTTCAAATGATATGTATTTTTTATATAATTTATTCTTTCATTATGAGTATAAACATCATGGACTACCTCCAGGGGATCGTGACATTAAATTAAATTATATTAAAATCATTTATTTTTAAACTTTCATCAACTACAATGACATGCTTCATGTAAAGTCCCACCTGCATTTTCCACATTGTAGACTCTATAGCTTTCACACAGACTAAATAATATGCACTGATTTGGGTTTCTTTGATAATTTGCAAAATTTTATAACAGGAACTAAGAAAAACATGCTTTTTTCAAAATTTGTTGGTCTTTTTTCGTTTATAGCGCAAAAAATAAAACGCCTAGTGGTGATTAACCATTTTAGCTCCGGAAGGTTTACCCCTCTTCATGTCAAGGCCATTTTTTGTGATACAGCACTGCATTAATTTTACTGACAACTGTGCGGCGTGCGATGCTGTACCCAAAAAATGTTCTTTTTTTCCTACAAATTGAGCTTTCTTTTTCTGTGATTTCTATTTTTTGCACTATATACAAAAAAAGACAATTTAAAAAAAAACAATATTTTTTACTTTCTGCTATAAAACATTCCCAATAAAAAAAAAATTGAAAATCTAATTTCTTCATCAATTTAGGCCAATATGTATTCTGCTACATATTTTTGGAAAAAAATCCCAAATAATGTATATTGATTGGTTTGCGTAAACTATGGTATATTTTTATTCTATCTTTATTTTTTTTATTTTTTATTAGTAATGGTGGCAATCAGCGACTTATAGCAGGACTGCGATATTGCAGTGGACAAATTGGACACCTAACTGACACTTTTGACACTTTTTGGGGACAGAAGACACTAATACAGTGATCAATGCTAAAAAATATACACTGTTATGCCCCGTACACACGGTCGGACTTTGTTCGGACATTCCGACAACAAAATCCTAGGATTTTTTCCGACGGATGTTGGCTCAAACTTGTTTTGCGTACACACGGTCGCACAAAGTTGTCAGAATTTCCGATCGCCAACAACGCAGTGACGTCAAGCACGTACGACGAGACTAGAAAAGGCCAGTTCAGAACCAAGCGCGGCACCCTTTGGGCTCCTTTTGCTAATCTTGTGTTAGTAAAAGTTTGGTGAGAGACGATTCGCGCTTTTTCAGACTCGTGGCTTTCAGATCGTTTTCTGCGGTTCAGTTTGTGCTTGTGGGTTTGTATCTGCTCTTCAGTGCGTGCAAGCAAGTTCCGTGTGACTTTAAGTAGTCATTGTGTTCTTGTTCGTTCGTTACTGTTTTTTAGGTCGCTCTTCACAGGCCTTGCTGTTCTTCAGTTCGTTCTGTTACTTCGTTCTGAGCAGCTGACCGTTTTCTAGCCATGTTGTGTATACGTACTCCTCGTTGAGTTCGTGCTGTGCGGGGGACTTAGTTTTGGGGTCCTGACCTTGACACAAGTCCAGTCCATGAACAGGGTGGGGAGGAGTTCATGGACCAAGAATTGGTTGCTTCAGCATGACCAGTTCTCTCATATGCCTTTGCTCCGTGAGATCCGTGAGAATAATCCTGATGATTTCAGGAACTTTCTCAGGATGATGGACCCCGTGTTTCACCGTCTGCTGGCTTCGCTGACCCCTTATATTAGCAGGCAGGATACTTACATGAGGCAAGTCATTACTCCGGAGCAGAGGCTGGTCGCTACCCTGCGGTACTTGGCGACAGGGAGTAGCCTGCAGGACCTCAAGTTCTCGACAGGCATCTCCCCCCAGGCTCTGGGTATCATTATCCCAGAGACCTTTTCTGCCATCATCCAGGTCCTGCAGAAGGAGTATGTGAAGGTAAGATTTTTATCCTTTAATATCACATTTGATTGTATTAAATGATCGATAATATATTGTATTTCTTTCCTCATTCCCTAATTACCATGATTGGAATATGCTGTGAATGTTCCCTTTGTCCTCATGCATGCTGGATTTTTATATAATTAATTTGTTAGGTCCTTCATACAGATTGGCCTTCAATAACCTCCCCAGCATGCTCTCCTGCCCTATATTCACCTCATGTAGTCACTTAACAATGTATTTTGTCAGCTCCATAGTAGTGCTTTACCCCAAACACCCCCTAAAATGTTTTTAAATGTGATTTGTGCTTAAAATTCAGGCAGAGTGCCAGAGGCTTTTTTTTGTGGTGTCCCCAAATCATTTTTATTAACCCTCCCCCCAACTGCTAAGTCAGCTGATCCCAATTCTCTATCTATCCTCAATCATTTATCTGCTGACTTTGCGAAACCCATACACACTATACCCATCTCTTTTGTGCTCAGATTTATGGATTAATTCCCCAAAGCATGTAGTGCAAGGGCCTGCCTGTATACTTTCAAATGGTACTGTTTAAACTTTTTATATCCTATTATTATCTTGACAGGTAATAGCAGAATGTCCAAATGTCCTCAAATGTGTACAGTGTGTATTTAGCTCTTTGTATTATGACACTTCTTACCTGTCCAGTGGGCTGCCAATAGTGTAAATAAGGAGGGGCTGTTCCAAGTAATACCATGTATTTAGGCATTCATCTCTCAATGAAGTGAAGAGGGTTACCTGTCCAAGATCCCCCCCCTATAATGTTAGAAATGGCCCATGAGAGGGGGGGAGGGGGAATATGATAGGTGTACCTTATACTTTGGCGTTGTGAAGCCTTTATCAAATAAAAAAGCAAAAAAAAGAAAATCTTTGTGGACATTTACTGCTTGTGTTTGTTTTAGCTGACCCTGACAGAAATGTGTTGAGTCCAGAAAATGGCGTGATTGGGTAACCTTATACAAAGCACTGTTGGGTGTTATTTACTAAAGGCAAAGACACTTTGCACTACAAGTGCACTGAAACTGCACTTGTAGTGCAAAGAGGATTTTCCCTTAGGAAATAACCCCCATGTTCACAGAAAACACCAATTACATCACCACAAACGTGTTGTAGCGTTGACACAATAATCCACACATTCTTGCTTAACAATCTCTTTAATACCTGCACAACCACATGTGCATTTAGAAAAGGTTTTTCTAACAAACCAACATGTTTGGTGTATAACAATTTTGGGGGTAGCATTATAAAACAGATAAATGTCCATTTAAGATAAAACAGGCATGTGTAAAACCAACAAGAAAGACACAAATCTTGAACTTACAAAGTTCACATTTGGTAGAACTTGAAGGCAATATCAGACATCGGTATTTAGGAACTGTGTTTGATATTGTGTTCAGATGGGGTGAAGTCACCCCAGGAAAAGCCGAATTTGGAAGATGCACACAAATTTCCTAATGTCAACATGTGCTAGCTGCCATCACGGGGGATAAAGGGACGTGTTTTGGGGGAGAAACCCCTTCCTCTCAGCTACTTTATTATTGAGGAAGGGGTTGCACCCCCAAAATGTGTCCATTGATCTCCCGTGATGGCAGATAGCACATGTTGGCACACTGTGTGCATCCTCCAAATTAGGCTTTTCTACAAATCTTTCAAACATTTTGAACATTGGAGCACACAAAAAAACAAAGGGATTGTGAGGGGTTTTAAACTCGCCCCAAAACATCAATGATGTTTTTATTTTTTTGAATAACATCATTGATGATTTTCTTGCGGTTTTCCAATTCTAAATTACACCCCATGATCTCCCCGATCAGGATCTGGGCACTTTCTGATGTGAAAGGATCTGGATCCATAACATCAAGATCACCTAAAAAGAGAGAAACCCAAAAAAAAAAGGTATCAAAAATATGCCGGCATCCATCTCTTACCTGAGCCTGTGGTCGCAGACACTCACCTGTTGTGGTGACTAGTTCCACCACGTCTTCTTCCTCCTGCACTTCTTGGGTTGGGGGTATTTCCCCTTCTTCCAGAGGTGGGGGGTCTCTGGTCTCCTCGGATGAGGGGTGTCCTCCGAGTCTTTTCTCCCCTATGTAAAACAAAAATGCTATACTTAGCACACAGTGATTTGATGGCAGAACTATAAATATAAAACATTGCTTGGAAGTGGGGTACAATTGTCTATTTTGGCAGAGTTCCAAAATGTTGCATTTTCAGTGTCCTTTGTCAAGCTTCAATACTTTACCTGTTTGGTACAAGCTTCACAGATGTAGCCCCCCAATATAGTATACACTGGAGCACCTGTGTGGCCCCCTAATAAAAATTGTGTTCCTGTGTCCCGCACTAGTGCTCCAGTGTCCAGATGTGAAAACAGCTGCTGAGTGTCCTCTCCTTACACAGAATCTAGTTTGCATTTCATCCTAGAAACAAAGCCATCTACACAACCAAAATAGTTTCTGACAAGTAGGGCGTAAAAATTGTCGCCAAATGCATATGGCCTAAACAATGGTGTTTTATAGGCTGAAAGAAAAATGTTTGATACGAATGAATAATGTACCCATGAACATGAAATTTGCCATTTAAAAATGTACACTTGTAAGAAAAGCACATGGAGCAGCACGAACGTAAGAAACATAAAGAATAGGAACACAGCACAACTACTTACTTTTTTGAAGCACTCTCCGGATCTTTCTGTACTGCTCATGTTCTCGTAATTTCAGGTCCGACCACCGCTTCCTGAGCTGATCTTTCGATCGTCATACCCCGAAATGCCGGTGCAGACTCTTGACCACTTTCGCCATTATCTTGGCCTTTCTGATATTGGGGTTGGGGTAAGGTCCATACTTCCCGTCATAGTCGGCCCTCTTCAGGATGTCCACCATCTCCAACATCTCACCAAAGGACATATTTGATGCCTTAAATCGTCTCCTTCTGGATCCAGACATTTCAGGCTCCGGGCTTTCCTCCTCCTCGTTGCTATAATTAGCACGCACCTGCTGTGTATCCGCCATGTGCTCTTCCCCCACTGTGCAGAATGAAAAGGGGTGGGGAATAGACTAGAAAGAACATCAGGGGCGGGCGGAGTTACACGCATGCGCAGTGTGTATAAAGCGTAACACGAGTGCGTATTACGTACGATCTGTGAGCGGAGGAAGGAGCATCAAAAGCGCCGATCATGATAACGAAGGTAAGATCTAAACTTGGGTATTTACTGCTTTGAAATTGAAGCCTATATTGTAACAAGATTAGGAGAGTTTGGCCTGACCTTAGGGTTTGTCTTGTGTTGTGTCTTGCAGAGAAAATGGATGGGTTCAACGACCACAATTTCCTCCCCCTATTCATAGACAAATACAGGGAGCTGCCCTGCCTGTGGCAGGTGAGACACCCCCATTACAACAATAAACAAAAGAGGCAGGCAGCGCTGGAGAAACTGCTGGAGTTGGTGAAGCCGGTGGTCCCCACAGCAACCATCCCCTATTTAAAAAACAAAATTGGTGGCCTGAGGAGCACTTATCTTAGGGAGCGCAAGAAGGTCACGGATTCCCAGAGGTCCGGAGCTGCAGCAGATGACATTTATGTCCCCAGGCTGTGGTACTATGAGAGACTGCGATTTCTGTCAGACCACACTGAAGTCAGGGAATCCCTCTCAACCCTTCCTTCCACTCTTCCTTCCACCCCAGATGAGGCTTCCGATGTCCAACCTGGGCCTTCCAGCCAGGAAGAAGTGGAGGAGCCCAGCTTGAGCCAGGTATAGCATTCTTCTACAGATTTCTGGTCTATAAATAAATTATGTTTATTAGATGTTATTATTGATCAGTAATTGCTGATTGAAAAAAGTGTTTTACATATCAATAGACAGTAGTGGGCAAAAATAATTGGGACAAGAATGAAAAACGCTGGGCTCTGAAGGATAGTCTGTTATATTTGTTAACATTCAATTTGCAACAGTCAGGAGGTGAAAATTGTGTGTGATTGATGAATAAAAAACGAAAACTATGTCCCTTTTTCATACACAGGAAGACCTCAGCCAGGAGGAGGTTGTGGAATGTGGCAGTCAGGAGGAGGTGGGGATTAGTGGCAGCCAGGAGGAGGCGGGGCTAAGTGTCAGCCAAGAGAAGCCTGGGACCAGTCGCAGCCTGACTGAATCACAGGTTCCTCCCCTCCGCCTTCCATATAAAAGAGCGAGGAAGGCGACTCCCATGCAGGATTCAGCGCTCAGGCTCATTCAGGAAGCTTCTGCGTCCCTCCGAGCCTTACCCACTCCTGAAGAGGCCTTTGCCTGCATGGCTGCCACAAAACTGCAGGGCATGCAGGAGGGTCAACGCCTCCTGTGTGAGCAACTTATTTATAAAGTCCTAACTAAAGGGGTGAGTGGGGAACTAACACCCAAGACCGACGTGATTGAGTTGGACCCTCTACCTGCTGCCACAACTCCACCACCAGAGCCACCGCGTGGAAGGAAGCGTGGAAGGAAGACAAGAGAGTGATGACCCTGGGTTCAGTCTGGTCTGACAAAAGCTGCAGTCTCTCGTATGACCACAGCCTGGGGACACAGATGTCATCTGCTGCTTTCGGGATCTCTGGGACTTCTGGACCAGACTGCACTCCCTTAGATAAGGACTCCTCAGGCCACCAATTTTGCTAGAAAATAGTTGATGTCTGCCCTGGGGGTCCAAGGCTTCACCCATTTCTGCAGTTTCTCCAGCATTGCCTCCCTCTTTGTTTAGTTGTGAGCCCTTAATAAAAGTTATTTTTTGGAAAATTATACTCTCCTATGTGTGTTTTCATCCAAAAAGGACAGTTTGTTGGTGACGAATCAGGTACATTTCTAACATAAAATGTGAAATTAACAAGGGACAACAACACCAAACAATCTCCTACAGATTAAATAGAACAACATATCAATGTTGTTGTGGTAACTTGACACAAAAAACACACACAAAAATTTTCAGGAGTACAAATAAAAATCCCAAAAACAAAAAATAAGCCTTGAAAAAAATGCAAACAAAAAAAAAAATAATCGGCCTTAAAAAAAAAAAAAATACACCAAAATAATGTTGTCAGATGTGACAAATCAAAATATATTGAGGGAATCCCGATAAATAGTAAAGAAATAAGTTTGTGAGAAGTCTGTGTGAATATGAGCAGCAAAACTACTTAATTCTTGTCACATTATAAAGAAGAAGAGAGTGCGCTGTATTAAACCATTTTTAACATTGCAGCGTGACGAAAGTGCTGTATCCATTGCGAACGCTAATTTTACCAGACCGAACTGTTCCGTGTCGGAATTTCTTCTGAGCATGCGTGGCACTTTGTGCGTCGGAACAGGCCACACACGGTCAGAATTAACGCGATCGGACTTTGTTGTCGGAAAATTTTATATCCTGCTCTCCAACTTTGTGTGTCGGAAAATCCGATGGAAAATGTCCGATGGAGCCCACACACGGTCGGAATTTCCGACAACACGCTCCGATCGGACATTTTCCATCGGAAAATCCAACCGTGTGTACGGGGCATTACTGTTAGGGTTGTCCCGATACCGATACTAGTATCGGTATCGGCACCGATACCGAGCATTTGCCCAAGTACTTGTACTTGGGCAAATACTCCCAATGCTTCCCCCGATACCTGTACAGTCAGTGATGATCGGCGCGTGGGGGAGTTACAAGCTTCTCCCCCCGCGGCTTTCAGCTGCTTAGTGACATACAGCGGTGATCGGTGCTTGTAACTTCCCCACACGCGATCACCGCTGACTGTCACCGCATCCTCCTCCATGCCCCCTCCGTTCCTCTGTCCCCCTCCACTGTCCCCCTCCTTTCCACCGTTCCCCTCTCCTTCTCTGTCCCCTCCGTTCTGCTGTCTCTCTCCGCTGTCCCCTCCATTCAGCCGTTCCGCTGTCCCCCTCTCCTTCTCTGTCCCCTCCATTCTGCTGCGCCTCTCCGCTGTCCCCTCCGTCCAGCCGTTCCGCTGTCCCCCTCTCCTTCTCTGTCCCCTCCGTTCTGCTGTGCCTCTCCGCTGTCCCCTCCGTTCTGCTGTCCTCCTCCTCCTTCCTTTGTGTATGGACTGTCAGCTGACTCTGTCCATTCACATAACTGAAACATTGTAATCTCTTGTGATTACGATGTGTCAGTTTATGAATGTAGAGGAGCCGCTGTCTTCTCTCCATTCATTTTCAGTGCAGCTGAGGCTGCAGAGAAAGGGACTGGGGAATCTCTATCTTTCTCTGTCTCAAGGGGGAGATATCAGAGGTCTGTTAAGACCCCTGATATCTCACCAAAGCCCCCCAACAGGGTTGATTAAAAAAAAAAACACATATTGCAATAAAGAATAAAAAAAATATTATTGTACAAAATAAAAATTGTAAATTAAAAAAAAAACACACAGACACTGTTCACCCCCTCCCCCCCCCCCCCCCGAAAAAAAAGAAAGCATTGTTAAAAAAAAAAAAAACACTGTCACGTGACATTAAAAAAAAAAGTATCGGTAATCGGTATTGGGGAGTACTTGAAAAAAGTATCGGTACTTGTACTCGGTCCTAAAAAAGTGGTATCAGGACAACCCTAGTTACTGTACTAATGACACTGGTAGGGAAGGGGTTAACATCAGGGATGATCAAATGAGATGCTTTGACTGGGGAATGTAAAGATCCGTGTTCCTGCTTAGCAGGAACACAGGATCAGCACATTCCCCTCTAACAGAACGGGCAATCTGCCTTGTTTACATAGGCAGAGCAATGTTCTGCCTTTCTCCTGAAAGATTGGCGGATTCGCATCTGTTGGACCCGCTGATTGGCTCCCACTGTGTCCAATTACAGCGGGAGTAGGTCGGCGGTGGCGCGTGCGCCCCAGACCCGGAGCTGTCAGATCACATACCAGGTACTTGATCTGGCGCAAAATGGATGCCCTGTCGCAGTAAAACTGTGGTGGGCGGTCGCTAAGCGGTTAAATACTACCAAAAGAAAGCTCTATTTGTGTGAAAAAAATTATACAAATTTTATATGGGTACAGTGTTGAATGACTGAGTAATTATCATTCAAAGTACCTGGACTTCTGATCCAGTATGAATGAACCTGGACTTTCTCCTGGCATGTTCCAAAACAAAATATTGGCCACATACCAAACTGGTGGTTCGTCAATTGTTTCAAAATGGCACCTCATCACAAAGAACTCTCTGAGATCTGAAAAAAAGAATTGTTGCTCTACATAAAGATGGTCTAGGCTATAAGAAGATTGCCAAGAGCCTGAAACTGAGCTGCAGCATGATGGCCAAGACAATACAGAGGTTTTACAGGACAGGTTCCACTGGGAACAGGCCTCACCATGGTCAAGTACACGTGCTCAGCATCATATCCAGAGGTTGTCTTTGGGAAGTAGACGTATGAGTGCTGCCAGCATTGCTGCAGAGGTTGAAGGGGTGGGGGTCAGCCTGTCAGTGCTCAGACCATACACCGCACACTGCATCAAATTGGTCTGCATGGCTGTCGTCCAAGAAGGAAGCCTTTTCTAAAGATGATGCCCAAGAAAGCCCTCAAACAGTTTGCTGAAGACAAGCAGACTAAGGACATGGATTACTGGAACCATGTCCTGTGGTCTGATGAGACCAAGATAAACTTATTAATTCAGATGGTGTCAAGTGTGCGTGGGGGCAACCAGGTGAGGAGTTAAAGACAAGTATGTCTTGCCTACAGTCAAGCATGATGGTGGGAATGCCATGGTCTGGAGCTACATGAGTCCTGCCAGCGCTGGGGAGCTACAGTTCATTGAAGGAACCATGAATGCCAACATGAACTGTGACATACTGAAGCCGAGTATGATCCCCTCCCTTTGAAGACTGAGCCGCAGTATTCCAACATGATAATGACCCTAAACACACCTCCAAGACGACCACTGCCTTGCTAAAGAAGCTGAGGGTAAAGGTGATGGACTGGTCAAGCATGTCTGCAGACCTAAACCCTATTGAACATCTGTGGGGCATCCTCAAACAGAAGGTGGAGGAGCGCAAGGTCTCTAACATCGACCAGCTCCGTGATGTCGTCATGGAGGAGTGGAAGAGGAATCCAGTGGCAACCTGTGAAGCACTGGTGAACTCCATGCCCAAGAGGGTTAAGGCAGAGCTGGAAAATAATGGTGGCCACACAAAATATTGACATATAGCACATTTCTGGTCAGGGGTCCACAATGTCACATTAAAGGATAATATAAGACAATACCACATACTTTTCTCCAGCACAGAGTACCTATTGCACCACTTAGCCCTCCTTAGGAAATATTTATATGAAATCTATGAAATCTCTAACCATGCACATGATTAATGCAGCCAGATTGTGTATACCATTTTTCTGGTTTTCTAATCAACTACCAAGTGTGATCGATTGGTTAACTATAAGCAACAAAATTTCATAAAAGGAAGAACTGATCCATATAACTTATGACACTAAATCTACACCAACACATGGGAACGTAGGCTTCACTTCGACATGACTAAATACAAACAAACCATTCCCTTCTTGGCCTGAAATAACATGAAAATGTTATTAGGATTTAAATGTCTCTTAAACCAGTGTTATGTATCTACCTAAACCAGGAATAACAATCCATCGCACCCCAACCGGTAGACCAATCCTCCAGACACACCACCTCATGACTTCAAGTTGCACCCTCTTATCCCATCTTTTGGCATACCCCTTTTTTTCTCTCCCTCTTCACTTCACCTTGTGATTTCTCCTCTTCAGAATAGTCTCTCTCCAGGCTTGTCTTTGAGTACCAAGCCCTTTGTCCTGAAATTCTGAAATATTGTCTTACCCTCTTGCTTACCATTAGAATGTGACCAGCCCTGGAATATGTGCTTGATGCAAACATCTATATATAGGATCCTACAGATAGGGCTTCTTAATCCCTGGAAGACTCTATTGCCTTGCTGTAGTGTCTACTTTCATTCAAATGCATGCCTCCCAAGTTTTTTGAGATGGCAACGAGTGACACCTATTAGCAAAAGTATGTAGGCATAGGACACACCCCCACCATGCCCCTTATTAAAGAAGACTTATACAAAAATATTAGTTAAACCCACAAGTCCTTTTTTTACCACTACTATTCCTTTATACTGGCTTTTCAAATTTACAAATGCAGCAATTTGGAATTTGAATGGAAGGTTTACCTCTGGGAAACACTTTTTGAAAGATAAATAGTATACAGTAATACATTGGTTTGCAAACAACGCGGTACACGAGTGTTTTGCACGATGAGCAATGTTTTTTTAAAAATGTTGACTTAATATGCAAGCTCTGTCTTGATATACGAGCAGTAGTTTTAATGTAAAAAAAAAAAAAGAATCACACTCACAATGTTAAGGAGTCTGGTGTTAATCAATGTAATGCCGCTGGTGTATATGTACAGTAAGGCCGCTGGTGTACACTATACAGTACTATATGTGGCCAGAGGTCTGAGGGCGCTGGTGGCTGTTCCTGGACAACTCAGAGACACTTCCAGCTGGGTGGGGCGGGCGTAAGGAACGTTCGGAGCACCTGGAAGTGTCAACAGTTCCCGAGTGTCTCTGAGTTCTCCAGGAAGCACTGGGAACCACCAGCGCCGGACCTCTGGCCACATACAGTACTGTAAACTGTACACCAGCAGCTTTACTGTACATATACATCAGCAGCTTTACATGAATCAACACCAGACTCCTTAACCACTTGCCGCCCGCCATATAGCAGAATTACGGCGGCAAAGTGGTTTCAATATCCTGACTGGGCTTTATTTGACGTCCGCAGGATATTGAGCCGCTGCGCGCCCCCGGGGGCACGCATCGTGGCGATCGTTGTTGCGGGGTGTCAGTCTGACACCCCGCAACACCGATCTAGGTAAAGAGTCTTTGACGGAGACTCTTTACCACGTGATCAGCCGTGTCCAATCATGACTGATCACGATGTAAATAAAAAGAGGCGGTGATCGGCTTTTCTCACTCGCGTCTGACAGCTCTCCTGACAGGGGGGGTCTGTGCTGATTGATTATCAGCACAGCCCCCCCTCGGATCCTACCCAGGACCACTAGGGAAGGCGCCCAGGACCACCAGGGAAGCCGCCCAGGACCACCAGGGAAACCATCCACACTGGACCACCAGGTATGCCCCCTAGACCCCCAGGGAAATACTAATCAGTGCCCAGGCAGCTGCCAATCAATGCCCAGGCAGCTGCCAATCAGTGCCCTCTCCAATCCCTACCACTGCCAGTGCCACCAGGGATGCCTATCAGTGCCGCGTATCAGTACCAGGTATCAGTGCCCATCAGTGCCACGTATTAGTGCCCATCAGTGCCGCCTATCAGTGCCCAGCAGTGCCGCCTATCAGTGCCATCCATAAGAACCCATCTTTGCAGTCTTTCAGTGCCCATCAGTGTCGCTAATCAGTGCCCATCAGTGCCCACCAGTGCCACCCAGTGCCACCCATGCATGCCCATCAGTGCCACCTATCAATGCCCATCAGTGCTGCATACCAGTGCCACCCATCAGTACCACCTACCAGTGCCCATAAGTGCCACATATCAGTGCCCATAGTCAGTGCCCGCTCATTGATGCCGCCTTATCAATGCCTGTCAGTGCCGCCTTATCAGTGCCCATCAGTGAAAAAGAAAACTTACTTATTTACAAATTTTTTTAACAGAAACAAAAGCAAAACTTTTATTTTTTTCAAAATTTTCGGTCTTTTTTTATTTGTTTCGCAAAAAATAAAAACCGCAGAGGTGATCAAATACCACCAAAAGAAAGCTCTATTTGTGGGAACAAAATGATAAAAATTTAGTTTGGGTACAGTGTAGCATGACCGCGTAATTGTCATTCAAACTGCGACAGCGCTGAAAGCTGAATATTGGTCTGGGCAGGAAGGTGCCTAAGTGCCCTGTATTGAAGTGGTTAAAATTATGAGTTTAATTTTTTTTTTTTTGTTTTCACCACAGAGGTACTGTACAGTATTCCTACCATTGATACAAGTTCCAGTACTGTATTTTGAAGTGCAGGTTAATTTTTTTTAGTACACTTTATACTGTATTTTGTATTGCTGTAATCATTTTTATATGAATAAATGGAACGAATCATCTGAGTTTCCATTATTTCTTATGGTGAAATTTGCTTTGACATACGGATGCTTTGGATTACAAGCACGTTTCTGGAATGAATTATGCTCGCGAACCAAGGTATTACTGTATTTTATATATAACCATATAAATCATACCAAAATGAGGGACTATTGAGGAGAAAAGAGGGACAGAGGGACTTTGTTCCAAATCAGGGACAGTCCCTCGAAATCAGGGACAGTTGGGAGCTACAGTATGCAAATGTATTGTTTCTTGACACAATTAACTATAGACTATATTTGGACATGAAATTCAGTAAACCATTTAGAGAAAAAAGTTATCAGAATCTATAAACATCATTCATATATAATTAAAATGCTGTTCAGGCACCACAAATCTATGTAAAAGGTATACAATTGCCACAGAGGCACACAGAGAACCAGAGTCACAAAGCAACCTAAACAGTGCAAATAATAGCTTTAGCTATTGATTTTGCACTCTGAGGCAAGACAAGGCAGAATTAGTAATTAGTGGTTCAGGCATCAAACATACACTGTCTATGGGTTTTACACTGAGCAAAAGGTACTTTTCTGCAACACTCCTGAGTCCTGAATAAAGGAATTTTTTTCCTCCTGTACAACTCTTAATCCTCCGGACCAGCTAGCACATTAAAAGTTAGGCCTTACACTGGCTCAGCCAGGCCTTATCAATTGCCTTCTGCAGGCAGGGAATGCGGGCCCCTATAGTGTAGCAGAAATAGAAGTCTTTAGTGCTAGCTGTTCTACTGATGGACTACTGCTCCCAGTCTTCAGGCCCTGCCAGCCCTCATGGCTGCAGCTGCCCGACTCCATTGCCCATGACATTACAGTCCTCACCACTGGCTCTGCACCCATCTCTGACTGTTTCCTCTCAGTCCTCTCAGGCATGCCTCCCCAGTTCTCCACACATGTCACTCACCAGCCCTCCTGGCTGCAACCGGTGGTACCGGTGGTTCCCTCCTGAAGACTTGCCCAGCAGTACTAGCTCCTGCTGTCCTCTCTTGCTCCTCTTGTGCCTCCTGGCCAGAACCTTTGCGCTTTCTTGAAGGGCTCTGTCCTGCACTGGAGCCCCAGGCCCAAGGACACCCTAAATTTACCTACACTCACAAAAAGAATCCTAATCTAGCACTTACCTATGTAGATGGTGCTATATATGTACATTGAGTGATTTTTATGTATACAGATAAGGCCATTTTTCTAGTATAGCACTTTATGAGGTTATTACATTTTTTATAGTACGTGCGTTTGAGTATGCACATTCGGCACTGATTTTGTTTATTTTTGGTGGAGTTTATATGGTGTTTCCTTTATTTATTGACAATGTGTGTGTATGAAATTTTGCGGTTTTACACAAGTTTAAGGCCACATGCACACTGGACGTTATAAAAACGCCAGTAGCGTTAGCTGTGGAAAACTAGCTGTAGAATGCGTTTTGCAGAGTTTTTGCAGTAGCAGTTGTCAGCGTTTATTTGTGTTTTTTAGCTGTAGCTTTTTTTAGCTATAAAGTTTTTTAGCATCTTTTAAGCAAAACTAAAAAAGTTTGTAAGCCCCAACAAATAAATGTCTCGTATTTAGTCTCTTTTGGCCTGTTAACCACTTCCCGCCTGTCCTATAACAGAATGACGGCTGGAAAGTGGTTCTGTTATCCTGACTGAGCGTCATATGACGTCCAGCAGGATAACATGCCGGTGGGCAGAGCGGCAATCGTGAGTGCGGTGTGTCAGTCTGACATGCCGCATCTCCAATCGTGATAAGAAGCCTCTGACAGAGGCTTCTTATGACGTGATCAGCTGTGACCAATCACAGTTGATCATCTCAAGAACCAGGAAGTGCCGGTAAGCGGCATTCCTCAGTTCATGCTGACGGCGGCTCTCCCTGTCTGTGCTGATAATCAGCACATTGATTATCAGCACAGCCCCATCAGATGTGCCAATCAGTGCCCAGAAGTGCCCCAATAATAAAGTCTGCCAGTGCCCACCACAGTGCCAATCACAGTGCCAATCAAAGCCCACCACAGTGCCAATCAGAGTCCATCACAGTGCCGATCAGTGCCCAGCATTAATACCTGTCAGTGCCTGCCCAATCAGTGCTGCCCATCAGTGCCATCTATTAGTGTCCATCAATGCCACCTGTCAGTGCCAATCAGTGCTGCCTATTAGTGCCCATCAATGCCGCCTGTCCGTGCCACTTATCGATGCCCATCAGTGCTGCATATCAGTGCCGTCTATCAGTGCCCATCAATTCTACATATCAGTGCCTCCTCAACAGTGCCCATCAGTGCCACCTTATCAGTGCCAACTCATCAGTGCCCATTGGTGTCAACTCATCAGTGCCCATCAGTGCCAACTCATCAGTGCCCGTCAATGAAAGAGAAAACAAAATTTTATAACAGAAAAGAAAAACTTTTTTTTTCAAAAAATTTTGTTTTTTTAGTTTGTTTAGCAAAAAAAAACGCAGAGGTGATCAAATACCACCAAAAGAAAGCTCTATTTGTGGGAAGAAAATGATAAAAATTTAGTTTGGGTACAGTGTTTTATGACCGCGCAACAAGCATTTATACTCACCTAGATGCAGCATCAATCCAATGCTGCATCTGTCCCCCACCGCCTCTGTAGTGAGAACTGAGCTAACAAACACCACTAATCGCTCAGTTCTCCCCCTCTGCTCTGAGTAGAGAGCAGTGACTGTCACTCACTGGAGCGCTGGGCTGTGGAGGAGGCAGGAGGGGCTGGCTCAGGCTCTCAGCAGATTGCTGAGAGCCTTAGCCAGGTGCCAATCTATGCTTCTGGGCAGATACCGACTATATGGTCAGGATCTTTTCAGAGCCTGGGCTGGTTCTGTGATGTCAGCCGACAGCAGATTTCAGCCCGCTGTCAGCTGAAAAATGATCACAGGAATGCAGAATGAACTGCACTCCTGTGATCCATAGGAAAAGTATGGCCAAAAAAGCTTTGGCTATACTTCTCCTTTAAATACACTGTTAAAATAATTTTGTTAAATCCGTTTCATAAATTAAAAAAAAGTAACTTGCCAGAAATCTTGTGAGCTGATAACTTATTGTGCTCTCTGCCTGTACTGACTGTTATCAATTAAATTGTTCTCGGATATATCTGAGCACTACAGAACCATGCCCTTTATGTTATAAAGAAGAGTAGAGGGGTGAAGTCCTGTAAAACTGAGAAATAAAATCTGAATAAATAATAAAAAGTGAAAGATATAATCTTTCATCATCAAAAGAGTATGTCTTTCATTTTTATTATTCATTCATATTTTATTTCTCCGTTTTTTGAGTATGGGCAGCATTGGTCGCTCAAGGGTTAACTAATACTAGCCTTATGTATCCCCATGTTCTTTCCTTCACATGCATGTCTAGCACTAGTTTGGTTAAACAAGAGTTAATAGTAACTAGTGAGTGCAATTTTATTGTCTTTTATTCTTTTTAATAAACCACCACACCTAGATGGAGGCGCAATCTTTAGTTTGCTTTTTAGATGTGCACTAGGATCTCAAGAACTAATTTGAGAGGAGCTGCATCCACTTCACCTCTGTTCCCTACCACACTCCTGGCCCTCTTATGGGCCCTGTTAACCTCCCTGGAGGTTTTCCCGAGTGTGGCTCGGGGTTAAATTTCAGCACCATTAGCGGTAACCCCGAGCCACACTCGGGATTGCATTGTAGGATCCTGGCGCGGTATACTTGCCTTGTCCCCAGGATCCTGCGATGTTCCCCCCCCCCCCCCACCCTGTGTCTGCGGGCTCTGTCCTCTGCCTGAAGCCTCTCTGTGCCAGGCTTTGTTCCCTGCGAGCGTCGCACGGGGGCAGAGCCCGGTGGCAAATTCAAAACAGTGAAAAATCATAATACATACAGTACAGTGTAATCTTACAGATTACATTACTGTATGAAATTATTTCACATCCCTTTTGTCCTCAATGCTTTGTCCAATGCCCTGCACGCAGTTTTATATTATATATACTGTTCTTTCTGCCTGGAAACTTGAGATTGTCCATAGCAACCAAAAAGTGTCCCTTTACGTCAAAAGTGGTTTTAGACCAGCTAGAAAACAGTGATAGTAAATTAGAACACTTGCAGAATTGAGTGATAGTGAATCGTGGAAAAAGATATTAATTTTATTATTATTATATTATTATTTTTTATAATTATTTATAGTTATTTATTATATTATAATTTATGATTTTGTGTTTTAAACTTCTTCATACCCACAATATCTACTAGACTCTTGGTGGACAGATTTAAGTGTGTTATTGCTAAGAGTTACAGGCCTACAATATAAAACGCCAAATTTCTATGCAAAATAATTGTACCGCTTTGAGACACAAAAATCTGACATAATCATACCGCCAGGGAGTTTAAATGACGTTTGGGTTTCAGTCAGCGCAATAACTAAATTATTTTCTTTGGAATAAACATTGTCATCCTAGGACTATAATGCCGCGTACACACGGTCGGACTTTTCGTCTACAAAAGTCCAACGGACGCTGACGGACTAAAGCTGGCTGGTAATCCGATCGTGTGTGGGCTTCTCCGGACTTTCAACGGACTTTTTTAGCCTCAAATCCGACGGACTTTAGATTTGAAGCATGCTTCAAATCTTTACGTCGTAAGTACGACGGACCCCGAAGTCCGCTCGTCTGTATCCTAGTCCGACGGACAAAAAAACGACGCATGCTCATAAGCAAAAACTAAACGGAAGCACTCGGTCTAGTAAAACTAGTGTTCGTATTGTAGGTAGCACATTCATCACGCTGCAAAATCTGTGATCGTTGAATGCAGCGCATTTTATTTCTTCTTTACGAAGGCTCTATAAAGAACGAAGGTGTTTTGCTGTTCATAATCAGAGTTCTCCCAAACTGATTTCTGGATTCTTTTTCTCTTTGATCTCATGAATGATATAGTATGCATTTTAAAAACAATGTTTCCATACTAATAATACTTTTTCCCCTTTTTTTTTTTTTAGGTTTGTAAAGTTACCACAAAGAACCCATTATTCTGTTTTTTTTTTTTTATAGTGATTATTTTTTAGTTTTTAGATAAAGTTAACCCAAAGCACCGTTTTTGGTTACGTAAATTTTTGGATTTTCAAGACTTACCACTTGAACATTATTAACATTAGTAATGTATTTTTGGTGTGTTTTTTTTCAAACTCAATGAGATTGTTGTCCCTTGTTAATTTAACATTGTGTGTAAAATCAATGATTTCAAAGAAAAAACATAAAAAGTCTTTTGCTAAACTCAAAAAATGATCCATTTATTCATGGTCAAAATAAAATAAAGAGGAAGTCAACGCTGGAAAAAGTCGGTGTACCAGAAAATTGGGATCTTGCGGAGTCCATATAAGAGGGAGCACAATCTGGTCCAAGAATCCCAGAGATCAACAGCACCAGCAGATGATCTAGATGTCCCCAGACTGTGGTCCTACAACAGCCTGCGTCTTCTGTCAGACCAGACTGAACCCAGGTCATCATTTTCTTCTCTTCCCTGCAGCCTTTCCTCCACGCTGCCCTGCAGCCTTCCCTGTAGCCTTCTTTTGAGGCTGTGGCTCTGGTGTTTCAGTTGTGGCAGGAGGAGGAGGAGGAGGAGGAGGAGGGGGGGCTGCCTCATGTAGTTGGGTGTTTTGTGTTAGCGTGCCCTGCAGCCCCTTATGGATTGTTTCCCCAAATAGGCGCTCACAAATGAGGCGCTGCTCCCTATTCATCTGAAGAAGCCTGCTGGCTAAGTAGCAGCCATAGGATTCTTCCGCTTCGGGGGGGCTCCTTAAAAAACGGGTGGCCTCTTGCATGAGGCGCAGGGATGCGTCCTGTGTGACCATCCCCTTCCTGGCCCTTTTTTTGGGAAGGTGGAGGGGAGGCACTTGGGATTCGGTCAGGCTCCTACTGGGCCCAGCCACCTCACTTGGCCCAGCCACCTCACTTGGCCCAGCCACCTCACTGGGAGCAGCCACCTCACTGGGAGCAGCCACCTCCTGCCTGACACTGGGCCCAGCCTCCTCCAGGATGATGGTGAATCCGGCCTCCTCCAGGCTGTCCATGGGCCTGGTCTCCTCCTGCCTGCCACTTTCCCCACATTCCTCCTGGATGGACTCATCCTGTGTATAAAAAAAGGACAATAGTTTGAGTATATTTTTTTGGGTTCATCAATGACACACAGTTTGCTTCTCATGAATAGCAAATTCAATGTGAATACTTCTCTTTAATAAAAGAGTCTAATCAGACACCCTAATTATTTCAAGCAGGTGCCAAACATATTTAGCCACTACTGTCAATTGATATGTATACCCAATTTTGAGTGCCAAATTATTTTAGACAATTATAACATCCAGTTAACATCATTAATATTAGTACAGTAAATATTTGTTAAAATAATTTACCTGACTCCAGATGGTCATATCTGGTTCATCCAGGATGGAAGACCCAGCTTGCTCCTCATCAGCCTCTGCTGGGGTGGAGGGAAGGGTGGAGGGAAGGGTTGAAAGTGATGGCCTGGCTTCATTCTGGTCATCCAGAAAACGGAGTTGATTATAGTACCACAGCCTGGGTACACAAACATCATCTGCTGATGCTCCTGATCTCCTTGATTCCTGGATCTTCTTATGCTCCCTCTTATACATGTTCCTCAAGCCCCCAATTTTCTTGAGCAATGTCTCCATTGTTGCTTCCGGGATGGTCGCCTGGACAAAGGCCAGAAGTCTCTCCAGCGTTGACTTCCTCACATGCTTAGCATAATACTGAGGGTGTTTCACCTCCCACAAATTCCTCATCTCTCGATATTTGGAAATAAAAGATGTAAGGAACTCTGGATCCTTAAATAGGGGATTCATTATATCTGGAAAAGATGAAGTCACAAGACAAAAAACACTTTTATTATAGGTTTCGGCTAACCCCTCATCATCTTCTCCCTATGTAGGCCTCATCAATCTATCAAGCCATATAGGCCGCTTGCTACAAAGTCATGACCATAAAACCCAAAAAAAATATATTTAAAATTACCTTCGTTTTGTAACGTCCTGGTCCACTTTTACCTACGCACAGAACGTTCGTACGACACGTGCGCAAGGGCCCTCTTCATACAGTACGCATGTGTGAAACTCCGCCTGCGTCGCCCGCCCCTGACGTTCGAAATTAACTCATGTTCTCCGCCCCCTAATTCGACGCACAGAACGTACGTACGACACGTGCGCAAGGGCCCTCTTTATACACTACGCATGTGTGAAACTCCGCCTGCGTCGCCCGCCCCTGACGTTCGAAATTAACTCATGTTCTCCGCCCCCTAATTCGACGCACAGAACGTACGTACGACACGTGCGCAAGGGCCCTCTTTATACACTACGCATGTGTGAAACTCCGCCTGCGTCGCCCGCCCCTGACGTTCGATTTTAACTCATGTTCTCCGCCCATTTTTTGTTACGGCGCGTAGTGGAGTTAAAGAATGGCGGAGACACCTGAAATGTTGACGACCTCAGGTAGTGGAGACAGCCCGGAGGCTGGAACGTCTGCGAAATCTATGAGGCCTAGATTTAAGGCCTCTAATATGAGTTTTAAAGAGATGGTGGAGATGGTGGCCATTCTTCACAAAGACGACTATGATGGCAATTATGGGCCGTACGCACGGCCAAATTTGCGCAAGGCCAAAATAATGGCGAAGGTCGTGGAGACTTTGCAGGCATCTTTTGGGGTCCAGCGCTCCAAAGATCAACTGCGAAAAAGATGGTCTGACCTGAAACTCAGGGAGCCGGATCAATACCGACGTATCCGGAAAGTTCTTAAAAAAAGTAAGTACTTGTCGTGTTTTTCTCTTGTGTTTATTACCTTGTATACTGCTCCATGTGCTTTTCCTTCCTATCCGATTTTTTGTTCATCGTTTTAAACGATCTTTTAAGAAACCTCGTTACATATCTATAGATATATATCTATATATACATATATATATATATATATATATATACACACATATATATATATACACATATATATATATATTATATATATATATATATATATATATATATATATATATATATATATATATATATATATATATATATATATATATATATAAATATATATATATATATATATATATATATAAATATATATATATATATATATATATATATATATAACACTATAGAGAGAGATATATATATATATATATATATATATATATATATATATATATATATATATATATTGAGAGATAGATATAGATATAGATATAGAGATATAGAGAGAGAGAGAGAGAGAGAGAAATATATAGAGAGAGAGAAATATAGAGATAGGTAGATAGATAGATATAGAAATGTAAAACATTCTTTTTGAAGATTTGAGGTTATCTTAATTTTTTGGCTTTACATTTAGTTAGATATTTAGAGATTTTGTTCCAGATATAGAGAGAGATCAAAAGATTATTAACTATATTTTGAGATATTGATATCTATCTATCCGATATGTCTTTCTAATTTTAAATATTGAGGTAAAATAGGAACTCTACACAAACCACTTCATTACAAATGTTGGAAAATTACTATGTACTAAAATATCTGTGTGCTAATTAGATTATTAAATTTTTTGTTTCACATAGGGGAAAAATCACTCAGCCAACAACCAGAAGACAGTCCACCCCAAGCAAAACATGATTGGGAAATAAGCCCAAGTCCCATTGAGGATGTGGAGGAAGGAGAGGTGGGCGACATGGGCACCCCACCAGGTGAGTGTCTGACACACCAGCTTACGGTAATCTATGCATGGCTGCCTTTTATTTTATGTAATTTTTCTACTCTATTTTAGGTGATCTGGTTGTGCTTGAGTCAAGCAACAGCGCCACCCCCGAGGATGTTCATGAAGTATGCGACATGGGCACCCCACCAGGTCAGTGTTTGAGACACCAGCTTTATGGTAAGGTAAACTTATGTGTGCATATTTCTAAACATATTTTTTTTTTTCATTCCACTTTAGGTCCAAGTGACTATTTCACCACAGACAGTGCCCAACGGCTAATTGCTCAAATCATGGCCTGGAATGGGGAGATCGATCAAATGCGGAATCGGCTGGATCGTATGCAGCAGGAAATGAAGGACATGATTGATGTTTTGGGTCGAATCTAAATGCCCTTTTTTAAACCCCAAAACATCAATCATGTCCTTCATTTCCTGTTTTGCTGACCCCATTCTGGGCCTTCTCTTTTTTTTTTTTGGCAGAACATAAATGGCTGTTTAACCTAATGTAAAAAAGGAGGGCTGTTTCTCGTAAATACCTCAAAAATCCACAAAAAAAGAAAAATTGATTTTCAAAAAAACACAAAAAAAAAAAAATAAAAAACTTGATTTTAAAAAACCAAAAAAAATAAAAAACTTGATTTTAAAAAACCAAAAAAAATAAAAAACTTGATTTTAAAAAACCAAAAAAAATAAAAAACTTGATTTTAAAAAACCAAAAAAATTAAAAAACTTGATTTTAAAAAACCAAAAAAATTAAAAAACTTGATTTTAAAAAACCAAAAAAATTAAAAAACTTGATTTTAAAAAACCAAAAAAATTAAAAAACTTGATTTTAAAAAACCAAAAAAATTAAAAAACTTGATTTTAAAAAACCAAAAAAATTAAAAAACTTGATTTTAAAAAACCAAAAAAAATTAATATACAAACTTTATTAAAAAAAAATAATAAAAACAAAAATAACTTGATAAAAAAAAAAACATAAACAAAAAAAAAAAAAAAACTTGATTTTCCCAAAACAAAAAAAAAGCCTGTTTGTGAAAATCAAAAAGCCAAAAATATTTTTTTGTGGATTAGGTATAAATATTTAGATATAATTATATTTTGCTACATTATTAAGATATCATTCTATTTTTGTCTATGAACATTTTATACTAAATGCAGAACGGAATGCATAACAACCATTAATAAAAACATCTCCTTATAGGAATTAAATAAATGTGTGGTTTGTTATTTCAAGGCTCAGTATCATTTTAGTTATAATTGTAAAAAAGTTGTTTACAGTGGCAATGGAGCTTATTTAGACATTTAAAATTACAATACAGTTGGCACTACAACTGCTCGACCATAACCTAGGAGACAGCCCAAAAGAAAGGCAAGCAATAAATATAATGCAAGATTTCATCAATAATTTTTTTATTGTCAAAAATTATATATCCTGGCCCATTGCAATGGCCCCCCTACCCATAAAATAATTAACATATTGCTGTCTAACTTGACGGGCACTTTGGGGGGCCAAGCCAGTACGGACAGTATCCAGGCCTGTAAGGTTGGCTTCTATTTGTCCGGCCCTAGGCCCAACTGTGCCTATATAATTTGGCGAATGCTTATTTAAAAAGTTGTGCAGAATGCAGCACGATAAAACGATAAAATTAAGTTTGTATTCCGCCAAATTAATGGCTGTTTGAAACAGGCGGAACCGGCTGGCCAGAATTCCAAACGCATTCTCAACCACTCTTCTAGCTCTGGCCAGCCGGTAATTAAAAACCCTCCTCTCCGGGGTGAGGGTTCTTTGGGGGAATGGCCTCATGAGGTGCTTGCTGAGAGCGAAGGCTTCATCGGCAATGAAGACAAAGGGGAGTCCTTCCACGTTATCCTCATCAGGTGGCAATCCCAGGCCACCACTCTGGAGACGCTGGCAGAACTCCGTCTGGGCAAATACTCCTCCATCCGACATCCGGCCATTCTTCCCCACGTCCACATATAAAAAATCATAGTGTGCCGACACCACCGCCATTAAAACAATACTGTGGAACCCCTTATAATTAAAATAATATGACCCCGAATGGGGTGGTGGCACAATGTGGACATGTTTCCCATCTATAGCCCCTCCACAATTGGGAAAGTCCCAACGGCTGGCAAAATGGGATGCCACAGTCTGCCATTCCTGTGGCGTTGAAGGAAACTGGGAAATCAAACAAGAAAACCAAAATCAATTAATTTGGAAGCTAACATTGCAAGAAAATTAGACAATTAAAAACATTATTCCCCAGCATCAGTATAACATTCAATAATTTAATTGTTCTGGAATAACTAATATGGAAAGGCACACTTATCAGATTGCTCACCCCCTCTGATGGAACATTGATTACATTTTAGGGGGTTGTGAAATCCCTAAAAAAAATTACTTTTAGGACACGCAGGAATTTAGGGACTAAAAAGGCTACAAGACTGCAGTTGTCGCACTCTGCAGGTGCAGTTGCTAACCAGCTTACAGTAAATGAGGTAATGTAAAAAGGCATTCATGTTGCAAGGAGTACACAATCACATGCAAGGGCAATTAATGAAAACACTTTGAGGCTTGCATATGATTTGATGATGGAAATCAGCAGAGCTTCTGCTCATTTACTAAAGCACTGGAACAAATGCACTTGTAGAGTGCACATGCATTTTGCAAAGTGCAACATATATTTGCTTTAGACAAATCAACACCACAGAACATTCCAGCAAATTTTAACGAGGGGGGGGGGGTGGGGGGGTTGTGAAATCTAGATAATTGCTCATTAGCAGCACACTATTTGGAGTGAGTTTAGGTGGTGGGGGGGGGGGGTGGGGGGGTTGTGAAATCTAGATAATTGCTCATTAGCAGCACACTATTTGGAGTGAGTTTAGGTGGTGTGGGGGGGGGGGGGGTTGTGAAATCTAGATAATTGCTCATTAGCAGCACACTAAATACACTCAAACAAAATACATTCCAAATGAGTAGACTAGGTGGATATGTTCCCATCACTTCATGCTGGGAAGGTTATTGAAGGAAAATATACATGCATGACAAAAAATAACAGTAAAAAATTCCAGCATGTGTGAGGATAAAAAGGGGACATTCACACTATATTGCAATGATGGTAAGTAGTGTTTGAAGCAAGAAATACATCACATTATCAAAGATTACATAAAAGAACATATGATGCTAATAAAAGAAAAATATCTTACCTTAATATAGTCCTTCTGCAGGACCTGTATGATGGCAGAACAGGTCTCTGGGATAATGATCCCCAGAGCCTGGGGGGAGATGCCTGTCGAGAACTTAAGGTCCTGCAGGCTTCTCCCTGTGGCCAAATACCGCAAGGTAGCGACCAGCCTCTGCTCCGGAGTGATGGCTTGCCTCATGCAGGTATCCTGCCTGCTGATATAGGGGGTCAGCAAAGCCAACAAACGGTCAAAAACGGGGTCCGTCATCCGGAGAAAGTTCCTGAAATCCTCAGGATTATTCTCACGGATCTCACGGAGCAATGGCATGTGACAGAACTGGTCACGCTGAAGCAACCAATTCTTGGTCCATGAACTCCTCCTCGCCCTGTTCATGGACTGGTCTTGGGCTGAAGAATAAACTACAGCACCAAGCACATACAATGCACGAGCTCTACGACGAGTACGTACAGGTAACATGGCTTCAAAACGGTCGGCTGGTCAGAACGCACTAAACAGAACGCACTGAAGAACAGCAAGGCCTGTGAAGAACGACCTGAAAATCAGGAACGAGCGGACAATAAAACAAAGATTTCTCAATGCCAACTGACCAAACGCACTGAAAAGCAGATACAAACCTCACAAGCACAGACTGAACAACAGTTAAAACGAACTGAAAAATACGAGTCTCACAAGCGCGAATCGTCTCTCACCAAACTTCTACTAACACGAGATAAACACGAGATTAGCAGAAGGAGCCCAAAGGGTGTCGTACGGGCTATTGAACTTCCGTTTTATAGTCTCGTCGGACTTGGTGTACGTCACCGCGTACTAGGCTGTCGTACTTTTGTGTGGTCGTGTGTGTGCAAGTCCGTTCGTAAGAAAGTCTGCCGCAAGTCCGCCGAAGGTACGTCGGAAGTCTGTCGGACAGGCTGTCGGACTTTTGTAGACGAAAAGTCCGACCGTGTGTACGCGGCATAAGTGTTTTAATGGCAAAATCAGCAGGTAAAAATTAAGAGATAAAAGGCTTGAAAAAATAAAGCAAATGCTGCCACTTAATTTTAAGAACAGGTAAGCTGAAATATGTTACATTTTTGTTTTTGGGTTCATATATTTTTATTAAGCAATGTCATAATTATCCTTTCTACTGTAACTGAAAGTAACAGAAAAGCACTACTTGAATCCTTTACTGTACACATAACATTCTAGTTCCTTCTACTGATTCGTCATATCATATTAGAATGCAACACAATAATGTATTGAGGCAATGTGCTGTAGTAAATCTATGCAAATAACAAACCATAATCCTTGGAATTTTATCGTCTAGAAGCCATGAAATATATGTATTATAAAATCAATAGACAGCATAGTGCCCTGAAGTGTTTCCTAGTATAGAACAGGCCTAGGCAAATCAACCACCACTCCCATAATTATATATATATATATATATATATATATATATATATATATATATATATATATATATATAAGATTGTGTACATTTACAAGAAAAGCATAAGACAATACTATGCTTTGCTTAAAGAAAAAGTTTACAGAAGTCTGATGCTGCAGCTGCCCCCTGCTGGTTCTAAACTCTAAAGAGTTGAGCGATCACATTACCACTGATCGCTCAGTTCTCAGTCTTCTAAAAGTGCAGAACTGTGACTGTCAATCACCGCTCTGTCCCTCTAGGGTTCACAGGAGTGCCAGGCTGGAGAGGGGGTGGGCGCAGCTGGCGTCGGTTCTTAGCCAAGTCCTGAGAGCTGAAGCCAGCTGTCAGTCGGGCTGTTGGATGGATCCTAATCCTTCTTTTCTGGGATCCCCCCGCCCCAGTGCTCCTGGCTCCTCCCCCCACTGAGTGCCCAGCATAGCAAGCCTCTTCCTATTGTGGAACACCTGTGAGCCCCACTGTCTGTATCTATTGACACAGACAGTGCAGCTCAGCCCCACCCCCACTCCCTCATCACAGGATTTGATTGACAGCAGCAGGAGCCAATCTACTGCTTTCAATCTGCCCTGTGAGGAGGGAGAAACGCTTCTCCTGGGCACAGAGCTGAATCTAGATTGGCTTAGATAATTATAAGGGGGACTAGGAAGGGGAAAATGCCTACGTAATTTTTTTATTTTTTTATTTACCCTAATGCATAAAATGCATTAAGGCAAAAAAAAACTTCTACTTTTACAACCACTTTAAGACTAACCAGTGCCATATGTACACCATTAGCTCAGAATATCTTTTTATTCATCATACACCATAGATGACCCTACATGGGATATTGCCAAATCATGATATTCTTAAAATACAAGAATATTCATATTCCTCTCAACACAAATATATTTATTATGTCAATCATTTTTATTAAGTTTTACCATGTTTATAACTGAATAAGAGCAAGAACATAATACCAAAGAGAAGGTTAGTACAAAAAAGTGTGCATCACATAGATGATCCAGATCATATAACATAGAGAATAATAAGGGTACAATATAACATATCAAGAGACACTAATGTATTATTTGCTGTCTATTCATGGTTTTCATAAACTATCAAATGTAATAGACAAATGTATTTATTATCTATAGAAACTAAAAATACTGGCATAATGAATACATTAATATATGGGGATATTACAGGGTAAATGTATGTGACATATTACCAGGGTTTATTTACTAAAGAACTTTTTTGCAAACACCCAAACAGGTTCTCAAGAATCTAAAGTAAACTGCTTAAAAAAAAAAAAAAAGGCAAATGCTTCTGTGGACATAATGCCAATCTGGGGCAAACAGACATAAAATGGTGACGAGCTACAAAGGTTAAGGTCGGGTCACTGGGGTGTGACCATTACTTTGACGCAGTTGGCCAGCTTAATGTATTTCACTATGTGTGAATTAACCACTTTCCTACTGGGCACTTAAACCCCCCTCCTGCCCAAACCAATTTTCAGCTTTCAGTGCTCTCACACTTTGAATGACAATTACTCAGTCAAGTAATACTGTACCCAAATTATTTTTTTCTCCTTTTTTCATACAAATACAAAATTTTGGTGGTATTTGATCACCTCTGGGTTTTTTATTTTTTGTGCTATAATTGAAAAAAGACTGAAAATTTTGAAAAAAAACACATTTTTCTTAGTTTCTGTGATAAAATTTTGCAAATTATTAATTTTTCTTCATAAATTTTGGCCACAATTATACTGCTACATATCTTTGGTAAAATAGCCCAAATTAGTGGATATTATTTGTTCTTTGTGAAAGTTAGAGAGTCTACAAGCTGTGGTGCAAATCATAAAAAATTGATTACAAGATTTACCGGTGGCCTATCTCATTTCTTGCGACCCTAACAAGCCAGGAAAATACAAATACCCCCCAAATGACCCCTTCTTTTGAAAGTAGACATTCCAAGGTATTTAGTAAGATGCATGGTGAGGTTTTTGATGTTGTCATTTTTCCCACAATTCTTTGCATAATGAAGATTTTTTTTTTTCCCCCAAAATTGTCATTGTGATAGGTTATTTCTCTCACATGGCATGTGTATACCACAAATGACACCCCAAAATACATTCTGCTACTCCTCCTGAGTATTACGATACCACATGTGTGGGACTTTTACACAGCCTGGCCACATAGAGAGGCCCAACATGCAGGGAGAACCGTCAGGTGTTCTAGGAGCATAAATTACACAACTAACTTGCTGACTACCTATTACACTTTTGAAGGCCCTGGAGCACCAGGACAATGACACGTGACACTGATGTGGCACTGATGACAGATGGCACTAATACGTGGCTCTGATGGCACGTGACACTGATGTGACACTGATGACAGATGGCACTAATATGTGGCACTGATGACAGATGGCACTTATACGTGGCACTGATGACGCGTGACACTGATGTGGCATTGATGACAGATGGCACTGATATGTGGCACTGATGACAGGTGACACTGATAACAGATGGCACATGACACTGACAGGTGGCACTGATGACAGATGGCACTGACAGGTGGCACTGGGGACAGATGGCACTGACAGGTGGCACTGGGGACAGATGGCACTGACACATGGCACTGGGAACAGGTGGCACTGGGGACAGATGGCACTGATAGGTGGCACTGGGAACAGGTGGCACTGGGGACAGATGGCTCTGATAGGTGGCACTGGGGACTGATGGCACTGGGGACAGATGGCACTGATAGGTGGCACTGGGGACAGATGGCACTGAGAGGTGGCACTGGGGACAGGTGGCACTGATAGGTACTGTGGGCATGTGTGTTTTTTGTGTGTGTGGCACTGTGTTAGTGTTCAAATACTCACGCTGCAGCTGCAGGTCGCTCTCCCTCCTCACACGCGGTCTCTGTGTGAGGAGGGAGAGCTGGCAATGAGAGATGATCTCATATGTTTACATATTGGACACTCCGATCAAGTGCTAAATGGCCACTGTGATTGGCCATTTAGCACAATCTGTGATTGGCTGTGTCCAGCCAAACTAGCTCCTGGTACATATGCATGTACAAGCTATAGGAATGAGCACAGGTATACCCTGTTTCTATTGGTTAGGAAGAGGCGTATATTGGAGATGTTGCGTAGGTTGAGGTGGCAAGATTTGGACAGTGATTGGATTTGGGACCGAAAGGATAGTTCAAAGTCCAGGATTACACCTAGAACCTTGGCATGCAGAGATGGGTTTATTATTATACAGGTTGATATATTATCTGGGTTGATAATATCAATCTTGGCAAGGAAATTAGGGAAAGAGTCACATGGTGGAGGAAATATTATTATGAGCTTGGTTTTGGATAGATCAAGTCTGAGGAAGTGGTATGACATCCAGCCGGATGTGTCTGTTATTAAATTAGTGTTACATGAGGAGACTGGAGTGAGCTGAGGGGTAGATAAATTCGGGTGTCGTCAGCGTAGAGATGATGTTGAAAGCCATGGGAGACTATCAGCTGACCCAGGGAGGATGTGTAGATTGAGAATAGGAGAGGTCCAAAAACAGAACCTTGGGGGAACCCAACAGAGAAAGGAAGAGGAGAGGAGGAAGTAGAATTGTAAGTGACACTGAAGGTGAGTTTGGATAAGTAGGATGAGAACCAGTGAAGAGTACAGTCACAGAGACCAAAGGCGTGGAGTTTTTTGAGAAGGAGTGGGTGGTCCACTGTGCCAGACAGCAGAGAGGTCAAGGAGTAGGAGTACAGAATAGTGTCCATTGGATTTAGCCGTTAGCAGATCATTAGTGAGTTTTAGGAGAGCAGTTTCTGTGGAGTGTTGGGGGCGAAATTCAGACTGAAGGGGACCAAGAAGGTTATTCTCAGCAGTGGCGGCCTATCCATAGAGGGTGCACGGGCTGCCTATCCTATCCATGCGTCCGGCCCCCTGAGCTACATATTAGGGTGGCAGACTATGGATTCCAGTGGGGGGGTGTTTTTTTGAAGCACCTTATTAGAGCCAGAGGCTCTAATAGGTTTAAAAAAGGGTGGGCTCTGCGGCCCACCCAGTTGTGTGACGATAGCGAATGAATTTTCTCTATTTTCACACTAAAGTTCCTCCTGTTTCCCGATTGGCCAAAGCGTCAGGTGATCCTATCTTAACTTAGCGCTTAGGAGGAACAGAGAGGAGAGACATGTCGGAGGAAGCAGCGGGTGGTTCAGACAACGGAGCCACTGCCCACACCCCGGGAGAGGAGGAGAGGGCACCACAGCCCGCCATCTTTAGATCAGGTTGGTGCCCAAGGGGGGGTTTGTCAGCGCCGGCCTCCTGGAGGGTGGGTGGTGTCAGTGCCGCACCTCCAGCCACCTGGAGGGGGGTGCTTGTCTGCCCCCCCCAAACAAAAAACCCACCAGTCACCACTGATTCTCAGTAAGATATATATATCTATATATATTGTAATATTGGGGGTTGTTTAGCTCAAGTGATAGATGCGTTTTTTTGTACAGTGAGTCCACATCAGACAGGCGTTATGGCTAAAGGCCTGGTAGCCCACATTTATTAAGCCCGGGTTCACACCTATGCGAATTAGATGCGGCTTACACCGCATCTAATTCGCAGGACATTTTAAAATACATTCATATGAATGCATCTGGTTCACATATGTACGTTGCATTCGCACTGCGCATTGCACAAAAAACGTGTGCGTTTTTTGGGCATTGCGGTGCGAACTACAAGCCTATTATCTCCTATGGGAACGCATCTGATTCGCAGATGCATTGCGTTCTGAACAAGGAATTTCTACTTCTCCTCACTACACCTCCCCCTCTCCCCCTCTCCTCCCTCCCCCTCTCCCTGCTCTCTAATCCTGAGCAAAAACGCAATGAATCCTTTGAACAGGAGATTTTTATCTCACCAGTGAAACCTGAGCTTCAATTCGCACCGCACAAGTGTGAAACAGGGCTTAGTGAAAAACAAAAGCAAAAAGGTCCATTCAGGATTCCCACACAGGGAGCCACCTGGCTCTCTTGTCAGCAGTTCCTCTGCTTGCTTTTAACAGAGTTGATTCTTTCCAGCCCCCAGGACTCACTGGCTTCCGTAGTCTTCCCAACTCAAGGCTGGCCAGCCTTTCCCAGTCCCTGGGGAAAGAATCCCCCTTACTGCTGTCTCCCACAGGGCAGACCACTCTCCAGACACAGGTCTGTCTTCACTCAGCACCAGCAGTAGCAAGCTGCTCACACTCCACCTTCCTTCCCCTTACTGCTCTCACCAGTCCCTCGTTATATGCACCTGGGCACACACCCTGCTGGCTGTCCACAAAATCCGGACACAGGGTTGGAGATCCCATCCCACCCAAGAATTTGAGGGATCTCCAAACTACAGAGCCCCATCCCGAACAAGCAAGATGTGGAGAAAGCTGCCAGAGCAGTTCTCTCCTTTTCAAATCTACGCTCTGTAGCTCTGCAGTCCGCCGACATGCAGACTTATGCCGTGTACACACGATCGGACTTTTCGGCATACTTGGTCCGGCGATCTTTTCGACGGACTTTGTACGCTAGGTGCGCCGGACTTAAAAACGGACGGACTTGGACACACACGATCACTCCAAAAGTCTGATGGTTTTGAACGTGGTGACGTACAGCACGTACGATGGGACTAGAAAAAGGAAGTTCAAGCCCCACTACGCCACCCTTTGGGCTCCTTCTGCTAATCTCGTGTTTCTCTCGTGTTAGTAGAAGTTTGGTTAGAGACGATTTGCGATTTTCACACTTCAGCTTATTTCGATCGTTTTCTGCGGTTCAGTTTGTGCTTGTGAGGTTTGTATCTGCTTTTCAGTGCGTGTTGGTCAGTTCGTAACCTGCCTAGCAGGCCGTTCTGGTCCGCTTGTTCCTGATTTTCAGGTCGCTCTTCATAGGCCTTGCTGTTCTTCAGTGCGTTTGTTCTAAGTTTGTTTGACCAGCCGACCGTTTTGAAGCTATGGTGCGTGGACGTACTCGTTCTCGAGTTCGTGCTACGTGGGGACTTGGTGTTGGGGTTAATACTTTGACCCGAGTCCAGTCCATGAACAGGGCGAGGAGGAGTTCATGGACGAAGAATTGGTTGCGCCAGCGTGACCAATTCTCGCACATGCCTTTGCTCCGCGAGATCCGTGAGAATAATCCTGATGATTTCAGGAATTATCTTCGGATGACGGACCCCGTTTTTGAATGTCTGCTGGCTATGCTGACCCCCTATATCAGCAGGCAGGATACCTGCATGAGGCAAGCCATCACTGCGGAGGAGAGGCTAGTTGCCACTTTACGTTACTTGGCGACTGGGAGAAGTCTTCAGGACTTGAAGTTCTCGACAGGCATCTCCCCCCAGGCTCTGGGGATCATAATCCTAGAGACCTGTTCTGCCATCATTCAGGTCCTGCAGAAGGACTATATGAAGGTAAGTTTTATCCTTTAACATTACATGATATGTATTTAATGTTTGCTAATGTATTGTCTAAATGTCCTTGTTACCTAATTACCATGCTTTGAATATGCTGGGAATGTCCCCTTTATCTTCAGGCATGGCTGTTTTTTTACCTTAATCATTTTTTGGCCTACATGCATATTTCCCTTCAATAACCTCCCCACCATGCAATCCTGGGTCCATTTATACCTCTAGCCTATAGTCCTTTGAACAATGTATATTGTCAGCTCCATTGTACTGTTTTACCCCCCCCCCACCCCCTCAAATGTTTGCAACTGTCAGGTGTGTTCTTGGCCCAAATTAGTACCCCTCCCCCACCCCCTCAAATGTTTGCAACTGTCAGGTGTGTTCTTGGCCCCAATTTGTACCCCTCCCCCACCCCCTCAAATGTTTGCAACTGTCAGGTGTGTTCTTGGCCCCAATTTGTACCCCTCCCCTACCCCCTCAAATGTTTGCAACTATCAGGTGTGTTCTTGGCCCCGATTAGTACCCCTCCCCCACCCCCTCAAATGTTTGCAACTGTCAGGTGTGTTCTTGGCCCCAATTTGTACCCCTCCCCCCACATACAAATTGATCAATGGTCCATCAGAGGGGGTGAGTAATCGTATAAGTGGCCCTTTTTTTGTTTTTTAAATTTGAAAAATAACACATATTAATAATGTTCAACTGCTGTTGTTTAAGAATGGTTTTGTGTAATATGATATCCAAGTTATGTTTAAAAGTACTTATATTTTTTTTTTCTTGTTTGACTCCACAGTTTCCTTCCAACACACAGGAATGGCAGACTGTGGCCTCCTAGTTCGCTGACCGTTGGGACTTTCCCAACTGTGTCAGGGCGATCGATGGGAAGCATGTCCGCATTGTGCCACCACCCCATTCGGGGTCTTATTTCTACAACTATAAGGGGTTCCATAGTGTAGTTTTGATGGCGGTGGTCTCGGCACAATTGGAATTTATGTTCGTGGACATGGGGAAGAACAGCCGGATGTCTGATGGAGGAGTCTTTGCACAGACCGAGCTGTGCCAGCATCTCCAGACTGGTGGACTGGGATTGCCACCTGATGACCAGAATGTGGATGGACTCCCCTCAGTTTTTATCGCTGATGAAGCGTTTGCTCTCGGCGAGCACTTAATGAGGCCGTTCCCCCAAAGGACACTCACCCCTGAGAGGAGGGTATTTAATTACCGGCTGGCCAGAGCAAGAAGAGTTGTGGAGAATGCCTTTGGGATTCTGGCCAGCCGGTTCCGTTTGTTCCTCTCTGCAATAAATCTAGATGAATACAAAATCAATTATGTGATCTTTGCTTGCTGCATTCTGCATAATTTTTTGAGACAACATTCTTTAACATATCTATCTTCTGTTGGGCCTGAGGCCGGACTTGGTGCTGATGTACCACTCACAGGTCTGGAAAGTGGCCGTAGTGGCTTGGCCCCCAAAACCGCCCGTGAAGTGCGTGACAGATATGTCAATTATTTTAATGGTCGGGGGGCCATTGCAATGCAACAAGATCTTTAATTTTTTTACTATAAAAAAATAAAAAAATTTTGGCAACAATCTCTGGTTTTGATTCCTGTTTGCATTTTGTTTTGTCTGTCTCCTAGTGCACTTGTAGTGGCAAGTGCATTTCCCTTTAGTTAATAAGGTCCTTTGTCAGTGTAATCAGTGTTACTGTGTGCACATTGAAAGTTGCATTTTGTTTGAACCTGTTTTTTTTTTTCTTGTAAAAATATATATTTTTTTTTTTTTTTAGTTTAGGCATATTTGTCGAAAATATACATTGTTTACAAAATTCTTCACAACAGGGTTTTAAGAACCATAAGAACAAAAAATAACAGGAACTTACAAAGTTCAACATGTTAATAACGGTGCTGGTGATGTCACCCATGTAAAACGAAAAAAATTGCAGATGCTCACAATTGCAGGTGAAAAAAGGTTCAAGTCAACATGTGCTATCTCCCATCATGGGGGAGCAATGGACGTGTTTTGTGTGTGCAATCCCTTTGTTCCTCTCACAAACTAACATTATTCTGATGAAGGGGTTGCAAACACAAAACAAGTACATTGATATCCCCGATGAAAGATAGCACATGATGACACACCGTGTGCATCTGCAAAATTTAGACATTAGTATTTAGCAAGTTAAAACATTTGAGAAAAATAAAACTTGACAATGAAATGAAAAACATGATTGATGTTTTTAGGCAAAAAGTTATTAGATTCTGCCCAAAACATCAATCATGTTCTTCATTTCCTGTTGCATGCTGTCCAGCCGATTTCTCATACTGTCAGTTTGGTCACGCATTCTATCAATTTGGCCATTCCACACCATTATCTGGCCAATGAGTCTTTGTGCACTGTCTGTGCTAAATGGCTCCGCCACTTGGCCTTCCACAACCAGAATATCACCTATAATTTGTGGGAAAAATTTATTATAAAATATGCGCTGCTAAATAGATGAACTTAAGCTGGGGTGTCAGTCACTCACTTGGTGGGGTGGAAATATCGCACACTTCCTCCACCTCTCCTTCCTCCAGCTCGTCGGGTGGGTGTGGTCTTGAGCTGGGGCTTGGGGTAATGTCAGCTTCAGGCTGGTGACTTGGGGGGGTCCTGGGATCCTTGGACTGTTGTCTGAGTCTTTTCTCCCCTATGATAATTAAACAAAAGGTATAGTTAAAACACAGTGATATTTCAGTCTTGAAAAAGGAATATGAAACGTTCGTTAGAAGTTGCGGACAATTGTAATTTTTTGGCCCCAAAACTTTTGAAGACAGGATTTACATTCACTCTGCCCAAAAATGCCAAACAATACACATTTTCATGCAAGTTTCACAGATGCAGAGACCTCAAGTATCCCCTGGAGCCCTTATGTGTATTACCCACAAACATTTTCTCTGGTGTCACATAGTACACTAGTGCTCGTGAGTCCAGATGTGGAAACAGCTGCTGTGTCCTGTCCTTACATTACACTGAATCATTTTTGAAGAAGCATTATATTTTCCAACACATCTACACAACATCACCACATTTTTGGAATACGACAAATTATCAAGACCTAAATGTATGTCCAAACCCTATACCATTGTATTTGGCGAAAAAAAAACGTCATTTTCTTAGTATCATGTTTTATCAAAAGAACGGTCTTTACGAACGATGCTGTATAAACGAAAAGTATATGGATCAGCATGCAAGTTAAGTATCTAATTTGGAACACACAACAAGTACCTACTTTTTTAAAGCAACTTCTTTATTCGCCAATATTGTTCAGGCTCCCTACTTTTGAGGTCAGACCACCGCTTCCTCAATTGTTCTTTAGCCCGTTTAGTGCCAAATTTATGTTCAAGAGCTGTGACAACTGAGGACATTATTTTGTCCTTCCGCATATTGGGTCGGGTGTACGGTCCTTTTTTGCCGTCGTAGTCCTCCCTTCTCAAAATGGACACCATCTCCACCATCTCTTCAAAGGCCATGTTGGTGGCCTTATATCTCCTCCTGGACCTGGATGGTTGTGGCTCCGGGCTTTCCTCCGCGCTACTTGCAGATAATCTCTCCGCCATCTTTCTGTATATCCTGCCACTGCGCAATGAAGAGTGAAGGGGCGGGGACAAATGGTACTAAAGAACGTCAGGGGCGGGCATGACAACATATCACTAGACAGTAGTGGCCAAAAATATACTTCAAATATTGGTGAGCAGCTAGAATAATGGTGGGGTCAAAAAGATAGCCTTTACTATTTGTTTAGAATTATATTTGCAAGTCATGAGCTGAAAATTGTGTGTGATTGCGTAAGCAAAAATTACAACTACCGGTATGTCCCTTTTTTTTACCCAAGATGAGCTCAGCCAGGAGGAGTCTGTGCCCAGAGGTATAGAGGAGGAGGCCTTGCCCAGTGGGAGAGAGGAGGAGGCCATGGCTGGGCCCAGTAGAAGCCTCACGGAGTGTCAGGTGCCTCCCCTCCGCATTACCACCAAAAGGCCCAGGAAGATGACCCGAACAGAGGAGGAATCACTAGCCCTCATTCGCGAAGCCAGCCAAATCCTCAGCACACCACCCAATGTGGAAGACGGGTACAGAACCTATAAGGCCACCAGATTGCTGGAACTAGAAAAGGGGCAACGCCTCCTCTGTGAGGGTCTGATTTTTCAAGCCTAACAGAAGGGCTTGAGAGGGGAGCTTACTGCAAAAACATATATGAAGCCACTCCTCCTGCTACTCCTCCTCCTCCTCCTCCTGCGCCAAGTACACCACCAGAGGCACAGGCTCCAAGGAAGGCTGCAGCGAAGCGTGGAGGGAAGGCTGCAGGGCAGCGTGCAGGGAAGGCTCCACGGAAGACTCAAAAGTGATTGTCTGGCTTCTATCTGGTCTGACTTCTGACTGTGCTCCCTGTGCTCCCTAGGCGCAAGATACCAATTTTATTGTCCTCTAACTTGATGTGTGTCCTGGGGGACGAAAGGCTTCACACATTCCAAAAGTGTCTCCAGTGTTGCCTTCCTCATTTCTGTTTTGACCCAAATAAATGGATATTTCCGTTACCTTACATTATTGACTATGTGTTTTGATTCAAAAAGGACATTTGGTTTGTGAGTAGGCAGGTACAGGTCAAAAAGACTATATGTGGGTTATTTTCGTACTTGATTTGTTGTAGCCGTATTAGTGCAATTGTGACAGAGAAAATTGAGTACTGTCCGTGATACTTTTTTTATTTGCACTAACATACAATTTTTCAGGACAAGCTTTCGGGGTATGTCCCCTTCTTCAAGGTCCAAGCAGTACTGATTCACAAATTTTTAAGCAGAATGTTAAAGAAGAAAGAAAAAAAAAAGGGAAAACCAAACACATACAAATCAATGGTAATAAAGATAGCAGCAGAGTTAGTGAGATAAGACAGAGGGAGAGCTAGGGGGGAATGTAGGGGGGGGGGGAATACTAATCACAGAGCGGTCGTAAAACTTTAGCATAATGTGTAAGGAAACCAATATCTAAATTCAGGCCATTATTCTTCGTGTCAAAAAGAAGTATCATTCTTAGTTCAAATGTTTTCCTTTCCTGGATAGTTCTGAAATTCCCTTTAAGAACTAAGACATTGAGGTCTTCTATGGTGTGGTCCGATTGTGAGAAATGTCCCACAGGTGTGCATAAACTGTCTTCTTTATGTTCTTTGATGGTATGTCTGTGCAAATTCATCCTCGCTTGCAACTTCTGTCCTGTTTCACCAACATAAGATCCTTTGCTGTACCTTTTGCATTGGATGAGGTGAAAGAAAAAAAGAAAAAAAGAAAAAGAAGCTTTCCCCTGTCAAGCGGACTCTCATCCAATGCAAAAGGTGCAGCAAAGGATCTTATGTTGGTGAAACAGGACAGAAGTTGCAAGCGAGATATATATACACACTTTATTTATTATGTTTAAGATGAAAACATAACATTGCAAATTACTTTTTTGTTAGATAAAAATTAGTGATGGGTGGAGTGATTTAGATAAACTTTCACAGCAAAATTACCAATTTCTCTTCTGTCAACATTTGTTAATAAATTAGCCTGAAATGTTGTCATGCAAGACATCTCAAGTCTCCCACGAACCGCGGGAGTCTCCCACATTTGGCTGCGGGCACCCGCACCAGGCAGGGCGATCTCCCAGCTGGGTCTTTCACTCCACAGAACTACAGGAGCATCCCAAGTGGCCGAATGGAGTATGGCCGCTCTGTCTGTGGCTGAGTGACAGGCAGATGTAAGGCGCTGCAAGCTGAGGCAGAGGGGGGGACAGCCCATAGTGCTGTCCCCAGCCTGCTTTGGCTGCTGCATGGGTACTTTTTTTTGGGGTCGGTCCAGCCAATTCAGCAGGGAAGGAAGGGGGTGGACGGAGGCAGAGAGAAGACTGTGATCTGCAGGCTGTAGCAATTAAAAGAAAAACAAGCTTTCCCCTGTCAAGCGGACTCTTTCTCCACTCGCCGCAGTGATCTCCTGTGAGATAAGTACATAACAGTCCCGGTCTCTTCTATATCAATCTGCCAGGCAGACTGGGACTGTCATGTACTTGTCACACAGAAGATCACTGCTCAGTGGCACCCGAAAGTGGAGAAAGAGTCCGCTTGACAGGGGAAAGTTTTTTTTTCTTTTAATTGCTACAGCCCACCCCCTTCCTTCCCTGCTAAATCGACTGGACTGACCCCCAAAAAAAGTACCCATGCAGCAGGCTGGGGACAGCAGTATGGGATGTCCCCCCTTTGCCTCAGCCCCCCCTTCCTTCTGAGGAATTCTCTGACTGGGATGGCTCACCAGCCCCATTGCACCCGGACCCCAGGACCAGCAGCCCAGCTCCAGCAGCCAGACTCCAGGACCAGCAGCCCAGCTCCAGCAGCCAGACCCTTGGTCCCAGCAGCCAGACCCTTGGTCCCAGCAGCCAGAACCCTGGCCCCAGCAGCCAGACTCCTGGACCAGCAGCCCAACTCCAGCAGCCTGACTCTAGCCCCAGCAGCCAGACTCCAGGACCAGCAGCCCAGCTCCAGCAGCCAGACCCTTGGCCCCAGCAGCCAGACCCTTGGCCCCAGCAGCCAGGCCCTAGCAGCCAGACCCCAGGGCCAGTAGCCCAGCCCCAGCAGCTGTGTGATCAGGCTGCATTTCATTGGGCACTGGAATAGCTGCATTTAATTGGCACTGATTAGGCTGCATTTAATTAGCACTGTTAAGGCTGCATTTTATTTGGGGGGGGTTCGGCGCCGGCGCAAAGCGTCACCTCCCTGAACTGAGTTTGAAACCTCCCTATCTGGGCATGAGGGGTATATGACATGGAGCACGTCCGGTGTCAGGTACCAAAAATAAAGGATTTTATATGAGTTCTCCTTATAAAGGGTACAGTAGGAGCTCTTTGCTGCCTGAGACCAGATCACTCGTCACGTCTCCTCCCGGAGTACTTCCCCCAGAACTTTTTCCCAATGGAGCATGTACGCATGCTTACCGTGGGTGGTGATGGAGTGAGAGTTAAGCAACCGGTAGATATCAGATATCAAGCTTCGGCGTGCCGTACCTGCTAGGATTATGCTCTCGAAGGGGGATGGCGCTGAAAATTGGAGATTCGGGGCAATAGACTGGGCATAATGACGTATCTGCAGATATCCATAAAACATCTGGTGAGGCAAGTCATGTTTTGTCTGTAATTGGGTAAACAATAGCATTCTACGTGACCTGGGGTCCACCAAGTGGCCCATATGAAAAAGATTCCGTGTCGCCCAAGGCAGAGACATCTGGCGTGTTAGGCCGGCAGGCAGGTCGGGGTTATAAAGAAAGGATGTGAGAAGTGACTCCTCTGAACTGAGCCCATGGGCATGAGGCAGTCTTCGTCAAAGCGAACTAAGTAGGGTCATTGACCCCAGGAGTCTCTCCGGGTGCACCCTCGCGTCTGCACATCCTGAATGTTAATTGGGGGTGCTTCTGATTTGGTTGCATTAATTTTGTATCCGGAGTGGGATTTGTAGGTGTCCAGTTCAGCGTGTAGATTAGGCAGTGATATCCGAGGTTGAGTAAGGGTAAGTATGATATCGTCTGCAAACAAAGCTAATTTAAACTCCTTCCCTCGGACTGAAACCCCCGGGTATATTCGGGTTTCCGTGAATGGACGCCGCCAGGGGCTCTACACACAATGCAAACAGTAAGGGAGAGAGTGGGCATCCCTGACAGGTACCGTTGGCTATCGAAAAAGTGGGGGACATAGCAAAAGGGGTCTTAACCTGGGACGTGGGATTAGTGTACAAGTTTTGAATGGCCCGCAAAAATGCTCCCCGAAAGCCCATATGTCTTAACGTGGCTAACAGGAAGGGCCAGCCAAGGCGATCAAATGCCTTTTCTGCGTCCAGTCTCAGGACCAGGGACTCTTGGCCCTCCCTGTTCGCCACATCTATCAGATTGATGACCCGTCTCGTGTTATCCCCTGCTTGGTGGAGGGGGACAAAGCCTACCTGATCTTTATGTATCAGGGATGGCAATATCGCGTTCAGGCGTATAGATAGGAGTTTTGTAAATATTTTAAGATCGGAGTTTAGGAGTGCTATTGGCCTATAACTAGCGCAAAGGGCAGAGTCTTTATCCGGTTTTGGGATTAATGTGAGGAAGGACCTCTGCATGTCAGAAGGTATAGGTGTTTGTTGGAGAAAAGCATTAAATAATTTACACATGTGTGGTAGAAGAATAGGGAGAAAAGTTTTGTAGTATTCATAGGGAGGTCTGTCAGGGCCTGGGGATTTACGGGTGGACAAGGACTTAACGGTAAAGGTAATTTCCTCCTCGGATATAGTTGCATTGAGAGAAAGAAGGTCTGAGGCCTGAAGTCGGGGGATCCCACTACGTTCCAGGCCGGTCAGTAAGTTCAGGGGAAGGGGTGTCATGGAGGATCTCAGGGTTATTATATAGTGTGGTAAAAAATTCCACAAAGATTTAAGCTATATCATGGGGATGGGAGACTAGGCAGCCCTCTTTGTTTTTATTTGATGAGGAGTAGTTGCGTTTGAGCGTTCAGTCAGTTTGCGGGCCAAGAGGGAGTGGGCCTTATTACCCTTATCATAATAGAGCTGTTTCAATCTCCGTAAAGCTTTTTCCACCCTGCCAATAGCCAAGTCTTTAAGAGTCGTGCGTAGGCAGAAAATTTTTTTAAGAAGGGGTATTGTTGGAGAGATCTGTAAATTCCGCTCCAATGTCCTAAGCTCCCGCTCGGTCCACAACTTAGCAGCCATCGCATCTTTCTTCATGGCCGAGGCAAGCGCTATACACAGGCCTCGGAGGACTGCCTTATGGGCCTCCCAAAGAATGGGGGGGGAAACCTCAGGGGTTGCATTCTCAATGAAATAATACTGCAATGTCGTGTCTAGCTCCATCTTGGAAGGAAGGTGTTGTAGGAGACAAGTGTTGAGTTGCCAGTGGCAGGGCCTACGGTTTGGGGTGCTCAAGTTCAACACCATGGAAATGGGGGCATGATCCGACCGGGAGATCGGATGGATCCGCGCATCGCTGACAACCCGCAGGGTAGCATTATTAACAAAAAGATAGTCAATACGAGAGTGCATGTGATGAGACGCAGAGTAGAACGTGTACTGTTTTTCCCCGGGATGGAGGGCCCGCCAAGAGTCAAACAAGGCATACCGTCTGGTGATCTGTCTAAAAAGTTTCGATTCTCTAGATGTCCTGGTCTGTGAGTTCCAGGGGTCTAGCGCGTAGCGGTCATGCACCGATGAGTGGGACAGATTAAAGTCCCCTCCAACTATCAGGAATTCATTGGGCATTCTGAACAAACGCGCAAATACTTTAGTAAGGAAGTGAATCTGATGGGTGTTTGGGCATAGTGGTTGCATATGGTGACCGCCTGAGACTGCCATTGTCCGCGTAGTATAATGTAATGTCCTCTTGGGTCAATATATGACTCGGAGCATTGAAAAGGTGGTCCACGCTTGAAAAGGACAGCCACTCCTGCGCGTTTGCGGGGGTTAAATGCCTGATATATTTGAGGGTATCGTCTGGAGGCGAACGCAAAGGAGTCCCCTTTGTTAAAGTGAGTCTCCTGAATCATAATAATGTCTCCCCAAGAGTGCCTAAACTCAGTGAGCGCCAGATGTCTCTTCCTGTTGGAGTTTAACCCGTGGACATTCAATGACATTACCTTAGCCATAGTGATGGGCATGTGCAAGAAAAAAGATACTTATCTGATCCAGCTGCCTGAGTGCCAGGTCACCAAGGTAGGGAGGATGCTGAGAGCCGAGGGGCTGTGCGGAAGGTTGTCAGGGTCCTGAGTCGAGCCGGAGGAAGGGTGAGGAAGGATTAACTGAGTTCCAATAGGTCCTACCGGCCAGAAGTGAAAATAACAGGCCGGGGGGATGTAAGGGAATAAACTGTAAAGGAACTCTAGGGAGTAATCCACAGGGGGGTCCAGTGAGCGGAAGAACAACCACTCTCAAATCTTCAATTAGAAGCGCCCAATATATTTTGCGGGGAAAGAAAAAAAAAACTGTGGGGGGGCCTAGGGGAGTATAGAACATATGGTAATGGGTGAGCCAAGGAGATCAGCCTAAGGAAAGCACTTATTGTGGCTGAGAGAGTCAAGTATTAAGAACTTGTTCTCTGCAGTCCTTTTTAGGTTTGGCAGTCTTTTGAGGCGAGCCTTGACCCCGGGATCGTTTAGTCGGAGGGACCCTCTGCCAGACCAAGGGAGGAGGGGGGTGGAGTAGCCAGCAGGTCCCAATCCTGAAGCCGGGGGACAGGGAGCCCCAATGTATCACAAAAAGCCTCCAGATCTTCAGGGTAACGTAGTACAGCTGACTGTCCATCTCTCCGTGCCGTCAGACTGAAGGGGAAGCCCCATCGGTAAATAATGTCTTTTTCCTGCAGCAAGAAGAGAAGAGGTTGTAGGAGCCTGCGTTTCTGCGTATCATGTGATCCATGATAGATCTGGGTAAAGCTGGACTTGAGTATTGGAAAAAAAAAAATTTTTGTGGGCGCAAGACTTTAAAGGCACAGTAATTACTAATTATATTCTTAAAATTCCAGTTTATTTAGAAAATATTAAAAGGTAATATAAAACAGAAAGGCAAAGTGAAATTCAATTCAGCATTACAAATTTACAAATTATGCACTCCATACATAGCTATATGGTTAAATTAGTGGTTAAAGCAGTGTTCGAAGTCAAAAGATCTTGATCAATATAGTTACGTTGCGTTGAACCAGAAGCTATGCAGTGGTGATAATCAGATACTGTATGGGCTCGACATGTTACGCGCCTAATGCGCTTCTTCAGGAGCACAAGAATTGAATACTGTAATGAACAATGCATTTACGGTAAATAATACATCATAATATAGTAAATTCAAAAAGGTATAGTATTTTTGAATAGGGGTAAGTGGAAGAACTGTGAAAAACCGTGTCATGGTGTAATAGGAGGGGCTAACTCCTAAACTCAGGGACATGCATCTAGTCTGCAGGGTCATGGCGAAATACAAACAATGTGGGGACGTATGTAACATAGTAAAAAACAAAGGTTAAATAATATAAAGGATATAAGCTGAATATACAGGTAAGGGTGGGAGGCAGGGAAAAGCAAATGGGAGGGGGGGAGGGGAAAGAAAGGAGAGGAAGTGGGAAGGAAAATGGGGGAGGGGAAAGGGAGGGGGATAGAGGAAGGTGATGGGAGAGGAAAGGAACGGTGGGGGGAGGGGGAGGAAAGGGAAGGTAGGGGGAGGGGAGGGGGAGGAAAAGGTGGGGAGGGGGGGGTAGAGGGAGGGCGAAGGGGGAAGGGAAAGGGGGAGGGGGAGGGAACACACAGGGAAGAACAAAAGGGGATGGGGGATAGATTGTATACAAATATCAGTAATAAAATTTAAAAGAGATAATCAATTTAAATTGATTGATAATTGTGTGGGGAATGATCTATAGCATATTAAAAGGTTGATCCACATTAAGAATGGTAATCAGATTTGCAGTAGATATTGGACTTACCCTGGTAGGTTATAGCTATGTAAATGGGAATAACCTTGTTAGCAAGTATCAATAGCTTGCAATAGATACCAATTTTAACTTGCTGGACGAAAGTCTAGTGTTAGAGGTACGTGATGGTTTACATCAAAATTCATATAAGATTAGATGTATAAGAGGTTAGTGATCCCAATCTCTAGGTATACTGCGGCTGTTAAGGAGATAAACCCATAGAGAAAAAAAGATGATTTGCCGTAAGTACAAATAAAAGTATAATGGGGGATAAGATATAGATCATCTGTCACTATTTGGTAATATCTAATAGACCATTGTGCATCAAGGCTTACCTGGGTAATCAGCTGAAAAAGATAGATGGAGGGGGGAAGGTTGTTGCCCTCATCGAGCCACACAGCCGTCTCGTAGTGTGGATTGTACAAAGGGAGACGCAGGAAGCGTCTCTTGTACATCCGCCCCGCCTGTAATCACCAATCGGCGTAGCCGACGTGATAACATTCAGGCCGGCCGCTGACGCACACTGCGTATGCCTCAATCTCCGGCGCCGTCAACAGCTGATGGCGGGACGGGGAGAGAGGAGGCCGCTGCGTCATGGTATCCCGGCAACGATACCCACACGGATACGGCCGGCCGGACTCCCCAGCTCCAAAGCGGGCCGCACAGCTGACGACGCGCAGGGGAGAGAAGGGGGCAGCCGCGTTCCAGTAACCCGGCAACCCGGGTCACGTGGAGGCTACCGCACATGACTCATCCCTGCGCGTATGTCCGTCAGCAGCCGGCTCGCACGGAGGAGATAGAGGAAATCCGCCAGCCGCGGCCATGCCGACACATCACCAGAGGACACCCCTTGCGCCAATCCTCCAAAGGAGGAGTGGCGCTGGGCGGCCGCACATTGCTGGAAAGATCACCAGACGGTGCAGGGAAGTATGCATGTCCTGTGAAAGGGGAGCAGCCTCTACACATAAAACCGGATGTATTTATAATAAAGTAACACATGTATTATTCAAACAGAGTATTAATAAATGATAAGGGGCGACTAAGATAGTTGAAATGACAACCGTGGTAGAGAGAAAGAGAAAAGGGGGGGGTTGGGGGATTACATCAGCCATATATATCGATATTAATAAATCACCATAGAGTGTTGCAGAATTAATATATTAAAGTGCACTAAACCTGCATATGCAAACCTGCGATTAATAAACCATAGATAGTTGGTGGGGATATAGGCAAGGCAAAACATATATATTAGTTAGTGTCAGTGAATGACAGTAAGTAGTTATAAAATTATGCCTACATTAATCACATATATATGTTGACAGGACAAATACATAATCAATATAATGAGGTACATTGAACCTACATATATATTAAAAAAGCAATTAGTAAGCAAAAGGCAGTTGGTATGCACATAGGCGAAACAAAACGTATATATTAATATCAATGGACAACAGTAGGTAAGGACAATTATACATAGTGATATAATTATTTTAGATTTTCTAATTTTTTTATAGTTCCATGTCTATTACTCGGGGGAAGCACAGCCGAGGAAAAAAGGGGGGGGGGGGGGAGGAGGGGGGGGGGGGGGGAAGGGTTATAAATGAATCAAGTTGTGTAGTTAGAGAAAAGGTTTATAGGTTTGGGCCTCGTTAATTCCAGGGGGAAATGTAGCACATAGGCGTTCTATCCATGTGGTTTCTTTTTGGCAAATAGCTTTGTCCCAGTCCCCACCCCTGGGGTCCATTGGGATTACTGCTAGTACAATAAATGAGATAAGGGAAACATTAAACCTGTGGTAAAGGTCAAGGTGCCTACTAACTGCTGTCACCATTTTGCCTTCCCCCGAGTAATAGACATGGTCCCTAATTCTACAGCGTAGGTGTCTTATTGTTTTCCCTATGTAGAATGCGCCACATTGACATAGCATAAGGTATACCACTCCTTTTGTATCACAGTCTGCATAAAATTTGGGTCGAAATTCTTCCCCATTGGGTAATCGGAAAGATTTCCCCTCTCTTATCCAAGGGCAAAAGGAACATTTGCCACATTGAAAAATTCCTGATTTCGATTGTTGGTGTTTAGGGGTGGTAACAAAGTGGCTTGAGGTCAGTTGGTCACCCAGGGACCTTGTTCGTCTAAACGTGATTTGGGGGGAAGAGCTGATGTATTTGTTGATAATAGGGTCTTCCTGGAGGGTCGACCAATGTTTGTTCAGTATATCCCGAAGTTTTTGATGCTCTTGCGAATATTTGGTAATAAATCTTACTGGTGCATTTGTAGAAATGATTTTTTTCTTAAAGAGTAAGGAATTTCTCGACTGGCGGACGGCTTTGTTATATGCACTGCGCAGTATGGTCTTAGTATAGCCCCTTGCCAATAATCTGTTGCGGAGCGCGTTTGCTTGGGATTTAAATTCCTCTAATTGCGTGCAGTTCCGACGTAGTCTGAGATATTGTGCATAGGGGATGCTCTTGATGAGCGGTCTGGGATGGGCGCTTGCCGCATGCAGTAGAGTGTTTCCTGCAGTTTCCTTTCTGAACAAAGTGGTGGCTAGACAGTTCTCTTTGTCTTTAAAGATCGTCAAATCTAGGAAGGTTATTTGGCTCGGATGTGTACAAACAGTGAATTTAAGATTCATAGAATTCTGATTAATAGTTTGAATGAAGCTGTCTAATAGATCTTGGGTACCTGTCCATACTAAAAAAAGATCGTCTATATAGCGCCGCCATATAAGGGCGTGGTCAGTGTAGATGGTTAGATCCTCATTGGAGAAAATGTTGCGTTCCCACCCCCCCAGGTACAGGTTGGCGTAGCTCGGTGCACAACATGTGCCCATAGCCACGCCCTGAACCTGGAGGAAGTGGGAATCTTTAAAGCAAAAGTAGTTACGAGTTAGTATAAATTTAAGTAATTCCAAGACAAATTCACAAATTCACAAATTCACAGTATTCCCAGCTGTAGTGATCTTGTTCTTGTCCTACAAGAACAAGATCACTACAGCTGGGAATACTGTGAATTTGTCTTGGAATTAATTAAATTTATACTAACTCGTAACTACTTTTGCTTTAAAGATTCCCACTTCCTCCAGGTACAGGGCGTGGCTATGGGCACATGTTGTGCACCGAGCTACGCCAACCTGTACCTGGGGGGGTGGGAACGCAACATTTTCTCCAATGAGGATCTAACCATCTACACTGACCACGCCCTTATATGGCGGCGCTATATAGACGATCTTTTTTTAGTATGGACAGGTACCCAAGATCTATTAGACAGCTTCATTCAAACTATTAATCAGAATTCTATGAATCTTAAATTCACTGTTTGTACACATCCGAGCCAAATAACCTTCCTAGATTTGACGATCTTTAAAGACAAAGAGAACTGTCTAGCCACCACTTTGTTCAGAAAGGAAACTGCAGGAAACACTCTACTGCATGCGGCAAGCGCCCATCCCAGACCGCTCATCAAGAGCATCCCCTATGCACAATATCTCAGACTACGTCGGAACTGCACGCAATTAGAGGAATTTAAATCCCAAGCAAACGCGCTCCGCAACAGATTATTGGCAAGGGGCTATACTAAGACCATACTGCGCAGTGCATATAACAAAGCCGTCCGCCAGTCGAGAAATTCCTTACTCTTTAAGAAAAAAATCATTTCTACAAATGCACCAGTAAGATTTATTACCAAATATTCGCAAGAGCATCAAAAACTTCGGGATATACTGAACAAACATTGGTCGACCCTCCAGGAAGACCCTATTATCAACAAATACATCAGCTCTTCCCCCCAAATCACGTTTAGACGAACAAGGTCCCTGGGTGACCAACTGACCTCAAGCCACTTTGTTACCACCCCTAAACATCAACAATCGAAATCAGGAATTTTTCAATGTGGCAAATGTTCCTTTTGCCCTTGGATAAGAGAGGGGAAATCTTTCCGATTACCCAATGGGGAAGAATTTCGACCCAAATTTTATGCAGACTGTGATACAAAAGGAGTGGTATACCTTATGCTATGTCAATGTGGCGCATTCTACATAGGGAAAACAATAAGACACCTACGCTGTAGAATTAGGGACCATGTCTATTACTCGGGGGAAGGCAAAATGGTGACAGCAGTTAGTAGGCACCTTGACCTTTACCACAGGTTTAATGTTTCCCTTATCTCATTTATTGTACTAGCAGTAATCCCAATGGACCCCAGGGGTGGGGACTGGGACAAAGCTATTTGCCAAAAAGAAACCACATGGATAGAATGCCTATGTGCTACATTTCCCCCTGGAATTAACGAGGCCCAAACCTATAAACCTTTTCTCTAACTACACAACTTGATTCATTTATAACCCTTCCCCCCCCCTCCTTTTTCCTCCCCCCCTTTTTTCCTCGGCTGTGCTTCCCCCGAGTAATAGACATGGAACTATAAAAAAATTAGAAAATCTAAAATAATTATATCACTATGTATAATTGTCCTTACCTACTGTTGTCCATTGATATTAATATATACGTTTTGTTTCGCCTATGTGCATACCAACTGCCTTTTGCTTACTAATTGCTTTTTTAATATATATGTAGGTTCAATGTACCTCATTATATTGATTATGTATTTGTCCTGTCAACATATATATGTGATTAATGTAGGCATAATTTTATAACTACTTACTGTCATTCACTGACACTAACTAATATATATGTTTTGCCTTGCCTATATCCCCACCAACTATCTATGGTTTATTAATCGCAGGTTTGCATATGCAGGTTTAGTGCACTTTAATATATTAATTCTGCAACACTCTATGGTGATTTATTAATATCGATATATATGGCTGATGTAATCCCCCAACCCCCCCCTTTTCTCTTTCTCTCTACCTCGGTTGTCATTTCAACTATCTTAGCCGCCCCTTATCATTTATTAATACTCTGTTTGAATAATACATGTGTTACTTTATTATAAATACATCCGGTTTTATGTGTAGAGGCTGCTCCCCTTTCACAGGACATGCATACTTCCCTGCACCGTCTGGTGATCTTTCCAGCAATGTGCGGCCGCCCAGCGCCACTCCTCCTTTGGAGGATTGGCGCAAGGGGTGTCCTCTGGTGATGTGTCGGCATGGCCGCGGCTGGCGGATTTCCTCTATCTCCTCCGTGCGAGCCGGCTGCTGACGGACATACGCGCAGGGATGAGTCATGTGCGGTAGCCTCCACGTGACCCGGGTTGCCGGGTTACTGGAACGCGGCTGCCCCCCTTCTCTCCCCTGCGCGTCGTCAGCTGTGCGGCCCGCTTTGGAGCTGGGGAGTCCGGCCGGCCGTATCCGTGTGGGTATCGTTGCCGGGATACCATGACGCAGCGGCCTCCTCTCTCCCCGTCGCGCCATCAGCTGTTGACGGCGCCGGAGATTGAGGCATACGCAGTGTGCGTCAGCGGCCGGCCTGAATGTTATCACGTCGGCTACGCCGATTGGTGATTACAGGCGGGGCGGATGTACAAGAGATGCTTACTGCGTCTCCCTTTGTACAATCCACACTACCAGCCGCTCTCCATGAGACGGCTGTGTGGCTCGATGAGGGCAACAACCTTCCCCCCTCCATCTATCTTTTTCAGCTGATTACCCAGGTAAGCCTTGATGCACAATGGTCTATTAGATATTACCAAATAGTGACAGATGATCTATATCTTATCCCCCATTATACTTTTATTTGTACTTACGGCAAATCATCTTTTTTTCTCTATGGGTTTATCTCCTTAACAGCCGCAGTATACCTAGAGATTGGGATCACTAACCTCTTATACATCTAATCTTATATGAATTTTGATGTAAACCATCACGTACCTCTAACACTAGACTTTCGTCCAGCAAGTTAAAATTGGTATCTATTGCAAGCTATTGATACTTGCTAACAAGGTTATTCCCATTTACATAGCTATAACCTACCAGGGTAAGTCCAATATCTACTGCAAATCTGATTACCATTCTTAATGTGGATCAACCTTTTAATATGCTATAGATCATTCCCCACACAATTATCAATAAATTTAAATTGATTATCTCTTTTAAATTTTATTACTGATATTTGTATACAATCTATCCCCCATCCCCTTTTGTTCTTCCCTGTGTGTTCCCTCCCCCTCCCCCTTTCCCTTCCCCCTTCGCCCTCCCTCCACCCCACCCCCCCACCTTTTTCTCCCCCTCCCCTCCCCCTACCTTCCCTTTCCTCCCCCTCCCCCCACCGTTCCTTTCCTCTCCCATCACCTTCCTCTATCCCCCTCCCTTTCCCCTCCCCCATTTTCCTTCCCACTTCCTCTCCTTTCTTTCCCCTCCCCCCCCTCCCATTGGCTTTTCCCTGCCTCCCACCCTTACCTGTATATTCAGCTTATATCCTTTATATTATTTAACCTTTGTTTTTTACTATGTTACATACGTCCCCACATTGTTTGTATTTCGCCATGACCCTGCAGACTAGATGCATGTCCCTGAGTTTAGGAGTTAGCCCCTCCTATTACACCATGACACGGTTTTTCACAGTTCTTCCACTTACCCCTATTCAAAAATACTATACCTTTTTGAATTTACTATATTATGATGTATTATTTACCGTAAATGCATTGTTCATTACAGTATTCAATTCTTGTGCTCCTGAAGAAGCGCATGAGGCGCGTAACATGTCGAGCCCATACAGTATCTGATTATCACCACTGCATAGCTTCTGGTTCAACGCAACGTAACTATATTGATCAAGATCTTTTGACTTCGAACACTGCTTTAACCACTAATTTAACCATATAGCTATGTATGGAGTGCATAATTTGTAAAACTGTCTAATGCTGAATTGAATTTCACTTTGCCTTTCTGTTTTATATTACCTTTTAATATTTTCTAAATAAATTGGAATTTTAAGAATATAATTAGTAATTACTGTGCCTTTAAAGTCTTGCGCCCACAAAAAAATTTTTTTTTCCACTTCCTCCAATCTACTTGGATAAGACGTGGCACTTGTAACTATATCCGTATCCACATGACCACTTTGTGCTGATACGTTCTTTTTAATATTTAATGGACTTGAGTATTAGCGAACACCACCTTCCGAGTGGATCGAGCTTTTCGCATGATATCCAATTTTAGCGGATATGAGTTGACCTTGCAAATGACATCACGTGGCTTAGAGATCGGTCCCTTAGGACGCAGAGCACGATGAGCCCTGTCCATTTCTATGGGTTTATTTGGGGGATCTCCCAAGAGGCCGTTAAACAGGGTTTGCAGGATGTCATGTAAATCTTCTGGGCCCTCCGATTCGGGTAGGCCCCTGACTTGAATGTTGTTCCTGCGCCCCCTATTGTCCAGATCCTCTACATGGCGCTGCATATCCCTCAAAAGCATGTGATGGTCTGCACCTTGCAATTGGGTACAATGCACTGCTAGTTTGGTTTCCTGAATTTCTTCCTCCTCTATCTCCACCCTATCAGCTAGGTGTTTAGTTAACTTGTAGTACTGGTATTTCAGCTGGGCAGGTAGATTTAACGTCTTCGATTAGTTGCCTAAAATCCTCCTTGGTCGGGATGGCCTGAAGATAATCTTGCCAAGAGGGAGGAGGTTGGAAATGGGGGTCTGGTGTCATCTGGCGCGGGGCATATTGAAAGACAGGTGTTTGCTGATATTGCAGAAAAGTCTCGGTTTGGGCCTGGGCTGCAGGCTTCGGCTGAAGGCCCCATGTGCAGTTGTGCATGTGCATGTGCGACCATAGTAAGCAGGGGGCTAGCAGCCTGAGCATAGGTAGTGACACAGTCCCGATCCCCCCAACTAGACCAGCACTCCCCAAGCGAGATTGTCTGTTCCTTAGGGGGGGCTGGGGCCTGGCAGTAGGCTTGCTGTGGCGTATGTTGCCTCTGGAGGCCTGTAGGAGTAAGCTCTGTGTCCTGCATATGCAGAGGAGTTGGCAGGGGGGGAAAGTCCTCCGAATCTTCTGAGGGGGTGGGGGAGCCAGGCGCTGCTGCCAACATGCCCGGATCTGAGGCAGTCCGCAGCAGCTGAGGGAAGGCGTCCGTGCACTGTGTGCAGGAGGCTCCAGTGAGGCCTACTGTAGCGGGCTGTGTCCCCTGGAGCGACGTCTCCTGGGAAGCAGAGTGGGGGGAGAGACTCACTGTGCCCTTCGTTGTGGTCTGCGGACCGGGCTACATCCAGTCCAGTGCAGGGGAGCTCTGTGGGTGGGTCAGAGCCTGGTGTCCAGATGGCTGAATCCGCATGGAGGAGGCGGAGGAGGCCGCCGGCGCCATTTTGTCCATCCCGCTGGCCGGCATGGAAGGAGGTGAAAAGTGGTCCTCTGAGTGTCGCCGAGGTGCCGGGCGGAGGCTGGGATGATCCCCGAGCTTTAGTGTATCGGGTTCACTTCGATCCACCCATATGCAGGTGTAAAAAAGTCCCCTATTTAGGCCTTGTAGCTGTGGGCTGAGAGGGAGCTAAAGGCTCACACGTCCATTCAGGTCGGCTTCCGGTCACGCCCCGGACCTGTTAATTTTAATGTATGATTCAATCATAAATTGAATGAGTTATAGTATTATTAATTAAGATTAGTATGAATGGAATGTTTGAAAATATAGTAAAATGAAAAAAATGAAAAATAATGCCACATTAAATCAAAATGTGAAGGTGAGTGTACTAGGTGTGCCGCATGTGATGATGAAAAAGCGGTGTTGTAACATGTGCTTGAATAAAGGAGTTTTGATGTTGTTGTTCACCCTACACTGTGTTACGGCTGATGACTGGGTGAGCTAAGGGGTCTTGGATAGTGCTGGTTCTGGACAGAGGAAGCATTTACGGCAGACATAGACCTGTTGAGGACAGGGGTTCATCACAGTGGATGAGGCTCTTCATCTTCTCAGATGGTAAAGCTGCCCATTCCTCTTGGCAAAAAGCCTGCAGTTCCTGTAAATTCTTGGGCTATCTTGCATGAACTGCACATTTGAGATATCCCCAGAGTGGCTCAATGATATTTAGGTCAGAAGCATGAGATGGCCCCTCCAGAACCTTCACTTTATTCTGCTGTAGCCAATGACAGGTCGACTTGGCCTTGTGTTTTGAATTATTGTCATGTTGGAATGTCCAAGTACGTCACATGTGCAGCTTCCTGGCTGATGAATGCAAATTTTCCTCCAGTATTTTTTGATAACATACTGCATTCATCTTGCCATCAATTTTGACCAAATTTCCTGTGCTTTTGTAGCTCACACATCCCCAAAACATCAGCGATCCACCTCCATGTTTTACAGTAGGAATGGTGTATCATTGGCTTTGTTGACTCCTCTCCAAATGAAGCTTTTATGGTTGGCCAAAAAGCAAAATTTTGGTCTCATCACTCCAAATGACTGTGTGCCAGAAGGTTTGAGGCTTGTCTCTGTGCTGTTTGGCGTATTGTAAGCGGGATACTTTGTGGCATTTGCGTAGTAATGGCTTTCTTCTGGCAAATCAACCATGCAGCCCATCTTTCCTCAAGTGCCTCCTTATTGTGCATCTTGAAACAGCCACACCACATGTTTTCAGAGAGTCCTGTATTTCACCTGAAGTTATTTGTGGGTTTTTCTTTGCATCCTGAACAATTTTCATGGCAGTTGTGGATGAAATTTTAGTTGGTCTACCTGACTGTGGTTTGGTTTCAACAGAACCCCTCATTTTCCACTTCTTGATTAGCGTTTAAACACTGCTGATTGGCATTATCAATTCCTTGGATATCTTTTTATATCCCTTTCCTGTTTTATACAGTTCAACTACCCTTTCTCACAGATCTTTTGACAATTCTTTTGCTTTCCCCATGACTCAGAATCCAGAAACGTCAGTGCAGCACTGGAGGAAAGATGCAAGGGTCTGTCAGGAGTCCAGAAACTCATTGACCTTTGTCGCGGACACTGGCTGCAAGGACCTTTTTCTGTCCACATTCACCCTGTTATTTGGTATTTCTATATTAATCTTTTATTTTTTTGAACTTGCCCAATACATGATTCTTGAAAGAGCTGATCACATTAACCTGCAGAGACGAACTGTCTGGTCACCAGGTCTGCCTTAAGTGTTGTGTTAATTAACATGTTAATTATATTATTGTCTTTTAAGTTTTTGCTAGAGGGGAGGGGGGAGTGTCCATGAGTCAGCCCTACCTCGTTATCTAACCCCTTGTGTTAAATGTGTATAAAAAGGCTGTATTCTGTCCAATAAAGCAGTCAAGATTCTACAAGCTATTATCGACTAGACTTGTATTTACTGCAGCTATAATATTATATCTGTCTGATGGTCATACTGGAGTAAGCGGTGTTATTGACGGAGGCACTCAGTGGAGTGTGGAATAGGATCCGTCACAATTGGTGGAAAGCTCTGGGATGCTCCTCTTGCCTAGGCACACCCAAATCACCACCGGGACCCCCTGCTCCTAACAGCAGATGGAACATCACTACGCCAGACTCAAGCGCAGCACCTTGAAGGATCTCTTGGAAGCCCGTGGAAAAGTCTCCAGCAACAAATCCAAAGCGACTCTCATCACCGAACTAATGGAGATTGACCAGGCCAGTAACCCACCAGCAGATACCTCAGAGGCGGCAGAGTTCCAGCGTGACGTCCAGTGGCGACTGGCCTTGTATGGTACTCACCCCCCGCAGGAGGTTATTAGTCAAGTGTTAACAGAGGTGTCCCAGCTGCGAATGGCTGAACTCCAGCGGGACCAAGGAGCGTCAGTTATGTTCAACCGGGAAGCTCCAGCGGCCCGCAAAAAGCTACCCTATGCCGCCTTCCGCATGTTTCAAGATGGTGAAGATGAGATAGATGTTTACCTGCAAATGTTTGAGCGTCAATGCGGTCTCCAAGGTGTCAATAAAGCAGATTGGGTCACGCTCCTGGTCAGCCGTCTCACAGGAAGGGCTGCAGAGGCGTACAATAATGTCCCTGATGAGATCAGCCAGGACTAGGACCGGGTAAAAGAAAGACTATTGGCTCGCTTCAGCATTACTCCATAGGCACACCGTTTGAGGTTTCACAACCTCCGCCGAAAGGAGAGAGAGCCTTACACAGAATGGGCTCATCAAATGACCCGAGCAGCGGAGAGTTGGATGACCGGGTGCCAAGCTGTTACCATGGCAGATGCGCTCCAGCTAATCCTCCTGGAACAATTCTACGATCATACCCCACATGAAGTTAGAGACTGGGTAAAGGATCGGCGGCCAGTCACAGTAGATGAAGCTGCCACCCTAGCTGACCAATACGTGGATTCAAGGTGGACTGTACAACCAGAGCCTAAGACCCCAGCTCGGCCTGTCCCCAACATTCCATGTAGCGTTGCCCCTCCACACCAGCCATCAATCCCCGGCCCCACTCAGCTACCATCTTCACGAGGAAAAGGGGACCTCTGCTGCAGATGCAACCAATCAGGGCATGTTAGGAGGTATTGTCCGCAGAATGTTTCCCAGGACGCGCGGAACAACAGGCCCCTTGGACCTGCCCGGGCTGCTGCACACTGTCTGGAGAGAGATGATGTGACTTACCCAAGCGAGGAGAATATTGAAATTCTACATGAGGCAGACCCTGTGCAAGCTGCCACTACAGATAATCGTTTGCACCATCGACAAGCCGTGTGGATTAATGGTCGGGCTGCCCAGGGACTGCGGGACACGGGAGCTACTATTACCCTGATACAGTCCCGAATGATAAACCCGGCAGAGCAGACGGGACGGTCTGTGGCTGTGCGGGTGGCCGGGGGAAATGTTATGCGGGTCCCCACTGCCAGGGTTCACCTTGATTGGGGTTCGGGGGCCAAAGAAGTGGAAGTGGGAATAATGCAGAACTTACCTGCAGAGGTTTTGTTGGGCAACGATTTGGGACGTTTAAATTCAGCCTTCCCCCTGGATGTATCCCCGGAAGCCTATCCTGTTACCACCCGCCAGCAAGCCCGGATGGAGGTGCGCTCCCTCGAGGACGGGACCCAGGTAAGACCTGTCACCCCTGACCTAGACTGTACTACCCCAACTAACCCTATCCCGACTTGGGCTTCTCCCCAAGAATTTGCTCAGGCAACTCTTAGCGACCCTTCCTTAGCTAGCTATAGGGAAAGAGCAGGATTGGACCCTGGGGGGTTGGAGAGGGAGCGAATAGAGTGGGTCCAGGGATTACTCTATCGGGTTACTGAGGGAAAGACAGCCTCCCATCCACCCAAGCGGCAGCTGGTTGTGCCGTAGAAATATCGTCATGACCTGCTGCGCATTGGGCATGACATACCCTTAGCCGGACACCTGGGGATGTCCCGAACCCTCCACCGTCTGACTCAGTCGTTTTTTTGGCCAGGGATTACAGGGGATGTCCGACAGTATTGCCGGACCTGTGACACATGCCAGCGGGTGGGTAAGCATGGGGGCCCGCTGAAAGCTCCCCTACACCCTTTACCGATCATTGATGAACCCTTTAGCCGTGTTGCCGTAGACCTGGTTGGACCATTGCCCAGACCTAGTCCTTCTGGGAAGAGATATATCCTTACTGTGGTGGATTATGCCACCCGGTACCCGGAGGCCATTCCCCTGGCAAATATCCATGCAGAAACTGTGGCTGATGCTTTGCTCCGGATCTTTGCCAGGGTGGGTTTCCCTCGGGAAATCATCTCTGACCAGGGGACCCAGTTCACTGCTGAGCTCACTCAGCAGTTATGGAGGCTGTGTGGGATAAAGCCCCTACAGAGCTCTCCCTATCACCACCAGACCAACGGACTGTGTGAGAGGTTCAATGGAACACTGAAACAGCTGCTTAGGACATTTGCAACCTCTCACAGGGATTGGGAGAGATATCTGCCACACCATCTCTTCGCTTATCGGGAGGTGCCGCAGGAATCTACCGGGTTCTCCCCATTTGAGTTACTGTATGGGAGGCGGGTGAGGGGGCCCCTAGATCTAGTCAGAGCCCACTGGGAAGGGGGAATTGATCCCCAATGGTCCTCTATCGTAGCATACGTTCTTGAGTTTAGGGACAGACTGAAGGAGCTCATGGACACTGTCCAGGAGAACCTTCGGGCTGCCCAAAGGCGGCAGAAATGATGGTACGATCGTACTGCTCGGAACCGCACTCTGGAGGTTGGGCAGAAGGTTCTTGCCCTCAGACCAACCAAGCAGGACAAGTTACAGGCCACTTGGCAGGGACCTTACCGGGTTGTGGCAAAGCTCTGTGACACAACCTACATAGTGGCTAAATGTTCGGATGAAAGAGTCCGACGGACCTTTCATGTAAACATGTTGAAAGCATACTGGGAAAGATCAGGAGAGGTAGCCGCTATATGTGCTCCAGCTGTGGAAGATTCTGAGAATCTTCCCCTGCTGGTGCTCCCGGAGCTAAATAGAATTACTGCAGGGATAGAGATAATAAAGCTTGACGACCAGCTAGGGCCGACGCAGAGAGAACAAGCTAGACAGGTCCTTAGTCAGAGAAGGGAAATGTTCTCCACAGTCCCTGGGTACACTACTATGGCAGTGCACCGTGTGGAGACCCCGGGACAACTGCCACTAAGACAGGCGGCTTACCGGATACCTGACGCAGTAAGAGAGGGGATGCGTCATGAGATTAAGGAGATGCTTGAATTGGGAGTCATTGAGCCATCCAGCAGCCCCTGGGCTTCCCCGGTGGTCCTTGTACCGAAGCGGGATGGCACAACTCGCTTCTGTGTAGACTACCGCAGATTAAATGAGTGCACCACCACTGATGCTTACCCTATGCCCCGGGTCGATGATCTGTTAGATCGCATTGCTCGGGGAAAATTCCTGACAACCCTTGACCTATGCAAAGGATACTGGCAAATTCCTCTGGATGCGGAATCTATTCCGAAATCGGCGTTCATTACCCCATTTGGCTTAAACCAGTCTAAAGTAATGCCATTTGGGATGAATAATGCACCGGCGACTTTCCAGAGGATGGTAGACCAACTCCTCGATGGCCTCCAGGACTATTCTTGTGCATATCTGGACGACATTGCGATCTACAGTGATACCTGGGAGGACCATCTGGTTCATCTGTGTGTCGTGCTAGACCGCATCAAGGCTGCAGGACTAACCCTTAAGCCAGAGAAATGCAGCATAGGGATGTCCGAGGTACAGTACCTTGGACATCGAGTAGGCAGTGGACAACAATGACCTGAGCCTGCTAAGATTGAGGCCGTTGCCAAGTGGCCGACCCCCCGTACTAAAACCCAGGCCCTGGCGTTCCTCGGCACAGCTGGGTACTATAGGAAATTTGTCCCGCAATATAGTTCCATCGCTAAGCCCCTGACAGACTTGACTAAGAAGCACCTTCCCCGACAGGTACTGTGGTCCCCTGAGTGTGAAGCTGCCTTCCAACAATTAAAGAATGCACTAACTTCAGCTCCTGTTCTAGCTGCCCCTGACCCAACCAAACGTTTTTGTGTCCACACAGATGCCTCTACATTCGGGCTGGGGGCAGTACTGAGCCAAGTAGGACCTGATAGCGGTGAGCACCCAGTGGCCTACATCAGTCGGAAGCTGCTACCCAGGGAAGTCGGTTATGCAGCCGTAGAGAAGGAGTGTTTGACGCTGGTGTGGGCTCTCAAGAAATTCCAACCTTATCTCTACGGACGATCTTTTACGGTGCTCACCGACCACAATCCATTAATCTGGCTTAATCGGGTCTCCGGGGATAATGGACGTTTGTTACGATGGAGCTTGGCACTGCAGCCCTACAATTTTACCATACAGTATCGGCCAGGAAAGCAGAATGGGAATGCTGATGGACTTTCCCGGCAAACGGAACTATAAAACTCTCCCGGACAGCCCCAAGCTGACCCGTTGTGGATCTAGTTGGGTCTGCCGGACTATGGGACAGGGGGGGGGGCACTGTCGCGGACACTGGCTGCAAGGACCTTTTTCTGTCCACATTCACCCTGTTATTTGGTATTTCTATATTAATCTTTTATTTTTTTGAACTTGCCCAATACATGATTCTTGAAAGAGCTGATCACATTAACCTGCAGAGACGAACTGTCTGGTCACCAGGTCTGCCTTAAGTGTTGTGTTAATTAACATGTTAATTATATTATTGTCTTTTAAGTTTTTGCTAGAGGGGAGGGGGGAGTGTCCATGAGTCAGCCCTACCTCGTTATCTAACCCCTTGTGTTAAATGTGTATAAAAAGGCTGTATTCTGTCCAATAAAGCAGTCAAGATTCTACAAGCTATTATCGACTAGACCTGTATTTACTGCAGCTATAATATTATATCTGTCTGATGGTCATACTGGAGTAAGTGGTGTTATTGACGGAGGCACTCAGTGGAGTGTGGAATAGGATCCGTCACAACCTTTTATACACACACACACACACTAATTACAAGCAAACAGATCACAGGTGAGGATGATTACCTTTAATAGCCATAAAACGAGTAAACACAGTTGGTTGATAATAAATGGCCTTAGCCAAACACTAAGCATGAGTGAAAGAAATGTTTTTGTGTTATCATTCATATTCTCTGAAAAATGGCCAAGAAATCATGAATTCTGCCAGTGTATGTAAACTTGTGAGTACAACTGTATATAGGGAATGTTGAAAAAAGGAGGGGTGTGGAGGCTCCAACTGTGGTAGCTTGTTTATGCAAAAATAAAAGTTAGTGTAACCATTACACTTACTGGTTCGCAGGGTGGAGGTGTTTCTTTGAGATGGAAAGTGTCCTGGGATGTGCTGTTATCTTGTTTCCGGCTCGGATAGCATTCCTTCAGGCATCTGAGTGTTGGGATAGTACAACCTGTACTATCCCTGCATTATCCCCAACACCAGCCTGGATGTTTGCCGTGCATCAGTGACGTCATTTCCTCTTCCGCGCTCCAGAGTGGTCAGCGTGGAGCTTTCCATGCACTGGATGCAGCGGTTCAGCCTGTGTACAGACTCCACACCCAGACGCCTGAAGGAATGCTATCCGAGCCAGAAACAAGATAACAGCACATCCCAGGACACTTTCCATCTCAAAGAAACACCTCCACCCTGCGAACCGGAAGTGTAATGGTTACACTAACTTTTATTTTTGCATAAACAAGCTACCACAGTTGGCGCCTCCACACCCCTCCTTTTTTCAACATTGATTATCAACAGAGGTAATGGACACCCTCTGAGGATGGCTGCCTCCTCATTCTAGAATTTACCTGCCTTATTTTAATGTGCTATTGTAGCTACCATTGTACTATTCACCTTAGACATCACATGTTGCGGAGCGCCGGAAACCCCCCCCCCCCCTCTTTGTATATAGGGAATCAATGGGTAAAACTTTTTTTTTTCTCAGAAACCACATGGTTAAAGTGGTTTTAAAGGCATCAAGGTTTTTTAATCTTTTATGCATTCTATGCATGAAGGTAAAAAACCTTCTCTGTGCAGCAGCCCCCCCAGCCCCCCCTAATACTTACCTGAGCCAAATTGTGATGCAGTGATTTGCACGAAAGCTTTGGCTGCCCAGGGATTCTCCCTCCTTATTGGCTGAGACAGCAGAGGGAGCCTTTGGCTCCCACTGCTGTCGATCACAGCCAGTGAGCCAATGAAGAGAGCAGGGGTGGGGGCTGACCAGTGGCTCTGTGTGTCAATGGACACGCAGAGAAGCAGGTCGGGAGCCACCATATCAAGCTGCTTGCCGTGGGAACACTCGGCAGGAGGAAGGAGCCAGGAGCACTGGCGGGGCCCTGCAAAGAGAAGGATCGGCGCTGCTCTATGCATATCCACTGCACAGAACAAGTGAGTGTGACATGTTACTTTAAAAAAAAAAAAAAAATCAGCCTGTAATATACTTTAAAGTGGAGACACACTGTGAGGAATGCAAATCATCACACAGAAGGTATTTCAATGGCCACCAGTGTTTAATATTAAATACAGCCTTTTCTTTTACAGCAATCAGCTTCATGCAAGCTATGATGTTTTATAATCAGCTTTGTTTGAAATAATAACCTATTTTCAGACCTGTCAGGTTATATAGTTGTCCCACACATACAAAGTTTGGGGTTTGGGATTGTCCTTTTATGCATATTTTTATACATTTCACAAAGACGAAAATGTTTTTCTCTGAGCTGGAACATTGGAAAAATTAAATGATGTCAGCCAGGGGAGTAGAGTGTTAAATCGTGACAAGGTCAAAAATAAAATTTTCAAAGTCTGAGTTGAGTTTCAGGTAGCTATAAAAAAGTAGCATATTGACAAATAGTATTTGAAAAGCATTAATAATTTTAATCAATTACATTACCTCTAATCAATATTGTACTCAGACAGTTGTAATCTTTTGTGAAATTTCATTTCTTTATTACCTACTTGACTGTCCTGTTAAAAAAAAAAATGCAAGTTTGATATGTTTAAACAAAAGGGTTTAGCTCACCAAACCAATAAACCTATGGAGTAAATGTATCCTTTGAGATCCAAACAACGAACATTATGCGGTGTTCGTGGTAAATTTGAAAGCCGCGGAACCCCGTTAAAGGCTATAGGACACGAACATGAAAAAACAAAAGTGCTCATTTTAAATGCTTATATGTAAGTTATTGTCATAAAAAGTGTTTGGGGACCCGGGTCCTGCCCCAGGAGACATGTATCAATGCAAACAAAAGTTTTAAAAATGTCAGTTTTTCAGGAGCAGTGATTTTAATAATGCCTAAAGCGAAACAATAAAAATTAAATATTCCTTTAAAAATCGTGCCTGGGGGTGTCTATAGTATGCCCATAAAGTGGCACAGTTTTCCCGTGTTGAGAACAGTACCACAACAAAATGACATATCTAAAGGAAAGTAAGTCATTTAAAACTGATCGCGGCTATAATGAATTGTCGGGTCTCGGCAATATAGATAAAACTCATTGAAAAAAATGAACCAAAATTAAAAAAAAAAATTGCATGGGGGTTCCCCTAAAATCCATACCAGGCCCTTCAAGTCTGGTATGGTTATTAGGGGAACCCTGCGCCCAAATTTTTTTAAAAAATGGTGTAGGGGCCCCCCCAAAATCCATCCCAGACCCTTATCCGAGCACGCAACCTGGCAGGCTGCAAGAAAAAAGAGGGGGACGAGAGAGCGCCCGCCCTTCCTGAACAGTACCAGGCCACATGCCCTCAACATGGTAAGGATGCTTTGGGGTTCCCAAAGCACCTTGTCTCCATGTTGATGGGGACAAGGGCATCATCCCCACAACCTTTGCCCGGTGAATGTGGGGGTCTGCGGGCGGGGGGCTTATCAGAATCGGGAAGCCCCCTTTGACAAGGGGACCCCCAGGTCCTGGCCTCCCCACCATGTGAATTGGTAATGGGTACATTGTACACCTACCATTTCACAAAAAAATGTGTCAAAAATAGTAAAAAAGACAGGCGACACTTTGAGACAAGTCCTTTATTAAAAAATAAAAAAATAAAAATGTCCCACAATGTAGATCCATCTCACGCTGCCTGACGAGACAAAAAAAGAGAAACATAAGCCGCAACAGCTCCGCCTCCATGGGAGGCTCCCGCCGAGTGATGCTTCTTTTCGATGACAGCTGTTATATAGCTAAGGGCGGGGCCACTCGTTGACCTAAACAAGCAACCCCACTTTCCTCTGATGTCACCTGAAGGGTCTGGTATGGATTTTGGGGGGACCCCTATGCCATTTTTTTTTTATTTGGCGCAGGGTTCCCCTTAATATCCATACCAGACCTGAAGAGCCTGGTATTGATTTTGGGGGGACCCCCCACGCAATTTTTTTAAAGAATTTTGGTTCGGGGTTCCCCTTAATATTCATACCAGACCCAAAGGGCCTGGTAATGGACTGGGGGGGGGGGACCCATGCCGTTTGTTTTTTTATGAGTTTTATCTATATTGTTGAGTACCGACAATTCATTACAGCCTCAATCAGTTTTAAATTACTTTTTTTCCTTTAGAAATGTCATTTTGCTGTGGTACTATTCTAAACACGGTAAAACTGCCCCACTTTGCAGGCATACTATAGACACCCCCCAGGCACAATATTTAAAGGAATATTTCATTTTTATTGTTTCACTTTAACCACTTGAGCCCCGGACCATTATGCTGCCTAAGGACCAGAGGTCTTTTTCCAATTAGGCACTGCGTCGCTTTAACTGCTAATTGCGCGGTCATGCAATGCTGTACCCAAACGAAATTTGCGTCCTTTTCTTCCCACAAATAGAGCTTTCTTTTGATGGTATTTGATCACCTCTGCAGTTTTTTTTTTTTTGCGCTATAAACGGAAAAAGACCGAAAATTTTGAAAAAAAATGATATTTTCTACTTTTTGTTATAAAAAAAATCCAATAAACTAAATTTTAGTCATACATTTAGGCCAAAATGTATTCGGCCACATGTCTTTGGTAAAAAAAATGTCAATAAGCATATATTTATTGGTTTGCGCAAAAGTTATAGCGTCTATAAACTAGGGTACATTTTCTGTAATTTACACAGCTTTTAGTTTATGACTGCCTATGTCATTTCTTGAGGTGCTAAAATGGCAGGGCAGTACAAAACCCCCCCAAATGACCCCATTTTGGAAAGTAGACACCCCAAGGAAATTGCTGAGAGGCATGTTGAACCCATTGAATATTTATTTTTTTTGTCCCAAGTGATTGAATAATGACAAAAAAAAAAAAATATTTACAAAAAGTTGTCACTAAATGATATATTGCTCACACAGGCCATGGGCCTATGTGGAATTGCACCCCAAAATACATTCAGCTGCTTCTCCTGAGTATGGGGATACCACATGTGTGGGACTTTTTGGGAGCTTAGCCGCGTACGGGGCCCCGAAAACCAAGCACCGCCTTCAGGATTTCTAAGGGTGTAAATTTTTGATTTCACTCTTCACTGCCTATCACAGTTTCGGAGGCCATGGAATGCCCAGGTGGCACAAACCCCCCCCCAAATGACCCCATTTTGGAAAGTAGACACCCCAAGCTATTTGCTGAGAGGCATATTGAGTCCATGGAATATTTTATATTTTGACACAAGTTGCGGGAAAGTGACACTTTTTTTTTTTTTTTTTTTTTTTTTTTGCACAAAGTTGTCACTAAATGATATATTGCTCACACAGGCCATGGGCATAAGTGGAATTGCACCCCAAAATACATTTAGCTGCTTCTCCTGAGTATGGGAATACCACATGTGTGGGACTTTTTGGGAGCCTAGCCGCGTACGGGGCCCCGAAGGCGGTGCTTGGTTTTCGGGGTCCCGTACGCGAATAGGCTCCCAAAAAGTCTCACACATGTGGTATCCCCGTACTCAGGAGAAGCAGCAGAATGTATTTTGGGGTGTAATTTCACATATTCCCATGGCATGTTTGAGCAATATATCATTTAGTGACAACTTTGTGCAAAAAAAAAAAAATTGTCTCTTTCCCGCAACTTGTGTCGCAATATAAAATATTCCATGGACTCGACATGCCTCTCAGCAAATAGCTTGGGGTGTCTACTTTCCAAAATGGGGTCATTTGGGGGGGTTTTGAACTGTCCTGGCATTTTATGCACAACATTATGTCACACATCACCAACTCTTCTAACCACTTGAAGACAAAGCCCTTTCTGACACTCATTGTTTACATGAAAAAGTTATTTTTTTTTGCAAAAAAATTACTTTGAACCCCCAAACATTATATATTTTTTTAAAGCAAATGCCCTACAGATTAAAATGGTGGGTGTTTCATTTTTTTTTTTTTCACACAGTATTTGCGCAGCGATTCTTCAAACGCATTTTTTGGGGAAAAAACACACTTTTTTAAATTTTAATGCACTAAAACACACTATATTGCCCAAACATTATATATTTTTTTAAAGCAAATGCCCTACAGTTTAAAATAGTGGGTGTTTCATTTTTCTTTTTTTCACACAGTATTTGCGCAGCGATTTTTCAAACGCATTTTTTGGGGAAAAAACACACTTTTTTAAATTTTAATGCACTAAAACACACTATATTGCCCAAATGTTTGATGAAATAAAAAAGATGATCTTAGGCCGAGTACATGGATACCAAACATGACATGCTTTAAAATTGCGCACAAACGTGCAGTGGCAACAAAATAAATACATTTTTAAAAGCCTTTAAAAGCCTTTACAGGTTACCACTTTAGATTTACAGAGGAGGTCTACTGCAAAAATTACTGCACTCGATCTGACCTTCGTGTCGATACCTCACATGCATGGTGCAATTGCTGTTTACGTTTGACGACAGACCGCCGCTTGCGTTCGCCTTAGCGCGAGAGCAGGGGGCGACAGGGGTGCTTTTTTTTTTTTTTTTTTTCTTTATTATTTTTTTTGCTTTTTTATCTTATTTTTAAACTGTTCCTTTCATTTTTTTTTTTTTTAATCATTTTTATTGTTATCTCGGGGAATGTAAATATCCCCTATGATAGCAATAGGTAGTGACAGGTACTCTTTTTTGAAAAAATTGGGGTCTATTAGACCCTAGATCTCTCCTCTGCCCTCAAAGCATCTGATGACACCAAGATCGGTGTGATAAAATGCTTCCCCAATTTCCCAATGGCGCTATTTACATCCGGCGAAATCTAAGTCATAAAATGCTCGTAGCTTCCGGTTTCTTAGGCCATAGAGATGTTTGGAGCCACTCTGGTCTCTGATCAGCTCTATGGTCAGCTGGCTGAATCACCGGCTGCATTCTCAGGTTCCCTGTTGAGACAGGAGAGCCAGAGAAAAACACGGAAGACGGTGGGGGGGGGGGCTTTCCCTCCCACGGCTTGTAAAAGCAGTCTAGAGGCTAATTAGCCACTAGGATTGCTTTTACATGAAAGCCGACCGCTGGCTGAAAAGAATGATACCAAGATGATACCTAAACCTGCAGGCATCATTCTGGTATAACCATTCAAAGTCGTGAATGGCGTACCTGAAGACAAAAAAATGGTTAACAATAAAGCACAGTAAACGGTAAAGTATAAAAAATTGCATACCTGAAAAGCAAACATGATAAAACATAATAACAATAAAACATTGCAGAATAGAATACAGTAAAAAAGAGCAGAACAAGAGAGAGAGAATAGAGAGAACAATAAAACGACAACTATTTTTTTTTTATTTTATATATTTTTTTTTTTTCTTTATTATTTTTTTTGCTTTTTTATCTTATTTTTAAACTGTTCCTTTGATTTTTTTTTTTTTTTTTAATCATTTTTATTGTTATCTCGGGGAATGTAAATATCCCCTATGATAGCAATAGGTAGTGACAGGTACTCTTTTTTGAAAAAATTGGGGTCTATTAGACCCTAGATCTCTCCTCTGCCCTCAAAGCATCTGATGACACCAAGATCGGTGTGATAAAATGCTTCCCCAATTTCCCAATGGCGCTATTTACATCCGGCGAAATCTAAGTCATAAAATGCTCGTAGCTTCCGGTTTCTTAGGCCATAGAGATGTTTGGAGCCACTCTGGTCTCTGATCAGCTCTATGGTCAGCTGGCTGAATCACCGGCTGCATTCTCAGGTTCCCTGTTGAGACAGGAGAGCCAGAGAAAAACACGGAAGACGGTGGGGGGGGGCTTTCCCTCCCACGGCTTGTAAAAGCAGTCTAGAGGCTAATTAGCCACTAGGATTGCTTTTACATGAAAGCCGACCGCTGGCTGAAAAGAATGATACCAAGATGATACCTAAACCTGCAGGCATCATTCTGGTATAACCATTCAAAGTCGTGAATGGCGTACCTGAAGACAAAAAAAATGGTTAACAATAAAGCACAGTAAACGGTAAAGTATAAAAAATTGCATACCTGAAAAGCAAACATGATAAAACATAATAACAATAAAACATTGCAGAATAGAATACAGTAAAAAGAGCAGAACAAGAGAGAGAGAATAGAGAGAGAGAGAACAATAAAACGACAACTATTTTTTTTTATAACGGTAACCGGTGGTTCGGGTCTCTCAAAATGCGATGGCATCTTGGGAGACCCTGTGAAAGTGTGCCTAGTCTGTGCAATGCTGTACCCTACGCTAATACTCAACTAATGAATGGTAGCGTTCAAAACATTCACCAATGCAAAGACCAGGATTGTCAGGACAGGAGGGACAATAATAGAGGGTGTCACGCCTATATTAGTGCTTGTTGCAGACACGACATCTTTTTTGGGGGTTCGTTGGGTAGGGGTACTCGGGAGGACATAAAGAAAATGCCTCTCATGCAGCCGACTGCATTTGGTTGGGGATGTGAATGGGGGAAGTACGGGCGCTGCAGAAGCGGTGGGTTCCCAATTAGGATTGGCGAATGCAGCAGGAAGGGCACTATGGGCACGACGGGCCTGTGTTTGTCTTCTTGGTGGCAGCGGGACACTACTTGTGCTTGCCACCTCATCAGCTTGAACTGCACTTATGGGACTCGCCACGTCACCAAGTGTTACTGCAGTGCTGGTTTGACTACGACCGGGGTGTACTAGGCCGCTGGCGCTTGCCAGTTCAATAAAAAGCTACCAAAAAAACTGTTAGCGATCGCAGGGATCAGGCCTGACTCTGCGAATGCTGCAGTTATGCGTTAAGTGTTTTGTAAGTGACAGTGATCGATCGATACTGCACTTGGGTGGGCTGGGCCGGGCGGAGGGGCAAAATGCAGGTGCTAGCAGGTATCTGGGCTGATCCCGCTAACACTGCGTTTTTGGGAACCCTAAACTGCTGGGGACGCCAGTATAGATCTGATCGGATCAGATATTGATCCGTTCAGATACTATACCACTAAGGGAGGTGTACGGTGCGTGCGTGGGTGTTAGCGGTACTGGCGCTAATCTGACGCTGCTTGGGGCTGGTGCTTGCCAGTTCACCAAAATACTACCAAAAAAACTGTTAGCGATCGCAGGGATCGGGCCTGACTCTGCGAACGCTGCAGTTATGCATTTAGTGTTTTGTATGTGTCAGTGATCGATCGATACTGCACTTGGGTGGGCTGGGCTGGGCCGGGCGGAGGGGCAAAACGCAGGTGCTAGCAGGTATCGGCAGATCCCGCTAACACTGCGTTTTTGGGAACCCTAAACTGCTGGGGACGCTAGTATAGATCTGATCGGATCAGATATTGATCCGATCAGATACTATACCACTAAGGGAGCTGTACGGTGCGTGCGTGGGTGTTAGCGCTACTGGCGCTAACCTGACGCTGCCTGGGGCTGGTGCTTGCCAGTTAACCAAAATGCTACCAAAAAAACTGTTAGCGATCGCAGGGATCAGGCCTGACTCTGCGAACGCTGCAGTTATGCCTTTAGTGTTTTGTAAGTGACAGTGATCGATCGATACTGCACTTGGGCTGGGCCGGGCGGAGGGGCAAAACGCAGGTGCTAGCAAGTATCTGGGCTGATCCCGCTAACACTGTGTTTTTGGGAATCCTAAACTGCTGGGGACGCTATTATAGATCTGATCGGATCAGATATTGATCCGATCAGATACTATACCACTAAGGGAGGCATATGCTGCGTGCGTGGGTGTTAGCGGTACTGGCGCTAATGTGACGCTGCCTGGGGCGACGCATATCACCGCCGGGCGATCAGGGGGCTAAACCTTTATTAGGTAATAAACGGCGGGTGCCCTGACACTATAAAAAATAAACAAACTAACCAGCGTCACCCGTAACAGTTATACGGTGATCAGTGGTGAAAGGGTTAACTAGGGGGCAATCAAGGGGTTAAAACATTTATTCGGTAGTATATGGGGGTCCCTGTCGCTATAAAACGCTGACGGCGAACCTAAATATTTAGGTCCCTAACTAGCGTCACCAGCGACACTAATACAGCGATCAGAAAAATGATCGCTTAGCGACACTGGTGACAGGGGGTGATCAAGGGGTTAAAACTTTATTAGGGGGGGTTAGGGGGGTATCCTAGACCTACAGGGGGTAATACTAACTGTCCCAACACTGTAACTGTCACAAACTGACACCAATGCAGTAATCAGAAAAAAAAAAAAAACTGCTGGTGTCAGTTTGTGACGGGGGGGGGGGGTGATTGGGGGGGGATCGGGGGGCGATCGGGGTGTTTTGTGTGCCTGGCATGTTCTACTGTGTGTGTGTAGTGTTGTGCACTCACATACCTGTCTTCTCTCCTCGGGCCGGAACGGAAATTACCGAGCCGAGGAGAGATGACATCATTTCCTTTGCTGCTGTTTAGCATACAGCAGCAAAGGAATGATGTGATTGGCCGGCGGCGATCGCGAGGGGGGGGCCACGAACGGATGGCCTCCCCCTCACCTCTGATCGCCGCTGGACAAAAGACGACCGCCTCGGGCACCGGGGGGGGGTCCGATCGGACCCCCCACCCGCGGAAGGCAAATCACGTATATATGTACGTGATTTTGCCTGTCCGTGCCACCTTGCCGACGTAAATCGGCGTGAGGCGGTCGTCAAGTGGTTAAGCATTATTAAAATCACTGCTCACTGTATTGATACATATCCCCTGGGGCAGGACCAAGACTTTAACGGGGGTTCGTCCAAATTTTTTGCCTGTTCACAAGTTCTGGTGCGGGAGGGGGGGGTTGTTCGGCTCATCCTTAGAGAGATCCATTGTAGATCGGAGATCCATTGGAGAGCCAAGAGATCCATTGTGTCAGATACACTAATCAGTCAGGTGTTTAAAACAGTTCACAAAAATAAATACATTTTTGGCAGTTACAAAATAAATAAATAAATGGTTTAAGTAAACTGCTCTTTAATAGAACTCTGCTGAAATGCAATATAGCCCTCACAAATAAGATTTCAAAAGAAGAGTTGTTGAAAGGTATGAGAATATTAGTACAAAAAGATATTTAAAGAGTTTGATCTACATCATATGATGGGCAGCCATATAGTTTACAAATGGTAAAGATTTGTCATCATTGCTACTTTTTATAGATGTAAATGTCCTGCAAAGATCAGTACAACCTTTTAATATCACCTCCCCCAGCTCACTCTTAAATACCTACCTGAGCCCGATCTGGAAACAGCGCTGTGTCTGTCTGCAGCAGCACTGCTCTTCTCTCCTCTCTTAGTGGAGGCTCGGCAGGAGCAGGAGCCATTAGCTCCTGCTGCTGTCAATCAAATCCTGTGAGCAGCGAATGGGGGTTGTGGCTGAGCTGCACTGTGTATGTCAACAGAGGTACACAGCCCAGCTCGGGATAGAGCCTGCAGGTGTGCACCTTTAGAAAGTGACTTGCTATGAAGGAACATTCAGGAGAGGATGAGCCCGGAGTGTCAGCGGGGGACCTCAGAATAGGAGGTTTGGGGTTGCTCTGTACTATTACCAATACCATTGCACAGAGCAGGTACATACTGTATAACATGTTTGTTACATTAAGGGAAAAAAAGTACCTTTACAATCACTTTAATGCACACAGTTCTACATGTGCGAACAACACAACATTAGTGAGAAGCATTGTGGGGATATATAATGGCACTGAGCTGCTATGCCCCTTCAGGACCTGGACAAGTTGCAATTATTAAGGAAACTACACCAGAAAATTCTACAGAACAATTAAATAATATGTGTATGATTCAATTTTTACAAAAAGATGGGGCATGCAACACTGTATTGATCTGAAACATTGTAGTAAAGCAACAACAGTGATTAAGAATTCCTGTTTTTTAGAATGACCAAATTGGGATTCTGATTTCAATCCCATTGAAAATGCTTTGGCATGCTCTGAAGCCGTTCAAATAATACAGCCTATAAAAAATATATAACTGAAATAGTTTTGTACACATGAACCAAAATACTTTGTGAGAGACTAAACTATAGCATAACTCTGTCATAACTACCAACTTTCCCTGATTTCAAGGGACTGTCCCCGATTTGGAACAAAGTCCCTCTGTCTCTCTAGCCTCCTCATTTGTCCCTCATTTTAGTCTGATCTATATAGTTGTATATAAAATGCACTATTTATCTATCAAAAAGTGTTTCCCTGTGCTTTCATTCAAATTCTAAATTGCTGCATTTGTAAATTTTAAAAGCCAGTATAAAGGAAAAGTAGTGGTAAAGGAAAGCAATTGTGGGTTTAACTAAAGTTTTTTTTTGTATAATTCTTTAAGGGGGCTTGTCCAATGCCTACATACTTTGCTAATAGGTGTCACTTCCCATCTCAAAAAGTTGTGAGGTGTGCCTCTGCTATTTAATAAATCTGTACTTGTGCCTGTAGTAAACAATTTACCTTGGTTATTTAACCACTTCAACTGTATGACCTCTATACCCCTTATGGATCAGACCAACTTTTGCATTTCCATCAAGGGCCTGTTTATTTGGTGATAACTTTGTCATTGATACATACATTATTTTTTGGGGACTAATTAGGCTTTCTTTCTGCATAACTGTCTTACAAAAAGTATTTTACTTTCTGCGTAGTCTATAGAGATACTTTTTTGAAACTATTTTGATCAGAGTTATAAGTAGTTTGGCTGTAAATTAAATGCATACATTTTATTTTCTAATTGGTCCATTTAAAATTACACTTAATGATCCTTCTGGTACAAAGCAAAATGACTTCAAATACATGTAAAACTGTTTCAGATGAAAAGGGTATTTTTTTCAATTTTGTGCTTTTTTTAATTTTTGCAACACTGAAAAAAAATAACAAGCAAAAAAACGAAATATTAATAGTAATGAAACTAGAAATAGTGGCAGAGGAACATGTATCTAAAGTGTTAGCTAACCTTTACAGAAAAAAATGTAAAGTTGAACTACACACTCCCCACCCCCAGTCCCCAATGTACTTACCTCCAGGGTTGACGAGCTGTCAGCACTCGTGCAACTGCTCCAGTAGTCCAGGAATTTGAAATCCCCGCTTTTCTCCCTCTTCTCTGTCAACGCTTCCGGGATGGACCAGATGGATTCTGATTGTTTTGGCAATGTTGATGTGATGGCTTCTGTAGACGTGAACTAACCCTTTAGGTCAGGGGTGTCAAACTCAATTTCATCACGGGCCGCATCAGCATTATGGTTGCCCTCAAATGGCTGATTTTCAGAGCACCCCACTCCCCACAGATGTCAAGAGCCCCCACCACCATCACAAGTCAAGAGTCCACCACCATCCCTTACATCACAGTGCACCCCCCTTACCTTGTGCTGATGCTAGGAAAAATCTGGGGGCAGAGCTGGGAAGCAGAAAGTGCAGGGTCTGGAAGACCAAAGGAGGACTGGAGTCAGCTGTTGGAGTTTGCTAAATGCTGAGACCAGGGGGGGCAGAGACGAGGGGGTGCTGCGGCTGCACAGAAAAGCACAGGATCTGTGCAGAGGAGTTTTGTCCTTCTTTCTGTTGACTACTACCGAGACAAGGCAGGCGCAGAAACAAGGGATGTGAGGGCCACATGAAATGGCTTGGCAGGCCGGATTCAGCCTTGTGTTTGACACATGTGCTTTAAGTAATTTGATAATTGATTGAAACCTTTACTAATGCCGTGTACACACGGGCGGACTTTTCGACTGGACTGGTCCAACGGACCGAATCTAGCAGACAATCTGACTGTGTCAACAACCCAGACCAAGCATTCAACAAGAAAAGTCAGTACGTCTAACCTGAATACATTAGTAATTCATTAATGTAACCTTTTGATCACCATACTAGTCAGTCGATTACCATTTTCCAAGTAAATGCCGACAGTAGTAGCCTTATCCTGCGGACACATGACTGGATTTTCCAACCGGACTGGTCCGACGGACTTTCCGACGGACTTTTGACGGACTTTCGACTGACTTCCGACGGACTTTCGAACGAACGGACTTGCCTACACACGATCACACCAAAGTCCGACGGATTCATACGTGATGACATAAGACCAGACTAAAATAAGGAAGTTGATAGCCGGTAGCCAATAGCTGCCCTAGCGTGGGTTTTCGTCCGTTGGACTAGCATATAGACGAGCGGATTTTTCGACCGGACTCGAGTCCGTCGGAAAATTTGAAACATGTTTCAAATCTAAAGTCCGTCAGATTTTTGCCCGAAAAAGTCAGTTGCAGGTCCGATGGAGCCCACACACGGTCGGATTGTCCGCCGGATTCGGTCCGTTGGATCAGTCCAGTCAAAAAGTTCTCCCGTGTGTACATGGCATTAGATGTAAACTACCTTACCGGTTAGAGTTTGTACTGCTGTTCAGACATTCTTGTGATCCATGCATCCCTTCCAGATAGTACGACCAGCCTCTGGACAGCTCTGCAAACTCCACAAGAGTTAAGCAGTTAAAGTGGTTCTAAAGGCAGAAGGTTTTTTTATGCATTAAGATAAAAATCCTTCTTTCTGCAACAGCCCCCCTTACCCCCCAATACCTATCTGAGCCCCATCTCAATCCAGTAATGTTGTAAAAGATCCTTGGCTGTCCAGGACTCTCCCTCCTCATTGGCTGAGACAGTAGCGGGAGCCATTGGCTGTCAATTAGTCAGTGAGCCCATGAGGATTGAGAGGGGGCAGGGCCGAGTCGCGGCTCCATGTCTGAATGGACACACAGAGCAGCAACTTAGCTTGGGTGCCCCCATAGCAAGCTGCTTGCTGTGGGGGCACTCCGCAGGAGGGAGGGGCCAGGAGCGCTTGTGAGGGACCCAAGAAGAGGAGAATCTGGGCTGCTCTATGCAAAAACCACTGCAACTGAGCAGATAAGTACCTCTGGGGGAATCTAGGATGGAAAAGGACCTGGAGGTCCTAGTAGATGATAGGCTCAGCAATGGCATGCAATGCCAAGCTGCTGCTAACAAAGCAAACAGAATATTGGCATGCATTAAAAAGGGGATTAACTCCAGAGATAAAATGATAATTCTTCCGCTCTACAAGACTCTGGTCCGGCTGCACCTAGAGTATGCACCAGTCCTCAGGAAGGATGTACTGGAAATGGAGCCAGTACAAAGAAAGGCAGCTAAGCTAATAAAGGGTCTGGAGGATATTAGTTATGAGGAAAGGTTGCAAGCACTGAACGTATTCTCTCTGGAGAAGAGACGCTTTAGAGGGGATATGATTTCAATTTATAAATACCGTACTGGTGACCCCACAATAGGGATAAAACTTTTTCGCGAAGGGAGTTTAACAAGACTTGTGGCCACTCATTAAAATTAGAAGAAAAGAGGTTTAACCTTAAACTATGTAGAGGAGTCTTTGCTGTAAGAGCGGCAAGGATGTGGAATTGCCTTCCACAGGCAGTGGTCTCAGCGGGGGGGCACTGATAATTTCAAAAAACTATTATATAAGCACCTGAACGACGGCAACATACAGGGATATACAATGTAATACTTACATATAATCTGTCAGGAAAGGCATAGCCTTGCAACAGGAATTGCACGGCAGACATGTGCATTCACGGCGCGTCAGTGCATGCGCACCTGTCACCAACATTGGCGCCAAAGGGGCTATTTAAAGTGAGTGCACCAAAGACTCTTTGCTGTTTGGTCTGCAGCTTCTGTGTGTCTGAAACCTGTTACCCATGCTGACCCCTGATCTTGAACCTGGCTTGCTCTCCCTAACCTTGTCTGCTTGATACCCTGACTTTGGCTTGTTTTGGACTTCTCTTCTGCCTGCCGCTCTGCCTGATCCACCAGAATGCTACCAACCCGGTCTGCCTGACTCTGCATCTGTCTCTCTGCCTGCTGCAGTTCTGCTCTGCAAATCACACCAGTTCCAGTCTCATCTGCGATCCAGCCTGCCACAACTCTGGTCTACCCAGCCCCGACGGTCTGCCTGTCGCATCACCAGCCATGAACATCCAGCCATACCAAATACTGGACTGATCCTAGGCACTCCTGCGTCACCGTGCTTCTGTGGCTTCTGTCTCAACCTCAGGGTCCCACAAGCTGGTGTGGCAAGAGAGGTTCTCCTCTACACGTCAGGCTCACGATCCAGGTACGTGACATAATCACACACATAGGTTGGACTTGATGGACTTGTGTCTTTTTTCAACCTCATCTATTATGTATGTATAACACGTTTGTTATTTTTAAACAAAAAAAAAAAACAAGACTTTAATATCACTTTAAAGCCTGGTCCTGTGACTGGACAACTGAGCAGCAGCATATTGATGAGATCATCCTTCTGCTTCCCCTTACTTTAAACACATTCACAGACAAGGAATTGCAGAAGGCTGATATCAAGACACATTTAGGTACATATACTAGCCCTATGATTATCTCATGAACAGAGCAATTAATTAAATAGTATTTTTTTATACCAGCTTAGAGTTAGATTTTCACATAAATAAAGAAAGTACAATATTACACACACATTGCACTCACATTCTCCTGCCACACAATACAAAAAAATTGGCATGTTCATATACATTTCTGCATACTTCTGTCTGTTAAAAGTGCTGATTTAGTCAACCTATCTCACCCATACTTTGGTTGTCAGGTTTTACCAGGCATTTCATTCTGACATACAGTATGTTTGTGTATAGCAAGGATATGAGATATTAATTAGTTTGATCAACTCAGATTTATTTGGAGACAGATCAAGTTTTTTTTTTTTTTAACAGCAGTCATTGGTGGGCATAACACATCAAAAGTCTAAAGGATAATCCAGCAAATTCTCCCAGAAACTGCTCATCTATTATTCTGAACAGACCGATCGATAGTGAGAACGCATTATGGAATCTGAAGGCGTTTGAGACAACCTGGTGACCACGGACCAGAAAGGTCATCAAGCCATGCATTTCCATACAAAATGAAAAAAAAATATATCTACAGTACTGTTGCTTTTGAAACAGACATCAAAAGTAACATTAATGATTCAGTCTAGTAGCTGTTTAGCATGTATAGTAGAGGTACACTGAAATTCATTTTAAACATGTCACGCCGCTATTCTGATTAACATACATGACAGGCTGTAAAGTTGGTGAACAGGGACATTAAAGTGTTACTAAACCCACAACAGTAAAATCAGTCTGTATATGCAGTAAGGCATGCTTGTTATACTCACTGTGGAACCCCCCAGGGGATTAATCCTCTGCATTGTGTAAAAAAGGCAGTTTGATCTTGTATGCACAGATCCTCCTTTTTTTGCATTGTCCCCAAAACATATCCAGGTGTGCCAGCCAGTGCAGTATGAAAACTCCTCCTACAAGCTTTAACCAGGCACTGATAGAAGTCACAAGACTGCTATATACTGCTGATGTGAAAAGGTATTTTGCAGTTTTTATTTACTAAATTTCCATGTTATGTGTACAGTGGGAGACCAGGTATAGTGAATATAGGCTCCTTTTAGTAATACTATTAACATTGTTTTTATTTTCCTTGTACGTAATTGGGTATTCTTTGCAAAGTAAATGTTCACAACATTGACTATGGATTGTGTGTATACCTACTGCTGCTGTGTTACACCTGCAATTTTTTTGTTTATAGTACCTCAATCTTATATTGGTATTTCTTATATATGGCCATGGACATTGGAATATGGAGCGGAGCACTTTTAATTCTTAGTTAGGCACAGTCAGTCCTAGAACTTTGTTATGTTTAGATTTTTTGTCATTTTAAGTGCCTTTGGTACTTTTTGTGAGATTTTGTATTAAAATCAAAACTAAAAAAATGAATTGAAACAAAACTTTTTCACAACATTACCAAAGCTAAGTAAAAGTTGTCTTGCAAAGTAAACAGATTATTTGCTTTTAGTAAATCAGCCCCAGTGGGTCAGCATAACAGCCAGAAGGAAGTATTCAATTGCAGCCCCCACATTACCCTGAACCTAGACTCAAACCTTTGCATGTGGGGAACACGTCACACATAGCATGGAGGAATTGACAGGGAGCCTACAGGAGAAATACACAGAATTAATAGCTAAATGGGGGGGTTGGAAAGACTTCAGCATCTTCAGCAACATTTAAAAAAATGTAATCTATGCATCCTCTTTTATATTCTGCCCCAACGACTAATATTTACCCACACATAATAATTTAAATATTATTTGCCTGGCCTATCAGATCTCTGAAGGTTGCATTTTGCCCTCCAAGGCTGTCAATTTTGGTATCACTAGCTTCCAGGAAGAATGATGTCATAGTGACTGTTGAGGGGTAATAATCTTATTTATATTATGCGGCTAGTCCTCCAAGTGACCTTGCTAGTGGAATGAAATTGCTATTTTCCCTAGTTGCCAGCTTTATACTGCAACACTATTCATGCCCTGCTGCTTTGCTTTATCATTGCTGACTTCCACAATCAATAATGCATTTTCATCAGGCAAAAATAAGGAAACTGACAATACAGCTATACAAGCGATATTTAGCATGAGAGTCAATCAGTTTAAAATACATGATCATTTGAGTAACTTATTATCCGCACATTCTGCAGATGTGAGACAGGTGCTTAAAGTAAATTTTTGTTCACATCCTAATTGTGGTAAAGTAATTCCTCTATGAAAGTATGCTGGCAAATTTTATAAATATAAGTAATATTCCTCTAAACCTGTACTGAGGATTGTTTTTAATTGGTAAAAAAATATCCATGTACATTTGTACTGACAAAAATATGAATGCTGAACCACATTCTGAAAATTCGGTCTTTGTCTGTCCTTGGCTAACCTGGAACCAACATGCAGTTTAGGAAAGTCAAAGTTAAATCAGATCTCTTAATCTGTAGGTACAGCTATTCATAGAGCCAGTGGGGTTGATTTACTAAAGGCAAGGAGGATGTTCACTTTTCAAAGGACGATGTACTTTGCAAGGGAGTTTGCCTCAAAGATTAATGAACGAGATCAAGCTCTGCCGACTTACATCGTCCAATCATGGCCAAGCAAAAAAATGTTTTTTTTTTTCCTTGCACGTGATTGGGTATTCTTAGCTCTGGGGATAATTTCCTTGCAATAATTTTCCTTGCAAAGTTAACAACCTATTTGCCTTTAGTAAATCAACCCATTTACTTAAAAAGTAATGGAGACAATGGATCAATATGACAACCAGGGACCTGTTTGATTGCTTTTGGTGCCACTCAGAGTAGAGGTGAAAGCATAAAGAGTTGCCTCAGCTTGCATGTCTCCACCAACCACACACCCTAATGCATTTAACCCTGCCCATCGGGGCTTAGTCATAGGGTGGGATGGGCGAAATGCATCAGAGTGTGTGGTTTGGTGGAGACATGTAGGCCGAGGCCGCTCTTTATCGTTTATTCACCTGGGCTGGTCGGGAGTAGCTGCAATTTTTTCCTCTTTACATATTCTAACCCCCTGGATTGATATTAGGACAAGCCTGCATCCCATGTTCTGGGAAACAGGGATATGCTTTCACCTCTTCTTTGAGCAGCGCCAAAAGCAATCAAACAGGTCCCTGGTTGTCATGTTTATCCTTTTCTTTTTACATGACAACCAGGGATTTAGTACTTTGGGAAAGAAAAAAAAAGAATGTCATTTTCAGTTCTTCCTTACTACAGATATCCCTTTGTTGTCTAAGTTATATCATGATTAGTATCTAGGGCCTAAACTAGCATGGCCACAGTAGAACTGTGATCAGTCTATAGGCATTCAAATATTTACATATTATTAAACTGTCAATATGCTTTAATATAAGCCCTCACTGACTGATGTAGATGCAGGCACTGTGGTTCAGTTCATCCTCAAATTTTAAGATAGAAGCAGTAAAGTTGTTTGAGACAGTTTTTTTGCTTTGTGCTTTCTCCCCTCTTCCTGTGCAGTTGTGTGTTTCGATAACAGATTAGCAGGCTGCAGGCTAAACTATATTGGTACAGCATATTTGGCTAATTTTTTTCAGAAGTGCAGAACATTACTACAAATGACAGCAAACTGTCTTATGACCCAACTTTTTTGCAGCTGCCACATGATAAGAGTATAATAGAATGAGAGAAGGTGATGACACCAGCTTTCCAGATTAACATACAGTCAGGTCCATAAATATTGGGACATCGACACAATTCTAATCTTTTTGGCTCTATACACCACCACAATGGATTTGAAATGAAACAAACATAATGTGCTTTAACTGCAGACTTTCAGCTTTAATTTGAGGGTATTTACATCCAAATCAGGTGAACAATATAGGAATTACAACAGTTTGTATATGTGCCTCCCACTTTTTAAGGGACCAAAAGTAATGGGACAGATTAACAATCATCCATCAAACTTTCACTTTTTAATACTTGGTTACAAATCCTTTGCAGTCAATTGCAGCCTGAAGTCTGGAACACATAGACATCACCAGACGCTGGGTTTCATTCCTGGTGATGCTCTGCCAGTCCTCTACTGCAACTGTCTTCAGTTCCTGCTTGTTCTTGGGGCATGTTCCCTTCAGTTTTGTATTCAGCAAGTGAAATGCATGCTCAATCAGATTCAGGTCAGGTGATTGACTTGGCCATTGCATAACATTCCACTTCTTTCCCTTAAAAAAGTCTTTGGTTGCTTTCACAGTATGCTTCGGGTCATTGTCCATCTGCACTGTGAAGCGCCCTCCAATGAGTTCTGAAGCATTTTGCTGAATATGAGCAGATAATATTGCCCAAAACACTTCAGAATTCATCCTGCTGCTTTTGTCAGCAGTCACATCATCAATAAATACAAGAGAACCAGTTCCATTGGCAGCCATACATGCTCACGCCATGACACTACCACCACCATGCTTCACTGATGAGGTGATATGCATTGGATCATGAGCAGTTCCTTTCCTTCTCCATACTCTTCTCTTTCAATCACTCTGGTACAAGTTGATCTTGGTCTCATCTGTCCATAGAATGTTGTTCCAGAACTGTGAAGGCTTTTTTAGATGTTGTTTGGCAAACTCTAATCTGGTCTTCCTGTTTTTGAGGCTCACCAATGGTTTACATCTTGTGGTGAACCCTCTGTATTCACTCTGGTGAAGTCTTCTCTTGATTGTTGACTTTGACACACATACACCTACCTCCTGGAGAGTGTTCTTGATCTGGCCAACTGTTGTGAAGGGTGTTTTCTTCACAAGGGAAAGAATTCTTTGGTCATCCACCACAGTTGTTTTCCGTGGTCTGCCGGGTCTTTTGGTGTTGCTGAGCTCACCGGTGCGTTCTTTCTTTTTAAGGATGTTCCAAACAGTTGATTTGGCCACACCTAATGTTTTTGCTATCTCTCTGATGAGTTTGTTTTGTTTTTTCAGCCTAATGTGGCTTGCTTTACTGATAGTGACAGCTCTTTGGATCTTATATTGAGAGTTGACAGCAACAGATTCCAAATGCAAATAGCACACTTGAAATTAACTCTGGACCTTTTATCTGCTCCTTGTAAATGGGATAATGAGGGAATACACACCTGGCCATGGAACAGCTGAGCAGCCAATTGTCCCATTACTTTTGGTCCCTTAAAAAGTGGGGGGCACATATACAAACTGTTGTAATTCCTACACCGTTCACCTGATTTGGATGTAAATACCCTCAAATTAAAGCTGAAAGTCTGCAGTTAAAGCACATCTTGTTCATTTCATTTCAAATCCATTGTGGTGGTGTATAGAGCCAAAAAGATTAGAATTGTGTTGGTGTCCCAATATTTATGGACCTGACTGTAAAACCTCCAGTGAGCACACTTACATTTTTAGCATATATTTAACTTAAAAAGTTACAGCTGCACTTTATCCCTTACCAACTGCAAGCTGTATAGTAACATTGTCCTGGAAATAATTAATTGTGAAAAAAAAAAAAAAAATGGCAGATTTACTATTTACCACTTATTGAAACATGAGTTGTCTAGGTTTTTAAGTAATGTGATTTTACTAAATTTTTTTTTAATTCTCTGTAAGTAAAAGCCATTGAGCTTGGAGCATTGTACAAGATAAACTCCTACTCTTTTAAATCTAAAGCGCACATTTAATTTTTTGACCATATGCTAATATTATATGTATCAAGACCTACACACATTTGGAGTTCTTGCAATTAAGATGAATAGGTGAATACATTACCAACAGAGGTCAGCAAAAAGGGGTTAGCCAGCTGACCTCATAAAGAGTTCAAAGTTAACTAAACACTAAGCTTCTGTTTTATAAAAGTACCAGTGGCTGTTTTGAGATGAAATGATTCAACAGGCACCCATTATTACAAAAAAGAAATGTTTCTTGCTGTGATTTGTGTCAATGTAAAGCAAAGCAAAGCTTTATACCTTTTAAAATAAATAAAAAATACTGTGGTTTAATATTATTCATTTGAACCTGAAAAGCACAGAGCTACATATGTGGAATATAATTACCCACATTTGATAAGAGTGATGCGTTTGCAATAACTTTCCATTGAGCTTTAATTTGTGGACCACTTGACCACAAATAGGTGCAGAAAATGTATTAATAATAAATGTACCCCACCAGCATAGTGTTTAATAGTAAACACTAAAGTAAAACTTTATCTTTAATGTATATCATCATTTTGGAGGGTAGTAGGCCCTCTAATTCTTTAAGTAAGGTTAAGAAAGATATTAGCTTAATTTAACTTAACTTAGGTTTAGAAAAATGTCTCTAGAGCAAAAAAATCCATACACTTATTGAAAGTTTAAGTCAATAGATTTTTTTCTGTGACTGGGGGTTGTGGTAAGTTATGGTGACCAAAATTAAATCCAGAGACATCCTCTTGACCATGCCCATGTTTAACCACACTCACAAAATCATATCCCCATTTCAATTGATATTTAAACAGTATAAACATATGTAAACATTAACAGCGCTCATACCGATGAGGATTATGAAAATGCTGGGGTACCCTGGGATAGAATCTAGAAGTAGGTGGCACATTTAGCACACCAAGACAAATGGCAAGATTGCACCTAACAGTGGGAACAGCTTAAAGCAAGATGAATTAAAAATAGGTTTCGTTTAGCTTAAACCTAACTAGCCAGTGTTAAACAATGATGTATATATTTACCTATTTTCAGCCCATTCCAGTCCAGGCACGTGATCCCCTGTGATAACCAGCTGCTGCTGCAGAGGAGAGGAGAGAAAATTTGACAACTTTTGTAGGGTGCTTCTGCATTAAAAGGGGCCACTTGTTTGCTGGTACTCTTGGTCACCATTAGGGATGAGCCGAACACCCCCTGGTTCGGTTTGCACCAGAACCTGCGAACGGACCGAAAATTTGCACGAACATTAGAACCCCATTGACGTCTATGGGACTCGAACGTTCAAAATCAAAAGTGCTCATTTTAAAGGCTAATTTGCATGGTATAGTCCTAAAAAGGGTTTGGGGACCTGGGTCTTGCCCCAGGGGACATGTATCAATGCAAAAAAAAGTTTTAAAAACTTTTTTTCGGGAGCAGTGATTTTAATGATGCTTAAAGTAAAAAAAAAAAAGTGAAATATTCCTTTAAATATTGTGTCTATAGTATGCCTGTAAAGTGGCGAGTGTTTCCCATGCTTAGAACAGTCCCTGCACAAAATTAAATTTTTAAAGGAATAAAAGTAATTTAAAACTGCTTGCGGCTTTAATGTAATGTCGGGTCCTGGCAATATGGATGAAAATCAGTGAGACAAACGGCATGGGTACCCCCCAGTCCATTACCAGGCCCTTTGGGTCTTGTATGGATAGTAAGGGGAACCCCGCACCAAAAATCTTTAAAAAAACTGTAGGTTTGTAGGTTTGTTGTTAAGTAGAATCTGTTTGTAATTTTGAACTGGTACATTTTTAATGTGTTTAGCTCCAGCCAAAAAATCTGTTTTAAGCTTTTTGGAAAACATAGGGAAGGGTTATCACCCCTGTGACATTTGTTTTGCTGTCTGTGCTCCTCTTCAGAAGATTTCACCTCACTTTTTGTCCCAATGACAAATGTTTTTTGAAAATTTGGGGGTTTTAGTGAAACAAGGATTGGTGATAAAGCATCAGTGTAAAGGAGAAAAGTTTTTCCCATATTAACTCTTACAGGAGAGAATTTCCCTTCCTAGGGGTAGATTTCATCTCACTTCCTGTTGTCTCCCGTTTGCAAGTAGGAGTCGTTTGTAAGTTGGATGTTTGAAAGTAGGGGCCTGCCACAACACTGTAAGCCCTCACAGGGCCCTGCTGTGAAATATTAGATCAAGAATTGTAATTACATGCCCCTGTTGAACAGGGGCAGAAAAATTGGGCCTTTGGTGGTGGTGGTGGTGCTGGTGCCACAACACTGGCGTCAATTCCGATGGTGCGTGGCACTTTGCTCAGAAGAAATTCCGAGACGGAACAGTTCGGTCTGGTAAAATTAGCGTTTGGAATGGATAGAGCACTTTTGTCACGCTGCAATGTAAAAAATGGTTTAATACAGCACACTCTCTTCTTCTTTATAATGTGAGAAGAATGAAGTAGTTTTGCTGCTCATATTCACACAGAGTACTCACAAACTTCTTTCTTTATTATTTATTGTGATTGCCTCAATATATTTTGATTTGTCACATCTGACCAAATTAGTTTTTTGTATTTTTTTTTTTGGTTTTGTATTTTTTTCAAGGCTGATGTTTTTTTTTTTTTAATTGGTTTTACTCTATAATATTTTTGGGTGTGTTTTGTGTGTCAAGTTACCACAACACCATTATTATCTTGTATTATTTAATCTCAAGAAGGTTGCTTGGTGTTGGTGTCCCTTGTTAATTTCACATTATATTTTTGAAATGTACCTAAATCCTCACAAACAAACTGTCCTTTCTGAAGGAAAACACACATAGGCGAGTATAATTGAAACCAAAATTCCTTTATTAAGGGCTCAGAACCAAACAAAAAGGGAGGCAACGCTGGATAAACATCATAAATTGGTGAAGCCTTGGACCCCCAGGGCACACATCAATTATTTTACAGGAAAATTGGTGGCCTGAGGAGTCCATATCTAAGGGAGTGCAGTCTGGTCCAGAAGTCCCAGAGATCCTGAAAGCAGCAGATGACATCTGTGTCCCCAGGCTGTGGTACTACAAGAGGCTGCATCTTTTGCAAGACCAGACTGAACCCAGGTCATCACTCTCTGGTCTTCCTTCCACGCTTCCTTCCCGGCTGTGGCTCTGGTGTTGGAGATGTGGTAGGAGGAGGAGTAGGACCTGGAGGAGGAGGAGGAGGAGTAGGACCTGGAGGAGGAGGAGGAGGAGTAGGAGCTGGAGGAGGAGGACCTGGAGGAGGAGGAGGAGGACTATGTGTGAGGTCACAAATGTGGGTAGCACATGTTACTTGGCCCCTCAACCCCTTATTGAGAGCTTTCAAAATTAAGAGCTCATACAGGAGTTGTTGGCCCTCCTCCATCTGCATCATTTTGCAGGCAGTTAGGCCAGCAAAGTCCTCCTCCACAGTGTGGGGGGTTCTCAGGGCCTCTGTAGCCTTCCAAAAGTGGCCTATGGCAGCCTCCTCCAGGTTACTCCTCTTCTTGCCACTTTGTCTTTGAAGGTGGAGGGTAGGGACCTGGGTATCAGGCAGCCTGCTTGGCCCAGCCACTTCCTGGCTGAGACTTCCCTGTGTATGAAAAAGGGACATGGTTTTAGTTTTTGCTTCATCAATCACAATCATAAATTAGTAATCCAAACTAACATATATTTAACATCATTGATTGGACAACAAGAAATATTTAGAAGAATGCTATACCTGGCTCAAGCTGGGCTCCTCCACATGTTGCTGCCTGGAAGGCCCAGGTTGGGCATCAGAAGCCTCAGCTGGGGGAGAAGGAAGCGTGGAAGGAAGAGTGGAGAGTGCTGGCCTGGGTTTAGTCTGACCTGCCAGAAAATGCAGCCTGTCATAGTACCACAGCCTGGGGACATAAATGTCATCTGCAGCTCCTGATCTCTGGGAATCCTGGACCTTCTTGTGCTCCCTTAGATAAGTGCTCCTCAGGCCACCAATTACGAACTTCAAATAGGTGATGTCTGACATGAGGATCACCGTCTTCACAAATTCCAACAAATTATCCAGTGCTGCCTTCCTCTTTGTTTGGTTCTTATAATCAAGGTGGTTTATCTGCCATAGACAGGGCAGCTCCCTGAACATATCAATGAAGATTGGCATAAAGTCCTTATCTTTCAAGATATCCATTTTCACTGCAAGGCACAACGCAAGACAAACCCTAATGTCAGCCTAAAGTCTTCTAAACTTGTGCAAATACAGGCCTCAATCTAGAAGCAGTATAGGCCCAATGTTAAATCTTACCTTTGCAATCACGATCGGTGCCTCCGTTACTCCTTCGTCCACTCACAGATTGTACGTACTACGCACGCTTGTTACGCTTTATGGACACTGCGCATGCGTGAAACTCCGCCCACCCCTGACCTTCTTTCTAGTGTATTCCCCGCCCCTTCTCGTTCGGCGCAGTGGGGGAAGAGCACATGGCGGAGTCAGAGCAGGTGTCTGATAATTACACCAACGAGGAGGAGGGGGAGGCAAGCCCGGAGGCAGAAACGTCCTGATCCAGAAGGAGACGATTTAAGGCCTCAAATATGTCCTTTGGGGAGATGTTGGAGATGGTCGACATCCTGAAGAGGACCGACTATGATGGGAAGTATGGACCTTACCCCAACCCCAATGTCAGAAAGGCCAAGATAATGGCGAAAGTGGTCAAGAGTCTGCACCGGAATTTCGGGGTACGACGATCGAAAGATCAGCTCAGGAAGCAGTGGTCGGACCTCAAATTAAGAGAGCACGAGCAGTACAGAAAGATCCGGAGAGTGCTGCAAAAAAGTAAGTAGTTGTGCTGTGTTCCTATTCTTTATGTTTATTACGTTCATGCTGCTCCATGTGCTTTTCTTAACTGTTATCCAGTTTAAAATGGCAACTTTCATGTTCATGGGCACATTATTCGTTCGTATCAAACATTGTTCATTCGGCCTAGAAAACACCATTGTTTTGGCCAAATGCATTTGTCCACATTTTTTATGGCCTACTTGTCTGCAAATAATTTGGTTGTGTAGATGGGTTTGTAACTAGAATGAAATGCAAACTAGATTCTGTGTAAGCAGAGGACACTCAGCAGCAGTTTTCACATCTGGACGCTGGAGCTCTACTGTGGGACACAAGAACACCCTTTTTATTAGGGGGTCCCACACAGGTGCTCCAGTGTATACTATAGGGCTGTCTCCATATGTGAAGCTTGTACAAAACAGGTAAAGTATTGAAGCTTGACAAAGGACACTAAAAATTCTACATCTTGGAACTCTGCCAAAATAGCCAATTGTACCCCACTTCCAAGCAATGTTTCATATTCCTATTTCTGCCATGAAATATCTGTGTGCTAAGAATACCTATTTTTTTTTTACATAGGGGAGAAAAGACTCGGAGGACACCCCTCATCCGAGGATACCACAGACACCCCACCTCTGGCAGAAGGGGAAATACACCCAAGCCAAACAGAGCAGGAGGAGGAAGACGTGGTGGAAATTGTCACCACAACGGCATATTTATAATACATGGTGTGTTTTTGTTTCTATCTTTTTAGGTGATCGTGATGTTGTGGATCCAGGGCATTTCACCTCGGACAGTGCACAGATCCTGATTGGGGAGATCATGGGGTGTAATAGGGACTTGGCAAACATCCTGAAAAACATCAATGATGTTCAACAAAAAATGAAGAACATCATTGATGTTTTAGGGAGAGTTTAAAACCCCTCGAAATCCCTATTTTTTGGGGGGCTTTTTGTGACCTAAAAATTTTTACCATTTGTTGACATATTTGAGAAAAGCCAAATTTTGAAGAGGCACACAGTGTGTCAACATGTGCTATCTGCCATCACGGGAGATTAAAGGACACCCCTCATCCGAGGATACCACAGACACCCCACCTCTGGCAGAAGGGGAAATACACCCAAGCCAAACAGAGCAGGAGGAGGAAGACGTGGTGGAAATTGTCACCACAACGGCATATTTATAATACATGGTGTGTTTTTGTTTCTATCTTTTTAGGTGATCGTGATGTTGTGGATCCAGGGCATTTCACCTCGGACAGTGCACAGATCCTGATTGGGGAGATCATGGGGTGTAATAGGGACTTGGCAAACATCCTGAAAAACATCAATGATGTTCAACAAAAAATGAAGAACATCATTGATGTTTTAGGGAGAGTTTAAAACCCCTCGAAATCCCTATTTTTTGGGGGGCTTTTTGTGACCTAAAAATTTTTACCATTTGTTGACATATTTGAGAAAAGCCAAATTTTGAAGAGGCACACAGTGTGTCAACATGTGCTATCTGCCATCACGGGAGATTAATGGACGCCTTTTGGGGGTGCAACCCCTTCCTCAATAATAAAGTAGCTGTGACGAAGGGGTTGCACCCACAAAACACGTCCCTTGATCCCCAGTGATGGTAGCTAGCACATGTTGACATTTGGCAATTGGTGTGCATCTTCAAAATTTGGCTTTTCTAAGGGTGACTTCACCCCATCTGAACACAATATCAAACACAGTTTGTAAATACTCATGTCTGATATTGCCTTCAATTTCTACCAAATGTGAACTTTGTAAGTTCAAGATTTGTGTCTTTCTTGTTGGTTTTAAACATGCCTGTTTTATCTTAAATGGACATTTCTTGACCCCAAAAATTGTTATACAACAAACATGTTGGTTTGTTTTAAAAACCTTTTCTAAATGCACATGTGATTGTGCTGGTATTAAAAAGATTGTTAATGAAGAATGTGTGGATTATTGTTTCAACGCTCCAACACTTTTGTTGTGCTCTAATTGGTGTTTTCACTGACAATGGGGGTTATTTCCTAAGGGAAAATCCACTTTGCACTACAAGTAGTGCAAAGTATCTTTGCCTTTAGTAAATAACACCCAGCAATGCTTTATAATGTTACACAATTACACCATTTTCAGGACTCACCACATTTCTGTCAGGCTCAGCTAAAAGAAACACAAGCAGTAAATGTCACCAAAGATTTTAGTAGGTAATTTTTTTTTTATTTGAAAAAGGTTTCAGACATTGTCTGGCATATTGATAGCCTCCCTACCCGCAAAGTGTTCAAGGTATGTTAGACGGACATCACGGGCACTCAGGGGGGGCAAGCCAGGACGGCCACTGTCAAGCGCCATCAGGGTTGGTTCATTTTGAATTCCAGACTCAGGCCCAACTGAGCCAGCATAGTTGGCAGAAAACGCTTCATCTGCAACGAAGACGAATGGGGAATGGGAGTCCTTCCACATTGTCTTCTGGAGGTGGCAAGTCCAAGCTGCCATTCTGGAGACGCCTGTAGAACTCCGTCTGGGCGATGACCGGCCATTCTTTCCCACATCCACATACAGGAACTCGTAAGTAGCCGACACCACTGCCAACATCACAATACTATTGAACCCCTTATAGTTGAAATAGTATGACCCCAAGTTGGGTGGTGAGACGATGTGGACGTGTTTCCCATCAATTGCCCCTCCGCAGTTAGGAAAGTCCCACCGCTGGGCAAAGTGGGAGGCCACAGTCTGCCATTCCTGTGGCGTGGAAGGAAACTGTGGAGTCAAACAAGAAAAAAAAAATTGTCATTTTGCACATAAACAGGGAAAGCAGATTAGACACAAACATTATTGGCCAACATCAGTATAACATTTATTTTATTTTAAATTTATTTTATTTGGTCATTTATTTAAAGATCAAAGTATAAGGTACACCTATCAGATTCCCCCTCCCCCACCCCCTCTCATGGGCCATTTCTAACATTATAGGGGGGGAACTCTTGGACAGGTAACCCTCTCCACTTCATTGAGATATGAATGCCTAAATAATTACTTTGGCCAGCCCCTCCTTAGTTACACTATTGGCAGCCCACTGGACAGGTAAGAAATGTCATAATACAAAGATATCAATACACATTGTACACATTTGAGCACATTTGGACATTCTGCTATTACCTATCAAGATAATAATAGTATCCAAAAACTTTTAACAGTACCATTTGAAAGTATACAGGCAGGCCCTTGCACTACATGCTTTGGGGAATTCATCCATAAATCTGACCACAAAAGAGATGGGTATAGTGTGTATGGGTTTGGCAAAGTCAGCAGATAGATGATTGAGGATAGATAGAGAATTGGTATCAGTTGACTTAGCAGTTGGGGGAGGGAGGGTTCCAAATGATTTGGGGACCCCAAAAAAAAGCCTCTGGCACTCTGCCTGAATTTAAAGCACAAATCACATTTCTAAACATTCTAGGGGGGTTTTGGGGTAAAGCACTACTATGGAGCTGATAAAATACATTGTTAAGTCACTACATGAGGTGAATATAGAGCCAGGAGACCATGCTGGGGAGGTAAGTGAAGGCAAATATGTATGAAGGACAAAAAAAAATTAAAGAAAAATCCAGCATGCATGAGAACAAAGGGGACATTCACAGCATATTACAATCATGGTAATTAGGGAATGAGGAAAGAAATACAATATATTATCAAACATTAAATACAATAAAATGTGATATTAAAGGATAAATCTTACCTTAATATACTCCTTCTGCAGGACCTGGATGATGGCAGAACAGGTCTCTGGGATAATGATCCCCAGAGCCTAGGGGAAGATGCCTGTCGAGAACTTCATGTCCTGCAGACTTCTCCCTGTCGCCAAGTACCGCAGGGTGGCGACGAGCCTCTGCTCCGGAGTGATGACTTGCCTCATGCAGGTATCCTGCCTGCTGATATAAGGGGTCAGCAAAGCCAACAAATGGTGAAATACGGGGTCCGTCATCCGGAGAAAGTTCCTGAAATCATCAGGATTATTCTCACGGATCTCAAGGAGCAAAGGCATGTGACAGAACTGGTCACGCTGAAGCAACCAATTCTTGGTCCATGAACTCCTCCCCACCCTGTTCATGGACTGGACTTGTGTCAAGGTCAGGACCCCAACACCAAGCCCCCACACAGCACGAACTCTACGAGGAGTACGTATGCGCAACATGGCTAGAAAATGGTCTGCTGCTCAGAACGAAGTAACAGAACGCACTGAAGAACAGCAAGGCCTGTGAAGAGCGACCTGAAAAACAGTAACGAATGAACAAGAACACAATGACAGAGTCACGTGTCACTTGCTGCACGCACTGAAGAGCAGATACAAACCACACAAGCACAAACTGAACAGCAGAAAACGATCTGAAAACCATGAGTCTGAAAAAGCGCGAATCGTCTCTCACCAAACTTTTACTAACACGAGATTAGCAAAAGGAGCCCAAAGGGTGCCGCGCTTGGTTCTGAACTGGCCTTTTCTAGTCTCGTCGTACGTGGTGTACGTCACCGCGTTTTTTGGCGATCGGAAATTCCGACAACTTTGTGCGACCGTGTGTACGCAAAACAAGTTTGAGCCAACATCCGTCAGAAAAAATCCATGAATTTTGTTGTCGGAATGTCCGATCAATGTCCGATCATGTGTACGGGGCATAAGTCCTCATAGTTACTCTTGGTGGGCGCAGAAACAGGCCCTGCTGTGAAATATTACATCAAGAATTCTAATTACATGTGCCTGTTGAACAGGGGCTGAAAAATTGGGCCTTAGGCACTGGTGCTGGTGCCACAACACTGCAACCCCTCACAGATACTCTAGTTGGAGCGCAGGAACTAGCCCTGCTGCAAAGAATTGCACCAAAAATTGTAATTACACACCCCTGTCAAACAGGGGCTGAAAAATTGGGCCTTAGGCACTGGTGCTGGTGCCACGACACTGCAACCCCTCACAGATACTCTAGTTGGAGAGCAGGAGATAGCCCTGCTGCAAAGAATTGCATCAAAAATTGTAATTACACGCCCCTGTTAAACAGGGACTGAAAAATTGGGCCTTAGGCACTGGTGCTGGTGCCACAACACTGCAACCCCTCACAGATACTCTAGTTGGAGCGCAGGAACTAGCCCTGCTGCAAAGAATTGCATCAAAAATTGTAATTACATGCCCCTGTTAAACAGGGGCTGAAAAATTGGGCCTTAGGCACTGGTGGCAGCGCCCAGAACCAAAAATGTTCTTACAAGCTATCAGCATGATCATTGAGGAGGAAGAGGATAATTACTCAGCATAACAGGATAGTCACTCAGCATGAGCATAGGCAGTCTTTGAAGGGATCTGACATTTCAAAAAAAAGTATTCGGTTACATCAGCATCAGGTGCTTGGTAGCTGGTGGTGATCCAAGACTGATTCATTTTTATGAAGGTCAGTCGATCGACCGAGTTGGTGGACAGACGCACCCTGTGATCGGTTACAAAGCCTCCAGCAGCACCGAATGTGCATTCCGAAAGAACGCTGGATGCAGGACAGGCCAGTAGCTCAATTGCATACTGTGCAAGCTCTGGCCAGTGATCCATCCTCAAGACCCAGTAACCCAGAGGATTTTCGGTGGGAAAGGTGTCCAAGTCAGACCTTGCCCCTAGGTATTCCTGCACCATGTAAAACAGACGCTGGCAATGGTTGCTGGAACCGATCATACCTTGGGGCTGCGGACTAAAAAATTGTCTGAACGCATCAGTCAGACGACCACCTTCTCCACCGCTCCTTCTTTGAATAACCAAAGCCTCAGCAACACGTCCAGAAACAGGAGTTTGTAACCTCCCAGTCTCTGGGAACGCGTTGCACAGACCTTTCTGTAAGGCCTTCCGAATATGTTTCATCCTCTGCTCCCTCTGCGACGGCAAGATAAGGTCTGCAACCTTACCCTTGTAACGTGGATCAAGGAGGGTTGCCAGCCAGTATTGTTCCTTCTCCTTGATACCACGGATACGAGGATCCTTCCGGAGGCTTTGCAGGAGCAGGGAGGCCATGCAGCGTAGGTTTACTGAGGCATTCGGTCCGGAGTCCTCTGGGTCACTAAGGACGACATGATCCGCAGCCACCTCCTCCCAGCCACGTACAAGTCCATGTGTTTCTTGGCACTGTAAATGATCCCTTAAAGACTGCTGCTGATGCTGAGTGCCAGGCTCCACCTCCATACTGACACAATCCTCCTCCTCCTCCTGTTCCTCCTCCTCTTCCTGTGTGATCGGTGGGCATGCAGGAACACTGTCTGGATAAAGGGGGCCTTGAGAGCTAAGGAAGTCCTCCTCTTCCTGCCTCTGTTCTGCCTCAAGTTCCCTGTCCATTATTCCACACAGCGTGTGCTCCAACAGGTGGACAAGGGGGACAGTGTCACTGATGCATGCACTGTCACTGCTCACCATCCTCGTGGCCTCCTCAAATGGTGACAGGACAGTGCATGCATCCCTGATCATGGCCCACTGGCGTGGGGAAAAAAAACAAGCTCCCCTGACCCTGTCCTGGTGCCATAGTCGCACAGGTACTCATTGATGGCCCTCTGCTGCGTGTGCAGCCACTGCAGCATAGCCAACGTTGAGTTCCACCTGGTGGGCATGTCACAGATTAGTCGATTCTTGGGCAGGTTAAATTCCTTTTGAAGGTCTGCCAGCCGAGCACTGGCATTATATGACCGGCGGAAATGCACACAGACTTTTCTGGCCTGCCTCAGGACATCCTGTAAGCCCGGGAACCTGCCCAAGAACCGCTGCACCACCAAGTTAAGGACGTGAGCCAAACAGGGCACATGGGTTATTTGTCCCTGTCGGAGGGTGGAGAGGAGGTTGGTGCCATTGTTGCAAACCACCATTCCTGCCTTAAGTTGGCGTGGCGTCAACCACCTCTGAACCTGCCCCTGCAGAGCTGACAGAACCTCTGCCCCAGTGTGGCTCCTGTCCCCCAAGCACACCAGCTCAAGCACCACATGGCATCTTTTGGCCTGCGTACTTGCGTAGCCCCTTGAACGTCTACGGAGCACCGCTGGTTCCAAGGACAAAGCCCAAGAAGAGGCCATGGAGGAAGAACAAGAGGAGGTGGTGGAGGAGAGAGGTGTGTCAGAATCACTAGTAGTGGCATTTTGGAGGCGTGGTGGCGGAACAACCTACAACACTACTGCCCCTTGTCCTGCATCCTTCCCAGCTGCCAAAAGAGTCACCGAATGCGCCGTGAAACTTAGGTAACGTCCCTGTCCATGCCTGCTGGACCATGATTTAGCAGTAATATGTGCCTTACCGCTGACCACCCTGTCCAGCGAGGCCAAGATATTACCTTCCACATGCCGGTAGAGAGCCGGAATCGCCTTTCATGAGAAAAAGTGGCGTTTGGGAACCTGCCACTGAGGAACCGCACATTCCACAAACTCACAGAAGGGGGCAGAGTCTACCAACTGAAAAGGTAGCTGTTGAAGTGCTAGCAATTTTGCTAAGCTAGCATTCAACCACTGGGCATGTGGATGGCTGGGAGCGAACTTCTTTTTGCGGTGCAGCAGCTGGGGCTGGGAAATTTGCCTGGTACAATCTGACGTCAGTTTACCGATAGCAGATTTCCCGCAAGTACTTGGCTGTGACACACCTAATTCTACACCTTCATTCCCCTCAGTGCAGGTCTCATAGAGGACTGAAGGTATAGTGGGGTTGGAGATTGCAGCTGATGAGGAGTAAGGAGAGGTCCTCTTTGTTTTTTGGTGTGGGTCTTTTAGGTACGCTTGCCAACGAACTGCATGGCAGATCAACATATGTCTGGTCAACTTGTGGTGCCCAAGCGGGAGATGTTTTGGCCACATGAGATACGCTTCAGACATATGTTGCAAATAGCAGCAGTGCCATCTGATGCACTCATCTCAAAAAAGACCCACACCAAAGAACTTTTGGAATAATGCACAGAGACAGCAGCGCCCTGCACATGCGGAGCCCTGAGGTGTGATGCAGTCAGTGTGCTGCCCCTGGCTCGTCAGTGATGTGCCTCCTCCTCCTCCTCTCTCCTATCAGGCACCCACGTTGAATCAGTGACCTCATCATCCCCTCCCTCCTCAGATTGCTCTCCTTCTTGGGCACCCCCTCTGTCCGTGCTCACGTTACTGCCTTCATCTAGCTCAGTATCATCATCAGAGCCTTCTAAACACTGGGCATCCTCCTAGAGCATGTGCCCAACACTGTGGTCAAACAGTTCGAGGGACTCCTCAGGAGAACATGGTGGGGCTAGGGAAGGAGTCACTGATGCCATTGAGCTGAGGGAAGAGGCTGCGTTGGCAGCTGCTTTGCCAGACAAAGTACCCTGAGCATGGGTGAGAGAGGATGAGGAGGATGATGACGGCTTGGTCATCCACTCGACCAAGTTTTCCGCATGTTCTTTTATTGGCTTGTGACTTTCTGCCTCTCCTTGTTGGCCTTCCAGACATACTAATGGCCCATAGTGAGATGTAGCTGCACTAAGCTGGGATATCTTCTACAGGTAGCTTTAGCTGAACACTGTGCAGAGGTCGCACTACACTAACTTGTAGCTTTAGCTGAACACTGTGCAGAGGTCGCACTACACTAACTTGTAGCTTTAGCTAAACATTGTGCAGAGGTCGCACTACACTAACTTGTAGCTGTAGCTGAACACTGTGCGGAGGACGCACTACACTAACGTTTAAATAATGTAGCTGCCTGCGGTAGTGATAGGATCAGGAAAACACCACCAACCTTCTACAGGTAGCTTTAGTTGAACACTGTACAGAGGTCGCAATACACTAATGTGTAAATAATGTAGCTGCCTGCGTTAGTGATAGGATCAGGAAAACACCACCAACCTTCTACAGGTAGCTTTAGCTGAACACTGTGCAGAGATCGCACTACACTAACGTGTAAATAATGTAGCTGCCTGCGGTAGTGATAGGATCAGGAAAACAACACCAACCTTCTACAGGTAGCTTTAGCTGAACACTGTGCAGAGGTCGCACTACACTAACTTGTAGCTTTAGCTGAACACTGTGCAGAGGTCGCACTACACTAACTTGTAGCTTTAGCTGAACACTGTACAGAGGTCGCACTACACTAACGTGTAAATAATGTAGCTGCCTGCGGTAGTGATAGGATCAGGAAAACAACACCAACCTTCTACAGGTAGCTTTAGCTGAACACTGTGCAGAGGTCGCAGTACACTAACGTGTAGCTTTAGCTGAACACTGTGCAGAGGTCGCACTACACTAACTTGGAGCTTTAGCTGAACACTGTGCAGAGGTCGCATTACACTAACTTGTAGCTTTAGCTGAACACTGTGCAGAGGTCTCACTACACTAACTTGTAGCTTTAGCTGAACACTGTGCAGAGGTCGCACTACACTAACTTGGAGCTTTAGCTGAACACTGTGCAGAGGTCACACTACACTAACTTGTAGCTTTAGCTGAACACTGTGCAGAGGTCGCACTACACTAAAAAATAATGTAGCTGCCTGCGGTAGTGATAGGATCCGAAAAACACCACCAATCTTCTACAGGTAGCTTTAGGTGCACACTGTGCAGAGGACGCACTACACTAACTGTAAATACTGTAGGTAATAGGACTAATAGGATCAGAAGAACACCAACAATTTTCTTCAAATACTGTAACAACACCTGCCTGCCTGTCAGTAGGAAGATAATAACAGGAACGGATCTAGCTAAACTGAATACAGTATATATATATATATATATATATATATATATATATATATATATATATATATATATACAACACCTGGGATGCATATGTATACACAATACACTGTAAGTGCAGCTAACTGACTGATTGTTCTGCCTAATCTATCTAACTTAAATCAAATGACACTGTCTCTCTGTCTCTGTCTCTCAACGCCGGAACACACTACACAGGGCTGACGTGCAGGCAGCCTTATATAGTGTGGGGCGTGTACTAAACCCCCTGAGCCATAATTGGCCAAAGCCACCCTGGCTTTGGCCAATTACAGCTCTCTGTACAGACGGGGCTGTGATTGGCCAAGCATGCGGGTCATAGTGCATGCTTGGCCAATCATCAGCCAGCAATGCACTGCGATGGCAGTTCGGCGAACAATCGAACAGACGATGTTTGAGTCAAACATGGGTTCGACTCGAACACGAAGCACATCCCTAGTCACCATCCAAGGTAGGTAAGGTATGCTGAAGGCAAGAGGGCACTAGAGCAGCACTTCAATGAGTAGAAGCAGACTCTGGCAGGAAAAGTGAGAAAAAAAGGTGCTTCTAAGTGCAGCACGCCAGTAGTTTTAATAAATAATAAACTACTGGTGTGCTGTAATTAGAAGTGCCTTCTTTGTTTCTCACTGACAACTTGTAAGCCTGGAGCAGTGATGTCACCCATAGGCTCCTATGGCCCATACATTGTCAGAGCTCTCTCCATTCCCTGTAGCTACCACTGGTTGTTACAGGGGATCAAATCATGTAATTGGACAAGAGCGGGCTGAAAACAGGTAAGTATATGCATTTTTTTTAAACAAGTTAGCCAGCATAGGTGTTTGGGGGGGAGGATTTTAAAGACTAGTTAGGTTTAAAGTGGAATTCAACATTCAACTTGAAAAGAACCTGTGCCTATCCACTGTATACATTGCACTCACTTGTTACAGTCCTTGTGCACACAAAATACTTCTAACAGAGGGGAAGGAAGTGGACAAAAACATTCTGCTGTGTTTGTGTCTGTGGAAAAATGCTGCTGTGTCAGCAGCAGTGGGAGCAAAAATGTTGTGTCAGTGGGAAAAAAAATTCCACTGTGGTGAAAAAATGGAACTGTGTCAATGTCAGGAAGGGAAAAAACAAGCAGTCTATAGAGAGGATAGATAGTACAGGGGTAGCAGTTGATGGTAGGGGCAGGCAGTGCAGGAGGGGCAATTGATGAGGGAGACAGTACAGAGGGGAGAAGTTTATGGTAGGGACAGGCAATACAAAAGGGAGGAGTTGATATTAGAGAACAAAGAGTACAGAGGAGGAGGCAGTACACACAAGCTCCAGGTTTCATCATTCTGCATCAGTGTCAGTGGGAGGAAAAATTCTACTGCGTTAGGGTCAATGGGAGGAAAATGATTGCAGTGTCAGTGCCAATGGGATGAAAAAATGTTGCTTTGTCATAGTCAGTGGGAGGAAAAATTCTACTGTGTCAGGGGGAGATAAAAAAAATGACACTGCATCACTGTCAATGGGACAAAAAAAAAAAAAAGCGGTACAAGGGGGGAAAATTGATAGTGGGAACAGGGCTTACAAAAAGCGCAGTTGATGGTGAGAACAGGCAGTGCAGAAGGGGGCAGTTGATGATAGGTGAAGGCACTACAGAGGGGCCAGGCACTACAGGCAGTACAGAGTGGGCAGTTGCTTTTGGGGACAGGCAGTACCAAGCAAACAATTGATGGTGGGGACAGATGATACAAAAGAGGATAGTTGGTATTCGATAACAGGCAGTACAGTGGAATCAATACACACAAGCTCCAGGCTTTTTAATTCCGCCCCAAGTGTCTGATCTCCTCCATCATTATCACCCCCACTGTGGCTCCAAATTGACCCCATCTGTGAGCTTGGGGACCCCCAGCAGTTGGCATCAGATTAGGAGTCAGGTTGCTTAGCATTTGTGAGAGGTTCTTCCTTGTCTTGGTGAGTTTGGGGCAAATACATCTCTCCTTTCCCATGTTGTGCTGTTCAATCAAGTGGTGGGAGGCAAAAAGTGATCCAGCATCACAGCCATTATGCTTGGGCTGAGAGACTCCTGAACCTTAAAGGGTAGTTTTAAATGTATTATCAGATTTATCAGATTTTTATTTACTAACAAATTAAAGGCAAACTCCAGCTCAAACTTTATAATCATTTACAGCAAACCATTTTTTTCCTTTTGGGATAAAGATTTTGCATGGATAAATAAAATCTGACCATTATAAGTACTCCTGTCAGTGTTTAAATGGTTTGCCTCATCCATGTATGCTGATACATTTTGCTGGAGAGCTTGTGCTTTTGAAAAACAACAGACTTACTGGCAAGATCACAAGATGAAAAAAGAAAGGCTATAAAAGAAATAGAATGCAGCCATCACATCTAATGTCCTGTACACACGGTCAGATTTTCAGACGGAAAATGTGCGATCGGAGCTTGTTTTCGGAAATTCTGACCGCGTGTGGGCTCCATCGGACTTTTCCCATCGGAATTTCCGACACACAAAGTTTGAGAGCAGGCTATAAAATTTTCCAACAACAAAATCTGTTCGCGTAAATTCTGACTGTGTGTGGACAATTCCGAGGCACAAAGTGCCACGCATGCTCAGAATAAATTCCGAGACGGAACTGCTCGGTCTGGTAAAATTAGCGTTCGTAAGGGATATATCACTTTTCGCTTCGGCCCTCCTGCATGTCCTGCAGTTTTGTGGCAGCCATGCAGGCAAAGGCCTCTTCATGAGTGGGGGTGGCTCTGAGGGACGCAGAAGCCTCCTGAATCCTCCATGTTACTCCCCTTCCTGGGTCTTCTGGTTGGAAGGCGGAGGGGAGGAACCTGGGATTCTGTGAGGCTCCTACTGGGCCCGGCCACCTCCTGGCTGCCACTAACCCCTGCCTCCTCCTTGAATGTTAACAAATATAACAGACTATCATTCTGAGCCCAGCATTTTTCATTCTTGTCCCAATTATTTTTGCCCACTACTGTCTATTGATATGTAAAACACTTTATTAAATCAGCAATTAGTGATCAATAATAACATCTAGTAAACATAATTTATTTATTGACCAGAAATCTGTAGAAGAATGCTATACCTGGCTCAAGCTGGGCTCCTCCACTTCTTCCTGGCTGGAAGTCCCAGGTTGGACATCGGAAGCCTCAGCTGGGGTGGAAGATAGGGTGGAAGGAAGAGTGGAAGGAAGAGTGGAGAGGGATTCCCTGACTTCAGTCTGGTCTGTCAGAAATCGAAGTTTCTCATAGTACCACAGCCTGGGGACATAAACGTCATCTGCTGCAGCTTCTGATCTCTGGGAATCCTGGACATTCTTGTGCTCCCTAAGATAAGTGCTCCTCGGCCACCAATTTTGGCTTTTAAATAGGGGATGGTTGCCGTTGGGACCACCGGCTTCACCAACTCCAGCAGTTTCTCCAGAGCTGCCAGCCTCTTTTGTTTATGATTATAACGCAGGTGTTTAACCTGCCACAGACAGGGCAGCTCCCTGTATTTGTTTATGAACAGGGGGAGGAAGTTGTGGTCATTGAAGCCATCCATTTTATCTGCAAGACAAACCCTAATGTCAGGCTAAAGTCTCCTAATCTTGTCCCAATATAGGCCTCAATCTACAAGCAGTATAGGCCCAAGTTTAAATGTTACCTTCGTTATCACGATCGGTACTTCCGATACTCCTTCCTCCGCTCACAGATCGTACGTAAGACACACACATGTTACGCTTTATATACACTGCGCATGCGTGAAACTCCGCCCGCCCCTGATGTTCTTTCTAGTCTATTCCCCGCCCCTTCTATTTCGGCGCAGTGGGGAAGAGCACATGGCGGAGACAGAGCAAGTGTGTGATAATTACAGCAACGAGGAGGAGGAGGAAAGCCCGGAGCCAGAAACGTCACGATCCCAGAGGAGAAGATTTAAGGCCTCAAATATGTCCTTTGTAGAGATGTTGGAGATGGTGGACATATTGAAAAGAGCCGACTATGACGGGAAGCATGGACCTTACCCAAACCCAAATGTGAGAAAGGCCAAGATCATGGCGAAAGTTGTGAAGAAAAAATGGTAACCAAGCAAAAACCGCACCCCCCTTGGGTTCCCACCACTGCGCTAAATACAAATTATACCAAAGAAGTGTGTATATAAAAATTCCCAAGCTGCCACTTTAAAAAATAAATTCTATAAAATATATATTAACTTGCAATAATAATAAAGAAAATGAATATAAGCGGCGCTAAAAGTGACACTTGAACTGTGATAAAGTGAACGTCCGTTTGCACAGACCTATAACATAAGTACTTGTAGTAGTATCACAAAGATCACCCTGTGCCAATAGAAAAAGTGCTAAATATGTGCATAAAGTCCATAAACTTATGAACACCGTGGATGATGTGCAGGCTTCTTTAAATTATCCACCAAACCACACGTGCCAGTGATTCCTCTCCCGTCAGATTCAAAACTCACCAAACAAAAATGCCTCACACTCTCGTGTTTTGGCAAATAAGCGTAATAAATCTTGCAGGTAGGTTTAAACGAGTGATCCAGCATCCATCCTTGTATATACAGGTTCAATCCACATGTGAATAAAAATGCACTGATAGTGTAGTAACTTAAAACCAAATTTAATAGCCACTGTGTACACTCCAATCATTACACTCACATAAATCTCTTTAAAACGAGCAAAATTCACAGCAACGTCACATCAAATTTTCCTGTGTGAACACCCAACACCAATGCATTAAGGTCACGGAGGACCCGAGGTTTGCGGATGAAATCTCACCACCACTCGCTATCCTTCGCTCCTCGGGCTTGGATCCCTGCTCCCTGACTCGGCTCAGCGCGTCCTACATCACACGCTGACTCAGATGGTTGCCGTACAGCCACGCCCCGACATGTTCCCATGATTAAGTCGGTGTGACGAAACGTGGCGTGGCTGTATGGCAACCATCTGAGTCAGCACGTGACGTAGGATGTGCTGAGTCGAGTCAGGGAGCAGGGATCCAAGCCCGAGGAGCGAAGGATAGCGAGTGGTGGTGAGATTTCATACACACACCTCCAGTCCGCCGTGACCTTAATGCATTGGTGTTGGGCGTTTACACAGGAGAATTTGATGTGACGTTGCTGTGATTTTTGCTTGTTTTAAAGAGATTTATGTGAGTGTAATGATTGGAGTGTACACAGTGGCTATTAAATTTGGTTTTACGTTACTACACTATCAGTGCATTTTTATTAACATGTAGATTGAGCCTGTATATACACGGATGGATGCTGGATCACTCGTTTAAACCTACCTGCAAGGTTTATCATGCTTATTTGCCAAAACACGAGAGTGTGAGGCATTTTTGTTCGGTGAGTTTTGAATCTGACGGGAGAGGAATCACTGGCGCATGTGGTTTGGTGGATAATTTAAAGAAGCCTGCACATCATCCACGGTGTTCATCAGTTTATGGACTTTATGCACATATTTAGAAATTTTTCTATTGGCACAGGGTGATCTTTGTGATACTACTACAAGTACTTATGTTATAGGTCTGTGCAAACGGGCGTTCACTTTATCACAGTTCAAGTGTCACTTTTAGCGCCGCTTATATTAATTTTCTTTATTATTATTGCAAGTTAATATATATTTTATAGAAAGTTGTGAAGAGTCTGCACAGGAATTTTGGGGTACCGGGATCCAAGGATCAACTGAGGAAGCGGTGGTCGGACCTCAAATTAAGGGAGCACGATCAGTACAGAAGGATCAGGAGAGTGCTGCAAAAAAGTAAGTAGTTGTCCTGTGTTCCTATTCTTTACTTTTATTACTGTATATACTCGAGTATAGGTCAACCCGAATATAAGCCGAGGCACCTAATTTTACCACAAAAAAATGGAAAAACTTATTGACTCGAGTACAAGCCTAGGGTGGGAAATGCAGCAGCTACCGGTAAATTTTAAAAATAAAAATAGATACCAATAATGTTTTTTAATATTTAGTTCAAAGAAAAACAGTAAACTAGCTCTGTAAGTGGAAAAGAGGGTCCATTATATACAGCCTTCCAGTGCCCATTATATACAGCCTGCCAGTGCCCATTATATACAGCCTGCCAGTGTCCATTATATACAGCCTGCCAGTGTCCATTATATACAGCCTGTCAGTGTCCATTATATACAGCCTGCCAGTGTCCATTATATACAGCCTGCCAGTGCCCATTATATACAGCCTGCCAGTGTCCATTATATACAGCCTGCCAGTGTCCATTATATACAGCCTGTCAGTGTCCATTATATACAGCCTGCCAGTGCCAATTATATACAGCCTGTCAGTGTCCATTATATACAGCCTGCCAGTGTCCATTATATACAGCCTGCCAGTGTCCATTATATACACCCTGCCAGTGTCCATTATATACAGCCTGTCAGTGTCCATTATATACAGCCTGCCAGTGGCCATTATATACAGCCTGCCAGTGTCCATTATATACAGCCTGCCAGTGTCCATTATATACAGCCTTCCAGTGTCCAGTATATACAACCTTCCAGAGTCCATTATATACAACCTTCCCATTATATACAACCTTCCGGAGTCTATTTTACAGGTATATAGCCTGCCAGTGTCCATTATATATAACGATGTAGAACGAGCATGGGAGGGAGGGGAAACGTAACACAGGCCTGATTACACTCCTCATCGGTACCCTTCTGTGTAATTGAGCATTTGATGGGTTAACTCCCTATTAGCAGGGCTTACCTACGGTACCGTATATTACACTGTATCTTCAGAAAGGCTTCTCCCATCTCTTATATCTACTTTTTGAACCACACTCTCTGCTGTTGAGTGGCCATAATACTCCTTAAGATCCTGTTGATAATGTGTGTATTGGGACCAGAGCTATGGTTGGTACAGGTTCCCACCTGTACCAACCATAGCTCTGGCCCCAATACACGCATTATCAACAGGATCTTAAGGAGTATTATGGCCACTCAACAGCAGAGAGTGTGGTTCAAAAAGTAGATATAAGAGATGGGAGAAGCCTTTCTGAAGATAGAGTGTAATATACGGTACCGTAGGTAAGCCCTGCTAATAGAGATGGGAGAAGCCTTTCTGAAGATACAGTGTAATTATCTGGTATAACATCAATATTACATTTCTGCAAAAGTCACATACATGTGGGAGTTATTGTGGAGCAGAACGGTACAAGTACCGGTAGTTCACTCACCACATGTCAGATCACCGTGCAGCCGCGGTGGCAATGTCCCGCCTCCTATGACACATGGCACAGTGATTCCTAGCATTGGAACACTGTGCCGTCTGTCACAAGAGGAGGCGGGACAACGCTATGTGCCTGGCTGCGTGGCGATCTGACACAGCATGGGAGGGAGAGGACACAAGAAGAGGTGGGACATCATTATGCGGCTGCACGGCGATCTCACAAAGCATTAGAGGGAGGAGAAACTCACAGGGGCGGCTGGCCATTCACGAGCATCACCCAGCGGCGCGGCCCCACCCCTATATACTAGAGTATAAGCCGAGGCGGCTTTTTTCAGCCAAAAAAATGGCCTGAAAAACTCGGCTTATAGTCGAGAATATACAGTATGTTCGTGCTGCTCCATGTGCTTTTCTTTACTGTTGTACATTTTAAAATGGCAACTTTTATGTTCATGGACATGGACATGTTTTGTCCAGATGCAGTTCAATACATTTTTTATGCCCTACTTCTCTTAAAATAAGATTGTTGTCTAGATGGGTTTGTAACTAGAATGAAATGCAAACTAGATTCTGTGTAAGGAGAGGACACTCAGCAGCTGTTTACACATCTGGACACAGGAGCACTAGTGTGGGACACAAGAACACCTTTTTTATTAGGGGGCCCCACACAGGTGCTCCAGTGTATACTATAGGGGTGTCTCCATCTGTGAAGCTTGCACAAAACAGGTAAGTATTCAAGCTTGACAAAGGACAAAAATATTTCTTCATCTTGGAACTCTGCCAAAACAGACAATTGTACCCCACTTCCTATCAATGTTTCATATTCCTATTTTTGCCATCAAATATCTGTGTGCTAAGTATACCTATTTTTTTTCACATAGGAGAGAAAAGACTCGGAGGACACCACTCATCAGAGGAGACCACAGACCCCCCACCTCAGGAAGAAGTGGAAATCCCCCAAACACAACCAGAGGAGGAGGAGGGAGACGTTGTAGAAATTGTCACCACAACAGGTGATTGTCTGCGACCACAGGCTCTGGTAAGAGATGGATGCCTGCATATTTATAATACATGTTGTGTTTTTTCTTTTTTTCTTCTAGGTGATCATGATGTTGTGGAAGAGGAATGTAATTTCACAAGTGAAAGTGACAGATCCTCATCGGAGAGATAATGGGGTGTAATAGGGATTTAGAAAACATTAAGCAAAACATCAATGATGTTCAAAACAAAATGAAGAACATCATTAATGCTTTAGGGAGAATATAAAATTCCCAGAAATCCCTAACTTATTCCAGGTTTATTGTTATTTTTATGACTAATTTTTGACATATTATCGAAAAGCCAAATTTTTAAGATGCACACAGTGTGTCAACATGTGCTCTCTGCTATCACGGGAGATCAATGTACGCGTTTTGTGGGTGCAACCCCTTTCTCAATAATAAAGTAGCTGAGAGGAAGGGGTTTCACAAAACACGTCCATTAATCCCCCATGATGGCAGCTAGCACATGTTGACATTAGGCAATTTGTGTACATCTTCAAAATTTGGCTTTTCCAGGGGTGACATCACCCCATCTGCTGAACGCAATATCAAACACAGTTTATAAATACTCATATCTGATATTGCCTTCACTTTCTATAAAAGTTGAACTTTGTAAGTTCCAGAGTTGTGTATTTTTTATTGTTTAAAACATGCCTGTTTTACCTTAAAAGGCAATTTCTACTTATTATTAATGTGATCTAAAAAATTGTTATACAACAAACATGTTGATTTGTTAAAAAACCTTTTTATAAACGCACATGTGATTGTGCTTGGATTAAAAAGATTGATAATCAACAATGTGTGGCCTCTTCTTTCAATGCTCAGAAGCATTTTTTCAAGTATAAAATTGTTGTTTTCAGTGACAATGGGGGTTATTTAGTAAAGGCAAATCCACTTTGCACTACAAGTACAGTTTCAGTGCAGTCTCAAGTGTCAAGTGTATTTTCCTTTAGTAAATAACACCCAACAGTGCTTTCTAATTTTACACAATCACGCCATTTTCAGGACTCCCCAGATTTCGGTCATGGTCAGCTAAAAGAAAGCCGAGCAGTAAGTCAAAGCAAATATTTTTTCTGTTTAAAATATATTTTTATTTAAAAAATGACTCAGACATTGTCTGGCATATCGATGGCCCCCCTACCCACAAAGTATTCCATGTATCTTAGACGGACCTCACGGGCACTCTGGGGGGGCAAGCCAGGACGGCCAGTTTCATACGCCGTCAGGGTTGATTCATTCTGAATTCCGGCCTCAGGCCCAACTGAGCCAGCATAGTTCACAGAATTTCTCCTTAAAAAATTGTGGAGAACACAGCAAGCCAGGATGATGTGATTGAGTTTATATTCCGCCATGTGTACCGGTGTAAGAAATAGGCGGAACCGGTTGGCCATTATTCCAAATGTGTTCTCCACCACTCTTTTGGCTCTGGCCAGCCGGTAATTAAAAACCCTCTGATCCAGGGTGAGGTTCTTCATAGGAAATGGCCGCATAAGATGGTCCCCCAGCGCAAATGCCTTATCCGCAACGAAGACGAATGGGAGTCCTTCCGAATAGTCTTGTGGAGGTGGCAAGTCCAAGCTGCCATTCTGGAGACGCCTGTAGCCACCATCTGACATCCGGGCGTTCCACCCCACGTCCACATACAGGAACTCGTAAGTAGCCAACACCAACGCCAACATCACAATACTATTGAACCCCTTGTAATTATAATAGTATGAGCCCAAGTTGGGGGGTGGGACTATGTGGACGTGTTTCCCATCAATTGCCCTAATGCAGTTGGGAAAGTCCCACTGCTGGGCAAAGTGGGAGGCCACAGTCTGCCATTCCTGTGGGTTGGAAGGGAACTGTGGAGTCAAATAAGAAAAAGAAATTAATCATTTTGCACATAAACAGGGAAAGCAGATTAGACACAAACATTCTTGGCCAACATCAGTATAACATTTATTTTAGGGAGTATTTAAAGAAAAAGGTATAAGGTCCACCTATCAGATTCCTTCCCCCCTCTCATGGGCCATTTTCAAAATTTTAGGGGGGGAGATGTTTTGAACAGGTAACCCTCTCCACTTCATTGAGAGATGAATGCCCAAATCATGTGCATTACTTTGGCCAGCCCCTCCTTACTTTACACTATTGGCAGCCCACTGGACAGGTAAGAAGTGTCATAACACAAAGATATAAATACACACTGTACACATTTTAGCACATTTTTACATTCTGCTATTACCTATCAAGATAATAATAGGATACAAACACTTTAAACAGTACCATTTGAAAGTATTCAGCCAGGCCCTTGCACTACATGCTTTGGGGAATTCATCCATAAATCTGTCCACAAAAGAGGTAGGTATAGTGTGTATGGGTTTGGCAAAGTCAGCAGATAGAGGATTGGTATCAGCTGAGTTAGTAGTTGGGGGGAGGGAGGGTTCCAAATGATTTTGGGACCCAAAAAAAAAAACATCTGGCACTCTGCCTGAATTTAAAGCACAAATCACATTTTTACACATTTTAGGGGTTGTTTAGGGTAAAGCACTACTATGGAGCTGACAAAATACATTGTTAAGTGACTAGGCGAGGTGGATATAGGCCCAGGAGAACATGCTGGGGAGGTAAGTGAAGGCAAATATGTATGAAGGACAAAAAAATCCAGCATGCATGAAGACAAAGGGGACATTCACGGCATATTACAATCACGGTAATTAGGGAATGAGGAAAGAAATTCAATATATTAGCAAACATCAAATACAATAAAATGTGATGTTAAAGGATAAAAATCTTACCTTAATACAGTCCTTCTGCAGGACCTAAATGATGACAGAACAGGTCTCTGGGATAATGATCCCCAGAGCCTGGAGGGTGATGCCTGTCGAGAACTTGAGGTCCTGCAGGCTCCTCCCCGTCGCCAAGTACCGCAGGGTGGCGACTAGCCTCTGCTCCGGAGTGATGGCTTGCCTCATGCAGGTATCCTGCCTGCTGATATAAGGGGTCAGCAAAGCCAACAAACGGTGAAAAACGGGGTCCGTCATCCGGAGAAAGTTCCTGAAATCGTCAGGATTATTCTCACGGATTTCACGGAGCAAAGTCATGTGACAGAAATGGTCACGCTAGAGCAACCAATTCTTGGTCCATGAACTCCTCTCCACCCTGTTCATGAACTGGGCTTGGGTCAAAGTAAGAACTCCAACACCAAGCCCTCGCACAGCACGAACTCTATGATGAGTACGTACACGCAGCATGGCTAGAAGACGGTCGGCTGGTCAGAACGAAGTAACAGAATGCACTGAAGAACAGCAGGGCCTGTGAAGAGCGACCTGAAAATCAGTAACGAACTGACAAGAATACAATGAAAAATCAATGGGAACTTGCTGCACGCACTGAAGAACAGATACAAACTCACAAGCACAAACTGAACACCAGAAATATGAACTGTAAACCACAAGTCTGAAAAAGCGCGAATCGTCTCTCACCAAACTTTTACTAACACGAGATTAGCAAAAGGAGCCCAAAGGGTGGCGCCCTTGGTACTGAACTACCCTTTTATAGTCTCTTCGTACGTGGTGTACGTCACCGTGTTCTTGACGTTCGGAAATTCCGACAACTTTGTGCGACCGTGTGTATGCAAGACAAGTTTGAGCCAACATCCGTCAGAAAAAAACGTCGGAATGTCCGATCAATGTCCGACCATGTGTACAGGGCATAAGAGTTGATAAGCTGCAATATAATAAATGTTTGCTTTTGGAATTAATACTGCTTTAGAGGGTTCACCAGCCAGAGCTCTAAATGGGGACACAGGCTACAAAAGGGGACATTTTTTTGTCTGGGAACAGGCTCCTTAAAGCGGAGGTTTGCTGAAAAAAAATATTAAAAGCCAGCAGCTACAAATACTGCAGCTGCTTACTTTTAATATATGGACACTTACCTGTCCAGGGAGCCCTCGGTGTCGGCAGCCGAAGCCGTCCTTCGGCTCTCGGCTGCTGCTGCTGCCGCCGCCATCCTCGGTGAGGGAATAAGGAAGTGAAGCCGTGCGGCTTCACTTCCTGGTTCCCTACTGCGCATGCGCGAGTCGCGCTACGCGTCCTCTCAGGTCCCTGCTGTATTCTGTGTCTCACAGAATACAGTGGAGGAGGACGGGGTAGGTGGCGGAAGTGGCGTAGGTCACCGCAATCACCGCGGTGATCTATGCCAGGAAGTGGGAGCAAATACCTGTATTAGACAGTTATCTGCTCCCTCCTCCCCCCTGAAAAGTGCCAAATGTGACACCAGAGGGGGGTAGGAATCCAAAAAGTGCAAGTTTCATTTTTGGGTGGAACTCCACTATAAATAGGGGGCTGTCCCAGGAACCGGGGGCATCTGGAAACCCTATGGTAGGTTATTACACATTATAAGTGCTTGACTTTGTGAGAGATTTTTAGCAAAAGCTTAAGCAGTGGAGGGCCGTTCATACGGGGTGCAGGGGTCTCCGTCCCCACACACACACACACACACATTATTGAGCACCAGCCACCAAGCTTAAGACTATCCAGGGTCCAAGCAAATGAAGGGTTTATTTAAAGTCCTGCCAGTACACATCTGTTTCTCACATCAGTCCATGTACAGTACCTCTGACATGCACATTACCAATTTGATGAATATTAGGTGATCTTTCATTACTTAACCAAACAGAAGACAGGTCATTTTATTAGTTCTCTCTCCAGCTGAAAGTTGTAAAGGCAGGACGGAAAATAACTAATTGGGCCCAATTTGGACATTTTCACTTAGGGGTGTGCTCACTTTTGTTGCCAGCAGTTTAGACATTAATGTCTGAGTGTTGAGGGATGTGAGGGATGTACTCACTTTTGTGAGATACTGTACATCACTTATATTTAGAACAACTGTTTAGAACAACTAGCCAGCCAAGAAATTGCACTGTAAGCACTCAAGACTATACTTCCAATAACTTTAATGCCGCGTACACACGAGCGGACTTTCCGGCAGACTTGGTCCGGCGGACTGAACTCCGTCGGACAATTCGATCATGTGTGGGCTCATGCGGACTTTTTTTCCCCAAAAGTCTGACGGACATAGAAATAAAACATGTTTCAAATATTTCCAACGGACTCGAGTCCGGTCGAAAAATCCGCTCGTCTGTATGCTAGTCCGACGGACTAAAACTGACGCTAGGGCAGCTATTGGCTACTTGCTATCAACTTCCCTATTTTAGTCTGGTCGTACGTCATCACATATGAATCCGTCGGACTTTGGTGTGATCGTGTGTAGGCAAGTCCATTCACTTGAAAGTCCGGCGGACCTACGCTGCAAAGTTCGTCGGAAAGACTGTCAGACCTAGTCCGTCGAAAAGTCCGCTCGTGTGTACGCGGCATTAGGCAACTAGGTTAAAGGTAGTGGAAGTTTAACATCTCCTCATTCTACATAATGACCAAAAAATATTCTAATTAGACGAAAAGAGGTTCAGGTCCACATCCCCAATACAATATGTAAAAACAGGGTTCCTCAAAAAGTGGGACTTTAGAGGACCATGAACAATGAAAAATATGAAAAATGAAAAAATATGAAAAATAAGAGATTTATAAAAAGAATTAAAAATTGATTATAAAGAGTAAATGACATAATACACAAATGAATAAAGCTAAAACACATGATGTAAGCAAGCAGTCCAAAGACAGACAGCTGTAAGAGGCCCAAATCAACTGTCGGGAAGACAGAGGAAATCCAACGTGATTCAATGAATGAAGTGAGGGTCTTCTTCAGGAAAAGATGGGCTGGGATTTCCAGATGAATACAAACAATCTACAATATTAATATGAACATAATTACACACAAAATTCAAAATATCACATAGTTTGTGAGCTGCTCATCTTTACAATTATTTACAAAAAGAGAGCAGAAAACGTAGATCTAGGTATCAATACTGACCTCATGTGCTTCGTGTTTCAGACAGAGAAGACCGTAGCTCAGCAAGTAGAAGGAAATTGAGATGCCAAAAAAGCGCCATAAAGCCAAAGCACAGTGGAAATAAACCATGTCCACATGAAACCCCCACGTCTGAGAAATGCCTTCCAAAAGGGGGGCCGGAGCAGTCTCGAGGGACAAACCAACACGGATCTAAGTACATAAAAGAACAAGGGAGTAGTGAATGAATTATAGTGCAAAACATAGACTGATGAACAAAACAAATGAACACTCAGTAGAGTCGTCCAAATATGTACTAGTAAACATACCTATCGCTTTAAGATTTATGAGTTAAACCTTACAATGCAGAAATTCTTCCAAAGACCCGCACCACCTAACAATGGCCACTAGAGTTGAGACAGGGCTATGCCGCAGATGAAACCATAAAAACATCCCATGCTTAAAGGTTGATACACCAGCTATACGGAAAATGGCTAGACAGTCACCAGCCAAACCTAGAATCAAAAATCAAAATTAGTATGCATTTGTATTACATAGGGACAGCTATCCCAGCATTTGTAATACACAGGGATAGATACTATGCTCTTATGACTGATGTCAACAGACCCCAGCACTGAATCTTACCTAATGGATGTTGTGGGTGCAGCAGTTCCCTGCGTCTCCAGAATGAAGCAGGAATCGTAGTGGACAAGGGGGCTTTTATATAGTAGCCAGGATAGGAAGCTGGTGTGGTGAATACAATCCACCTGTGGCATTCCCTAGATGACGCTCCAGGATTGGCCCCCCTGTGTTGGCAGCGCACCACGCCACGCCGCCGACAGGTGGGTATGGTCGCGATGACGCTGGATTACAGCGCTGCCTGCAGAGGATGCCATCGCGGGAAACCACCATAGATGACATAATCGCGAGCAGACGCTGCAGTCGATCACCCTACTTTTAAAGGATGAGTATACCATTAGATTGAGAGATATTGATAGGGATTTGAACTCCATTTAAAACTCGTTCTCCCAATATAAGGACCATTTAGCATATGGTCAATTTGACATAGAACTAAGTGAACATTTAGAAAACTTTAATTGTCAAATTTTGATTAAAAAAGAGAAAAAAATGCAAAGAAACATAATGGGCTTTAGGGAGAGGAAAGCTTTTGTCTGTACTCCAACGCACCCTAAGAAAGTCTTTCCACCAAACTATTTCAATAAATCTAAAAATGTGGACTCTCATCTTTCAGATGCCTCTTCTGTTTAATCACTTTCTGCTTCTTCTTATAATTGCTCCAGGTTTAAAAAATCAAGCAAAATGAAAAAGAATTCCGAAGGTGGTGGTTCCCATGAAAAGTCATCTAAAAAGAGACTCAGAGATCCAGGACACGGTGGTGATTCTAGTGTGCACATGGTGTCAGGTAACCCCACAAGTGATGGTTCTCTTAGCTCTATTTCTAACACGGTGATGGTATCACATTCAAATACTTCCACTTCCAATATCCGGTATCCCGGGTATTTCACGTAAATTATCATTACCTTCTAATTCCACACAAGGTATTTTTTTAGTACCAGGTCAGAGCAATCCCTCACACTGTCGAGCGCTCATGCACCAACCTAAATACATCTACCATGTATTTACTGTCCTGTTCAGGTTACCATCTGAATAGGACAGTTCACTTAATGTGGTCAATTTATCACAGTATCCGCTTAATGACATTGAAACAAACATACTTACTACGGGCCTAAGTTTCTGTCCCAATGAGGATATTGACAAGTTCGAGGCTATAAAGGATATTCAGCTCTTTGCAAGAAAAATTATTCTCAAACAACTTTACTGTAAGATCAATAAAGAGAGAACACAACTTAAACCCCAAGAAATGCACGCAATAGATAATCTAATTGCACTCTTGGAAGAGAATGATCCAAATCCTGATCTTATTGATCGTATAGATATTGAGCATCTATTGCAGAAGCTCGACCAAACCACCTCCTCCAATGTATCTACTGTTTTGCCCAATGCCAAAGAAAAGTCAGATAAATTTCAGGCATTGGGTTTAAATCCGAACGTTCTTGCATTTGTTAAGCTTACCACTAATGAAATTAAGAACATTAAAATTAAGCAAGATCTGGTTTCTAATCTTTCCGCGGAAGAACAAAAGTCTCTTTATAATCTATCCACTAATTTGAAAATCACTATAAAGCCCTCCGATAAGGGGGGCAACATAGTGGTCCTTGATAATGACCAATACATTCACATGTGTACTAAAATCTTGAACAAAAAATCCTGGTACTCCCATGTTACTACAACTAAAATTGACAAATTCCAACAAGAATTGTATTAACTAGTAGACTCTGCTTTCTACCATACTTTAATTTCTAAAGACAAATGGGAATTTATCCGCACTCCTTTTCCACGTACACCGATCTTTTATTCACTTCCCAAACTGCACAAAAGTATGTTGCATCCATCGGGCTGGCCTATTATATCAGGCAACGGTTCTTTGACTGAGAGCCTTAGCAAATTTATTGATGGTTATTTACGCCCTCATATTTTGAGTATTCCAAGCTATATACGGGATACTAGCCATCTCCTTCAAAACATCGATAGTCTGCAGGTTCCACGTAATGTGATCCTTGCAGCCATCGATGTTGAAGCCTTATACAGCTCTATTCCGAATGATAAGGCTTTTGCCTGTATTCGATGAGTTCTATCAGAATATCATCAGAACAAAGCAGTTTTGATCGCAAATTTAATGATTTTATTATTGATGCACTAGGTTTTGTCCTACATCATAATTACTTTACTTTCAATGGTTCCCACTCCCTCCAGGTACAGGGTGTAGAGATGGGGACTTGTTGTGCCCCATCCTACGCCATTCTGTACCTGGGGGAGTGGGAATGGATGATTAGTACTTCAGATGATCTGGCCTTACTCTTCAACCATGTAACCCTGTGGTTTTGTTTTATTGACAATATTTTTTTGGTCTGGAGTGGCTCCAATGAGCTTCTACATACATTTGTGCAGCATCTCAACATCAATACCTTCAACCTCAGCTTTACCATGTCCTGTGACCCAGTTAAAATTTAGTTTCTAGATGTACACATTTATAAAGACAAGGAGGGTCTCCTGTCAAGTAGTCTCTACCATAAACCTTCCGCTGGAAATGGCATTTTACATGCCACTAGTTTCCCCCAAGAAGTCGGGTCAATTCAATCCCTTTTGGCTAGTATCTTCTTATTAGACTAAATTGCTCAAATGACAACACGTTTAAAAAAGAAGCAAATAAACTTAAAGTGAGTCTTCAAGCTTGTGGGTACTCTAACAAGTGCCTTAAGCGAGCTTTCAAAAAAGCTACTATCAAAACTAGGCAAGAACTATTATATAAAACCAAAACTCATAAATCTGATACTAATCAATTAAGAATCATCACCCGTTTTTCCAACCAGCAGGAACGCTTTAAACAAATCATCAACAAATACTGGCTTGTTCTATCTAACACTTGATCCCATAGCGGGATCCTGTGTACCCGAGCGTCCAGCATTTACATTCCGGGGAGCTAGGTCTCTGAGAGACAAATTGGTCTCCAGTGAGTTCAGAGGAGGCGGGAGGGGGATCCCTGCAAAAGGCTGGGCACTTTTAGCTGTGGGGGATATGGGTACTGCCAACACATGAACCCCTCTATGTATCCAGATCTCCCCGACAGAACTAAATTTACTCCTAGACACTATGGCGATTGTCGCACTCAAGGCGTTGTGTACCTGCTGCAGTGTTAGTGCTACTGTTTCTATGTGGGAAATACCAAAATGGAATTCTGTCAGAGAGCATACCATCACAACCGCAGTATGCAATCCAGATCTGCCATTAGGATGGCATGTCACCCATTTCCATGGCGGTTCCTTCCCATGGATTAAATTCTTAATACTAGATCAAGCTCACCCAGGCCTTAGAGGCAGGGACTAGAACAAGACACTGCTGCCGCGGGAACAACGCTGGATTTTTAGACTCAATGCCATCACATTCCCTGGCCTCAACAAGACGATTTCTTACAAGCCTTTCTTGGAGGGATTCGTCTCGGGGTTCCAGAGAATGAATAGTCATCTGTGTTGTCAGTCCCTCCCAATCCATTCATCAATTTGTCAGTTTCTGCATCACTACTGCTGTTGTCATATATGTTATAGGTAATTGAATTTATTGAATAATGGTATTGCCTGATATTGAATTATCACATCGAATACGCCATACATTTTAAATTTTGTATGTATAGGGTCATTATTGATCTCATGTGTGAATTCTTGATTGTAGGCTGAATTTCCCTCTCTTTTCCTCCCTTTCCTTCTTCTTTTCTTTTTTAGACATCTAATGCTGGGGCCCTGGCTGATTTATAGCAGCCCACGAACATTTGTTTGTTAAGCCCAGTGTGTTTTCATTCCTGAGTGCAGTTGCACAACCCCTAAAGCCTCTTACTCCTCTACAGAATAACCATGTCCCTTCCCCCTGTGTTTTGTTTACATACTCTCCCATCTGACACACCCAGGCCGTACGGTGCGCCCCCTTCAGGGGCGGTGGCGGTGGCTTGTTTGGGCTCTGATGCCTGGGTTTCCATGTGCCTCTGAGCTCTATGTGCCTCAGTGGATGGACAACGCAGCGAGCCGCGCAGTCACATGATCAGCTGCGGTGTCAACTCGCTATGATGTCATCTATGGTGGTTTCCCGCAATGGCATCCTCTGCAGGCGGCGGCGTAATCCAGCACCATCGTGACAATACCCACCTGTGTCGGCGGTGTGGTGTGCCACCAGCCCAGGGGGGGCCAATCCTGGAGCGCCATCTGGGAATGCCACAGGTGGGTTGTATTCACCACATCCCCTTCCTATCATGGCTACTATATAAAAGCCCTCCAGTTCACTATGATCCTTGCTTCATTCTGGAGACACAGGGAACTGCTGCACCCACGACATCCATTAGGTAAGATTCAGTGCTGGGGTCTGTTGACATCATAAGAGCATAGTACTTTTTGCAATGATGGGATAACTTTCCCTGTGTATTACAAATGCTGGAATAACTGTCCCTATGTAATACAAATGCATACTATTTTTGATTTTTGATTCTAGGTTTGGCTGTTGACTGTCTAGCTAGTTTCTGTATACCTGGTGTATCAACCTTTAAGCATAGGATGTTTTTATGGTTTCATCTGCGGCATAGCCCTGTCCCAACTCTAGTGGCCATTGTTAGGTTCGGTTCTTTGGAAGAATTTCTGCAATGTAAGATTTAACTTATAAATCTTAAAACGATAGGTATGTTTACTCGTACATATTTGGACGACTCTCTTGAGCATTCATTTGTTTTGTGCATCATAATGGGCGATTTTAATTATCCAGACATAGACTGGGCAGAAGGAACCGCGTATCCGTCTAAGGCTCGCCAGTTGCTAAATGTCTTGCAGGAAAATTTCATGGGTCAGATGGTAGACGCACCAACTAGAAACAAAGCGTTACTAGACCTACTGATTACCAACAATACAGACCTGATCACAGATGTGGAAATAAGGTGCAATTTAGGAAACAGTGATCACAGGTCAATTAGCTTCAGTATAAATCACACAAATAGGAAACATAAGCGGAATACAAAGACATTGAATTTCAAAAGAGCAAACTTCCCTAAACTATGAACCTTGCCAGAAGATAAAAAAAGGGATAAAATCTTAGGAACCAGAAACACGGAGGAGAGATGGGTTTGCTTTAAGAGCATATTAAATAAGGGTATTAGCCAGTGTAAGAAAAAAGAAAAAACAAACTGCGCTATGATAAATAATAAACCTATAACCCAAATTGATCAATGAGTGAATGCAAAACCAGGAGCGACTCTCCTGAATAACATAAACACAGTGTACAAAAATTGGAAAACCTAGAATCGCGCTATAAAACAAAATAATTGATAAATGGTATGATCATACACTAACCAATCTGATGAACGATCGATACCAAGATTAATAAAAGTGAACAAAAGTGTGCAAATTGAAAGTACTGGATATAAGATATCCCACCTAATGGTGTAAAAGTGTCACGCTAATGTAACAATGACAATATCATCAATAAAAAGTTCATAGTAATTGACCACAAAGAAATGATACCAGAGAGGCCAAAACATTAACCCCCTTAAATAAGTCCAGTACTAAATAGTGTCTTGAATGTTGAATAAACTTGTGAAGGGAATCCACCACCGGTGAGTAAGGGGTAGCTGCTTACCAGAAGCCCACGACCCCCCACTACAGAGGGTCAAGGGAAGCCTGTGTAAAAGGAATCCTTGCAGCTTCCATGGATTGAATGAAGATCATGAAAGCTGCTAGTAAGATTCTACACTATGGAGCGTTTATCTCTTTTTCTGCCATGTACATCCACCTTCTTGATCCCATTATGGTACGAGGAGAGTTTTGAATATTGAGAGCCCCTAAAGAGCTTTGGAGACCGCTGTATGATCTCTAATCCAGGTCTATAGCTGATCCATCTGCCGTGCCCTGTAAGGATTCCTTTTACACAGGCTTCCCTTGACCCTCTGTAGTGGGGGGTCGTGGGCTTCTGGTAAGCAGCTACCCCTTACTCACCAGTGGTGGATTCCCTTCACAAGTTTATTTAACATTCAAGACACTATTTAGTACTGGACTTATTTAAGGGGGTTAATGTTTTGGCCTCTCTGGTATCATTTCTTTGTGGTCAATTACTATGAACTTTTTATTGATGATATTGTTATTGCTACGTTAGCGTGACACTTTTACACCATTAGGTGGGATATCTTATATCCAGTACTTTCAATTTGCACACTTTTGTTCACTTTTATCAATCTTGGTATCCATCGTTCATCAGATTGGTTAGTGTATGATCATACCATTTATCAATTATTTTGTTTTATAGCGCGATTCTAGGTTTTCCAATATTAGCCAGTGTATCCCATTGGGAAATAAATTTAAAAGAGCGAACAAAAGTCCTGGATGGCTTAACTCCAATGTAAAAATTTATATAAAAGCAAAGGAGAAGGCCTTCAAAAAATACAAGGCTGTGGGATCATCATCAGTATTCAGACTTTACAAAGAATGCAACAAAAAATGTAAGGGTGCAATTAGGGCAGCTAAGATAAAACACGAAAGACACATAGTGGAGGAGAGCAAAAAAAATTCCCAAGAAATTCTTTAAGTATATAAACAGTAAAAAAGGGAGGACAGACCATATTGACCCCATAAAGAATGAGAAAGGAAATCTGGTTACAAAGGATGGGGAGATGGTGAAGGTATTGAATTTATTCTTCTCCTCAGTCTTCACGAGGGAATCGGGGGGCTTCAGTAACCAAAACTGCAGTGTTTATCCTCATGACACATCACAGGAAGCACCCTCATGACTAACAGAGGACAGAATTAGAAATAGATTTGGAAAACGTAACATTAATAAGTCACCAGGACCAGATGGATCGCACCCGAGGGTCCTTAGGGAACTCAGTCAAGTAACTGCCAGACCATTGTTCCTAATTTTTACTGAGAGTCTACTGACTGGAATGTTACCAGCTGATTGGAGAAAAGCCAATGTAGCTCCAGTATTTAAAAAAGGGCCAAAATACATCCCTGGGAATTACAGATCAGTTAGCCTAACATCAGACGTATGTAAGCTCTTGGAGGGGATGATAAGAGGCTATATGCAAGATTTTAGTAATGAAAACGGTATCATTAGCAGTAATCAGCATGGATTCACGAAGAATCGTTCTTGCCAAACCAATCTATTAACATTCTATGAGAAGGTGAGCTGCCATCTAGATAAAGAAAGGCCCGTAGACATGGTGTATCTGGATTTTGCAAAAGCATTTGACACAGTTCCCCATAAACATTTACTGTACAAAGTAAGGTCCATTGGCATGGACCATAGGATGAGTACATGGATTGAAAACTGGCTACAAGGGTGAGTTCAGAGGGTGGTGATAAATGGGGAGTACTCGGAATGGTCAGGGGTGGAAAGTGGGGTCCTGTAGGGTTCTGTCTTGGGACCAATCCTATTTAATTTGTTCATAAACGACCTGGAGGATAGGGTAAACAGTTCAATCTCTGTATTTGCGGATGATACTAAGCTAAGCAGGGCAATAACTTCTTCACAAGATGTGGAAACCTTGCAAGAAGATCTGAACAAATGAATGGGGTGGGCAACTACATGGCAAATGAGGTTTAATGTGGAAAAATGTAAAATAATGCATTCGGGTGGCAAAAATATGAATACAGTCTACTCACTGGGGGAGAACCTCTGGGAGAATCAAGGATGGAAAAAGACCTGGGGATCCTAGTAGATGATAGGCTCAGCAATGGCATGCCAAGCTGTTGCTAACAAAGCAAACTGAATATTGGCATGCATTAAAAAGGGATTAAAGCAATAATTCTCCCACTTAACAAGACTCTGGTCCGGCCTCACCTGGAGTATGCATCCAGTTCTGGGCACCAGTCCTTAGGAAGGATGTACTGGAAATAGAGTGAGTACAGAGAGGGGCAACAAAGCTATTAAAGGGACTGGAGGATATTAGTTATGAAGAAAGGTTACAAGCACTGAACTTATTATCTCTGGAGAAGAGACGCTTGAGAGGGGATATGATTTTAATTTACAAACACCATACTGGGGACCCCACAATAGGGATAAAACTTTTCCGTGGAAGGGAGTTTAATAAGACACATGGCCACTGATTAAAATTAGAAGAAAATAGGTTTAACCTTAGACTGCGTAGAGGGTTCTTTACTGTAAGAGCGGCAAGGATGTGGAATTCACTTCCACAGGTGGTGGTTTCAATGGGGAGCATCGATAGCTTCAAAAAACTATTAGATAAGCACCTGAATGACCACAACATACAGGAATTTACAATGTAATACTGACATATAATCACACACATAGGTTGGACTTGGTGGACTTGTGTCTTTTTTCAACCTCACCTACTATATAACTATGTAACTATTGTACTTACACCCAGGGGAGGATAGGGACCTTTGCTCATCATACCACCTTATCTCCTTATTAAACAGGGATGTAAAAATTGTAGCCAATGTCTTGGCCTCAGAACGAACTTCTTTGGTCCTTTCCCTCATACTCCCAGACCAGTCTGTCTTCATGCCTGGCAAAAGTATATCTGCCAATATTAGGCAGCTACACATTTATGTTTACAGTGCTTGGCAAGTGCAACATCCTGGCTTTGTGGTGTTTTTAGACATAATGAAGACCTTTGACACTGTACACTGGAAATTCCTTTTGAAAACCATAAGTATGAGTATAAGCCCCTACTTTTTTAAACGGACTAGATTACTCCACAGTGGGCCACAGGCAAGTGTTTTCAATAATTCAGATGTGTCTGCCACATTATATTTGCATATAAGCACCTGACAGAGTTTCTGCCTCTTGCCATTGCTTTTTACAATTGCAGGGGAAGCATTGCATGTTTAATTAGACAATCACTGGCTCTGCATGGCGTGAAATGGGGCCCCCTGAAAAAGTGCATCTTTTTTGTGGACGACACTCTGGTATATCTTGATGGTTCTGTGGGCTCGGTCATTGTTCATTTAGATATAATGTTATCAAGGCCAAATGTTGGTCCAGTCAACACTGGAGGAAGGACAGAATAGGTTAAATCCAGCAACTGAGAATTAGGATGGAATGCTGACTCTCTGGACAGGAGATTCAGATGATCCAGAAAAGCCCATGGAGCATCTGCCAGGAGCTTGGGTATGAGTACCACATCCCCTTGGCCAATTTAGTGCAATGAGGATCACAGAAATGCCCATCTGGTCAATCCTGCAAGGCAATGGAGAATCTAAAAGTCATAAATCAGGTTGAACTGATCTCGCAGCATCATCAGAGCATTCACTGAACCTGGAGACAATTTTTTTGTTGAACCTGGATGCCAGCAGGTCAACATCAGGCATCTCAAACTGAGGCAAAAGACTTAAAAAAAACATTCCCTCAGACTTAGAAACTGATGAATGAGAAAGTCTGCTTGCCAATTTTCTATATCTGGGATGTGAATGGCAGACAGAGCCAAAAATATGCAGTTCTACCCAAAAGATGATCAAATCTGCTTCTCTTAGAGCAGCATGATTTCTAGTGCCTCCTTAAACTGAAGTAGGCTATGGCCATGGCACTTTATGACTGAATTCTCATCGGGTGACCTTGCAATAAAGGAGTCCAGTATTAATATTTCAAAATTTTGATTGAAAAACAATTTTTTTCCAATGACCAAGTTGACCGGGTCCCCTGCACTGAAAGTTCAGGACTTCTTCCAGCCTGACAGTCTGGCATTCATCGTGAGAACCTTCTGTGATTGTGATGGAAAAGATTTCCCAAACCCTTACAGTGGGGGGAGGGGTGGTTGGGGGGAATCCACCATACTAGAAAGAGTAACGATGAATTGCCTGAGCACTCTACCATGTCACAACATGAATCCCCTGAGCATGGAGCAGGGCCAAAACACACCAAGCACCTTGGTGAAGACCTGGGGAGCCATGGACAAGCCAAAGGGAAAGGCGACAAACTTATAATGCTGATTGCCTATGTCAAAATGCAGATAGTGTTAATGAGGCAGAAAGATGGGCATGTGCAACCTTAAAAATCACACAAACCTTGAAAGCATTCTCCTGTTGTAAAGGGGTAATGACCCCTTGAGACAGGAACTGCCAGACAACAGCAAGCAGATCCTCTTACCGTGACGGGGAAGGAGACATGCTGGAAAGCAGGAAGCAAGAAGGACAGTTTGTTGCCCCTGCAAATAACACTTAGGGAGCAAGGTGCCTGAGATTTTCTGGGACCAGAAGGCCAACAGACTAACCCCCACTTTGAGTTGGGGTGCCTCATCACTGTGAGGAGGCCTGAGCACTGTCCGTGGCTGTTTTTTAACCACTTCAGCCCTGGAAGGATTTGCCCCCTTTCTTTTCTGACCAGATCATTTTTTGCGATACAGCACTGCATCTCTTTAATTGACAATTGTTGTGCAACGTTGTATCCAAACAAAATGTCCTTTTTTCCCCACAAATAGAGCTTTCTTTTGGAGGTATTTGATCACCTCTGCGGTTTTTATTTTTTTGCGCTATAAATAAAAATAGAGCAACAAATTTGAAAAAAAAACAATATTTTGTACTTTTTGCTATAATAAATATCCAAAAAAATTAGAAAAAACTAAATTTCTTCATCAGTTTAGGCTGATATATATTCTTCTACATATTTTTGGTAAACAAAATCTCAATAAGCGTATATTGATTGGTTTGTGCAAAAGTTATAGCATTTACAAAATAGGGGAAAGATTTATGTCATTTTTATTATTTATTTTTTTACTAGCAATGGCGTCGATCTGCGAATTTTATCGGGACTGCATCATTGTGGCGGACAGATCCGACACTTTTGACACTTTTTCGGGACCATTGACATTTATACAGCGATCAGGTCTAAAAATAGCTACTGATTACTGTATAAATGTCATTGGCAGAGAATGGGTTAACACTAGGGGCGATCAAGGGGTTAACTGTGTTCCCTATGTGTGTTTCTAACTGTGGAGGGATGGGAGTGACTGGGGGAGGAGACAGATCGTGTGTGACTACTTAGTAGTCACACACGATCTGTCTCTACTCCCCTGACAGAACCGGGATTTGTGTGTTTACACACACAGATTCCCGTTCTCGTTCTGTCAGGACCGATCGCGGGTGTCTGGCGGACATCGTGCCTGCCGGGCACATGCATCGGTTTCAGGGACACGCTGCAGGCTATAGCATCTTAAAGAGCCGACGTATAGCTATGGCGATTTGCACAGCCGTGCCAACCTGCCGCAGTATAACTTCAGCGGCTGGTCAGCAGGCAGTTAAGGCCATGTCTGTTTATGAAAATATTTTCCTGTCTTGGACTTGGCATTGGAAGACTGATTTAAGAAAGAAACCCTTCCTAACCTTTGAATTAGAAGATCTCTGGGCAGTGACACATTTTTCCTGGGGGAGGAGAGAGTACTTTTAGCCTCTGTGATTTCCTTCCACCTTCAAAAGGGTAACCACTGAAGACATTTATTCTAAAGGAATGCATCTGACCAGCATTCAAGCCAAAAATTCCTGCAAATGTGGATATAATGGGCTCATCCTGGAGATTTTGCATCTCATCCTGAAGATTCATACAAGGTGCATCCAGAGAGCCAAGATTATGGTATCCTGGTTCTCACCATGACCGCCTTAAGGACAGCGGTTCCCAATGTACCACAAGTAGGAAATCTGGAAAAGGGCACCATGGGTTGAATGTTTAAAGAACTTTTATCATATACTCACCACTTCAATAGGCAGGATAAACTGGGGAATTTACTCCATTGTGGCTTCACCATGCACAAAGGGCCACCCCACAGCAGTCTTAATGGAAGACCACAGCCCTGGACCTGTAAAGCACCCTGAATAACCCTATGTGGCAAGGGGCGTGCCCACAGCAGGATCGAGTTTAAAGCAAACATGTAGGCAGGCAACAAGTTTAAAGCAAACATGTATCTTCCACCAGGCAGAGTCTGCTTACTGCCCCCCCAAGGCTCTGTCGTGGAGTCCACTGATCCAGAATCTGCATGAAAAGCCACAGCGGCTATGATCCAGCCTATTGATAGAAGAAACATCTTTTTGTCCTCCATATGAGATGGTAAGCTTTTCTCAGAAGAGATCCATCACACACAGACACTAGCAGAAAACTGAGGCTAACTGGCAGTGGAAGGGGTTATATAAGGGGATGTCCCTGCAGCCTTCTTTTTTTTGCCAGTGCCCAGTCACATGAAGGTGTCTGCACATAACTCAGCCATAATGATTAAAGAGCCTGTGTCCTGTATTCCATGGCTAGAAAATACATTCAAGCGCTATTGCTAGAGTGTAAAATAAATCAGTTGGTATCAGTCAATATGGTGTTTAAGCAATCCATCAATGAAATTACAACAAGCAGAAATAGGTTTTACTTTCCCTCACAAAGTATATAACATGGCATTTAGGGAAAAGTATATAGTTTTCTATTAGTTTTCGTGACATGAAGTCTTCGGTTGGATTAAAAAATACACTGAGGTAAACCAGTAATAAACCATCATTCATAATCATGATCATAATCATGATAAATAAGCAAACTATCATGGTAAATAAGCAAACAGTTACAGTATAAATAGAAAAAGCCACTCTATAATTTAAAGTAATTTGAGACACCAAAAAACAGGGGATCTTCCATAGATGCCTGGGACATGTATAAAAGATAACATTCTTGTATAAGATATGTTAAACGTTTTGGGTAAAAAAAAGAACGAGAACCAAAACTGAAAAAGATATACCCTGGATGGTTGATATGTAACTTTTTGTAAGTCTATATTTTTTTTTTCTTTCCATAAGGCAAAACATAATGTCAAAGGATGACCTAAAACTACTTAAACAAAAAGAGAATACAAATAAAAAAAACAGCACGAGAACCTGTACACAGGCCACTTTGAATTTAAATAATGTGACAATCCAAACCGACGTTTTCCTAAACCAAACTTGGTCAGTTAAATGTCCAGTTCAGTTACTATTACCATGGTAGATTTTTATTTTTTATTTTTAAAGAACATGTTATTTGTGTTGATTTTGTTTTTTCCTATTAAAAGAATTTTGATAACAAAGGGGAAACTTTTCAAGGATTTTGCAAGGAGGAAGCAAAATGCATTTACAGCAGGTTGATTTAACCTCAAAGGATTCTATAAAAATGTGCAGTGAAAAGCTGAAAGTTAAGAATGGTTTTTGAACATTAAAGTCTGTGGCTTAAAAGCATTCTTAATACACTTAAAGCATAGAAAAGTTCTTTAATTTTTGTCTTGTTAGGGGGAATCTTAATAACAGAATTGAAGGAAGTAATAATAGTAAAATAAGTGCTACTAGAATTAGGTGTCATATTTTCCTTTATTTGTATTATTATTATCTTCATGTTGGCTACATTCCTTGAAACTGTAAGAAGCACAATGACTTTCCTGACATTATGTCTCACTATACATTAGCAAGATGCTCTGGAAAAAGTGCATTGTGTACTGTAATTGGCAAGGTGCTTTAGTCTTGGTTGTTGTAATAAAACTGCAGGGAAGAAACTTTTCCATAAGTTTATGGAATGTGCAGGTAAAAAGCTGTACAAAATGGCAAATACATTTTTTTCTTATGGTCACTTTTACTTGCACAGGATTTTGTCATGTGTTAGGATCGGAGCATCACACCAGCTTGTACAGACAAAGTCCTCTGGGGGTCCAGCAAGACCCCACAGTTGCTGGTGAGCAGCCTCTAGGGCCACAAACCAACCATCCAATTAAAACGTATCCGCATAAGGTTCAGCAATCCTACTTCACAAAGATTGCAAAATTCCTTAGAACAGTTTTCATACTTACCAAGTTTTCACAGTTGCAAAACCCACCTCCCTTTTGGCAACCACATGATAGTGCTGATTTGTGAAAACTAGACTACAGTGACTAGAGTAAAAATGCAGATGTTGGCTTCATCTTAATCTTATTACATTTTTCATTTTTAATAGATTCTGATTTGTATTAGCTCCACATTTGCTCCAGGTTAGCGTACATAGTTAAAAAGAAAAAAACCGCGCTAGATCAAAATTGACAGTAATGATTAAAAAAGGAAAGTCCAAAAAGCAGCAGCTTATTGCGAGATACACAAAAACAGAATGGAAAAGTGAACCTGCGCTGTATGAAGATTCGATCCAACAATGGATTGTAGGTATCAAGATATGGATGAGTAACAGTTCAAATGCATCCAAACACCCAAGTGAGACTGATCCACAAATAAGTGCCACCACCGTATAAAAAACTTGCTTACCAGATGGTAAGCTTAACCCAGCAGATGGCTATAGCCCAGCCAAGGCCTTTACTTGTATGGAAAGATCATCTGGACAGGTATGGATATGGCTTGGTTGCCTATATACTCCACACGCCCCGATGCCATGGAACTCTGATAGATCTCAGTATCTCAGCGGGGTATAAGAGAAAAAACCAACCATAGCGTAATATTGCTTCCACATATTTAATAAAAAATAGTATTGCACTTAAATTTAAAACAAAAGTAAAATCACGCTAATACAAACAGAGCCGGCTGGCTGCAAATCAAATCCCATCCTCCTAGTGAAACAGCGTGGTGAGGTCAGCACGTATCCTCCTCCAGACGCATTTCGTCAGAAGTTGACGTTGTCAATGGGGAACTGGTGCGTGCTGAACCACCACCTATAAATACACACCAGACCTCGTTCTGAGTCCCGTAGGTAGAGTCAAAAACCGCCATCTTAGATGTGGGAAACCCGTCTACTACACTTCTGATGTGTTGGAAAAAACGTGTTTAAACAAACGAAGCAGTATATTGTGAAATGAACATTCAATGTGAAATATAAATATAAATAAGAATGTGCCATGGGAATTAAATGTATGTGACTTTATGAAATCAAACAAAATAAATAATTTATAATATAAAAAGGAATGGATGAAGATTCCCAATAGCAAATTGGTAGAAAAATAGATTAATAGAGTGATATTAACAGTGTATAAATCCATGTGACCACCAGTGTCGATGGTAAATGTGAATAAATATAATTTTAATGGTGATAATAAGTACAATCCCTCAACAAGGCTGATGAAATTTAAGATGACAAAAATAAGTAAAAAAGAAAAATTCAAAATATGGCTCACCAAACTGATAATTAGTTGGGTGTCAATAACAAAAAATAAAAAATAAATAAAATAAAAATAAATATTGATTTAATATAGAAATAATACTAAAAAATTATATATAAATAAATATAAATATTGATTTTTTAATAGAAATGATACAAAAAAATTATATATAAACATATAATAAAATTGTGTAGATATCTCATTGACCAATCAGTGCATGCCTAAAATCAATAGGACCTGTTCACCCTCCTAACTATGTATGCCCAGCACATACAAACCAAAAAAAATAACTAAAAAAAATATTCAAAAATGTAACAAAAAAATATAGAAAAACTAACCCACAGAACCCCCACATTAGTGAGCTAAATAGACCCACCAACATGACTCAGATCAAGTTTACAGTTTTACGCACAATAATTTCTTTCCTTTAAGAGACAAAAATGCCTTTGTTGAGGACCATAATCAGGATAGGTCCCATGTTTATCAACAGAGAAATTTTCCCTCTATAGCACCATATCAGTCTTTGAATGGGAATACACCCAACCGTAAGGGCCTGATTCCTAACGGACAAGGGAGTTGGGGTATTTCCAAACCAAACATGACTCAGATCAAGTTTACATAAAATCAGCTAAGAATTATCAATGAAGGCATTAATATCGACATCGACATTCAACCCATACGGCACATAGGTCTTCACCCTATGGATCCATGACATTTCTAGTTTTGAAATCTCACGTACTAGGGAACTCCCCCGCCAATTGGGACTGAACTTGTCAATACCCAAAAAGAGGGTGTTCGAAGGATCCCTATTGTGTACCTGAAGATAGTGGTTTGACACTGAATGTTTTTTGAAACTTAATATTAGTATTATGCTCATTGAGCCGCACCTGTAAGGGGCGTTTAGTTCGTCCTATATATTGCAGGCCACATGGGCACTGCAATAGGTAAACAACGCCCAATATAGAACAGGTGATAAATGGGGTAATGGAATGTTTTGCCTGAGTGCTTGTAGACTTAAATTTTAAAGTCCTTCTATGTGTGCAGCTGTTAAAAGAGCAAACACGGCACCTTCTGCATTGGTAGAATCCATTTAATTGGTCAAAGAAAGTCAACTTATTAGTAGGAGGATCCAAGATGTTAGGAGCAACTCTATTCCTAATTGAGGGGGCCCCTCTAAAAACTACCTGAGGCCTATCTGGTAGGACGTCTTTTAAAATAATATCATTGTTGACAATATGCCAGTGTTTGGAAACTATCTTTTTAATGCTCTTATGCTGAAGGGAGTAGGTGGTCACAAAAGGTACCCCTATATTATGAAAAGAATTAACTTTGGGCAGTTTTTCTTGAAGTAAAGATTCCCTATTCTTTCCTTTAATTGCATTGAGCACAGGTACCAAGCTATCCATAGTATATCCTTTTTCAAGGAATCTATCAGTAAGGATATTAGCTTGAACCAAAAATTCTTGTGGATCAAAGCAATTCTCACGTAATCTCATATATTGGCTCTTTGGTATTGAATTAAGCCAAGGATGGTGATGGCAACAGTCCGATGAGATATAGGAGTTGCGATCAGTGGTTTTGAAGAAAGTAGAAGTGGACATAATACCATCATTGATAGTCAAGGTAAGGTCCAAAAAATTAATCTGAGACTGACTCATCTCAAAACTCAAACGTATGCCACGATCATTCAAATTTAAGGAGGACATAAATTCCTGTAGTTCTAGGCCATCGCCATCCCATAGGAGGAGGATGTCATCAATATATAAAGCCCACAGGACTAGCTGGGGTCTCCTGTGGGCATAGATTACATCCTCCTCCCATTTGGCCATGAACAAACTGGCTAAACTAGGGGCACTGACGATAAAATTGATTAGAGAACCAGAAGTAATTATGCGAGGCTGCATAATTAAGGAGTTCCATTATAAAAGATACTTGGCAGGCCGGAAGCCCAGAATCCCTATCGAGATAACCTTTTACAGCCTCAAGACCCAAATCATGGGGAATTATAGTATAGCGGGAGGTGACATCAGCTGTCACCATCCATATACCTGGTTTTAAACTAATCCCCGAGAGGAGATTCAGTACTTGTCCTGAATCCTTTATAAACTATTTGCGGACTAGGGGCTGTAAATAAAAATCAATATATCTGCCCACCTGGTATGGGATTGAGTCTATGCCACTCACAATGGGGCGTCTCGGGGGGGGGCAAATAGGGTTCTTGTGGATCTTGGGCAAGTAATAAATTGTTGGCATCCTAGGTGCCCTAGGTATCAAAAATAGGCTCTCTTTTTCATTGAGAATACCAGCTGATAAACCTTTAGAAGCAATCTTTTCTAGGTCTATCTGATAACTTTTTTTGGGGTCAGAGGGGAGTGGATTGCAGGTGTCGACATCGCTAAGGATTCTACCCATTTCGGACATATAATCCTTACGGTCAAGAACCACAATCCCACCCCCCTTATCCACAGGTCTGATAACAAGATCTTTGTTATTACACAATGAATCGAGACCCTCTTGTATAATCTTTGAATTCCTAGCTTTTTTAATCTGTAATGCTTCCAGGTCTCTCAAAACGATATCCCTAAAAACCCTCAATGCTGGTGCAAGAACACCAGGAGGGTTAAAAAGGGATGCGTTTGCCAATCCCGAATGAAGAATATCAGTGGATACCAGACTGCTATTTCTGATAACATCATTAGACATATACCTTTGAATACTTAGCTTGCGCACAAATTTATGTATGTCCATGTATGTCTGGAACTTATCAAGACTTCTCGGGGGGCGAATTTTAAACCTTTATCCAACACTGCCTTTTCGGATTCAGTAAGGGTTTGGGTGCTCAGATTAAAGATTCCTCTCCCTGTCACATTTTTGGCCTTTTTTGTTGCTCGCAAGAGCCTCCCCCCTTTAGTCCCTTGTTTGTTTCTACGGGCCTTTTTATGCCCTGGTTGGGTTGGGTCCCCCCGGGATGCCCCATTGTGAGTGGCATAGACTCAATCACATCCCGGGTGAGCAGATATATTGATTTTTATTTACAACCCCTAGTCCGCAAAATGCCATCCTTTATAAAGGATTCACGACAAGTATTGAATCTCCTCTCGGGGGTTTAAAACCAGGTATATGGATGGTGACAGCTGATGTCACCTCCCGCTATACTATAATTCCCCATGATTTGGGTCTTGAGGCTGTAAAAGATTATCTCAATAGAGATTTCGGGCTTCCGGCCTGACAAATATCTTTTATAATGGAACTCCTTAATTATGCAGCCTTGCATAATTACTTCTGGTTCTCTAATCAATTTTATCGTCAGAGCCGTGGAGTGGCTATGGGGGCTAAACATGCCCCTAGTTTAGCCAATTTGTTCATGGCCAAATGGGAGGAGGATGTCATCTATGCCCACAGGAGACCCCAGCTAGTCCTGTGGGCTAGATATATTGATGACATCCTCCTCCTATGGGATGGCAATGGCCTAGAACTACAGGAATTTATGTCCTCCTTAAATTTGAATGATCATGGCATACGTTTGAGTTTTGAGATGAGTCAGTCTCAGATTAATTTTTTGGACCTTACCTTGACTATCAATGATGGTATTATGTCCACTTCTACTTTCTTCAAAACCACCGATCGCAACTCCTATATCTCAATGGACAGTTGCCATCACCGTCCTTGGCTTAATTCAATACCAAAGAGCCAATATATGAGATTACGTAGGAATTGCTCTGATCCAAAAGAATTTTTTGTTCAAACTAATATCCTAACTGATAGATTCCTTGAAAAGGGATATACTATGGATAGCTTGGTACCTGTGCTTAATGCAGTTAAAGGGATGAATAGGGAATCTTTACTTCAAGAAAAACCGCCCAAAGTTAATTCTTTTCATAATATAGGGGTACCTTTTGTGACCACCTACTCCCTTCAGCATAAGAGCATTAAAAAGATAGTTTCCAAACACTGGCATATTGTCAACAATGATATTATTTTAAAAGACGTCCTACCGGATAGGTCTCAGGTACTTTTTAGAGGGGCCCCCTCAATTAGGAATAGAGTTGCTCCTAACATTTTGGATCCCCCTACTAATAAGTTGACTTTCTTTGACCAATTAAATGGATTCTACCAATGCAAAAGGTGCCGTGTTTGCTCTTTTAACAGCTGCACACATAGAAGGATTTTAAAATTTAAGTCTACAAGCACTCAGGCACAATATTCCATTACCTCATTTATCGCCTATTCTACAGTGGGCATTGTTTACCTATTGCAGTGCCCATGTGGCCTGCAATATATAGGACAAACTAAACGCCCCTTACAGGTGCGGCTCAATGAGCATATTACTAATATTAAGTCTGGTTTCCAAAAACATTCAGTGTCAAAGCACTATCTTCAAGTACACAATAGGGATCCTTCGAACACCCTCTTTTTGGGCATTGACAAGTTCAGTCCCAATTGGCGGGGGAGTTCCCTTGTATGTGAGATTTCAAAACTAGAAATGTCATGGATCCATAGGGTGAAGACCTATGTCCCGTACGGGTTGAATGTCGATGTCGATATTAATGCTTTCATTGATAATTCTTAGCTGATTTTATGTAAACTTGATCTGAGTCACGTTGGTGGGTCTATTTAGCTCACTAATGTGGGGGTTCTGTAGGTTAGTTTTTCTATATTTTTTTAGTTATATTTTTTCATATTTTTTTGTTTTTTTAGTTATTTTTTTTGGTTTGTATGTGCTGGGCATACATAGTTAGGAGGGTGAACAGGTCCTATTGATTTTAGGCATGCACTGATTGGTCAATGAGATATCTACACAATATTATTATATGTTTATATATAATTTTTTAGTATCATTTCTATTAATAAATCAATATTCATATTTATTTATATTTTTTTAGTATTATTTCTATATTAAATTAATATTTATTTTTATTTTATTTATTTTTTATTACTTATTTATTTTTTATTTTTTGTTATTGGCACCCAACTAATTATTAGTTTGGTGAGCCATAGTTTGAATTTTTCTTTTTTACTTATTTTTGTCATCTTAAATTTGATCAGCCTTGTTGAGGGGTTGTACTTATTATCACCATTAAAATTATATTTATTCACATTTACCATCGACACTGGTGGTCACATGGATTTATGCACTGTTAATATCACTCTATTAATCTATTCTTCTACCAATTTGCTATTGGGAATCTTCATCCATTCCTTTTTATAATATTATAAATTATTTATTTTGTTTGATTTCATAAAGTCACATAAATTTAATTCCCATGGCCCATTCTTATTTATATTTATATTTTACATTGAATGTTCATTTCACAATATACTGCTTCGTTTGTTTACAAACGTTTTCTCCAACACATGAGTAGTGTAGCGGTTTCCCACATCTAAGATGGCGGTTTTTGACTCTACCTACGGGACTCAGAACGAGGTCTGGTGTGTATTTATAGGTGGTGGTTCAGCACGCACCCGTTCCCCATTGACAACGTCAAGTTATGACGAAACGTGTCTGGAGGAGGATACGTGCTGATGTCACCACGCTGTTTCACTAGGAGGACGGGATTTGATTTGCAGCCAGCCGGCTCTGTTTGCATTAGCGCGATTTTACCTTTATTTTAAATGTAAGTGCAATACTATTTTTTTATTAAATATGTGGAAACAATATTACGCTATTTTTGTTTTTTTCTCATATACCCCGCTGAGATACTGAGATCTATCAGAGTTTCACGGCATCGGGGGGTGTGGAGTATATAGGCAACCAATCCATATCCATACCTGTCCAGACGATCTTTCCATACAAGTAAAGGCCTTGGCTGGGCTATAGCCATCTGCTGGGTTATGCTTACCATCTGGTAAGCAAGTTTTTTATACGGTGGTGGCACTTATTTTTGGATCAGTCTCACTTGGGTGTTTGTTTGGATGCATTTGAACTGTTACTCATCCATATCTTGATAGCGTACATAGTTATATAACTAGTCAGGTTGAACAAAGACACAAGTCCATTAAGTTCCACGAATAGGAAATTAAACAAATAAATTCATTGAAAACCTGCATATGCAGAACCCTAAACCCAGAGATGATACGGAAAAAAAAAATCCTTATATTCATGGCCCAGGTTGCTCCAACAGGAACAAAAATTCTCCGGATCATCAAATTATGGTTACTACTTATAAATATTAGTAGCCAGTTAAATTCTCTACTTTTAAAAACACATTCAGCTTTTTTTTTTTAATAACACTCCAGTGAGCTGCCTAAAACTAGCTCCTGAGGAAGAATAGTCCATATTTTCATAGCTCGTATTGCAAAGAAATCTTTCTGTATACAGAGGTTAAACTTCTTTTCCTCTAGAAATAAAGAGTGCTCCCTTGTTATCTGCAGCAACCTTAAAGTGAACAATGTTATATCAAGTTCACTAAATTGACTATTATTATATTTTGAAAAGGTAATCATATCACCTCTTAAATGCCCCTTTTGTAAGGAAGAATAAATTACAGTAACCTTTGATGTCATTTTCATAAATGAGCCACAATGGCCTGTGCCACTGTCATCCCCATCCTGCTTCTCTGCATAGTTTAAAAAAAATGCATTCTAGAGAGCGTTTGACCAAACTGTTGCCCAACCATCTGCTGTTTAACTGTGATCCTGCTCAAATTTTCCTGGCTTAGGTTATTTTTTAACATTCAACTATTTTCTGCTTTTAAGACATTGTGAGTGTTTAGACAGGTTATTTAAATGCTCGCTGTAAATTAAAATGCTTAGTGCTTGCTTTTTGCTCATATATACATTCATTTTTTTTTCAAAGCCTGGTTTTATTACACTCCTATATGTTAAACTAAATGACAGTTTTCAGCTAAATATCAGAGGAAAATTCCATCCTGATTCAGTCCTAAAATATGCATAACTGGCTTGTAATTGTCTATCAAGCATAAATACTGTGTGTGTAGCATGTAACGCATCCTGACATGAAAAACACAATATTATTTAAAGGACTTTGCTTATTTCATGACAGCTTGAATTATTTGCTTAGATTGTTTAAGCTCTTTGTGTGTGCGTGTATCGAAATAAAAAAAAAAAAAAAAAAAAAAACCAAAAGAGAAAAAAACAGCAATGAGATTAAGACCTAATTAAAAATACCTTTGATAAAGAAAAGAAGCTCTCACATCTAAGGAATGCAATACAATCCCAATTATCACTTCCACTTAATTACTGTAACCTGGAAGCATTTGAGCAGCCGTTGGATATAACATTGTTAAATTTTAATAGAGATGCGTATGTATTCAAATTTATGGAAATCTGTTTTCAACTTTCCAAGGCATTTCTGTGTTGAGCTCCCAATGGAAACAAGAATTCGGTCTCCGCTGGATTATTCAATTGAATAAAAAATATAAAATTAAATATATAAATAATTCATAGTCAAAAACGATTTGAGCAGCACCAATCACTGAATCCTTGTCTTGGAGATAATGCCCCTGTGCTGTCTACAAAGAGGATCAACTGTGTATTGCAGAATGTTAGCTAAGTGCATTTTCCTAGCTAGTGCTCTTTTATTCCATATGCTATAACTTGCTGTGTACCGTTAACTTAATGAGAAACAATGCTATTCTTATTCACAATGTTTAGTAAAATTAGTTCACACAGATAATGTGCTGCACAAGCAAGCTGGACATTTATCTATTATATGTTCATTAAGTATTTAAATGTATCTGTTAGCCAGAAAGACATCACATACAACTATCTTAAGAGACAGCATCTAACTAAACTAAGAACAGTATTCGTTTTTTTTTTTTTTTTTTTTAATTATTTTTTATTAAGAATAAAGAAATAGAAATAAATGGTACATTGTACAATATATGATACAGAGAAAATACAGGTGGGTGGACAACCAAATTATGCATTATTTCGTTCGACATTTAAAGCGGAAGTAAACCCATCCATAAAACAGTTTAATTTCTGGCACATGCCGGAAATGTAACACTCCCATTGGTTGGGCTCTCAACCAAACTGTCAAACCATCCAATGGCTGTGTCATAACTGATCACATGTGCAGCTTCATGGCAGTTGTAGATTAAACAGAGGCAAAAATGGCAGCTTCCTTGGCTGAAAATGATAGTGGGGTTTACTTACACTTTAACTGATTGGTGAAACAGAAAGCGTCAACTTCCTTCTTAACTTATTCAGTCCAATCTCTGTATCTACTACCGCTGAAAATGGTATGCAAAAATTAAACCAGCTAGTCAGAGATAGAATCATCAACACTAATATGAGTTTAATATGAGCAGTGGTATCTTGGTCATATAACAACCTTATACAGATAAAATACCTCCTGAAACCCAAACATTAATACTGGTAAATAGCAGAAAGACAGTATAGAGAGAGTAAAAGAAAAAATAGTGGGGCTGGAGGGGGGAAAGATATGGAGGGGGGGGGGGGTTACCTCAGTCTGAACTCCTTTTATACAATATTCACCATCTAAAGTAGTTTACTTAGGATGTGACATAATTTCCGCGAATGCAGTTGTGTATTTAAAGGCAAACCAGCAGGACCATATTTTTTTTATATAATCGGATAATTTGTTTCTAAGCGAGAAGGTAAGATCTTCCATATAATATGTACGATCAAATTCCACTAGCCATTGGGGTAGAGTTGTTTTTTTTTTGTTTCCAGAATCTGGGCACAAGTACCTTAGCAGCATTAAGGAGGTGAGGAGTTATAGATTTCTTATATGTACCCACTGGTTTGCCTGTACAGTGTAACAGTACGACTAACGGATCATTAGGAACCTCAGATCCTTGAATCTCTTTAATCCAGTAAAGGATAGTCAGCCAAAATGGTCGTATCAGCGGGCAGAACCACAAGATGTGAGCATGGGTTGCACTCTCCCCACATCCCCGCCAGCACAGTGGGGAGATGTGTGGAAAATATTTATGAAGTAACACGGGCGTGTAATGCCATCTTGTCACAAGTTTGTAGTTTACTTCAGCTGTTTTAGTGGAAATATGAGACATTATGAGAATAGTGTTTTTTTGGGTTGGTGACAGCTCTTTCTGGAGCTCCTTTTCCCAGTTGTGTAGAAAGGCCGAATCTCCTGCAGGACTTAGTATTTGCAATATTTGATAAAAGTGGGAGACTGGCTTATCCACTGGTTGGGGCTCGGCGAGAGCTGCTTCAACAGATGTTAGTTCCGTGAAAGACCTGAAGGTTTTTGGGAGAGAATGGACAAAGGCCGCCAGTTGTCGATATCTCCATTGATCCATAGGAGTAATCACCGAGTCGTGTAGAATTGTGTTCAAGGGGATAATTCCCGTCGGAGTGGTAACTTGATGTAATTGGGCCGACATCCCTAGAGACCATGTATAAGTTTTGGGGTCTATGTTCCCCGGTGGAAAGAAGTTATGGCCTGTCAGTGGCATGAGAGGCGAGTTATATGGCCAGTTATTTGTCTTACATAAAGAATCCCACATCATAAGGGTGGAGTGCGTAAGCGGAGAAGTCTTGGCTGATAGGGATCGATATTTCTGAGGGCCCCATATTTGCGTAAAGAGATCGGAGCCACTTAGCTCTGCTTCCAGCTCTACCCAAAGCTTAGATGTCTTATGGAATCTCCAATCAGAGATTCTGGTCAAGATGATCGTCATGAAATACTTTTTAAAGTCTGGTAAGGCTAAGCCCCCTTCTCGTTTAGATCTATTGAGAAGGGTCCTAGCAATCCTGGGGCGCTTTCTGTTCCATATATATTTGCCAATCAACGATTTTATTATTGTAAAGAAGCCTACAGGTATTCCAAACAGGATCATTTGAATTAGAAACATTAACCTGGGTAGTATGTTCATCTTAACGACCCCTATTCTCCCCAGCCAGGAGTGAGCCATCTGAGACCATTTTTGTAAGTCAGCTTTAATCGCGTTTAATAAGGGCAAGAAGTTCGAGCGGAATAGGGCGTCTGGGTTCGGAGTAAGATAAATACCTAAATATTTCATTTTGTGTGTCTGCCAGCTAAAGGGAAAGGAATTTTTCAACTGGAAAGTAGTCTGTGCTGGGATAGATATGTTTAGGATTTCTATTTGTTTCTTTTATATCCATTTTTTATATAAAACCATATGCAGTGACAAATCCCTTTTCTTGGAGTTGTGGGATTAGCCTTGTTGAAAGATAAAAGTCATTTAAAGCCTGTACAATACCATGCCGGTGTTGGTGGGTGTGGATGGGCTAATCTCCACTGGGTCTGGTGCCAGGGGATGGAAAGGTGTCTTGTAGCGAGGTACGATGTAACGCTGTGCAAGGGGCACAGCCATACGAAAGCCTAACAGATTTTTCACTTTTCAGATTTAGTAAATCAGCCCCATTGCATCACTGTTACAGAGTTTAAGGCGTTTAAGGAGTTGTTAAGGCAGAAGATTTGTTATTTTAATGCATTCTATGCATTAAGATAAAAAGCATTCCGTGTGTAGCAGCCTCCCCAGCACCCCCTAATACTTACCTGAGACCCATCTCTGTCCAGCGATGTCCACGAGTCCCTCGGCCATTCAGCACTCTCCCTCCTGATTGGCTAAGACACAGCAGCGGCGCCATTGGCTCCCACGGCTGTAAATCAAAGTCAGTTAGCCAATCACGAGAGAGAGGGCAGGGCTGAACGCCAGTTCCATGTCTGAATAGACACAAGGAGCTGCAGCTTAGCTCGGGTGCCCCCATAGCAAGCTGCTTGTTGTGGGGGCACTCGACAGGAGGGAGGGGCCAGGAGCAGTGAAGAGGGACCAGAGAAGAGGAGGATCCAGGCTGCCCTGTGCAAAACCAACAGCACAGAGGAGGTAAGTATAACATTTTTTTTGTTTTGTTTTTGTTTTTAAATGACTTTAGATATAAGGAGTTTACTTCTACATCTACAAAAAGTCCAGCAGGAGGACTGAGATTGCTATAGTAGCTGGATGGAGATGGGAACTCACTCCAAGAGAGTCCCCAAGAGATATAAAAAGCTGGTGAGTGATTAAACTCACAAGCCTCTCCCCAAAAGTTAAAGATCAGTTTTCATTCGGCTGACATTTTATTATTCCATGCAACTGAATTGAAGATGTAGTAAATACTGTAATAAAATATATTGAACAGTTAGGTAACAGGAATGATAATTGCTTACATGTCTGATAAATTCGTAGCTAAATTTATATTCTAGAGTGAAAAGTTTTGTGAGTATTGATTCAGAGACTACTAAGCCTTACTCATAATCAATATTATTTCTCTGTTTATTGGAAAGCATTATTATATTGAATTATAAAAGTTAGATTACAGCTGCATTGCCAGTTTTCTCTGAAAAGTCAATTTTACTGTCAGTTTAGCTGTAATGTTGTCTTACTTTCATCTTTTATTTTGTTATAAAAATACTATACATGTTATCAGATTTAATACCCCAGTACAGGATCATATACGACTAATCAGATTTCGGTTCACTGCTGTCAGGTCAGCTGAGATATGGCTTCAGTTTGTGCTGTCTTACTGAATAAACCCATAGGTCTTTGCATATACAGTATAATGTGTAACTTGAATTAGTACAGAAAGTGTTTGTTGTGTCATTGCATATCCATTTAATGTCAGTAACTGGCATGTGCAACTCTATCACCTGCTAGTTATCTATTATATCTTTGGGCAGTATTGAAGATGTGATTGCTCAATACTGCCTTTAAATGATTAGATCACTCGGCAACTCCAAAACAGTCACCTAATAAGTAGTGTAGCGCCCTGGGGATTAGTCAGGGAGCTCCGAACCAAATTCCTTGTCAGGAGTAGCTACTGTAGTTAATTACTAGGGATCTATTGACTTCTCCCTAAGTTTGGCCTGGTTGTACTTTCCTCTTCTACTACCAGGTGGCTGGGCACTTGGAGGTATTAGATTGAGAAGGACAACTCAAGGTCAGGTTAAGGGTATATGGGGTGTCTCAGCCAATGGGCAGGGATTTTGTTGAATCCCTTGGCCTGCTGAGAGAGCCAATATATTTGGGTGCGGTCAGGTGATCAAGGTTCTTGTGTGCCACCCACACCGCCATCTGAGTGGACGTATGTCGTCTGCCCCTGGCTGCTAGACCGGAGATTGGGCCTATCCTGGGGGCATCAGGCTGCCAGGCTGTGTGAGGGCCTATCCCGAAGTAAGAGGGCAGCGCAGGGTTAGGACTGCGGCTTGCAGTCCAACCAAAAGTGACGGTTCTGCTGGCCGGAGAACCTGTTGTAGTCGGAGGTAGAAGGGAAACTGTTACTTTGAATTAGGAACTGTTTATGTACTGTTGCCATAGGAGACAGCAATCCTGCACATGCAGAAGTGGAGCCTTGCTGGGGCCTTTCCCTGTATGGCTGTCCTCCTGATGAAGTCTTGGAGTCTGCCATTTGAATTGCAACTATATAGGGGTGTCCTGGCCCAGTACTGTCAAAGAAAAAATACTCCTTTTACATCCAAGAAGTGTCTGGCACCCAATGATTTTTACCACGTTTGCAAGCGGCGATTTTTACCAAACTATGCCTCACAACCCACCACATATTGAAGGATGTCAGCTATCTTTGGCCTTGAAGGTTCCCATTAGACTGGTAGGGGTCAGAGATTCTGCTACATTTGGCGCCCAAGGTGGGGCTAAGGTGTTGTCCTTGCAGCAGTCGCCCATAGCAACCGGCTTGCTTCAGCTCCAACAGGATTTCGCCTGGCTCTGTGGGAAGGTGGCAAGCTACTTTTATCCTTTTATAGACTGTGCTGTCGTGTGTACTATGTACGGTGCTGGACTGAATGCTACTGGCAGTTACAAAGCGATTACTTGAGAGCCTGTTGGCCAAAAGATTAAAGTTGTTGGGGGTGTTTCACCCTGAAAAGCGATCTGTGGACTTCAGTAGGTTGTTGGTTGAAAAAAAAAAAGAATGAAGAAAGTTGTCTTTGGCTGCCAGGTGGGCAGACTGAAGATGTCATTGCAAGGGGGCCTGTGTCCTGAAGTGTGGTCCTTTGTAATCTGACCTGACTGCTTGTTGCTTGAAATGCAAATGCTTCTTTTAAAGAAGAAAGGGAACTGCTGGAAATGTAGTCCATTTGAAACAAAAGTTAATGAAAAGTAGCCAGCCATGGACACTGAACATGTAGTTAGTTAGAAAAGGCTGTGATAGAGAAATGGTTACCTACTTCTTCAAATAATGAACTCATGCACATATATCAGGACTGTTACTGATTGAAGTATTGCTGAAAGTTCTATACTGATGATGAAAGGGGTGGCATTCTTACAGAGAATAGGACCCACTTCAAAAAATATAAATAATGTAGACATATATGGGATGTTCTTACGTTTCATGCTGCCCTCGGCTGAGGACCAGTTTAAATCACTGTGTACATATCACACAATGCTTTTATAGGATAGGATGCTTTCGTATTGTTTGTTTCTCTCTTTCAGGTGTTGCTGAGTAGATGCGTCTTCCTTGGCTAAGGAGAGACAGGGATCTAACCGGATAACAACACTAACCATTTGTACATTGTTACAACTGTATATATTGATTGCGATTGGGCATATCCTGGGGACATCAGGCTACCAATCTGTGTGATGGCCTATCCTGAAGTAAGAGTGCAGCGCAGGGGTAGGACTGCGGCTTGCAGTCCAACTAAAAGTGCCGGTTCTGCCGGCCGGAGAACCTGTCGCGGTCAGAGGTAAAAGCTAGGTAGAAGCTGGGACCACACTGAGTAACTGAAGCAAGTACCAGAGCAGTGTTCTCACCAAATGGGCACAGTGGCGAATCGGGAAACTTTAGGCGGTGATAAAGTGAGGGACCCAACCAGCGGAGGTGACACTTGCAGAGCAGCCTTGTGTGCCAAGCTAGGGACCGAGCTGGTCAGCAGGGGTGAAGCTTGAAAGTAATCGAAGTGCCCAGCTAGGGACCCCAGGGAAGCTTCGGTGGCGCTTAAGGGAGATACCACCGCAAAAGCCTTGAGGAGCTCACGGGATTCAGACTCAGTAATCAGAGAGTCCAGTGAGAGACCAGGAGCTCAAGGGGCTGAAGAACTGCAAGGGGAAGTTGTAGTACTGTTACTTTGAGTTAGGAACTGTTTAAGTACTGTTGCCATAGGAGACAGCAATACTGCACATGCAGAAGTGGCACCTTGCTGGGGCCTTTCCCTGTATGGCTGTCCTCCTGTTGAAGTCTCAGAGTCTGCCATTTGAAGTTGCAACTATATAGGGGTGTCCTGACCCTAACCCTCTTTCCCTTGCAAAATATAAAAAGGACTGTCAAAGAAATAAAACCTATTTTACATCCAAGAAGTGTCTGGCGCCCAATTGCTTTTACCACCTTTGCACCCACTATGCCTCACAACCCACCACATATTGAAGGATGTCAGCTATCTTTGGCCTTGAAGGTCCCCATTAGACTGGAAGGGTTCAGAGATTCTGCTACAGTAGCAAAGCCAGAGGCTGAAATTGACATTAGGGAACTTGCACTTGATTAGTTGACATTGCCAACTATATTAGGCCTCAGTTTTCATAAAATTTTCAGCTAAAACATCTGGGAGGCTTCTGATTTTCCTTGTTATCAGGAAAGCTTACCGCAAGCTCTGTGAAAGATGAGCTTTCACAGCACCATCTTTAGTGGCCTCCAGTGCACATATCCTATAGACATGTGCATTCGTTTTTCGTTCGAATGCATTTTCGTCCGAATTTCAGGTATTTTCATTATCGTTTTAACAAATGATAACGAAAGCACAGAATACGAAAACCGAAAGATCCGACATAAACAAATGCTTTATTTTCGTTTTCGTTGCGACAACAGTTCGATATAGATAGGAGATTCGACATGACGCTGACAATAACAATCTGTGTCTATCGAACCTGTGGTCGAATGTGCCTAACCTTAACTCTAATAGTCCAAGATTATTCGACATAGAGAGAAAAGATTCGACATAGAGAGAAAAGATCACTGCTGGAATTGGGTGGGGGAAGTAAAATAAAAATAATGATGATGATGAATGTTATTGGCCGATTGTAACCTAAGAAGAGGGGCAGTAAAATAGCTAGAACTAAGTACACACGTACAGCCAACTTACTTTCACTTACGATTTGCTAGCAGAGAGAGACACACACACTGAATCATTTCCGAAGACAGTCAATCTTAGCTGGTCTGTTTGACAGAGAACCTGAATTATTTAGCAATTAAGCATAAGCACAGCAGCAGAACAATAGTGAAGCAAGCTACAGTTCAAATTAACTTTTTCATAATAATCTGCTGCTATTGTGTTATGCCCCATACACACGGTCGGACATTGATCGGACATTCCGACAACAAAATCCTAGGATTTTTTTCATGGGATGTTGGCTCAAACTTGTCTTGCACACACACAGTCACACAAAGTTGTCGGAAAATCCGATCATTCTGAACGCGGTGATGTAAAACACATACGTCAGGACTATAAACGGGGCAGTAGCCAATAGCTTTCATCTCTTTATTTATTCTGAGCATGCGTGGCACTTTGTGCGTCGGATTTGTGTACACACGATCGGAATTTCCGACAACGGATTTTGTTATCGGAAAATTTTATAGCCTGCTCTCAAACTTTGTGTGTCGGAAAATCCAATGGAAAATGTGTGATGGAGCCTACACACGGTCGGAATTTCCGACAACAAGGTCCTATTACACATTTTCTGTCAGAAAATCCGACCGTGTGTACGGGGCATTAGTGTTGTGAACTTGATAGTGATACTAGTGTTGTGATAGCCTCAGAGGCTGCCCGTGTTGTGGGGGGGGGGTTTATTATTATAGATTCTATATTATAATGCCATATCAATATCTGACACAACGTCGGATGCCGCGCCCGCCATTGCAATTGGGGATTGAGAAACGAATGTGAAAGTTGGCTGACTGGTTGGGTAGAGTAGACCATTCAACATGAACGACGAAAATTCGACAAAGCAACGAAAAACATACAAATGTTGAATCTTTGGCTTATGGTGTCTGTCAAAAGTTCTAAGAAGATTCGACGGAGCAGCTAAACTGTACGACGCTGTAATCGTACATTTCCGGTCAAATGCATCCCCCCATAGGCTATAGAAAAATTCTAATGTTGGTTGACTAGTAAAATAATTAATAAATATAACTATTACTAGTCATACAACATTAGAATTCTACTACAGCTAGTTTGTAGGCGGAAAATTGGACCAGAAATGTACGATTGCGGCGTCGTACAGTTTAGCTGCTCCGTCGAATCTTCTTTGAACATTCGTCAGACACCATAAGCCTTCAAAGACAGATTCGACCTTAATTAATTTGGATTTTTGGACGAATGCAATTTTGTAATGAAAAACAAAATAAGTAAAAACGAATTTCGGGAGTAACTAAATAAATTTATTTTTCAGACGAAAACGAAATTCTGAAACAAAATATTTCAGTGTGCACATGTCTAATATCTTACAACATCATCATAGGAAAAATATGATGACATCTTTAGGCAACATTCACAATGACATAACCTGTGCAAGAAAGCCAAAAGGAGTGAAAATACTCTTGTCCCCAAAGGAAACCCCCTTTATTACTGTGTTACCTTTGTGACCATCCATAGAGCTAAAATATCTAGGGGTATCAACAACTGTCCTCCACTAAAAAAAATTATGAAGAAGTAACTTTCCACTCCTAAAATCTTTCATTTTTATATACAATAACATAAAAAAATAAAACATCACAATGCTTTATTAGAAGATCCTTTTTATGATATACATAAAGGTTATTTCAAAATTAACCGCTTGCCGGCCGGCTCACACCGATATACGTCGGCAGAAGGGCACGTACAGGCATATTAACGTACCTGTTGCCCTTTAAGATGCGGCTTGTGGGTGATTGCGGGTCCTGCGGACTCGATGTCCGTGGGGATACCCACGATTGTCTCACGGAGAGGAAGAACGGGGAAATGCTGATGTAAACAAGCATTTCCCCATTCTGCCTAGTAAAACTGACGCTGATCACAGCTCCCTCTAATCGGGAACGTTAATTAGTGTCATGTCACACATAGCCCATCCCCCCCACAGTTAGAACACATCCCTAGGACACACTTAACCCCTACAGTGCCCCCTGCTGGTTAACCCCTTCACTGCCAGTCACATTTACACAGTAATCAATGCATTTTTTAATCTCACTGATCGCTGTATAAATGTAAATGGTCCCAAAATAGCGCCAAAAGTGTCTGATCTGTCCACCATAATGTCGCAGTCATTACTAGTAAAAAAAAAAAATTATTAATAAAAATGCCATAAAAACTATCCCCTATTTTGGAGACGCTATAACTTTTGCGCAAACCAATCAATAAACGTTTATTGCGTTTTTTTTACCAAAAATATGTAGAAGAATACGTATCGGCCTAAACTGAGGAAAAAAAACGTTTTTTATATATTTTGTGGGTATATTTATTATAGCAAAAAGTAAAAAATAATGCATTTTTTTCAAAATTGTCGCTCTTTGTTTGTTTATAGCGCAAAAAATAAAAACCGCAGAGGTGATCAAATACCACCAAAAGAAAGCTCTATTTGTGGGAAAAAAAGGACGACAATTTTGTTTGGGAGCCATATTGCATGACCGCGCAATTGTCAGTTAAAGCACACAGTGGCGAATCTCAAAAAGTGCTCTGGTCTTTGGCCAGCCAAATGGTCCGGGGCTGAAGTGGTTAAGGACCCATTTATACCCCTCTGCTCTGGTGCTTTGTGGTAATGTATGGTTTAATGTACATTGAGTTAGGTGCAACTTAAATGGTCTGCCAATGCAACAGAACCAACAGAAAAAAAAAAAAACAGACAGGCATCATTTTTTCCCAGGCTGTGCTGTGGCATGCTGCAACACATGTACATTAGAGGCGCATTTCATTGAAAATGAATAGCACCGCAATGGACAGTTGTGAATGGGACCTAAAAGTGTGTTCCACCTGTTTGCAAAAGTGCCCAAACTTGTCGTTTTTGGTGCAAATGAAGTTAGGTAATGAGATACACGATGAATTAAATACCATTTGCCCTTTCTAAGTCTGTCCTTCAGCAAGAGCCATACTAACCTGAAGCAAAATTAAACCTCCACAAATACAAATGTTATAATTGGCCCGAGGAAGCTTTATGCCATAACGTACTAGCATGCATCACATATTAGCACATTATGACAGACTTACTTGCCAAGTGTTCATCTCCAGCACTCCAGCACACATCAACACTCTCAATTGCCATGGGTGCTTCCATCTTCTCTCCGTTTTTCCTTCGGGCTCAGACTTGGCCAGTCAGCGATGACATTACTCCCACGCATGCACATAGAAGTCACATCATCACGGCAAAAAACAGTGCCATAAAGGTATATTAAGCTGCTCATATGTGGGTCAGTGTACATTAATGTTTACAAACATACGGAAAAAGTTAAGCGGTGTTCCGCCTGGGGAAAAATAAAATGTAAAAGTCAGCAGCTACAAATACTGTAGCTGCTGACTTTTAATATACAGACACTTACCTGTCCAGGGAACCCACCATGTCGGCCCTCCAGTCAATTTTCGGATCGGCTGTCAAGTGGAGCCGCCGCCATTCATCGTAAGGGAAGCCGGCAGTAAAGCGTTTCGGCTTCACAGCCGGTTCCCTACTGCGCATATGCGAAGCATGCTTTGCTTACTAATTGACCCGGCGGTGGGGGAAGGAGGAGGGGGGCCAAACTTCTGAGGGACAACTCCGTCTCCCAGAAGTGAGAAGGGTACTTGTCAAAAACAGGTACCCCTCCCCCCCCGAAAGGTGCTAAATGTGGCACCGGAGGTGAGAGGAAGCAGATCAGCGGAAGTTCTGCTTTTGGGTAGAACTCTGCTTTAGGACAAAGAAACTAATAAGGTCTCTCTTGTCACAAAAATCCTATCTGTCAGCATTTTTTATCTTAAATCCACTTTAAAAGTAATTCATCAGAACAATCACACTGATTAAGCTGCTAAGTGAGGCATACCATGAAGATTATGGAGGTGTATGCGCTGAGAAACCTTAGGAATTAAGGTACAAGAGAAGCTGATTTGGTTGAATCGTTGAAATGGGGATCAGATGCAATGAGGCTGTAGCATCATAAAACAGTTCACTGCAGAGGGTGAAACTTTTAGCTTTTTATTACTAAAACTTCAGGAGGGGTTTGGAAAAATTAGTTAAGTAAGAAAAAGCATGTAATTAACTACACAGAAACTGTGTTAGATGCCCTTTCTATAGCAGTTCATAACCAGAAATAAAAAATAGGGCAGATAAGAAAAGCATTCAAAGAGATTAAAAAAGACGTCAATAGAATGCTCGTTTTGCTTTACCCTTCACTATTTTGTATTGTATTGAGGCAACGACAAATCTCTTGCTGCTCTCCTGCTGGAACTATTGCATTTTATCAAAACAGGTACAAGTCTGAATTTTTGACTCTACAGTAGATTTTATGTAATGCAAATGCATCAATCGCTAGACAAACCTGGATAAATAATTCAGCAACAGCTGGAAACAGGAAATAGAATGTCTGCTTTCATAGGGAAATGCTTTTCTTCCACTTGGAAGGATCCCTAATCCTTCACTACATCTGCCTTTTTGGTTTCAGAAAAGCTCCCCTCAGCTGTGCACATGCTTGATTTATTTTGCTGGATTTTATGTTCTCAGCTATGAGGCATAACCTCATTCCTGTTTTTTTTTTTTTGACCACTATTGGTTAAGACATCCACGCACGTTTGCTCTGTGGTGCTTAGAAAATCAGCAGTGGAGGGGTTAAACAAAATGTCATGGCATTTTTCAGCATTATTGCCAGAAACCACAAGATTCAATTTCAGCTTATTTAGGTTAAATGGGCACAGCTTAAAATCACCTAGGCTGCAATGAGTGACTTAAGCTTTTCTCAATGTTGTCTGAGAATATTTAGTCTGAAGGTTTTGTATCTAAACTGTGTTTATAATAACAGCTCGCAGTACAAGGGTGGAAACAGGGTAAAATTAATAGTACCAAATCAACTGTAAGCTAAATCACAATGATTTTACATTATTTTTTTTTTATTTGTATTAAGCCCCAGCGGCAGTGTCAAAGCAGCTTTAGTTATCATCTCACGATCTATATGCCTCAAGACCAATCTTTTATATAACATCAAACGGTTTGGCTGATCGATTGATTCCGTCATGGAGGTTTGCAAGGTTTAGGATTAATGCAAGCAGCTTGGAGAGATTGAAAAGCAGAATAAGTAGTACAAGTAAGACAGTTCAGTGAGCCAAGAACATGGAAAGGTTAGATAACCACATGTTCATCGGGAAAAAAAAAATTGATGTTCTATTCATAATGGGACTAAACTACCCTCTAGGAAAGTTCTTTAAAGATTTATTTAAATATGAGTGTGGGGTTTTGAAAGATAACATCTGATCCAGAAGCCAAATGACCATGGTTCTTTTAGAAAGTATGCTGTCCTTTAATTAAAGCTGATCTGAAAGATAGGAGGCGCTGGATCTGATGTGGGTTCAATTTTGCAAAGTGGGTGTAGGGTCTGTGGTGTAGAGTACATTGGATCTGGCTAGGCAGCTCTCAACTTAAAGGGCCCTAGAAAGGGCATCTCATAGGTTTATCACATATACTAAGGTAACAGTATTTTTTGGGTCACAAAATTGCCCCTTCATCACGATTTAAAGAAGAACAATAAACAAAACTTTTTTTTTTTAATTTTGGATAGAACAAGGGAGAGTTATAATCCTAACCCCTATTCAATTTTTTTCTCCACCTGTGTCCTATTGCATAGATTTCCCTTCACTTCATGTCCCATAGCCAATTAAAATTAAATGAATTCCTCAGGGGCCCCCAGGTCACCAAAACTAGCGTCCCTATTGGAAGATTTCCCCTCTATTACTTTTGTGGGGACAACCCAAAATTTGGGATTTTTTTTTTTACTTTCACTTTTAATTATAATGATAAACAGGACAAACAGAGAGGGTGAATCTCCTTAACAAGGGCACAGATAACAATAAAACCTGACAGGTGTTCCACTCCCTCTCTACTCTATCCAAAAAAAAAAATTGCCTTTAGTTATACTTTAAATTGCAGATAGCGATGAAAATGAACTAACGTTAGAATTTAGGATACTAGAATTCTGCTGAAGTGCAACATTGCCCAATCAAAGAAGAGGACATCAGAAGAAGAGTTGCTAAAGATCCTGAAGTGCACATGTAGAGGGATGTAACCCCCCCTCCCCCAATTCAATCCAATTACTGTATGTGTTTAGCTAATAAAATACTTAAAGCCTTTGTTACCCCAACACTTCATATTTCTGATATGTGCCCGCAGCGGTACCATGTACTTATTGTGTAAATAGTGCAGCGCTACCGACTCTCATGTGATTATTTAAATACAGTGGGGACGGAAAGTATTCAGACCCCCTTAAATGTTTCACTCTTTGTTATATTGCAGCCATTTGCTAAAATCATTTAAGTTAAATTTTTTTCCTCATTAATGTACACACATCACCCCATATTGACAGAAAAACACAGAATTGTTGACATTTTTGCAGATTTATTAAAAAAGAAAAACTGAAATATCACATGGTCCTAAGTATTCAGACCCTTTGCTCAGTATTTAGTAGAAGCACCCTTTTAACCCTTTCATGACTAAGCCTATTTTTGACATTTGGTGTTTATAAGTTAAAATCCGTATTTTTTGCTAGAAAATTACTTAGAGCCCCCAAACATTATATATATATTTTTTAGCAGAGAATCTAGAGAAAAAAATGTTGATTGTTGCAATATATATAATACTGGCGATTGTTGCAATATATAATACACGGTATTTGTGCAGCGGTGTTTTAAACGCAAATTTTTGGGAAAAGGGACACTTTCATGCATTTTAAAAAAACCAAACAGTAAAGTTAGCCCAATTTTTTTGTATAATCTGAAAGATGATGTTACGCCGAGTAAATAGATACCAAACATGTCACGCTTTATAATTGCACGCACTCATGGAATGGCGACAAACTACGGTACCTAAAAATCTCCATAGGTGACGCTTTAAATTTTTTTTACGGTTACCAGGTTAGAGTTACAGAGGAGGTCTAGTGCTAGAATTATTGCTCTCACTCTGACGATCACGGCTATACCTCACATGTGTGATTTGAATACCGTTTACATATGCAGGCGCGACTTCCGTATGCGTTTTCTTTGCTGCGCGAGCTCGCGGGGACGGGGGCGCTTTAAAAAATTTTTTTTTCTTATTTATTTTATTTATTTTTATTTTTAGAAATTGTGTTTTTTAAAAAAAAAAATGTTGATCACTTTTATTGCTGTTACAAGGAAAGTAAACATCCCTTGTGATATAGGTGGTGACAGGTACTCTTTATGGAGGGATCGGGGGTCTAAAAGATCCCCGATCCCTCCTTTGCACATCACAGTATTCAGATCGCCAAAAACGGCGATTCTGAACACTATATATTTTTTTAAAACCAGCGTCATTGGCAGCCGAGTAAACGGGAAGTGACGTCATGACGTCGCTTCCGCGTTTACAATTAGAAGGCTGGAATGAAGCCATGCACAGCTTCGTCCCAGACTGTCAGCAGCCGCCGGAAGGCGGTGGATCATCGATCGGGCCTCCCGGTGGATCAGGAGGCCCGGTAAGAGCAGCGGGAGGCGGCGGGAGGGGAGGTAGTCCCCTCCCGCTCCTCCTGTATAACAGCCGAGCGGCTTTTAGCCGCATCGGTTGTTATACATGGATAGCCGATCGCCCGCTCTACAACATGGTACTGGGATGATGCCTGCAGCTGCGGGCATCATCCCGGTATAACCCCGGAAAGCCGAGTACGCACATCTGCGTACGCTCGGCGGAAAGAGGTTAATCTAATACAGCCATGAGTTTTTTTGGCAAAGATGCAACAAGTTTTTCACACCTGGATTTGGGGATCCTATGCCATTCCTCCTTGCAGATCCTCTCCCGTTCTGTCAGGTTGGATGGTAAATGTTGGTGGACAGCCATTTCAATCATTTATTCAAAGTCCCCCTTAAAATATTGTACTTACAAGAATAAAAAAGGTAAAATCGCTTTTCACTCTGATGAGTTGATGTCACGGGCTCGGCTCCTCCCCTCTAGTATAATCTAATAGGTGGTTAGGAAAATGTATGTGTAATTTATGCTCCTAGAACGCCTGCCATTGCTCTCTGCATGTTGGACCTCTCTATGTGGCCAGGCTGTGAAAAAGTTTCATATATATTTGATATATATGTTTCGATAAATGTGGTATCGCAATCCTTAGGAGGAATAGCAGAATGCATTTTGGGGTGTATTTGGAAGTATGCATATGCTGTGTTTGAAATAACTTGCAATTATGGCAATTTTACTTGTTATTATGACAATTTTGTGTGAAAAAAGAAATAAAAATAAACAAATTTCTTCATATACCCAAGAATTGTGGGAAAAAATTACAACTTCAAAAAACTTGGCATGCCTCTTACTAAATACACTGGACTGTCTACTTTTCAAAAAGGGGTCATTTGGGGGGTCTTGGTACTTTCCCGACATTTCAGGGTCTCAAGAAATGAGATAGGCCTTGAGTGCATCAGGTGTGATCAATTTTCAATGAGTTGCACTATAGCTTGTAGACTCTATAAGACCCCTTTCACACTGGAGGCATTTTTCAGGCACTAAAGGGCTAAAAATAGCGCCTGTAAAGCACCTAAAAAATGCCTCTCCTGCAGCCCCATTGTGTCAGCCCAAGTGCTTTCACACTGGACCGGTGCGCTTGCAGAACATTAGAAAAAGTCCTGAAAGCAGCATCTTTGGAGCTGTTTAGGAGCAGTGTATACACCGCTCCTCCACCGCCTTTGCCCATTGAAATGAATGGGCACCGCTGCTGAAGCACCTGCAAAGCGATTCGGCAGTGACGCTTTTGGGGCGCATTTAACCCTTTCTTCGGCCACTAGCAGGGGTTAAAAGTGCCCTGCTACCGGCCAAAAAGTGCAGTTAAAACAACGGTAAAGCGCCGCTAAAACTAGCGGCGCTCTACCGCTAACGCAGCCGTGCTGTGAGTGTGAAAGGGATTTCACACAGACCAAATAATATACACATATTTGGGTTGTTTTTACCAAAGATATTTATTTTGGCCCAAATTTACGAACAAAAATTACTTATTTGCAAAATGTTATTATAGAAACTAAAAAAAAAACGGCTCAATCCAAACATGAAAACAGGAAACGATGCATTTAGGGTAAAGGCATTGTTTCCTGTTTTTGTGTTTTGATTAAGCCCGTTGTTTTGGCTGATGAAGTTTTTTCTTTCAATGTAATGGCATGTCAGTGCATTACTTGAATAAAACCTAATTTTAAGGATTAAAACTATGTGACATTTATCTGTTTGGTGATGCATTCCACTGGATATCACGATCTGAGACCAGAGGAGTATTGTATTCCATGCGACGGTTGGATCATCCCTCCTGCTCTTTGTATGCTAAGGAACAACCGTGGATGGAGCATATGAGATTTATGAGCCCCTTTTGACCACACATAATAGGTGGTCAACACTCTCTGGTAAGAGTACATCCAAACTTATGGTGGTGGTTTATTCTCATGGTGGAGGATCTGAGTGAATAAGAACTTCTGCACATATTCATACTGTGAAGGCATTTCATTGGTGTTGTTTTGAAGACACATGGACTGATTTGCATTTTTAATTTATTAGTTTTATATTCAAGTGCAACACATATGTTTTTTATTTACTTGTTTATGTGATTATATCTCACGTCAGTGGTGCTGCTATTTACACGTCTAGTTATTCACAAGCACAATTTTTCTCGTTTTTCATATTATTTTGACTGCAGTGGAAAAAGTAAAAGATTTTGTATAGAATCTGTCTGGATACCTTGATTAAAAATGAGTTGAACAGAAATACAAATTCTTTGATAGGTAAGATAGTTCCCCGATTTATATTTCAAGTTTGCATTTAGCTGTTTGCACACACTCTAAGATTGAAAGTTTCTAAGGGTTCAAAAACTTTATTTTTGTAATTGGATAGGAGCCCTGCCAAATGCAGAAAATTGTGTCAAGCTAAATGGCATGGGGGAAAAAACCTGTATGCTATGCTGTCAGAAATAAGGCAGCTTATCTATGAGTAGTTAGGGGTTTCTAGTGTATGGAAACTACTAAACAGGTTAGTGCTTGAGCTTCTTCACATGAGTGACAAAAACATGTGCATATGCAGTACAATACCCCTCTCTATATGGTTCATGAAGGGTTTTTACAAATTTTGCCGCATCCAACATAAATACTAGTAAAAACCTGAAGCCACACAGCCCTGATCCATGAAGTGCAAAAAACTTTATTAGTCCAGCAGCAAACACTCCACCCATGCCTGAAATTAATGTGCTTTACTCCCTACTACAATCATAATTAAGCTCCAGTAGGACAAAACATGTCAGAAAGGTGTGGATGAGGCGTTCCTATTGCTACTGGACTAATAAAGACGTTTTGGGATTTAGAGACCAGGCGTATGCAGCTTCAGTGGAGATTGTTTGGGAAGTAATGGATCCTGGAGGCAGCCATTACCTGCTGCAGAAATGTGCAGGCAGGTGCAATTTATCCTTCCTGCTGTAGGCGGCGCTGTTCAGCTGGCCGCTGTGCAGAGAGTAATGGGGGTTGAGAGGAGCTTTGTTCCTCTGAAGCCTCTGTAGGTGTCACCAGTGGGGCAGGGGTCCAATTGGGCACTACTGTCCTGGTTGACCTCCACAGCCATTTTAAGTGATGGCAATGATAATGAATAGCACTGTTCTACTGCCGTTGGTGTGCATCTGTGAAGTGGATAGTGTAGGGACAGGATCCCCTCAGGTTACACACAGTGTATTTAACACCAGGGAGAGGTTCCTGTCAAGCAGGGATAGAGCAGGGATACCACACCCACACCTGGCTCTGCCACCTGGGGACTCTAGAGTTTGAACAAGGATATTTCCATTATTACATGAAAGGTGCACTGCTGTTGTGCTTATCGGCCACCCCCTTCATCAGATGCTGCTGATGTAAGCCTATCAAAGTGTCCTCTCAAGTGCTCTCTCGAGTGTTAAAGTATCACTAACTTTGTTAATAGCTGTTACCGAGTTGCCTGTGGTATTAAGGCTACATTGCCATATTGTTTGGAACTGTGGAGTGAGCACCAGTCCCCTGTTTTCCACATGTTTTTTTTTTTACTTCTGCTTAGCCAAATAACAATTGTGCCACCATACGTGATCTCTGGGTGTCTTTTATTCCATCTTGGGTACCAATCAACTGGCCCGCCTACAAGTAAACACAGCAAGGAGCATAAAAGTGACATCATGGATTTGCAAGTATTCATTATAGATAGCACATTTTAAAAATGCTTGGTGCAGACCCAAAAACTTTTTTTATTTTAGGCACACCATGCATACATTCGGAAGTAAGAATGTACAATCCATTGCAAACCAAATGCCACAGTCTTTGCCCGTGTAGCAGTCTCATTATAAAGTACATTCCGTGGGCATGCGATTTACTTGTTTACACACCATTGATCTCTTCTGCTTTAGTAAACCAAGTTCAATGCCTGATGGTAGCAGTGCTAACAGGATGAGCTCAGTGATTAACAGCTGTAGAGGATTGTGTCAAAAGTATAATAATAGGCCCTGTACAAAAAATTTGTCTTGCCATAATGTTAATCGTTTTTGTTAGACCACTAAGCCACAGTGTCAGGTCACCTGAGGTGAGGTGACAGATGCACCCCGTTGGGGCCAGGAGTGCACCGCTGAGGTAGTGGACCCTACGGCTGACTGCTGCGGATGGAGCTCTGGGTGGTTCAGGAAAGCAGGTACTCTGGAGCACCAACACAGATCACACTGGGAGCTAGAGCATGAGATTTCCCAGGGCGCAGAATCTAAGAACCAGCGGGTGTACACCAGGGCCCCTGATGATGGGGATGGACTTTGTTGCAGTCTGGCTCCAGGTCACGGCCCCCAGAGTCTCCCAGCTCACGCTCACGGTAGACTACTGGAGGATAGAAAGGAAGCAGCAGCCTGGGACAACAAGTATAGTCAGGAGATAGGCCAAAAGGTCAGGGCAACAAGCATATAGGGATAGTCAAAGAACACACCAAAGGTCGGGATATGAAGCAGACGAGGAAAGTCAAGAACAAGCCAAGGTCGGTAAACAGGATCAGACGTAGGACACACAGCAATGAGCACACGGAAGCCAAACATACAATATTGATCAGCAAGGCTTGGCTTGCAGTGCACAGGTAATATAGTGTTCCTAATTAGATGCTGGTGTGGAGCCATGCTTGAGGGAAGATTACTTAAGCATACAGGTAAACAGCAACTGGCATCTAAGCTGAACACAACAGAAAGGCGAGCAAACAGACAAGAACACTACTGCGGAGTCATGACACACAAGTAGCTTGGTATTGTTTGCTGCATTCACCATGATTTATTTTTTTGCTTTAACAATTATAGCCTCCTGTTGTCTTAAACTGCAGACATTTTAGGTAAAAGAGTGGCTAAGGAGAGGCAGATGACACAAGCCTTTGCATATTAATAAGATTTTTTAACAGAAATTCTGTTCTATACAGCAAAATAGTTTCTTAGTAATTTCATACTTTGTAAATATTACTAGCCTGACTTTCGTTGAATAATGATAAATATACATTAGGAAGGTCAAGACAGAATGCTAACATTAATGTCTAAGCAAAACTAACCAACATTGTCACTAGATGGTTCGGCTAGAGTTGCAACATTATCAATCTTCATGTCTATGAGAAATATTTAAATGTATCCTAAAGACCACATGCTATACTTAGCTCAAAATATATAGTGTGCAGTACAAATTGTTTAGCATGCAATAGAGATTATAACAGAAAACATTTAAACCAAGCTATTCACAACAGGGACACAATACTGAATAACAGGATCGTTTATTTTGTATAGGTCACCCAGAGACTGACTATTTACTGGTGGAATATTTGATTTAGCGATAAAAACAATTTATATACAACAACCATTTCTGTTTAATGCCAGGCTCTTAACTAACTGTAAAAAGGTTTCCAAAGAAAATGCAAACACCTTTCTTTACAATTTCACTGCAGCACCCTCTAGTTAGGTAGGTGCTAGAGTGAGGATTTTTTTGGCAGATTAGGTAAATTTAGGCAGGCCTAGCTGGTTGCTAGGCCTGTTTGTTTTCATTCTGGGCTGGGAGTGGCTCAGAGTAGCAGTTGGTGACTCACAGGCACACATCACTTCACTGTCACCTCCCTCTTCCTTCTAGAAAGATCTAGAAGGAGAGGAGGAAAGAGAGGTGGGGCTGCCTGCGGTATCCTAAGGAGCCTTGACCAATCCTAAACTTGGATTGGCAGGCGGCGGGCCTCCTTAAATACCCGGGGTCAGCCAAGCTGGGGAAGAGTTGTCGGGTGGAAGAGCTGGAGTGAGAGAGTGTGGAGGCTGAAAAAAAGCACATAGGTTACATCAATAAAATGTATTATATATGTCAATAATATGGTACATACAGGTAATCATGATACATAATAAATAACCAATACAGTTTGTGTATATGCACACATATATATGTAACAAAGGGTAAATTATCATGTAGTTGCAGCCAATAAATATCATAAAATGCATACATGAAAATCTCTGATAAAAATATATATTTGATGACTTGAAACATGGCATATAACAGATCTACGCGTTTCATGGATTGATCCAATCTTCAAGAGCATGCACGTGAATGTGTAATATAGTATGATAATGAGAATATCTAACTGGTCTGATCCTATCCAGGAAAAGGATAATTATGAAAAAATATAATTTGAAATTTAACCCGTAAAAATCCCCACTCTCTGAAATACTTACAAGCATAATTATGTGATGTGGTGTGACACTGAGGATCGGAATCCAATTTCCGGGGTTTCCGATCCTCAGTGTCACAACCTCATCACATAGTGATGCTTGTAAATATTTCAGAGAGTGGGGATTCCTACGGGTTACATTTCAAATCATATTTTTTTATAATTATCCTTTACTTTGATAGGATCAGACCAGTTAGATATTCTCATTATCATACTACATTACACATTCACATTCATGCTCCTGAAGATTGGATCAATCCATGAAACACGTAGAGCTGTTATATGCCGTGTTTGTATGTATTTTATGATATTTATTGGCTGCAACTATGTAATAATTTATCTTTTGTTACATATATATGTCTGCATATACATAAACTGTATTGGATATGTATTATGTATCATGAGTGCTTGTATGTACCATATTACTGACATATGTAATACATTTTTATTGATGTAAAATATGTGCTTCATTCAAAGTTCCACTCCCCCCTTTCTCCTCTTTCATTTAGATAGGGATGGAGGCACCTGACCTTACCAGGTCATTGCCTCACTCAAAGTCCCAAATTGTTCCTCTTTATCAAAGAGTGTGGAGGCTGTCGGGGTCCACGAGGAGCTCCCCAATCTGGGGGGGGGGGACCCTGGGCTGGGGCTTGGGTGCATTCAGGAGGAGCAACGAGATCCTGGGAGGAAAGGCATATGAGAGCAAGCAGAGGACAGCGGGAGAGAACACATCTAAGAGTTTCCAGGGAGGACTACTGGTCGCAGCCAGAAGGGCTGGTGAGTAAGCACAGTTGGGAGGACTGGGGAGTCACGTCAGAGAGCTGGGAGATTGCAGTTAAGATGGGTGCAGAACCAGAGGAGAGCACAGTGGAAAGGGCAGTGGAAAGAGGTCATTGCAGCCAGGTTGGCTTGCGGGGCCTGAAGAAAGCTATCTGGGAGTAGTAGCTGAATAGAGGATAGCTAGTACCAAAACTATTTCTACACTGGGGTCCCTGCCCGCAAAAGGCAGTCTAATGAGGCCTGGCTGAAGCAGTGTCAGGCCTACCCATGCGGTGCTAGCTAGCCTGGAGGAGTAACAGTCTGTAGCAAGTGAAGTGCTGGAGGAAGAATAGTCTGCAAGCAAGGAAAGTGCTGGAGGAGACTGAGTAATATGTACAGGGAGTGTACATAGTTACATAGTTGGTAAGGTTGAATAAAGACACCAGTCCATCCAGTTCAACCTGAGTAAATAGTTTGTGCCAATTGATTGTTCTAAAATTCACCAATTGGTTGTTCTAAAATTCCTGGGCATCCCATAATTCCAAAATCCCCATCCAAGTTTAATCCCCTCAAATAAAAACAAAACAAAGCTATGGACTGGTCTGTGTCTTTGAAAGACTGAGATACGGATGTCAGGCTGGGCAGGGTGACAGATGAACCACAACATTCAGCAACCCCTACGGGGGCATGGCTACATCACTATAAAAAAAAAACTTTGAGAATAATTGGTTATGCATGGTATTTAATATTTATAACAAACTTAAAGTTATACTGCAGTTGACTTTGAAAGGGAACACACCCTACCTGAATACCCCCATACTGAAGTTTTTTATCCATGTATTGCTGCAGGGCATCCCTTTACTTAGTAATTTGTTGATCTGAGAACCCCTGCTTGTAGCACAGGATTCCCCAACACGCCCAAAAAATATGGTTTTATTAAATAAAAAAAAAATCTTTTCAATGTGTATTAATAATTTAAATTTCAGAGATGTGCATTGAGACAAACATATTTCTTCATTACATATGAAGATTCTGATTCCTTCGTAGTCATTTTTAAGAATAGTTTTACTGATAATCCACCAATTAGTTTTCTTAGCATGTAAGACCCCTTTCACACTGGAGGCGAAAAAAGCCTCAGCTGCAATCCCAGTGTGAAAGCCCGAGTGCTTTCACACTGGGGCGCTGCACTGGCAGGGCGTCACAAATAGTCCTGCAAGCAGCTTCTTTGCAGGGCTGTAGGAGCGGTGAATACACTGCTCCTCCACCGCTCCTGCTCATTAAAAGCAGCTGCGTTTTGCGGGCGGATTTAACCCTTTTTCGGCCGCTAGGGGGGGGTTAAAACTGCTATGCTAGTGGCCGAATAGCATCGCTAAAATGACAGTAAAGCGGCGCTAAAAATAGCACTGCTTTACCTCCAACGCCCAGGCGTCGGCAGTGTGAAAGCACTCTAAAAGCTTTTTGCAGGAATTATCCAAAATGTTTATCTAAACTTCAGTTTTATGCAATTTTAAAAGTTCAGATGATTTTTTTTTTTCCACATACATCAGCATGCACTAACATAATTTTGTGTCATTTTTTTATGTATCTACATTTGTTTATATGCATTTACGGCAGATCCATTAAAAAGATGTGTACTTGCTTCCACGTACAACACAAAGGCATAAGGAAGAATAAGGACCCTTTCACACAGGGAGGAATTAGTCTAAGCGGATCTGGCTGCTAGCTGAGCAGGCGGATGACAGGTCTGTGCCCGCTCCGCTATGCACATGTTATTAAATGGAAAAGGACTGCGTGTCCGTTTCCATCCACTTGTCATCCAATCTGATCTGCCCTACGGATGGCGAACGTATCCCCATACATCTGTTTTTAGCGGACCGGATCGGATGCCGACAGCGGACATCCACCACCCCATAGAGAACAATGGGTGGTCCGATCAGGTCCACCTGAAAAGCAGACAGGCAGATCCGATCGTTCCACTGGTGTGAAAGGGGCCTTAAATTATAAACTTTGTCAACTGTATTCGTTCTTAACATTGCCCTGTTTTTAATACACTGCACAACCTGAACTCTAGTTGGAACACTAATCAAAACATAAAATAATACAAGTATTTATTAATTTAAAAAAACAGTTAACATACGTATGGATGTGTTTCCTATTAACCTTGCTGTGATTTGATGTTTACTTTTGTCATTTTTCTTGCAGATCATTGCATCCTGGGATGATCTAGATTGCATCACCTGCCTGTCACTCTGTTGAGGAGGCTCCATAGTCTTTTGTCAGGGATGGGTACAAGCAGTCCTCTGTTTTTTCAGCTGGCCAGTTCCTGGTGAACTTGTCATGCTTCGGTTGGACCTAGGTTTTTTTGGCCGCAAGTTTTTGGAAAATGCTTAAAAAGAAATGAAAATGTATTTTTTTACACAAAGTTGTCAATTTAATAGGATATTTTTCACACACAGCATGGTCAAATATAGAATTACACCCCAAAACACATTCTGCTACTCCTCCTGAGTATGGCAATACCACATAAGTCAGACTTTTTCAATGTTTGGACTGATTATGTACCAGACATTGTATATTGTCCATCACAATAATCAACCAATTATGTCAAAACCAATGTACTGTAATGGTTAACTCTGTTAGAGTGGTCAGGGAATATAGCTTAGTGTAGAATCACCTATAGCAGTCTCAGTTCCTATAAGTAAAGCAAGCCTAGCACTTGCTGACCACGTAACTGGGAATGTACATCATGTTTTTTACGTTAAATACTGGGGTTATAACTGCAGCTAGATGCCATAACCCTGGTATCGTTTTTCCCCTTAGGCAGCTGGTTTTCTGAAAAAAGTGATCCCAGTGGTGGACTCGCTACCAGATCACTTTTAGAAGCGACGGGAGAGGTGCCCCCCCCTCCTGTCACTTCCCGGTTGTTTCCAGCCTTACTGTAGCTGTCGCTAATGCCTAGAAGCAATTAGATTCTGCCATTTGCTTGGCAAAAAGTCGATTGAGGGCAAGATGGCCCCTACTCAGCTCAATGCCCTTGGAGGACTGGAGCGACCTCTGACGTCATTTCCAGGTTCTCGGGCATAAACTTTTTTTTTTTCCAAGTCTATGTGACCATAAAAATAAAGCTTTGGACCCTTTTGAGGAATCCTTGGTGTGCTGAAGACATTTCTTCACTTTGACTGTGTATGGTTTCCAGCCTGTGGTCATTACACCACCCAGCATTACTGAAAAGCCATTTTCAGGAACGTGTGCATGGGGAATTGCCTGCGTTAGAACTTCAAGAACAGGAGGTATCCTATTCTCTACCTCTTTCAGCACACCCAGGACAGTCTGTGCTGACCACATGGGGGACCTTTCACTGTATTGCTCAAAACACATGCAAGAAACTGGTTTCTGAGGTTTGGCTTCTAGCAGAGCTTCTTCCTTCTTTATCATCTTTATCATCTTTAAGTTCAGATTACTGTAAAGAAGTCCCTCCCTTGAAAAGTTTTCAGTTTGATCCAGATGAGTAAGAAGTTAGTGAGCCTCACAGGATCTCTGTCAATCTAGGCTACTCTATAATAGTAGGTTCCTTTCCTTTTTTTGAGTATAATTTGGTACAGCATTTTGTCTAATATACTCAGATAGTTGCATGTGGGTGGGTGCAGCATGATGAGTTGGCAATAATTCGCACACAGCATGTAGCGGAGCAGGTATTAGCCGAACTGACAATGACTGTGTGGAGGGGCAGAATGTGGCCTTGCCGTCTTTTACCCAAACAGGTAGATGGCCAAGAAGATTATGAGCCCTAATCTTTCATGGGTCACCAACTGGGAGATATGCAGGCTAAAAAACATACCTTCCTTTTTTTCCCACCCCAACAGAGTGCTGTGTGGTAGGAGGGTTTGTTTAACCATTGGGGTGCCACCTGAAATGGCAAGGCACTGCAATGTACATGCACAGAATGTTATTGTACAATGTGACAACACATAGATAACGCACATAACTGTACAGCTCAATCCATACACACAATAATTTGAAAGGGCCCTTAATATAGACCCGCAGGGTCTTAGATAAAATTAGCAGGAAAATATCATGTGCTGATATCGTCTAAAGAGTCTGTGATAAACACTCTAAACACTCAGAAGTGTTCATTGTCTCTATTTTTCTAACCCAAACACAACCCAGCTAAATGTTAGATCTGTTGCCTTACTTGTTTTTAAGGCCTATTTAAATAAATGTTGTTTAAATGTGGTTTTTCCTGAATTAAGCGAACAAACACTACATCCTCTTTCACATATTACATTCTATTTATATATACAGACATACCCCACTTTTAAGTACATAATGAGGTTTATTTACTAAAGCTGGAAAGTGCAAAATCAGTCTCACTTCTGCATAGAAACCAATGAGCTTCCAGGTTTTAATACCAGAGCTTAATTGAACAAGCTGAGGTTAGAAGCTCATTGGTTTCTATGCAGAAGTGAGGCTGATTTTGCACTTTCCAGCTTTAGTAAATAAACCCCATTTTTCCTGTACAATTGCAGTCAGGTTTCTAATGTCCTATAAATTTACAAAGCTTAATATATTCTACAGTTCATACGGACTACAATATCATATAAGGTATACTACACTTTTTTATGCATAACATTATTCTCCATCACATCACATCCCAATACATTCACATATTTTGGTTGTTCACCATTTAATTGTTTATACTCACTTTTTCTTTTTTCACTTTTCAGTTGTTCTTACCATCACATCTTTTCACTCAGTTCACGTTTTTTCCTCAATCACTTCATGTACCACATAAGCTACTGGAACACGCTGCACTTAGTGCAGGTTTTTTGACTGTGTAAACTGTTATTTTTCACATACTCATTTTGCACTTACCTAGCACCACATCCAATGAGTATTACGATTAATGAATTACTAACACTTCCTTTTTTCATAGCACTACAATGCTTTTATTTCAATTTGGTTAGTCATTTTCATAGGACTCATTACCTTGATACTTCCTTTTTTAAATAACTCATCCTCTATCAGTCCCAATATACATATTTTGGAATACTTATAACAAAATTATTAATTTTTTATAAATAACGATGGCTATTATGGATGTCCATTGCAGGTGCATGCTCCTTCGCCCCATGGGGGGCGCGTACCAGTGCAACTCTTTTCAAGCCCCTTGAGGTCGGCTCCCTTTCTGCTGGGGGGGTTGATGGCGGCCCTCAAGCCCTCTAACGGTTCCTCCTATCTTGGATTATCCAACATCTATTCCACATTAAGCGGTAAAAACATGCCATCATAGTTTATTTAAAGTGATGAAGTATGATATATTTTTTCAATTTTGAATACATATATTATATATTTTTCTAGATCCATTTGTCCCCCTGAAGAGACCGTATCCAGGTCGAAACGCATTGGGGCTTGTATATTTTATAACATGATGGAATGCAATGATGTGTACCATTTGTTTTTTACTGTGGAATGTTGATAAATATAACAATGTGTATATGTATTCTCATTGTACTGTGGAATATAAATTACGATATTGGATTAGATCCGGTATTGTACTCTATGTAATTAATTAAGCTATGTTGTTGGACTTTATTTTCCAATAAAATATCCATTTACAATTAATAGACCACTCTTTCAACCTTTGCATATTGCTGTTTTAAAGCCCCACCGGGGAAATCCTTCCAAAAATCCTAATATGTACTTTCGGGGTGTGCAGCTCTCTTTGTCTCTTCCATTTGTGTCTTTTTCCCATTTTATAAACCCCATTGTGTACTTAAAAGTGGGGTATGCCTGTATCCACTTAGTGACCAACCGCCCGCAATGTACTGTGGATGGGCAGCCGCCATAGGCAATGCGATGTACCCGTACATCGCTGCCTATTTCTGGGGGCAGCCACTGTCGACAAGTCCCAACCAATGATTCACAGCCAGGACCCGCTGATTGGCTGTGTGAAATCACAGCCCAAAGCTCTTATGTTGGTAAACAATACATAGCTCTGTACAGAGGTAGCGATCTGTCGGTTGGCAGGGATGTGAAACTGAGCGATCTCTAGGGCTCCATGTACTGTATATGGGACGCTGAGGCAAAGTCGCGTTTTACCGCGTTTGCGTCTAAAAGCGTTTAGTTAAGATAACATCATAAGACCCTCCTTAAGCTTGAAAAACAGTATTATTTAACTATTTCCACCATTTTGTGAGACCAGAGTGAGTAGCAGCAGCTGAGAGAGCAGCGGTGTACTTGTATTTAGCGTGTCACTTGCCGCGTCGCCTGCCACAAGTTACGTATTGTCACTTGCCATACGTTGCGGATTGTCCACTTGCCACATCACCTGCCACAAGTTGCGGATTGTCCACTTGCCAGGTCACCTGCCATAAGTTGCGGATTGTCATTTGCCATGTCACCTACCACAAGTTGTGGATTGTCCACTTGACACAGCACCTGCCACAAGTTGCAGATTGTCCACTTGCCACGTCACCTGTCATAAGATGCGGATTGTCATTTGCCACGTCACCTGCCACACGTTGTGGATTGTCACTTGCCACATCACCTGTCACAAGTTGCGGATTGTCATTTGGCACGTCACCTGCCGCACGTTGCGGGTTGTCACTTGCCATGTCACCTGCCACAATCTGAGGAAAAAATGGGGATATGGCGCTACCCTAAGTGACGCAAATTATAATTGTTGTAAAAAATATATGTATGGTAAGTGAACTACTGATATATACCTTATAAAAAATATATATACACTCTGCAGTGCAATTAAAGAGTAAACATATATAAGTGCGTGGGAAAATATATAAAATAAAAAACGCTAGCTCCCAGATTAGCTGATACACAACAAACGCTCTATCACAGCAAAAACAGTAAACATTAAATCACCACCAAAAAGTGATAATTATTTGCAACAATATTGGAAAATGCTTAAGTATGTGATCTGTGTATATACTAAGTCCAAATTGCTTCGCTCCTGGTACAATTAATTATAAATTAAGTGCTATACTTGTGCCAAAAATTGTGTGAGTATCCATTATGTAATTACAACCCTGATAAATCCATAGAAAGTATGTAAATAGTCCCAGCCGGGATACCAAAAAAGTGTCCTCCCAACTTGTGCAATCCAGAAAAAATAAATGATAAAAAAAACAGTGACTTCTGTGCTCATGGAAACTGGTGACTTCAGGTGCTCCCCCAATGTTTCCCCACTCACCAGAAGTAGTCACCCCTGCAGGGGTAATAGGCATAGACTGGGTAACTAAGGATGAGTGTCCCCTTGGATGTTCCGCCTTATGGTCCGCTCCTCCACCGACTTGACCAGCGGTCTGATTCAGACCTCCCAGCGTCCGCTCCAGACCTGGACCCCTCCGTAACTTATCACCACCAAACAGTCCTCTCCTCCATTCAAGAAAGAAACAGGGGACTTCCGTAGTGAAGTAAGCTCAATTTATTGAAAGAGTACAATCCATAAAACGATAAAAGCAGACCCAGCACAGCACGGCTGTAAGCAGGGATGAGACCAGGAAGCCAGTCCTAGTGCGTGCGTCCCACCATGCGTTCCAGCCAGAGCTTCCGGCTGTGACGTGTGAGCGTGACTCCGCCTTATGCGTTTCATCAGAGGACGTTGTCAAAGACGGTGTCGACGCCTCACGCTCCACACTTCATATAGACCTGCGGACTCCACAGTGCCTCCCCTAATTGCATACGTAATCACAATGGGGCAGTGCCAGTTATGTCAATCAGGGGTGACTAAGCTTACCAGAGCCGCTAACCTATATGTGTTAACAGACAGAGGTAAATGCTATATACAGCCGTTATCCATTTACATACTATGTATACACATAATACCGCTGGGGACATAATGTCCTACTAATTCCATAGGAATAAAAATACTATACTAATACTATGTGCATCTTATACCGCAATATATATAGCCTGTTAGACAACATTTATAGACACAAAATTATTAAGGTTAATGTAAAAATTGGTACCCTATGGGAAATATTGTATTTCAAATACAAATGAAAATATATTAAAAATTGAAGGTATATAAAATAAGTAAAATGATATATATAAAAAAAGATATATATAAATTTTTTTTCTCTTTATATAAAAAAGGGATAATCATAAATTACTACATAATATACCATAATAGAAAACCCCCATCATAGGGCTTCAGGCACAAGAGGAGGCAATGAATAGAGTTAATGCTGGATAATAAACAGATAAGCCATATCTTAAGGATTATAATTTGATGGAAGCCTTACATTTCCTATATCTTTGATAGTTCTCCAGATGTTCCGTGATCTCTTATTACTTGCGCCTATTCCTTTGATATCTTCTTTCACCATTTTCTTAAACGCATTCATGCATTGATTGCCTGGTGTCTTGGGGTTGAATATAGAATTGTTTTTAAGATTGGTGTGCATGAATTCTGAATGCTCTATTCTTTCATCCCCCGGGTGCATGGCAAAGTGTTTTTTATGTTGAGTTTCCTTAGGAACTTTTGGAGATCAATATAGGCTTCAAATTTGTCTAGAGGCTTGTCAGGGGCGTATTTGAGTCCCAATTCAAGTACTCCTAATTCCTCTTGTGTAAACTGTACATTGCTCAAATTAAAAATCCCTTGCCCTAATAATTTCGCGGCCTTTTTCTTCTTCTTGCCTCCTCGTCTTCCTCTTGTCTGTCTTCTCTTTCTATATTCCTGTATGCGGGTCCTATGTTTCTTTCCCGATGGTGGTCTCTCCTGGCTCCAGGTGGTGGATTCATTTCGTATCTTTGGTGTGTGTTCTGACCTTCTACTCCTATCGGGCTCTGATGATAGCATCCTGGGCCTCGTCCACCATTCGCACTACGTCCTCTCCATCCAGAATTTCTGTAGGGAATACGGGGTCTCCATCTCCCAGGGGGCTTTTTACATTAACCTTAATAATTTTGTGTCTATAAATGTTGTCTAACAGGCTATATATATTGCGGTATAAGATGCACATAGCATTAGTATAGTATTTTTATTCCTATGGAATTAGTAGGACATTATGTCCCCAGCGGTATTATGTGTATACATAGTATGTAAATGGATAATGGCTGTATATAGCATTTACCTCTGTCTGTTAACACATATAGGTTAGCGGCTCTGGTAAGCTTAGTCACCCCTGATTGACATAACTGGCACCGCCCCCTTGTGATTACGTATGCAATTAGGGGAGGCACTGTGGAGTCCGCAGGTCTATATGAAGTGTGGAGCGTGAGGCGTCGACACCGTCTTTGACAACGTCCTCTGATGAAACGCGTAAGGCGGAGTCACGCTCACATGTCACACCCGGAAGCTCTGGCTGGAACGCATGGTGGGATGCACGCACTAGGACTGGCTTCCTGTTCTCATCCCTGCTTACGGCCGTGCTGTGCTGGGTCTGCTTTTATTGTTTTATGGATTGTACTCTTTCAATAAATTTAGCTTACTTCACTACGGAAGTCCCCTGTTTCTTTCTTGCATGGAGGAGAGGACTGTTTGGTGGTGATAAGTTACAGAGTGGTCCAGGTCTGGAGCGGATGCTGGGAGGTCTGAATCAGACCGCTGGTCAAGTCGGTGGAGGAGCGGACCATAAGGCGGAACATCCAAGGGGACACTCATCCTTAGTTACCCAGTCTATGCCTATTACCCCTGCAGGGGTGACTACTTCTGGTGAGTGGGGAAACATTGGGGGAGCACCTGAAGTCACCAGTTTCCATGAGCACAGAAGTCACTGGTTTTTTATCATTTATTTTTTCTGGATTGCACAAGTTGGGAGGACACTTTTTTGGTATCCCGGCTGGGACTATTTACATACTTTCTATGGATTTATCAGGGTTGTAATTACATAATGGATACTCACACACAATTTTTGGCACAAGTATAGCACTTCATTTATAATTAATTGTACCAGGAGCGAAGCAATTTGGACTTAGTATATACACAGATCACATACTTAAGTATTTTCCAATATTGTTGCAAATAATTATCACTTTTTGGTGGTGATTTAATGTTTACTGTTTTTGCTGTGATAGAGCGTTTGTTGTGTATCAGCTAATCTGGGAGCTAGCGTTTTTTATTTTATATATTTTCCCACGCACTTATATATGTTTACTCTTTAATTGCACTGCAGAGTGTATATATATTTTTATAAGGTATAGATCAGTAGTTCACTTACCATACATATATTTTTTACAACAATTATAATTTGCGTCACTTAGGGTGGCGCCATATCTCCATTTTTTCCTCTTTTCACGTTAATAGGTCCCTTTGGGAACTAATTAGGGGGAGGCTGCAACCCTTTAATCTCCTAAGCGCGGACTTTTAACTCATTACAATTTGTGTATTGTCTACTTGCCACGTCACCTGCCACAAGTTGTGGATTGTCATTTGCCACGTCACCTGCCAAAAGTTGCAGATTGTCCACTTGCCACGTCACCTGCCACATGTTGTGGATTGTCACTTACCACGTCACCTGCCACAAGTTGTGGATTGTCCACTTGCCACGTCACCTGACACAAGTTGCTTATTCAAATCTAACAACATATGAGTCAAATTCCAATTATACTTCGGATAACAGCAATTCTAGTGGTGTATTGAATTGGATCAAGGGCTCATTAGGGTATATAAATGGTCTATGAATCATTGCAAGCAATTACAATTTTTTTTAAAAAAATGTAATGGTTTTTCATTTGCCATCATTTATGAGATTTTTAATGTAAAAAAAATAGGGCACCTTTAAAAATGCTTATAAACGAAAGTGCGTCTAAACGCCGGTACTATGTTTAGCCACATTTAGTCACATTTGGCACCTGAAACGTGGAAATCTTCAGCATCTGAACCTATTTTTTTGCTTTCAAAGAAACGCTGTTAAACGCAACTGCCTAAAAACGGCAATAAACGAGACTGTGTACATGGTCACATAGGATAATACTGAATGAGTTCAGGGGCAGTTGAAAAAAGCAGTGTCCCATGTACATGGGGCCTTAGTAAATGCAGCACACTGCACATACATTACACATAGGCGGAAGCCAATGCTATCTGTGTATGGACAGAGGTAATAGACATGAAAGAGGTCAACTACATTTGGCAAGTCTGGACCCATTGGAGTTGGGACACAGCGCACATGGTGTGAACTGAAGTGGAAAAGCACTGCACTGTCACTTTAGGAGGACTGGCATTGATCATTAAAGGATGTGATTGATCTATACATCAATCAATTTATGCAATGAAAACTTTGCACTTGCTTATCACAATGGACTTTCTTGTTTGAATGTTTAACGAATATTATTTTCACGGAGTCACAGATTGCACTTTAATTCAGGCACTGGCACTTTTTGGTACATTTTATTTGAATGATATGTCTATCAAACATTTTTATTTATTTAATACCTTTATTACTTATTTAGGTTCTTTTGTTTTTGGATATACCCAGCACATGTAGATGTAAAAAGCACACTTTATACTATTTACTTACTTAATGGGCTTTTTCAATCAAAAACAAGTAGCAGAATATATTTTGGCCAAAAGTAATGAAGAAATTAGATTTTTTTTGTTATTATTATTATTGCATATGTTTTATAGCAGAAAGTAAAAATATTCATAAACATTTGGTCTTTTTTCATTTATATCGCAAAAAATAAAAACCCCAGTGCTGATCAAATAATACCAAAAGAAAGCTCTATCTGTGTTAAAAAAAAAAATTATATGAAGTTTGTTTTGGTACAGCATTGCATGACAGTGTAATCCCCAGTTAAAGTAGTGCAGTACCAAATAGCAAAAAAATGGCCTGGTCATGAAGGGGGTCAAATCTTCTGGAGCTGAAGTGGATATGAAGTGGAAAACTAACACTGCACAGCACCCTGAACACACTTTCTCCACTGTGAAACATGGTGGTGGTAGCATCATGTTGAGGGGATGCTTTTCTTCAGCAGGGACAGGGAAGCTGGTCAGAGTTGATGGGAAGATGGATGGAGCTAAATAAAGGGCATCTTAGAAGAAAACCTGTTAGAGTCTGCAAAAGAGTTGAAACTGGGAGGTTCACCTTCCAGCAGGACAGTGACCCTAAACATACAGCCAGAGCTCCAATGGAATGATTTAGATCAAAGCATATTCATGTGTTAGAATGGCCCAGTCAAAGTCCAGACCTAAATCCAATTGAGAATCTGTGGCAAGACTTTAAAATTGCTGTTCTCAGATGCTCTCCATCCAATCTGACAGAGTTTGAGCTATTTTGCAAATAAGAATGGGCAAAAATGTCACTCTCTAGATGTGCAAAGCTGGTAGAGACATACCCAAAAAGACTTGCAGCTGTAATTTCAGTGAAATGTGGTTCTACAAAGTATTGACTCAGGGGGGCTGAACACAAATGAACACCACAATTTTCACATATTTATTTGTAAAAAAATTTGAAAACCATTTATCATTTTCCTTTTACTTCACAATTATGTGCCACTTTGTGTTGGTCTATCAAATAAAATCCCAATAAAATACATTTACATTTTTGGTTGTAACATGACAAAATGTGGAAAATTTCAAGGGGTATGAACTTTTCAAGACACTATATATATACTGTATATGTACCATATCACAGACCTATTAATTTTCATTTCATTGACGCCAATTGTTCAGTTTATTTGTTTAACCGCTTGCGGACCAGCCTCCGCAGTTTTACTGCGGCAGGTTGGCTCCTCTGTGCAAAATCACGTTAATGTACGTGATCTCGCGAGGTCCGTATAGCAGGCGTGCGTGCCACGAGCTCCGTGAGTCCAAACGTGGGTTCCACGGATTCGATGTCCGCGGGGATACCCGCGATCGTCTCACGGAGAGGAATAACGGGGAAATGCTGATGTAAACAAGCTTTTCCCGTTCTGCCTAATGACAGGACACTGATCATAGCTCCCTGTAATTCGGGGGCGGTGATCAGTGTCGTTTCACGCATAGCCCCTCCCCCCACAGTTAGAATCACGCCCTAGGACACACTTAACCATTGCAACGCCCCCTCCTGATTAACCACTTCACTGCCAGTCACATTTACACAGTAATCAATGCATTTTTAATTGCACTGATCGCTGAATAAATGTGAATGGTCCCAAAATAGTGCCAAAAGTGTCCGATGTGTCCGCCATAATGTCGCAGTCACGATAAAAATCTCTGATCGCCGCCATTACTACTAAAGAAAAAAATTATTAATAAAAATTCCATAAAACTATCCCCTATTTTGTAGACGCTATAACTTTTGCGCAAACTAATCAATAAACACTTATTGCGATTTTTTTTACCAAAAATATGTAGAAGAATACGTATCGGCCTAAACTGAGGACAAAATGTTTTTTTATATATTTTTTGAGGATATTTATTATAGCAAAATTAAAAAATATTGTTTTTTTTTTTCAAAATTGTCACTCTTTTTTTGTTTATAGCGCAAAAAATTAAAAAAACGCAGAGGTGATCAAATACCACCAAAACAAAGCTCTATTTGTGGGGAAAAAAGGACGTCAATTTTGTTTAGGAGCCATGTCGCATGACTGCGCAATTGTCAGGTAAAGTGATGCAGTGCCGAATCGCAAAAAGTGCTCTGGTCTTTGGCCAGCTAAATGGTCCAGGGCTTAAGTGGTTAAGAAAAAGATGGGTAAAATGAATGGTCTTGCCAATAAGCTATAAATAAGGCACCATGAGTTATGTTGTTTTTGAACAATGCAGGGCTATCCCTGCACTCTCTCTGCACTCACAATAATTTTCCAGTAGTGTGAGAGTGCGGAGTCATGGCACATATGCTATAATTTCCCTTTGGCAGCCTGTGTAGAGAGTGATTTATGACACCCTGTGACCTAAGGCTGATGATATTGCTTCTTTTATTGGCTGTCCATGTGACTTGAAAGCCTGTCACTTTGATCCCACATCTGACCAGCTGGCCCTTTGTTTTTGTTTTTTATCTCCACATACAATAGTATGTAATGGCCAACATCACAATGATGAGAAGTGCCTTATGGGTGTTACAGAATAATCATGTCATATGATTAACAACAATTTCCAAATTGTATTTAGTAAAAAATTTACACAAGCCAGAAATTGATGTTTTGCTTTTTTCCTATCAATATCAATTTAATGTTGACATGTATTGGCAATGATTAATATGATCAGGGAAATTGTATTTTGTATAGTCTAACATTTAAAAATGAATATCTGTCTGAGAGTTTGTGCCACCCTAAATTGGCTAACTCAGTATTTCCCTACATGGAGAATCTGGGAAGAAAAAAAACTTTTTCACACTTACCTGTAAATTAAAATTTTCCATTTTTTTTTTGTTCTTTTTTACCAATTCAATTTTGACCTCACCATTTTCCATCCTGCATTTTATAAAAAAAAGGGGAATATGTTGAGCAACAATTGTTTCATCTTTATGAATATGCTATTAATATGACACGTAGGAATTCTAAGGTCCCCGTTTAAGATGAGTGCTTTTTAAAATGGACAATGAAAATGTATTTTAAAATGGTTATATTGCATTGTTTCGTTTGTCATGTTTTGTTAATTTTTAAAACCTGCATTAAAGAGCATTTATATATGATGCTTTTGTATCCCCATGGAGTAATGTGTCCATTCTCCTACAGTAGCCTGTAATCTGCTCATTTCTTTCATTTCCATTGTAGCCATTAAATAATTGCTTTCCCTATGTTCAAACGCCTTTGAAATGTATGAAATAGAATGTCACCAGAATAGTTACATTCACTCCTCACCTTTTACCCCTTTCTTTGCATTACATACTCGTCATTTTGACTGTTCCATTTATTATAGTTCAGTGCTAAAAAATCATATGCTGCAATTTGCCTTTTGTATTTTTAATAACCTTTTGGGTATCTTTTTATGAATGTATCTTGTAATTACTTTATAATGTAAAAACTCAGTGTTCATGATATATAAAATAAAAAATATTTTAGTTACAATGAAAACATATAAAAGGCTGACCAAAACATTGAAAATGGTTAAAGGTTACATTTAATTTGGTTATATTGTTCATTTCTTGGTTCCTCCCTCCCCACTCATCACAAAACTAATAACATGTTTAAATTAAACCTTTTTGTTTTCATGGCTTATCCTATTTTAGTCCCAGAGAGGTCATCATTGGGTTTCTGTGCTTCTTTATGCAATGCAAGCAGATCATGGCTGGTGGAAGGGGCCAGCAGAGTGCTTCCTGAAAACATCACAATCTGCCTACTCCTGCATCAGTATTCCTCTCTAGAGACCCCAGCCTTGAGAGCCATGCAGTCTGCCCTAGGTAATGCCCATATGTGATGCTGAGCCTTCTTGAAAGAACTGAAATCCAGTGAATAAAAGGGGCAGCATAGTGGATAAGTAGTTAGCACTTCTGTCTAGCAGCACTAGGGTCATCAACTCAAATCCCAACCATGGAACTACTTGCCTGGAGTTTGCATGTTCTCCCTGTGCCTGCGTAGGTTTCCTCCCACACTCTGGCAGGTTAATTGGCTCCTGTCTAAAATGAGTATGTATGAATGTGAGTTAGCATCCTTAGATTGTAAGCTCCTTGAGGGCAGGGACTGATGTGAATTTTCAATATATATGTAAAGCGCTGTATAAATTGACAGATCGTTATATAAGTACCTGTAATAAATAAATGGAAAGAATGGGTCAGGCACAGTAAAGCTATGAAAAAAGGGTTAGATGATGCAGAATGTCCTTCAGCCAGAAAATGAGGACTTGCAGCAGCGTCTAATGCATACAGCAAGAAGCTCACAGTGTGCAGTGAAATCAGTAAGTAAGCGAGTAAGCGATTTCAAGTAGAGGAGCCTGTACAACTGTGCAAGGTTCAAGGAAAGGCTGGAGTTCAGCTTTGAAAAGGTGCATTTGGGAGTAATTATTGCAGATGACATACACCGTTTCCTTTTTCCTCATTTATCTTATTGATAGTCATGTTTTACCTAAAACTTCAGGACTGTATGAAGATACAATTTGAACAAAATGAATATTTTGCAGGTTTTAGATGTATCAAATAAAGTTGATTAAGGGCTTATAATAGAAGCTGAAAATTAATTCCCACGTTTAAATTAAATTACAGTGTCTTGAGTGCTTAAATGATCCTGCAAGTCACACAAGCATGGTAATGTCATGGAAAAAAAATTAGGATTGTTACCAGATAAAAGTTGATAACCTGGTGCCAAAAGCTACCAGCAATCATTATAATAGCAGGGAAATCTCTCATCAATAATCAACAATAATTGTAAATGTTTTCTCACAAGATTTAATTATTTCCACATATACAGTAAGACATTAGAACAATATATTTATAAAATATCCCCAAACATATACAGGATTCATCAGTAATAATATGAAAAAGTGCTATGACGCATAATAACTAGGGATGAGCTTCGTGTTCGAGTCGAACCCATGTTTGACTCGAACGTCGTCTGTTCGATCGTTCGCCGAATTGCAAACGATATGGGCCGTTCGCGCCAAATTCAAGTGGCGCGTCACGGTCCATATTTTACTGCGGCATCGCAGTGCATTGCTGGCTGATGTTTAGCCAAGCATGCACTATGACCCGCATACTTGGCCAAAGCCATGGTGGCTTTGGCCAATTATGGCTCAGGGGGTTTAGTACACGCCCCACACTATATAAGGCCGCCTGCACGTCGGCCCTGTGTAGTGTGTTCCGGCGTTGAGAGACAGAGACAGAGAGACAGTGTCATTTGATTTAAGTTAGATAGATTAGGCAGGACAGTCAGTCAGTTAGCTGCACTTACAGTGTATTGAGTATATATATGCATCCCAGGTGTTATATATATATATACACTGTATTCAGTTTAGCTAGATCCGTTCCTGTTATTATCTTCCTACTGACAGGCAGGCAGGTGTTGTTACAGTATTTGAAGAAAATTGCTGGTGTTCTTCTGATCCTATTAGTCCTATTAGCTACAGTATTTACAGTTAGTGTAGTGCGTCTTCTGCACAGCGTGCACCTAAAGCTACCTGTAGAGGATTGGTGGCATTTTTCTGATCCTATCACTACCGCAGGCAGCTACATTATTTTTTTAGTGTAGCGCGACCTCTGCACAGTGTTCAGCTAAAGCTACAAGTTAGTGTAGTGCGACCTCTGCACAGTGTTCAACTAAAGCTACAAGTTAGTGTAGTGCAACCTCTGCACAGTGTTCAGCTAAAGCTACCTGTTGAAGGTTGGTGTTGTTTTCCTGATCCTATCACTACCGCAGGCAGCTACATTATTTATACAATAGTGTAGTGCCACCTCTGCACAGTGTTCAGCTAAAGCTACCTGTAGAAGGTTGGTGGTGTTTTCCTGATCCTATCACTACCGCAGGCAGCTACATTATTTACACATTAGTGTATTGCGACCTCTGTACAGTGTTCAACTAAAGCTACCTGTAGAAGGTTGGTGGTGTTTTCCTGATCCTATCACTACCGCAGGCAGCTACATTATTTACACGTTAGTGTAGTGCGACCTCTGCGCAGTGTTCAGCTAAAGCTACAAGTTAGTGTAGTGCGACCTCTGCACAGTGTTCAGCTAAAGCTACAAGTTAGTGTAGTGCGATCTCTGCACAGTGTTCAGCTAAAGCTACCTGTAGAAGGTTGGTGTTGTTTTCCTGATCCTAACACTACTGCAGGCAGCTACATTGTTTACACGTTAGTGTAGTGCTACCTCTGCACAGTGTTCAGCTAAAGCTACCTGTAGAAGGTTGGTGTTGTTTTCCTGATCCTATTACTACCGCAGGCAGCTACATTATTTACACATTAGTGTATTGCGACCTCTGTACAGTGTTCAAATAAAGCTACCTGTAGAAGGTTGGTGGTGTTTTTCTGATCCTATCACTACCGCAGGCAGCTACATTATTTACACGTTAGTGTAGTGCGACCTCTGCACAGTGTTCAGCTAAAGCTACAAGTTAATGTAGTGCAACCTCTGCACAGTGTTCAGCTAAAGCTACAAGTTAGTGTAATGCGACCTCTGCACAATGTTCAGCTAAAGCTACCTGAAGAAGGTTGGTGTTGTTTTCCTGATCCTAACACTACCACAGGCAGCTACATTATTTACACGTTAGTGTATTGCGACCTCTGTACAGTGTTCAACTAAAGCTACCTGTAGAAGGTTGGTGGTGTTTTTCTGATCCTATCACTACCGCAAGCAGCTACATTATTTACACGTTAGTGTAGTGCGACCTCTGCGCAGTGTTCAGCTAAAGCTACCTGTAGAAGGTTGGTGGTGTTTTCCTGATCCTATCACTACCGCAGGCAGCTACATTATTTACACGTTAGTGTAGTACAACCTCTGCACAGTGTTCAGCTAAAGCTACAAGTTAGTGTAGTGCGACCTCTGCATAGTGTTCAGCTAAAGCTACAAGTTAGTGTAGTGTGATCTCTGCACAGTGTTCAGCTAAAGCTACCTGTAGAAGGTTGGTGTTGTTTTCCTGATCCTAACACTACTGCAGGCAGCTACATTGTTTACACGTTAGTGTAGTGCTACCTCTGCACAGTGTCCAGCTAAAGCTACCTGTAGAAGGTTGGTGTTGTTTTCCTGATCCTATCACTACTGCAGGCAGCTACATTATTTACACATTAGTGTATTGCGACCTCTGTACAGTGTTCAAATAAAGCTACCTGTAGAAGGTTGGTGGTGTTTTTCTGATCCTATCACTACCGCAGGCAGCTACATTATTTAAACATTAGTGTAGTGCGACCTCTGCACAGTGTTCAGCTAAAACTACCTATAGAAAGCTCATCAGCACGTGGCCGTGGGACACGCTTGGCCTTTTTTTCGGCAGCTGGCCGTGTTGAGCCGCAACATGCGCAAGACTTGGTCGAGTGGATGACCAAGCCATTATCATCCTCCTCATCCTCTCTCACCCATGCTCAGGGTACTTTGTCTGGCAAAGCAGCTGCCAACGCGGCCTCTTCCCTCGGCTCAATGGCATCAGTGACTCCTTCCCTAGCCCCACCATGTCCTCCTGAGGAGTCCCTCAAACTGTTTGACCACAGTGTTGGGTACACGCTCCAGGAGGATGCCCAGCGTTTAGAAGGCTCTGATGATGATACTGAGCTAGATGAAGGCAGTAACGTGAGCACGAACAGAGGGGGTGCCCAAGAAGGACAGCAATCATGTTCCCCCTGCTGCAGCATACTGCCAGGTTTGCTCCAGTGATGAGGAGGGAGGGGATGATGAGGTCACTGACTCAACATGGGTGCCTGATAGGAGAGAGGAGGAGGAGGAGGCACATCACCGATGAGGCAGGATGCCCTCCAGGGGCCAGCCTAAGGGCAGCACACTGACTGCATCACACCTCAGAGCTCCGCATGTGCAGGGCGCTGCTGTCTCTGTGCGTTATTCCAAAAGTTCTTTGGTGTGGGCCTTTTTTGAGACAAGTGCATCAGATCCCACCGCTGCTATTTGCAACATATGTCTCAAGCGTATCTCGCGTGGCCAAAACATCTCCCGCTTGGGCACCACATGCTTGACCAGACATATGTTGACCTGCCATGAAGTTCGTTGGCAAGCGTACCTAAAAGACCCACACCAAAAAACAAAGAGGACCTCTCCTTACTCCTCATCAGCTGGGATCTCCAACCCCACTATACCTTCAGTCCTCTCTGCACTGAGAGGAATGAAGGTGTAGAATTAGATGTGTCACAGCCAAGTACTTGCGGGCAATCTGCTATCGGTACACCGACGTCAGATTGTACCAGGCAAATTTCCCTGCCCCAGCTGCTGCACCGCAAAAAGAAGTTCACGCCCAGCCATCCACATGTCCAGCGGTTGAATGCTAGCTTGGCAAAATTGCTAGCACTTCAACTGCTACCTTTTCAGTTGGTAGACTCTGCCCCCTTCCGTGAGTTTGTGGAATGTGCGGTTCCTCAGTGGCAGGTTCCCAAACGCCACTTTTTCTCATGGAAGGCGATTCCGGCTCTCTACCGGCATGTGGAAGGCAATGTCTTGGCCTCGCTGGACAGGGCGGTCAGCTGTAAGGTGCATATTACCGCTGACTCATGGTCCAGCAGACATGGACAGGGACGTTACCTAAGTTTCACGGTGCATTGGGTGACTCTTCTGGCAGCTGGGAAGGATGCAGGACAAGGTGCATTAGTGTTGGAGGTTGTTCCGCCACCACGCCTCCAAAATGCCACTACTAGTGATTCTGACACTCCTCCACCCCCTCCTCTTCTTCTTCCTCCATGGCCTCTTCCTGTGCTTTGTCCTCGGAACCAGTGGTGCTCCGTAGGCATTCAAGGGGCTATGCAAGTACGCAGGCCAAAAGATGCCATGCGGTGCTTGAGCTGGTGTGCTTGGGGGACAGGAGCCACACTGGGGCAGAGTTTCTGTCAGCTCTGCAGGGGCAGGTTCAGAGGTGGTTGACGCCACACCAACTTAAGGCAGGAATGGTGCTTTGCAGCAATGGCACCAACCTCCTCTCCGCCCTCCGACAGGGACAAATGACCCATGTGCCCTGTTTGGCTCACGTCCTTAACTTGGTGGTGCAGCGGTTTTTGGGCAAGTACCCGGGCTTACAGGATGTCCTGAGGCAGGCCAGGAAAGTCTGTGTGCATTTCCTCCGGTCATATAATGCCAGTGCTCGGCTGGCAGACCTCCAAAAGGAATTTAACCTGCCCAAGAACCGCCTAATCTGTGACATGCCCACCAGGTGGAACTCAACGTTGGCCGTGCTGCAGCAGCTGCACACGCAGCAGAGGGCCATCAATGAGTACCTGTGCGACTACGGCACCAGGACAGGGTCAGGGGAGCTTGTTTTTTTTCCCACACCAGTGGGCCATGATCAGGGATGCATGCACTGTCCTGTCACCATTTGAGGAGGCCACAAGGATGGTGAGCAGTGACAGTGCATGCATCAGTGACACTGTCCCCCTTGTCCACCTGTTGGAGCACACGCTGCGTGGAATAATGGACAGGGCACTTGAGGCAGAACAGAGGCAGGAAGAGGAGGACTTCCTTACCTCTCAAGGCTCCCTTTATCCAGACAGTGTTCCTGCGTGCCCACCAATCACACAGGAAGAGGAGGAGGAGGAGCAGGATTGTGTCAGTATGGAGGTGGAGCCTGGCACTCAGCATCAGCAGCAGTCTTTAAGGGATCATTTACAGTCCCAAGAAACACATGGACTTGTACGTGGCTGGGAGGAGGTGGCTGTGGATCATGTCGTCCTTAGTGACCCAGAGGACTCTGGACCGAATGCCTCAGCAAACCTACGCTGCATGGCCTCCCTGATCCTGCAAAGCCTGCGGAAGAATCCTCGTATTCATGGTATCAAGGAGAAGGAACAATACTGGCTGGCAACCCTCCTTGATCCACGTTACAAGGGTAAGGTTGCGGACCTTATCTTGCCATCGCAGAGGGAGCGGAGGATGAAACATCTTCGGCAGGCCTTGCAGAAAGGTCTGTGCAACGCGTTCCCAGAGATTGGGAGGTTACAAACTCCTGTTTCTGGACAACGTGTTGCTGAGGCTTCGGTCAGTCAAAGAAGGAGCGTTGGAGAAGGTGGCCGTCTGACTGATGCGTTCAGACAATTTTTTAGTCCGCAGCTCCAAGGTATGATCGGTTCCAGCAACCATCGCCAGCGTCTGTTTTACATGGTGCAGGAATACCTAGGGGCAAGATCTGACTTGGACACCTTTCCCACCGAAAATCCTCTGGGTTACTGGGTCTTGAGAATAGATCACTGGCCAGAGCTTGCACAGTATGCAATTGAGCTACTGGCCTGTCCTGCATCCAGCGTTCTTTCGGAACGCACATTCAGTGCTGCTGGAGGCTTTGTAACCGATCACAAGGTGCGTCTGTCCACCGACTCAGTCGATTGACTGACCTTCATAAAAATGAATCAGTCTTGGATCGCCACCAGCTACCAAGCACCTGATGCTGATGTAACCGAATAATTTTTTTAATTTTTTTTTTTTTTTTATAGACTGCCTATGCTGATGCTGAGTGACTATCCTGTTATGCTGAGTAATTATCCTCTTCCTCCTCAATGATCATGCTGATAGCTTGTAAGAACATTTTTGGTTCTGGGCGCCGCCACCAGTGCCTAAGGCCCAATTTTTCAGCCCCTGTTTAACAGGGGCGTGTAATTACAATTTTTGATGCAACTCTTTGCAGCAGGGCTAGTTCCTGCGCTCCAACTAGAGTATCTGTGAGGGGTTGCAGTGTTGTGGCACCAGCACCAGTGCCTAAGGCTGTCATGAAAGACGTCCTGTTAGCACAGTTGTGGGTGGAAGATCGGTGCACAGAACTCCTGTTGTTAAAGCCAGTGGACGGGTGCGCGCTGGTGCACCCGTCCACCCGGGTGTATGCGGGTGCGTGATGGTGCAAGCAGGCACGTACGATCGGTGCGCGGGCGCGGGCAGGTGCACGCAGACGTGCAATGTGACAGTGTTTGGTGCCATTGGGCTTATTTAAAGGAGCCTGTCAGCATGCTTTCTTGCTGTCTGGTCTACAGCGTTCCCTGTGACCCTAAGCTATCAGTATACCTGTCTACCTGATTCCTGTTACCAGGCCTGCTCCTAACTACTCCTGTTTGCTGCCAGTCCCCGACCCCGGCTTGTTTGACTATTCCTCTGCCTTCTCCTACGGTTGTTCGCTGCCTGTCTGTTGCCGACCCGGTCCGTACCCCGACTACTCTTCTGCCTCTGTCTGGTACCTGCTCTGCCCGCCAGTGATGACCCGGCCTGTCTGACCCCACTAGTGTTCCAGTTGAACTACAGAACATCTCCCTGCTGCCTGCTGTTCCTGAGTTCCTGCCAGCTACGGTACTTCTCTGCACAAGTCAGCTGTTCCAGTGTTCCTGCCAGATTTCCGGTGCATCTTCCTACAGTAGGCTGTTCCAGTGCTCCAGTTGAACTACAGAACACCTCCCTGCTGCTTTCTGTTCCTGAGTTCCTGCCAGCTACAGTACTCCTCTTCACAGTCAGCTGTTCCAGTGTTCCTGCTAGCCCTCCTCCAGCTGCACCAGAGGTCCAGATCAGCTCTACATCAGCCACTTGCCAAAGCACTTGTGGCCCCCTGTGCTCTTGAGTCCCTGTTTCCTCTATCAGGGGTTCTCGAGCCAGAGGCACACGAGAGGCTACTCCCTGCACTCTGGGCTCCGCCACCAGGTACGTGACAAAGGCCCAATTTTTCAGCCCCTGTTTAACAGGGGCGTGTAATTACAATTTTTGATGAAATTCTTTGCAGCAGGGCTAGTTCCTACGCTCCAACTAAAGTATCTGTGAGGGGTTGGAGTGTTGTGGCACCAGTGCCTAAGGCCCAATTTTTCATCCCCTGTTCAACAGGGACATGTAATTAGAATTCTTGATCTAATATTTCACAGCAGGGCCCGTTTCTGCGCCCACCAAGAGTTTTTTGAAATTTTCAAAAAACATTTGTCATTGGGACAAAAAGTGAGGTGAAATCTTTTGAAGAGGAGCCTGGGGGCCCCACACCTTTCCTTTTTTAATTTGGGTGCGGGGTTCCCCTTAATATCCATACAAGACCCAAAGGGCCTGGTAATGGACTGGGGGGTACCAATGGCGTTTGTCTCACTGATTTTCATCCATATTGCCAGGACCCGACATTACATTAAAACCGCAAGCAGTTTTAAATGACTTTTATTCCTTTAAAAATGTCATTTTGTGCATTGAGTGTTCTAAGCATGGGAAACACGCGCCACTTTACAAGCATACTATAGACACCCACCAGGTACGATATTTAAACAAATATTTCACTTTTTTTTTGCACTTTAAGCATCATTAAAATCACTTCTCCCGAAAAAACTGCCGTTTTTAAAAGTTTTTTTTGCATTGATATATGTCCCCTGGGGCAGGACCCTGGTCCCCAAACCCTTTTTAGGACAATACCAAGCAAATTAGCCTTTAAAATGAGCACTTTTGATTTCGAACGTTCGAGTCCCATAGACGTCAATGGGGTTCTAACGTTCGTGCAAATTTTCGGTCCGTTCGCAGGTTCTGGTGCGAACCGAACCGGGGGGTGTTCGGCTCATCCCTAATAACAACTATTTTGTTTTATTAATTTACAGAATTCAGGTCCGTTGAAGATGAACTCCAGTTACTATACTTTTCACTTTTCTGTTCTATGTCCCACGGAATAAGCTCCATAGGGGTAATTCATTTAAGTCAATGTAACCAAGCATGCTATGGTCAGGGCTGGTGCTAGACTATTTTGTGCCCAAGGCGAGACCAGCTACTTGCATCCCCCCCCCAAAAAAAAACTGTACACAACCCCCCTTCCTGCACATAATGCCCCCCTTTAATCCTACACTCCCCTTCCGGTATACACTGCCCCCTTTAATCCTTCACCCCCCTTCCTGTACTCGCTGATCCCCTTTAACCCTACACCTGCCTTCCTGTACACATTGCACCCCTTTAATGCTACACCCCATTAACCCTACATCCCCTTTCCTATACACACTGCCCCCCGTTAACCCTATAACCCCCTTCCTGTACACACTGCCCGCTTCCTGCACACACTGCCTCCTTTAACCCTATACCCCCTTCCTGTATACACTGCCCCCCTTTAATGCTACACCCCTTTAACCCTACAACCCCCTTCCTTTACACACTGCCCCCTTTAAACATACACCCCCTTCCTTTACACTCTGCCCCCTTTAACCCTACACCCCCTTCCTGCATACACTTCTTCCTTTAACTCTACACCACACTTCCTGTTTACACTGCCCCCTTTAACCCTACACCCCCTTTCTGCATACACTGCCCCCTTTAACCCTACACCCCCTTCCTGTATACACTGCCCCCTTTAACCCTACATCCCCTTCCTGTATACACTGCCCCCTATAACCCCACGCCCCCTTCCTGCACAAACTGCCCCCCCTTCCTGCACACGCCACCCTGTATAGACTATACCCCCCCTGTGATGTGCGTTGCCCCCTGATTGAAATTACCTGAACTGCCTTGCCGGACACAGCGAGCTGTGCATGGCCAGAGTACCTGGTCTGTCAGTCCCCACTCCTGCAGACCAGCCACACTGACATCTCCACCCCAAGGTGGCTGTCGCTGACAGGTGGCGATCAGGGCTTTGGGCTGACTTCAGCTGCAGCGAGCGACGATCACCATTATCCAGTGAATGACCTTGTCCTGTGCTGGGATCTCAGCTCACTTCCACTGTTTGCAGGTGCACCGATGTGTGCAGGGGAGGGACGGTGGCTCTAGAGGTGACACCCACCAGGGATGAGGAGGTGACGGGAGGAATGTGGCACTGGCCATGGCTGTGCCCTAGGTAGCAGTGCGCCCTAGGTGGCTGCCTCGTACGCCTAGTGGTAGCACCGACCCTGGCTATGGTAAGAGAACTACAATAAACCAAAAATACTGTAAAGTACAACACAGCATGTCTAAAAGGAGAATGTCAACACTTCTAAGGGCCTTAAGGGCTTATTCATTGAATCTGGATCACATATACAGCAAGTAAGAACACAGACTAGAGCAGTGTTTCTTAACAAGAGCGCTGTGGCACCCTGGGGAACCATTTTGGTTCCCCCAGGGTATATTGAGAATGAGACCCAGTTTGCTCTGTGATGTGAGGGACTCTGTGGTGATAGGGGACTCTGATGTGCTGGGAAGCCTGTAAAATATGGTAAAGTACATCACTGTCTGTCTAAAAGGAGAATGTCAACACTTCTACGGGACTTAAGGGTTTATTCTTTAAATCTGGACCACATATACAGCCAGTAAAGACACAGACTACAGCAGGATTTCTTAAAGTGGTAGTAAACTCTTGTGTGCCATTTTTACCTGCAGGTAAGCTTATAATAAAGCTTACCTGTAGGTTAAATGAATACCTCCATGTTGTGCACCGTTTAGGAGATATTCCAGCGAGCAGCAGTTAGTGACGTCTTAGGCTTATGCTCTGTAAAGCCATGTCCGGGACTCCTGCGTGCATGCACGGGAGTGGTGCCACCGTGGTCCAGCCAGTCAGATGGTCTGAGCCCAGAAGGAAGACCGGGTGAAGATGGAAACCCTATCAGCGCTGACAGCATGCCACTGGAGGGCTTCATTTTAAGATAAGTATTTAATAACATGTTAGTATGCGATGCATACTAGCACAATATGATATTACCTTGCAGGGGGAAACTTTTTCTTTTAGAAGCTTTACTACTGCTTTTATGTGGCGCCCTGGGGAGCCATTTTGGTTCCCCCAGGGTATGTTGAGAACAAGACCCAGTTTGCCATATATCAGAGATGGATGAGAGGACTCTGTGATGTGGGGGACTCTGCTGTTTAAGGAAAGACTCTGATGTGAAAGGAGGGCTCTGACATGATGGAGGGAGCTTATGAAGATAATTTCATCAAAGTGATTGTGTGTATTGTCCCAGGTTCAGGTTTCCCATTTATAAGTGACATTTAGGCTTTTTACATTTTAGTCTGGGGTGCCTTGAAATTTTTTATACTTTTAAAAGGTTCAGCGATTGAAAAAAGGTTGAGAAATGGTAGACTATAGTATATACTGTAGCAGCTATACAACTTACATACAGGTGTTGATTTACTTAAACTGGGGAGTGTAAAATCTGTGGCAACTGTGCATAGAAACCAATCAGCTTCCAGGATTTTTGTCAAAGCCTAATTGAACAAGCTGAAGTTAGAAGCTGATTGGCTACCATGCACAGCTGCACCTTATTTTGCACTCTCTATTTTTAGTAAATCAACCCCACAGTTGTTTAAATCTTGTTAGCCATCATCAATTTGAAGAAGGAGGATCTGGACAGCCGCACTCCAATATAAATGCCTTTATTGTATAAAATAACAATAAAATAAGTTAAGCTGATTATACATAGATCTTTTTTTTTTCCATTCAACCCGCTGTCAGAATACGATAGCGCAGGGGGAGGATTCTTCCATCCACCTCGAATGTGTGGATGGGGGAATCCTCCCCAGTGAACTATTGTATTCTGACAGCGGGGAAAATTCCCCGCTGTCAGAACACACAGATCAGCACTGCAACCTATTGCCAGTGGCGCTGATCGATCGCCATTATCTGACAGGGTCTTTGAACAAAAGTTGATCAGTAGACTGACTTCTATTCAACCACAGGGGCCACACATGGATCAAAATTTGAATTTCAGTCCATGTATGGCCAGCTTTAGCCCTGCAAAGCAATTAAACAGGATAACAACATGTCAAGTTATGGTTAGGGTCCAAAAGTAACCCAGCAATAGGTTGGGATAAAATGCTGTGACATATACCATTACATATGCATTACATTTCTTTAGTGAAAGGTGGTTACTTCTCTCACCAAAGAAAAAAAAAGGAGGCTTATTTAAAGTGGATATAAAAGACACAAATGAATGCATCTATACATTTAATAATGTATTTAACATCCATTAAAGTGGTTGTAAAGGCAAAAGGTTTTTTTTTACCTTACTGCATTTCTATGCAGTAAGGTAAAAAAAAACCTTCTGTATGGAGCTTCCCCTGTATCCCCCTAAATACATACCTGAGCCTGATATTGATCCATCGATGTGCACAAGATCTAAGGCTTTCTAAGCTGTCTTGCTCCTCATTGGCTCAGATACAACAGTGGGAGCCATTGCTGCTGTCAATCAGAACCAGTGACAAGGGAGCGGAGGGTGGTGACAAGCCCCGTTCTGTGTGTCTTGCAGAGCAGGGCTCAGGTGTGAGCAGGCACTAGTGCCCCCATAGTAGCCGACTTGCGGAGGGGAGGAGCCAGGAGCACCTGCGGGGAACCCGAGAAAAGGATGATAGGGGCTGCTCTGTGCAAACCCATTGCATAGAGCAGGTAAGTATAACACGTTAAGTATTATTAAAAAAAAAAAAACTTTACAATCACTTTAAATGTATTTCTTTTTTTCAAATGCAAGCAGTGTAAGTACCTAAACATGACCTGGAATTAGCCTCTTCCAGTCCCTATACAACAGGAGATGAAGAAGCAGTACAAGAAGTAAATCACTTGTGCTCATGTTATAACTAGGGATAAGCCAAACACCCCCTGGTTCGGTTGGGGCAGAACATGCAAACAGACCAAAAATTTGTGCAAACACGCGAACCCCGTTAAAGTCTATGGGACTTGAACGTGTAAAATCAAAAGTGCTAATTTTAAAGGCTAATATGCAAGTTATTGTCATAAAAAGTGTTTAGGGACCTGGGTCCTGCCCCAGGGGACATGTATCCATGCAAAAAAAAGTTTCAAGAACAGCCGTTTTTTCGGGAGCAGTGATTTTAATAATGCTTAAAGTGAAACAATAAAAGTGTAATATTCCTTTAAATATCGTGCCTGGGGGTGTCTATAGTATGCCTGTTAAGTGGCCCATTTTTTCCGTGTTTAGAACAGTCCCTGCACAAAATGACATTTCTAAAGGAAAAAAAGTCATTTAAAACTGCTTGCGGCTGTAATGTAATGTTGCCCCCCTCAGCCCATTACCATGCCCTTTGGGTCTGGTATGGATATTAAGGTGAACCCCGCACCCAAATTTAAAAAAAAAAGGCATGGGGCAGCAGTATACAGGCGGTCCCCGGGTTACAAACAAGATAGGGACTGTAGGTTTGTTCTTACGTTGAATCTGTTTTAATTTGGAACAGGTACATTTTGTAAGTGTAGCTCCAGACAAAAAATCTATTTTTAAGCTTTTTGGATAACATAGGGAAGGGTTATCACCCCTGTAATATTTGTTTTGCTGTCTGTGCCCCTGTTCAGAAGATTTTACCTCACTTTCTGTCCCAATGACAATTGGATTTTGAAAATTTTGGGTTATTAGGAAAACAAGGATTGGTGATAAAGCATCAGTGAGGAGACATCTTTTTCCCATATTAACATATTGAAGGGTTAGATTTCCGATAACTTCCTGTTGTCTCCCTCCGTTTGTAAGTAGGAGTCGTTTGTAAGTCGGATGTTTGAAAATAGGGGACTGCCTGTATATACTATACGGCCTGCCCTATACACTCTCAAAATTGAGCCTTAGGTGTTGGTGGTACCAGAACACTGTAAGCCCTCACAGTTACTCTTGGTGGGTGCTGGAACGGGCCCTGCTGTGAAATATTATATAAAGAATTGTAATGACATGCCCCTGTTAAAAAGGGGCAGAAAAATTGGGTCTTAGGCGGTAGTGGTGGTGGTGGTGGCACAACACTGTAAAGCCTCACATATACTTTTGTTGAGAGCAGGAATAGGCCCTGCTGTGAAATATTAGATCAAAAATTGTAATTACGCTCCTGTGTTAGACAGGGGCAGAAAAATTGGGCCTTAGGTGGTGGTGGTGGTGGTGGCACAACACTGTAAAGCCTCACAGCTACTTTTGTTGAGAGCAGGAATAGGCCCTGCTGTGAAATATTAGATCAAAAATTGTAATTACGCTCCCCTGTTAGACAGGGGCAGAAAAATTGGGCCTTAGGTGGTGGTGGTGGTGGCACAACACTGTAAAGCCTCACAGATACTTTTGCTGAGCGCAGGAACAGGCCCTGCTGTGAAATATTAGATCAAAAATTGTAATTACGCGCCCCTATTAAACAGAGGCGGAAAAATTGGGCCTTAGGCAGTGGTGGTGGTGCCACAACACTGCAACCCCTCACAGATACTCTTGTTGAACGCAGGAACAAGCCCTGCTGATAAATATTTGATCAAACATTGTAATTACACACCCCTGTTAAACAGGGGCAGAAAAATTGGTCACTCAGCATAATAGGATAGTCACTCAGCATATACAGTCTTCAAGGGATCCCACGTCCATAGAAAAATCATTTGGTTACATCAGCATCAGAAAGTAATAGCAACTGCACTAGGGGTGCACGGTACTGTGTACACCAACAGAAGTTTAATAACAACTATGGGTGCACGGTATGTATTGTGTACACCACCAAGAAAGTAGTAGCAACTACCCTAGAGGTGCACGTTACTGTGTACACCAACAGAAGTGTAATAACAACTATGGGTGCACTGTATGTATTGTGTACACCACCAGGAAAGTAGTAGCAACTGCACTAGGGGTGCACAGTACTGTGTACACCAACAGAAGTTTAATAACAACTATGGGTGTACTGTATTGACCACCAGAAAAGTATGAACAACTACACTATGGGTGCACAACACTGTATACTGTGTACACCACCTAAAGTATATTAGAAACAGTACACCAGGAATGGCCTGCAGTGAGATATAGCTAAACTGTATGCAGTGGATCTATATATATATATATATATATATATATATATATATATATATACACAAGACTATCTTTATATATTATATATATAAAATACACTGCAGCTAACTGAATCACCTGCCTGCCAGAAGTATATTAAAAAGAGTACACCAGGAACGGCCTGCAGTGAGATATAGCTAAACTGTATGCAGTGGATATATATATATATATATGCAAGACTGACTGTATATGTATATTAAATACACTGCAGCTAACTGAATCACCTGTCTGCCTGAAGTATATTAGAAACAGTACACCAGGAACGGACTGCAGTCAGATCTAGCTAACCTGGATACAGTGTATATATATATATATATATATATATATATATATATACTATATATACTGTAGTATAGTATATATATATATATATATATATATATAGTTCATATGAGCAGAAAAAAAAGAAAAAAGTACAGTGTGTGTATATATATATATATATATATAATATATACTGTATATATACAGTGTATATATATATATATATATATATATATATATATACAAGACTGGCTGTATATATATTAAATACACTGCAGCTAACTGAATCACCTGCCTGCCAGAAGTATATTAGAAAGAGTACACCAGGAATGGCCTGCAGTGAGATATAGCTAAACTGTATGCAGTGGATATATGTATATATATATATATATATATATACATATATATATATTAAATACACTGCAGATAACTGAATCACCTGCCTGCCTGAAGTATATTAGAAACAGTACACCAGGAATGGACTGCAGTCAGATCTAGCTAAACTGGATACAGTGGATATGTATATATATATATATACGAGACTGACTGTATATATATATATATACATATATCCACTGCATACAGTTTAGCTATATCTCACTGCAGGCCATTCCTGGTGTACTCTTTCTAATATACTTCTGGCAGGCAGGTTATTCAGTTAGCTGCAGTGTATTTAATATATATACAGCCAGTCTTGTATATATATATATATATATATATATATATATATATATATATATATACACTGTATATATAATATTTTAAATACACTGCAGCTAACTGAAAAACCTGCCTGCCTGCTCAATCTAAATTAAATGACACTCTCTGTCCACGCCAACGACACACTACACAAGGCCGACGTGCAGGCGGCCTTATATAGTGTGGGGCGTGGACTTAGTCCCCCTGAGCAATGATTGGCAAAAGGCACCCTGCCTTTGGCCAATTATGGCTCTCTTAGCTGAGGGCGCTGTGATTGGCCACAGCATACAGGTCATGGTGCATGCTCTGGCCAATCATCATACAGCAATGCACTGCACTCCCACAGTGCATTATGGCCTGTTACGCTTCGCTCAAATTTGGCACGAACGGCCCATAATGTTCGGTTTTCAACGAACGGGCGCCTAGCCAATGTTCGAGTTGAACTCATGTTCGACCCAAACAGAAAGCTCATCCCTAGTTATAACAAGGCAAATTCTGAACGGAGGAGAGAGCAGAGTGAGACTGACCCAAACCCATTTTTGTCTAATGTAAAAAACAATGTCCCCTGTGGATAATTATTAGGCTTCGGCACACTGTATTCTTTTATCACCTATAAGAGTTTAGCAGCATCAAAAATGCTGTTAAAAAAGAGTTTTTGCATTTATGTCCATGTGCATTTAAGCATCTGGCATTAATACAATCTATTGGACAGAATTCTGGCCATTAGAGTGCTTTAACGCAGATATGCACCTAATGACGCCAAGTGTTAATGTGTGTTTATGCGCGTTTAGACGTACTTGAGCATTTTTTATGCTCAAAAGCTCCTCTCCTGAATGCACAAGTGATGGCTTTTTTTCTGCCTCTATACACCCCTGCCTCTAAATACCTATGTGTGCATGAACACACAGGTTAACATGGAGGAGCGTTTAGAGGCAGAAAAAAAGAGAAAAAAAGGCAGAGCTCAAACACCTGTAAAAGCAGCAGTTGTAAACCCTTACATATACCCAGTGAAGGGACTATCCCCAGGTGATACACAGAGATGAAACAAATCCTCCTATTTAACTTGTACCTGTTTATCTGCAGCCTTCTCTTCTCTACATCTGTTCAAAGTGCTGAATTTAAAAAGCTTGTCTGAAAGTTCAGAAAAAAGGGGGGCAGAGAGCTGAAATTACACTCTGAAGAGCTCAGTGAGGAGAGCTCTGAGAGCTGATTGGACGGAAAGGACACACTCCCTTCACACAGCAAACAGGAACAGAGCTGAGGCTGTCAATCTACTGAAGGTCCCTCCCATGTCACCTTTTTTCTCTTGGTGTCAGGAAAACTAGTCAGAAGTGGTTCATACTGATAGCAGAGGAACAACCTGACAGACAAAAATTACACTTATGCCATGTACACACGACCAGACTTTTCAACAGCAAAGGTCCAACGGAACGAATCCGCCAAACAATTCGATCATGTGTGGGCTTCATCAGGCCTTTGCTGTCGAAAAATCAGATGGACTTTAGAAATAGAACATGTTTCAAATCTTTCCAACTGACTCGAATCCGGTCGAAAAAATCCGTTCGTCTGTATGCTAGTCCGACGGACGAACGACGCAAGGGCAGCTATTGGCTACTGGCTATGAACTTCCTTATTCTAGTCCGGTCGTAAGTCATCACGTTCAAACCAGTCGGACTTTGGTGTGATCGTGTGTAGGCAAGTCCATTGCGTCGGAACTCCGTTGAAAGTCCGTTAAAAAGTCCTTCAGAGTTCAGTCCGTCGAAAGTCCGCTAGTGTGTACATGGCATTAGTGCTATTAATTGAGACAAGTACACACTATAGAGGGATATGCTTTGTTCATATTTCATGTCTGAAGTTTACAACCACTTTAATGCCGCGTAAACACGATTGCACATTCCGACAACAAAATCCATGTTTTTTTTCCGACAGATGTTGGCTCAAACTTGTCTTGCATACACACGGTCACACAAATGTTGTCGGAAATTCCGAACGTCAAGAACGCGGTGACGTACAACATGTACAATGAGCCGAGAAAAATGAAGTTCAATAGCCAGTACGGCCCTTCTGCTTGATTTCGAGCATGCGTGGAACTTTGCGCGTCGGAATTGTGTACACACGATCAGAATTTCCGACAACGGATTTTGTTGTCGGAAAATTTGAGATCCAGATCTCAAATTTTGTCTGCCGGAAATTCCGACGGAAAATGTCCAATGGAGCCTACACACGGTCGGAATTTCTGACAACAAGCTCCCATCGAACATTTGTTGTCGGAAATTCCGACTGTGTGTACGCGTAAGTGTGCATGAGGCCTTACCGTTTTAGTATGAATTAGAATTTAAAAAAAATGAATAATCACTGCTCCTTGCCATGTTCCTGTGAATAATTGTTATAATTGTACTGGAGTTTCCTTAGCTCCAATTTCCATAAATGATATGCCTGACTATGGCTATGTTATGCAGCCATTGGCTGATCGAGATGCAACTAGCACAAATAGTATTTAGCTATGTACTTTTTTAATATTATAGATAAATATACTGCCAAAAGACAGAAAATTTACAGAGGTTAGTTCTTCTTCTCCAAAAATAAAAACCCTCATTTTAGGTTTGGTAGGTATCTATTATGCTCAGTTGAAGTGCCTTCATTACTTGTGACACTATCATCAGCAGTTCTGGCATATCAAACTGTCTTTCATATCAGCCCTGCTCCAGATCGGCCTTCTGGGAAATGCATCAGCTCACAAGGGAATGCATGATTGTGGAGCAGCCATTGACAGAGCCATGGACACAATGTTCAGCTTGACCCAAGCTGCTATTAATTTGCTGTTAGGACATAGCCTTTACACAGTGTAAGATGCTGATACAGTACAAAACAGAATGTATTCCAACAACAGATCAGTGCAAATAGTCATTTTTATTTTAATTGACAAAGATTTTTCTTTTGTCATTTTTTTGATTTTTTTTTTCCTTTTTTGTTAGACAAAATGGTATTAGAAAGAAAAAAAAACGCGATCAGCGTTTTATTTTTCTGCACGTGAAATAGGCACAAAAAAAAAAAAAAAAAAAAAGCGCAATCTAAAATGTCACAGTAATATTCCTAATAATGAAAGAGAATAATCTAATGATTGCGTCCACTGAGTACACTCATTTTCCCATGTGGAATTGCTTTCTTGTAATGTGTCACTGTTCTTTGTACCTCTGGGTTTCACATCCATCTCCAAATCCTTCAAGCAGTCTTGTAGAAAATGATGTCTCTACTTCAAAAGCCTCACTGAATATGTTTAACTGTTATTTATACATAATATGTGGTCTTATTTTCACCTTCCTTCCTCTACAAGGGGAGCTTGTGGAGGCTGCTCGGATTATAGCATGTTAACCTTGACCTCTTTGATACAGAAAATGTTTCTTGTAGGTGTATATCTGCAATTCTTCAAAGCGATCACTGGCTTTTTTTTTTTTTTTTTCCAACTTTGAGCCAGAAGCCATATCATGTTTTCCCTTTCAAAGGAACATTATTTTTGGTAAACATATTCTGTCCATGTGAAATTATAAACGGAGGATTGCAAGGTCAGTAAAATAATAACAGCAATGCCTTCCTCTCTTGTTCATGCGTTTGCACATGTATAAGGGCACATACTGCATATTGTGAATGCTATATATGTCAGACATTCAGCTGAGGCACAGACAAAAGCACTACGTTAATTACCTATCATTTGTGGCTGCAGAGAAGAGCAGATGGCAGAAACCGATAACTTAATGGCAAGGGGCAGTGATTATTCGATTTTTTTTTTCCTGATTCAAAATGAAAGTCAGTATCTGCCATGGAAGTGATCTAAAAACATATATATACAAAAAAATCCCTACATGGCATGGTGTCCAAACTAGGATCACACTAAATACAGAGTAGTATTTTTTTAGGAGAGGTTTGCTGCTTTTACATATATATATAGCTATAGATATATATATATATATATATATATAGATAGATAGATAGATAGATAGATAGATAGATAGATAGATAGATAGATAGATAGATAGATAGATAGATAGATAGATAGATAGATATAGATCTATCTATATATATAGATAGATCTATATCTATACATAAACATAAAATGAGTGCTGTTATCTTTTTGATTAGTCACGTTCTTACCTTCAAATCATTTCCAGGGAATGCAAATATATACTAGTTATGAAAGTGCCGCTGCGTGTTGTTTCGATATTCTCTTTATGTGATTTTGATCAGCAAGTATTTTCTCACAGTGTAACAATATACAGTATGTGTAAAGTCTGTGTGATATATATTCTTGTGCATGCATGTGCTTGTGTATTACAATAAGATCCTCCCATATACACACATTGGGAAGTAATGGGTAATGGCCCTGGTGCTGCACTGAGTACAACAAAAAGCCAGAAATGAAAAGGTGATACTTCATATATCTAAAAATTTAAAAGTTTATATACTCTGTGCTTAGTGTTTAAACCCGGGGGCCAGATGTGGCCCTTAGCTTGCCTTTATCTGGGGCCTGGGGCACTATTTCACCAACTGACACCATCGATGGGGCACTATTCCACCAACTGACACCATCGATGGGGCACTATTCCCCCAACTATCTCCATAGATGGGGTACTATTCCACCAACTATCTAAACAATATAAAACTCACGCTAGGAAATGTGACAATAAAGTGATCTGAAATAGACCTGTAGCAGCTATCAAAAAGGTGCTAAAACCTCAAAAATGTGTAACAATAGATGGGCAGCGCTTGCAGGATATGAACACAATAATATAACGTGCCCAAACACATTAACAGTGACAATAAATCATGACATAAAAATTGCAGTCTATATTCAAGTGCTAAGTGCTCCAAAAATAAAGTGCATCGGTGCTTCAAAAATATAAAGTGTCAGTGTGCCATGTTGCCCTCTTGTGATCCCACTCACCAAAAAAGTATGAACCCTCAGCTTTGCAGTCTGGGGTCAGGAAAACTGTGATCTGTGTGATCTGATATATGAGGGATGAATTCTCAAAAGACTCTCCATTGGGGTGATCCCATGGATGTATTAAAAGGGATCGACCATAATCACCAACTGACACCATCGATGAGGCACTATTCCACCAACTGATCCCATTGATGGGGCACCATTCCTCCAACTGACATCAACGATGAGGCACTATTCCTCCCACTGACACCATCGATGAGGCACTACTCCACCAACTGACACCATTTAAGGGACACTATTGTTCCCATTGAATCCAACAATGGGGCACCATTCCTTCTATTAAAACCAATGATGCGGCATCGTTTATGCCCACTGATGCCGGGGCATTTTCTGCTTCCACTGGTCACAGTCCAGCTCCCCTAAAGTCTGAAGGACATTAAACTGGCCCTCTGCTTAGAAATTTTGGAGGCCCGTGGTGTAAACAAAAGAAGAATTAATCTAAAATGGGAAAGCTGCACTCAAAAATATTTGAATACAAAACATATAAGAAACAAAAGAAAAAAATGTTGAGCTATCCCTTTAAATGAATCAACAAAGTTGAAAGCTCTATATAGCAAAACTTGTAATGTGTACAAAACAAAATAATTAATAATAAATGTACTTCCTGTTCAGGGAATGTCCAACAATGTGCATCTTTAAAGCAAAGCTTCAAAATTGTGAATACACACAAAAGTCCACACTTCCAGTGAAAAATCCATGATGGCACTTCACTTAACAGACTGGGGGAGATTTACCAAGACTGAGGAGTGCATAATCTGGTGTAGCTCTGCATAGAAACCAATCAGCTTCCAGTTTTTATTGTCAAAGCTTAATAGAACAAGCTGAAGTTAGAAGCTGATTGGCTACCATGTACAGCTGCACCCAATTCTGAGTGCTCCAGTTTTAGTAAATCAAACCCACAGTGTCTACTTCAGTGCTCCACCACCATAATGCACACCAACTTTATACCAGATAGATATGACCTCCAATGCATGAGGTCCTCAGCGCTTTATAAACATTGATAGTGCCACTGGATACAACTTGCAGCTTTGCTATTGATCTTTTAGGAGCCCACAGCGATCTCAGCAATAAAGTATCTACTTCCCAACTAGCAACGTACCTGTACTGTAATGCATTCCACAATATTCCGCATTTAAGTCATAACAGTGCTCCTCTTTTGTTTTTGTATTATATGTATGTGTATATACAATATATTCAATTATTTTATATTTGTTGTTATACCAAAATTTTGTTTAACCAAAAAACAAAAAATATACAGTATTGCAGCTTAGCAGTCCTTAGATCTGGTAGCTGCATTACGTTTATTTTTAAGGCCCTTTCCTTTATTTTTCCTAGTGATTTTGCTAGTAACACAATCCCTGTCCTAGTGTGACAACATTCACTCATTCTACTGATCAGGGCAACAGAAACAGGATAGGACAGAACTAATGGGCCCCTCCTTTGATCTCTTGTCTTTAATATAGATGGGTGGGTCCTGAAGTTCCCAGAACAATATAACTATTAACAGTACAACACAAGCAGAGAGCATAGGAAGTTATCAGCTGACAAGATTTCTGGCAAGATCAATGGGTATCACAAAATGCTATCCATGCTATAATAAAACCAAAAAGAAGCAAATAATAGAAGTTCATTGTCTGGGTTTACATACACCTTAAAATATATCTAAACCTAGGCACTCAAATCTCATAGAAGCTTAAACACATTAAAACAGAAGTATGGCCCAAGCTTGTTTGGCAATATTTATCTTGTTGGTCAAAGTGCGCTTAAGCCAGCCCTGGACAGTACAAATTTTGGCTAGGTTTGGCAGGGGCTGGCCGAGATTTGAACCATGTATGGGCAGGCTGATTGTATCCAAGTTGACATGTCAATCAACTTGGGTAAAACCAGCATGTCGAATTTTGAGGATGTGATTATCATCTATGGCTGGCTTTATTTTTGCTGTCCTGTGATCCCGAATCTACTGACAGTAGGCCAAAGCTGATTTCAGCTGATGTCCAGGCACTGGAAGGATCCCAACCATATTGCTAGGACCCACCAAGATGCCTGATTGACAGCTGGCTCCAGCTTTCATCGCCCAGCAGAGAGCCGAAGCCAGCTGTTTCCACCCTCTCTTTTGCCTGGTGCTCCAATGAGCACTGGAGGAGCAGGGTGAGGAATGATTACTGACAGTGACTGCTTTTTTTGCTCCAAGAAGATGTGAACAGCATCAGACCAAGAGATGAGTATGCATGTTTGATTTTTTAACCCCATGCATCTCTTATAATGTAATTTTAAAAACTGTTATCAGTCTTTAAAATGTTTAAATAAATAATGCCAATATTTCAATAAATTAATACCAAGGGATCCTACCATGAAGTTCCGACACTTCCTGCTAAAAGTTGATAACTGTCTCTCAATAGTGCTCATGTATTGTCACCCTGTCCATGCATCCCTGTTTTAGACTACACACAGCTGTGCTGACATGTGTATACATAGTGCATTGTTGTCACTATCAGAAGTCAGTCCAGGGCAATGATATGCAGTCAACAATGGAGCGAGTGCATGTAGACAGGAAATGACTAAAAAGCTGAAAGAGATCAGCAGCACTGAGATGCAAAAACAAGGATGAAAAATAGACGCAAATAGTATTTTAGGAAAAAAAGCATGGAAATTGTATATTATACAAATGTCATCCAGTTAGAATTTATATCTACTTTTAGCCACTTTGTTAGTGCCACAGCAAAGCTTATAATTTCCCAACCACAAGCACACCAACCCAAGGATCAGATTGGTGACAAGCAGATTAACCAATGCTGAAGCCTTTGAACTGTATGAGGAAATGGGAGAGGGAGTCACACTTTAACAATACCATTCTAAAAAAAAATATACTATAACAACAAAAAGTGATATTAGAAGAAAAAATAACCTGGCAATGGAGGCGATTTAGCAAGTTTAATCTTCATAAACTAATCTGTTCAGTTAAAATAGCAAATGATTTTAGGATAAATTTCCACTTGTTTTCATTTCCATTAAAATCCATTAGCCATCTCGAGTGTTTAAGTGGCTTGCAAAAAACGTAACCACTTTCATGGTTAACAAAGCCTTATATACACAGTAATTTTACAAACTAAACAAAAATGAAAGTGATCTTTGAGTGCAGTAATACTTACCCGTGCCAGTTGGCACAATCACCCGTACTACTTTTCAAGGTCACAGTGAGACATTATTTACTTTTTTTTTTTAAATACAGTATTGCATGTATTTAAAAATAGATATTTTTCTCCAAAGGAATTATGTGCCTGTATTATTTTCTTATTCTTTAGCTATTCCAGTAAAAACTTGGGACTCCTCAGAATAAATATGAATGTGAGTTTTCAGTCTATTCTTTTTGTAGAGGGTAAGGCAGGAGTTCTCAACATTCACACATATTTATGGCACAAGGTTTATGCTTCCTGGAGAGACATTAGTATTAAGAATTTATGGAGCCTGTACTTACCAAAGCTTGATTTCCTCCTCTATAGTGAGCAATGGGAAGAAATGATTTCCAAACTGCACTGGTGTTTGAAGCATATCATGTGTTTCATGGCTGTAGATTACAAAACACTCAGCCAAATCAATGTACAGAAAACTAAAACAAAATGCTAAGACTGGACTTGGGACTGAGCATGTTATTAATGGGTGATGGGAAAGGATAAAAACTTGGGTCATGTGCAGTATATTTAAATATAACTGGGATATTTGACAGGTTATAGAGTTTCTTATTATTTACTTAAGTTATTTAATTTATTTATACAGCCCTACAAATTGTATATATACAGTAATTGTACTTGTACTGTGTGTGTATACCGTAGTCTTTGTTTTGCATGGTAAAATATTAAATAGATAATGATAGGGTTTGACGCTTGTATTGTGTGTATTTATACATCCTACAAATTGTGTATGTATATATATATATATATATATATATATATATATATATATATATATATATGTTTTGCATGCTAAAATATTAAATAGATAATGATAGGGTTTGATTTTAAGATGAGATAATGCTTTGCCTGAACAAGGGAGGAGTCATTATAATCACACGTTTCAACTTGCTGAAATTAGAAAGAGGGAAACCTTCTAGCACAATGTACTTAGGCAATGGACATAGCCCTGCCATGTCCCCAAATATGTAAACCATTATGCATAAAATTATAGCTATGGGGCAAGTTCACACCACAAAAACGTCCTCCAGATCCGGTCCGGATGCTTTTTTGCATTTTTTACGCATTTTTCTTATGCGTTCCGGTGCGTTTTTGTCGCATTCTTTACGTGTTTCCGAATGCATTCCAGATGCAATTTTTTTCTTCTGTTATCCTTTATTTTTTTCACTGTACTGAGGTCCGGTGCATTTTTTATGCGTTTTACCATGTTCCAGTACAGTTCTGTGCAGGAAAATGCAGCAAGTTCTAATTTTTTTCTGTAACCGGAGTGCACTGGAACGGCAAGCACTGGTGTGAACTATGCCATTAAAAACCATGTAGCCTACTTTCTATGTGTTTTGGATGCAGAAAAAAAAAGCACTGGAACGCACGTGGTGTGAACTAGCCAGAAACCCAGAATTGTGTTTTTTTTTCTAACAATACTTTTCCTTTATGCTGGCTTTCTAAATTAGCAAACAAGATAATTAAGCGATAGGATGAAGGTTTTAGAGCAGAATAACACTTTCGGTAGTTAAATTGAACATTTTCATAGATATTTATACATTCGACCAAAACAAAGGACAACTAAGGAGGAAAGAGGGACAGAAGGATGTGGTTCTAAAAGTGGGACTGTCCCACCAAATCAGGTTCAGTTGGAAGGTATACTATGACGAGTCACCATACCATGAGACATCCATTCCCATGCATACCATTTAGCTTGAGCCTCTTGAGATTTGTAAACAACCTTTTTTTTTTCAACGTGTATTCGGTATTTTGAATCTTGTTGTCTTTTGTGTGTTTCTTTTGGATACTACTGTGTAGTAATCCTGCAAGAAACAACACCTACAAATCTGTGCAGGAGCCTCCTGTAATAAATACTGGTCACTTTTGTCCTCTTTCCATATGTGGGATAACTACTATGGTAAATACCCCAAGACCCTCTTTCCCTCCCCAATCTGACCTCCTGATAGTTCTGTAAAGGCAGTCTGCAGTGGGTCAACCTTTTGTGCCTCAATCACAGCTCTGCACAATCTATGTGCAACAAGGTGATGATGTCACCTCTACTTTTAAAAAGTAATTTCTATACACATAATGTAAATGTATATCTTCTGTGGCTATTTAGTAATACATTTGAATTCAAGTTTTGCACCCAGATCTCAGCTTTAAAAACACTAATTTTGAACTATGAATTTGGAAGAGTATGTGAACCAACTGTTGTGATTACAGACTTCTTGCCCAAAAAACCTGAAAGCTGTAGACAACACTTTTATTTTCCTTTCCTCTGGGTTTTCAATTTCATAGAAAAAGAAATTAAATTAAAGTAAATGTATTGATAAAAATAGAATCAAATTAAAAGAACCACAAAGGAGTAATAGGAGGGTGTTCGGAGCAATATACAACTAAGGCCACAATATTTACTTTGCTTCAGCTATTTTATTAAAATGAAAACGTCCCCACAGATCTGGGGAATATCCAATTTAATTTTATTTTCCTAATAGCGCAACCTTCACGATTGCTGTCAGTAGCACTGGAGTTTATTGATTATAAAATTGGCATTTAATATAATGATTCTTATTATAGAAGTGGTACGCACATAATATGCTTTATGTGGGTGCTAGATCTAAACCTTAGATATGCATTCATGTACCAAAATTATTACAAGCAGGGCCACTGATAGGGCAGTACAGCCAGCCCTATTGTACCGGGCCCAGCCCCCATCAGCTCCACAGGGGGGCCTGGACAACTTCACAGTTAATTTATGCATATTCAAAACTAGAGGTTTCTAAACCTCACCCCCGCTACTACTTGCTTAGAGAAGGGGGGTTGTAATTACATTTTCCTGGGCCCAATCTGGTCTACAGAGGGGCCCAGGAGGTGAGCGCAGCAATCAGACTATTTCTCCTTTATTGGTTGCATGTACATAAAGCCGCACCGCATATTGCTCTGCTAGTTAATTAGACCCAGCTGCTGCTGCCCACTGCCTTCCCTGGCACAGTGATACTACGAGGCTCCGCTTAGCTCCTGCCTCCCATTTTCAGGTGCCGACTGCCGAGACTGAGGTGAGGCGATAGGCGGCTCAGTGGAGAACAGCATGCACTGCACTGCACACAGTGAGTGGAGAACAGAATCCTCACTGTCTCACTCAGGCTTACACACAGAATAGCAGGTTATAATTATCAGCATTATGATACTCATGCAGGCAGCAGTCAGCATGTGCTCTGTCATGGACCTGTCACAGTGTGTCATATTGCTGTTTGGTGCTTACTTTGTTATGGCTGTACTGGGTTAAAGTTTGTAACACACAGTACAGCCATAAGTTAACAAGGTCAGCACCCAAAAGCCATGTGACACTGTGACAGATCTATGACAGAGCATATGCAGACTGTGCTGCCTGAATAATTTCCATAATGATGATAATCATAAGACGCAGTGAGATGCCACTTTACACTTGCGTTGGGGGGGGGGGGGGGGGGCAGTAAACATGTGCCCCCAACTACCTCCCTTTATATTGCAATTACCGTACTTTTTTTTATCTTGGCGCTGCACTATTATTTTGTATATATTATACTTTTAATTGAATTTGGCAATAAAAGCACCAATTACATAGCACATTTACTGTAGCCATTTGGAATAGGAAACTATAGCTTACCTCTACGTATTACAAAGTCTTTAAACAGGACAGAGACCAGAAATGCTGGTACACAAAGGTACCATGCCATTCCTGTGATTAAAGTACAAATTGCCCCAGGAACCCTTATCACAAACTTGGGTCTCTCAAATATGGTAATAGCTTTTTTTTTAAAAAGAACTGTTTTATCCTCTTCTTTTCCTGCCAGAATTCATTACTTGTCTCAAAATATGATGAGCAGCCTCACTGAACAAGCGGTTAGTGCAAGAGGTAAGAAAATGCGTGTGGAAGAACAGGCTGAATGCATGCGGAAGCTGCAGTTTGCATAAATACCCACTTCAGGACTTCTAAGGCACTTTAAAGGTGCCTGCTGTTGAGGTCTGCGGTTACTTTAATTAGCCTGCTGAATGCACAGGTTTACAATTATTGGCCTGTGAATAAGATGAAAATTGTTCCCTTGCCATTAACTGCTCAGATATAGAGACAACAAGCTGGCACACAGAAAACAATAAAATGATTAACATAATATCATGCCTTTTCTATGTTCCTTTGCGTGATTGAGAAGTTCAGATACATAATAAGCATCACATGTGGGGTCCAAAGTGTTACAGCTTAGGAAGTTTGATGCCATCATGTAAGAGAACTGGACTCTAGATATAAGAGCTGCTGGGGAGTGCATCAGTTGTCTTCAAGATCTGAGGACCAATCTGGAAGAACCATTCTCAGGAAGAAGGACCGCAGCATCAAAATGCAGAGATACTGCAGCTATTGTTAATTTAAAAGCTGTGCTGTGCAAAGTAAATGTTTCACTAAACCCATCTGTCATTTGGTTCAATACAAATCTCAAACACCAGTCACTGAGAAGTGCTAAGGCTTGATTTCAGTATTGAGCTAAAAAAAAAGATGACTTTAACATTGAAAAATAATAGGATCAAATTAAAAAGTTTCTGAAACTGTAAAACTCTTATAACAAAAATGTACCTTTTAACCAAAACCAAAAATGTTTAACTCAGTTTGGGACAATAAAGATGGAGGAAAAAATGTGTGCCCGAGTTTAGGCTTTAACATATACAAGACAAGTAGAGGCAAAGAGAGGACAGTTTGACTCATCCAAGCAAGAATGGAAAGTTCAAGCAAGGTGTTACAATGCAGAAATATATTTCAGATTCTGAACAAGAAACATGAGACATTCACCAATGCATTAAACCAAATATTAGAAGGCTGGACAATTCTAGAATAATAAAAAGAAACACTGGAATCAACCAGAAACCTGTGTGGTGCTACCCCGAAAGGAGCTGCTTGATAGATGAGAGCTTCTGTTGCTCTCAGTGATAACCTGGCTTGTACCTGGACCCAACACATACTAACACCATAAACAGTTGAAATAGGTTTTATATAAAAAGGCCAAAGCCCTGTAAAGGAAATTTGGATTAGACCTAAAGGAATAGCGTTGACTCAACAAACAGGGTTAGAATAGTCTCAAATCCTGGCACAGGCAAGGTCAGACATCAGCACAATAGCCATCTTTGATGCCCTTTATCTCTCTTGGTGGAGCGCTCACTCTTTCAACAAAGAGTACATGTAATCCACATGGTAAAGTAACAACACGGTTCCTTCTTGGCAGCAAACAGCAGCCAATAAAACAATTAGTAGTTGCCAATAGGCCTCTCACCGCAGAGAAACTATGGTGTTGCCCCTTTGTGCAGATGGTTCCTCGTTTGATGATCCCATGGACAGGATGAATATGGATTCTACCTAGCCTGCAGCTTCAGGGGAAGTCAGACAAAAGGCAACCTGCTAGCACCTCAGTCTTCCTCTCATGCCTTCACTTCATTGGTGCTCCCCTTCTTGTGGGTATGTCCCATATTTCTCTAAATATGTATGTTCCTTGCAGTCAGTCTCTCAGCACAACATATACTCAATTCACAGCACTCTGCTTTACACAGCTCCAGCAGCAGCCTTCTCCCTGCAGCTTTATCCTCACCTCAGCATCATCAACATAGCATGTAGTCCTGTCACATAAGCTCAGCCTACAAAGCTCTGGGATCCTGACACACTCTACCCAGCAACTCTCTCCCTGAACGGTCTCTGCAGACAGTAGCAGTGGGCTCAGCAGTAGCAGTTCCAAGCCCTGCTATCATCTAGGCTCCGGGCCACAGACACCAAACAGAAGTCATGGGTGTCTCATTTATCTCCCTGTCCCAGCATCCTCCTTGCTAGTGGTGGAAGCAGCCAAACACTCTCCATCAATGCAGGAAGGGAGTAAGAAGCTCTCCAGCCAGGGAAGAATTTCCTGCTGGGTGGCTTAGAGGGGCCACCAGCCTGGTGCCACACTTGCCAATTTTCTTTCTGTAATAAAGGAAATGAAAATAAATTGTATGTAATCACAAAGTTTTAAAGGGTAATTCCACATTTGTGGGAAAAAAAATAGCAAATAAAGAAAAAAATAATATAGCGCATACAACTGCGACTCAAGTCATATTGTAATTGAATGTTATTAAAAATTACCTTTCTTTTTCAATCTGCAGCTTTCTGAAAATGCAATGCAATATGGCTACCTGGAGGTGTTCTGTACACAGAATGTATACAGGACGCCCACCAGAAACATCATTTCCTGCTTGTGTGATTAGCTCAGCAATTTTCCCAGAAGTCTGCACTAAGATACAAGTCAGATTTCCGGCATCCCCTGCAACAACAAAAAATGTGTCAGAAACACAAGATCTCAAGGGACTATACAGATTTACCAAGATGAAGTTCACTAATAGTGAAGGGCAAAGAAGATGACTTCACAGCCATAAAAGTTAAAAAGATTGCGAAATGGAACATTTCCAAATCGCAGCAGACCATCCACTGCAGCAGAAATACCACCAGCTGAAAAAGACTTGAACAATAATACAGAATCTCCAACCAGAAGTGAAAGAAGCTATTAAAATAGCAAATAATGGAAAAACAGCAGGAATGGAGAGAGTGACAGCAGAGGTGTGGAAAGCAGGGAGTCAGGGACACCATAATTACTTAGAGATCTACAGAGACATTTGAAAGAAAGAAACAATATCAGAAGAATGAAAGAATGAATTGATTGTCAAATTGGCCAAGAGAGGTGATCTCTTAAACTATCTTTCATCCTTCACCACTAAGGTTTCAAGGAAATACAATGAAACTCAAAGACCAGTCAAGCCTTTACAATACTTAGAAAGAACCGCAGGACAATGTATATCAGTGTTATAACCACAATCTGGGTGTTAGAGTAATGCTTTCATTAGCCTATTGCAGGAATGGTTCAGGGATTGTGAAAGACCTGGGGGAACTGGAAGTGCATTGAGGAAAGGGGCTCGATAACGCATTTAACATGCCATCGTAAACGGTGGATGTGATCATATTGCACCTAACAGTGGAAATGGCTTAAAGGGGAACGAGCCTACTCTTTGTGTACTTTGTACTAGTACCATCAAAATACTTCAAATTATCCTGTCACGCACAGGACTAATACAAAAATAGACTCTTCAAGAAAATACAAATTAAAAAAAGAAAATGAAACTTTCATTGCATCCGATTTTCTATACAGGGAATATTGACAGAGAGCTAACAGTTTGTCCGAGCCTACCTTAAAACTGAACTCAGGCAAGCACAATCATTTAAATATATTCCTTAATATCCACAAAAGAAACAAATCCTCAAAGTTAGCACTAAATAACTTTTCAAACCAAGTTATTACTTTGTTATTTGTCATATTATCCCTTTGCTGCACAGCCTATGCCCAGAGCAGATCTTTGGAACGGACCCAGCAGCTCCACCCACTTCAGACTCCCTGTAGGAAACAATAGAAGGGGCAAATACAAGATTAGTCACCCCACACAAGGAGAGAGCAGAAGTGACTGGTTTTTATTAAGGGAAGCTCCTGCACAGGGGCAAAGTTTCAAGCTGGATTACTGCACAAATCTGGTTGAAATACATAAAGCAACTCAACATTCAGGTAAGAAAGCACATGACTTATGACTTATGACTGATCAAAAAGATTTTTGATCAGCTTTAAAGAAGAACAGTTGAAGAATACTTAGCAACCTGCAGCTGTTGAGACAGTAGAGACTTATGTCAAGAGTATGTAACATTCAATAAAGTGAACAGAGTGCATGGATTAAGGTTTAGTACTGTACACAGTGCAAGTCAGTACTTTCCAGTGTATACAGAAGAGTGGTTAGGCTTCAGTGGAGGGAAGGGGAGACCTCAGGGGTTAATAGATGTCTCAGTAAATAGAACCTGTCATTACAGTACACTATCACATAAGATTATGTCCCTTGCCCCTGCATATATTCACACAAGAACATAAACGAATGGGGTATACGCACATACATATAAAAACAACAATTGTCAGAGTGAGAGCAATAATTCTAAGGCCATCATTAACAGTTAACTCTAGGGTGGCACCGACACCATTCTTTCATTGGCGAGTATAAGAACTGATACTTTCGGTCAAGTACTCGCCAATACCAAGTACTGATACATTGCGTCAATGCAAAAAAAAAATGTCATGAATCGCACTGCAAAGATTGTATGTGATTTGAACAGAAGTGCAGTGGGATTCCTGTCCGAATCGCATTCGATTTCCCCCACTGCTCGTGTGTGTGCACTTAGAATATTTTATATATTTACTTACACATCCATTGAGGTGGACTGTCGTATACACTTCCTTTATGATTTTGCACAGTGCATAGACTTTTCTATTTTGATGATAATTTTCACTATATATTTGTTTGCATGCAAATGTATATAACACCAATTGTTTTTCATATATTTATTTACCCATCCGTTGAAGTGGACTGTTGTATACACTTCATTTATGATTTTGCAAAGTGTATGGACTTTTTCATTTAATGGGGATTTCAGTTTTTGCTATATACTTGATTACATGTAAATGTATATAACACTGGTTGCTTTATAGGCGCTGCACGTATTCATATGTGATTCATAGCAACAAGTAAAAGAAATTAAAACAAACTTTTACTCACCTCTCTAGCTGTCGGAACTATAGAGTAATTTATTCACAAAGTTTGCAACAAAACCTCCTTAGTTTTAGGCAGTCAAGTTTTTTGACTTGACTGCCTTTCTTTTCAAATCTGAGAATGAATTGCATCCACTTCTTGTTAAGAATATGTAAAAATATGAATGTCCATAGCCTGGTCACAGTTCTATTTTTAAGCCCACTTTAAAAACCTTTTATTTTCCAGTTTTTGATTGAGATGATATGGGTTCCAATCACTGTCAGGTTTTTAATGCTGTCAGCTCTTCCATTGAGGTGATTTACTATCACTTTTTACCCCATGACACCAAAACCTGATTACGGTAGGAAATGGTGTCACAAAAAGGCACAGAAAATGGTAAATACTGGCAGAGTTGCTATCCTTTTCCCCTCTCCATTAACAGAACTTTCTTTAGAAGCTGTGCCCCAAAAAAGGCAAGTAGACGGCAAAGTCCCCAATATTACTTGTATTCTCCGTGCAACTGATTTTTCTCCAAATGTTGACTTACCGTGCCTTGTTCTGCACTGTGACTGTTTGGAAGAGGCCATTTTGTTAGAGGCGGATCTTTACTTGCTCATGTCAAACCTCCAGCAAGGAGAATAGCGAGCAGCACTAGTGACATCACCAGTAGTGACATCACCAAACCTCACTCCAAATTACCTGACACTAGCTGTCAGATGCAGCAGTCTGAAGATATACAGCTATAAGACTAGGCACAGGAGTGCCTAGGCACACTCACTTACCAGGAAATGCACTTCTTCCTTTCAGGAGGAATTCCAAACAAAGGGTACTTTTTTTGGATACTGCTAAGGCACAATTGCTATTTCTAAATGTCCCATACAACGTAGCAAATATTCGTTTTGGGTTTAGCTTTACTTTGTCTAGAGATGAGCTTTAAATTTCCCAACAGTAATTGCAAAAATTGGGGAAAAATAAATGGAGCATGTAAAAGAGATGTCATCATGCATATGCCATGTACCAGCAATATCTTTAAATAAAGTCCTGATTTTAAACAGGCTAAACCCTCTGTTTGTCTCAGCTATCTACATTTGGTAAACAGTGTGATTATCTCTGCTAAAAATCCTTATACATGTGCAACCTTAAATGTTCTGAAACAATTTTGTCATACATGGATAAAATTGGCTACAAAGAATTTTTGTTTGCCTGAGAACTGAAAGATTTCCACACTGTGATGAACATCTGCAATCTACAGTTATATTTTCAGACAAGTTTGACAATGGCAGAAATTACAGATTTTAGCAGATGTTTTTATTGCACACAACAGCTCTTCAAACATTTATTATGCTTGCAGAAAAAAGTTATTTTGAATCTAAATAGAGCAGACTGGAACTATGTCTATTCTGGAAATGTTACAAAATGTGTCAATAACACTGAACCAAATTCTCAAACCTAGTGCGATGTTTAACATTATTTCTGAATAACTGATTTGCCTGAAATTAGGATCTCTTGTGGAGTCCTAATTTGTGCAATTCTTATTTCAACTTTCTGTGCTGCTATTCTTTATGAAATGTGAGCTTTGTGGTGTGGAAACAAATCATTGAATATTTCACCATTACTTTCTTTATATTTGCATACAGAGTATAACATATAGGTTTATTCAATAAAGCAAAGGGCAATGATCACATGCAATTGCAGTAACCCAGAGTTAATCAATCATACTAACATCAGGTTGCTTGTGTCATATCAAAGAAAAAAAATCTGGTTGCTTATTTTGGGTTCCTGGGAACAGTTATTTGCCTAATTGAACATATATTATGTTAATATATGCATTAGTTCTATTAAGAAAAAAAAATTAAAGCACATCTAAAGCCACAACCCCCCCCCCCCCTCACACACACACACACACTTTCTAAAGCCCCTTTTCCCCATCCCCAGGTGTCATTTTTTATACATCATATACAGTGGGGAAAATAATTATTTGATCCCTGTAGCATTTGTTTGGTGACTGTGGTCCCAACTGTCTTGAGATCATTCACAAGCTCCTGCAGTGTAGTTGTGGCCTGATCCCTTACTTTTCTCATGTTCATCCTTACCCCCATAAGGCAAAATCTTGTATGGAGCTCCAGTCCGAGGGCAATGGATGGTAATTTTGTATTTCTTTCATTTTGGAATAATTGCTCCAACAGTTGTCTTCCTCTAACCAAGTATCTTGCTGCTAGTCTTGTAGCCCATTCCAGCCATGAGAAGATCTACAATCTTGTCCCTGATGTCCTTTGACAGCTGTTTGGTCTTGCCCATTAGACGTGCGTTCATTTTCATCCGAATGCATTTTCGTCCAAATTTTGGGTATTTTCGTTATCGTTTTAACAAACGATAATGAACATGCAGAATCCGAAAACTGAAAGATCCAATATAAACAAATGCTTTATTTTCTATATTGTTCTATATCGAACAACAGTTCTAGCTCTATTAGTTCAAGATTATTCTACATAGAGAGAAAAGATTTGACATAGAGAGAAAAGATTCAACATTATAGAGACAATTGCAAAAAAGGTCGAATGTGCCTAACCTAACTCTATTAGTCCAAGATTATTCGACATGAAGATTCGATGAAGCAGTCGCTGTGAGCAGACATTTATGGTCAAATGCTCCGCCCATAGGCTATAGAAGAATTCTAATGTTGGTTGACTAGTAATAATAATTAATAAATATAATTTTTACTAGTGTCATACAACATTAGAATTATACTATAGCTTGTAGGCGGAACATTCGACCGGAAATGTATGATCGCGGCGCCGTACAGTTTAGCTGCTCCGTCGAATCTTCTTAGAACATTCGACAGACACTATAAGCCTTCAATGACAGATTCAACCTTAATTATTTCGGATTTTCGGACGAATGCATTTTTTAACGAAACAAAATAAATAAAAACGAATTTCAGGAGTAACTAAATAAATTTATTTTTCAGACGAAAACGAAATTCCGAAACGAAATATTTCAGTGTGCATATGTCTATTGCCCATGATGGTGGGTTTGAATGGAAGAAATAGATTCTGTGGACAGGTGTCTTTTATACACATAACGAGTTGTCGTTAGGAGCACCTTCTTAAATTGACAGGACTAATCTGTGTAACATATGAGCACATACTGGAGCCAGAATTATTATTGGTTGGTAGGGGATCAAATATTTATATTACTCACTGAACTGCAACTCAATTTATAACATTTGTATCGTGTTTTTTCTGAATTTTTGGTTTATATTCTGTCTCTATCATTTAAACAATTCAGCCCCGGAAGGATTTCCCCCCTTAATAACCAGGCCATTTTTTACGATACGACAACTGTGCGGTCCTGCGATGTTGTACCCAAACAAAATTGATGTCTTTTTTTTCCCACAAATAGAGCTTTCTTTTGGTGGTATTTGATCCCCTCTGCGGTTTTACATTTTTGTGCTATAAACAACAAGAGTGACAATTTTGAGAAAAAAAAAAACTATTTTTTTTACTTTCTGCTATAATACATATCCCCAAAAAATATATAAAAAATAAACAAATTTATTCATCAGTTTAGGCCAATATGTTTTCTTCTATATATTTTTGGAAAAAAAATCACAATAGGAGTATATTGATTGGTTTTGCACAAAAGTTATCACGTCTACAAATGGGGATAGATTTAGGGACTTTTATTTTTTTTTTATTGTTTTGAATGGTAATGGCAGCAATCTGCGATTTTTAGCGGGACTGCGACATTGCGGCGGACAAATCTGACCCCAAATTACACTTTTTGGGGACCAGTGACATTATTACATTGATCAGTGCTATAAAAATGCACTGATCAATGTATAAATGACACTGGCCAGGAAGGGTTAACACTAGGGGTAATCAAGGGGTTAAATGTGTTCCCTCAGCATGTTCTAATTGTAGGGGGGCTGGGCTGCCTGGGACATGACAGAGATAGCTGTTCCCGATCACTGGGAACAGCAGATCTCTGAGATGTCCCCTGTCAGACTGGGGATCCTCCTTGTTTACAATGGCAGATCCCTGTTCTGCCTCTGTATACAGCAATCGCGGGAGGCCAGTGGACAATCTCCTGTGCATGGACTGATGTACATGCTGCAGCATAAGTATGGCGGCTGGTCTGCAAGTGGTTAAAGGGTAAGTTCACCCTTACAGAAAAATCTGTAGGGTGAACTTCCATAGGACCCCCACCTCGCCCCCCCCCCCCCCCCGTTCTGCTGACCTGTATGACGGTGATCACCCGTTCTGAGCCCCGGTATATCCGCCTCACGGCTCAGGGGCTTAGAAATCCCCTGAGCTTAATCTCCTCAATGTACTCCATCAGGGGATACATTTAGGAGCATTGTAATTGGTTGGCGCCATCACATGGGTGGTGTGGACCAATCAGAAGCCACGTAGCCCATCCTCTCAGCAGGGAAGAAGAAGAGAGAAAGCAGAGAGGATTTCTAAGCACCTGAGCCATGAGGCAGCTATACCGGGGCTCAGAACGGGCCATTGCCACCATGCAGGACAGCGGGACTGGGGGGGCGAGGTGGGGGTCCTGTGTAAGTTCACCTTACAGATTATTCTGTAAAGGTGAACTTACACTTTAAAATATACCTATGATAACAATTCTAGGCCCTTCATTTCTTTGTAAGTGGGCAAACTTACAAAATCTGCAGGGGATCAAATAATTATTCTCCCCACAGTATATTCTTTTTTTTATTGGTGGGCTCATTGGCATCATGGGTCCTTCCTCTTCTTTTTCAGCACCAATGGCAAACAGTTGTTTGCCTTCCTCCTGGATTGAGTGGCATTCAATGTAATGATGTATGAGTGCCATTCAGTCCAGGATTACTGTGAGCTCAAGCTGTGTGATGTTGTTGCCCCAGGATGTGACAGCTTGGGTTCACAGCAAAAGGATTGGATGCCAATGACTGTTTTTTAACCAAGACAACTGACGTAATTTTGCATTAAGTCGCATTGTGGTGGGAAGCTCCAGATTGAATGTGAGTATTAAAGTAAAACCTCTTATTTTTATATTTTTTCACAACGTAAACAGATGCAAAGCAGCTTTAAAATAAAAAAAATTAAATCTTGGGGTGTCGCAGTAACTACAGAGCACAACAGTTCATTTGAGACTATAGATGAAAAATGGGTATTTTTTTAAAGGGGATTTCTGGTAGATGTGATTATATTATAATTTATAATTGGTCAAGGCTAAAAATTGTAATTGTATTTTTCCAAGTTTAAAATGTTACATCTGAAGCTGTTTTTCTATGTGTACAGATGCAAGGCGGCATTAGAAAAGAAGGCTCAGCTTTAACAGCAGAGTACACCAGTTCCATTGTGAATTTAGTTGAAAAGTGATAATTTTATTATGCATACATAGTACAATGGTAGGTTTAAATATATTTTATTTTTTCCTTTTTATTTATTTATATTTTTAAAACTATATTCATTCTCATTTTTTAAGCTAAAAAATGTACCATTAATAGTTTTCTTTCAATACAGAAGTTTGATCTCCAGGCTCCTTTGCATATTTCCCTGTGTATCCTTTACCTGCTTTGCTGTAAAAAAAAAAAAATAAACTACTACAGAGGTCAATTTCAAATATACACATAATGGAGAATGTTTCCGAGAAATGAAAAACCCCTCCTCCCCAGGATGCTCCATTTAGACAGGACCCTACAGTAAGACTGAAGTCAAACAACTTTAATTGTGAGCTTAGTTTAAAAATCTCATAAGGATATGTGCCACCAATACCACAGGTACCACGGGTACTCTCTATGTTAAGTGTTCATTTGTAAAAATGTATTTTTGAAAGCCATAGTAAAAAAAACAAGATATAAACAGTGGCGGCTAGTGTTCAATACTTGGGGGGGACGAACAAACGTGCCCCCCCCATTTGAACACTAAGTGGATTCTGAGACCCGATTGGCCAGGAGTCCTAAGACTCCCTGGCCAATCGGGTCTCAGGATCAACTTAATGCTTTCTGATTGGCCAAGAGGAGAATCAGGAAGACAATAGCGAATATTAATTCGCTATTGTCACACAACTGGGTGGGCTCAGGGCGCAGTTATCTAATCATGTGCTTCAAAAAAAAAAAAAAAAAAAACCCCATTGAAATCCATTGTACTGCCCCATTTGATCCATGTGTACTGCAGCGGGTAGGACAGAAGCTTCTGTTGATGGGACATGACCGGTCTGCCGATCAGCTCCCAATCAGCACTCTCAGCCAATGGCCCGGAGTGTTCTGGCAGGGGGGCCGTCCCCCTATCAGAACACAATAGAACAGCAGTGGAAATTGCTGTACTAATATCACCTAGTTAGTACAGTGGCTCTGACCTGAGCTGTCAGGTTTTGTTTTTCATTCAGCCCACTGGGTTTGAACGGAAAAAAAAAACGAGTAGTGTGTACTGGGCTTTAGAGATGAAACCCATTGAAATCTACAGAGGGCAAATCTTGTTAAATTCTGGCCAATTTTAGAATTAATAGGCAAATGACTCTTTAAAAAAAAAGCACAGGAAGCTAGGTACAGCCATCAGTAACATCTACCAATGCAGAGGGGAGATTGTGAAAATACACAAATCCTTTATATAACATGCCTGGGGGATGCCTTAAACCTGAACATGGTGTTATGGAACAGTACACTTTTCACAGACAGTTCCAGCCATAGCATACACTGGCAGAACATACTTGGCTGTGCAATTGATTTTTTCTATTACAAATAGCTTGGCTTACAGCAGCAGCATCCCAGTCTGATTCATTTCAGTTTGAACAAAATGCTATTTTATTGAACGGTAGAAGACCTGACCAACAGAAAGAAATTGGCAAGTTGTTTACTGAGATTGTCTCTGTTCTCCCTAAGGCAAAATGGTTTTGACACTGGACAATATTTATCAAGCTCTCATCAAGAATTTAGGAGTGTTATTTGTTTTTGTTTTAGTTTTAGTCGACTAAAACACGACTAAAACTAAAACAATTCAGATTACTAATATATGACTAAAACTAAAATGGCGTTTTAGTCAAAAGACTAAAATATGTCTAAAACTAGAATGACATTTTAGTCAAAAGACTAAACAAAATTGAAATTTGACGTCAAAATGAACACTGCACTACCACATATGAATAAGTAGGGGGCATCTACTAAGCTGCTGAAGGAAAAGAAAGGCTTTTCTTCCAGACCGCCGCACGCCGATATACGTCCTTACTTTGAAGAGGGATATGGTTGTTATGGCAGCAGCTAGCTGCCATAACCCCGGTATCTTCTTCTTCGGCGGTCCGCTTTCCGATAAGAGTGGTCCCTGTCGCGGATTCGCTGCAAGATCACTTTTATCGGCGGTGGGAGAGGGGCCGCCACTCCTGCCGCGCTCTGTTGCCCTGCTTACCAGAGCCAGATCAGAGGCAGAGACGATCGGATCTTCACCCTTGTTGGGCATGGAAACGAGTGAGGGGAAGATGGACCCCACCCCTCTCCATAACATTGCAGGGCGGAAGCGACGTCAAAACATCACTTCCGCCCATAGCTCTTAAGGGGCCATTTTTTTAAATTATTTTTTTAAATGACAATTTTTTTTTTATTGCATTTTAGTGTAAATATGAGATCTCATATTTAAGAGGTCCTGTCATGCTTTTTTTCTATTACAAGGGATGTTTACATTCCTTTTAATAGAAATAAAAGTGACACAACTTTAAAAAAAAAAAAAACTGTGTAATAATAAAAAATAAAAGATAAAATAAATAAGGAAAAAAAAATTTTAAACGTGCCCCGTCCCGCCAAGCTCGCATGCATAAGTGAACACATACAGGAGTAGTGCCCGCATATGAACACGGTGTTCAAACCACACATGTGAGGTATCGCAATAATTCTAGCCCTTGAACTCCTCTGTAACTTAAAATATGCAACCTGTAGAATTTTTTTAAACGTTGCCTATGGAGATTTTAAAGGGTAAAAGTATGTCGCCATTCCACGAGCAGGCGCAATTTTGAAGCGTGACATGTTGGGTATCAATTTACTTGGCATAACATTATCTTTCATAATATAAAAAAAATGGGCGAATTTTACTGATGTCTTATTTTTTAATTCAAAAAAGTGTATTTTTTCCAAAAAAAAGTGCGCTTGTAAGACAGCTGCGCAAATACGGTGTGACAGAAAGTATTGCAACGACCGCCATTTTATTCTCTAGGGTGTTAGAAAAAAAAATGTATAATGTTTGGGGGTTCTAAGTAATTTTCTAGCAAAAAAAAAAACTGTTTTTAACTTGTAAACAACACATCTCAAAAAGAGGCTCGGTCCTTAAGTGGTTAAAGTTTCACTTCTGTTTGTCAAAAAGCTAGTTTTTGCTTGTTTATGAAACTTGGTTTTATTTATAAAGACGTTATATATCACAATGGCTAAATCTGTGACTGTAGTGCATGTTCAAACCTTAATACCATCAATAATAACATGTTATTAGATTTTTAATCTAGGAGTATATGATAAGTTTGGACAGTTCAGATGAATAAAATACAATTAAAATTAAAATGGCATTTTAGTCAAAAGACTATGACTAAAACTAAATTAAAAATTAGCGTCAAAATTAACACTGGAATTTAGAGACTACAGATGGCACAGCAACATAACATCTGCCAGTAATACAACGTTTTAATAAGGAAGAATTGGCCAGCAGCAGGGCAATTTTAGCAAGGCTAGGTCCAAATTTACCAAAAGCAAAGAGCACAGGTAACAGCACAGCAAACACCTCGTAGTCACTGGCCCCCCTGAGCCCCCGTTTTACTTATCTGAGACCTGAATCTCCTTGGGCGCAATCCCACGTTGCCTTCCCTGAGCTCTAGTCGGCTCTTCATTGGATGATTGATAGCAGTGCAGCCATTGGCTCCCGCTGCTATCAATCAAATCATTGATGTGGCGCGCCGGGGGCGGGGCCGAGACATACACTTGGCAGCTATGGCTGCTGAATGTATCACACGGGAGCGCGCCCGCAAAGTAACCCCCTCGGAAGAGAGCTTCCCAGAGGGGGTCAACTTTTGTGGGGAGGAGCCACTGTGGGACCCCAGAAGAGGACGATCGGGGCCACTCTGTGCAAAACGATCTGCACAGTGGAGGTAAGTATGACATTTTTTTTTTTTTTTTTAAACGAACCTTTAGTATCCCTTTAAGACATCACAGAGGATAAATCAATGAAAAATAGGCCAGTAGCAGGACAGTTTTACCCAGGGATAATAGGCTTAGCTGGTGCAGGTCCAACATTTATTTTATCTATGGGGAAAGGTTATTATATTGAATGCAAGTGATATAACATGCAGTGGTTTAAGTTCACACTACTTATTCTTGCACTTTTGCATGTCGTTTCTCTTTAAAAAGAACCAGTGGCATGCTGAAAGGCATCCCCAAGAACAGATGAATGCTCTGCTTCATGCACCCCAAAAAAGGTTGTACCAACATTAAATGAAAACACAGGACCCGCAAAAAAAACCCCAAAAAAACAGTTTAACCTAAATAAAGGCCCTATCAACATTAAAATAAATACCCCAGAAAGCTAGAAGTGACCACTGACCTCAACAACAAAATAAAACCAAAGACAAAAAAAGCCCCTAATAACACGAATAAGAACAAAAATATTGCAACAGGGTTGTTTGCCCAAAAAGATATTAATCAGAGATTAATAAAGTTTCCTAACTGACCCTAATCTTTTCCTATGCAGTTTGTTAGCTTTCCCTACAACAGCTTCCAATACACTGGCCCTATGGCTGCTCTGTGTCCGCCTTTAATAATGTGGGAGCTGGCTTATCCAAAAGCCCATTTATTGGTCCTGCTAAACCTGCTGGCCATAGTTCAAAGGCCATACAGTGCATTATGGTTAAAAATATATATATATATTGGGCAAATCTACACAGAAAAATTTGCAGGGTCCGCAAATCTCAAACCTAATTGGATCCTGTCTAAATTGTCCCTAGTATGTATGAATGTGCGTTAGGGACCTTAGATTGTAAGCTCCTTGAGGGTTAGGGACTGATGTCAATGTACAATGTATATGTAAAGCGCTGCGTAAATTAAGTACCTGAAATAATAATTGTAATTGCAAACCCAAAGGACATCCCTACTTACAAAAAATCTTCTACCAATTGATTCTAACTCTGAGCAAATTTTTTAAGGTTTAGTTTCACTTTATGTAGTTACATAATACAGACAGATATGTGCATAAAATGCAAATGATGCCCTAGCTAAAAGGTCAACAAGTACAGTGATGACTATGCATTGTTTACTGAATAGGAGCACTTTAAAAACAAAGCATTTTTATCTTTTTGTCCCTCCTTCCCTGACCTAAAGTGGCCCATCCTCCCCTTCCCCAGATGCATAATTACCTAGATCTGATATTTGTTTCCCTTCGGGTTTGTTTACATCCTGTAATCACAAGAGTTGTGAGAATAAAGTCATTTTACAGACTGTTTTAGACTTTTTTTTTGTTCTATAAATAATAGTCTCTTTCTCAGAAAATACGGAAAAAATATTATCATTCTTAAAGTGTTACCACATCAGTAAAATATGTCTGTATATGCAGTAAAGCATGCTTGTTATACTCACTCCGGAACCTAAGGGGTTAATCCTGCGCAATGTGTAAAAAGGCTGTTTGATCCTGTCTTCCCTGATCCCCATCTCCTTTCACAGTTCCCAATCCATCTGCTGACAGTACAGAGCCTTGGGAGCACTCTGCACATGGTCAGTTTTGTGTGTATTGCTGGACAGTTTTTTTTTTTTTTTGGGGAGAGTGCATGTGATCAGCACAGGGTCAATCAGCACCGTCCAGACAGAAGGTCAGGGGTCCCACAGCTTCATAGGACAGTCAGAGTAGAATGAAAACTTCTCCTACAAGCTTTAACCAGGCACTGATAGAAGTCATAAGACTGCTATATACTGCTGATAAGAAAAGGTATTTAGCTGTTTATATTTACTAAAATAATTACATTTTTATGTTCTGTGTACTGTGGGCGAACAGATATAGTGAATGCAGAGTCCTGGGTTTAGTAACACTTTAAGGCTACTTTCACACTGAGGCATTTTTCAGGCGCTAAAAGGCTAAAAATAGCTCCTGAAAA